>NC_083366.1:8965000-10215000 GCF_030254825.1 Meriones unguiculatus | reverse complement strand
CCACAATTTCTGTATTCATTCTTCAGTTGAGGGGCATCTGGGTTGTTTCCAGTTTCTGGCTATTACAAATAAAGCTGCTACAAACATGGTTGAGCAAATGTCCTTTTTGTGTACTTGAGCCTCTTTTGGATATATGCCTAGGAGTGGTATGGCTGGATCATGGGGAAGCACTATTCCTAGTTGTCTGAGAAAGTGCCAGATTGATTTCCAGAGTGGTTGTACCAGTTTACATTCCCACCAGCAGTGGAGAAGGGTTCCTCTTTCTCCACAACCTCTCCAGCAAGTGTTGTCACTTGAGTTTTTGATCTTGGCCATTCTCATGGGTGTAAGGTGAAATCTCAGGGTTGTTTTGATTTGCATTTCCCTAATGGCTAGTGAGGTTGAGCATTTCTTTAAGTGCTTTTCTGCCATTCGGTATTCCTCTACAGAGAATTCTCTGTTTAGCTCTGTTCCCCATTTTTTAAGTGGATTACTTGCTTTGCTGCTTTCCAGCTTCTTTAGTTCTTTATATATACTGGATATGAGTCCTCTGTCAGATAAAGGGTTGGTGAAGATTCTTTCCCAATCTGTAGGCAGTCGTTTTGTTTTGGTGATGGTCTCCTTTGCTTTGCAGAAGCTTTTCAGTTTCATGAGGTCCCATTTATTGATTGTTGCTCTTAGAGCCTGTGCTGTTGGTGTTCTGTTCAAGAAGTTTTCTCCTGTACCAATGAGTTCTAGGGTATTCCCCACTTTTATTTCAAGCCGATTTAATGTGTCTGGTTTTATGTTGAGGTCTTTGATCCACTTGGACTTCAGTTTTGTGCAGGGTGATAAGTATGGATCTATTTTCATTTTTCTACATGTAGACATTCAGTTGGACCAGCATCATTTGTTGAAGATGCTATCTTTTTTCCGTTGTATGGTTTTGGCATCTTTGTCAAAGATCAGGTGTCCATAAGTGTGTGGGTTTATTTCTGGGTCCTCTGTTCGGTTCCATTGATCCACTATTCTGTTATTATGCCAGTACCATGCAGTTTTTAAAACTGTTGCTCTATAGTACAACTTAAGATCAGGGATGGAGATACCTCCAGAAGATCTTTTATTGTAGAGGATTGTTTTAGCAATTCTGGGTTTCTTGTTATTCCATATGAAGTTGAGAATTTTTCTTTCCAGGTCTGTAAAGAATCGTGTTGGTAATTTGATGGGAATTGCATTGAATCTGTAGATTGCTTTTGGGAAAATGGCCATTTTTACTATGTTAATCCTGCCAAGCCATGAACATGGGAGATCTTTCCATCTTCTCATATCTTCTTCTAATTCTTTCTTCAGAGACTTGAAATTTTTTTCATACAAGTCTTTGACTTCCTTGGTTAGGGTTACTCCGAGGTACCTTATGTCATTTGTGGCTATTGTGAAGGGTGTTGTTTCCCTAATTTCTTTCTCAGCCCTTTTGTCTTTTGTATATAGGAGGGCTACTGATTTTTTTGCGTTAATTTTGTATCCGGCCACTTTGCTGAAGGTGTTTATCAGCTGTAGGAGTTCCCTGGTAGAGTTTTTGGGGTCACTCACGTATACTATCATATCATCTGCAAATAGTGATAATTTGACTTCTTTCTTTCCAATTTGTATCCCCTTGATCTCCTTCAATTCTCTTATTGCTTTAGCAAGGACTTCCAACACTATGTTGAAGAGATATGGAGAGAGTGGGCAGCCTTGTCTTGTCCCTGATTTCAGTGGGATTGCTTTAAGTTTCTCTCCATTCAGTTTGATGTTGGCTATAGGTTTGCTGTATATTGCCTTTACTATGTTTAGATATGTGCCTTGTATCCCTGATCTGTCCAATACTTTAAACATGAATGGATTTTGGATTTTGTCAAATGCTTTTTCAGCATCTAGGGAGATTATCATGTGTTTTTTTCTTTCAGTTTGTTAATATGGTGGATCACATTGATGGATTTCCATATATTAAACCACCCCTGCATCCCTGGGATGAAGCCTACTTGGTCATGGTGGATGATATCTTTGATGTGTTCTTGTATTTGTTTTTGTCATTGAATATGTTGTTTTCGCCGTCTATGAGGACTGAGAGTTTTGCAGGGTATAGTAGCCTGGGCTGACATCTCTGTTCTCTTAGGGTCTGCATGATATCAGTCCAGGCCCTTCTGGCTTTCATAGTCTCTGTTGAAAAGTCAGGTGTGATTCTAATGGGTTTGCCATTATATGTTACTTGGCCTTTTTCTCTTGCAGCTTTTAGTATTTTTTCTTTGTTCTGTATACTTTCGGTTTTGATTATTATGTGGCAGGAGGATTTTCTTTTCTGGTCTAATTTATTGGGTGTTCTATAGGCCTCTTGTATTCTTATTGGCCTCTCCTTTAAGTTGGGGAAATTTTCTTCAATGATTTTGTTGAAAATATTTTCTGGGCCTTGGTGCAGGGAATCTTGTTTTTCCTCTATTCCTATTATTCTTAGGTTTTGTCTTTTTATGTTGTCTTGAATTTCTTGGACAGTCTGTGTCAGGAATTTTTTAGATTTAACATTTTCTTTGACAGATACATCTATTTCTTCCATTGTATGTTCCACACCTGAGATTCTTTCTTCCATTTCTTGTAGCCTATTTGTTATGCTAACCTCTGTAGTTCCTGCTTTCTTCCCTAAGTTCTTTCTCTCCACAATTTCTTCCATTTGTGTTTTTTTTTAATTTTTCCAATTCTATCTTCAGGTCTTGAGCTATTTTGTTGGTTTCCTTCCCCTGTCTGACTGTATTTTCATGTTTTTCGGTCAATTCCTTCAGCTGTTTGTTTGAACAATCCACTGTTTCTTTTATTTCATTCAGTGATTTAAGCATTTCCTCTCTAAAGGCCACAGACTGTTTGGCTGCAGCTTCCTGTATTTCTTCACGGATGGCCATAATCTCCTTGTCTTTAATTTCCTCCATTTCTTTATGGATAGCCATGATCTGTTTGTTTTTATCTTCCTCTAATTCTTTTCGTATTTTATTTGTTTCCTCTGTTATCTTCTTCATGAGCATAGATGTTAGGTCATCTCCTTGAATTTCATTTATGCTGAGGTGTCTAGGGCTATTTGCCCCTGGATAGCTGGGTTCTGGAGATGCCATATTGCTCTGGCTTTTGTTGGTTGGACTTTTATGCTGTACTCTACCCATTGGGCTATCTTAGTTGTTTGAATTTAGTTGCTGGTTGTTCCTGGACTCTTGTAGTGGAGAGAATCCCTTTGGCAGTAAGATGGTTTTTCCTGAAGGAAGCCTTTCCAGCTTTTTGGGTATAGTCACTGGATGTCCGCTGTTTTTCAGGAGTTGCTACAGCTCACCTCAGGCCTAGAGACCTGGGTAGTAACTGTGGTCCTGATTAGTCGAGAGGGCTCTCCTTTCACTGGGAGAAGTCCTGGAGACAGTTGCCCTCCTTCTGGGTTTCTTGCTGTAAATTTAGTGATCAACTGCTGTAACCTATGTGTCCCGTGGTTTGGTCGGTTTTGTTAGGGATAACTGGTTGCCCCTTGGAGAAGTATCTGGGGGTTGATCTCAGGGTTCCCGGTCTTTTGTAGATCTGAGGTTGGGACTCTGTGCCCCTGGACCCAAGAGGTAATTTGTGGCGAGTGAATACTGCTCTGGTGTCTTGGGGCGCACAGTTCTTCCTGTAAGGTGTATTTGGTACAATGCAGGCCTCTGGGCTGGTGGAGCGTGCACCCGCCTGCTAGTCTGCAGAAGCTGAGTTTCTGATCACTCTGTGCTCCCTGTTTGGGCCCAGATCTGTGATGGCTGGGAGTACTCACCTGTCTGCGATCTGCAGGCTGCTAGACTTTCCCTAGGTGACCCCAGCAGCACGGTTTCTTCCTTCCCTGTGGGGTCCTCTCTGGACAGGGGTTCCCAGACCCTGTTGTACTGGGGCGTGCAGGTTGTCTGTACTGCTGAGCTTAGCGCGCAGATCTCTGCGCGGCAGGAGCTCAGTTGTGTTGGAGGTGGGTACCCGCTGTCCTAGAGACCTTCCGGGGAAAGACTGGGTGACCCTTGATCAGTCTGGCAACTTTGCTTCCCAGTGGGGTCCCCCCGCGACTGGGACTCCCAGCCTCAGGCACCCTTGTGCTCACGGATCAGCCTGGGAAAGTGATTGGGACAAGGATGCTTGCGGCTCCAGCCCGGAGACACAAAGCCCGCGTTACCCGGGATTTCTTCTGGGTTCTGGCTGGGTAGCTGTGAGTGGACCCAACCGATTCCCACACCATGGGAGCCTCCCCTCACCTGGGAAACACGATTGATGTAGTTTCAGGGCCCAGAGTTCAGTCTCCTGGTCTCTGCACAGCGAGTGCTTCTCAAACGCCGTGCTCTCCCGGCGCCGCCATCTTGGCTCTCCCATATTGTGTTAACCTATCATTTTCTTGTTTCCTATGAAACTCTTATTTACTGACTCTTTACATTTATCTTAATGATTATTTTAATTGAGATTTTGCTGTGTCATTGTGTTGCTTTTTATCATTTATTTTGGACATTTTTCCAGAGTACAATAGCAAACATCTTTCCTATTTTATAGTCCATAAGTATAACCTAGTGTTCATGGCCTGCAGACTCTCCTCACCTTCCTTTTTTTCAGTCTGATTCAGGAAAACCTTGCTTCCGCCAACAAAGGGAACCCCTTGTTATGTTACAGTTTCCACACTTACTGAAAGCAGCCCAGCTTCCATGGCAGTATACAAGATACCTCATCTTGTATAAAAGGCATTACTCCATCCCTGATCTCTGTGGTCAAAGTGCTCTTGTATTCACAGGAAATCATCACATCTTTAGCATCTAGCAATTTATTTGGGTTAAGAAGTTTTCCCGGGCTCTCTTTTGTAATTTTTCTTCTGGTAAAATAGTTGGTTTTGCCATCATTTAGTTTAAATTGTAAGAGCATTGCTGCCCACAGTACACGGAGTGGCAAACAATGAAAATGACTTGTTTTATTCACGTATATTAGTTATTAAGTAACAGACTGAAACCAAACGGTGTTGGGATCCTTCGGACTTAAAGTCAATAGAAATTCCAAGAAGTGTCTGCTGTATGTGTAAATAAACCCTGTGGTAATATTAAATTATATAACTACAAAGAAAAAATAAGTACTAAATAAGACCTGTGCATAGGAGTAGTGAAAGTACAAATGGGATTATGTCAGTGTATTATATAAGCCAGCAGCTGCTTTCTATCTGGCCCCACCCTCCTCTTCTAACAAGCTACAAAATCCTGAGGAATCCCAGGGACTACATTTCCCAATCTGCTGCATTGTTTTCAGCTGTTCTGGCCCCCAGTAAGTCTCCACAAGGAGATAAAGCACAAAATTAAATTCATTTTAAATAAGAACACTTAACAGATGTTGTTTAATTTCTATACCCTCATGACAATAAGCCTTGAAGGAGGCAGTGGCCTCAAGCCCACATCTCATCTTGTGTCTTTCTCAGCTTTTCTCCAGGCTCCATCCTCGGCCAAAGGAGGTTGTTTCATCCGTTCTATAGCTTATAGTAAGCTTTAAGCTCAGTTCTTCAAATTTTGTTTTTTTATTGAAGAAAAGCTTTGCCCATTCAGAAAATGCCTATTCCCCCTTCCTCCAGTGTGTGGCTCTAGAAACACAAAGGCAGTTTTCAAAGCCATTGTCTCAAAGGAATGTTTCAAGAGAATTTAAAAGGATTGAGCCAATTATCCTTCCCTTCTATCTTGCTCCCCAAGCTCTACTCGTGGCAAAGAATGCTTCTGGCTCTGTGCAGAAAATATCATTTACAGGCAAGTAAGTACAAGAGGAAGAAGACACGTTCATATATTTCAAAATATTCTTCCACTTTAAACACTTAATGAGGTGATAAAAATTCTAGGTAATTCACACTATGGTGGGGGATATGTAGGGAACTTTTCAGTGCATATTGGAGCCCTAGACAAGGTCTAAAAATGTGTCTTTTTCTTCATTAAACTATAATGACTAAGCTTAATAGAATGATATCCCAAAGTGAATTTTGCTTTTGAAAAATGTACATACACTTTGTACATCTGAAATGAATTCCATAATGTAAAATAAAGGGCACACTTTTATTTGTTTTCAGGAGCATGTCACCATTGGATACAACTAGTTTATTTGTTTCATATAAATTTGACAGCCCATTACCCTTTTTAAGGGTAAGAATATGCAGCAGGAAGCTGGTGAGGGCATTCATCCTGCCTACTGCTGGCAAGATGTCTTCCCAAGAGTGTAACAAGGTAGAAAGAAAGGAACATTCTTGACTATAATTCAACAAAGTAATAAAATAAGATTCACATTAAAATCACCTAAAATTTGCTTATTTTCTTTAAATTGGGGTTGGATGAAATCTCATTTTCTTCATATTATGAGGAGAGAATTTAGAAGAAACATAATTTTCTTAGTAGCTTAGTAGAAGGTATCATAATCTATTGAGGAGGAGAAAGAAAAGGAGAATGGCAAGGAGGAAGAGAAGAGGAAGACTAGTAGGAGGAGACAGGGAAGGTGGAAGGGAGGAAGAGAAAGATGGAAAAGGAAGAGGGGAAAAGGTAATAGGAGGATGAATCTATAATCTTAATTCTCCAGAAACTCCTAGGGAGTTTGTCTGAAACCATTTTCTTCAGAGGAGTTTGCCTTGAAATTACTGTTAGTTTACTAGTGAACCAGGATATTGAGCCTATGCTGTGCTTGAACACCACGTAATTCTTTAGAGTTTAAACATGCTTGGAATGATGTGTCTTTGCCGGTGTTATGCAGCTTGCATATTCCTCTGATCTCAGATCCTCGTTGTTTGATCCATACAATCATGTGATTAGCCAGTCTTTTAGTCAGTAGTATTGCTATAGTATGTATATTCATAGCTAAAGTACCAAGAGTGTTATAATCAGTCATATCTTAGAGCATGTTCTCTAAATCTGTTCTGTTTTACTACATGCCCACCACTCTGTTACACAAGCTGAAGGCATAAATAAACTAGAATTTCCCATGAGCACAGACTCATGGCCATAGGCAAACTTAAGTTCTTCATGCTTCATTATGTAGAATAATGTTCAAGAAAAAGTGCAATGCTTTCCAGGTTAGCGATTTCTAAGTGTGCTCCAGAGAGAATGAGGACATTTCTGAAGATACCAAGGACTTAAGTAAAAGTATGTATCTTTATACATACCAACATAATTTATATGTATATATAAAATAGTTCTACTGAATTTATATATGTGCAGATATATACATTAAAATACATGAAACATGAACACGTGTACACACATATATATTAGAGTGTATTAAATTGTAGATTTTGAAACATTTATATCAACATTTAGAATAATAGTTAAATACCAGCCTTTAGAAAGTTTTACAATAATAAATATGAGTACTAACAGTCAAAGTCTAAAATGAATATACCATTTTTGAACTGTTTTGGTACTTGTTGGTAAGTGGCATTTCTGCTAATTACTAAAGGGCTGAATGAGAAGCTAAATAACACTATTAAAACAGTAAGAAAGAAATAACCTTTCTGTTAGACTATCCTGAGGTTAAGTCCTTATTATTCACTTTCGTATGTAATTTGCTTTGTGTAATTAAGTGAATTAAGTTGCAGATTTTCATTTAATTCAGAAGTATTTTACCTTGACAAGTAGTTTTTAAAAAGTTATCTTCAGTTACTGAAAGCGTGTATTAAGAAAGTGTATTTTAAGAGGGTATACTCTATTTAAAATTATAATACACGATGAAAGGGAAATTTGCTAATATATTTACTATATAAGGTAAATTTTAAAGAATATGTTGATATTAACATGTATAGATTTGTGATGTTACCAAAGATCACATCCTGTTTTGATTAAGTATTGTTTCAAATCATGGTTTCAATTCCATTTAAATAGTAAAGTTTATTTTCATTATGTAATTATTTAAAAATAAATATATTCCTTTCCTGTAAAGTCAGTGTAATTAAACAACTATGAAAGAAAACCATTCTCTCCAGTCATATGTAGGTAGAATACCTAATTATCTTTATTGAAATAAATCTTTAAACATATGAATCTTTTGGAGATAGCACCAGTGTTATTTTCTACCAGATATACAGTGACTCACAGGAGTGATCTTTCCTGCCTAGAACTTCCACAGGTCATCTTGCCCAGGCTTATGGTTCCTTTGTAGTGTCCATGTGAGTCTGAAGGCCCTGTTCTGAAGACATACAGCTTCTATAGTCATGGGCCCACTGTGGATATGAGTGCAGTGGCATGCACACTGTAGAGTTCCACTTGTTGTCTATTGCCTGCATGCTCTTACTCTCTCTAGAGGACACTCAGGTAATAAACCATGCTTGTTTGCATGTCTGTCTTTAATAAGTCATTAAAAGACTCTCATATTTTTTTTTTTACTTACTGGTATATAAAAAGAATGCAAAGTACTTCTTTTCAATTTTGTGTTTCCGTATGTGTATGTGATGCCCTTTGCCACAAACTTCTCTCATCCCTTCGTAACAGATAGTCCTTATTTTTCTTTGTGTCTGATAGTTCTGTAAATATATACTTCATATAAGAAAGAAAACATTGGCTGTTCATCCTTTTGAGTCTGGCTTGCCTTTTTTAATATAACAATCTGCAGTTACAACCATTTCTATACAAAAGACATAAAATCATTCTCCTTTAAGATCATTCCATATACTAGAGTTTAGGCATAGTGTTTTGTTAAACATGCCTGTGCAGATATCTCTGTGGTATGCTGGCTTGGCTTCCTTTGGTAATATACTCCCCAGAGGTGGTGTGGCTAGATCCTCTGTGTTTAGATATTTGATGAAATTCTGAAGAGATTATTATAGCACATAACTACGTTATATTTTCATCAACAATATAGAAAGGATTTTTCCAACAAATCCATGCCCCTAATTCTTACCAGCATTTCTTGTTTGTTTCTTTTATGATAGCCTTTCTGTGTGGAATGAGATGTATATCAATGTAGTTTAGTTTTGCATTTCCCTAATGGCTAATACAAATTAATGAAAACAAAATAATGAATAGTATATGATGGCATTGTTGACTCTTCTTTTTAAAATTTATTTTCTCTCATATATTACATCCTGAATGCAATTTTTCCCCTTCTACTCCTCCCAGTTCCCTCTCCCCCATCTCACTTTCCCCCCATATGCACTACTCCTCCATTTCTTTTTGGAAAAGAGAAGACCCCCTCCATGGATATCAACCAAACATACCATAACAAGTTACAATAAGACTAGGTACAAACTTTCACATCAAGGTTGTACAAGGCAATCCAGAGATACACCTACTCCCACTTTTAGGAGTCCTAAAAGAACATAAAGCTATAAGAACATAACATTTATACAGTAGTCCTAGCTCAGACCAACACAGGTTCCCTGGTTGTCACTTCAAGCCTCTGTGAGTCCCTATGAGCCCTGCTTAGTTAATTCTGTGGGCAGTGTTCTTGTGGTGTACTTAACTCTCCTAGATCCTACAATCCTTCCTTCCTCTCTTTGGTGATTGTTCCTCAGCCCTGCCTAATGTTTGGCTGTGTGTCTCTACATCTGTTCTCATCAGTTGATGGATAAAGCCTCTAAGATAACAATTATGCTAGGCTCCAGTCTACAAGTATAGCAGAATATACTTATGAATCATTTCATTGACCTTTTTTTTATCCAGCCATATTTGGTTCTATCCTAGATTGCTGGGAAATTCAACCTCTGGTTTTTGTCCCTCCAGGCAGTGCCATGCATAGACTCTTTCTTGGGAAGTAGGCTTCATATTAGACTCTGGCTGTTTGTTGGCCACTCCTTCAAGTTCTGTGCCATCTTTACCCCAGCACATCTTGTAGGTAGGACAAATTGTAGGTTGAACATTTTGTGGCTCAGTTGATGTCTCAGTCCGATCACTGAAGCTTTGCCTGCTTCCAAGAGATGGCTGGTTCTGATTCCACATTCCCCATTGCTAGGAGTCCTTGCTAGGGTCACCTTGCAGATTCCAGGGAGTTTCCATTGCAGTAAGTTTCCACATTGTCTTTGAGATGCCCGCCAATTCTAGTCGTTCCTCCCTTCCCTTCCAATCCCTTCCCCCACCTTTCTTATTTCCATCCATACCTGCCCCCAGTACAACTGCAAAACATATTTTATTTCTTCTTCTCAGAGAGATCCCTCTGCTCTGGAACCTTCTTTATGACTTAACCAGTCTGGGACTGTGGACTGTCGCAAGACTAGCCTTTACCTAACAGCTAATTACTCTTTATATGTGAGTAAATACCATGTTTGTCTTTTTGGGTCTGGTTTACTTAACTTAGGAAGATTTTTTTTTAGTTCCATCCATTTGCATATGAATTTCATGATATTTGTATTAAATTTTAATTTTTTTGTATTAATTACAGTTTATTCACTTTGTATCCCAGCTGTAGCCCCCTCCCTTGTACCCTTCTTCTCTCACCTTCACTCCTTCCCTTCTTCAACTCTTCCCATGCTCCTCTCCAAGTCCACTGATATGGGAGGTCCTCCTCCCCTTCCATCTGACAGCTGTGTAATAGTGTAAATGTACTACATTTTCTTTATCCATTCTTCAGTTGAGGGACATATAGGTTATTTCTAGTTTATGGCTATTATAAATAGAACTGCTTTGAACATAGTTGAGCAAGTGTCCTTGTGGTAGAATGCAGCCTCTTTTGAGTATATGCTCATAAGCAGAATTGTTGGGTTTTTGAGGTAAATAGATTCCTAATTTTCTAAAGCATTTTATTATTTTCTTATGTATTTGTGTGTTTATACATTGAAGGAGAAAGGTGTGCCTGCATGTCATGGTGCATGTATGTGTTCAGAGAAAGAAAGGAGTTGGTTTCTCATTCCACCATATGGGTACAGAGGATTGAACTCAGGTAGTTGGGCTCCGCATCAAGTTTCTTGCTGAGCCATCTCAAAAGCCCTTGTCTATATTTTTTTAATTGACATATTGATAAAACAACTATTTTCTTTGAGCACAAAAATAACAATTTATTTATATGTAGAGAATATAAATAGGAAAGAAAAACAAATGGCATCAATTATTCACCTAAGCAATGAGCATATATAAAGATGAGTTTTAATGATATTTTTATACAATATTATTTTAATTTACTTTCAATTTCATACATATCTCCAATGAATAATTTAATGATTCTTTTATTTAGTCAATAGTATTCTCTAAATGACTGTGCTATAATTGAGTAAATCACGTCTATACTATTTTTTGATGAGTTACATTGGAGATTTTTAACCAGCTTCTTTACATAATATATAACTTTATCTGTATCTATCTATCTATCTATCTATCTAACTATCTATCTGTGTTATAATATAAACTGAGAAAATAAAGAGTTGAATTTTTATGCTGATAAGTACTTACATTTTAAGACTTTTCATTTATAGTACTTATTAGTTGTTCTCCAAATGTATCTTCTAAATGTCAAGACCACAGGCCAGTGTTTATTTTTTTATTTTCTTGCCAACACTGAGATTGAAATATTTTCTATATTTTCCAAATTTATTTGGTTGTGTTTTTTTTTTTTTTATTTCTTGACATTATGTAATCTCTTATCTCTTGTCTTTATATTTTGTCTATCTCTCTATCCATTATTTCCTACTTGTGTTTTCTATTTGGTTTAAAACTTCAAGGAGCCATGTGACTTCTCTTCTATTTTCCAGACCTCAGGTTTTGTTTATTTATGTATTTACATGTTTATATGTATTTATTTACATATGTATGTATGTATGTTTGAAGGACAGTATTTTGTGTACATCAGGATGGCCTCAAACTTCCTGTGCAGTGATGCTGACCTTGAACTCCTTGCTCTCCTACCTCTCTCTCCCTGGTTTTGGGACAGGATTGTTTCACCATGCCTGGCTCTGGCTTCCTTATTATAAGTTTAAGCTAGATGCCTGCTAATGAGAGACTCTTGGAAAAGCAGACTTGTGTTTTCAGCCACCTTGTTATCTAAAAGACTACAAAATGGTGAGGAGAGTGTCCACTACAAACAGGATCGACAGTAGGTAGGGGAGTGCTTTCAGGAGGAACTTGAGCCATATTTAGGACAGTGAGTACAGCTTGCCAAGGGGAACCCTGAAATGGCCTGTGAATTTCCGTATTTCTTTTCATTGTTCAACATGAGACCATGTGTTGAGATTATTATGGTGGAAATCTCAACACTGCCTCAGTCAAGTCCCTGTCAGGATTGTGTGGTGAGGAATGGAATTTTCAGGTATTGAGTTCTATCCAGAAATAGGAGAACCGGTTGGAAACCCTCACCAATAGGAGAACTGGTTGGAGACCCTCACCAATAATGTTCTGTTCAATTTGTACCATAAACTTCAACTACAGTGCTCAGACTTTCTTTCAGTCACAATGAATGCATGTCTCAAAAGAGAAAACCACAAGAAAGAAGGGAAGTGCTTACATAAAAAGCTGAAAGTTATCATGGTAGGGAAGAGGGAAGGGTAACCCCTGTTTCTGAGAGTCACATCTTATTTTTATGGCAGAAGAATATACTGTGAAAAATAACATAGATGGAGGGTGCCCTCCCCCCCAAAAAAAAGCTAGCATAGGAAGTCCCTCAATGTTACAGATCAAAGCCACTGGTGTTGGTCTAAAAATTAAGCTTGATGTATACAGTTCAGTTTGCTGGTGATAACAGGTAGCTTGATTTTGCTGTAATCACGATTCACAGATGAAACCATATATTGAACGATTTAGAATATTTTCAAGGCAAGGTTAGATGCAGGTGGCTGTTGATTTAGAAAGAGATTCCTTTTCTGACTGCAGAGTTCTAATTTAGTACGATGATATAACATGCCCATTTTCATTTATCCAATATTTAGTATTAATCCTATCAATTGAATTATTTTGTTTTCCCATTGGTAAGATAGGGAAATTCACTATTCTTTCTCTCATTTTCCATTTGTGCTGTTTCTAGTTTCTGCCTTGACAAATACAAGAAGCAAGAAAAGTACAAAGATGTTGTTCAGTATAGTTGGCACTTGAGTGTATATTTTAAGGCCAAACATGACTTTTTAAAAACCCACCTGCACTGTTACTTTTGTGCTAAAACTTTTTTCCCAACTGGTTATTTCCAATGTGGCCCACTCATTCCTCATTTTATTGACCCAAAACACTCACAACTACTAAGCCCGATGAAATTCCAATGTTATTTTTAAACAACAAAGCCATGTAAATAAAATACCACTTCATAGTCTTCTATAAATTATTTGCTTGTTATATCCCAGGAGAAGACAAAGAAAAAATGACCCTGAACTATGTTAAAGGCACAGGACCTCAGGTCCTTTATGCCTCCAGGTCCCAATCTGCTCATTGCACAAGTCATTGGAACTAGTTCCCACTTCCCATTGGCTGGGAAAACCAAGCTGTCCTCATCTCTCTAAGTGTCTGAGTAATGTAGCTCTTTCTTTATTTCAATTGTTGGCTTTCCTAGATCTCACCAGACTGACAAATCAACACTAACGCTCCTATAGGTCATGAGTCTTCTGTAGAGTATACAAGGATTAGATAATAGCCACAAGGACATTTGCCAGTATAAGCCAGTTTTCTATGAGAGGGAAACCTGATCATACACGCAGGCATCTTACTTTTTCCCATAATATATGAAAGGTACCATGTAAAGTTCCTGTAACCAAATTCCCTTAAGCCTTATTAGGGCAGAACTGGGTCTTGTGCAGTGAGGCTGGGGAGGAAAGGGAAGAAGAAGAGGAGGAGGAGAGGTGAGAAGATGATGACTATGAAGCAGGGAGAAGAAAAGGAGAGATAGGAGCTATAGGGGAGATTTCCTCAGTTGACTGACTCAATCATCAGTTGTCTTCCTGACTTGCTGACTCTGTCTCTGACTTCAGTCTTAATCAATATCTTAGGTAAGCTCACTTTAATGGACACATTCTTAACTTGTCCTGGTTGGTTTGGTTTCAATTTCCATGATAACCTTCATATAAACATTAGTCATCCATTTAATGTTTCCAATCACCAGGGATCACTATAAAAGTGGGTTTTAAAAATTCTGCCCTTTTAAAACAAATTCATTGCACTAAATTGAAACTTCTCTGTGGATTTGGGGGGATTAAAGTATATTGAACAAAAGCTAATAGTACAGTACACACAAAGCCCAGTAGTTACACTGTGATTTTTCATAGCAGAGAAAGAAAGTCATTTTCCTCCTCTGGTTGTTGTATATTCAGTCAGGAGCAACGGAAATAAGAGCTAGGGAAGAACAAATGCATTTTCTTTGTGGCACAACACTGTCTGCAAGAAGGTGGTGAGTGTCTTATGAATAGTAAAGAGATACTTATCCACAGGATAATGTGGCTTTAATGCAGCTATCTACATATCTCTTGCATTAGGTGCATAAATTATTCCTGGGAGTTTTATATGATATTCAAATTAAACCATAAACCAGGAGCTAAGGTAGTTTGCATTTAGTAATGCTGCCTGGTAGAGTCTTGTTGGTCTAAGTACTGTAACATTAATCTTATAGAATCTATCTTGTCTAGTCATAATGAAATGCAAAATAAAGTTTTCTGTCTCAGTGAGTTTCCAGGGAGCTTATCACACAGACATTGTTCTTTTCAGGCTTTGTCTCCTTACCATCCATGAAAAGCCTGTTCCCTTTAGTTATCAAATGGCACAGACATAAACTAGTTTATTTGAAATGCTGTATTTTCTTTTGGCTTTAAAAACACAACCAAATTATGGAAGGTGAAGGTTAGGAATATCGATGGACTTGTATTTTAAACCCCAAAGCAAGTGTCTTTTATGAACTGGCACCTTAAAATTTATTAAAATGTGTGTGTAAAAAGAAATTATATGGGAACCTTTAAAAAGTAAAATGCAGTCCTCCCAAATGTGGTGGAACAGAGCTGTAATGTTCCAGCTACTCAAGAGTTGCACAGGGCAACGTAATTTCTTTCTCTGATTTTTCAAGACAGGGTTTCTCTATGTAGTATTGGCTGTCCTGAACTTGCTTTGTAGACCAGGCTGGCCTGGAACTCAAAGATCTGCCTGCCCCTACCTCTCAGAGTGCTAGGATTATAGGCGTCCACCATCACAAAGTTTTTCTTTTTTTACAGTCTTATTTAAGTTTATGTTTTTTTCAGAGATTCTATTTCTATTCTCATGTCATGAAGTGTTTTCATTGTTTCTGTTTTCATTAAAGCATTTGGCCATATCCTTTTTGAGGTCTTTGACTATATGCATAATTGGTATTCTGAAGTCCTTTTGTTCTCAGCTAAATTGTGCTTCTCAGGATCTATTATAATAGATCCTACTGGATTCTGAAAGTAGGATAGTGTCTTTGCTCTTCATGTTTGTGTCATGGAATCTAAATGTGTCTATAGTGGAAGGATATTATGATAGTTCCATTACTTCAGCCATTTTTTCTATGAATTATGTATCAGTAAATGTCAATGGAAACAAAATGATTTTTATGCTTGAAATCCATATTTAACGCCAACTTCAAAGAATAGCTTAACAAGAAATATGTGGGAAAATTACTTGTTATAGGTTAACCTAGTGTTTTCTGCAATCAGAACAAAAACAGATCAAGGATCAGTCAGTTATCTCAGAATATTATTGGGTCCTACAGATGCCTAACCAGTGGGACCTGACAGCATTTATAGGAAAATAAAGCATAGGCAAACATTTAATCTTGTATAGTTCATTCTAATTCATTTGGTTTCATATTGGTACAGGCTCTTCTATGTGCAGCAAAATTCCGTAGCTATGAGAAACCTGAATATGGTTATGTCTGTTTATCTAAATCATGGCTCTCCCACAAACTTCTAATAGTAATGCATGGACTAAGAAACTTTTAGCAAAATTAAGGTAGAATTTATTAAGGTTCCTTACATATGTAATCACAGTAAATTAATCCAATGAAATTTACAGTGAGAGTATTCTTGGTTGATAGTCAGAAACAAGACTCCAACCCACTAGGCTACCACCTTTGATTTTTCTATTGATGATGTGGGAGATACACCCTACACCTGGATCTCACAGATATTAAAGTCTGTTCTTGAACTCGGTCCTGCATCTCTTTTGAGATACATTTTTCTGAATTCCGATCATTTAGAAGATTTTATTTTTACATTTTTAAGACTAAAAAATGCACTTTATTACTTATCATTTTGAATAACAATTCTCTCCATATATTTATGTTCTTGAAAAACTTGAAGAAGCAAAAATTAATTTTGCTACTGAACCAGTTTATATTTTCTTTTTTATTACTATAATATTTTATTTTTATTAATTACACTTTATTCTCTTTGTAACTCCACTATAGCTTTCCTCCCTCTTCCCCTCCCAATTCCACGCTCCCTTCCTCTTCTCCACCCTTGCCCCTCCCCCAGTACCACTCCTAGGCATATATCCAAAAGATGCTCAAGTATACAACAAGGACATTTGCTCAACCATGTTTGTAGCATCTTTATTTGTAATTTCTAGAAGCTGGAAACAACCCAGATGCCCCTCAGTTGAGGAATGGATACAGAAATCATGGTACATTTTCACAATGGAATACTACTCAGCAATTAAAAACAAGGAAATCATGAAATTTGCAGGCAAATGGTAGGAACTGGAAAAGATCATCCTGAGTGAGGTATCCCAGAAGCAGAAGGACACACACTGTATATACTCACTTATAAGCAGACATTTGGAAGATTTACAGCATGCCTTAGTTGCATTTTTATGTCACCACAGATAAAGAAAAACAAGAGCATGCTCATACTAACTCAGGCTCCAAAGGAAGAGAGCATATCTAAAGTCTGAGTTATGGTAAACTGGACACAAAGCAGTATCTGTGGAATATCTAATGCCCCAACTTTTTTACTTGTTTTCTTCTTTACATACAAAAAATAGAATGTTGTTTTGTTCCTCTAGGCCAGTGGTGGTCAACTTTCCTAATGCTATGATTCTTTTTTACCCTCATGTTGGCATGACCCCCAATCATAAAATTATTTTGTTGCTACATCATAGCTCTAATTTTGCTACTGTTTTGAATTGTAATATAAATGAATGAATTGACCCCCAAAGGGCTCATAACCCACATATTGAGAACCACTGTTCATTGCCAGTTGAGACAGGCTCATTCTTTTAGGCCACTGGCCAGGGCACTTGCCACCTTCCTCCCCGAACCTCAGTTTTTGTTGTTGTTTTTGTGTTTGTTTTCTTCAATTTTGTTTTTTGGTACAGGATTCATTATGTACCCAGTGCTGGCCTGGACCTTGAGATCCTCTCTTTCTCAGTCACCAGGTGCTGGTATTAAAGATTTGCACCATCACACCCAGCTTTGCCATTGGTTCTTAGCTGTGCCGTAGATTTACGTTCATACCTAGTTAACACACTCTGTGTGAAATTTCTTGTTAAATGCATGTGGGACCTACTACGAGACTCACATTTTACACTACAGGTAAGCTTTCTACCACTGGAAAAAGTGCTTTTTCATTTTTTATAAGAATTTTGTGCCTAAGAACTTTATTTACATCATTCCCAACCTCTCCTTTTTCCCCTTCTACTCCTCCCATTTCCCCCAATTTCCTCTCTATATCATGACCTCTTCTTTATTACTATTTAAACAGAGATGGCTACTGAATCTGTTTCATGCTGCTTATATGTAGATGAGCTTATGAGTTACCACTTGGGACTGGATAAGTAATATCATTTCTAATTACATTCTGAATATTCGTTCTTCTACCCGTAGATACGTGTAGCTTTAACCATTCACCTTTGAGCCTTAGCTTCCTCAGATGTAAATAGCTGATTCACAAAGGCTTCTTTCTGAGAAGCCCTGCTTTAGTCAGGTAAGATGTAGGTCAGACATTCATGGCACATAAGGATCCTAAGTCAGAACCAGAACATGATGTTCGATGCATTCACGTAAAGAAGAATTTTGGTTGTAGAAGTATTGACATTTTTATAGTGCTCTTGGAAAACTAACCCAGCCACCTCAAGCAGATGATGTAATATACAAACTGCTTGATTCATGTCCACACAAGAATGGCTGCAAGAGCTGTGTGGTTTAACAACTGTTTTATCTTGTGTTTTTATTCACCTTCTGCATTGTAGGCACCTATGATTTTTCTCAGTTTTATCTCTGCTGAATCCCCAAGGGTAATGAGTCCTTTCAATTATCTTTGTTTACATGCTTATTTATATATGTCCTTTTGTATTGCTTTTACTTGGTGGCTTCTTCTGATAATCTGACTTCCCATCCTGCAGTCTTATTATCTTGTGAAACAATCTTTCCTGAAAAATTTAACTTCATTTGGAGCTTTTATTGACTTTCCCTCAGGATTTAAATATTAAAAAGGATTAAAATATAAAAGATTTAAGGTATACACTCTACAAATCCCTGCCAGCAGTATGATATCAAGATAAGTTGGAATTAGCTAATAAAAGATGAGGTTAATTATCTTACTGGTTACACATGTACTAATTTACTGAATTGGTATTATGATGTTTGCTAATTAAAATAGCCTTTGGAACTCTTTCATTGTTTGTTAAAAAATAAGTATGTTGTTCATTGTGTATTTTAGAGATGTTACTGAAACAATTATTAACAAATTTATTCCTGTTCTCTCCATGAAGGTATATCTAAACTAATTATTCTGTCTGTTATGAACATGTGATATTTTGACTGTACAATGTGTTTCCCTTTACGTTTACTTAAGGCTCTGAATCATGTTTATTATTCTGCGTTCCTCTTTGCTCTAATGAGGAAGTCTTAACCAAACCATTATTATCAGTGAATAAAGTAATGAGTTTCATTATGACAGCATTATCATGTATGTCATTGCAATTTGCTTAGCATTTGTCCATTTTCTCCCTACTTGTCATGTCCTATCTCTCTACCCAAATAGGCCCATTTCTCTTTCTATATATCTATGTAGGGAAGTTCCCATATTTACATGTATGCTTAGGTTTAGATTTGACATATGGGAGAAAACTTGCTTTATTATCAATATTTGTTGAAAGATTATTAATAATTTAATATTTATTGATATATTAATTCAGTGGTTATTCCTTAATGCACTATTATAAAAATAAAAGTACACAGACACTTATTTGATTTTTAATAACCTTGAACCACTGGGGCTGGGCAGATGTAAACCTCCTCTGCTGCCTTGTTATTGCCTTGCCATACATCCCAAGTTATTTGTTCCAATCATTCCTATCTGGTCTACTTCCTACCTATCATTTCCATAAATACTGTTCATTCTGTTTATCTGTGCTGCTTCTCTCGATCATACCAATCTTCAGAGCAAGTTCCTCTCAGCCATGTGCTCCTCCTTTTCGCTAACCTATGGTTACCTCCTTTCTCTTCCTCCTTCTCTCTGCACCTCTTATGATCTCTCTGTGACCCACCCAGCCTGCGAACCTTGGCTCCACCTCCCTCTCTTTTCTCTAGCCCAGGTGTAGGCAACTTTTATGGGCCCTTCAGGGATTCCACGGCATCACTTGGTGTACATGAGTGTTTGCTCATAGACTGATCGGAATGTCAGGGGTAGGGGAGGAGCAAAGGAGCATCTGAATACATCGCCCCAGCACAACCACAACAAATGTTTTCCTTCACTCTTTGTTCTTCCCGCAGCTGCCTTTAACCGCTCCTTTTCTCTCATTTTCCCTGTGTGCGACTTCTACTTCCATGTCTTCTTTTGTACACTCTCTCTCATCTCATACATATCTGTACATGTATGCACACATGTAAAAATGTGAATTCTTAATTTGAGAGAAAATATGATATTAGTCTTTCCAACTCAAATTAATTCATTAGACTGATCATCTCTGGTTCCATCCATTTTCTAGAAAAAGGAAATTTCTTTCTTTTTTCATTATCACTAAAACTCTATTGTATGTGCATACACGTGTGTGTGACACATTACTGTCCACTCATCTGTTGATGGACTTCTCTGTTGTACAACAGAATTTTTATTCTAATAAGAACAAGGTTGTCAACTCTTTGAAAATGTCGTATCTTTGACTTCATATAGTATCAATGCCTATTTTTTTAGTTGTAACTATAGAGAGGATTTGTACTTATATAAGTATGCATATCACATATGCAAATTATATACATGCTTTATATATTCACAGGAAGTTTTAATGGACACAGGATTAATGGTACATAAGAGAAAAAGCATAAGAAAGGTAATTTTTGAGCTAGTTAAAAAGGGTTGCATAAAATTTGCTAAGCAAAATTGAAGTGATGTTTATACCAGAATAGAGGATAATAAAGAAGTCTAGAAACTATATAAGTATGTAATTATTTGAGTGCTTCTGATACTGTATGTTTTTTTTTTTTTGGTAAAATGCATTATAATTTGGGAATAAAGTGAGATTTAAGTATGATAATTAATAAAAATAAAATGAGCCATATTAGTGATTTTCTTAGAAACATACTAATTTGTGAGCCTTGTTTTAATTGGGATAGTTTGTTATTTATTGAAAATTGGTTTCATTTTATGTACTAATCACAATTTTCTCATTATAATTATCCATCATAAAATAATTAAAGATATTAAAATTCTACAATTATCATATTAAAACAGAGAGTTTACCTAGTCTGTATTTTCTTTAAGTATCAACAAAATATTTAGGCATTTCATTTGTGGCATGATAATGAAAATCTAGTTTCTAGAAGAATAAAAAATTAAGCCAAAACTGTATCATCACTGATATTTTTTAAAAAGAATTTATTTAATTTTTATTGTATGTGTATTAGTGTGAAGGTGTCTGATCCCTTAGAATTGGGGTTACAGACAGCTGTGAACTGCCATGTGGGTGCTGGGAAGCGAACCGGGTCCTTTGGAAGAGCAGTCAGTGCTCTTAACCACTGAGCCATCTCTCCAGCACTCCATCACTGATATTTTTAAAGGAATGATTTTTAGGTTGGTATTGTGCCTCACAGCTTTATTCTTAGGGCAGAAGCAGGCTGATATCTATAAGTTCAAGGCCATTCTTGCCTACATACCAAGTTCTAGGACAGCCAAGGGAACATAGTCAGAACACAGTAAGACCTTTTCTCAAAAGAAACAAAAGGCTGTTCTTTGCCTCTGATTATATTTAAAAAGAACATTGTTACTAGATATATAGTCCATAATATATCAACTGTATTTATAAAATCTATCATTTTCAAATACTGACAAAGTGTTACTCAATAGCTACATTTTGTATACTATTTCATAGAAATAATTTACAAGTAACCAAATGTATAGAGATTAATATCTAGATATCACAAGTAAAACCTTAGATATCATTTAAAACAGAATATAAGGACCAAAATGAATCCAAGTGTTTGTTGGGAACACGGCCTGATGCTTGACACTAACAAAGCAGAGGAGATTTGTGGCAGTGTGAACTTTGCAGCTGACTGGAAGTAGCTGTGAAAAAGTTTATTACTCAAACCCAAAGCATATTTGTTATATGACAGCTGATGAGAAAGACAAGAATGAAAAAGATACCCATGACACAAATAGGCAACAAAGAGGGAGGGAAGAGGAGTGAGAAAAGAGGGGGCCAAAGACAGAAACAACAGAGACAGAGAACAACAGAGAGAAAGACAGGCAGAAAGACAGAGAGAAATAAAAAGAGACAGGGAGGGGTTATTTAATAGATTTAGGAAGCTTTTGATGTTATCAGGATAATAGAAGTACTCAACTTGAAGAAGAGCAGGACAAGCAGAAGCATAGAGTCAGGAAGACTAGAAAAGAGGTTCAGAATTAAGTTTTCTTGGTGGAAGACATGAAACGTCCCAGGAGTGTGAGTGAGAGGCTGACATGATGGTTCATACCATGACAAACAGAAGCCTAGCTTTGTCCAAATCATGGCCATTTGAGGGCTGTGTCTTGGTGTATGACTTTTTGCTGGTCAGAATCAAACATTTTTCTTCTTGGATAAGTTATCCATGTTGAGGTTGAGGTGCTAAATTCTATGGTTAGTAAAATACTCTTAAAATTTCAAGGCAAACAGACATATAAATGGAATCTGTTATTAGATTTGTGGCATGATAATGAAAATCTAGTTTCTAGAAGAATAAAAAATTAAGCCAAAATTTATATTTGATCACTGTATCATTGCTGATATTTTTTTAAAAATAAAGGAAATTTTAATAAAAAGAGAAGATTTATATTTATGTTAGTGTCCGAATTGCTGACAGATAATATACATAGATGCACATAAATACTAACTATATGTAATAAATCTTTTGGATAATATCCTAAATTAAGAGCAAAAATTACAGAATGGAAATCTTCGTAAGCATGCTCATCTAAAAATATGTTCCATAAAAATAGCAAAACATTGCAAATAAAGTTCCCAACCTCTATAATGTAATATAATGCTCAAACCAGCATAGAAACCCTGAAAAATGTTTTATTCCAATTTCTTGCCTGAGACCCATCCATATTCTTGTAGTTTTACAGCCAATGATCATGCCATCTCAATAGAAAATAACAACCACACAAACTACAGAAACAAAAAACCCCTACCAGTTTGGTGGATACAGACAGGAAAAGAGGATTTGGATGTCATATAATGCTCATTATTTTAACATGCCAAAAGGTTCTGTTGGAGTAGAAATAAGTGAAGTAAGAAAATACACTGTCAAGAGAAAATGGAGATTTGGCAAGATGGTGGCTCTGGGATGACTCTCCTTCTGACCAGCAGGACAGCAGAATCGGCACAGTGACCAGAGTCAGAACTCACTGCCCTAAAACAAGTGATTGTGTTTCCCAGGTGGGAGGATACCCCACGGTGGGGGATTCAATCAGCTTTAACTCACCCAGCTAAAACACAGAAAAGATCCTGGTTCAACCAGGCACTTGGTCACCAGCCCAGAGCCACACACCAGAGTGCTCTGATCAGTATCCCAGACTAAACTGTGGGCACCACAACATCAGAGACTGAGATTTCCGGTCGAGAGATTAACCCCACGGTGCAGGAAACGATTGGGACCGACCTTAGGTCACCCAGACATCCCCTCGAAAAGACTTGGGGTTCTGCAGGCACCCAGGAGCCGGCCCAGAGCCAGGGCTGGGGACCCAGGCGCTGGCACAGAGCCCTGCCTGCGCCTGACTCTCTGCCCCAGGGCACCAGAGACTGAGTTTCTCTGTCGGGTGCAAACCCACAGGGAGGGGAACAGCTGGTCTGATATCAGAGCACTCAGCCGATATCTCCACCCTGAAACGGTCTCGGGAAAAATTATCCAGTTTCAGCAGACGCCCAGACACCCAACCCCAGAAAGGCAGAAAGGCGGAGCCACGTAAGTCTGTGCCTGTGGGTTCTACTTGCCATCACAAACAGAACGGCTGTCCCCCAAAGGCAAAGACTGGGTGTCCCTGTCAGGAGGAAACACAGTGGGGGGTAATCATCAGGTCCAATGCTCAGGACACCCAGCTCCAAAAGACTTTCTGGATTCACGCAGACTCTAGGCTCTAGCCTTCTACTGCAGGCATGAGCACTATGCTTACCCGCCATTATTGAGTACCCCTAGGGCACTGGGGCACACAGCTGCATCCTCAGACCTACAAAAGCCAGAGAGCCATTACAGCAGCCCTCAGATACTTCTCCAAGGATCAACCAGTTATCCCTAGCTAAACTGAAAAAAAAACTGTGGGTTCTTCGAGAGGGCTGCACCCAACAATTACACGTTAAGAGCAACAGCTGCTGCTCACTAAATTCAGAACAAGAAACCCAGCAGCAGGGCAGCCATCACCAGGACCTCTCCTGATGAGAGGAGAGCCTTCCTGAACACCACAGTTACCACACAGGTCCATACACCTTAAGTGAACTGTGACAATTCCTGAGAAGCACCACCATTCAGTGGACAATACCCAAAAAGCAGAGAACTTCAGAACCCCGCCAAGTGGATTCTTACCTCCCCAGGACCCAGCAGGCACCAGAAATTCACAGATAACACCTGAGAAAGAGAGATGGGTAGAGACCAGCAACAAAGCACAACCAACAAATGGCAAAACAATATGGCATCCTCAGAACCCAGTTATCCAGGGACAAGTAGCCCTGGATGCCCTAACATAAGTGAAATTCAAGAAGATGATCTTACATCTATGCTTATGAAGAGGTTAATGGAGGAAGCAAATAAAATGCATAAAGATTGAGGGGAAGATATAAGAAAACAGATTATGGTCATTCATAAAGAAATACAGGAAGATGCAGCCAAACAGCTTGTGGCATTCAGAGAGGAAATGATTAAATCACTGAAAGAAATAAAAGAAACAAAGGAATGTTCAAACAAACAGCTGAAGGAATTGAAGGAAAAACAGGAAAATACAGTCAGACAGGTGAAGGAAATCAATAAAACAGTTCAAGATCTGAAAACAGAATTGGAAGAATTAAAGAAAACACAATGGAAGAAATCATGGAGAGGGAGAACCTAGGAAAAAAATCAGGAACTACAGAGGTAAGCATAACCAACAGACTACAAGAGATGGAAGAAAGAATCTCAGGTGTGGAAGATACAATGGAAGAAATTGAAGTATCCACCAAAGAAAATAATAAATCTAAAATATTCCTGACAGAAACCATCCAAGAAATCCAAGACAACATAAAAAGACAAAACTTAAGAATAATAGGAATAGAGGAAAAAGAAGATTACTTCCTCCAAGGCCCAGAAAATATTTTCAACAAAATCATTAAAGAAAATTTCCCCAACTTAAAGGGGAGGCCTATAAGAATACAAGAGGCCTACAGAACACGTAATAAATTAGACCAGAAAAGAAAATCCTCTTGTCATATAATAATCAAAAGAGTAAGTATACAGAACAAAGAAAAAATACTAAAAACTGCAAGGGAAAAGGCCAAGTAACGTATAATGGCAAACCCATCAGAATCATACCTGACTTCTCAACAAAAACTATGAAAACCAGAAGAGCCTGGATGAATATCATGCAAACCCCAAGAGAACATAGATATCAGCCTAGGCTACTGTACCCAGCAAAACTCTCAGTCCTCATAGATGGAGAAAACAAGATATTCAATGACAAAAACAAATTTCAACAATACCTACAAACAAATCCAGCATTACAGAAGACACTAGAAAGAAAAAGTCAACTCAAGAAATCTAACTACTTTCAAGAAAACAAAGGAAATAAATAACCTCACTACAGCAAAACCAAAAGTAGCCAAACACACAAACACACTACCATAGCCAACATCAATATCAAAGGATCTAACAGCCACTGGTCATTAATCTCCCTCAACATCAATGGACTCGATTCTCCAATAAAAAAACACAGGCTAACAGAATGGATGCGTGAACAAGACCCAACAATCTGTTGAGTACAAGACACACACTTAAATCACAAAGATAGACATTAACTAAGAGTAAAGGGCTGGAAGACAGTTTTCCAAGCAAATGGACCCAAGAAGCAAGCAGGAGTAGCCATTCTAATATCAAATAAAATAGATTTTCAACCAAAATTAATCAAAAGAGATATAGAAGGACGCTTCATATTCATCAAGAGAAAAATCCACCAGGAGGACATCACAATCCTGAACATCTATGCCCTAAATACAAGGGCACCCACATTTGTAAAAGAGACATTGATAAAACTTAAATCACACATAGATCCCCACACATTAATAGTGGGAGACTTCAACACCCAACTCTCAACAAAGTACAGGTCAACAAGACAGAAATTAAAAAAAGAAACAATAACTCTGATAGAGGTCATGAATCAAACAGACCTCACGGACATCTACAGAACCTTTCACCCAAACACAAAAGAATTTAACTTCTTCTCAGCACCTCATGGAACCTTCTCCAAAATAGACCATATAGTTGGTCACACAGCAAGACTCAACAGATACGAGAAGATTGAAATAATTTCTTGTATCCTATTTGATCACCATGGACTAAAGCTGGACCTCAATGACAAAAATATCAAAAAGCCTACACACAGTTGGAAACTGAACAACTTGCTACTGACAGCTGGGTCAGAGAAGAAATAGAGAAAGAAATTAAAGACTTCCTAGAATTCAATGAGAATGAAGGCACAACATACCCAAACTTATAGGACACAATGAAAGCAGTGCTAAGAGGAAAATTCATAGCACTAAGTGCCTTCAAGAAGAAATTCGAAACATCTCATTCAAGCAACTTAATGGCTCACTTAAAAATCCTAGAAAAAAAAGAAGCAAACACACCAAAGAGGAGTAGACAGCTGGAAATACTCAAACTCAGGGTTGAAATCAATCAATTAGAAACAAATAAAACAATTCAAAGAATCAATGAAACCAAAAGCTGGTTCTTTGAGAAAATCAACAAGATAGACAAACCCTTAGCCAAACTAACCAAAAGGCAGAGAGAAACTATCCAAATCAACAAAATCTGAAACGAAAAGGGGGACATAACTACCGACACTGAAGAAATCCAAACAATAATTAGGTCTTATTTCCAAAGTCTGTATGCAACAAAATTTGAAAATCTAAATGAAATGGAAAATTTTCTTGACTGATTCTACATGCCAAAGCTGAATCAAGACCAGGTAAACCAATTAAATAGTCCTATATCCCCTAAGGAAATAGAAGCTGTCATTGAAAGTATACCATGCAAAAAAAGCCCAGGGCCAGATGGTTTCAGCACAGAATTCTACCAGACCTTCAAAGAAGAGCTAACACCAATACTCTTCAAACTATTCCACAAAATAGAAACAGAAGGAACATTACCAAACTCATTCAATGAAGCCACAGTCACCTTGATACCTAAACCACACAAAGACCCAACAAAAAAGAGAATTTCATGCCAATCTCCCTTGTGAACTTTGATGCAAAAATACTCAACAAAATACCTGCAAACCAAATCCAAGAACACATCAAAGATATCATCCACTGCAACCAAGTAGGCTTCATCCCAGGCATGCAGGGGTGTTTCAGTATACGGAAATCCATTATGTGATCCACCACATAAATAAACTGAAGGAGAAAAACCGCATGATCATCTCCTTAGATGCTGAAAAGGCATTTGACAAAATCCAACATCCATTCATGTATAAAGTTTTGGAGAGATCAGGAATACAAGGCACATATCTAAACATAGTAAAGGCAATATACAGCAAGTCTATAGCCAACATCAAACTGAACGGAGAGAAATTTAAAGAAATCCCACTGAAATCAGGGACAAGACTAGGCTGCCCACTCTCTTCATATTTCTTCAACATTGTTCTTGAAGTCCTTGCTAGAGCAATAAGAAAATTGAAGGAGATCAAGTGGATACAAATTGGAAAGGAAGAAGTCAAAGTATCACTATTTGCAGATGATATGATAGTATACCTGAGTGACACCAAAAATTCTACCAGAGAACTCCTACAGCTGATTAACACCTTCAGCAAAGTGGCTGGATAAAAAAATTAACTCAAAATAATCAGTAGCCCTCCTGTATACAAAAGACAAAAGGGCCAAGAAAGAAATTAGGGAAACAACACCCTTCACAATAGCCACAAAGGACATAAAGTACCTTGGTGTGAACTAAACCAAGCAAGTCAAAGACTTGTATGAAAAAAATTTTCAAGTCTCTGAAGAAAGAATTAGAAGAAGATATCAGAAGATGGAAAGATCTCCCATGCTCATGACTTGGCAGGATTAACATAGTAAAAATGGCCATCTTACCAAAAGTAATCTACAGATTCAATGCAATTCCCATCAAATTACCAACACAATTCTTTACAGACCTTGAAAGTAAAATTCTCAACTTCATATAGAACAATAAGAAACCCAGAATTGCTAAAACAATTCTCTACAGTAAAAGATCTTCTGGAGGCATCTCCATCCCTGATCTCAAGCTGTACTATAGAGCAACAATACTAAAAACTGCAAGGTACTGGCATAGAAACAGACTGGTGGATCAATGGAATCGAATAGAAGACCCTGACATAAATCCACACACTTATGGACACCTGATTTTTGACAAAGTTGCCAAAACCATTTAATGGAAAATAGACAGCATTTTCAACAAATGGTGCTGGTCTAATTGGATGTCTAAATATAGAAAAATGCAAATAGATCCATACTTATCACCCTGCACAAACCTAAAGTCCAAGTGGATCAAAGACCTCAACATAAAACCAGACACACTAAACCGCTTAGAAGAAAAAGTGGGGAAGAACCTTGAACTCATTGACACAGGAGACAATTTTCTGAACAGAACATCAACAGCACAGTCTCTAAGAGCAACAATCAATAAATGGGACCTCATGAAACTGAAAAGCTTCTGTAAATCAAAGGACACTGTTGTCAGAACAAAACAAAAGCCTAGAGACTGGGAAAGGATCTTCACCAAACCTATATCTGACAGAGGAGTAATATCCAGTATATATAAAGAACTAAAGAAGTTAAACAGCAAAAAATCATTTAATCCAATTAAAAAATGGAGTATAGTCTTAAGCAGAGAATTTTCAATAGAGGAATTTGGAATGGCAGAGAAACCCTTAAAGAAATGCTCAACCTCATTAGTCATCAGGGAAATGGAAATCAAAACGACCCTGAGATTTCACCTTACACCCATCAAAATGGCTAAGATCAAAAACTCAATAGACAACACATGCTGGAGAGGTTGTGGAGAAAGGGGAACCCTCCTCCACTGCTGGTGGGAATGTAAACTTGTATAACCACTCTGAAAAGCAATCTGGTGCTTTCTCAGACAACTCAGAATAGTGCTTTCTGAAAATCCAGCTATACCACTCCTAGGCATATACCCAAGTGTCTCAAGTACACAATAAGGACATTTGCTCAACCATGTTTGTAGTAACCTTACTTGTAATAGCTAGAAGCTGGAAACAGTCCAGATGTCTCTCAGTGAAGAAATTGATGCACAACTGTGGTATATCTACACAATGGAATATTACTCAGCAATAAAAAATAAGGAAATTATGAAATTTGTAGGTTAATGTTGGGATCTGGAGAAGATCATCCTGAGTGAGCTATCCCAGAAGTAGAAAGATGTACATGGCATATACTCATTCATATAGACATATAGGATAAACCTACTTAAATCTATACACCTAAAGAAACTAATCAAGAGGGAGGTCTCTTGCTAAAATGCTCAATTCTTATCCAGAAAGGCAAAGAGGATGAACATCAGAAGAAGGATAAAAGAGGGAACAAGTCAGGAGCCTTCTGACTTCTGAAAGGAGGACTTTCAAACAAGGAGGACTTCTGAAAGGCTCTGCCCTGCAGACTATCAATGCAGATGCTGAGATTTATGGGCAACCTTTGGGCAGAGTGCAGGGAATCTTAGGAAAGAAGTGGGAAACAGTAAGATCTGGAGAGGACAGGAACTCCACAAGGAGAGTGAAAGAACCAAAAAAATCTGAGCATAGGGGTCTTTCCTGAGACTGATACTCCAACCAAGACCTATGCATGGAGATAACCTAAGACCCCTGCACAGATGTAGCCCATTGTAGTTTAGTAGCCAAGTGGGTTCCACTGTAATAGGAACAGGGACTGTCTTTGACATAAACTGATTGGCCTGCTCTTTAATTACCTCCCTGTGAGGGTTAAGCAGCATTACCAGGCCACAGAAGAAGACACTATAGCCACTCCTGATGAGACCTAATTGACTAGGATCAGAAGGAAGGGAAAGAAGACCTCCCCTATCAGTGGACTTGGGGAGAGGCATGCATGCAGAGGGTGGAGGAAGGGAGGGGTTAGGATGGGAGGATACAAAGTGAATAAAATAAAACTAATAAAGAATTTCAAAAATGGTATACTGAAAAAATAAAAAAGAGAAAATGAATAATAAGTCAGAGAATATCAAATATAAAGAGAAATTTTTTTTAAAAAAGAAAATACTACAGTAAGAAGGATTTTCAAAACCTCAGAAAAATGGTCAGATTTGAACACATTTCTTGAGAACTAGGAGAAAAGACTGAAGATGTTAGAAGAGGATGGTAAAAGACAGAAATGTTGTGTTTTGTGGGGGTCCCAGATAGCTTAATTTTCACCCTGACAGAACCCAGTGTCATCTAACAGAAAGGTCTTTACTGAGGAAATGACCCAATCTGATCAGAGTTGTCGTCATTATTTATTAACATAGAAAAGCCCAGTTTGCTCTGGACAGTATCATTTCATACCTAGGTTATGTGGTCCTGGGTCATAGAATTAAGAAAATTATTTTATGATATTTTTGATAATGTCTATCTCAGAAAGCTGAGGAACAAATTCAGTATTTATCCTACAATGGAATGAATTAAATGTGCCAGAACTCTACACTGACACTATAAAGAATCGTTTAAAAATTTTAAAGACTTAGTGTTCGTGTCTAAATGCTTTGCCTGCATGCATGCCTGATCACCACGTGCATGCCTGATGCCTGTGGAGTTCAGAAGAGGGCACTGACACCCGTGGAACTGGATTTACAGACAGTTGAAAACCACTGTGTGGGTAGTGGGAATCAAACCTGGGTTCTCTAGAAGAGCAGCCGGTTTTCATAACCAGTGAGCCGTTCTCCAGTCCTAAATAATCTTTTTCCCCAATAAACTAGAGTTTAAATAAAATACACAGACCTTTTAAGAGTGTTTACTTATGATAGTAGTCATTTTTCTTTTTTAATTTAAATTTCTTTTTTATGATTTATTTAATTTACATCCTGATTTTAGCCCCCTCTCTCATTTCCTTCCCTCTTGCCCCTATGCCCTTCCCCTGTTTTTCAGTAGGGGGGCTCTCTTCCTCTACCATTTGACCCCACCCTATCGAATCTCATTAGGACTTCTGTGCCTTCTTCCCTGTGGCCTGGCAAGCTCCCTACACACACACCAGGGGAAGTGATCAAAGAGCAGGCAAAAGTGCATGTCAGAGACAGCCCCTGTCTCCCTTATTAGAGGACCCAGATGGAGACTGAGCTACCTATTGGCCACACTGAGCAGGGGTCTAGGTCCTCTCCGTGCATGGTCCTTGGTTGGAGCATCAGTCTCTGCAGGCCTCCCTGGGCCCATATTTTTTGGCTCAGTTGGTTTTCTTATGGAACTCCTGTCTGCTTTGGGTCTTTGTATCCCTCATCCTTTCCTACGACTCCCTGCACTCTGCCAAAAGTTTGGCTGTGATTCTTAGCATCTGCTTTGATCCCCAGCTGGTTGGAGTCTTTCAGAGGACATTTATGGTAGGCACTCATTCTGTTCACTCTCTTCAACCTCTTCCATTTTAGGTTTCCATGGTTTCAGTTGTCCCTGGCCATTCAAGTTTCAAATAATTTGAATTGAAAATTTTAGAAATCAACTATTCATAAGGTTTGAATATGTGCCATTATGAGTAGTGGATGGGCTCAGGCGACATCGCTTAAGCCCATCTTGGACCTGAGTCATCCCATCATTAGATGTAATAATTCTTCTGGAAGAAAGGGAAAAGAAAAGACCCAGAAAGGACAGGGGCTCCACAAGGAGACCAACAAAGCCAAAAAATCTGGGTCCAGGTGTCCTTTAGAAGCCAATGCATCAACCAAGGACCATGCATAGAGAGGACCTAGACCCCCTGCTCAGATATAGCCCATAGACAGCTCAGTCCTTCTGTGGGTTCCCTAGTAGAAGGAGCAGGGGCTGTCTCTGAGATGAACTGGGTTTCCTGCTCTTTGATCACTCCTCCCCACCCTGGCAGGGGTACCTTGCTAGGCACCAGAGGAATAGGATCCAGGCAGTCTTTATGAGACCTGATAGGCTAGGGTCAGATAGTAGGGAGGAATACCTCCCCTATCAGTGGTCTAGGCAAGGGGTATAAGAGGTAGAAAGGAGGGAGGGGCTACAACTGGGATACAAAGTGAAGAAATTGTAATAATAATAATAAATTTAAAAACAATAATATAAAAAGAGAGTATCCATCCACACTACAGGCTACCTGCCTGGCAGTCCCTTAGTAGTCATCTGGACTACCAGGTTCCATGGACAGATAACAGGGCTTGTGTTTCAGCAAGCCTTCTGTTCTTACCATTTCCTAGTGTAAAAAGTTCGTCTATTAAGATTACAAATTAAATATTATATGTATACATAAGGCAAATGTGTTAAAGTCCAGGTTGTCGTACACTGTGTCAGATATCCTTTGGGATCTTACAATACATGAATTACTGAACAAACTTTGGAAGAACAGAACTATTCGTGTCTACAGAAATACTAAACTCTTACTTGAAGCAATGGATTTTCATTTAGATTCTCTTAATCTATCATTAAGAGGGACCTTGATAATTGCTTCTTTCCAAATCTAAGACTTGGCTGTAGCCTGTGCTCGGATTCCACTGGGACACAATTTCTATTTGCAATTCAACAGTCCTAAGGGAGAATGCCTCAGACATGTAGAAGCAGTTCTGAACACCGCTAGTAGCTAGGATTTTTTAACTAAGGAGATGTGGAAAATTAATGGAAATTTGACACATTCTCTCAGAAAATACACTTTCACTGACATATTAATAACTAGTGGAATGGATCAGGCATTACTGAGGCAAATAATTTTCTAAGGGAGCTAACTGAGGACTATTTGTTAGTAAATTGCATAGTACTTTTTATATTTAAAGGGGTAATTAGACTAATATGTTGTGGCTTATATTTAATTATAATTAATATTGAAAGTTTTATGCTGGGGAGGAAAATATTTGTTAAACAGTGAATTGGGTTTAAAATGCAAAAGGACTGAATTATAATTCGGTCTTTACCACACACCATGGACTTTAACTAGTCTAAAATTCAGGTTGTTCATATAAGAAATGAGAAAAAACTTTATCTCATTTCTGCGTGGGTGGAATGATTAAAAACATCATGAATTGTTTATTATAATTGCCACTAAATGTTACATTCTCCATAGCCTTATTTTTTATGTAGCCCCCTCTCTCATTCCCTCCCAATCCCACCCTCCCTTCCTCATCTCCTCCCTGTCCCTCTCTAAGTCCACTTATAAGGGAGGTCCTCCTCCCCTTCCATTTGACTCTAGTTTATCAGGTTTCATCAGGACTGCAATGTCCTCCTCTCTGGCCTAGTAAGGCTGCTCCTCCCTTGAGGGGTGGGGGAAGAAAATCAAAGAGCCAGCCACTGAGTTCATGTCAGAGACAGTCCATGTTCCCCGTACTAGGGAACCCCACTTGGATGCTGAGCTGCCTCAGGCTACATCTGAGCAGGGAATCTAGGTTATATGCATACATGGTCCTTGGTTGGAGGATCAGACCCCTGTGCCCAGACATATTTGGTCCTTGTGGAGTTCCTATCCTTTCCACATCATATAAACTCCCCCTTCTTTTATATGATTTCCTGAACTCTGCTGAAGGTTTGGTTATGAGTCTTAGTATCTGCTTTGATAACACTGCTAGGTAGAGTCTTTCAGAGGCCTCTGCGGTAGGCTCCTGGCCTGTTACTTGTTTTCTCCTATGTCCAATGCACATCCCATTTGTCTTTCTAAGTGAGGATTGATCATCTTACTCCAGGTCCTCTTTCTTGTTTATCTTCTTTAGGTGTATAGATTTTATTATGTTTATCATATCTTATAGGTCTATATAAATGAGTATATACCATGTGTGTCTTTCTCCTTCTGGGATACTTCACTCAGAATGATCTTTTCTAGATCCCACCATTTGCCTGCAAATTTCATGATTTTCTCATTTTTGATTGCTGAGTAGTATTCCATTGTGTAAAAATATCACAATTTCTATATCAATTCCTCCATTGATGGACATCTGGGTTGTTTCCAGTTTCTGACTATTACAAATAAAGCTTCTACAAGCATAGTTGAGCAAATGTCCTTGTTATGTACTTGAGCAAATTTTGGGTATATAACTAGGAATGGTATAGCTGGGTCTTGAGAAAGTATTCCTAATTGTCTGAGAAAGAGCCAGATTGACTTCCAAAGTGGTTGTACCAGTTTATATTCCCACCAGCAATGGAGGAGGGTTCCCCTTTCTCCACAACCTCTCCAGCATGTGTTGTCATTTTAGTTTTTGATTTTAGCCATTTTGATGGGTGTAAGGTGAACTCTCAGGGTCGTTTTGATTTGCATCTCCCTGATGGCAAAGGATGTTGAGCATCTCTTTAAGTGTTTCTCTGTCATTCTATAGTCCTCTACAGAGAATTTTTTTTTTTAGCTCCGTACCCCATTTTTTAATTGGATTACTTGATTTATTGCTTTTTAACTTCTTCAGTTCTTTATATATTCTGGATATCAGCCCTCTGTGAGATATAGGGTTGGTGAAGATCCTTTCCCAGTCTGTAGGCTTTTGTCTTGTTCTGACAACAGTGTCCTTTGCTTTACAGAAGCTTTTCAGTTTCATAAGGTTCCATTTATTGATTGCTGCTCTTAGAGCCTGTGCTGTTGGTGTTCTGTTCAGGAAGTTGTCTTTTGTCCTAATGAGTTCTAGGCTGTTCCCCCCTTTTTTTTCCTAACTGATTTAGAGTATCTGGTTTTATGTTGAGGTCTTTGATCTACTTGGACTTTAGTTTTGTGCAGGGTGATAATTATGGATCTATTTTCATTTTTCTGTATGTAGACATCCAGTTGGACCAGCACCATTTGTTGAAGATACTGTTTTTTTTCCATTGAATCATTTTGGCTTCTTTGTCAAAAATCAAGTATTCATAGGTGTGTGCGTCTATTTCTGTGTCTTCTATGCAGTTCCCGTGAGCCTCCTTTCTGTTTCTATGCCAATACCATGCAGTTTTTATTACTATTGCTCTGCAGTACAGCTGGAGATTGGGGATGGAGACACCTCCAGATGATCTCTTGTTGTACAGGATCATTTTGGAGATTCTGGGTTTTTTGTTTCTCCATATGAAGCTGAGAATCTTTGTTTCAAGGTCTGTGAAGAATTGAGTTGGTATTTTGATGGGAATTGCGTTGAATCTGTAGATTGCTTTTGGCAGGATGGCCATTTTCACTATGTTAATCCTACCAATCCATGAGCACAGGAGATCTTTCAATCTTCTGATATCTTCTTCACTTTCTTTCTTCAGAGACTTAACACTTTTTTTTCAAACAGGTCTTACACTTGCTTGGTTAGAGTCACCCCAAGGTACTTTATGTCATTAGTGGCTATTGTGAAGGGTGTTGTTTCCCTGATTTCTTTCTCAGCCCTTTTGTCTTTGGTATACAGGCTTCTGATTTTTTTGAGTTGATTTTATATCCTGCCACTTTGCTTAACATTTTTTTCAGCTGAAGGAGTTCTCTGGTTGAATTTTTGGGGTCATTCATGTATTCTATCATATCATCTGCGAATAGTGGCACTTTGACCTCTTCCTTTCCAATTTGTATCCCCTTGATCTCTTTTAGTTGTCTTATTGCTTTAGCTAGGACTTCAAGTACTTTGTTGAAGAGATATGGAGAGAGTGGGCAGCCTTGTCTTGTCCCTGATTTCAGTGGGATTCTTTAAATTTCTCTCCATTGAGTTTGATGTTGGCTATAGGCTTGCTGTATATTGCCTTTACTATGTTTAGGTATATTTCTTGTATTCCTGATCTCTCGAAGACTTTAAACATGAATGAGTGTTGGACTTTGTCAAATGCTTTTTCGGCATCTAAGGAGATGATCATGTGGTTTTTCTCCTTCAGTTTGTTCATGTGATGGATTACATTGATGGATTTCCATATGTTGAACCACCCTTGAATGCCTGGGATGAAGCCTACTTTGTCATGGTGGATGATATTTTTGATGTATTCCTAGATTCTGTTTGCAAGTATTTTATTGAGTATTTCAGCATCAATGTGCATAAGAGAGATAGGTCTGAAGTTCTCTTTTTTTTTGTTGTGTCTTAGTGTGGTTTAGGTATCAAGGTGACTATAGCTTCATAGAATACATTTTGTAATGTTCCTTCTGTTTCTATTTTGTGGAATAGTTTGGAGAGAATTGGATTTAGCACTTCCTTGAAGGTCTGGTAGAATTCTGCAATGAATCCATCTGGCCCTGGGCTTTTTTTCGAAGGGAGACTGTTGATGACTGCATCTATTTCCTTGGGGATATAGGACTATTCAATCTTTCTACCTGATCTTGACTTAATTTTGGTAGATGAATTCTATCAAGAAAATTGTCCATTTCTTTTAGATATTCAAATTTTGTTTCAGATAGGCTTTTGTAGTATGACCTAATGATTGTTTGGATTTCCTCGGTGTCTGTAGTTATGTTCTCCTTTTCATTTCTGATTTTGCTTACTTGGATAGTTTCTCTCTGCCTTTTAGTTAGTTTGGCTAAAGATTTGTCTATCGTTTTGATTTTTGCGAAGAACCAACTCCTGATTCTTTGAATAGTTTTATTTGTTTCTAATTGATTGATTTCTGCCCTGAATTTGAGTATTTCCAGCTGTCTGCTCCTCTTGGGTGTATTTCCTTCTTTTTTTTTTTCCCTAGAGCTTTCAGTTGGGCCATTAAGTTGCTAGTATGAGATGCCACAAATTTCTTCTTGAAGGCACTAAGTACTATGAATTTTCCTCTGAGCACTGCTTTCATTGTGTTCCATAAATTAGGGTATGTTGTACCTTCATTTTCATTTAGTTCTAGGAAGTCTTTAATTTCTTTTCTTATTTCTTCCTTAACCCAGCTGTCATTGAGCAGCAAGTTGTTCAGTTTCCATGTGCTTGTAGGCTTTTTTCTAATTCCATTTTTGTTGAGGTCCACCTTTAGTCCATCGTGGTCAGATAGAATACAGGGGATTATTTCAATCTTCTTACATCTGCTAAAGCTTGCTTTGTGACCAACTACATGGTCTATTTTGGAAAAGGTTTCATGAGGTGCTGGAAAGAAGCTATACTCTTTTGAGATTGGGTAGAAATTTCTGTAGACCTCTATTAGGTCCATTTGATTTAGGACCTCAGTAAGTGCCTTTATTCCTTTCCTAGGCTTCTGTCTAGATGATTTGTCCCTTGGTGAAAGTGGGGTGTTGAAGTTTCCCACTATTAACGTGTTGGGATTGATGTGTCATTTAAGTTTTAATGTTCCATTTATGGATGTAGGCGCTCTTGTATTGGGGGCATAGATGTTCCAAATTGTAATGTCCTCTTTTTGGATTTTTCCTTTGATGAGAATGTGGTGCCCCTCTGCATCTTTTTTATTAATTTTGGTTGAAAGTCTATTTTATTGGATATTGGGATGGCTACCCCAGCTTGTTTTCTGGGTCTGTTTGCTTGAAAGACATTTTACCAGCCCTTTACTCTGAGGTAGTGTTGCAGAGGTGCGTTTCTTGGATGCAGCAGAATGTTGGATCCTGTTTCTGCACCCATTCTGTTAGTCTGTGTCTTTTTATTGGAGAGTTGAGTCCATTGATGTTGATAGATAATAGTGACTAATGAGTATTAGTTCCTTTTATATTGAAGTCGGTGGTATTACTGTGTTTTATTGCTTGTTTTCTTTTAATTTTTGTTGGGAAATTATGCTATGTTTTTGGGTGAAGTTGTTTTCATTGGATTGGAGTTTTCCTTCTAGTATCTTCTGTAGGGCTGGTTTGCTGTGTAGATATTGCATAAATTTAGTTTTGTCATGGAATATTTTGTTTTCTCCATCTATGTTGATTGAAAGCTTTGCAGGGTATAGTAGTATGGGTTGGCATCTGTGGTCTCTTAGAGTCTGCATGACACCTGCCCAGGCTCTTCTGGCTTTCATAGTTTCTGATGAGAAGTCCGGTGTGATTCTTTATATGTTACTTGGCCTTTTTCCCTTGCTGCTTTTAATATTTTTTCCTTGTTCTCTAGATTTAGTGTTTAGACTATGATGTGATATGATGTCTTTCTTTTCTGGTCTATTCTATCTGGTGTTCTGTAGGCCTCTTGTATATTTATGGACATCTCTTTCTTTAAGTTGGGAAAATTTTCTTCTATGATTTTCTTGAAAATATTTTCTGGACCTTGGAGCCTGGAGTCTTCTTTTTCTTCTATTCTTATTATTCTTAGATTTCATCTTTTCATGGAGTCCTTGATTTCTTGGCTATTTTGTGTTTTGAACTTTCCTGATTTTACTTTTTCTTTGAGAGAAGTATCAATTTCTGCAAGTGTATCTTCAGTTCCAGAGATTCTCTCTTCCATCTCTTGTATTCTGTTGGTGTTGCTTACCTTTGTGGTTCCTGATCTTTTCTCCAAGTTCTCCAGTTCCAGGGTTTTCTCAGTTTGTGTTTTCTTTATTGATTCTAATTCTTTTTTCATGCCTTGTACCATTTCCTTCATCTGTTTGAGTGTGGATTCCTGTCTCTCTACGATGGTCTCTATTTTTTTGTTTATTTCCTCTCTATATGCCACTAATTGTATCTCTACTTGTGCCTCTATTTGTTTGGCTATGTTTGCCTGAGTTTATTTAAGAATTTTGTCTATTTCCTCTTTTTTTTTTTTTTGCCTCCAATTGACTGGCCAAATATTTGATAGATTTGTTCATTTCCTCTTTAACTGTCTGAATTTGCATGGCTATTGCTCTGAGAGAATTTTTTCTTCCTTATGAGCCTCAAATAATTTGGTAAGCATATCTTTAAAGTCATTCTCCTCTGTTTCTGATGAATTGGAGTATCTGTAAATTTTGGGGATTGCTGGTGAAGTTATGATGTCCTGATTTATGTTGGATGTGTTCTTTCACCTACCCCTCTCCATTGGCTCATCTGAAACCTTCCTTGTTTGTTTCTTTTTTTTTTTCAAGTGTGAACATAGAGTTTATTGGTAAATAAATTGGTTTAAAACAACAATACCAGAAATATATGCATTCAGAAATTCAAAACTTGAATTCAAGATGTAAAAATTTTGACGTCTTGAAAATTTGCATGTATCATTTGCATATGATAGCACATGAGCACATTTTAATGCAATGTGCTCTTGTGAAAAGGGAATAACAATGTTCACATTTTGTATAGTCCTCAGGGAATTACGTGAAAATGACAGACCTTACATGGTCAATAGTGAAAAGGTATAAGTGAAATCCAATGGAAATGTTGTTAACACACTACTCTTTTTTTTTTCAAACTTTTATTAATTAAACTTTATTCACTTTTTTTTTTCAATGCAGTTTATTCAGGAATCTTGAACAATCATCTGACCCTGGGTAAAGCCAGCCCACAGCTTAAATAGCCTCTGGGTAGCCAACCCCAGCGTGCCACGTGGGCAATGCAGATAGATCCACATACACGGAAACAAGCCAGATCCTCAGCCTTAGCCAAATATGGAGTTGTTTGTGACAGAGAGCACTCACCATCGGGAAGGTGGAAGGCAGAAACCAGATCCATCTTTAAGGCACGGCATTACCCAGCTCTCTACAGTTCCCCCTTTTTGTTTTAGATTCATCAGGCAAGAGTAGAGGTCTGATCTCTGATATTAGAAATAAATTGGGACTTTGTACCGATGTTCATTTGGGTGTCATCCACCCAAAGAGCATCAGACCCGTCCGATACCTTTTTCTCAGAGGCGGGACCTGGTGCATCAAACCGCATGCAATCAGACATGCTCTTCTCTGGGTCGAAAGCGGCTGACCCTGAGTGCAGTGCTTAGCCTCGCATCCTGAGCTTAACGTTTTAGCTCCCATGCTTGGGGAGACTGTCCTGCTTCAATGGCTGAATAGGCCTGAATGGTCATGGCTGCATTACGCTGTTGTGAGACTCTAATCTTGCATATACACCACAGGCAAACCAAGGAGACCAACACCAGAAGGCCTGCTAATGCTCCCATGCCTGCCCATTCCTTTAGATGATAAATGGCTGAAGCAATCCACGATGATAATCCTGTGGCTAGTCCTGTGTCCACTCTGGTAGAATTTACCGTAACAATGGCCACTCTCAGCTGCTCCATCATAGTATCGATTTCTCCAGTCCAATTACCTAAAATATAGCTAGACAATTGTTTAGACAGATTTGCAGCACAGGAAAAATTCTCATGTTGTATGCTAGTGACACAAAGTCCAGCATACTTTCATTGACAGCCAAGTTGAGCGATTTGCCATAGGGTATCAATTTGCTCCTGCACTAGGTCAATCCTCTGATTGAACACCATCAAGACCCCTTTTAGTTGAGCATTAATTCCTTTTTGTACATCTAAGGCATGAGCTACATTGGCTAAAAGATTATTCAGGGTCTGAGCAGTCTGCCCAGTATGACTCATGGCTAATGCCCCGGTGGTAGCTCCAGCAGCCGCCAATGAGATGGCAGTAACAATGGCGGCTGTAGTTCCAAGATTCCTTTTCTGTCTGAAGAGAGTCATAGCGTGAGGGGCTTCAATGGGCACAGGCACCCAGCGAGGCATGCGAGTAACCAGGGCATACCTAAATTCACTAGCATTCCAGCATTGGGCAAAAAAGCAAGTATCATTACCACAATTACTTGGCTCTATCTGGTTAATAATGAATAAAAATGGGGGATATAAACAAACAGGTGTGGGCTTATAGGAAATATTATGAGAAGCCTTAATCCCCTCGTTGGAATATCCTGCATCAGGTCTAGAAGGAGCAGTGGTGGTGTCCGAGGTCTGAGTAGGTTCAGGAGACCATTGGCCCCAGGGGTGAGACGTGCTCCATGTAAATTGACTAACTCCATGTTTTCCTCCACTTTTGAAAGTCATTTAAGGTTCTTAAATTATTTTTTCCCTCTTTTTTAAAATTTTTCATCAATTTTACTTTATTCATTCTGCATCTCCCCATAAGCCTCTCCCTCCTGCCCTCCCAATCCCACCCTCCCTCCTCTCTCTGCATGCATGCCACTCCCCAAGTCCACTGATAGGGGAGGTTCTCCTCTCCTTTCTGATCTTAGTCCATCAGTTCACCTCAAAAGTGGCTGCATTGTCCTCTACTATGGCCTGGTAAGGCTGCTCCTCCCCAGGGGGAGGTGATCAAAGAGCAGGCCAATCAGATTATGTCAGAGGCAGTCCCTCTTCACATTACTATGTAACCCACTTGGACTCTGAACTGCCCTGGGCTACATCTGGGCAGGGGTTCTGGGTTATCTCCATGAATAGTCCTTGGTTGGAGTATGAGTCTCTGGGAAGTTCCCTGTGTTCAAATTTTCTTGTTCTGTTGCTCTCTTTGTGGAGACCCTGTCCTCTCCAGCTCTTACTATTTCCCAGTTCTTACATAAAATTCCATTCACTCTGCCCAACAGTTGCCCATCAGGCTCAGGATCTGCTTTGATGGTCTGTAGGGCAGAGGCTTTCAGAGGCCCTCTGTGGTAGGTTCCTAGGTTGTTTCCTGTTTTCTTCTTCTTCTGATGACCATCCTCTTTGCCTTTCCGGATGGGGGTTGGACATTTTAGTTAGGGTCCTCTCTCTTGCTTAGTTTCTTTAGATGCACAGGTTTTAGTGGGTTTGTCCTATGTTGTATGTCTATATGAGTGAGTATATACCATGTGTGTCTTTTTGCTTCTGGGACAACTCACTCAGGATGATCCTTTCCAGGTCCCACCATTTACCTGCAAATTTCATGATTTCCTTATTTTTCATTGCTGAGTAATATTCCATTGTGTAGATATACCACAATTTCTGCATCCATTCTTCATTTAAGGATCATCTGGGTTGTTTCCAGCTTCTGGCTATTACAAATAAAGCTGCTACAAACATGGTTGAGCAAATGTCCCTATTGTGTACTTGAGCCTCTTTTGGATATATGCCTAGGAGTGGTATGGCTGGATCTTGGGGAAGCGCTATTCCTAGTTGTCTGAGAAAGCGCCAGATTGATTTCCATAGTGGTTGTACAAATTTGTATTCCCACCAGCAGTGGAGAAGGGTTCCCCTTTCTCCACAACCTCTCCAGCATGTGTTGTCACTTGAGTTTTTGATCTTGGCCATTCTCATGGGTGTAAGGTGAAATCTCAGGGTTGTTTTGATTTTCATTTCCCTTATGGCTAGTGAGGTTGAGCATTTCTTTCAGTGCTTCTCTGCCATTCGGTATTCCTCTACAGAGAATTCTCTGTTTAGCTCTGTTCCCCATTTTTTAAGTGGATTACTTGGTTTGCTGCTTTTCAGCTTCTTTAGTTCTTTATATATACTGGATATGAGTCCTCTGTCAGATAAAGGGTTGGTGAAGTTTCTTTCCCAATCTGTAGGCAGTCGCTTTGTTTTGATGACGGTGTCCTTTGCTTTGCAGAAGCTTTTCAGTTTCATGAGGTCCCATTTATTGATTGTTGCTCTTAGAGCCTGTGCTGTTGGTATTCTGTTCAGGAAGTTTTCTCCTGTACCAATGAGTTCTAGGGTATTGTCCACTTTTTTTTCTAGCCCATTTAATGTGTCAGGTTTTATGTTGAGGTCTTTGATCCACTTGGATTTCAGTTTTGTGTAGGGTGATAAGTATGGATCTATTTTCATTTTTCTACATGTAGACATCCAGTTAGATCAGCACCATTTGTTGAACATGCTATCTTTTTTCCATTGTATGGTTTTGGCATCTTTGTCAAAGCTCAGGTGTCCATAAGTGTGTGGGTTTATTTCTGGGTCCTCTGTTCGGTTCCATTGATCCACCATTCTGTTTCTATGCCAGTACCATGCAGTTTTTAAAACTTGCTCTATAGTACAACTTAAGATCAGGGATGGAGATACCTCCGGAAGATCTTTTATTGTAGAGGATTGTTTTAGCAATTCTGGGTTTCTTGTTATTCCATATGAAGTTGAGAATTTTTCTTTCCAGGTCTGTAAAGAATCGTGTTGGTAATTTGATGGGAATTACATTGAATCTGTAGATTGCTTTTGGTAAGATGGCCATTTTTACTATGTTAATCCTGCCAAGCCATGAACATGGGAGATCTTTCCATCTTCTCATATCTTCTTCTAATTCTTTCTTCAGAGACTTGAAATTTTTTCATACTTTGACTTCCTTGGTTAGGGTTACTCCGAGGTACCTTATGTCATTTGTGGCTATTGTGAAGGGTGTTGTTTCCCTAATTTCTTTCTCAGCCCTTTTGTCTTTTGTATACAGGAGGGCGACTGATTTTTTTGAGTTAATTTTGTATCCGGCTACTTTGCTGAAGGTGTTTATCAGCTGTAGGAGTTCCCTGGTAGAGTTTTTGGGGTCACTCACGTATACTATCATATCATCTGCAAATAGTGATAATTTGACTTCTTCCTTTCCAATTTATATCCCCTTGATCTCCTTCAACTGTCTTATTGCTCTAGCAAGGACTTCTAGAAGTATGTTGAAGAGATATGGAGAGAGTGGGCAACCTTGTCTTGTCCCTGATTTCAGTGGGATTGCTTTAAGTTTCTCTCCATTCAGTTTGATGTTGGCTATAGGTTTGCTGTGTATTGCCTTTACTATGTTTAGATATGTGCCTTGTATCCCTGATCTCTCCAAGACTTTAAACATGAATGGATGTTGGATTTTGTCAAATGCATCATGTGGTTTTTTTCTTTCAGTTTGTTAATATTTTGGATCACATTGATGGATTTCCATATATTGAACCACCCCTGCATCCCTGGGATGAAGCCTACTTGGTCATGGTGGATGATATCTTTGATGTGTTCTTGTATTCGGTTTGCGAGTGTTTTGTTGAGTATTTGTGCATCAATGTTCATAAGGGAGATTGGCCTGAAGTTCTCTTTTTTTGTTGGGTCCTTGTGAGGTTTAGGTACCAAGGTGATTGTGGCTTCATAGAATGAGTTTGGTAACGTTGCTTCTGTTTCGATTTTGTGGAATAGTTGGAAGAGAATTGGTGTTAGCTCTTCTTTGAAGGTCTGGTAGAATTCTGTGCTGAAACCATCAGGTCCTGGGCTTTTTTTGGATGGGAGATTTTCGATGACCACTTCTATTTCCTTGGAGGATATCGGACGATTTAATTGATTTACCTGGTCCTCATTTAGCTTTGGTAAGTGGAATCGATCAAGAAAATTGTTTGTTTCTTGATTCTGAGGTTCAGACTGGTAATGTCTCTGGAGTATGGAGAGTTCTTCAGGAAGCTGAGAGAGGTCCGTGACCTCAGCGTGTGCATTGGTGCACTAGCTGTACCTGTGGGATGAAAGTATGTGGGCACAAAAGGGCAAATGCAGGCGCGCGCGCGCGTGTGTGTGTGTGTGTAAATTTGCGTGGAAGTGTGCCTCGAGGAACCGAGTTATAGAGAATGTTGAACCCTTGCATGTGTGGGAGGGGCTCTGCCTTGCAGGCTTCTAGGGGGTTATTTGTTCATGCACTATATATGTAGCAGGTGCTGGTGATGATCATGCCACGATTTCTGGCATTATCTGCCTTAACTCCTCAGTTGGACCTTCAGAGCAGGGGCTTCAATGTCCCAAGTGACCCTCTGTTTCCCACTGTGGGTGTATGGTTGAGGGGGGTCTGATGCCTAGCTTCTAGTTTAGAAGGACCCTGGATCTCAGGCTCTGCAGACACTGAAGGGCATACTCACTCTTAAGCAGGTCACATCAGCAAGGATTGGGGTATCCGGGCTCTCTGCTCTCTGGTTTGGCCCTGCTTGGTCTTATGCAGGAGGACTGCTGTGCTCCTTCACTTCAGTGCTGCTGCAGCCACCAGGTTAGGAAGTCCAGCTCCAGCTGGAGGCTGGGATGCTGGCCAGATGCCTTCTGGGAAGTCCTGGGGGCCCTCCACAAGTCCTGGGGGCCCTCCACAAGTCCTGGGGGCCCTCCACACCCTCCTGGTGTGCCTAGCTTGTATGTCGGGTCTGCTGGGCTTTGGTGGGTATAAAGCATATTATCTGTCACTGAGGGTTTGGGCGGGCCATACAGTCAGTGGCTGAGAGACCCTGTGGAGCCAGTATGGCGGCCAGCAGACCTGGGACCCTGGGAGGATGGTGCCATGGATCTGGGACTCTAAGACAGGTACAGCTGGCAGTTGCCGCTAAGGGGCTAGGACCCCGCCTCAGCAACTGCAGACCCCAGGCAGTGAGCTCTGAGCTGAGAATCTCGGTGAGCCAGCTGTGCTGAGGAGGAGGGTTGTTCGAGAAAGGGGAGTGCCGGGAGATCAAAGGATCGTTTCTGTCCTTCTCCAAACAAGTCCATGGGTGACCTGAGATCAAAGTTCTCACCTCATGTGATGTTCCCTGTCGTTTAGAAAGCCTCACCATCATTTCCTTGACTTCAGAAGTCCTTCCACTCACCAACCCAAGCATTCAGCTTTTCCACAGTTCAGAAATTGTGCTTGATAGTCACCATCTTGGCTTCGCCCCCCACCCCCCATTTCCTTGTTTTTTAACTGCTGAGTAGGATTCCATTGTGTAAATGTACCACAGTTTCTGTATCTGTGACTCCATTGAGAGATATCTGGGTTGTTTTCAGGTTAATAGAATTTTTTTTCTGAATGCTTTTCAATATAAAGATTTTCACTCACAGATAAATAAATATCAATATAAAGTTTCCAGAATTCAGTTTATATATTTTTCTTTGGACTGGCAATATCTAGTATTCCAGATGATTCCGTGATTAATTAAAACTACTGTTAAGAAAAAGACTGGAGAATGGTCAGAATGGGACAGAATGAGTAGGTGTAAGCTGCCAATAGCTTCCTTGATTGTTGTTTGATCTTCCAGACAGGGTCTTTCTGTATAGTTCATCCTTTTCCTTTCTGTAGTAAAATAAAATCCTTCCCTTTTCCTTCCTCTTCCTCTCTGAGTTCTTTAAAAAAAAAAAAAACTTTAATTAGTTTAGAATGTAGCTTATGCCATTTTTTTTCTCTCTTCATGAGGATCATATTTCATGTAATATTTTTTACAGGGAGCTTGCTGGTAAATGATTCCATTTTTAAAAATCTGAGCATGTTTCCGTTTCTCCCTTAACTTTGAAAGGTACAGGACATTCTTGTTCAGCCTGTTTAAAACAACACATTTAACTTGTCATTCCAGTGTCTTTGATGGTTTTAGATGAGCCATTTCTTTTTACTTATGCTGATTTTCTCTGCCACTTTCTTTGTGCACAGCCTTTCTCTCTGACTTTGACGAACCATGGTTTGACAATGCTGTATATGTGCTACTGAGCTTCTCGAAAGTTTTCATCTAACTTAGGAGTTCTCAGCAATTAGTTCTTCAGATGTATTTTTCTTCTCCTTTCCATCCTCTAAAGTTCTAATTCCTCTCTTGTTGGTGTGCTTTGGTGTCTTCCATGTCTCTGAGGTGGTGCTTTTGCTTGTCAATCTTGCTTCGATTTGGAAGTTAACAATGTACTAAGTGTTACCATGCTCACTTATCCCTCTCTGATCTTTTTAAAAATTCAATTATTATACTTTGTAATATCTGAATTTTCTTTAGTATGCTCTATTAGAATTTACATTTTTCTCTCAAGATTATTTGTGTATTCAGTAATACGAAAATTTTCTCTTGTTTTTTTAAAACATATATTTTTTATAATTTTGAATGGTTCTTTAGTAGGTGCTGTAGAAATTTCGTGTGATTTATCTAAGGTGAAATAATGCCTCATTTGTAGAAGGTTTCTGTTCTTGCCTCATTCTTTTTGACACATTTTATATCTCATTGTCTGTCTAGTGGCTTGTGGTTAAAAACTGAGTATTGTCAATAGGATATGTGCATTTCCTGGGTGTCTGAAATGTGCTGTTGTTCTCATAAGGGGTAAACATTCCTGGATTTGAAGAGTAAACTTCACCCCCTTCACAGGGTGCAGCTGCTAACATCTCTGCGGTGTTTATGTGACTTTCCAGTGTTGTTTAGTCCTCCATTTGGTGGGCAGCCAAGGCTCCAGGCAGAGACATAGTTCATTTTCTCTGCCGTTCACTGTCTTCTAGGAATTTCCTTATTTATCTCGATGTTCTCAGTTTCTGACTCTGTTTTCTAAAACATCCAGAAGGCATTTGTTTATGCCCTGTTTTTTGTCTCTGTTACAAACACTGGCAATTATCAGAGCAGCTGTTGTTATAATAGCTGGAATCAGCAACTCAGTAAAAAAGCCTGTAGGCCACATGGAATCCACTGCCTATCTTTTGGAATCAGTATTTATTGGAACACAATATATACTGTCCACTAATTTGTAAATTTTCTATGCTTAATCTTTCCTGAAAAAAGAAAATTATGTAGTTGGGATATGGTCCTGCATAGAGCAAAAGATAGACATCCAGCCCTTCACAGCAGAGTTCCTAACCTCTGAAACAGAATGTTACTGAATTTTTTCCTATATTTTTCTTCAAAAAGTGTAACTCGCTAATCCTGTAAAAGATAGGAACAATGTATTAGTTGTTGGCAGCTTCCACTGTACCAGCAGGAAAATGAAGGACTTGTTTCTGACTAAAAGAAAATAGTATGTTATGTCTTTTATTCAAAGTAAATTAAACAACAGAATAAATTGAAATAAGACAGTTTAGTAAATTTCATATTATGATGCTTTTTGTGTTTGGTTTGAAACATAAAGTCTCACTATTTTTGATAATAGAATGCTCAAGTTCCATCCATTTGCGTGCAAATTTCATGATTTCTTTGTTTTTTTTTTTATTTATTTTTATTAATTACAGTTTATTAACTTTGTATCCCAGCCCTCCCTCCCTCTTCTGCTATGCCTGTCCCCAAGTCCACTGATAGGGGAGGTTCTCCTCCCCTTCCATCTGAACATAGCTTATCAGGTCTCATCAGGGCTGGCTTCATTTTCTTCCTCTGTGGACTGGTAAGGCTACTCCCCCATCAGGCAGAGGTGATCAAAGAGCCAGTCCCTGAGTTCATGCCAGAGACAGTCCCTGTTCCCATTACTAGGAAACCCTCTTGGACACTGAGCTGCTATGGGCTACATCTGTGCAGGGGTTCTAGGTTATCTCCATGCATGGTCAATAGTACTCCATTGTGTAAATGTACCACAATTTCTGTATCTATTCCTCAGTTGAGGGACATCTAAGTTGTTCCCAGACACTATATATTGCAAATAAAGCTACCACAAACGTGGTTGAGCAAATGTCGTTGTTGTGTACTTGAGCATCTTTTGGATATATGCCTAGGAGTGGTACAGCTGGATATTAAGGTATCACTATTCCTAATTTTCTGAGAAAGTGCCAGATTGCTTTTCAAAGTGACTGTACAAGTTTACATTCCCACCAGCAATAGAGGAAGGTTCCTCTTTCTCCACATCCTCTCCAGCATGTGTTGTCACTTGCGTTTTTGATCTTAGCCATTCTGATGCCTGTAAGGTGAAATCTCAGGGTCATCCTCATTCAGAAGAGCAAACATGATTGACATCATAAGTGGGAGAAGACTGGGAACAGGACAGGACCCTACCACAGAGGGAGTCTGAAAGACTCTACTCAGCAGGGTATCGAAGCAGACGCTGAGACTTATAGCCAAACTTCGGGCAGAGTGCAAGGAATCTTATGAAAGAAGGGGAGGAAATAGAAAGACCTGGAGGGTACTGGAGCTCTACAAGGAGAGCAACAGAACCAACAAAATCTGGGCATAGAGGTCTTATCTGAGACTGATATTCCAGCTAAGGACCATGCATGGAGATAACCTAGAACCCCTGCTCAGATTCAGCAGCTCAGTCTCCAAAAGGGCATCCTAGTAAGGGGAATAGGGACTATCTATGACATGAACTCAGTGGCAGGCTCTTTGACCACCTCCCCCTGGGGGTGCAGCCTGGTAGGTTAGGGTCAGATTGTTGGAAAAGAGGACCCTCTCTATCAGTGGACTAGGGGAAGGGCATAAGGAGAGAAGAGGGAGTGAGGGTAGGATTGGGAAGAGATGAGGTGCAGGCTACCTCTGGGATACAAAGTGAATAAATTGTAAGAAATAAATTTAAAAAAAAGAATGCAGGACTGCCTTCTGAAGGGTAACTATCCTATACGTTATTATGTGCCTCTTTCTCAGATGACTCTGTGATCTTGTTACAGCAGTCCTCCACCAGAAAAGTGGGGTCCTATTTTTTTGCCATTGGCTGGATGGTGTTGATAAATGCTCCGTGGGAAATAGAAAAGAGACTACATGTACAAGTTTACACTCTGGCTTTGATTACCCCCAGTTCCCACACACAGCAAACATTTAATCACTACTTCATTGAAATTCTCATAGACATTTTACCAGCTTTTGATATCTGTATGTCTGCCCAGGAAACAAGTATTTTATGCCATGTTTTCTAGGAGATTTTTTTTTCCTCTGATTTTTGGTTAACTGTTTAATTACGATGTTTTTTTGAAGATTTTTATTTTGAGAGTTATCAGGTGTTTTCTTGTGTAAGGTTAGATGTTGTCTTAGTTTCCATTTGCCACAATAAAATACCCTGTCTGCCCCCCTCCCAAAAAAAAATCCCTCACAGAATGCTTACTGGCCAACCTAATCTAGACAATGCTTCATTGAAACTCACTTGGGATTGTGTAAAGTTGACGACTAAAACTATCTATGCTGGCTAGTTTATGTCAACTTGACATGAGTTAGAATCATTTCTGGAAGAGGGAATCTCAGCTGAGAAAATGCTGCCAACAGATTACTTGTGGGCAAGCTTGTGGTACATTTTCTTGAATGGTGATAGTTGAGCTTGGGACAAACTCACTGTGCTCTGTGCCAACCTTGAGCTAGTGGTCTTAGGTCTTTGAGAAAATAGGCTCAACAAGTCATGAGGAGAAAGCTAGTAAGCAGCAGCTCTCATTTATCACTTCCGTATCAGCTCTTGCCTCCAGATTCCTGTCATGTCTAAGTTTCTGCCATGAATTTATTCAGAGCTGGGCTGTGATGTTGGACTATAAGATGTGATATACCCTTTCCTTTCCAAGTTGCTTTAGGTCATAGAATTTTGTCACAGTAGTAGAAAGTCTAAGACACCATACATGTATGTGAGCACACACACACACACACAACACATATACACTCAGAGAAAGAGAGAGAGAAAAGAGAGGCATCAATTTAAGCTATAGGTTTCTACCCCTTGTTCCCAAATCTCATTTTTATATTATAATGTAATTTTTTATTAATTACAGTTTATTCACTTTGTATCCCATCTATAGCTTCCTCCCTTCTCCCCTCCCAATCCATCCCTTCCTACCCCTTCTCCACTCATGCCCCTCCTCCTGTCCACTGCTAGGGGAGGTCCTCCTCTCCTTCCTTCTGATTCTAGTCTATCAGGTCTCATCAGGAGTGGCTGCATTGTCATCTTCTGTGGCCTGGTAAGGCTGCTCTCCCCTCAAGGGGAGGTGATCAAAGAGCAGGCCAATCAGTTCATGTCAGAGACAGTCTCTGTTCCCATTACTATGGAACCCACTTGGACACTGAGCTGCCATGGGCTACATCTGTGCAGGAGTTCTAGGTTATCTCCATGAATAGTCCTTGGTTGGAGTATCAGTTTCAGAAAAGACCCCTATGCCCATAATTTTTGGTTCTGTTGCTTTCCTTGTGGAGCCCTGTCCTCTTCAGGTCTTACTATCTCCCACTTCTTTCATAAGATTCCATGCACTCTGCCCAAAGTCTGGATATAAGTCTCAGTATCTGCTTTGACACCCTGCAAGCTTTTCAGAGGCCTTCTATGGTAGGCTCCTGTCCTGTTCCCTGTTTTCTCCCTCTTCAGATGTCCATCCTCTTTGCCTTTCTGAATGGGGACTGAGCATCTTAGTCAGAGTCCTCCTTCTTGATTTGCTTCTTCAGGTATACAGATTTTAGTATGTTTGTCCTATATTATATATCTAATATCCACTTATGAGTGAGTATATACCCTGTGTGTCTTTCTCCTTCTGAGATATCTCATTCAGGATTATCTTTTCCAGTTCCCACCATTTACCTGCAAATTTCATGATTTCCTTTTATTTTTTTATTGCTGAATATAATTCCTTTGTGTAGATGTACCACAATTTCTGTATCCATTCTTCAATTGAGGGGCATCTGGGTTGTTTCCAGCTTCTGGCTATTACAAATAAAGCTGCTACCAACATGGTTGAGGAAATGTCTTTGCTGTATTCTTAAGCATCTTTTGGATATATGCCTAGAAGTAGTATAGCTGGTTCTTGAGGTAGCACTATTCCTATGTGTCTAAAAAAGTGCCAGATTGATTTCCAAAGTGGTTGTACAAGTTTACATTCCCACCAGCAGTGGAGAGGGTACTATAAAACCAGATACACTAAACCTGTTAGAAGAAAAAGTGGGAAAGAGCCTTGAACTCATTTGCACAGGAGACAACTTCCTGAACAAAACACCAACAGCACAGGCTCTAAGAGCCACAATCAATAAATGGGACCTCATGAAACTGAAATGCTTCTGTAAAGCAAAGGACACTCTCGTCAGAACAAAACAACTGCCTACAGATTGGTAAAGGATCTTCACCAACCCTATATCTGACAGAGGACTAATATCCAGAATATATAAAGAACTCAAGAAGTTAAACAACAATAAATCAAACAATCCCATTAAAAAGTGGCGTACAGAGCTAAACAGAGAATTCTCAATAGAGAAACATCGAATGGCAAAGAAACACTTAAATAAATGCTCAGTGTCCTTAGTCGCCAGGGAAATGCAAATCAAAACCACTCTGAGATTTTACCTTACACCCATCAGAATGGCTTAGATCAAAAACTCAAGTGACCATTACAAATAAAGCTGCTACACACATGGTTGAGCAGATGTCCTTGTTGTGTACTTGAGCGTCTTTTAGAAATATGCCTAGGAGTGGTATAGCTGGGTCTTGAGGAAGCACATTCCTAATTGTCTGAGGAAGCGCCAGATTGATTTCCAAAGTGGTTGTATAAATTTACATTCCTACCAGCAATGGAGGAGGGTTCCCCTTTCTCCACATCCTCTCCAACATGTGTTGCTACTTGAGTTATTCATCTTAGCCATTTTGATGGGTGTAAGATGAAATCTCAGGGTCGTTTTGATTTGCATTTCCCTGATGACTAAGGATTTTGAACATTTCTTTAACTGTTTCTCTGCCATTCGATATTCCTTTATTGAGAATTCTTTGTTTAATTTTAATCCACTTTTTAATTGGATTACTTGATTTGTTGCTGTTTAACTTCTTGAGTTCTTTATATATTCTGGGTATTAGCCCTCTTTCAGATAGAGGGTTGGTGAAGATTCTTTCCCAGTCTGTAGGCAGTCGTTTTGTTCTGTCGACAGTGTCCTTTGCTTTACAGAAGCTTTTTCAGTTTCATGAGGTCCCATTTATTGATTGTGGCTCTTAGAGCCTGTGCTGTTGGTGTTTTGTTCAGGAAGTTGTCTCCTGTGCAAAGGAGTTCAAGAAGAAGACAATGCAGCCACTCCTGATGAGACCTGGTAGACTAGGATCAGAGGGAAGGGGAGGAGGTCCTCCCTTATCAGTGGACTGAGAGAGGGAGATGGGTAGGGAAGATGGAGGGTGGAATTAGAAGAGGAGGACAGAGGGAGGTACAGGGGGGATACAAAGTGAATAAACTGTAATTAATAAAAATAAAAATAATTAAATAAAAAATAGTAAATCTTTAAAAAAATATTCAAGTGACAACACATGCTGAGAGGATGTGGAGAAATAATCTAAGTTTTTTTGTCCTTCATTAAAAGATCCATGGGCTTTAAAAATTCCAACACCTTAAAAAGTTCAAGTTCTCTTCACTCTCAGTTCCTATAAGATTCAAAACAATAAGGCAGAGAAAACATTCCCATTTCAAAGTGGAAGAACTAAGGCATTGCAGGGAATAATCACACTGAGTGAAAGCTGTAACCGTCACAGAAAACAGTGAATCCAATGGCTCTATGTTCTTCATGTGGTAGCCCTTCCCCTCAAGCTTTGCCATCTCAGCACCACACAGATTTCCATTTATGTACAGCTAGTTCCATTTCATACCCACAAACTCCTGGGGGATCTCCACTATGCTGAGGTCCTCGGCTGGCACTTACCATCAGAGCTTGACTCAGTTCCTGGTCAGGGTTTCTCTGCAGGGAGTCCAGCTGGCTTCAGAAGCTCTCCATGCTCCCTCAATCTTGATCTTTTATGTTTTCAAAATTAGTACTATGAAAACAGTGCCACCAAATTCTGCAGGTGATGTGTGTAACCTGGCCTCCCTTGACTTCAGCTGTATGAACTTATGGGTGTTGAGTCTGAAGAACATTCTCCTGTTATCTCAGGACAGAGCCCCAGCTTTCTCTTGAATGGCACCAATTTCTCTAAGTGTGTAGCTACTTGCTTTTTCTGCACTCTGCTTTTCTGAAAATTTAAGCTTAATCACACATATATCTTTTCTCAAAAAAAAAAAAAAACAACCTTTGTTTATTATCTTTAAATTGAACATCAGTCAGATTCTAATGACAGGGAAATACTACAGCCATATTCCTGCGAAAATTGCACATGAATGGTTCCCTGCTCAATTTCTCATGAAGGTCCATCTTTGCTTCGAAGCTGTATGAGGCCAGCCATATTTTTGTTCACTATCCTTCTTTCCTGTAATATTATTATCATCCTTGCTCCTACTAGAACAGTCAATTAAGCTTTAATTACTGAATGTAATGAATGTCTTAGCTCAAAGTTCTAAAGTCTCCATATTTATCTCACATAATGTTTCCAAAAGCAAAAAGCCACATGGGCAGGTTTATCGCAACAATGGTATTACAATTTCCGTCTTAGATGCACTTCCTGTTACTCCATTTCACCTCCTGATCATTACTGGTTCCACTTTGGTGTGTTTATTTCTTGCAATGCTTTGGTTCTTCCATTTTGAAATGAGAATGTCTTCTCTGTCCTATTCTTTGGAAGTTTATAGGAACTCAGAGTTAAGAGAATTTGAACTTCTAAGGTATTGGTATTTTAAAAGCCCCCGGGGCTTTTAAAGCTGGACACTATAGTATGCTTACATCATAAGATAAAAATGAGACTTTGGGGACAAAGGGTAGAAAGCGACAGCCTAAAGTAATACTGTAATACCGTAATACCTCTCTTTCTCTCTCTGCCCCTGGTGTGTGTGTGTGTGTGCCTGTGTGTGTCTGTGTGTCTCTGTGTGTGTATTTTGGTGAATACTGTATTCTGTATTACTTAAACTCTAGCAACAGGCACACGTATGCTCAGAACCAAGACCTTCATGACATCAGAAACACTGAGTTTTTAAAAATTCCTCTTAGTCACTACATATTCACAAACTTTTTACTGGTGTCAAATACACCCCTTCCCCCTTCCCCCTTTCAGTTCTGTTATACAGTCTTCTATGGAACCATAACTCACAATTTAATAAGAGTCTGGGCATTTGAAAGCCATTAATTTGTTTAAAAAATGGTTGTGTGGACATAATAACAATTTCATTTTCCACTTATGATATGTGAAGACTAGGTGGAGTGATTCAACAATGAAATAGCCGGCATGTACTGGGCCAGAAAGCTCCAGAATTTCACTTAGTAGCAATGGTGTAGGGAAGAATGGTCATTTTAAGCAATATTTAATAACAGTACTAAGCTTCACAGAAGACTTGAGAAACCTTCAAATCATTTCATGATAAAATCCTATAAGTTAAAACTTCCCAGACATTTAAATAAAAGTTCACATATTAAGTAAATCACAGATAGTCCATTTATTGATAAATATTGGTATAAGAGCACATAAGTATTTTGGGGTTGTTTCATTGCTTCTTTTGTATTTCTTAATGTGTATATCTTTACTCCCTTTTTCATAGTGCTGATATGCTAGGGTATTAAGCATAAAAAAGACTAATCCTGGAAATATTCTTTTACTGAGTGTAATTTAGACAAATTCATACAAGAGTCTTACATCTTAAAAACTGCCTTAACCCATACCTTCGGTGTTCGTTAGCTTTCTTTTACTATAGCAGGGTATTTGATAAAAACAACTTAAAAGAAGGGAATATATAGTGATTCATGGCTTAAAAACAAAACTGGTTTCATGAGTCTCAGTCCGTGGTAGTCAAGGCAGAGCAGCATGGCAGGGAGCACGTACATGGTCACAGTGGACCAAAGATGCTCATCTCAGAGAGGAAGCATCAACAGCGCGTATTTTTCAGTCCTGAACGCCTTATGACTCACCTCTTCCAACTAGTCCCCACTTCTCAAAGTTCCATCATCTCATTTCCCAGTGCTCACTAAGCTCTAAATTCATAACTAAGTTATTCCACTGAAGAGGCCTCAGACTCCTATCACCTCCCCAAAGCTCTACTTTTAAACATAGGTGCCTCATGCCTCAGAACATTACCTTTATGTAAATATTTCTGATCCAAATTCCATCACACCCCCTCCTGAAGGCAGAATACAAAGTTGCTTATTTCATTATCAGAAACTTATGAGGAACATAAACATGAGCGACTCCTGTTGTTGGCTGCTTATCTGAAGTGAGCAAGGTACTGAAAGATAGTCCACTTACTGATTTCTAATTCTCACTAAGACCATAAGGAGAGCTATCTTATTGTGCAGAGTTTATGTTCAGGCAAGTTAAATGCCTGCTCAGAGGGAAATATCTTGGAAATGATGAGGCTAGAGGCCAAACCCCAGCAAATCTTTTGTAGACAATTACGTTTCCAGCCCCTTGGACAGCCACTGGCATGTCTGGCAAGCCTGAGCACTCGATAAATATGTGGCCACTCAATGAACTCATCTGTGTTTTTCTTCATCTCCTCCTGTCAGCCCTTCTACTACCAAACAGAGGATGGTAAAGCCCACGATGAGAGTGATTTGAATAAGGCTACTTTAATAAGCTTACTTTCTACAGTATCAAGCAACACTACCTAGGATAGCAAGCGGCAGGAACGTAAAAACGTTCCAAGGAGACCTTGTCTTCAAATGTGCAGAATTACATTTTCCCATGCTGCCTCAAACATCTTCCTAATAATCTGGCCTCTCGAGTATTTTATATCTTTAGTGAATTTCTAAAGATAAGACCATGAAGTCCGTCGCTTATGGAAAATGAACACTGTTAATTTAATTATTTCTACCAATTCTTTTTTGAACCTGGGTCTATGAAAGGAAAGGCATGCTTTAAAATTAGCTATAAGGTTATTAAAATATGTTGACATGAAACTTAACTAACTTACAAAGAGGGAATAAATTTGAGCCAAAACTTTTCTAAGTGGTGAGTTGGGCTCCAGGCCAGGTTTGTTTCTGTTATTTATGGTCTGTGTATTTGTGTGTTTTCCTTTTATTCTTTTTTCAGTGTACTTAGTGATTTAGGGCCTCATCTTTCCCAACTGAAGATAATTTTTTATAAGGAGATCAGAATATTTGTTATATCATTATATTTAAAAATAATCAAGCATATTCTTAGAGATTTGGTCAGTTTGATGTTTTCAATAATTTATACTCATGTGTCAATAGATATCATTACAAGGCCCATTAAGTCAGAATTAGAACACAGGACTTTTCCAGGTGAAAGTCACAGAACTTAACTATGCCATAAAACATTATACTTGTAGAAAATAATTACATAGCTGTAAAATATGGACATTGTCAAACTCTGTTATGTTTTATCACTTTTTCTTTCTGTATATGATGGACTTTTTTCTCCTAGAAATGCCACAGATGGTTGGTACCTGTATGCTGACAGTTCAAATGGGAAGTTTGGTGACCTGGCTGATATTCTCACTCCTGTCATCTCACTCACGGGACCAAGGTGTACTTTGGTGTTCTGGACATATATGAACGGTGCCACAGTGGGTTCTCTCCAGGTACCGTACAATAAATACTGTTTTTGAAATTTTCTCTATCAAAATGCACAGAGCATAATTTTTAGTGTAGTTAAACGAGTGGAAACTTCATTAGCATCACAATGACACGCTGTAGGAAAAGCTGTCTCAGAGCTGAACATTTGTGGCTGGAAGGAGATTTTCTTTTCTGCAGTGTATGATTATTTCCCGTCCTGAGTTTGAAGCTCTTGCGTGATACTGTTGTACGTCGGAGCATCCCATGTTGATTTCAGCATCAATGGACATGATATGCAGGCTTCTGCAATGCTACATTCTGGCGTCTTGTCTGGCACGGTAGTAATACTACATTTTCCATTAGAATTTTTTCAACTTGTTTCTTTAAGAAAAAAGAAGCCCTTAAATAATGAAGCTCAATAAGTGTTTCACGGATTTCAATTACTTCATTATGCTTATTAATTAGAGATCCTATTTTTGGTTAGTTGCACACTGTAGCTTTTACAATAAGTCTTATTACACACCTCACAATGCCCTTCGTTTCTCTAGTGCCTTTCACATGAACATTTATTACGATTCCCTAGACTTTGAGGATGTCAGTATGTTAAAGTTCTACAATCAAGTCATTTTGTAAAATGTTCTACAGGTTAAATTTGCCCTGTGTATCTTCTGGTGTGGTTTCATCTCACGTCATATTGTACCATTACGTGCTATTGGTTTATGGTTATTGGCCTTGTTTCTTTGTCTAGTTTATAGTAATGAGTATTTTTATCTTTATACTCAGGGTCTTGCAAGGTTTATATCTGACGCATTTTTACTGACCAGTCTTTCACTCCAGTAGTATATATATATGTGTTATTTAACTCTATTATTAAGTCTATATTTAAGTGTTATTTAACTCTATTATTTTGTCTATATTTCTAGTTTCCTTTACTGTTTTAAATAAAAATATTCTCAAGTCTTTGTATCAACTATTTTATATTTGTATAAAATAGATTATAAAAATGATATTTATATTTATTTATTTATATTTATACTTATACTGGTTTAAATAATACATGCCTATGTTTTTCAATGTGTGGGTCTATTACATTATTGTTTCTTGGATACCTAGATTTCCTTACATTTACTCATAAGATAGCCTAAGAATCTATCTACATCTCTTTGACAGGCTTCAACATTTTTAGGCATTTTCTTTTTCCTTTCTTTCATTCTTTTCTTTCTTTTTTTTTTTTTTCTTGCCAAAGTAGTCAATTGAAGCCTTTTTTGTCCAGACGAATATCTGGAATTCACTACTTCTGGCTCATGTCTTATTTCTTTTCCATGACCAAAATACAAATAGAAATCTGAGAAAGGCTCCAGACAGCCACGCCCACCCCAAGTCCTGCCTCTATCTTTGGATGTTCTCTGATATAGAATAGCATGTAAGATTGCTTGTTGAATATGCCATGGATCCATGTCAATCTTGAAGCATCGCCATTATGTTATACTAATTTTCATTGCTTATTTGTTATTTTCCAGGTAGCCATGTCTCAACACTAACTTTCAAATGCCTGACTTGGTTACAATGAATAGTTTTAAAATAATCCTGGTAGAAGCAATATGTAGATAAAGGATATTTTCTTAAATACTGTTTATTTGTCTTGCTAAGAACCCTGTTTTTTCATATTTTCAACAGACGAACTGAACTACTTGCCGTCTACCCCCCCCCCAAAAGAAGGAAGCAGGCTGTGGCAAGCCAGACAACTTCTTTCCCAATAGTTCACTGAATTTTTAAAGTTTATTTTTGTAATGAGTATAAATGCCTCACATGTTAGGACTGTTTAATTCAAGAATTTGTCTGGAAATGTCAAAACTTTTTCCCCAAAAATTTGTGTAAACATATCTTACTTTAAATTGATATTGTTAGAATCTTTTTAATAGAAAATTTAGGTTGGCTTTGTAAGATTCAACTTATTTATGGAAGCTAAGTCTTCTTTTTAATGGTGGAAGACTTCCTCGTTTTACTGTCACCATCAAATCTTTGTTTTTTGAATATTTAAAATAATGTTTTAATTTAAATATATTTTGATTATATCTTTCCCCTCTCCTAAGTTTGTCCAGATCCTTTCCTCCTCCTTACCCACTCAACTTTAAGTTCATTATCAAAAACAAACAAACAAGCAAACAAACAAAGAAACTAATACAATAACAAAACACCCAAAACCTAGAAGGCAAAATACATCATCCTAAAAGAAAAAAAAATAATCAAAACCACCAAACTGTGCCCAAAGTATGCACATGCACAGCAAGCTATGGAGTCCATTATTTGGTGGAGGAACTCCTGGATGTGAGTCCTATCTGGAGTGGTTGGCATGCCCAGTGCCAGTAAAGAAAACTCACTTTCCCTCTACCAATAGGTATCAATGGCAGTGCTGCTGTTAACCTTAGTGGCTAGGTTTACATTTATTTATCCATACATTTTTTGTTCTAAATATAACAAAATAATATATAGTAGAATGAAACAAAAACTATCCCATTGAAGTCAGATATGAAAGACCAACAGAAGGAAAAGAGCCCAAGAGAAAAGCTCCACTCATTCACACACTCAGGAACCCCATAAAAAGCCTGAGCTGGAATTCACTACATGAGGCGGGCTAATCTTCTAACTAGCAGTATCTGAAAGTGTGTTTGTGTGCATACGTGCATGCACTTGTTTAATAACCTAAAATTGCCTAGACAATATTATGAAGTTATGATTTACATTTGCTTTATGTTGGTATAAAACTAGTTTTAGGGGCTTGGTCTATATTCAGTAGGTAGAATCTATGCCATGGGAAACACAGGAACTGAGGAGGGACCCCCAGAGGCCATGTGAGAAAGCCTGTGGTTGGCAGCTCTCCTATAGCACCAGCTCTGGGCATGACCAGTCAATCCAGTTAAATCATGGTCTGGGAGTTCTCTGAGAGACCCTATCTCAAAACAAGGGTGAAGAGTAGGAAGAACGCCACAGGCGTCTCCACATGTACGCTTTTTGATTTTACTGTGTTGAAGTAGATACTCATAGACCAAGATTTGATGCCATTTTTCTAGGAATATTTTACTCTGATAACTTCAGTTGTATACAATAAATTTATGTGAATTTAATCCCAAAGCATGGCACTATTAATTTACTTTATATTTATTTATTATTATTGTTCATGTGTATGGTGTGTGAGTGCAAGTGCCTGTATGTGGACATCAGATAGCAACTTTCAGGACTTGCTCATCTCCCTTTGCCCTGAGCACCAGCAATCAAAATATGTCATTCTTGTGGAACAAATACTTTTATCCCTTTAGCCATCTCACTAGCCTGTTACTTTGCTTTTTAAAAGTTAAAATTATAAATTTTATCTAAATAGTTATTCAATTGTAGAAGTTCAAATTTAAAAGTAATGTTACAAAAAATAAAATATCTTAGTTATTTTAACAGAGGAATGGTACTAAAGTTCCTAATGATATTATTGATTCTCTCCTCTCGTTCTCTCTCTTATATGTTTGTATGTGTGCAAATGTGTGTATATGTGTGCACATGCATGTTTGTTTTTGCTTTTGTTTTGAGCTAAATCCTTACTATATCGTCAATGGTAGCCTCAATCTTTTTCTGTAGTCTAGATCTGCCTGCCTCAGTCTCTTTGGTACTGGAATGACAGATATTCACCAGCATATATGATGAGTTACTCTCTTGGTGGCTTATCTTGCGTCATTCTAAAATTAGAGCCACAGTAATTGTAGTATTTATATAAAGAGAGTAATCCAAGTTCTCATTCACAGAGAGTACAGTACTATGCTTTCACTATAACAAAGACGTTAGTTAACCTATAAAGGGGAAGGTTTATTTGGGATTGTGCTTTGAAGTCTACTGTTGTACCAGCATCAATGCTTTGGGGGCATGTGGTAAGGTAACACATCATAGAAAGACTTCATGGCAGACTAAAACTCTTTGTAACCTGAATAGAAAAAAGAATAAAAGTGCTGCTGAGTCCCACAATCTTCATTAAGGTCACAAAACCAGTGACTGAAAAGGTCCTGCTGGGATGACCCTCAAGGTTTCACATCTTCCCAATGCTACACTTAGGATCCAATTTCTCATGTTCTTTTAGGGGATAGTAAAGTACAAACTACAGCAAGTACAATAACCTTTGTTGAGTTCAAGACCCTTGAGTGGGGGTCTCATAGAGTGTGGGTAGTGTTCGCACATAACACTCATGAGTACTGTTGTTTTCAGCTTGTATTATGACAGAGCTGTCTACTAAAACCAATTAGATAAAGAAGGCATTCTTAAAGGCGTGTTCTAGTAAGTAATTTAATACTTTTCCTTTCAATCATGCATATATACTTAATATATAAAATATTAACTGCTGCCACATTTTTCATAAAGCCGGTAGGATTGAATTTCTAATAAAATGGTGCCTGGATACCTTGGGATGTGATTGACAAACACACACACCATTATCATCACACAGAGCTTGCGAGATTCCCCCTGGGGCACAGTAGTCACCATAGAAAACAAAGATATCTAATGAAAACAATGTCTCAGATTTTTCTCTCAGGGAATACATGTAGGTATTAAAAACCTAAAAATCCCACATGTTTAAAGCTTCAATATTTAAAAACCTACTACTTGATTTGTCTCTGCAGGTACTCATCAAGAAAGACAACATGATTTCCAAAGTGTGGGCTCAAAGTGGACAACAAGGGCCACAGTGGAAGAAAGCCGAAGTGTTTTTGGGCATCCATTCACATGTGGAGGTCTGTGATCCAAGAGATTTTGTAAAGAAAGAGCTTTGTTTTATCTTGAATACTAATTTCTTTTACTCTCTCATTATCTCATGTCTTCCCATTTCCAATTTGACATATTGTGTGAATGTAGAATATTTATCACCCCATATGGCATTTTCCATAAAGAATTTACCATTTTAGAAAGTCATAACTTCTCCCAATTAGACAGTTACACTTCTCGGCACACTTAATTTGGGTGATATCCATCTCTTCTCAGCAAGCTTCTCACACTGAAAGAATACCTCCCCCAATTCTGAGATTAGACTTTTTTTTTTCAATGAATTGGCAAGAATGTTTTATTTCCTGAAAACCTGCATGCAAGGGTCAAAACATTTTACAAAATGGCGACTCTAGACAAAGGCATGCAGGCCACGGTAGGTAATCCAAAACTGCATCAGTGGCTGGCTGGTGAGATGGCTCCATGGTTAAGAACATGGCTGCTCTTCCAAAGGTCCTGAGTTCAATTCCCAGCAACCACATGGTGGCTCATGACCATCTATGCTGGGATCTGATGCCCTCTTCTGGCATGTAGGCATACGTGCAGACAGAACACTACTACATTTAAAAAATATGTAAATAAGTAGGAAATTTTAGCAGGACCACATCTTTAATCCCAGCACTTAGGAGGCAGAGATAGGCAGATCCCTGTGAGTTAGAGGTCAGCCAGGTCTACAAAGTAAGTCCAGGACAGTCAAGGACACACAGAGAAACTTTGTCTCAAAACAAACAAACAAAAACAAAAATTTGAATTTTAAAGGATATAGTATAGTTATTTCAAATGTGACTTCAAGAGTCATCTTCGAAACTTTATTTAATGATTGAACCTTCTTGTACTGAATAGATTTATGTAATTAAAACATTTTAGAAGTACTTGCTGATATACATGTCCTTTATTTAGATCTTAGCATGTATGAAGTAACATATATCCAACAATTAAAGAAATTTCAAGTAGTACAAAGATTACAATATTAAAAATGAGTATCACAATGTGATAAGATATTTGAGTTGGTTTCCACTTTGTGGGACTTATTAAGACTTAGAATCTGTAGTTTAGAAGGGAACTGAGTTTAAAGATAAATGTTGGTTATTAAGAAAAATGAAGAAAGAACCCCTATCATTTATGTAGAGGAACATTCTTTTCTTTCTTTTAATTATGTGGAGTTGAGTTTCAGAAGTTTGAAAATTGCAATAAGATAATTGTTAATTATTCCTTTTTCTGTCCTGTTTGTATAGCACAGGAAGGCAAGGTGGTTGTGCATACAAAGCAAATATCTCTATGATCCTTCCTGTGCTAGAGCAGCTTCTTTCAACAATGGCCACTCTACCTGACCCATATGTATAAGGGCTTGATACTACAGTATGCCCAGTTCTTGCTATGTTATGTTGAATAAATGCCTTTTATTTATTGCCCTCTTTGACTACCTAGTTTCTTTATTAGGCATTTGGAGATAGTTTAGTATATGAGCAGGAAGTTCAACCTAAAGAAAGAAATGTTTGAGAAATAAACTAATGACTTTACATATAAGACTCATTGTTAGAAGGAGGATATTCAACTTCAGGAGATGCTCAATGGAGACAAAAAGCATCTCAGCAAAGACAGTTAAATGGGTCTGCTTCTGTCAGCATAGGTTTTCATGCCAGCTAGACTATTCCTCATCAATTCTGTGCATATAGAATATTAAGATGGAAAAACGTATTCAAATGATATAAAGTGATATTTCAGCATATAGGAACATGAATATAGTTTTTCCAAGATTCAAAAGTTTTGCACCAAAACAAAGGTTTTATATCTTGAAATTTGGCTAAAAGGTGTGATCTCTAGTAACAATGCATTGAGCATCTACTGTGCAGAATACACTGAGAAGGTAAGTGATGAGCAAGCATGTTGTTCGTAAGCCACCGGTCATACGGTTCCTTCCTCTGTAGACTCAGAACGATGAGATGAGTCTATGCAACCTTGACTTACACATGAAAGCAGCACTGAGAAGTCTGCAGATTCTTATTTTGGAGAGTTCTATATTTAAACACGATGTTTTATTGTAATAACCAGAGCCATCATACACACACACACACACACACACACACACACACACTTATACAGGCATACAAACAACAATTCAAACATCCATATGTGTGTGCACTAAAGACTGTTATGTATCTTAAAAAATTGACTCATTTATACTTGACAGCAATCTAGTCCTATATATAACATAATGGTACATCTTCAGTCTATAAATTAGAACACAGACGTTCATGCTTGGAATTCCTGCTTTCGTGTGTGTATGTGTGTGTGTGTGTGTGTGTGTGTGTGTGTGTGTGTGTGTGTGTGTGTCTGAGGAGGAAGAAATCTTGTATTGGATTTGATTGCTGACACAGGGAGTTGGAGAATGACTCCTGCCTGTGGTCTAAGCACTGTATGCTCACTTTACCTATGTTAGGTAGTACTGTTGCTTTTCTCATATTCTCAGGCAATGAGCATAGTACAGATTTTAACTGTTATGGGTTCTGCTTAGATCCAACATAACTCAAGTACCAGGTCAATACAGATGGCAAAAAATTGTTGTAACAAGCCTCTACTGACTGATGAGGTCCACAGAATGAACAGATGTGGGAGCTGAACTGTGACCTTGGAGGGAAGTTGTGCAGCATACTGAAAAGATGAAACCATAAGACAAGTGGAAATGGGTGGTTTGTAGCACTGTCCAGTCATGTTTTGACAGAAGGAGACAAGCAAGCGGTTCCCCACCAATCGGGATAGGAGTTGATTCCTGGGCCTGGGAGCATGAACTCCTTTGACCTTCTCAGCAGATGGAGAAGCTGTCCTTGAGATAGCTGGAATCAGAGCCTCTTTATAACAGAAGCTGTTCAGCTCTTGACGAGTCCCCAGCTCTTCTAGGGCCTGGGACCTGGAAACTAAGTTTCTTCCTTTGATTAAAAAGATTTAAAACCAAGACGGCAGTATTTAGAACCAGTTTCTTTTGCTTGTTCCCGACATAAAGATGCTCAGTCTTTCAAAGCCGTTATCATCATGAAGGTCACCTTCACTATGGGGTATCTGCTCTGAGAGCCAAACTAGACGGGCTTGCATGTCATGTTCGTGTTCTGAACTTCTTGACAGCATAATGCTAATGGTCTCTTTCCTTTTATCCCTTTAGATTGTCTTTAGGGCAAAACGTGGTGTCAGTTACATAGGAGACGTGGCGGTGGATGATGTTTCCTTTCAAGATTGCTCCCCGTTACTTGGCACAAACAGGAAGTGCACTGCTGATGAGTTCATGTGCGCTAACAGGCACTGCATTGCAAAGGACAAGCTGTGCGACTTTGTGAATGACTGCGCAGATAATTCAGATGAATCCACGTTCATCTGTGGTAAGCAAAGTGCTTACTTGGCGTTCATCATTGAGACATAAATTTTATTTCAGTGGCAGATGCAACCACAGTGATTTAGCTGTTTAAATGGTCTCCTTTCCCCTTCTCAGTACTTAATTTTAAACACAATTTACAGAAAACTGATGGATAGCTTCTTCTTTTTTTTTTAATGAAGGTATATGGTAATTGGAATTAAATTGGAAAGTAGGTAAGGAAACAGCTATTTACCATATGAAACAATGTGTTAGTAAAAAAGAGGCCAACCTGCCACCACAGTCAGTTTATATGGACTGATAAGCGTGTACATTTTGATTGATTTTTAAAAAGCTAACATTTTTTAACATGACAAATCAAGTGTGATATGTCGATAAAGAAAGCAAAATAATGTTCTGAAAATGCATTAAAATAACAAAGTATTCTACAACAATAGATTCAGATTAACTCTGTAGAGCTGTTGTTTGGGTTCAACTCATACTAGACAGTACCTATTAAAAAGCCCTTAGCTAAATGGGCCATATGTGTTCATTCAGGTAATCCTGTACCATGTGTGACTCGGTCCAAGCTTGCTTCATTTCACTGGAAATGAGGTGAATATAGATTGTCAAAATGAAGGCTTATAGGGCTTTCAACTGTTATCAGTTCTGAGCTAGAATGTTATAGTTAGGTATTATCTGCTTCTTGAAACCAAACCTGTACTTTTAATAACAACTTTAGAATGAGAACTGAGTCTTATATAGAACTTTTTAAAATATCCGTTAATTCCTCATCTCCACCTGCTCCTCATGTAAACCCTACAGGTCAATGGGACAAATATCATTAGTGCCTATTATAAGTGAGGCTACCAACAGGATTCATTTGGGTTTCATCTAAGTAGATCCTAGCACCCAAGTACTTTGTTTTATAATTTATTGCTCTGCTTAAGCTACCAAATGACTACATTCAAAACTGAATCTTTCAGGTAAGTTACTGAGCTGGGGGATGGCCTGCTTTGTAAAGTTTGTGCCATCCAAACGTGAGGACTCCAGTCTGGATGCATGCATGCATGCATGTAAAAGCCTGTAAATAACAAAGGCCTGGTAACCCAGCACTGGGGGTGCAGGCAGTGGGTCCTTGGAGCTCACTGGTCAGACAGCCTAGCCTGATAGTGAGCTCATGAGGAAGCACTGTAAATGAGGAAAAACGGTGACTGAGGAAGACGGCAAACAGTGGCTGAATTTTAGCCTCTCCACTCATGCACACGCATGCAGGCATCCTTCTCGGCAAATATGTACACACTCACATGAACAGGCACATACATGGTGCACACACATGCATCTACAAAGGTAGCTATTTGTTATCTCAATGTGTAAAAAGGACATAAATGTACATAAACAAAGCATAAGCATTCATCTAATCTCCAATGCTGTGTTTATTAATATGTAACTATTAATATTTATCTTTTGCTTTTCAATATTTTCTGCTCAAATTTAGGTAAATTTTGAATCAAATGATTCTATAGTTTCCTTATGGCATTTTCATTTAAATAAAATGTTAATTTATCAAGTTCTTAGTTAAATAGAGCAGGTATGATTTTGAAAATCACCTGCAATGTAACTTTTGTCACTTTAAAAGATATAATTTAATGCATTTTCAGTACTCAACACATCGCTTTACTGCTATTGTTTTCTAACGGCATTCATGCTTTAATATTATTTTAGGATTTTGGCACTTTTGAAATTTGGTAATGTATTAAATGGCATGTGTTGAAAACTCCCTCTCTCTTTAAAATTCTTTTATGTGAAACAGCTGTGAGGAAGGGTTAACCCCTCTTAGAGGTTCTCACTTCTCTCTTCTTCCTCCCTTCCCCTCTCCTCTCTTCTCTTCTCCACTCCCTCCATCCCTCCCATACTCATGGCAGCTGTGATTACAAGCACTAAAGGTGTGTGTTCTGCAGGACTGTCCTCAAACTCTCGAGGTAGCTGAGACAGGCTTTAAAATTGTGATCCTCCTTCCTCACCGCTCTAGTGATGACTGTATTGGCCTGCCTTTCAGAATATGTTTTGGAGATGATCACATTACTACATGTCTTGAAATTTTTAGTAGGCCTGTGTATATCAGAATACAGGATTGTGGAAGTTAAATTTATTCCAGAGACTACACAGGAAAAAAAAAAAAGGGAAATGTCTTCAATTCTTTAGTGCAAATGACCAATATAAACTTAAAATGATCTCGAAAGTAACCACATTTGACCTGGTTCTAACTTCAGAAGTAGGAGCCTCTTTTCCATAGCCTTGTTTATTTTTATTATACACTCTGAATATTCTAGCGTATCCACAGTCTACTGGTCTTGAATGTTACATTTTAATTACAGTGGCTAGAACTTTCTGGAAGACTTATGTGTGTTGTTACTATTCTGCATATGCTATAAACTTTGATGTTCTAATTAGATCTGGAAGAACAGGAAGAGACAATTAAAAGAATCACCATAACAACTAATTTCAGAAGTTTGGCTGGCAACCAATTAAGAGTTTGAGCTTAAAATCTACCTTTTTGTTAAGAATTCTAAATAAACCTTGAACATGTATCACAGCTAAAGAAAATTACAGCTCCTGAAGCATTGTCTTTAGTTAGATGTACATCATTTACAATAACACAGAGAATGATGAGACCAACTTGGGGCATGTACTGTGTCTGCTCTTGGAACAGAAAATAACACATTAAAATACAAACTTACTTGTTACCTTAATTTGATGTAACTTCATATAACTGTGAAATCACAAACTGTCAGAAAAATGAAAATCACTTATTGCGTTAGCATTTGAATAACATTTCTAAAATACTGGAAATAGTCCCCAAACTGATTGGTATATCGAAAATCTGTAATTCCTTAATTTAATATAAAGAGGTTGAAAACAATTATTGTTTTGAGTCCTTATTTTTTTATTGTATTTCATCAATCATTTCAGATAGATGATTGCTGAGAGACTAGAATGAAATTTGCTATGTAGTCAAGGTTGTTACTAAATTCAGGATTCTTCTTTCTCAAACACTACAAAAGTGCTGGCAGTTTAGGCATGAAACACTTTCCTGGGCCTTCTTTTAATATTTAATTAGAAATATATTGTTGGTATTTAATAGGTAGTAGAGCAGGCATTTTCAAAATACTTGAGTTCGGTCATGCGTAAGTAAATGTATGGCACTATTGAGCAGCTTCAGATTCCTCTTCATTTTAAACATGCAGAGAATATGCTTAGAAAGACAACGGAAATTATGTATTGCAACATTAAACTAATATCAAAACTTTATGTATGTTAAAGACACCTTAATATATGTTTAGAAATCACCTGGACGAAGTAGATAAGAAGTTTTCCATTGGATAGGATTTGAAAGATATTTTAATAACCTAAACCTTTTCCTCAAAAAACAAAATAAAATTAGAAAATGTTTTTGAGTCAAAGAGTCACATAACAAAACTTATGGTCCTTGTAAAGGTAATACTTAGGTAATTTGAAAAGACTGGTAATTTTTTTTTTTTTATAACTCAGCTAAAGTATCAAGAAAAATAGGAAAAAAATCAAGGGGTAAAGACAATTTTACCAATGTTTATGAAACAATTACATGTCATTCAATGTATGAGTTCCATAAGTATGAACAGCAAATAAAACAAAAAGTTTTTTCATAGGCATATACCACATATTTCTGTTAAATAGAAAGTATTCTGTGTATGCAGGTAAGTGCACAGACACATATCATTGCACACAGATGCATACAGAAGCATGTGTGCAAGCTTGTAAATTAGCATGGGACAGGATCTCAGTGAATCTTGGAGCAGTGACATGGCTTGTTTTCATTTGAAATGTGTCTGTGTTACAGCAGACTCTCATTGTGGTCTGAATTTAAATTTTCCAAATTACCAATGATGCTGAGAATCTTCTTTGAAAAACACCACTGCAATAATCTATACATAAACCCATTATATTATTCATATTGTAGTTTTATGTATGTGTTTGCATGCACATGTGTTGGCACACACACACATGTATCATGTCGTACATGTGGAAATCAGAAGACACCTCACCCCTTTCACCTCGGGTGTGGGTTCTGGGCCTTGAACTCTATTGTGAGGCTTGCCAGCCAATGTCATTGTCTGCTGAGCCATCCTTCAGGCTTGCTTTTCTTCATATTATGAAAATAAGATTGTTTATATTTTACTGAGGATTTAACATGTATTTCTAGATTAAGCCATTGCTAAACATATTATTTTTTAAAAATGGTGGATCATTCTCTATGTTGTCTGAAATATTTTTATTAAGACTGTGTGTGTCTTTGTATGTTGTGTGTGAATGTAACCATGTATGCACTGCAGTTCATGTGCGGCTAAAGAGTAGCTTTTAGGAATGAGGTTTCTCCCATGTTGTAGAGGCAGTTGCCTTTTCTCATATTTTGTTCTTCTTCTTTGAGACTCAACAAACGAGTTATTATCTTTCTCTTCTCAAACTCCCATCTCACAGTAGGACAACTGCTTGCACAGGAAAAGCTAATTTTATACAACAGAATCTCACTGGCTATACTAACCACATTTAAGGGAAAGCTTAATTGATCATTTCTTTTTAGAGTTTTAATGATGTTCTATTTGACTGTACTGAATTTTATTCATCCACTCACCTAAACAAGGATTAGTTGTTTCTAAATTCATACAGTAGCTACAAATTTATACATTGCATGAAATTTTGAACACCATGTTGAAATAATTGGTAAATATCAGATAGCAAGGCTCTTTTTTTCTTTTTTTAAATTATAATTTATTACAAGTTATTCAATTTGTATCCCAGTTGTGGTCTCCTCCCTCTTCTCCCAATCCCACCCTCCCTCCATCTTCTCTCCTTATGACCCTCCCTAGTCCACCCTTAGGGGAGGTCCTCCTCCCCCTTTATCTGACCCTACTCTATCAGGGCTCATCAGGACTGGTTGCATTGTCTTCCTCTGTGGTTTGGCAAGGCTGCACCCCACAGAGGGAGGTGATCAAAGAGCTGGATACTGAGATCATGCCAGAGACAACCCCTGCTCCCCTTACTAGAGTCCCAACTTAGATACCAAGTCTTAATGCTAGAGCTGAGCCAGGTTTTTGGTCCTCTCTATGCATGGTCCTTGATGGAGGTATCAGTCTCTGCAGGGCCCTCAGTGGATAGCATGACTCTTAGAGTAAAATATCTGTATACAGGTTGGTTTTTTTTGTTGTTGTTGTTTTGTTTTGTTTTTTTTTTTTCATGTCTCTACTGTGACATATGGAAAAAACAGTCTTTATTGAGTTATCTATGTCTTGGTATTTTAAGTGTACAACTGTACACTTAAAATATTTAACTAATTTATTTGTATGTGTATTTGCATGTGTGTATGCTTGGATGTGCGTGTTTGTGTGTGCATGTGTGTTCATATGAAGGCCAGAAGTAGGACCTGAACCACTTGGGGCTGGAGTCTTCGGATTTGTGAGTTGCCCAATGTGGGTTCCTGGATCCATACTCTGATTCTGTAAAACAAAAACAAAACAAAACAAACAAACAAATAAAAACAGAACAAGAAAGAAACAAAGAAATCCTTACCACTGGCCATTTAACCAGTACATTTTTATACTTTGTATTTGATCTATTTACTTTTTTTGTGACAGAACTACACTGTGTTGATAACTGTACTTCATTGCAAAGCCTGAAGTCACTGACCTTGGTTCCTCTTTACTGAGCTTTTTATTATTCTTGATTTTTCATTCTTCACATAAACATATGATCAATTTGTCAGCAACTGTGAAACATTGCATTGGAATTTCATTGAAAATAAAGATAAAACTGGTTTTGAATTGACATTGTGGCAAAATTCAGTATTCTTATTCAGGAAAGTGGAAAATTTCCCTGTGTTTAGTTATTATTTGATCTATCAGTCACTTTTCAGTTTTCTTCATATAACTCTAGAATATATTTCACTACACCCACAGACTAGTATTTTATTATGTTATTATTTTCAAACATGTTTAGGAAAGCAACTTACTTGTTTTTATTAATCTGAGTCCCCAACCTTGTTGCAATAGCTTATAAACTCCATGACTCAATTGATGTTTTTTAATTTTTAGATTTTTTTTACACACATAGTCTGTTATGTCAGATAAAGGCATTTTTATTCATTTCTTTAATTTTACTTTCTTTTCTACCTTCATTGCCCTTATTACATCCTGTTCAATGTTCAAGGAAAATGAAATAGTCTTCTTGTTTGTTTCTGATGTCAGCAGTATAGTATCAGTTTTCTTCCCACTAAATATACTATCTGTAGCTGTCATTTTTATAAAGTTGAAGGAAGTTTCATTTATGTCTAGTTTGCTGAGAGTTTTTTGCGTGGGTTTGACAATTGCTTTTCTGTATCTGTCAATATTAAAAGTTTTTTTTTTTCTTTTTGTCTTCAGCCTGTTGATGGGATGAACTGTGTTGTATGGCCTCTGAGTGCTGAATCAGGCTTACAAACATATAGGTGATGTCATTTGGTCATGATACACAATTATGATACAGTGTAATGTTTGACATATTAAGAATTAAGTTGAGAATTTTTGCAACTTTGTTATTAAAGAAGTTGTGGGGAAATCTTCCTAATATTCGTAGGGTTCTATTTACTTGCTAAGTAAACTTTGCCTGATTGTCAGTTATGACAAGATTGACTATGACATTCTTGCCTGAAACTGCTAGGTACAAGTAGGGTGCAGAACTGCTTCGTAGCTTTCTGATCTTCCTTGAACCAGAAGATCCCTGAGGCAAAACCAATTAGGGTCAAAACAAACAGAAATGCAGGAGTAAAGTTTCAGTGTGTGTTTATGTAGCAATATGGATTCATTCATTTATTAATGTTTTAGTAAAGTTTTAAAAATGAACATTTATGTATTCAGCAAATAATTTTCTGTTTGATTATCTATTATATACCAGGTTTTGTTCTCTCTTGGGATAATGTAGTGTAAAATAGACATGAATTTTCCATTCTTATAGAAATTCAATCATGAGTGATTGTTTTGGTAGTGAGAAACACAAACAAATAAAATAAGTAAAATAACAGTAGTTAGAAAATAACAAAGTACTTACAGTGCCACATATGTATTTACATTATATAAATAGTGCTTTTGTAATAGGTAAATACATGAAATGAATGTTTATAGTGATGGATTATGGCATTAAATATGGTAGTCATATTAGTTCTTATTGAAATATTATATTTAAATTGAAACAGGAAGTATTATTAGTTTAAACAAGGTAATTTATGGCATATTTGAAAGCAATAATTAAAACAGACTTTTTTATACCATTAACCTGCAGCAATCATATAATTTTCTATTTACTTGGTGTTTTGTTTATTTGGTGTGTGTGTGTGTTCATGTACATGTGCATAGGACATATGAGTGCACAGGTGGATATTGCACAGTAAACATACATGTCAGTGGACAGCTTGATGGAAGCAGTCCTCTTGTTCTACCATGTAGGTCCTGTGGATCAAACTCACAGAGACGGCCAGGCGTGGGGGCTGAGTCAGCTTCTGCTTTCCTTTGTATTTTGTGATAACGTAAGGACAGTTTCATCAGAGACTTGCTTATCATTTATGGTTTTATCAGTTTTTACTTGGGTTGTTTTCATCTTGATAGTTAAAAGGTATTCCTAAGCATATATAGGAATTGTGTCACCCCAAATTCACTGTAAATTGAAAATATAATTAAGCAAAGTGTAGTTAATATGCCTTATCTTAGTTATGCAGTGTACTGTATGATAGAATATAAGCTTTGTGCCCTAGATATCTGAGTGGCTGACTAGGAGCTGTCTCCAGCATCATGAGAGAGAAACATGCTAAACACTGCTGGCCCAGTGTAATTCAATATCTGAAGTTTAATTTTTACTCAACACGTGTCTCCTTTTACATTACAAAGTAAAAAACTAAGCCAAACCATTAAATGCTAGAAACCCAATATTTCTCTAAGTCAAAATTATAGAAAATCAAAACAAATAATTTGTAATTAACACATGCCACCTGATATACTAGTACCAAAATTCCTTTGCATATATTTCTGTGGTAAACATTGATTATTTTATTAAACCTGGTCCTGGCAGAATCAAAGAAAAGAAGATATGACATGAATAATTTTGGAGAATAAATAATTTCTAGTAAAGAAGTGAATAAGAGAATCCACATTTGGAGGCAGGGAGGGTTACAGTTAAGTGCAAATTACTTCTGGAGAGAAGAGGGGGAGATAATTAAGTCCTTTTTAAACACTAACCCCAACATAAAGGTGATACATCACCTTGAAAACAACTGGTGTGTTTTCAGAAACTTTATTAATCATGAGCTGGGAGTAACTTCTGCTTTCTTTTGGAGATTATATTAGAAAGTAGGTCAGGTAGCATAATGTTAATAAGTCAGGTTTCCTGTGAAGGATCAGCTACCCTAAGCTTTAGGAATTCATTACTGAAAGCAGCTGCTGAGTGTCTTGGAGTTTAAAAACTTTCCATTGTCTATTCAAAAATCATCAGCACCGATCCTTGATCTTCCTTATCGAGTATTTTGCATTAGATGGTAGGATATTATTGTTCAAATTTTGCACTCCGTCAATAGAGAAGAAGAGTTTATATGTGAGATGTTTTTATTGATCACTTAAATACTTTGCATATGTAAATTTTATTTTAAGTTTTCAAAAGATTGAGTTTATTAATTTTGGGGGAAGTTTTTCAAAATAATATGTCATGAAATGTTTTCATATGTAAGCGAACACATTTTGAGGAGATATTTTTAAAGACTTATTTATTTTATTTTATGTGTTTCCAGTGCTTTGTATGTGGACCACTTGTACGCATTCACCATGAGGGCCAGAAGAGGGCATTAGATCTCCTGGAAGTTCAGTTATGGATGGTTGTAAATCTCTCTGAGGGTGCTGCAACCAGAATTCAGGTCCTCTGCCAGAGCAGCCTGTGCTCCAAACCATTGAATCACCTCTTTAGTTGCATCATTGGTTTCAGAACAGAGCTGTAGTACATTGTCAGCTGGCACAGTGGTTTGTCACAACATGAATGGATGGATATAATAGTCAGTGTTGTTCTTTCCAATACTAACTATGTCATCTTGAATGACAGAAACACTGAGAGGTGTTTCTTTTCCAATACCTAAACATTGGATATTGTAACTATTTTTATTTTTGCTGTTCTCTTAAGTATGAAGCAATAATGGCCGTTAAAGCATAATAGCCTTAATAATATTGAATATCATTATATTTTTGACCTGTGTGGTTTTCAAGTAAATGGCTTAGTTGTATATTTTTATATAATTATAAAATCTACCTATCATAATTTTGATAGCCATATGTCTTGATATCTCCTGTTTTAATTCTGAAGGTACTTTCTTTTTCTTTTCCCTTTTATGTCAGATATGAAGACTTGACAGAAAAATCTAGTATTTTTATAAGCCCATTACAACTGGTGAGGGCGAGGTGATCAGAGAGCCTGCCACTGAGTTCATGCCAGAGAAAGGCCCTGATCCCCTTACTAGGGACCCCACTATCGTCACTGCTGGGCCACCAGGGCACAGGTTTTTTTGTTTGTTTGTTTGTTTGTTTTGTTTTGTTTTGTTTTGTTTTTGGCACTGTTAGTCTCCTTTTGGTGCTCCTAGTAGTAAAAAGTTTGTTTGTTTGTTTTGTCTGTCAGGTATCTTCTGTTATAGTAATATTTTTCTAAAAGTAAATAGTTTCTTTCATATTTTTTCTAGTATGGCCTTTTCATGGCACTACTTCTTGAAGGTTCTATTTCTTAATAGTAAATATTAGAAATCTGGTAATGTTGAGTATCCACGCCTTTAGTTATCCTTTATCATATTCTGAGTAAGGCAGTTAAGGTCTTGAATGCTATTATAGCATTATATGTATTAGAACCAAATAAATAATGATGATGATGCGCAGAGCACATTTTATATGAAAGGTTTATTAGATGGAGATGAAGAGAGAGAGAGAGGAGAGATAGGGGAAGAGAGAGGGACAACAGAGAAAGGGGAGAGGGCAAGAGAGGAGGGGGCAAAAGCCAAGAGTCAAGTGAGCCAAGAGAGGGATAAAGTATCCCAAAAGCAGAAAGACACACATGGTATATATTCACTCATATAGTCGTATAAGATAGGATAAACATAATATAATCTATACACCTAAGGAAGATAAACAAGAAAGAGGACCTGGGGTAAGATGATCAATCCTTACTTAGAAAGACAAATGGGATGGACATTGGATGTAGGAGAAAACAAGTAAGAGGACAGGAGCCTACCACAGACGGCCTCTGAATGACTCTACCCAGCAGTGTATCACAGCAGACACTAACACTCATAACCAAACTTTCTGCAGAGTGCAGGGAATCATATGAAAGAAGGGGGAGTTAATATGACCTGGAGAGGACAGGAGCTCCATAAGGACCAAATATATCTGGGCACAGGGGTTTTTTATGAGACTGTTTCTCCAACCAAGGACCATGTATGGATATAACCTAGAATCTCTGCTTAGATGTAGCCCATGTTAGCTTTGTATCTAAGCGGGTACCCTAGTAAGGGGAACAGGGACTATTTCTGACATGAACTCAATTGCAGACTCTTTGACCTCCCCCCTCCCCCTGAGGGAGGAGTAGTCTGCTAGGCCACAGAGGAGGATTTTGCAGCCAGTCCTGAAGATATCTGATAAACCGATAAACCAGAGTCAGATGAAAGGGGAGGAGGTCCTCCCCTATCAGTGGACTTGGAAAGGGACAGGAAGGAGATGAGGGAGGGAGTGTGGGATTGGGAGGGAATGAGGGAGTGGATACAGCTGGGATACAAAGTTAATAAACTGTAACTATTAAAAAAAATTACCAAGAAAGAAAGCCTGTGCCTGGTGGTCGTACAGCCAAAACACAGGCCTGGCAAGGCTCAGACCCAGTGGTCTGAAGGCGGGTCTGATGAAAGGTAAGACTAATGGGCTGTAAGGCAGGTCCAGGACTAGAGGGTGATTCCCTGGGTTTGGCGAGTTCATGGTGGCAGCCAGGCCTGGGGAGTTCAGCAGCAAATTTCGAGGGAGGAGAGAAGCCCTCCCTTTTCCCCAGAGTAAGTGATTAATCTCAATTGGCCATGGTGGAAAGCCGATGGTATCAAACAGCACAGGTTTTTGTTTTTGTTTTTGTTTTGTTTTGTTTTTTTGTTTTTTGTTTTGTTTCCTGTGAATTCAGAGATTTATACTCCTTGGGCAATGGGAGGGGTTTTGAGGGTAAATGTGTTTGATTAGATGGGCCTGGAGAGGCTAGGGATGCTTCATTTACCTGTAGTGGTGCAATACTCAATTTACATGCAGTAGAAAAGTCCTTAATTATCCTCTGAGGGGGGGAGGGGGGAATCTCCAGGTACAATTGAAGGTCATTTGCTGAAAGTGCATTTCCTTAGTTTAGGGTGGAATATTTCTGTAATCCCCAGGTGCCTGCTGAGGAAAGGAAAGGGACTGTAATATTCCCTGAGGACTATGTAATGCTCCTTAGGGGGTTCAGGTGAGGGCAGCCCACTGAGAAAGGGAGACCACCTTAATACTGTGAGCTCAGAGACTATTCTGAAATATGAGACTTTGCCCTTAACCAGCAGAGTCCCACAGAGTATGAGGTGGTTGTATTAAAAACATGGAAAAAGGTAATTGCAGCTGGTAGGAATTAGCACGTTGCTTGACAGACACAAAGGTGAGAGATTATCATGAATTGACATTAGCCTGGAACATTCATTTGGAGAGTAAGCTATAGCTAGATATAAATCAAAGGAGACAAATAGGGATAATGTGAACCAATGAAATGAAATGGATGCTTTAAAAGCCATGTAAACAATATAAGCAGAAGAGCAGTGCCATCAAATTTAAAATTTAGAAACAGTACTCTTGATAGTATATGTTGTATACAACGTCAGAAATTGAGGGTCACAGAAAGATACCTGCATTTTCTATTTTCAGATAACTAACTGTCAAGTACTTTCAGTGAAAACGAAGTTAACTTATATTGCGAGGAACACCTTATAGATCTGAGAATTACTTAACTGTGGCGAATATCTGGGGTTGGTGAGTGGACTGCTGGCAATTTCATCCAATATCCTTAGTTAAAGAAAGACAAGGAAACTTTAGGGTTCACAACTTCATGTACTAAAACTTGACAAATATCTGATACTCTTAGAGTTGTTACCAGCCAAGAGCTAGCTACGGAGACCTCAGGCGAGAGAAACACATTTCTAAGGGTTTTATGTTGTCAAGAACCTTACATGACACATATATGATATATATAATATAATATAAAAACATAACATGTATATATTGTATTATACCTATGCATAATGATAATAAAAATACACTCTGGATAATAGCACAGAGTATAGATAATATGAATAGCATGAATCATCCCAAACACCAGCAGTAGTTAAAAGGAGTATGCTTATAAAAGTTGCAGAATCAGAGGCAGCAGAAGAAAAAGGAAGGAAAAAAACAAAAACAAAAACAAACAAACACACACAAAAAAGCCTAATCCCGGTCATCAACAAAGACAAAGGAAGCTCTTACGTAAAAGTAATTGGCATTGCTGTCTTTAATAACAAGGACTAATTGGTAATCACTAAATGTTACTTCTACAAACTAATAAAAATTACACTTGATGAGGTATCCCAGGAGCAGAAAGACACACACAGTATATACTCACTTATAAGTGGGTACTAGACCTATAAGATAGGATAAACATACTAAAATCTGTACACCTAAGAAGATAAACAAGAAAGAGGACCTGGAGTAAGATGATCATTCCTCAGAAAGACAAGCCCCCTCCCACCTTGAGGGAGGAGCAGCCTTGCTAGGCCACAGAAGAGGACATTGCAGTCCTGAAGATACCTGATAAGCTAGGGTAAGATGGAAGGGGAGGAGGTCCTCCCCTATCAGTGGACTTGGAAAGGGGCAGGGAGGACTTGAAGGAGGGAGAGTAGGATTGGGAGGGAATGAGGAAGGGACTATGGCTGGGATACAAAGTAAATAACCCGTAATTAATATAAAAAATAAAAATTAAAAAATATAAAAAAAAGAAAAAAATTACACTTGGAATTTTACCCACTCAATGGCATAATGCTATGCTATAGCCACCTTGGCTCACATAATCCTCAGGTATTCATAATTTAAACTTATGAGTAAGATTTGACATTTACTCACAATTAAATTTTGTTACTGTGCAGTGTTTTGTGTAAGTTATTGAGCTTATCAAAACTACTCTGTTCAGTATGTAAAGTCTACTTTGGTGTTTATATGTTCTCCAAACATCCTCCTTTAACGTATTTTTAAGTCAAATACACTCTCACTATCTGACTTAGTTAGATTTCTTTTTTTTTCCACATACTTTTTTATTCTTTATTAATTACACTTTATTCACTTTGTATCCCCCCCTGAGGTTCCCTCCCTCCTCCCTTCCCAATCCCTTACTTCCTCCACCCTCTGCATGCATGCCCCTCCCCAAGTCCACTGATAGGGGAGGGCTTCTTTTCCTTCCTTCTGATCCTAGTCAATTAGGTCTCATCAGGAGTGGCTGTGTTCTCTTCTTCTATGGCCTGGTAATGCTGCTTCCCCCTCAGGGGGAGGTAATTAAAGAACAGGCCAATCAGTTCATGTCAGAGACAGTCCCTGTTCCTATTACAATGGAACCCACTTGGATACTGAATTGCTATGGGCTACATTTGTGCAGGGGTCTTAGGTTATCTCCATGCATAGTCCTTGGTTGGAGTATCAGTCTCAGGAAACAGCCCTGTGCTCAGATTTTTTGGTTTTGTTGCTCTCCTTGTGGAGTTCCTGTCCTCTGCAGATCTTACTTTTTCCTACTTCTTTCATAAGATTCCCTGCACTCTGCCCATAGGTTGTTCATAAGTCTAAGCATCTGCATTGATAGGCTGCAGGGCAGAGCCTTTCAAAGGTCCTCTGTGTCAAGCATCTGACTTGTTCCCTCTTTTCTCCTTCTTCTGATGTCTATCCTCTTTGCCTTTCTGGATAGGAATTGAGCATTTTAGCAAGAGTCCTCCCTCTTGATTAGTTTCTTTAGGTGTACAGATTTTAGTAGGTTTGTCCTATATTATATGTCTATATGAGTGAGTATATACTGTGTGCATCTTTCTGTCTCTGGGATAGCTCACTCAAGATGATCTTTTGCATATCCCACCATTTACCTGAAAATTTCATGATTTCCTTGTTTTTTTATTGCTGAGTAATATTCCATTGTGTACATGAATTTTTTTATTTTTATTATATTTATTTATTCATTAAAATTTATTCACATTGTATCCAGTTGTAGCCCTCTCCATCTCCTCTCAGTCTTTATTTTTAATTTTATTTTTTTCTTATCAGTTACATTTTATTAACTCTGTATCCCTGCTGTATCCTGCTCCCTCATTCCCTCCCACTCCCACCCTCCCTCCCTTATCTCCACCCTGCCCCTTTCCAAGTCCACTGATGGGGGGACCTCCTCCCCATTCATCTGATCCTGTTTTATCAGGTATCTTTGGGACTGGCTGCAAAGTCCTCCTCTGTGGCCTAACAGGACTGCTCCTCCCTTGGGGGTGGGGAGGTCAAAGAGCCAGCCATTGAGTTCCTGTTAGAAATAGTCCTTGTTTCCCTTACTATGGGAAACCAATTGGTTACTGAGCTACCACTGGCTACATCTGAGCAGAGGTTCTAGGTTATATCCATACATGGTCCTTGGTTGAATATCAGTCTCAGAAAAGACCCTGTGCCCAGATATATTTAGTCCTTGTGGAGCTCCTATCCTTTCCCCATCATACTAACTCTTAGTTAGATTTCTATTACTGTGATAAAACATCATCACCAAAAGCAACTTGTGGAGGTTCATTTCTAGTAGCTTAAACAGATATGTAACATTGCATGAGGCAGTTTTCTCTTTACAATTTTAACAAAATGGAGTATATATGTATATATTATATATACATATAATAAATAAATATAATATATATACTTTTGCTATGTAATTGCTGTCTTGAAGTAAGAAACAATATTATAGAAATAATGAAAGTGTTACTTTCAGTCATATGGGGATAGAAATAGAAATCATACGGGTATCAAAAAGAGCTCAAAGTCAATCAGACAGACTTAGTCATTCAGAGTGCTATTATGATCAGTTAGAGACAATCCCAGCCAATCTCCTCAGAGAGAGATCATGGCCAATCAGAAATATTTTAAAGACATTTACAAGAGGGAAGATGAAACTATTATCCCAAACTGAGTCCAAATTTAACCAATCTCATGTTATAATTAAAAAGGTCTGTTTGGGAATTGAGCACAGTGGGAAAACAGGGTATACGTGCGTGTTTGAATTACAAATATTTTTGTGTATCACAATTCCCTTTTATGGAAATAGGCTATGGAAATAAAACATGAGATAATTTTAAAAATCAGATATGGAACAATGTCAGAGAGGTGTCTGCTTTCAAGGGAAACAATAAATGCTTCTGGGTGCTTTGTCAGAACAGGTACAGGATAAGATAGCCTAAAGTGTCTTCAGACATTCACAACCTCCAAATGATGAAAAGTAGCAACAAAATTTATAATATTTCAAATTATATGACTGTGAAACTTGTATGCTTCACAGTTTTTACATCATAACCCACAGAAAATGCCTTTATCTGATTCATGATGAGAATATATTGGTAAGAAATATTTCTTTGATGGTTCATAGAAAGTACTTAGAATAAACTCTTTTTGAAAAGTCTTTGTGGTAAATTATTTTTTAAAAAAATTACAACACCCTCTATATGCTTTTATTAATTTTTCTTTGGTCAGTGCGGTAGAGAAAAATGGCTCCTGGCATTTTGATGGTAAAAACGTTCTTATTCTCATGTAGATATGATTGCCTTACACAAACAGTTATTCAAATAAGCTTTCTTCACAAGAGTGATATTTGTTTGAATACAGATAGTGGGCATGGTATCGTGATTTTTCTAAAGTACTTTCAGCATATATTTATGCCTTCAGAAGTTTTTATTTCTTCATTAATATTTAAGTGCAAATTAATGAGAAAGTATTGTTTTAAAATGATTATAAATGATAGTCATTGATACAGTGCAGCAGATTAATCAGATACTGGTTCCAGTTAAAAATATGTCATTAAAAGTGTCCGTATGTATGTATGTATATATGTATGTACGTATGTATGTATGGAAAGGAGCAAGAAGAGTTATATTTGAGGGTTTGAAAGGAGGAAAGTAAAAATGATATAGTAATATTACCAAATTTTTTTATTTAAATTTTAATCTTTTATATTAATTATGGTTTATTCACTTTGTATCCCAGCTGTAGCCCCTCCTCAACCCCTCCCAATCCAACCTTGCTCCCTCATCTCCTCCCATGCCCCTCTCCAAGTCCACTGATAGGGGAGGTCCTCCTCTACTTCCTTCTGATCCTAGTCTATCAGGTCTCACCAGGACTGGCTGCATTGTCTTCCTCTGTGGCCTGGTAAGGCTGCTCTCCACTCAGGGGCAGGTGATCAAAGAGTCAGCCCTTGAGTTCATGTCAGAGACAACCCCTGTTCCTCTTACTAGGAAACCCACTTGGATGCTGAGCTGCCATGGGCTACATCTGTGCAGGGGTTCTAGGTTATCTCCATGCAAGGTCCTTGGTTGGAGTATCAGTCTCAGAAAGGACCACTGTGCCCAGATTTCTTGATTATGTTGCTTTCCTTGTGAATTTCCTGTCCCCTCCAAGTCTTTCTACCTCCCCATTCTATCATAAGATTCCCTGCATTCTGCCTAAAGTTTGGTTATGAGCCTCAGCATCTATTTTGACCCCCTGCTGGATAGAGTCTTTCAGAGGCCCTCTGTGATAGGCTCCTGTCTAGTTTCCTGTTCTGATGTCTGTCCTATTTGCCTTTCTGAGTGAAGATTGATCATGTTACACAAGGTCTTCCTTCTTGCTTAGCATTTTTACGTGTATACATTTTAGTACGTTTATCCTATATTATATGTCTAATATCCACTCACAAGTGAGTATATACAATGTATGTCTTTCTGCTTTTGGGATACCTCATTCGGTATGATCTTTTCTAGATCTCACCATTTGCCTGCAAATTTCATGATTTCCTTTTTAATTGCTGAGTAGTTTTCCTTTGTATAAATGTTCCACAATTTCTCTATCCATTCCTCAGTTGAAGGACATCTGGGTTGTTTCCAGGTTCTGGCTATTACAAATAAAGCTGCTACAAACATGGTTGAACAAATGTCCTTATTGTGTACTTGAGTAACTTGTGGATATATGCCCAGGAGTAGTATAGCTGGATCCTGAGGCAGCACTATTCCAAATTGTCTGAGAAAGCTCCAGATTGATTTCAAAGAGGTTGTACAAGTTTACATTCCCACCAGCAGTGGAGGAGGGTTCCCCTTTCTCCACATCCTCTCCAGCATGTATTGTCATTTGAGTTTTTGTTTTAGCCATTCTGATGGATGTAAGGTGAAATCTCAGGGTTGTTTTGATTTACATTTCTCTGATGACTAAAAATGTTGAACATTTCTTTAAGTGTTTCTCTGCCATTCAATATTCCTCTATTGAGAATTCTCTGTTTAGCTCTGTACCCCACCTTTTAATTGGATTAATTGATTTGTTGCTGTTTAACCTCTTGAGTTCTTTATATATTCTGGATATCAGCCCTCTGTCAGATATAAGGTTGGTGAAGATCATTTCCCAGTCTGTAGGCTGTCGTTTTGTTCTGATTATAGTATCCTTTGCTTTACAGAAGCTTTTCAGTTTCATGAGGTTCCATTTATTTATTGTTGCTCTTAGAGTCTGTGCTGTTTGTGTTCTGTTCAGAAAGTTGTCTCCTGTGCAAGTAAGTTCAAGGATCTTCTCCATTTTTTCTTCTAACAGATTTAGTGTGTCTGGTTTTATGTTGAGCTCTTTGATCCACTTGGACTTTAGTTTTTTGCAGGGTGATAAATATGGATCTAGTTCCCTTTTTTTGCACAGACATCCAGTTAGACCAGCACCATTTGTTGAAGATGCTGTCTTTTTTTCCATTGAATGGTTTTGGCTTCTTTGTCAAAAATCAAGTATCCGTAGGTATGTGGGTTTATTTCAGGGTCTTCTATTTGATTCCTTTGATCCACTATTCTGTTTCTATGCCAGTACCACACAGTTTTTATTACTATTGCTCTGTAGTATAGCTTGAGTTTAGGGATGGACATACCTCCAGATGATCTATTGTTGCACAAGAGTATTTTAGCAATTCTGAGTTTTTGTTTTTCCATATGAAGTTGAGAATTTTTCTTTCAAGGTCTGCGAAGAATTGTGTTGGTATTTTTATGGGACATAGATTGAATCTGTAGATTTCTTTTCGCAGGATGGCCATTTTCTTTTCTTTTTTTTTCCTCTTAACATTTAAGTGTTCTTTTTTAAAATTAATTACACTTTATTCACTTTGTATCCCCACATAAGCCCCTCCGTCCTCCCCTACTGGTCCCACCCTCCCTCTCCCTTCTTTACGAATGCCCCTCCCAAAATCCACTGATCTGGAGGTCCTCCTCTCATTCCTTCTGATCTTAGTCGATCAGATCACATCAAGAGTAGCTGCATTGTCATCTTCTGTGGCCTGGTAAGGCTGCTCCCCCATCAGGGGAAGGTGATCAAAGAGCAGGCCTATCAGATTGTGTCAGAGGCAGTCCCTCTTTCCATTACTATGTAGCCCACTTGGACACTAAACTGCCTCGGGCTACATCTGTGCAGGGGTTCTAGTTTATCTCTATGCCTGGTATTTGGTTGGAGTATGAGTTTGTGGGAAGACCCCAGTGTTCAAATTTTCTGGTTCTGTTGCTCTCCTTGTGGGGTTCCTTTCCTCTCCAGATCTTACTATTTCCCACTTCTTACATAAGATTCCATGCACTCTGCCCAACTGTTGGCGATAAGTCTCAGCAACTGCTTTGATAGTCTTCAGGGCAGAGCCTTTCAGAGGCCCTCTGGGGCAAGTTTCTAGGTTGTTTCCTGTTTTCTTCTTCTTCTGATGTCCATCCTCTTTCCCTTTCAGGATGATGATTGAGCATTTTAGTATGGGTCCTCTCTTTTGATTAGTTTCTTTAGATGTGCAGATTTTACTAGGTTTACCCTGTTATATATCTATATGAGTGAGTGTGTGTCTTTCTGCTTCTGGGACAGCTCACTCAGGATGATCCTTTCCAGGTCCCTCCGTTTACCTGCGAATTTCATGATTTCTTTATTTTCAATTACAGAGTAATACTCCATTGTGTAGATGCACCACAATTTCTGTATCCATTCTTCAGTTGAGGGGCATCTGGGCTGTTTCCAGCTTCTGGCTTTTACAAATAAAGCTGCTACAAACATGGTTGAGCAAATGTCCTTATTGTGTACTTGAACCTCTTTTGGATATATGCCTAGGAGTGGTATGGCTGGATCTTGAGAAAGCGCTATTCCTAGTTGTCTGAGAAAGCACCAGATTGCTTTCCAGGGTGGTTGTACAAGTTTACATTCCCACCAGCAGTGAGGAGAGTTCCCCTTTCTCCACAACCTCTCCAGCATGTGTTGTCATTTGTGTTTTTCATCTTGGCCATTGTGATGGGTGTAAGGTGAAATCTCAGGGTCGTTTTGATTTGCATCTCCCTTATGACTAAAGACCTTGAGCGTTTCTTTAAGTGTTTCTCTGCCATTCAATATTCCTCTACAGAGAGTTTTCTGTTCCCCATTTTTTTAATTGGATTACTTGGCTTGCTGCTTTTCAGCTTCTTTAGTTCTTTATATATACTGAATATTAGCCTTCTGTCAGATAAAGGGTTGATGAAGATTCTTTCCCAATCTGTAGGCAGTCACTTTGTTTTGGTGATAGTGTCCTTTGCTTTACAGAAGCTTTTTAGTTTCATGAGGTCCCATTTATTGATTGTTGCTCTTAGAGCCTTTGCTGTTGGTGTTCTGTTCAGGAAGTTGTCTCCTGTACCAATGAGTTCTAAGGTCTTCCCCATTTTTTCTTCTAACCAATTTAATTTGTCAGGTTTTATGTTGAGGTCTTTGATTTACTTGGACTTTAGTTTTGTGCAGGGTGAAAAGTATGGATCTATTTGCATTTTTCTACATGTAGACATCCAGTTAGACCAACACCATTTGTTGAAGATGCTATCTTTTTTCCATTGTATGGTTTTGGCATCTTTGTCAAAAATCAGGTGTCCATAATTGTGTGTATTTATTTCTGGGTCTTCTGGTAGGTTCCATTCATCCACCAGTCTGTTTCTATGCCAGTACCATGCAGTTTTTATAACTTTTGCTTTATAGTACAGCTTAAGATCAGGCATGGAGATACCTCCAGAAGGTCTTTTATTGTAGAGGATTGTTTTAGCAATTCTGGGTTAATTGTTATTCCATATTAAATTGAGAATTTTTCTTTCCAGTTCTGTAAAGAATTGTGTTGGTAATTTGATGGAATTGCATTGAATCTGTAGATTGCTTTTGGTAAGATGCCCATTTTTACTATGTTAATCCTGCCAAGCCATGAACATGGGAGATCTTCCCATCTTCTGATATCTTCTTCTATTTCTTTCTTCAGAGACTGGAAATTTTTTTCAAACAAGTCTTTGACTTTCTTGGTTAGGGTTACACCTAGGTACTTTATGTCATTTGTGGCTATTGTAAATGTTGTTGTTTTCCCAATTTCTTTCTCAGCCTTTTGTCTTTTATATACAAGAAGGTTACTGATGTTTTTGAGTTTTGTATACAGTCACTTTGCTGAAGTTTTTTTCATTTGAAGGAGTTCTCTGGTTGAGTTTTAGGGTTGTGCATGTACACTATCATATAATCTGTAAATAGTGATACTTTGACTTCTTCTTTTCCAATTTGTATCACCTTGCTCTCTTTAGTTGTCTTATTGCTCTAGCTAGGACTTCGAATACTATGTTGAAGAGATAAGGAGAAAGTGGGCAGCCTTGCCTTTTCCCTGATTTTACTGGGAATGATTTCAGTTTCTTTCTGTTTAGTTTGATGTTGGCTATAGGCTTGCTTTATGTTGTCTTTACTGTGTTTAGGTATGTTTCTTGTATCCCTGATCTCTCCAAGACTTTAAACGTGAATGGGTATTGGATTTTGTCAAATGCTTTTTTGGCATCTAAGGGGATGAGTATCTGTTTTTGTTCCTTCAGTTTGTTTACATGTTGGATCACATTGATGGATTTCCGTATATTGAAACATCTCTGCATGGCTGGGATGAAGCCTACTTGGTCATGGCAGGTCATATCTTTCATGTGTTCTTGGATTCCATTTGCAAGTATTTTATTGAGTATTTCTGCATCAATGCTCATAAGAGAGATAGATCTGAAATTCTCTTTTTTGTTTGGTCTTTGTGTGGTTTAGGTATCAAGGTGACTGTGGCTTCATGGAATGAGTTTGGCATCATTCCTTCTGTTTCTATTTTGTGGAATAGTTTGAAGAGTATTGTAATTAGCTCTTTTTTGAAGGTATGGTAAAGTTCTGCATGGTAACCATCTGGCCCTGGGCTTTTTTTGGAAGGGACGATTTGATGACTGCTTCTATTTCCTTGGAGGTTATAGGACTATTTAATATATTTACCTGATCTTGATTTAATTTTGGTAAATGGAATCTACCAAGAAAATTGTCCATTTCCTTTAGATTTTCAAATTTTGTGTCATATAGGCTTTTGTAGTAAGACCTAATGATGATTTGGATTTCCCCAGTGTCTGTCATTATGTCCACCTTTTCATTTCTGATTTTGCTGATTTGAATAATTTCTCTCTGCCTTTTAGTTAGTTTGGCTAAAGATTTGTCTATCTTGTGGATTTTCTCAAAGAACCAGCTCTTGGTTTCGTTGATTCTTTGAATTGTTTTCCTTTTTTCCAATCAAACTCACATTTCAGCTCTGTGTTTGACTATTTTTAATCTTCTACTCTTTTATGGTGTGTCTGCTTCTTTTTGTTCTAGGGCTTTTTGGTGTGCTGTTAGGTTACTTGTATGAGATATCTCCAACTTCTTTCTAAAGGCACTTAGTACACTGTTTTCATTGTGTCCCATAAATTTGGGTAAGTTCTGCTTTCATTTTCATTGAATTTTATGCAAACTTAAATTTCTTTTTTCATTTCTTCTCTGACCAAGCTCTCATTGCATAGAGAGTTGGTTTAGTTTCCATGTGAATGTCAGCTGTTTGTTATTTCTCTTGTTGTTGAGGTCTGGTTTTAGGGCATGCTGGTTTGATATGATACAAGGGATTATTTAGATCTTCTTGTATCTGTTGAGGCTTGCTTTGTGCCTGAGTACATGGTCAACTTTTGAAAAGGTTCTGTGATGTACTGAAAAGACGGTATAGCCTTTCTAGTTTGGGTGAAAAGTTCTGTAGACATCTATTAAGTTCATTTGATTTAGGTCCTTTGTAACTGTCATTATTTCCCTACTTAGTGTCTGTCTAGATGATCTGTCCTTGGTGAGAGTGGAGTTTTGAAGTCTCCCACTATCAAGGTGTTGGGATCAATGTGTGATTTAAGCTTTAATAATTTTTCATTTACAAATATAGGCGCTCTTGTATTTAGGGCATAGATGTTCAGAATTGTGATGTCCTCCTGGTGGATTTTTTCTTTGATGAGAATTAAGTGCCCCTTCTCATCTTTTTTGATTAATTTGGTTGAAAGTCTATTATATTGGATATCATGAGAACTACCCCAGCTTGTTTTCTGGGTCCATTTGCTTGAAAAACATTTTTCCAACTCTTTACTCTGAGGTAGTGTTTTTCTTTGTTGCAGAGGTGTGTCTTTTGGATGCAGCAGAATGTTGGATCCTGTTTCTTTAACCATTCTGTTAGTCTGTGACTTTTTATTAGAGAGTTGAGTCCATTTATGTTGATAGATAATAGTGACCAATAATGTTAGTTCCTTTTATTGTAGAGTTGGTGGGTAGTACTGTGTTTTTACTCTTGTTTTCTTATAATATTTTGTTGTGAAGTTATCTATAACTTGTGTTTTCTTGGGTATAGTTGTTTTTGTTGGATTGGAGTTTTTACCCATTATCTTCTGTAGGGCTGGTTTGCTGTGTAGATATCATTTAGGTTTAGTTTTGTCATGGAATATTTTGTTTTCTCCATGTATGTTGATTGAAAGTGTTGCTGGGTGTTAATCATCTGGATTGGCATCTGTGGTCTCTTAGAGTCTGCATGACATTTGCCCAGGCCTTTTGGCTTCATAGATATTTTTGAGAAGTCTGGTATGATTCTGATAGGTCTACCTTTATATGTTATTTGGCCTTTTTTCCTTACTGCTTTTAATATTTTTCTTTGTTCTGTAGATTAAGGGTTTGACTATGATGTGACATGAGGAGTTTCTTTTCTGTCTAGTCTATTTGGTGCTCTGTAGGCCTCTTTTATATTAGTGGACATCACTTTGTTTATGTTGGGAAATTTTCTTCTATGATTTTTTGAAAATATTTTCTAGACCCTATAGGCTGAAGCTTCTTTTTCATCTATTCCTTTCATTCTTAGATTTTTCTTTTCATGGCATCCTTGATTTCTTTGATATTTTGTGTTTGGAACTTTATATATATTTTAAGTTTTATATGACAACTAAACTGGACAAATAATAAGGAAGTCCTAACTGACTGTAGAGTATGTGTAATTCTGAAACATCTTCACTACAATTGTTAGCTTTATTGGCAATTCCCTAACAATTAGTAGATGTCTTTATAACTGCCACAACCTTCAAAATGGTAGGAAAAGTATCTTAAACAATAGAAGTAATGAAACATTCAAGAGAACATCTGGTATGCAGTTTGACCTTTTTTAAAATTTTTATTAGTTACATTTTATTAACTCTGTATCCTAACTGTATCCCACTCTCTTATTCCCTCCCATACCCTTCCTCCCTCCCTCATCTCCTTTCCAAGTCCGCTGATTGGGAAGGACTTCTTCCCCTTTCATCTGATCCTGTTTTATCAGGTATCTTTAGGACTGGCCACAAAGTCCTCCTCTATGGTTTAGCAGGATTGCTTCTCCCTTGGGGGGTGGGATGGTCAAAGAGCCTGCCATTGAGTTCTTGTCAGAAACAGTCCCTTTTCCCCTTACTATGAAAAACCAAATGGTTACTGAGCTATCACGGGCTTCATCCGAGCAGAGGTTCTAGGTTATACCCATACATGGTCCTTGGTGGAGTGTCAGTCGCAGAAAAGACCCCTGTGCCCAGATGTATTTAGTCCTTATAGAGCTCCTATCCTTTCCACATCATACAAACTCCCCCTTCTTTCATATGATTCCCTGAACTCTGCCAAAGGTTTGGTTATGAGTCTTAGTATCTACTTTGATACACTGCTAGGTAGAGTCTTTCAGAGGCCCTATACAGTAGGCTCCTGTCCTGTTACTTGTTTTCTCCTACGTCCAATGCACATCCCATTTGTCTTTCTAAGTGAGGATTGATCACCTTATCCTAGGTCCTATTTCTTGTTTATCTTCTTTAAGTGTATAGATTTCATTATCTTTATCCAATCTTATAGGACTATATGAGTGAGTATATAGCATCTGTGTCTTTCTCCTTCTGGGATATCTCACTCAGAATGATCTTTTCTAGATTCCACCATTTGCCTGCAAATTTCATGATTTTCTCATTTTTGATTGCTGAGTAGTATTCCATTGTGTAAAAATACCAAAATTTCTGTACCATTTCCTTCGTTTAAGGACATCTGTGTTGTTTCTAGGTTCTGACTACTACAAATAAAGCTGCTACAAACATGGTTGAGCAAATGTCCTTATTGTGTACTTGAGCAAATTTTGGGTATATGCCTAGGAGTGGTATAGCTGGATTTTGAGGAAGCACTATTCATAATTGTCTGAGAAAGTGCCAGATTGCTTTCCAGAGTGGTTGTACCAGTTTACATTCCCACCAGCAATGGAGGAGGTTTCTGCTTTCTCCACAACCTTTCCAGCATGTGTTGTCACTTGAGTTTTTTTATCTCAGCCAGTCTGATAGGTGTAAGGTGAAATCTCAGGATCGTTTTGATTTGCATCTCTCTGATGGCTAATGATGTTGAGCATCTCTTTAAATGTTTCTCTGCCATTCTGTATTCCTCTACAGAGAATTCTCTGTTTAGCTCTGTACCCCATTTTTAATTGGATTACTCGATTTAACTTCTTTAGTTCTTTTTAACTTCTTTAGTTCTTTTTAACTTCTTTAGTTCTTTATATATTCTGGATATCAGCCCTCTGTCAGATATAGGGTTGGTGAAGATCCTTTCCCAGTCTGTAGGCTGTCGTTTTCTTCTGATGAGAGTGTCTTTTGCTTTACAGAAGTTTTTCAGTTTCATGAGGTCCCATTTATTGATTGTTGCTCTTATAACCTGTGCTGTTCGTGTTCTCTTCAAGAAGTTGTCTCCTGTGCTAAGGAGTTCTAGGCTGTTCCCCACTTTTTCTTCTAACCGAATTAATATGTGGTTTTATGTTGAGGTCTTTGATCCACTTGTACTTCAGTTTTGTACAGGATGATAAATATGGATCTATATTCGTTTTTCTGCATGTAGATATCCAGTTGGACCAGCACCATTTGTTGAAGATGCTATCTTTTTTCCATTGAATTGTTTTGACTTCTTTGTCAAAAATCAAGTATTCATAGGTGTATGGGTTTATTTATGGGTCTTCTATTCGGTTCCATTGATCCTCCTGTCTGTTTCTATGGCAATACCATGCAGTTTTTATTACTATTGCTCTGCAGTACAGCTGGAGATTGGGGATGGATATGCCGCCAGATGATCTGTTGTTGTACAGGATCGTTTTGGAGATTCTAGGTCTTTTGTTTCTCCATATGAAGCTGAGAATATTTCTTTCAAGGTCTGTAAAGAACTGGGGTAGGTATTTTGATAGGAAGTGCATTGAATTTGTAGATTGCTTTTGGCAGGATGGCCATTTTCACTATGTTAATCCTACCAATCCATGAGCATGGGAGATCTTTCCATCTTCTGATATCTTCTTCAATTTCTTTCTTCAGAGACTTAAAGTTTTTTTTTTTTTTTCAAACAGGTCTTTCACTTGCTTTGTTAGAGTCACCCCAAAGTATTTTAAGTTATTAGTGGCTATTGTGAAGGGTGTTGTTTCCCTGATTTCTTTCTCAGCCTTTTTGTTTTTGGTATACAGGAGGGCTTCCAATTTTCTTGAGTTGATTTTGTATCCTACTACTTTGCTGAAGGGTTTTTTTCAGTTGAAGGAGTTCTCTGGTTGAATTTTTGGGGTCGCTCATGTATGCTATCATATCATCTGTGAATAGTGACACTTTGACCTCTTCCTTTCCAATTTGTATCCCCTTGATCTCCTTTAGTTATCTTGTTGCTTTAGCTAGGACTTCAAGTACTATGTTGAAGAGATATGGCGAGAGTGGGCAGCCTTGTCTTGTCCCTGATTTCAGTGGGAGTGATTTAAGTTTCTCTCCATTGAGTTTGATATTGGCTATAGGCTTGCTGTATATTACCTTTACTGCAGTTTGACCTTAATAGAACTTCACCTTTAATTTCTGAAACTTGGTGCATCAATTATTTCAAGTTATTACATATTTTACTTTTACATTTTCAGAATTTCCATGTCTAGATTAAATAAAATTTCTAAACAATTAAAATGATGAATTATAGTTTTATTTTCCTACAATAGCTTTCAAATTGAACTCTGTGTAATAAATTCATTCCTAAGTTTTATACCGTGAAACAAAGATAAAAGAAAAGAAATAGTTAAATTCACTGACTGAAAACACATTTCATGGAGAAAAGCTGTATAACATTAAAATACTTTTTGGTAATAGCTTTAAGGCTATTTAAGGCTAGATTTGTAGAAAATAAATTTACATAAAAAATGGCCACAGCTATATATAACAAATTTAACTATTAAACTTGAACATTGCTGTTAACATATCATTGTAGAGTTTTGGTTATTACATGACACAAAAATATAGCTGTGATTTTTGGAGTACGTTCTTGTTTGTATTACCTTTTTAAGAGTTTCATGCACTATGTTTTGGTCCTATCAATCTCCTCCTGTTCCTCCAAAAGACTCGCCTTTCCCTGCCCACCCAGATTTGCCTTTGTGATGTCAAAATATTCTTGGATATGTGTTCTTCCCTTGAAGAATGCTCCACTTACCAAGGGCTACACTATTAGTGAAGACTGTCTCTTCCTCTCTTAGCAGCCGAACATTGCCAACTGTTGTATGCCTAGGGGTGGGAGTCAATGCCCAACCACCCCTTGCTGGGATTTGGTATCACCTGGCCTCCTGGCATACATTTTGTGCATGCTGTCACAACTGCTACAACGTCACATATTCAGCTCCTTGCTGTGTACAAAAGATAATGTTTTCTTCCACCTTAGGATTTTATACACTTCTGTTCTGTTTTTAACAATGATTTATTGGAGAGGGATGGTTGGATGTGGAGTATTTCCACAACAGTCTATACTAGGTCCAAAACATACATATTATAGCTATCAACTTAATAATGTTGAGGGACTCATGACTGTGGAAATGAGTGGGTCTGACTCTTGCTTGCTCTAGAGGCTCTTTTCCTTCTGTTGGGTTGCCATGTCCAACTTTCACATAATTTTTGTTTCATCTTATTAATTTGTCATGTTTAGTTATCTCCTAAAAGCATGTTCTTTTCTAATGAGAGACAGAAAAGGAGTAGATCCTGAGGGGAGCGGAAGTGGGTGAAATCGGGGGGTTAGAGGGAGTAGAAATTATAATCAGATATATCGTATTAGCTGGGTATGGTGGCACATGCCTTTAATCCCAGCACTTGGAAGACAGAGGAAAGTGGATCTCTGTGAGTTTGAGGCTAGCCTGTGCTACAACGTGAGTTCCAGGACAGTCAGGGCTATACACAGAGAAAACGAGAGAGAGAGAGAGAGAGAGAGAGAGAGAGAGAGAGAGAGAGAGAGAGAGAGAGAATATATTTTAAATTAAGGGGGAAATTATGAAAAAAGATTTAGGGAAAAAAGTGAAGTTGGTTCAAAGGTAGTTTTTCTTTTTTTACTTGAGCTTGAAATTTCTTCCAGGTACCTCCAGTGGGCGCTGTGATTTTGAGTTTGACATTTGTGCCTGGGAGCAGGATCAGGATGAGGACCTTGACTGGAACCTGAAAGCTAGCAACATCCCAGCTACAAGCACAGAGCCAGCTGTAGACCACACCTTGGGGAATTCCTCTGGTCATTACATCATTCTCAGAAGCTTTTTCCCACAGCAGCGCATGAGAACAGCCAGAATATCAAGCCCACTTATAAGCAAGAGAAGCAAAGACTGTAAGGTATGAGTGGCAAATTGAAGGATCTTATAAAAGGTCATATACAGAAAACAGAATGGCTAGGACTAGAGAAGATATATATTTGAACTTATACAGCATAACATATTTGAGAGGAAGAAGAATAAATGGGAACAGTTATCAGAATATTGGAAATTTTTGTTATGAATAATACTACGCACATGCCAGAATTTTGGAAACAGCTGGAAAAATGCCATGGTTAACTATATATGAATAAAAGAAATAAAACACCAGTTTTGTTCCCTCTAGGAGTTTAGTGCTTATAAGAACTATGAATTTCATGACTATCACCAAGAAAAATAAGTAAATAATAGACAACATATAAATAATATACCCAAGGCTTTACAGTAGTTAAAGCTAGATATAAAAGTGATGAAGTCTTTTCAGAGAGGAAAAGAGTAAACTTGGCTCATAAAACAAGAAAGAAAAATTACAGGCAAGAAAAAAAAAAAAAACGACTTCATCCTTAGTTATGAATGTTTGAATGAATGTCTAAGGTGAGTTGGCTACAGATTCAACATAACTAATTTAAGGTACTCACTATAATGTAAGATCTCACATGTGGTTCTCCTGTTACGTTGCTTACAAGAAACTGATAAATAAAAATACCATTTATTAGTACACTGAGTTATGTAATATTATAATAATATGACCACATGAATATGCTGAGTTGCATGGTCCCCAATATTTGAACACTGGAAGTAAATTACATTCAGAGATGTTTGCTGATCACATCAAGGTAGATGAAAATTGCACCATGTAAACTATTAGGATCTTCAAAGTCTGATATTTGCTGTTCCCATGGGCACAGTAGAGGTAGCTGTAACCCTAGGAGAAAGGTCTATGAATCAGCCTCCAGCCGGTGGCCATCACCGTCAGTCTTAATCTTGGCAGAGGATTCATCAAGAAGATTTTCTGTCTCATCATAAGCTGCTTCACAATTGGATTCTCCCAGAGCAATCTCTTCCCTCAGTCCCTCAGCTGGGCAGCAGTTTGTTTTTTTTTTTTTTTTTTTTTTTTTTTTTTTGGAACTGAATGAGTTTTACAGAGAGAACTTGCTCAGAACTTTAGAATGGAAGTGAAGAGTCATACAACAGGATGACACTTTGGATTGGTACCAAAAAGCCTATTCACCACAAACTGAAAACATAAATGAAATGAATTTTAATAGAGCAAGCTGTTACATGGTTTGCTTTCTTACAAAGCACTGACGCTTCCTCAAAATTAAAAGCCAGACACACCAGATTTTTGTATGTGCTAAGCCTGTGTCTATAAATTTAGGTCTATCTATCCCTAGAAAAATTCAAAATTGGAAGTTAGTTTTAGTTTTCTCATCTAATTAAAGAGTAAAGCAAAAATATACAAAGTTATAAATTGATTTCCAAGCTTTTCTATTTTGGCATTTCCTGTGAAATCCTTAAAAATAACTCTTATGTCAGAGTAGGTAAAAATCTTATTCATCGCTATGTCCTCTTCGTCACAAAACTTTAGTTTCCACCATTTAAAGTAAAAGTCTGAGAATATTAAGGAAACCTGGAAGTGTCAGCTTTTTAGGACAAATGGCTTATTTTATCGATATTTATGACATAGGTTGAACACAAGTAGGCAAGAAAAGGTCATACTGAGAATTATTGGGTCTCTAGAATGACAAATATTTATATGAAGTAAGCAAGAATGACCACATATTTAATTAAATTATCTGTGTGGAATATCTTTAACCAAAAAAAAAAAAAAAAGAAAAGAAAAGGAAAAAAATTAAATTGTTTTCATCTTTAATTTATGAAAAACAGGTAGCAGGGAGGATACAGAAACTGATGGGAAAAATTAAATCTCAGATTTTAGATGACAATAACTCCTATTGTAGCCCTGGGGAGAGTTTATCAGTAGTCTCCAAGAAACGAAAGGGAGCGTGTTTGTTTACGTATTAGCCTAATAGCATGACTCAAAAACACCTTAAGATAGATGTGAAATATGTGTTCATAGTTTTGTGTAAATCGGATGAATGAAATGCGGAACACTGGGTGGGGATGCTGATGGCTGCCTGGGCTCCCCTCAGCAGTGAATCACAAGAACCACAAAGCTGGTTCTGAATTCCTAGTATTGATCTGTTCATGCCCGTGATGCTGGTCCAGCCCTTTATAGTCACCATTAAAATAAATAATGCTAGGTAGGTTTTAGTAATTAAACCTACCAATAATTAAAACAAAACAAAACAAACCTTCCTCAGCTGGGAATAATCATGTGACATGCTCTTTTTCTCTTAGTCCAGGCTTTTGTAGCAAACCACTACACATATTAATTAATCATGTCTTTCGTTCTTTAAGCACATTCATTCCATTTTCCTGGAGTATTATATGCACAATTGTTGGTGTTTCAATAGTGTATTCTTCTTGTATAAAGAGTACCTTTTATAATCATTTTCTCTCAGGTACCTGGCAAAATAAAAGCTTTACAAAGCTCTGAATCACTATTGTTTAGAATGTATTTTCTTCTTTTTCCCAGAATCTTCCTTGACTCTCTTCCATTGTGTAGCAATGGCTGATATTCTAGTAAACTCTGTCTCTGACATGTTGGAATATGAATCCATTAATTCAGTTAATAGTTTTATTAATTTTAGAAGCTCCAGAGTGTGTGCTGCTGGTTCCTCTCGCTTGCATCCCAGGTAGAATCTGGGATACTGCAGGGTTTGCTGTACGGAGTCTCATGGCTCTTCCAGAACTAAAAATGTGCTTCCAGCATAAGGATGCAACAGAATAAGGAAAACAGTCCTTTCTGAAAACATGCATTTGAGCCATAATGAGGCCATTCTCATCACATCATCAGTTCATTCATGAAGGCAGAGCCCCTGTGACCCAATCACTTCACAAAGTTCCTGTCTCTCTGCACTTTTGCACTGGAAGTTAATTGACAACCCAGGGACTTTAGAAACAGTACCAAACCTATTACCTTGAGGGGTCTTGCTTTAGAAATATAAAAATAATCTCTTTTCGTTTTTCTACTGAATTTCTATTTAATCTTTATAATACCATCTTCTCTGCGAATAATTCAAGGCTATCTATCCTACCTTCATTCAGAGCTAAAGTGTGCAGAAGTCAATAGAATGTGCACATTTAATTTGCCATCCCGATCTTTTAATAAAGAGGAAGATATTGAAATGTTTTTTTTGAAGTGGAAATAATTATACTCATCACATGTGATTTTCTGTTCTTGCTGCAGATCATCTTTAATTACCATATGTATGGTACTGGCATTAGGGCGCTCCTCCTACTCCAGGTGACGGTCACTAACCACACAAAGGTACTCTTCAACCTCACTGAAGAGCAAGGCAATTTCTGGCAGAGAAAAGAATTATCATTGTCTAGTGATGAAGACTTTCAGCTCAAATTTGAAGGCAGAGTTGGAGAAGGCCACCACGGTAATATCGCACTCGATGACATTGTACTTACAAAGAGCTGTCTCCCATCTCACCGCTCCACAAGGGAAGAATCAGCTCTTCCCCTACCAACAGGTATGTTTCTGTTGAGTTTGCTTTGTGTTTCCATAGGGTGGAGGACAGAAGGCAAGGAAATGGGTGGACATGAAATACACTCTTATTAATTCATTGCTTCGTAATACAAAAATGTTTTAAAACTAAAATGCATCTTACAAGCCTTTACTTAAAAAAAGTGTCTTCCAAATTTTCTGCAAGCTCTGTTATACTTACCAGTTCCCTCTGAATTGTCTACTTAGGCAATTGTGTTTTCAGAAGTCAAATAAAGGAAGACTCTATTGGAAGGAGCCTGATTTCAAATAAGATTCAGTCTTAAGCAGATAGTCATACGTATTCTCGGAAACTGTAAAGAAATTCAAGAGCAGAGGTATTCCGATTGAATTAGACATCATTTGGTTATGTGCCTGATGTGATTCCCAAACACAAAGGCTTATCTTCCAACAAAACTTCCACCAAGTTGAAAACAGTGCAAAGAAATAGTGCCTTCAGTAGACCTAAGAAGCTGAACATCCCAGCTTAACCACAGGGTACACAAAGAAACAGATGCTTCACCTTGTCCTTCACAGCTGAGGGCTCCTGCTTCCGGCACCGAGGCAGTGGCATACCAGGCATTGCTTTCCCAGGCTAGGTTAGTATGGGAAATGTTTGGAATGTTTTCTCCTTAATGTTTCTTACATGCTCTCATCATAAAAAGGGCATAAGATTTCATCACAAATCATGAGCAGTCTGTAATTGCCTATATTTTGTAGATAATGTCCACATGTCCTTTTATCCTGAAATTTCTTGAAGACATTATTGGAAACCATTGAGTTAGCAATTTTCCATATAATATATACAGTTTCAGTGCTGTAAGATGTGAACACCATGAATCTGCACACTAGTGATGTGACATAAAAAGCAGTAAGTAGTTTTTATCTGGTTTTCAGTAGACAGTGTTACATACACATCACCAGCAACAGTCCTAACACTGTATAGAATACACAGAAGAAAACAGAACTGTACCAAGACTAAATCTAGGGGCAAGTATCCTTAGATGGATTATTTGAAATGTCTTTTTGATTCCTCAGTTAATCTATTTCTTGAGCAAAGCACAGCCTTCCTTCATTACTGGAATGCCTGAATGGTGTCTATGCTGATGTTATACAAGCCTTACCTATTAAAACTTAGTGTAATATGATTTCAAAGTATTCAAGGGTAGGAGACCACACATTTTTATTAGCCCATTTTAGCATTTAACCATTAAAAGATATTGGTATATATTGAGACCTTAAATTTATGAAATATTTTAAAAGTCATTTAAAATATTCAAAGAAGTAAACAATAATTACTAAATAATACCAATTATATATTAATTGTGAATTAATGTCAAATGTTAATAATGTTACACTCTTTATTTTTATACCGTTTAATGATGTTAAGATTTGTCATAATTGATGGATCCATTGCTAGAGCACATGTCTTAAAGTGTGAGGGCCTGAGTTTTACCCTAGAAGAAGTGGTGGTATGCACTTGTAATCCTTTGGCGGGCAATTGCAGTGCTGAGAGACAGAAATAGATACATCCATGAGGTTACCTTGTCAGCCAGGTAGGTTGATCAGTGAGTCTCAGGAGCATGATTCACAACCATTTTAGCTCTAGTTCCTGGGTGGTGTGACACACATTTGTGGTCTCTGCAGAATACCAGGCACACATGTGGTGCATGTGTATACACAGTCACATGCTAATGTACCTAAGATAAATATTTTAAAAGTATCTGTGTTCCTCATAACATGTCAATGAGGCAAAGGAAACAGAAATTACAATACTATCTGTTAGTCTGAGAAGACATTTAAATTTTCATGAGTGTGTTAATAAGATACACGAAAGATACCTAAATTGAGATATTTATTAGATATGTGAAAATGTGAAACTACAGTTCTGCTTGTCTGAGGAAATGGCACCTTCAGCTTGAGGCCCATGCAGTACACACAGTAGGATTACATGAGGGGTATGGTACAAAGGGTGGCAGGGCATATAGGATGCGAAAAAGGAGATGGTGTCATGCAAACTGTGGGTGTGGGCTGTGAGTTATTCACCAGGAATGAACAGTCACTTGGGATGCTCAACACCTAAGATATTAATAAAGAAATGAAAAAACTCAGAATTGCTTTGGGTATTATGTTTTTTTAAAAATTCAAACTGAACACATATAGGAATTATATTGAATGTGTTAGAAAATGAACAAATGAGAAAAGACATGGAACATAAAAAGAATATTAATATACTGATGAAAAATTTATTTAATCATATAAAATTATTGAATGTATATCACTGGTATGAATTATTAAGATGACTGGCTACAGTAGAAACCATACCCAAAGGGACATTCTGAAAAGGGAGGTGAAAGAGTGAACATTTTAATACCTTCCAGATTGTGATATTTACATATAAGTGAAGATAAAAATAAATTGGTATGTTATTTACTTTCATGTACTCTATTCATGTACACTTAACTACATTCAGAAATTAGACCAATGCATTCATAAGCACATCCATTGTGAAGAGTGAAAGGATGGATTTGGGAGATTTAAATTACGAAATACTGACTTCATTGTGAGTTTAGAGGATATTTCAGGATTCTGATTTTTAAGAAGAGTTGGCATCTTAACCAAATGAAAATCCAATTGGCTTCCTTTGATCTTAATGATGTTGCATTAAGAGAGTTAAAATAGTTTCATTTCTGGCATTAGATGCTTTGCTTGATGGCATAGGATTCTAGTTGGGGCATTGTCTTCCTCATTATGTGGTGACTCCATTTTAATTCCTCTCATATGCATAGATACATATTTTAGAAGATTCTACAGTAGGAGGTTTCCACATGGTTTTTTTTTCAAAGACCTTCACTGTTAGTTGTCCCGCCCACATTCCCTCCTTTACCCTCTTTCATCTTCCTCCAGTTTAAGCCTCCTAGTCTAGTCTTCGCATTATGTCTCCATAACACTATATCCTCCTTCCCTTCATTGGAAGATCCCCTCTCCCCTGCTGATCACTTACTAGGCACCTACATCAGTAGTTGTGCAGTCTGTGTCACACGCTGAGAGTTTAAGATCTGAGAGCCACATATACGAGAAAACCTATTATATTTGTCTTCCAAGGTGGTGCTTATCTCAGTCAGGATAATTTTTTTTAGCTCCGTTTACATGCAAATTTAAGAATTTCATTTTTCTTAACAGTTAAGTAATATTACATTATGAAAATGAAGACCACATTTTCATTATCATGTAACAGCTCATGGACATCTGAGCTGCTTCTGATTTCTGCCCATTATGAATAAAGCAACAATGAAAATGGAGGAGCAAGCATCTCTATAAGAAGACAGAAAGTTCTTTAGTATATGTCTAAGAGTGTTTGTTATAGCTGGATATTGAGGTAGATCAATTCTCATCTCACAGAGGATTCTCCATAATGGCTGTACCAGGTTAGATTCCCACCAGCAACAAATAAGTGTCTCCTTCCCCATCATCCTTGCCGGAATGTGGTGTAATTTGTTTAATGATCTTCCATTCTGACAGGAGTAAGATGAACTCTCAAAGTAGTTTTGATTTTCATTTCCATGACTAAAAAAAGAAAAAAAGAAAAAAAAAGATAAAGAAGAAAGGAAGGAAGGAACAAAAGGAAGGAAGACAGACAGAAAAAGGTAAAAAAAAAAAAAAGCAAGGAAGTTTGGCTATGAGTCTCAACATCTGCTTCGACACCCTGATGGGTAAAGACTTTCAGAGGCCCTTTGTGGTAGCTCCTGCCTGTTCCCTGTGTTGTTCCACTTCTGATGTCTATACTGTTTGCCCTTCTGAATGAGCATCTTTCCTAGGGTCCTCATTGTTGTTTAGCTTCTTTAGGATTACAGATTTTAATATGGTTATATAGCTAATATCCACTGATAAGTGAATATATACCATGTGTGTCTTTCTGCTTCTGGGTTACCTCACTCAGGATGATTTTTCTAGTTCCATCCATTTGCCTACAAATTTCTTGATTTCCTTATTTTTAATTGCTGAGTAGAATTCCATTGTGTAAATGTTGTAAATGTACCACACACTTTGGGCAGATTACAGGGAATCTTATGGAAGAAGGGGAGATAGAGAGCTCTACCTGGAGGGGACAGGAACTCCACAAGTAGACCAACAGAGCCAAAAAATCTGGGCAACGAGACTGATGAATCAACCAAGGACCATACATGGAGAGGACATGGAACCCCTGCTTAGATGTAGACCATGAGCAGCTTCACTCTCCATGAGGGTTACTCAGTAAGGGGATCAGGGGCAGCCTCTGGGGTGGACTTGGTTGCCTGCTCTTTGATCACCTTCCCCTGGAAAGAGGATCCAGACAGTCCTGATAAGACCTGATGGGCTAGGGTCAGATAGTAGGGGAGGAGGACCTTCCTTATCAGTGGACTAGAAGAGGGGCATGAGGAAAGAGCAGGAAGGAGGGTTGGACAGGTAAAAGATGAGGGGGGGGGGCTACAGCTGGGATATAAATAGGAGCTCCATAAGGACCAAATATATCTGGGCGTAGGGGTCTTTTGTAAGACTGTTTCTCCAACCAAGGACCATGTATGGATATAACCTAGAACCCCTGCTTGGATGTAGCCCATGGTAGCTCAGTATCCAAGTGGGTACCCTAGTAAGGGGAATAGGGACTATTTCTGACATGAACTCAATGGTTGGCTCTTTAACCCCTCGACTCTGTAGGGAGGAGCAGCCCTGCTAGGCCACAGAGGAGGACATTGCAGCCAGTCCTGAAGATACCTGATAGACCAGGGTCAGATGAAAGGGAAGGAGGTCCTCCCCTATCACTGGACTTGGAAAGTGGCAAGGAGGAGATGAGAGAGGGAGGGGTTGGGAGGGAATGAGGGAGGGCGATACAGCTGGGATACAAAGTCAATATACTGTAACTAATATTAAAAAAATTTAAAAAGTAAAAATTGTGAATGAATTTTGATAAATAATGATAATATAATTTTTAAAAATCTGAAAAAGAAATGAAGGAAATAGGAAGGTAGGAAGGTAGGAAGGAAGGAAAGAAGGAAGGAAGGAAGGAAGGAAGGAAGGAAGGAAGGAAGGAAGGAAGGAAGGAAGACAGGAAGAAAGAAAGAAAAAGAAAAGAAAGAAAGAAAGAAAGAAAGAAAGAAAGAAAGAAAGAAAGAAAGAAAGAAAGAGAAAGAAAAATGCTGAGTGGACATGGATGCAATCTTCATTTCCTGGTTTTACTTCTTTTCCTACATCCAGGTCTGAGTACCTTTGTTGACTTCCTTTGATGATGGACTCTTACTTGTAAGCCAATGAACCATTTCCCTCCCCAAACAAAATAATAAAATAAACATTTTTTTTGAAGTAGCACATTTCATTATTAAGATGCAGTTGGACTGAATCTGGAAGCAGTGGTCAAAAACACCAAAGTTTTTATTAGGAAAGTGATATTAAGTTATTGTTGAGAGCTGGATGTAATGGCGCATGCCTTTAATCCCAGCACTTGGGAAGCAGAGGCAGGCAGATCTCTGTGAGTTTGAGGACAGCCTGGTCTACAAAGTGAGTTCCAGGACAGCCAAGGATGCACAGAGAAACCTTGTCTTGAAAAACAAAACGTTCTTATCAAGTCCTTGAAATCATATTTCAGAGGTTTATTTTTGAAAATATATGTATCGTTTTAGATTTAATCACTGTTGCTTTTCCCAAGTAAAATTTTACAATAAGTTCCCTTTAGGATATATATATCACAAACATATTTAGTTTTAAATATGAATATATAACAAAATATGTTTTTGATATACATATAAACAAAATATAAAGTAGATTTAGGTAAATCATATATTTGACATGATAAAAGCTGTTTGTTTTTGTTTTTTCTTTTTCTGCATATTTTTAAAGCCCCTATTTTTTTGTTGATATGGTTATTTACATTAATGCGTAGCAAGCAAAATGCTTACATTTTAGCATATACATGGTTATGAAATGTTGTATCTATCACTCCTTCCCTTGAAATATTTGCCTGTAGTTAAAAATGCTGCTTGCCCCTGATAAGGAAGCAGGCATAGCAGTTCATTCAGAATGTGGGTTGCATATGGCATGGTAATTTCCTGCACACCGAGCATGATGTTTGGTGCAGTGTGACTGTGTCTTGAGATACAGACAGGCCCTTAGATCTTGGCACCGCCAGCTGTAGGAGATGCCAAATCTACTCCACTAATTCTTGCCTTTCTCTTCTGTCAAATGCAGAATTAAAGAAATCCCGAGTAAGCAATGTGAGGAAATAATATAATTTTGAGCAATGCTTGGATGTTAGTGTCTTTTGGTACTTTTCTCTTGTCCACCCCTTTATTTCCATTTTGGAGACCTTATGGAGTTAAACTTTATATGAAAGGATTTTCTTAACTGATTAAAGGACACCTGCCCTTCTTCCTACATTAATAAAAGCAGCTGTCACATTTTGTTCTTTGCAAAGAAATAGTTCTCATAAGCATTCCAAAACATGTGTTTACTAATTGTAGTGGTTTAATTTACTGTCTGTAGTTTAAAATGGGGGGAAAGTCATAATAAAGATTCCGGGCTAGGTCGATAGGATAACCATTCAAGGATGAAAAAGACAGGAAGCAGCACTGAGACTGCAGGATTTAAGCTTGGACACATTTGAAAAGATCCTGGAGATTTATGGAGGTTACTGGCATATGTGGCTGTATATTGTGGGTAGAAAAGAGGAAAACCGCTAATTTCATACATGCAGACACACTGCATTGTGATTTTAGAATTAATATTTGACTGATAGAACACATTGTGGCTTTAACAGCCAAACTTCATTAAATATCTGTATTTTAAATTTTTCTTGTTACTGTCATATTATTTAAACTGCAAAAAAAAAAAAAAAATATATATATATATATATATACATCACCTGAAAGTCACTACTTGGCAATCTTTACTATGCAATAATATAAAGAAAATTTTAATATCCATTGTATTTGTACTTGGTAGGCTGAGGTGTTCTGAAATTTCATGGATGGGAAGGAAGACATTCTTTATGTGTTTTATCATAGCAATTTCACACTATTTAGCAGATACAACCCAGAATTTAGTGTGAAAATATAGGTCAGTTTAGATATTGAAGACTGGACAGTTCTATTGGTTAGCTCTTCACAGAATATGCAAGAGCACACATTTACAAGTCAAAACAATCGGTAACTGGTCTGTTTCTCCTTTACCTTGGATAGCAAAAAGCAATTGAACTGAACGGAATTCAGTACGCTTCTCTTCACTTAGCATAAATTACTGTTTGTCCTGGGAAATTGCTTGAGCAGTTCTTTCAAAAGGACTGTAATTTTGCCATCTTTATTGCCTTTCTAAAGAAAGCTCATTTTAATACATGTATTCACTAGCTACTTTTCAAATGTTTTCAATGACTACAATGGTATATATAAATGCATTACTGTTTTTTAAATGCCTTCGTAATTTAGACAGCATATACAATCCAATAAAGTACAGATCCAGAAACTCAGTGTTTCCTAATATAGAATGTATTTTAATACCTTAGATATTATATTGAATAATCTTGCCAGTGTATATAGTTTAAATTCCATTTATGTTAATACTATAACCAATGTCACATAAATTAAAATTTTGAATATAGCAGTCTACTTGACAAGTGTTCGTATTAAAATTTTGGAGATCATTACAAATCCCAGTAGTACAATTGCTACAGCAAGCTGTTGGGCATTATGAGAAAATAGAGAAAAAAATTCCTGTAGTTTCATGCAGAGCTCAAGCAGTTTCTGTAACCACCTGAGTAACCTATCAGTAGAACCAGGCATACATGCATATCATAGGTACGCATGTGTATGTGTGCAGACATTGCCAACTGGTAGTGTATGGCCTTGAGACTCAGCTAACTTTGCTACAAGCCGTCCATTATAATCCATCATCTTCATGGTCCAAGATAATACAGTGCACCCTCCAGAGAGCAATAGGTGTGAACTAGTTTTTAAAAGCTGATCATCCACGATAAGACATAGCTTCTTAAGCTGTGGATCATAACCCCATATGAGACCATATAAATGAAAGTAGGTGTTGAAGTTGGCAAAAAGAAGTTTCCGAATACACATGACCAAAAGTTAAGTGAACTCGAACACATAAGTGATGTGAGTTGTTTCTGGCAGTTCTTGGCTGTGATCATATAGGACTCCGCCTGCATCTTTGACTCAGAACACATAACAAAAGACAAGTTGCCCTGTGCATATTCTAACAGCATACAGCACCAACAAATGGCCAGAGCCACTTGACTTTATAACCCAAAGTATTGAATGAAACTGGCAGAGATTTCACTGTATGTAAAATGTTTGCAGCTCTTAAAAAGAACAATAGTTTCCATGCACTCTGCCCAACAGTTGGCCATAAGTCTCAGCATCTGCTTTGATAGTCTGCAAGGCAGAGCCTTTCAGAGGCCCTCTGTGGCAGGTTCCTAGCTTGTTTCCTGTTTTCTTCTTCTTCTGATGTCCATCCTTTTTGCCTTTTGGGATGGGGATTGAGCATTTTAGTCAGGGTCCTCCCTCTTGATTAGTTTCTTTAGGTGTACAGATTTTAGTAGATTTATCCTATATTATATGTCTATATGAGTGAGTATATACTGTGAGTGTCTTTCTGCTTCTGGGATGGATCACTCAGGATGATCCTTTCCAGTTCCCACCATTTACCTGCAAATTTCATGATTTCCTTATTTTTCATTGCTGGGTAATATTCCATTGTGTAGATGTACCACAATTTTTGTATCCTTTGGCAGTCCAGTGTCCAAGTGGGTTCCATAGTAATGGGACCAAGGACTGCCTCTGACATGAACTGATTGGCCTGCTATTTGATCACCTCCCCCTGAGAGCTCAGGGGGCAACCTAACCAGGCCACAGAGGAAGACAATGCAGCCACTCCTGATGAGACATGATAGGTTAGGGTCAGATGGAAGGGGAGGAAGACCTACCCTATCAGTGAACTTGGGGAGGGGGATGGGAGGAGATGAAGAAGGGAAGGTGGGATTGGGAGGGGATGTGGGAGGGAGCTACAGCAGGGATACAAAGTGAATACACTGTATTTTATAAAAATATAAATAAATGTTAAAAACATAATATTTATATTATGTATTTTTAGAAAGTACCTTTCTAACCATTGATGACTATAAAATCTAAATATCAAACAACCTTGGAAAATGTTGACAATTTTCTATATTCTGAAGGTATGAAAATTTCAGCCAAGATTCATTTTCTTATGTAAGAATAAATAAGTATATACATCTAGTTAGTGTTAGAATGTGCTTTGTCTTCAAAAACTATATATATATATATATAAAACACCAATAATTGCTATAGAATAAATTTTATGATTTATTATCTGTATATATTTGATTATATACCTATTTTATATACCTATTTTATATTCGTATACTGGAGGCCTACTGATTTTTTGAGTTAATTTTGTATCCAGCTACTTTGCTTAAGATGTTTATCAGCTGAAGGAGTTTTCTGGTTGAAAATTTGGGGTCTAATCTGATTGGCCTGCTCTTTGGTCACCTTCCCCTGAGGGGGAAGCAGCCTTACCAGGCCACAGAAGATGACAATGCAGCCACTCTTGATGTGATCTGATAGACTAAGATCAGAAGGAAGGAGAAGAGGACTTCCCCTATCAGTGGACTTGGGGACGGGCATGTATGAAGAAGGGGGAGGGAGGGTGGGATTGGGAGGGGAGGAGGGAGGGGCTTATGGGGGGATACAAAATGAATAAAGTGTAATTAATAGTTAAAAAAATAAAAATAAAAGTAAAAGAAAGTTTGGGGTCACTCATGATATCATCTGCAAATAATGATACTCTTGACTTCTTCCTTTCTGATTTGTATCCCCTTGCTATTCTTTAGTTGTCTTAATACTCTAGCTAGGTTTTCAAGTACTACGTTGAAGTGATATGGAGAGAGTGGGCAGCCTTGCCTTGTCCGTGATTTCAGTGAGATTTATTTAAGTTTCTCTCCATTTAGTTTGATGTTGGCTATAGGCTTGCTTTATGTTGTCTTTATTATGTTTAGATATGTGCCTTGTATCCCTGATCTCTCCAAGACTTTAAACATGAATGAGTGTTGGATTTTGTCAAATGCTGTTTTGGCATCTAAGGAGATGATCATGTGGTTTTTCTCCTTCAGTTTGTTTATATGGTGGATCACATTGATGGATTTCCGTATGTTGAACCACCCTTGCATGACTGGGATAAAGCCTACTTGGTCATGGCGGGTCATATCTTTCATGTGTTCTTGGATTCCGTTTGCAAGTATTTTATTGAGTATTTTTGCATCAATATTCATAAGAGAGATAGGTCTGAAGTTTTCTTTTTTGTTGGGTCTTTGTGTGGGTTAGATATGAAAATGACTGAGGCTTCATAGAATGAGTTTAGCAACATTCCTTCTGTTTCTATTTTGTGGAATAGTTTGATAGCTCTTCTTTGATGGTCTGGTAGAACTCTGCAATGAAACCATCTGGCCCTGGGCTTTTTTTGGAGGGGAGATTTTTGATGACTGCTTCTATTTCCTTGGGGATATATAGGACTATTTAATATATTTACCTGATCTTGATTTAATTTTGGTAAATAGAATCTATCAAGAATATTGTCCATTTCATTTAGATTTATAAATTTTGTGGCATATAGGCTTTTGTAGTAAGACCTAATGATGATTTGGATTTCCTCAGTGTCTGCCATTATGTCCCCTTCCTCATTTCTGATTTTGCTGATTTGGTTAGTTTCTCTCTGCCTTTTAGTTAGTTTGGCTAAGGGTTTGTCTATCTTGTTGATTTTCTCAAAGAACCAGTTTTTGGTCTCATTGATTCTTTGAATTGTTTTATTTCTAATTTATTGATTTTAGCTCTGAGTTTGCTTATTTCCAATCATCTACTTCTTTTGGGTGTGTCTGCTTCTTTTTTTTTCCCCTAGTGCTTTTAGGTGTACCATTAAGTTGCTTGTATGAGATGTCTCAGACTTCTTTCTGGAGGTACTTAGTGCTATGAACTTTCCTCTTAGCACTGCTTTCATTGTATCCCATAAGTTTGGGTAAGTTGTGTCTTCATTTTCATTGTATTTTAGGCAATCTTGAATTTCTTTTTTCATTTCTTTCCTGACCAGGCTCTCATTGAGTAGAGAGTTGTTTAGTTTCCATGTTTATGTAGACTTTATGTTACTTCTGTTATTGTGGAGTTCTAGTTTTAGGCCATGATGTTCTGATAGGATACAAGAGATATTTTTGATCTTCCTGTATCTTGTGGCTTGCTTTGTGCCTGAGTATATGGTCAACTTTTGAAAAGGTTCCATGATGTACTGTAAAGAAGTTATACCCTTTATAGTTTGGGTGAAAAGTTTTGTAGACATCTATTTGGTCCATTTGATTTAGGAACTCTGTAAGTGACAATATTTCCCTAGTTAGCCTCTGTCTAGATGATCTCTCCCATGGTGAGAGTGGAGTGTTGAAGTTTCCCACTATTTAGGTGTTGGGATCAATGAGTGATTTAAGCTTTAATAATGTTTCATTTACAAATATAGGTGCTCCAGGGATCTTTTCTGAGACTGACACTCCACCAAGGACCATGTATGAATATAACCTAGAACCTTTGCTTGGATGAAGCCAGTGGTAGCTCAGTAACCAATTGGTTTCCCATAGTAAGGGGAACAGGTACTATTTCTGACAGGAACTCAACCAACCCCCAAGGGAGGAGCAGTCCTGCTAGGCCACAGAGGAGGACTTTGCAGCCAGTCCTGAAGATACCTGATAAAACAGGGTCAGATGAAAGAAGAGGAGGTCCTCCCCAATCAGTGGACTTGGAAAGGGGCAGGGAGGAGATGAGGGAGGGAGTGAGGGTTTGGGAGGGAATGAGGGAGCAGGATACAGCTGGGATACAGAGTTAATAAACTGTAACTAATAATAAAAAATAAAATAAAAAAAGAAAGCAAAAAAAAAAAAAACAAATATAGGTGCTCTTGTATTTGGGGCATTGATGTTCAGGATTGTAATGTCCTCTTGTGGTTTTTTCTTTGATGAGAATGAAGTGCCCCTACTCACCTTTTATGATTAATTTTGGTTGAAATCATATTATTTTAGATATAGTGATAGCTACCCCAGCTTGTTTTCTGGGTCCGTTTGCTTGAAAAACATTTTTCTAGCCCTTTATTCTGAGGTAGTGTTTATCTTTGTTGCAGAGGTGTGTTTGTTGGATGCAGCAGAATGTTGGATCCTGTTTCTTCAACCATTCTGTTAGTCTGTGTTTTTTCATTAGAGAGTTAAGTTCATTGATGTTGATAGTAGTGACCATTGAATGTTAGTTCATTTTATTGTGGAGTTGATGGTATTACTGTGTTTCTATGCTTGTTTTCTTTTAAATTTTATGGTACAGTTATCTATATCCTGTGTTTTCTTGTGTATAGTTGATTTTGTTGGATTGGAGTTTTCCTTCTAGAATCTTCTGCAGGGCTAATTTGTATTTTTCCTTCTAGTTTCTTCTGTCACACTGGATTTGTGAGTAGGTATTGTTTAAATTTGTTTTTGTCATTGAATATCTTGCTTTCTCCATCTATGATAACTGAGAGTTCTGCTGGATCTATTAGCCTGGGCTGACATCTCTGTTCGCTTAGGCTTAGGGTCTGCATTATATCCGTCCAGGCCCTTCTGGCTTTCCCAGTCTCTGTTGAGCAGTCAGCATCCCCTGTTGTCTCAGTCACTGAGCACAGATGTCCGTGCTTGAGGCAACCATTGCTGCCTCCTCTGAGCAGAGCAGCCCGTGCTTGGGACAAGGAAAAGTGCAGGGGGATTGGATATTCACCACTCTCAGACTCTGGAGATGTCCACGTGTGACCTAGATACAAACTGTTCCAGCTTATGGGTTGTCCTCTCTTGCCCAGGAAGTCTCAGTGTCCATGTTTTGGCTTTGGCTACCCCTCCGCTCACCCATTTCAGAATTTTTGATCCTGTGCCCCTCAGATATGGTGGGTGCTGGTAGACTCCCCTTTATTTTCCTTTTAAGATTTATAGATTATGCAATGAAATCTTGTCATGTTGTTTATTTAGCTCTTATTTACACTTATTTTATCTATTAATTTCTATAGACGAAGTTTTAGAAATCTTATTAAAATTTTTAAATATTTCATTTTGCTGACGTTTTTACTTGTTTTGTTTTGTGCATATCTCAGCTGTGTTTTTATCTCCCTTCTACTAGTTTTGCTTTAAAGTTGCTTTTAATGATAGGAATTTACCTGTGTTAAATTTTGCTTGGACTAGGTTTTCTGTCTCTTTCACAAGAAGATAGTGTTCATTGATTAATGTTTAGATTTATTTGCTTACTTATTCAAAAGCATGCAGAGAACATATGAAGTAGGGGCTATTGCAAATATTTAAAATCACTAATTTCATTCTGCAGTGCTTATTGCAGTGGTAGTTATCTAGAGAGCACAGGCTTGGGCTGTAAACAGAGAAGGCAAGAAACATGTCCTGCTCTCTGTGACAGTAAAGTAAGGCAGTTACAGTGTTGCAGCTGAAATGACAAATGGTTATAGACCACAGAAAAAGGCCACTCAATAATGATATAAATATACAGAGAGTTAAATGTGGAAAGATACAGAAAAGTTTTGGAAATGCTGTGTCTTCTCCTATAGGCCTTCAGATTTTGTAACGATGGTTTAAGTATCTATTGTAGCAGGTCTTAAATGTCATCTTTAAAGAATATGAGCCTTTATCTTTGGGATCTGTGCTGTTTTTGTGACTCTGGAGAATAGTAAGCATTTGAGTCATTGAAAGCAATAAAATTGATTTGTTAATTAGAAAGATAATAGGGGATTAATTAGAGGAAGGGCATATGATGATGAACTAATCCAGATAATGAATGATTCCTGTCTGAATGAAGACAGTACAGGGGGATGAAATGTGTTATTTTAAAATATTAGGTAGAAGTAATAGACATTGGTGACTTAGATTTCCAGCTTGTCACAGAGATGTCTTCACCTTCAGTTGCTCTTTTCTCTCCAGTCCTTTTTATTTTTCTAAATCTTCTTATTTTATTTTATTATTAGTTACATTTTATTAACTCTGTATCCCAGCTATATCCCACTCCCTCATTCCCTCCAACCCCTCCCTTCCTCCCTCATCTCCTCCCTATCCCTTTCCAAGTCCACTGATTGGGGAGGACCTCCTCCCCTTTCATCTGACCCTGTTTTATCTGATATCTTCAGGACTGGCTCCAAATTCCTTTTCTGTGGCCTAACAGGACTGTTCCTCCTTTGGGGTGTGGGGAGATCAAAGAGCCTGCCATTGAGTTCCTGTCAGAAATAGTCCCTGTTCCCTTTACCATGGGAAACCAATTGGTTATTGAGCTACCACAGGCTACATCCAAGCAGGGGTTCTAGGTTATATCCATACATGGTCCTTGGTGTTGTGTCAGTCTCAGAAAAGACCCTGTGACCAGATATGTTTGGTCCTTGTGGAGTTCCTATCCTTTCCACGTCATACTAACTCCCCCTTTTTTCATATGATTTCCTGCACTCTGCCGAAGGTTTAGTTATGAGTCTTAGTATCTGCTTTGATCCTCTTCTAGGTAGAGTCTTTCAGAGGCCCTCTATGGTAGGCTCCTGTCCTGTTGCTTATTTTCTCCTATGTCTAATGCACATCCCATTTGTCTTTCTAGGTAAGGGTTGTACATCTTACCTTGTGTCCTCTTTCTTGTTTATCTTCTTTAGGTGTATAGATTTCATTATGTTTATGATATCTTATAGGTCTATATAAGTGAGTATATACCATGAGTGTCTTTCTCCTTCTGGGATACCTCACTCAGAATGATCTTTTCTAGATCCCACCATTTGCCTGCAAATTTCATGATTTCTGCTTTTTTAATTGCAGAGTAGTATCCCATTGTATAAAAATACCCAGATGTCCATCAATGGAGGAATGGATAGAGAAACGGTGGTATTTTTACACAATGGAATACTACTCTCCAGGCCTTCTATCGTCTCGCCCTCGCTCTCCCCAGGTCTGGTCTCCATACTCTTCACTCTCTCAGCCTCTCTCCTACCTTGTTCCCTCCCTTCAGCTTCTACCTCTGTCTGTTCTATCTCCCCTTCTGAGTGAGATTTATGTACCCTCACTTGGGTCCTCCTCATTACTTATCTTGTTTGGGTCTGTGCCTTATAGTATGTTTATCTTGTACTATACGGCTAAAATCTATATATCATGTGTGCCTTTCTGGGTCTGGGTTACCTCATTCGGGATGATCTTTTCTAGTTCCTTCCATTTGCCCGCAGTTTTCATGATTTCTTTGTTTTTAATAGCTGAGTAGTATTCCATTGCATAAATGTCCCACAGTTTCTTTTCCATTCTTTTGTTGAGGACATCTAGGTTGTTTCCATACTCTGGCTATTATGAATGAAGCTGCTATGAACATAGCTGAGCAAGTGTCCTTGTTGTATGGCAGAGTGTCTTTTGGGTATGTATCCAGGAGAAGTATATGTGAGTCTTGAGGTAAAGTTATTCCCAATTTTCTTTTCTTTTCTTTTCTTTTCTTTTCTTTTCTTTTCTTTTCTTTTCTTTTCTTTTCATTTCGTTTCGTTTCGTTTCGTTTCGTTTCGTTTCTTTTCTTTTCTTTTCTTTTCTTTTCTTTTCTCTCTTCTCTTTTCTTCTCAAAAAGAGAAAATTCTTCTCATTTAAAATTTATCTTAAGTCAGGATAGGCTCCTGGAAAGATATGAGGGGGATTCAAGTAGAGACTCCTAGTAGCAGAGACCATAGAGACTAAGGATATCCTCTAACTAGACTAGTCTTTTAGTAAAGGGCAGAAAACGCCAACCCACTCACAAAAATTTTAACCCAAAATTGACTCTGCCTATCAGATATGCAGGGATAATAAAGACAGAGCAGACAGAGCAGATATGGTAGGAATGCCCAAATAATGCCTGGCCTAACCAAAGACCACCCTATCAGAGAGTGCCAGCCCCTGACATTGTGAAAAATATTCTGCTGAGCTTACAGATTGGAGGAGCTTGTCAAAGTTGTCCTCTGAGAGGCTCTGCCTAGCAGTGCCTCAAAACAGATGCTGAGACTCAGAGCCAAACATTGCTCTATGCATTGGAGAATAGTGGGAGAATGAGAAATGGACCCGAAAGTGACAGGAGATCTACAAGAAAAACGACAGAGCCAACTAACCAGGACCCAGAGGGGTTTACTGAGACTGAAGCATCAACAAAGGACCTTGCATGAACTGGACTTAGAGCCCTTGCAAAGATGTAGCAGATGGGCAAGTTAGACTTGAAGTGGGTACTCTAGTAAGAAAAGTGGGGACTGCATTGGACATGGACTCACTTGCTAGCTTTAAGATCACTTTCCCTTAGTGGGAATGCCTTCATAGGCCACAAGGGAAGACCTGAGGAGCTGGGTTGGATGGGAAAGGGAGCTCCCCATTACCAAGGAAAATGGAAGGGGGAGTGGGAAGGGAGAGAAGGTGGGCCTGGGAAGGGAGGAATGAAAGGGCTAAAAGGATTTAAAGCAAATAAAGTAAATAAAGGAGAAAAAAATGTTAAAAACACACATTGATGACTATAAGTCAGAGGCAGAGAGAAGTGGGAACATGAAGGAGAAAGGGAGAGAGCATGAATAATCATGAAGAACACAGGCTCTCTCTGGGCTCCTGCAGACGGTCCTAAGTTGGCAAGTGAGAAATTAGACCCTGAATTCTGTGTGTGCTGACCTTTAGGTATCACTCAGGGGACTGTCAGGAAGATAAATAAATTCAGCGTTGTGTAGAGAAGGCTGTAACTCTGGAAAGAAAAGATGCTTGTAATTCTTGATTAACGGACAGGCTGTATTTGAAGGGCCTTGAATCCGTAAGTGAAAATAATGAGTCCATTTACAGTGAAAGTTGGGATTAGCAGAAAGAACCAGAGAAATGTTATTCTAGTTTGATTTTGATATGTCATTGGCATGCTGTGGATGATGTTAGGGAGAGGGAGCAGGCCTAGTGCATAAAGGCCAAGTTGACTGATATAGTACACCCACACCCACAGGCCACTCATCTCTGCCAGAGAAATTATCAGTTGCCCCAGTATATTTCTGAGTTTACATGTCCTCCAATTCTTTGGAATATATATATACATATTTAGTTTGATTAAGTCCTTGGTTCTTTTCATCTATTTTTATAAGTTTAGCTTTATTTTTTATAACTTATTCACTTTACATTTTAATTGTAGCCCCTTCCCCCCTCTAGTCTTCTCCTGGTCCCACCCTCCTTGCCCTTTCCCCCTATTTCTCTGCTCTGTTTCTCAGAAGGGGAGAGCCCTCCTCCCCTACCACCTGACCCCAGCCTAGCAAGTCTCATCAGGACTGCCTGTGTCCTCTTCTTCTGTGGCCTGGCAATGCTGCCCACCCCACCAGCAGGAAGTAATCAAAGAGAGAGCAACAGAGTCCACGTCAGAGGCAACCTCCGCTCCCTTTACTAGAGAACCCACATAAAGACTGAGCTGCCTATCTGCTACATATGAGCAGGGGGTCTAAGTCCTCTTTATACATGGTTATTTGTTGGTACATCAATCTCTGCAGGCCCCCATTGATCCAGATTTGTCAGTTCTGTTGGTCTTCTTATGGGACTCCTGTCTGCTCTGGGTCCTTCTATTCCTCCACTTTTTCCTATGACTCCCTGTGCTCTGCTCAAAGTTTGAGTGTTGGCATCTACTTTGGTGCCCTGTTGGGTGGAGTCTTTCAGAAGATATCTACCATAGGCTCCCATCCTATTCCATCTCTTCAGCTGCTTCTAGTGTCTATTCCGTTTGCTGTTCTGAATGAGAATTAAGCATCCTATTTAGGCGTCTCCTTGTTATTGAGCTTCCAAAGGTCTGTGGCTTATAGTATGGTTATCCAGTATTATGTGGCTAATATCTGCTAGTGAGTATATTCTCTCTGGGTGTGAGTTATCTCACTCAGAATGACCTTTTCTAGTTCCATCCATTTGCCTGTAAATGTCATGGTTTCCTTGTTTTTAATTCCTGAGTAGTATTACATTTTGTAAATGTACCACAATTTCTGTATCCATTCTTCAGTTTGGGACATCTAGGTTGTTCCAGATTCTGGCTATTATGAAATAGAGTTGTTCTGAACATAGTTGAACAAATGTCACTGTTATATTGTGGGGCATATTTCGAGTATATGCCCAGGAGTGAAATAGCTAGGTCTTGAGGTAACACTATTCCTAATTGTCTGATTAAACACCAGATTGATTCCCAAAGTGGTTATACAAGTTTGCACTCCCACAAGAAGGAGTGTTTACCTCATTCTTACAGATGTAAGGAGAAATTTCAGGGTTATTTTGATTTGCATTTCCCTGATGAGTAATGACATTGAACATTTCTTTAAATGTTTCTCCACTGCTCGATAGTTCTTTGTTGAGAATTCTCTGTTTAGTTCTGTATCCCATTTTTAAGTTGGATTATTTGATTTGTTGGTGTTTAAATTCTTGAGTTCTCTATATATTTTGGATATTAGCCCTTTGTCACTTGTAGGGTTGGTGAAGACTTTTTCACAGTCTGTAGGCTTTTTATTTTGTTGAGTGTCCTTTGCTTTACATAAGCGTTTTAGTTTCATGAGGTCCCATTTATTAATGGTTCCATTCATCTTTAACACAGATATAGCTAGCTGACTCTGCCCTGTTCTACATCTTAGGCTTTTACGTTTCAGGCTTTTTAAAACTGTTTAATCCCTTGTAGTGGTTCAGTCTCTTGAAATTATATAATGTGCTAGATCTCTTTATGAGAATATATTCACTGTACAAATGATAATTTTTTTTAAATTTTATTTTTCTTTTTAGTTACATTTTGTTAACTCTGTGTCCCAGCTCTATCCTGCTCTCTCATTCCCTCCCCGACCCCACACTCCCTCCCTGGTCTCCTCCCTGCCCCTTTCCAAGTCCACTGATAGGGGAGGACCTCCTCCCCTTTCATTTGACCCTGTTTTATCAGGTATCTTCAGGGCTGGCTGTAGAGTCCTCCTCTGTGGCCTAACAGGACTGCTTCTCCCCTGGGGTGGGGGGGAGTCAAGGAGCCTGACCTTGAGATCCTGTTAGAAATAGTCCTTATTCCCCTTACTTTGGAAAACTACTTGGTTACTGAGCTACCACAGGCCACATCTGAGCGGAAGTTCTAGGTTATATCCATAGATGGTCCTTGGTTGAGTGTCAGTCTCAGAAAAGACCCTGTGCCCGGATATATTTGGTCCTTGTAGAGCTCCTATCCTTTCCATATCATACTAACTCCCCTTCTTTCATATGATTCCCTGCACTCTACCAAGGGTATGGTTATGAGTCTTAGTGTCTGCTTTGAAACACTGCTAGGTAGAGCCTTTCAGATGCCTTTTGCAGTAGATTCCTGTCATACCTTCAATGCACATCCCATTTGTCTTTCTAAATGAGGATTGATCATCTTTGCCTGTGTCCACTTTCTTGATTATCTTCTTTAGGTGTGTAGATTTCATTATGTTTATCATATTTTGTAGGTCTATATAAGCGAGTATATACCATATTTGTCTTTCTCCTTCTGGGATACTTCACTCACAATGATCTTTTCTAGATCTCACCACTTGCCAGCAAATTTCATGATTTCCTCCTTTTTGATTGCTGAGTAGTATTCCATTGTGTAAAAATACCACAATTTCTGTATCCATTCCTCCATTGATGGACATCTGGGTTGTCTCCAAGTTGTGGCTATTACAAATAAAGCTGCTACAGACATGGTTGAACAAATGTCCTTGTTGTGTACTTGAGCAAATTTTGGGGGGAGTGGTATAGTTGGGTCTTGAGATAGCACTACTCCTAATTGTCTGAGAAAGCGCCAGATTGACTTCCAAAGTGGTTGTACCAGTTTACATTCCCACCAGCAGTGGAGGAGGGTTCCCCTTTCTCCACAACCTCTCCAGCATGTGTTATCACTTGAGTTTTTCATCTTGGCCATTCTGATGGGTGTAAGGTGATATCTCAGGGTCGTTTTGATTTGCATTTCCCTGATGGCTAATGAGGTTGAGCATTTCTTTAAGTGTTTCTCTGCCATTCGATGTTCCTCTTTCGAGAATTCTCTGTTTAGCTCCGTTCCCCATTTTTTAATTGGATTACTTGGTTTGTTGCTTTTCTGCTTCTTTAGTTCTTTATATATACTGGATATTCGCCCTCTGTCAGATAAAGGGTTGGTGAAGATTCTTTCCCAGTCTGTAGGCTGTCATTTTGTTTTGATGACAGTGTCTTTGCTTTACAGAAGCTTTTCAGTTTCATGAGGTCCCATTTATTGATTGTTCCTCTTAGAGCCTGTGATGTTGCTGTTCTGTTCAGGAAGTTGTCTCCTGTGCCAATGAGTTCTAGGCTGTTCCCCACTTTTTTTTCCAACTGATTTAGAGTATCTGGTTTTATGTTGAGGTACTAGATCCACTTTGACTTTAGTTTTGTACAGGATGATAAATATGGATCTATTTTCATTTTTCTGCATATAGACATCCAGTTGTTCCAGCACCATTTGTTGAAGATGCTGTCTTTTTTCCATTGAATGAATTTGACTTCTTTGTCAAATATTGAGTATTCATAGGTGTGTGGGTTTATTTCTGGGTCTTTTATGTGGTTCCATTGATCCTCCTTTCTGTTTCTATGCCAATACCAAGCAGTTTTTATTACTGTTGCCCTGTAGTAAAGCTTGAGATCTGGGATGGAGATACCTCCAGATGATCTGTTGTTGTACAGGATCGTTTTGGAGTTTCTGGGTTTTTTGTTTCTCCATATGAAGATGAGAATCTTTTTTTCAAGGTCTGTAAAGAATTGAGTTGGTATTTTGATGGGAATTGTATTGAATCTGTAGATTGCTTTTGCCAGGATGGCCATTTTCACTATGTTAATCCTACCAATCCATGAGCACAGGAGATCTTTCCATCCTCTGAGATCTTCTTCGATTTCTTTCTTCAGAGACTTGAAGTTTTTCTCAAACAGGTCTTTCACTTACTTGGTTAAAGTCACACCAAGGTACTTTATGTTATTAGTGGCTATTGTGAAGGGTGTTGTTTCCCTAATTTCTTTCTCAGCCTTTTTGTCTTTGGTATATAGGAGGGCTTCTGATTTTTTTGAGTTGATTTTGTATCCTGCCACTTTGCTGAAGGTGTTTATCAGCTGAGGGAGTTCTCTGGTTGAATTTTTGGGGTCGCTCATGTATACTATCATATCATCTGCAAATAGTGACACTTTGACCTTTTCCTTTCTGATTTGTATCCCTTTGATCTCCTTTAGTTGTCTTATTGCTCTGGCTAGGACTTCAAGTATTATGTTGAAGAGATATGGAGACAATGGGCAGGCTTGTCTTGTCCCTCATTTCAATGGGATTGATTTAAGTTTCTCTCCATTGAGTTTGATGTTAGCTATAAGCTTGCTGTATATTGCCTTTGCTGTCTTTAGGTATGTTCCTTGTATCCCTGATCTCTCCAAGACTTTAAACACAAATGGGTGTTGGACTTTGTCAAATGCTTTTTTGGCATCTAAGGAGATGATCATGTGGTTTTTCTCCTTCAGTTTGTTTATGTGGTGGATTACATTGGTGGATTTCCGTATGTTGAACCACACTTGCATGCTTGGGATGAAGCCTACTTGGTCATGGTGGATGATATCTTTGATGTGTTCTTGGATTAGGATTGCAAGTATTTTAATGAGTATTTTTGCATCAATGTTCATAAGAGAGATAGGTCTGAGGTTCTCTTTTTTTGTTGGATCTTTGTGTGGTTTAGGTATCAAGGTGATTGTGGCTTCATAGAATGAGTTTGGTAGTGTTCCTCCTGTTTCTATTTTGTGGAATAGTTTGAGGAGAATTGGTGTTAGCACTTCTTTGAAGGTCTTGTAGAATTCTGCTCTGAAGCTATCTGGTCCAGGGCTTTTTTTTTGAGGAGAGACTATTAATGACTGCTTCAATTTCCTTGGGAGATATAGGGCTATTCAGTCTTTCTACCTGTTCTTGACTTAATTTTGGTAGATGGAATCTGTCAAGAAAATTATCCATTTCATTTAGATTTTCAAATTTTGTGGCATATAGGCTTTTATAGTATGACCTAATAATTGTTTGGACTTCCTCAGTGTCTGTAGTTATGTCCCCATTTTCATTTCTGATTTTGCTTATTTGGATAGTTTCTCTCTGCTTTTTAGTTAGTTTGGCTAAGGGTTTGTCCATCTTGTTGATTTTCTCAAAGAACCAGCTTTTTGTTTCATTGATTCTTTGGATAGTTTTATTTGTTTCTAGTTGATTGATTTCAGCCCTTAGTTTGATTATTTCCAGCCGTCTGCTCCTCTTGGGTGTATCTGCTTCTTTTTTTTTCTAGGTTTTTCAGTTGGGCCATTAAGTTGTTTGTATGTGATGTTACGAATTTCTTCTTGCAGGCACTTAGTGCAATAAATTTTCCTCTGAGCACTGCTTTCAATGTGTCCCATAACTTTGGGTATGTTGTGCCTTCATTTTCATTGAATTCTAGGAAGTCTTTAATTTCTTTCTTTATTTCTTCCTTAACCCAGCTGTCATTGAGTAGTAAGTTGTTCAGTTTCCATGTGTGTGTCGGCTTTTTGTTGTTTCTGTTGTTGTTGATGTCCAGCTTTAGTCCATGGTGGTCAGATAGTATACAAGTGATTATTTCAATCCTTTTGTATCTGTTGAGGCTTGCTTTGTGACCCACTATATGGTCTATTTTGGAGAAGGTTCCATGTGGTGCTGAAAAGAAGGTGTACTCTTTTGAGTTTGGGTGAAAAGATCTGTAGATGTCTATTAGGTCCATTTGATTTAGGGATTCTGTGAGTGCTTTTATTTCCCTATTTGGTGTCTGTCTAGTTGATCTGTCCCTTGGTGAGAGTGGAGTGTTGAAGTCTCCCACTATTAAGGTATTAGGATCAATGTATAATTTAAGCTTTAATAATGTTTCATTTATGAATGCCGGTGCTCTTGTATTTGGGGCATAGATATTCAAGATTGTGATGTCCTCTTGGTGGATTTTTCCTTTGATGAGAATATAGTGGCCCTCCTTATCTTTTTTTATTAACTTGGGTTGAAAGTCTATTTTATTAAATATTAGGATGGCTACTCCACCTTGTTTTCTGGAACCATTTGTTTGAAAAACAGTTTTCCAGCCCTTTACTCTGAGGTAGTGTTTATCTTTGTTGCATAGGTGTGTTTCTTGGATGCAACAGAATGTTGGATCCTGTTTCCTTAACCATTCTGTTAGCCTGTGTCTTTTTGTTGGTGAGTTGAGTCCATTGATATTGATAGATAATAGTGACCAATGCATGTTAGTTCTTTTTGTAATGGAGTCAGTGATCTTACCCTCTTTCATTGCTTGTTTTCTTGTCATTTTTGTTGGGATATTATCTGTATGCCCTGTTTTCTTGGGTGAATTTGTTTTCGTTGGATTGGAGTTTTCGTTCTAGTATCTTCTGTAGTTTTGGTTTGCTCTATAGATATTGCGTAAATTTAGTTTTGTCATGGAATATTTTGTTTTCTCCATCTCTGTTGATTGAAAACTTTGCAGGGTATAGTAGTCTGGGTTGACATTTGTGATCTCTTAGACTCTCCATGGTACTTGCCCAGGCCTTTCTGACTTTCATAGTTTCTGATGAGAAGTCCGGTGTAATTCTGATAGGTCTACCTTCATATGTTACTTGGCCTTTTTCCCTTGCTGCTTTTAATATCTTTTCTTTGTTCTGTAGATTTAGTGTTTTAACTATGATGTGACATGATGTGTTTCTTTTCTGGTCTAGTCTATTTGTTGTTCTGTAGGCCTCTTGTGTATTTATGGACATCTCTTTCTTTAAGTTGGGAAACTTTTCTTCTATGAATTTCTTGAAAATATTTTCTGGACCATGGAGCCTGGAGTCTTCTTTTTCATCAATTCCTATAATTCTTAGATTTTGTCTTTTCATAGCATCCTTGATTTCTTGGATATTTTGTGATTGGAACTTTTCTGATTTTACTTTTTCTTTGAGAGAAGTATCCATTTCTGCAAGTGTGTCTTCAGCTCCAGAGATTCTCTCTTCCATCTCTTGTATTCTGTTGGTGATGCTTACTTTTGTGGTTCCTGATCTTTTCTCCAAGTTCTCCAGCTCAAGGGTTTTCTCATTTTGTGTTTTCTTTATTGATTCTAAATCTGTTTTCATGCTTTGCACCATTTCTTTCATGTGTTTGAATTTGGATTCCTGCCTCTCTACGATGGTCTCTATTTCTTTGTTCATTTCCTTTTTATATGCCACTAATTTTTTCTCAACTTGTGTCTCTATTTGTTTGGCTATGTTTGCCTCTGTTTCTTTAAGGATTTTGTCTATTTCTTCTTTCTTTACCTCCAATTGACTGGCCAACTCTTTGAAAGATTTGTTCATTTCCTTCTTATGAGCCTCACATAATTGGGCAAGCATGGCTTTAAAATCATTTTCCTGTGCTTCTGCTGAATTGGAGTATCCATCGATTTTGGGGTTTGCTGGTGAAGTCATGATGCCCTGATTTATGTTGGAAGTGTTCTTTCGCCTACCCCTGGCCATTGGCTTATCTGAAACCTTCCCTGTTTGTTTTTGGATTCTGCAGATCAGACTGGTATCAGACTGGTATCTTTGGTATCTGGAGAGTTCTTCAGGAAGCTGAGAACTCTCAGCGTGTGCTGAGGACTAGCTGTACCTGTGGGAGGAAAGTACGCAGGCGCAAATGGGGCAAATGCAAGCGTGTGTGCGCGCGCGCGCGCGTGTGTGTGTGTGTGTGTGTGTGTGTGTGTGTCTCTGTGTGTAAGTGTGCGTGGACGTGTGTCTCAAGGGACAGAGTGATGGCTAATGAGTGTGTGGGAGGGGCTCTGCACTGTATATGTCGCAGGTGCTAGTGATGATCGCAGCGCAATTTCTGGCATTAACTGCCTTAACTCCTCAATTAGACCCACAGAGTAGGAACTTCAATGTCCCTAGTGCCCCTCTGTTTCCCAAAGTGGGTATATGGGTGGGAAGGGATTCGATGCCTGGCTTCTGTTTTAGAAGGACCCAGGATCTGGGGATCTGCAGATTCTCAAGGGTGCACTCACTTACAGGCAGGTCACTTGGCAGAGATCGGGGTATCCAGGCTCTCTGCTCTCTGGTTTGGCCCTGCTTCTTTGATGTGCTCCGCCAGTTCTGTGCTGCTGTCACTGCCAGGTTCAGAGATCTTGCTGCAGCTGGAGATTTCAGGGTGGTCACGTCAGTAGGGATCGGGGTAACCAGGCTCTCTGTTCTCTGGTTTGGCCCTGGTAAGTCTTAAACTGGAGGGCTGTTGTGCCCCGCCAGCTCAGTGCTGCTCCGATGCCAGGTTAGAAAGTCCCGCTGTAACTGGAGACTGGGTCGCTAGTCCCGATGCTTTCTGGGAATTCCTGGGGTCTCTTCACTGTGCTCTCCAAGCTTGGGAGGTCCAGCACCTGGTGTGTCTAGGTTGTATGACGTTTCTGCCTGGTTTTGGTGAGTATATAGCGTATTCTCTGTCACTGTGGGATTGGGCAGTCCGTACCATCAGTGATGGCGATCCTCTGGAGTTAGGATGGCATCTAGCAGACTCGGGCCCTGGGAGGATGGTGCGGCTGCCACGCGAATCTGGGACTCAGGGACACGTACTGCTGGCCTTTGCTGCTAAAGGGCTTGGAGCTCTGCCTCAGCGGCTGTAGACCCCAGGCAATTAGGTCTGCGCTGAGGAAGATGAGTCCGCTGTGCAGAGGAGGAGGGAGGTCTGGGGGAGGGGAGTGCCGAGAGATCAAGAATCGTTTCTCACCTTCCCCAAACAAGTCCCCGGGTGACCGGAGACCAAAGTTTTCACCTCCTGCGATGTTCCCTGTTGTTTAGAAAGCCTCACCGTTGTTTTCCTGGGTTAGAGGTCCTTCCATTCACCAACTCAGAAGGTTAGGTTTTCCACCGCTCAGAAACTGTGTGTGCTAGTCGCCATCTTGGCTCAGATGATAATTTTTCTTATAACATTTCCATATAGCTCTTTCATATGTGTTAACTGATAGCTATTTGTAGTTTTGAAGTATAGTATGACTTTTCAATAAACATGTTAATGAACAGGTAGAATAGGCAACATATCTATAGTTTCAGATATTTATTATTTTTTGTTAGAAACATTCCAAATCCTTTCCAGTAATTATTTTTAACATTCATATAATTGTGGTAAGCTACAATATTATGTTGTATTTAAGTTCTTAAACCCATTTTATGTGTCATTTTCTGTGAACCACACAAATGAATTTCTAGTATGTACACATACAGTAGTTTCTACAACTCAAAGAATTGTTTTCTGTCAATTTGGACATACACTCCAAATGGTCATTTTTTTTTTTTTGTTTACTTTTCTCATTACTCTGTCTTGATGCCTAATGACAGCACTTAAGAAAGGAAAAATAAATACGGATAATAGTTTCAGAGTGTTCAGTTCACTGTCACTTGGCCTTTGTTTCTGGGTTCATGGTGTGAGAAGCTGAATTTCTGCACGGTAGCTCTCGGTTCATAGGGTGCAGAGCTAGAGAACACAAAAAAGCAGGGGCAAGCACAGCACCCCGACACCATTCCAAAGAGGTCATTCTTGCAAAGAGGCCCACCACTGCTCCAAATTGTTCATGTTATGAGCTCTAAGAGATTAATCTACTTATTTGTCCGAAGCACTCAGGATCCAGTTGTGGCTGGACACACCCTGACATGGTTCCTTGAGTTGTGTATTACCCATCCCAGAGGCCTATTGGTCCAACCAAATTTATTTATTTATTTATTTGTAGATAAAAGCATTTATTATAGTTTATCTCACAAACTAATATTAAATAGGACAGAAACACTTTAATATTAATGTAGTTAAGCCATGACTTCCATTAGTGAGATAAAGTATACTTATTGTTAAAAACACAACACAAATATTGACAACAGTCTGGGTGGGGCTGATTTAGTGTTTTCTCTTTTCTAATTTCAAGATGTTCTCTCTCCTTTCCTTAAATGAAACTAAGAGTTGAAAACCAAATTTATAATCCGTGTTCAACATCACAGCTCTTACTATAAAGAAAAGTGGACTTGGGGAAGGAAGGGGGAAAAGGGGGAGGAAGGGAGCGGCTGGGAGGGGAAGAGGGAGGGAACTAGCGGGGGGATACAAAATAAATAAAGTGTAATTAAAAATAAAGTAAAATAAATTAAAAAGAAAAAAAAGAAACTCCTTGTGAGCAGTTTTTACTTCAAAAACAACAGATTTTCAACAGGTTTTTGTTGTTGTTGTTGTTATTGTTGTTTTGTTTTGTTTTGTTCTACCTATTACCAAGGAGCAGAAAAATTTACCCCTTGTAGTTTTGTGCTTTTCTGTCTGTTACAGACCATGATATTGATTAAGTTTCTATAAGAAACATTCAACATTCATCAACATATAATCCAGTTTTGGCAGTTCCTACATAGCTGCTATTTTCTAAATACTTACAAATATTTGGTATCACTTGTTAACATAAATTCCACTAAAATTTATGCTACTATATCTGGTCCATATTTTAAAAAAATTGTTTAATTTGAAAAAACAGTTTATTCACGTTGTATCCCAGCTGCAGTCGCCTTTCTTGTCTCTTTCCACTCCTGTCCACCACGTGTCTTCCCCCTCTGCCCCTTCCCTAGTGCCCTGATAGGGGAGGGCCTCCTCCCCTTCTATCTGACCTTAGCTTATTGGGTATATTTTAAGGCGTTGTAATTCCTTGTTTCCTAAAATCTTTAAAATAAAAATAATTATCATTCAGTAGTTTTCCTTGTTGATTGCTTTAAAAGAAAGAAATAAAGAAAAAAAAATTTAAAAGAGCTCCAATTTCAATGAATTTTACTTTGTACAGTTTCCTTCATTTTATACCAAGAGCGAATGCATGTGAAATCAGACAACAGAAACCAATATCAGGCATTCATTAGAAGGCATGGTTACTCTATCTTCATAAAATAGTCATAAAGTTCTATCTAGTTTGTATCACAACTGTGTTGCTTCACCATCATAACATTAAAGATTGAAAGCATGTAAATATCATTTGCATATATTACAAGGCTTGCAATGCTTCTAATCGAAAAAAAAAAGCTTAACAAATCCCTGCAGTGCATTTCATTCTCTAGTAATGAATTAGACCAAGTTTGTTGCAAGCACATTAGCCAAATGCCTTACCTATAAATAGATTTCCTCACAAAGTATAGTATACTTCATTTTCTGTTATTTTCTTGATTACATAGCCTTATAAATGAGGCTGTTATTAATGTTTTCCAACAAGAGGCAATATGAGCATTCAGGATTAAAACACTGTAAATTGAGAGACATTTTTGCTGAAATGGTTGGTACCTGTTAAATACTATTTTCCAAATTATAAAACTTCTATATGCATATATTTAGGTATATTTATTTGATAAATAACTTATAGAAACTGAAGCCCAGAATAGCTCTTCCATTTTTTCCCTGAATACAACTTGTCTTTGTGTACTGGTATTTTATAATGGTATACTTATTTGTGTTTAAAAACAAAACAAGCCCCACAACTCAAGATAGGCCTGACTAAAGCTTTATATTCAAAGTAAGGCCAATCAATCTGTACAATTGTATGCCACATTTTGTGATATCCAGTGCTTGACATATGAAAGAAAGCATGACATTTATGTGTGTATCAGTGTTTGCCTTGGGATCAAGACAATAAAAGGTACATTGGATTAGTTATTTACTGTTACATGACCAGAAGTAAGTTGACATATTTTTAGAAGTTAATTACTTTTACTTTATGTGTGTGAGTGTCTTTCCTCCTGCATGTCTATGTGTGTAGCACATGTGTACACTGACCATAGAGGCCAGAAGAGGATGTTGGATCACTTGGAACTGGAGATACAGATGTGGATGAGATCTTGTAGGTAGGCGGAATTGAACCAGTGTCCTCTGCAAGAGCAGCAAGCACTGTTAACTAAAGAACCATTCCTCCAACTCCTGATATATTTTCTTAATTGCATTTCTTCTTAATTACCCAGCTTGTGTAATAGATGTTTGAGTCAATATAACACAGAATGAGTCAAGAACTTGAGAAAAAAACTGCTTTTAAATTCAAATGAAGGCCTTAATTTCAATTTATTTTTTCTGTTTATATGCTTTTCCTTTTTCTTCAGTTGTTGTGATCTGTTTTATTTACTTATTTATTTTTATTTTTGTCTTATTAATTACAGTTTATTCACTTTGCATCCCAGCTATAACCCCTCCACCATCCCCTTTCAACCTCATCCTTCTTCCTTTTTCTACTACTATGTCCCTTCCCCAGTCCACTGATAGGGGAGGTCCTCCTCTCCTTCCTTCTGATCCTAGTCTATCAGGTCTCATCAGGACTGACTTCATTGTCTTCCTCTGTGGACTGGTAAGGCTGGGTAAGTCTTGATCTATTTTTTTTAATTTTTATTTTTCTTATCAGTTACATTTTATTAACTCTGTATCCCAGCTGTATCCTGCTCCCTCATTCCCTCCCACTCTCACCCTACCTTCCTCCTTTCCACCCTGCTCCTTTCCAAGTCCACTGATAGGGGAGGACCTCCTCCCCATTCATCTGATCCTGTTTTATCAAGTATCTTCAGAACTGGCTGCAAAGTCCTCCTCTGTGGCCTAACAGGACTGCTCCTCCCTTGTGGGGTAGGGAGGTCAAAGAGCCAGCCATTGAGTTCCTGTTAGAAATAGTCCTTGTTCCCCTTACTATGGGAAACCAATTGGTTACTGAGCTACCATGTGCTACATCCGAGCAGAGGTTCTAGGTTATATCCATACATGGTCCTTGGTTGAATGTCAGTCTCAGAAAAGACCCTGTGCCCAGATATATTTGGTCCTTGTGGAGCTCCTATCCTTTCCCCATCATATTAACTCCCCTTCTTTCATATGATTCCCTGTACTCTGCCGAAGGTTTGGTTATGAGTCTTTGTATCTGCTTTGAAAACACTGCTAGTTAGAGTCTTTCAGATGCCTTCAGTAGACTCCTGTCATACGGTCAATGCACATCCCATTTGTCTTTCTAAATGAGGATTGATCATCTTAACCCATGTCCGCTCTCTTGATTATCTTTTTTATGTGTATAGATTTCCTTATGTTTATCATATCATATAGGTCTATATAAGCGAGTATATACCGTGTTTGTCTTTCTCCTTCTGGGATATTTCATTCAGAATGATCTTTTCTAGTAAGTAATTATATACACTCAATTGTCCAGACAGCTCAGCAAGCAATCAGTTAGATTTGATAAAATGCCACCAGATACAACCATTTCATGTGTTAATGATATTTAGTGTCTCTGTAGACATTGAAAGAATTCTTGAATATTTGATTATGTTCAATAATCATGTTCTTGCCTCCCTTTAGTGAAAAATTTGTTTCTATTACCTATTACATATTATTAAATATTTAAATACAGAATATTGATATCACTAAAATAGTGACATAATTAAATCAACAAATTTGTTTTTCCAATCAGATACACTAGGTGAAATGAAATATTGCCTGAAAGACAGTCTGTCAGAAGAAAGAATAGGCAATACTGAATAAGCATATATTATTAAAGAAATCAAGCCAAGTCACTAGTTAAAGCCTTTCTAAAACAAAAAGCCCTAGGTCTAGTGCAGGCCCTGGCAAAGCATTAAGGAAGAAACCATATAAGTTTTTATACATACTTTGTCAGCAAAGTATGGAATGGAACCAAATGGAATATGTCCTAGTTCATTCTATGTGGCAATAAGCATATAAAATCAAAACCAGATATAGACGAGATCAATAAAAGCCAAAGTTGCCCAAATCATAGAGATGTCCTCAATAACATCAAAAACCAAACCCAACACTTTATATTAAAAAGTCATTCACCTTGACCAAGAGTAGTTTAGATCATGTCTATAAACTAGTTCAACAACAGAAAAATATGTAAATATCATATCAATAGGCTACAAATGAAAACTTACATATTTATATCAATAAATTAACAATGAACAACAGAGTCATGGCAAAAACTGTGGGAACAAATTGGAAAAAGAACCTATCTAATTTGATAAAGCCATTTATCAAACCATTTCAGAAACATCAAGTTTAGCAATTTCTCATCTCACTGCTCCTTCTCAAAAGCATACTTTAAAGACAGTGAAATGACATATATAGGTTGAGAAGGAGTAAAGAAACAACAGTTGTCTTAATTGATGACATTTTATGACATTGAGTACATAAAAGCCAAATTACAAGCCACTTTGTCTTAAAGGTGATGACAAAAGCAATTTAAATGTCTTCTTCAATTACTGTCAGAGTGAGGTTTGCATTGAAATTTATCCATCTAGCAACAGCATAAAACATGGTTAAAATTGTGAACACAGATTGTTTTAATCATTACAGTAATATATGCAAAAGTTAAAAAGTTGATTTCGTGGAAATTTTAATGAAAAAATATCAAAATTATCTAGTAGGAACACTAAGATATTTTTGTTTTTTATTTTAATTTTTATTAATTATACTTTATTCACTTTGTATCCCCCCGTAGCTTCATCCCTCCTCTTCTCCCAATCCTCCCCTCCCTCCCCTTGTCCACGCATGCCCCTCCCCAAGTCCACTGATAGGGGAGGTCCTTCTCTCCTTCCTTCTGATCCTAGTCTATCAGGTCTCATCAGCAGTGGCTGCACTCTCTTCCTCTGTGGCCTGGTAAGGCTGGTGCCCACTCAGGGGAAGGTGATCAAAGAGCAGGCCAATCAGTTCATGTCAGAGACAGTTCCTGTTCCCATTACTATGCAACACACTTGGACACTGAACTGCCATGGGCTACATCTGTGCAGAGGTTCTAGGTTTTCTCCATAAATGGTCCTTGGTTGGAGTCTCAGAAAAGACCGCTGTGCCCAGATTTTTTACAGACTCATGGCCAGCACAGAACACTAAGATCTTAAACTCTATCCAGTTTATATTGAGAAAATTGAATAGTTATTTTTTATATCTAGTGACAAATATGATTAATGTCCCCAAAAGCTATAATCTCCAACTTTTGAAAACGTGTGTTGTGTTTTGCTTTTTCTGGACAGAGAAGTTTTTTGTATTTTTACTGATGAAAACAGCATAAATTAACATGTCATTTCATAAAATCACATCCATTATGAGTACATAATAAATCCTGAAATAATGCACTCTCCTACAAATTCAAATAATCTCTGCTCCAGCATGAGCTAGAAAGGATGGCTAGTCATCTGTTGGTGTTTTCTTTTGGAATAATGTGTTGTTCTCCTTTGATATAGGCCAGGGTATAACTGATCATTGGTCAATGTGCTGACGAACTGATTAAATAAATATTTAATATCTAGAGGAATATTTAAGTCACAGTGTTTGACAGAACATTGTATATTACATAGTACTTTATTAATTTAAAATTTTTAAATGCTAATGAAAAAAAACACTACAGCTAATGAGAGTGATTGGATTATGAAAATATTGCTTAACTAAACCAAACTGTATATATTAGGGATAGCTTAACTTCTAAGTGGAGGGAAAACTACATATTACATTGTGGTCTGAGGAATGTCCATGAGGTAGGAGGAAGAAGCAGGGAAGAAAGAGAGGAAGGAAAAAAGGATGAAGAAAGAGGATGTGGCTTGATGGAGCAGATTCAGCTCAGACAGGACTACATATTGGCAAGTAACTTGGGAAATGCAGCTGGGAGAATACTGGACTAGCTTAGAAAATTTGATTAAATTGTACCTGCCTAGTAATTCTGCTAAAGCTTTTTAAGTAAATCTGTAGGTTTCTGTCTTGATTATTTTGGGTGGAGGGGTAGCTGGGTCATAGACTGTTAATAAATATTCTAAAGCAGTTAATAAATATTCTACAGTTAATAAATATTCTACAACAGCAATTCTTAAATTTTGTACCTTAAGAACAGTTTTACTATCTCACCAGGTATCATAATAGGTTGATGTTTCGTAAATGGAGAAGCACTAGTTACATGTGCTTTTAATCCAGCAAGGTCCTCAAGATTTATAAAATTAGAGGTACCAACTTTTGGAGAAATATACATTTTATCATATCGATGTGTTGGCATATTTTTTATCTATTTGATTTGGGTTCTTACATCTTTCACCCTTCTCCACCCCAACCCCTTCCAACACCTGAATACCAGATAGGAGAGACAGAATGTTAGTGGGAGAGGGAGCAGTGAGATCTTTTTAGACTACTTCCTGCTAATTAGGGGCATTCAATTCTTTGGGGAAAGTCCAATCTTCCTCTCTTCTGGAATCTCCAATTTCTTCTTCTTGTCTCTTTTCTCAGGACCACTTGGCAAACCAGCAACAGTAGCAGCAAAATCAAGAGCCAGCAGGAGGAATAGTCATATCTCCTCTTTGAGGCTCTATTTTTTTTTTTTTAATATCCTCTTTAGAGTTCTCAGAATTATATTCCCTTCATTTGGCAGAATCATGCCCCTGCCAAGGCACTCATGAGGCAAATATTCTGCTGTTGTGGACAATCTACAACATCCCCAAATTCGACACCTGGGATTAAAACAAAAACATGTTCACATAGCATAACTGGGTTTTTAAAGACACCAAAATTCTTGCTATATTGATGGAATATAGCTTTTATTAGTATGTAGTGATGTTTATATTTTGGGGTATTTTTTATTTAATTTCTTCTTTGTTTAATATAAGAACAGCTATTCATGTGTGTTTCTTCCTTTTATTTTCTTGGTGTATAGTATTCTATCCTGTAATTTTGTCTGGGTGATTTTTTTTTTTTTTTTTGCGAATGAATTCAGTCTGTGGATAGCGACAGTAGCTGAATCTTGATTTTTGTAGCTGATTCTTAGTCTCTTTCCTTTAATTATTGAGTCAAGAACATTAACATTGAAAGTTGTTACTTAGAAATATTTGCTAAATCCTATAATTTAATGCAATTGTTTTCCTAGATAGTTCATGCACAATTTTTTCTCCTTATTCTCTACCTTATTTGTCTTAGAAGTCTGATTATTTACTGATATGATTGAAACTTTCCTAGATTTATTAACCTGTTTCCATTATAGTATTTATCCTTTCCTGTGTCTTGTTTTTAAAATTATTTACTTTCCTGACTTCAGATACATTGTTCTATGCTTTCATATCTTTTTGTGGTCTCAAGTCTGATGTTTCTCTGATGAATTTGCCTTTGCAAATTAGCTTTTTTCTCTTGAAGCTTTTAGTATTGTACCTTCATTCTATAGCTTTAACATTTTTATGTATCTGTTTCTTAGATTTGGGGGATTTATTGTATAATTTCACTAGTTTTTATCTCGGTTTCTTCTTTTACTCTGTAGATTCTTAGTAAAAAAATTGAGAATTTAAAAAAATTGAAAGCTGACTCTACTCAACTATTGTAATAGTTATTTGGCCTCTTCTTCCATCCATGATATTCTTCCTTCTGCTTGGTCATATCTGTTAATACTGTTTTCTAGTGTGGCTTTATTTGGCAGACTTATCCTTTGAGGTGTTTTTGTGTTTCTATTTTAAATTTTTGGTTTGTTCTAATGGCTGTGTCTTGAAGGTTTTACTGTTTATATTTTCCCACGTTTTGGTTAGTTTTGTGTCTAACTTTTTAAGAAGTTGTCTTCACACGGGCTTATGTTCCCTCTACTAATTGGAGGGAAGAAACAGACAGCAGTAACAGGAACAATTATTTGACAGCTAGCCTGGCTTTATACTACCATGTAAAATATACATTGCTGAGTATAAGCAACGAAACAAGCAGGCATTGTGGAACATTCTTTTTTCTCTGCTCTTCCTTATGTATGCAGTGTGGCTAGCTGCTGCAAGTTCCTGCCTCAGCTTTCCTCAGCAACAGACCTGGAACTTTAAGCCAAATAGACTTTACTTTTTTATGTTGTTTTGGTCAGAATATTTTACTGCAGCAACAGAAATGAAACTAGGACACCCCAAATTATAATCACACCCTTGTAAGTGCAATCAACTACCAGAGAAGAAGTCACAAAGAAAACTCAGGGAAAAAAATTATGAAGTGAGTTGAAATGAAATAGTACCACATGAAAACCATAACAGCTGTTCCTGAGCCCCCTTAAGGAGAGCTGCAAGCTTCTATTTTACCCAGATTCTGCAGATTCCAAACAGAATGCTTCCCGCAGTCTTTCTACCAGGTACTGCTGGGGCAAAGCTCTGGTTCTGTGCTATAAATAGCAAAGGAAGCCACACATTAAGGGAGCTGTTCCCACCCGTCTTCATGAAACAGGAGTGCCTTTCCTCACAGCATAGCGTTGTTTGTCTTCTGTACTTACCCGGCCAATAGACTTCCAGATAAATATCTGGTTGAAGCTCTACTGCTATTCATTTTCTCCTCACAAAGAACCCTTAAGTGATGGACATGTTTATGATGGAGAAGTATTTTTCTTTAGTGAGTACATAACAGAAAGTAGGAGTAAGCCCCATGAGCTTGAAAAATGAGGGCCAATAAAATACTCAATCTCAAAACTATAACTAAAGCAGTTGAAGAAAAAAGTAAATTGGAGGGCTGCAATGGATGAGCTCACCATTCTGTGCCATGGCAGCATTATTCTTAATGGGTAATAGTATTTGTTTCAGCAGTGAAAGCTAGGAATAAGTTTTCTTTTAACCCACCTCTTGCTTACACACTCTCTTCTCTCTCTTTTCTTAGGATAATATGTGCTTTATGTAGATAGTAAATTGAACATCCTGGCACTTACCCACTTAGGGAATCCTACACCTAGATATTCTTAGGTGGCATATCCAAATAAATCACAAAGTTCTCCGGGCTTCTTCAGCTGCAGAGCCAATGAAAAGTGCGGCTCACAAAGAAGATTTCCAGATGCCTATGGGCACTGGTAAGAGGTTTTGTCATGCAGTAATATTCGTTAATTTTCCTTTTATTTGCTTTCTACATTTATTCTGTTTGCTCCAAAGACAACCTGTTTCCGTATAAACAATTTTACTAAAAACTATAAATGTTCTTAGGATTAAATTATCCTTCATTTTCAGACTTAGTAGTCCTTGTTAAGTCTAAGACATGTGAGACCCATAATCACTATATAAATCTCTGTATACAATCTGAAAATACATGCTGTTGGCTCTAACTGATTACATTAGACAGGGTTCTCTAGAGGAATAGAACAAGGGGAATCCACACATGTTTCAAAGGGAACTTAACTAAATTAGTGTATACGGTGCAAGCTGCTTATTCTAACAGTGACTTATCTACATATCAGAAAGACTGGTGGCCATATAGTTAGCGACTCATCCTCAAGACTGGATGCCTAGATAGCTCCAACCTTGTGCTGAATGTCTCAAGAACCACTGGTCTTCAATCCACATTGGAAATCTGAAGAATCCAGGTTCTAATTGGCAGCAAAGAATGGTTGCAACAATAGCCACCAAGGAGCAGATGCACTCACCAACAAGCAATCGCACTGCTTTCCCTCCAACCTCTGTAAATCTTGCTGTTCTTAGAAGCTTTACCCACCCAGAGAGGAAGTCTGCCCTCTTCAGCTAGTGGTGCCCAGAACTGCCATTACATATCCACCTAGAAGCGTGTCTCTCAGTGGATTTCAGATTCAAGTCATTCCATCATAGTGAACTATCAAAAATATTTATCATATCCTTAATGCTTCTTTTGACTGAATATTTACTGGTTCAGCAATCCATATATTAACACATCAGGTCTATGGGTTATTGTTTAATATATTATTAACACAAGAAAGCTATGCTATCTTACTTAAGCTGTTGTGTTATTAAGTTTAATGTGGAAAAAGGTAGATGTTTTTTGTGTTATGTTTATATTTTTCTGGTTAGTGGCAAGTAAAGTGTTGACATTCTATATAATGAGCAAATCAAATAAGCACATCTCACAAAGAGATTGACTATCCTTTAGGGTGAAAGAAAGAATTATCATATTCTCAGGTTTTTGTGATAACTTTGTGTTGTTTATTTAAGTTGAACTGGTAAACCACCTGAGTATTAACTGAAGACTTGGGGCTCAAAATTTTACAGGTATTGATTCATATTGGCTTATGTTGGCCTCTCAAGCCTTTTCAAAATTCTGTGCTTCATTAAATAAAATCTAGAGAAAATAGAATGTGATAGTGTAAATCAAAGGATAGTGTCTTTCTTTGTTTGTTAAGGTTTTAATAGGTGTTCCCCGCAGACCCGTGTGTTTAACAGTAAGTCCGCAGCCAGTAGCATTGGTTTGGGGGTTGTATATAAATTACTTCTTGCTACTAGCAAGAAGTAGATTGTGAAGCAACCTCTGCAGGTGAAATCTGGTCTTCTGTTGCCTCCCTTCCATGACTATGTGAGCAACTCTTCTACCTCTCTTTCCCCTGCCTCTGTAGTGTTCTGCCCAAGCCCACAAGGCCAAGAAACCATGGCATGAAACTACCCTCTGCACCCACAGGCCAAGGTGAATCTTTCCTTCCTTAACTTTTGTTTTTTTAGAGGATTTTGTTTTGTTTTTCTGTCAGATATTTGGTCAAAGTGGAAATGAAAGTAGCTAGCACATCTTTATACCATGATTTCTACAAATAAATCATCTATCACCTAATTTAAGCAAATGCTGGGCAGGAGCTGGAACACTGATATCACACCATGGTTTTGTTAAGTATAACAAGTTGTTGCTTGATATTGGACACTTTCTGTACCTAGTTATATAGGCAGGCGGGTGTGTTAGGGTGATGAGAGTAACTGTCATATGACTGGCTTCCCCCGGAGAGATACTTCTTTGTGACTTCCTAAAAGAGATATGGAGTATTCAGTCCTCAACCACACAGGAGCCACCGCCAATGTCCAGTCTTTGTACTGTTGAGATCCGATGCATAATTGATGGAGATCTGTGAATGCTTACGTCAGTGGTCCTCAACCTTCCTAATGCTGCAGCCAGTTAGTACAGTTCCTCATCTTGTAGTGACTGCCAAGTATAAACTTATTTTTATTGTTAATTCATAACTATAATTTTGCTGCTGTTGCAAATCATAATGTGATTATCTCATATGCAAAATATCTGATATACAACTCCTATAAAAGTCATTCAACCTCCAAAAGAGTTGTGACCAGCAGTTTGAGAGTTACTGACTAGACTGAGAGGTGGAGAGACTTTGGCTGTGTCTCTTTGGGAAGAGTAAGATTTTATGGATAGATAGATAGTAGCACCTAAGCCATGTCACATGTGGCTTCCTATTCCAAACCACTACAGTGATGTCAGGAATGGGCTCTTCTACACAAGAGAGCTTATTACTTTCATTTGTCTGTCAAAGACTATATTATAACCAGGGAGATGGTTCCTCAGGTTCAGTAAATTCTGTACAATCCATGGAGGATCCTGGGTAAAGCTGATTCGTGCTTTCTCTATAATTTGGATGAAATCCCTGTTGATGTGTTCTTCATGGGGAGAACTGATTAAATTTGTAATATGCTCTGTCGGTACCACTCTATGTGGAGGAGGCCTCTAAATTTAATATTACGTGTCAGAGATTGTGCATCAAAGGCTGTGAGCTAAAAAGCTTTTGGGGTAAAGATGACGGACCCTTTCCTGAATCAAGTAAAGTTTACATACTGCAACAAACAGTTTTCATATTATTTTTTTTTAATGTACTTCTGTAGATTCAGGATATTATGTTGTGGTTAACATTCCCTTATTCAACTATGAAGTTGTCTGTGTGGCTCTCAGCTCACTTCTGAATTTCAAACAAAATCTCAGGCTGCATCACAGGAAGCTGATTTGATAACCTTTAAGGAAAATGGAGACTAAGGATGCTCTCAAGTTTCTTTAACTCCTGTTGAACAAAAATCATGAATCATGTTTCAGTTAAAGCAAAATGAATATGGGCAGTGGATAGGAACAAACATCAGAGAAACATTTATTTTGAAAATTCATCTTTTCTGAAGTGAGTGGCAATTCGTAGATTAGGAAATGTAAAACAAGAAAGGCAGGTAACTCTGTCATGTGGTTAAGAACCATTTGAGTCTAATTTTGTAGCATGGCAGAATGTGCAGTTGGCATAGAAGTTTCACCTGTAAGTCAGTGTCCTGGATTGAAAGTTATAAGGCCTTTCTGATTGTGAAAAGCACTATGTAGATGCCGCTTGACATGTAATTACTATAGAAAATTTGCCTGGGAACATGGGGTGTTCGTCAGGCATTCCGCGTTTTGTAGATGCCACTGAACAGGTTATTGGTGTAGGCACTTTTGCTCGGCACTGAGTGCTCCTCAGATGTCATAGGGGCTTTCTTGATTGTGAAGAGCATTTTGAGGGAAACTGTAGTAGGCTGGTGCCTGACAAACCAACGATGAGGTTTCTTACATTTATCATACAAAGGTGTATTTTCAAGGAAGAGAAAGAAAGTGACAGCTTTCCTGAAGGCTTTCGAGTCAGTAGATCTATTGTTTTGAACAATGAAATACCTCAACGTATCAACTTAGCATGTCTGTAGATAAGAGTGTAGAGTGGATCGTAACCAACCACATTTAGTCCCGTTGTGTATAATTCTGAGTACTTGAGATGCTGTTGCTTCCGTGGAATAAAATGGACCACCACCAATTCTTGGTTCGTCATCACAATCATGGTAATGACCATGTCTTGCTCACTTTTATACCAGACAAGACCCTTTTGCCATTGTCTGCCTGGACTCTTCCCACCATTACTGTGCTACCTGGGAATAATGTTCTGGTGCCACAGTGGCACCTTTCTCTTTTAAGGGATAATTATATTCATGACTGTGACACACTGATAAGCTCTCACAAAATAAGAATGGCGGTATCGTTGGAGGAGATATTCAGATCTAACTCCAGAAATAGCTCATTCATTCTAATAAGATATCTGGTCCAGCTACCTAATATGGGTAGAGAGTTCTCCATGTGTCTCTTGTGTATCTGCACAATTTTCTGCACAAATTGCCAACTGATGGAACTGTTTTCATGACAACATCTGCAGAAAAGCAGAACTGGAAAATTTAGATTTGTCTGCTTCCCGTGTAAGTGCGGTTTTACTAACAAATTTGGAAGATAGAGGTCATTTCTACTTCTGGTAAAATCTCAGAAACTATCATCTGTAATAGTCCAATTAATCTTAAGAGTATTGTAAGATGAAGCTCAATGATTGATCCCAAATACAAGAAAGGATAACTTTAATCATTTTGTGGCCCCTACCACAAAAAAGAAACTTCATTGCCTAATCATTCAATCTGGGACATCATCCAGGCATTTTACTCAAGTGGATGAGAAAAATCTGCTGAATTGAGCTGGCGTCATCAACAGCACACAGTACTATATAGGTAATGCAGTGAGCTGTCTCAGAGGCTCTTCTCTGGGAGCTAAAAAATTCCCAATTCTGGCTGAACTCCAAGCATCCGTTACTGATCACTAATGAGAAGCTATTCTTTTTTTTTCTTATTAGTTACATTTTGTTAATTCTATATCCCAGCTGTATCCCTCTCCCTCATTCCCTCCCCAATCCTACCCTCCCTCCCTCATCTCCTCCCTGCCCCTTTCCAAGTCCACTTGTAGGGGAGGACCTTCTCCCCTTTCATCTGTCCCTGTTTTATCAGGTATTTTCAAGACTGGCTGCAATGGTCTCTTCTGTGGCCTAACAGGACTGCTCCTCCCTTGGGGGGTGGAGAGGTCAAAGAACCTACCCTTGAGTTCCTGTTAGAAATAGTCTTTGTTCCCCTTACTATGAGAAACCAATTGGTTACTGAGCTACCACGGGCTACATCTGAGCAGAGGTTCTAAATTAAATCCATTCATGGTCCTTGGTTGAGTGTCAGTCTCGGAAAAGACCCTGTGCTCAGATACATTTGGTCCTTGTGGAGCTCCTATCCTTTCCATGTCATACTAACTCTCCTTCTTTCATATGATTCCCTGCACTCTGCTGAAGATTTGGTTATGAGTTTTAGTATCTGCTTTGAAACACTGCTAGGTAGAGTCTTCCAGATGCCTTCTGTGATAGACTCTTGTCATAGGTTCAATGCACATCCCATTTGTCTTTTTAAGTGAGGATTGATCATCTTACCCCATGCCTGCTTTCTTGTTTATCTTCTTTAGGTGTACAGATTTCATTATGTTTATCATATCTTATAGGTCTATATAAACAAGTATATACCATGTTTGTCTTTTTCCTTCTGGGATACTTCGCTCAGAATGATCTTTTCTAGATCCCACCATTTGCCTGCAAATTTCATGATTTCCTCTTTTTTGATCGCTGAGTAGTATTCCATTTTGTTAAAATACCACAGTTTCTGTATCCATTCCTCCGTTGGTGGACATCTGGGTTGTTTCCAGGTTCTGGCTATTACAAATAAAGCTGCTATAAACATGGTTGAGCAAATGTCCTTTTTGTGTACTTGAGCAAATTTTGGGTATATACCTAGCAGTGGTGTAGCTGGGTCTTGAGGAAGCACTATTCCTAATTGTCTGAGAAAGCGCCAGATTGACTTCCAAAGTGGTTGTACCAGTTTGCATTCCTAAAAAGAGGTCTTTACCTGGAGATTTCTGCGTACTCAATGTATTGCCTCCTTAGGAGGTCTTCTCACTATTCCTTTTTTGACAAAGAACTTGAGGGCTAGTACTGGAAATGTGGGGAAAACATACAGCTTCCATAAGGTTGCCAGGAAATCCTGCCTCCAGATACTCTTATTTTTGGCTGGAGCTACAGCAGAGTTCTCAAGGTACAAAAACAATGTTAGGTTTTGATTAATTGCCTAATCATCTTTTTTGTTTTGTTTTGTTTTGTTTTGTTTTTGGAGGGGGGCTGTCTTTGCCGTCCTTTATACAAACACCCTAGAGAACAGTGTGGGAACATGGCCCAGTTTTATTTCTACAGAATCTGACATTTTGATATTGTTATTCGCCAAAGCATGAGTAACATTGATTATGTTTAGTTAGAAAGAAAATGCACACCCAACACAAGGGTGAATGTGATCAAATGGCTCCGGTGTGTAAGGTCACACTCCTGAGCGTGTACTCAGAAGAATAGAGACGCATCTTGTGTAAATAGATACAGGCTGTAGTAAGACCCTGAAAGAAAACTATACCAAGAAAGAGGCAGACTAGTTCATGCCTTGATGACTGTTCGTGAATGTTTCATTTTTCCAACAGGTATTTTTATCTAAATTTATTTTGATAAATTAAATAATGATACATTCTTTTGCAAAAACATCTGATAAATTATTCATATTTTAAAGCAGGCTTGAAAGTGATACATTAATTACATTAGTAATTTTTAATAATGGAAAATATTATACAGAAAGGTTAAGGGAACAGATTAAAGCCAGGCTTTGGGTCACTCCTGAACTGTGAATTGAATTTAATATGGTGACTTTTAGTCCTAAACATAGTTAACAAAACAGATTTGCTTTCTGAAATTAATCTTGTCCTGCCAAAGTGTATTAAACTGCCCAATATTTTTGGCCTTTTAATGATGTAACATACCATTTTAAATTATACAGGATCTTTTCCAATTAATTCTCCTGCTTGTTATTTCCTAGTTCTCTTCTTCATCAAACACTTAGGAGAAAATATATATTTTTTTAAATTTAGTTATCAGTACTGTGTTGATAAAATCTTTGATCTATTTTTCCAAGAATCTTGGGAGATATTTTTCACTCTAGGAACACACCAGATATGCAGCTAGTCATCAGTAAACTTCAAGGAAATTTCAGCATTATTTTTCTTCAGAGAGAGCACTTGAATACAGCAGGATAGTCAATATTTGCCAGTGTGTGATTTGCTGTGGTAATATATCTTAGCTGATTTATATAGGCTTGGAGACCATTTAGACTCCTCTCAAGTTCAATTTTGTAATCCACCCAAGATGAGTCTAGCCTCTGCACCTCTCAGGGAATTATGAAGAGGAGTATATATAATAATAAAAGTCAATTCCCTGCAAAGACAGCATATTTATTTATTTGCTATGATACATTTCTCTCTTTTTGCAAATAAAATACATCTTGATTCCACCTCAGACTTGGTTCTACCACACTTAAGAAAATGACTCATTCATTGAGCCTGTTTCATGCCAAAACTCTAAAAGTGGTTCCTGACCTCTTTCAATTTCTGTTTATCCACCATCAATTTACCCAGAATCTAACATAAAAATGTTTTGGACCTGAAAGAAATTAGGGAAGAGAAAAAAAAAAAAAACCACTGTGAAAATGCATTTCAATACATGAAAATAGAAGCCTGACTTCACTAATTTTCGCCATGTCGACTACAGAGGTTCTTGACATAGCATGTACTCTTGGATGTTTAGTTCCATTGGGTGCTTCTTGTTTAGCACCCCGACCACCCTGTGTCTGAACCTGCTTCCCTGCTCAAGTCGACTTTCTAACATTTTCACCCTGAGTGCAGGTCTCTACTGATTACTCTCTGATTACTGATTACTTCCCAGATTTTTAACTTCATCCGTGTGAGGAGATATCAGTGATTTCTCATATCAGAATGAGACCAAAGTCATTACAGTGTCCAGTAAAACCAGTAGTGCCCGCCTGATGACTCTATTCTTCTTATCTTCTATAACACTCACAGTGCTCATTAGGATCTACCAACATGAGATCCCCTGGATCTGTCCCAATTTCCAATCTTTCCTCTCTAAGAGATCTGTATTTAGACCTGGGTCACCCTACCCTGAACAACTGTTTTCTGTAGTGTATTCAGCTGTATACTCAAATGTTACTTCCTTAGCCACACCGTAGGAAAACCTCTTCCTCCTACACAACCCCTCACCTTGACTGCTATGGGCTCTGTGTATTTGATCATTACACTTTTTCTCTCCTAGAAGACAAATAGCATGAGGAGAGATGCTTGCCTTTTCTGTGGTACTCTGCACAGCAGAGCACAGAGCCTGGCAAAATAGAAGTAAACATCAGTTGTTGGGTAAAGAATAAGTTAAATAAGTGCATGGATCTTCTTGCTATTATGTTCTTATTGTAAGATGAAAAATGAATTTTCTTCTTTTTAAAATATCTGCTTCAAAATATTGAAGATCCATAGGAGAAACGTCTTTACAGCATAGTGTCAGGAGTTCTGGGTTTGTCCTTTGCAAATGGTACGACTATTTTTAATTTCAAAGGCACTAACTTTTATAATTCTTCAGGATTTCTCTTACAGTACACCCAGAATAACTTTATAGTCTAATTAACTTAACTTCATGGTCACGTTTTTGTTCGAGCCTTGCATTTAGATTGTCTGAAGTCATATGCTAGGACATCTGATGTGAGACTTAGGGAAGGTAGAGCTATAATTAAGGAAGGTAGATAGATATAAATAAATGTAGAAGAAGGCAGAGAAAAGTAAAATAACAATAAAAGTTTCTCTAAAAACCATAAGAAATAATACTATTATCTACATTAAAAAGGCCCTGCAATGCATGTAAGTCTCTGCATAAATATGCATATATAAAGTGAAATTTTAATTATGTGGGTTGACAATGCTCTTTCCAAGAGTCAAAGAGTACCCCAATTCTAGACAATAACCCTTTTGTTATTTGTTATTAATTATTGTCAAATAGACTCCCAAATTATTTCCAAAACATTACAGGCAATTGATAGTTGACACTCCCCTACCCCCCGCTTAGAAAGTTTGTCCCTATTTTTAAGACACCATGCATGTACTTCAGGTCAGGGCCTAGAGACAACTGAGCAAGTTCTGACTTGAATGACTACTCCATGAGAAGTAGATTCCATGGTAGCAAACTTCCAAAGGAGGGAAGCACTGAGAAATTCCAACTGTGATGACAATATAAGCACAACAAAGATCAACATGTCATCATAACCATAACGGTACAGTAGTGATTTGTCTACTTTGGTAACATCCAATAGCTCTCAAGTCTAAACTCTGCTCAACAAGAGGGAAGTCATACTTGGTACTATAAACCCAGGGCTAGTGAAGCTATGGCTCTTGGAGGAGAACCTATAACCATTGCTTTACTACAGCAGCATAGTACCTTCCATACTTTAAATATTTGTTCTTACATCCACAGATAAGTGTAGCCCTTACCCCTCGTTATGGGAAAATATTTGCCACAAATAAAGAGCTGCTTACATGAAACTGCAATAACCAAAATGCACACCTGTAGAGCCTAGTTCCAACAGATACATCTATAAAACAACCTCCACACTTAAGGCCCAGGGAACATTGTGTAAGAGGGCTGAAAAGATTGTAAGATCCAGAGGATCAAGGAGTTTTCTGTGAGATCGTCTCCCGGGGATGTCTGAAACTTCACCCTTAGATTCCTACCGACATACTTTCATCAACATAAGCAAAACAAGAACAATAATAGACATTCCAAGTGTACAGGAGGAAGTCTAATAGACTGCAAACCCACAAAAAGAACTACAGGTAACCAAAGAATGGACAAGATGAAAGAACTCGTCATCCCCAGAGAAGAAGCACACCAGCTGATTATCCAATACCAAGTGCTCATCCTTGAAAACCTGCGCACAAGTAACACTATACAGTCTATGCAGGTTACATTGATAATGAAGATACAAATATATATATATGTATATTTATGCATATATGTGTGCGATGGCAACTGAAAAAAAAGCCATGAATTTGAAAGACAGCAAGGAGGGTTTGGAGGGAGGGTATAGGGAAAAATAAGGTAATTGTATTATAATCTTAAAAATAAAAGAGGTAGTAAAAACTTCCTTTTTTATCCATTGATTTCATGCACTTACATATATGCACACTTAAATTCTTCTTTAGGAGAAAATATCAGTATATTCTGATTGCAAAATAATGGTAATCCAATATAAAATGTGGAAAACAGAATGTTTTTCTTTTTTTACATTTTTTATTAATTACACTTTATTCACTTTGTATCCCCTCTGTAGCTCCCTCCTCTTCTCCCAATCCCTCCCTTCCTCCCTGTTCTGCATGCATGCCCCTTCCCAAGTCCACTAACAGGGGAGGGCTTCTTTTCCTTCCTTCTGATCCTAGTCTATTAGGTCTCATCAGGAGTGGCTGCACTGTCTTCCTCTGTGGCCTGGTAAGGCTGCTCCCCCCTCAGGGGGAGGTGATCAAAGAGCAGGCCAATCAGTTCATGTCAGACATATTTTCTGTTCCCATTACTATGGAACCCACTTGGACATTGAATTGCCATGGCCTACATTTGTGCGGGAGGTTCTAGGTTATTTCTATGCATAGTCCTTGGTTGGAGTATCAGTCTCAGGAAAGATCCCTGTGCTCAGATTTTTTTGGTTCTGTTGCTCTCCTTGTGGGGTTCCTGTCCTCTCCAGATCTTACTCTTAACCACTTCTTTCATAAGATTCCCTGAACCCTGCACAAAAGTTAGCCATATGTCCCAGCATCTCCTTTGACAGTCTTCAGGGCAGAGCCTTTCAGAGGCCGTCTGTGACAGGCTCCTGACTTGTTCCCTGTTTTCTCCTTCTTTTGATGTCCATACTCTTTGCCTTTCTGGATGGGGATTGAGCATTTTAGTCAGGATCCTCCCTCTTGGTTAGTTTCTTTAGATGTACAGATTTTAGTAGGTTTATCCTATATTATATGTCTATATGAGTGAGTATATACCATATGTGTCTTTCTGCTTCTGGGATACCTCACTCAGGATGATCTTTTCTAGATACCACCATTTACCTGCAAATTTCAGTGTTTTTAATTGCTGAGTAATATTCCATTGTGTAGATGTACCACAATTTCTGTATCCATTCCTCAGTTGAGGGACATCTGGGTTGTTTCCAGCTACTGGCTATTACAAATAAAGCTGCTACAAACATGGTTGAACAAATGTCCTTGCTGTATACTTTAGTATCTTTTGGATATATGCCTAGGAGTGGTATTGCTGGATCTTGAGGAAGCGCTATTCCTAGTTGTCTGAGAAAGCGCCAGATTGATTTCCAGAGTAGTTGTACAAGTTTACATTCCCACCAGCAAAGCAGGAGGGTTCCCCTTTCTCCACATCCTCTCCAGCATGTATTTTCACTTGAGTTTTTTATCTTAGCCATTCTGATGTGTGTAATGTGAAATCTTAGGGTCGTTTTGATTTGCATTTCTCTGATGACTAAAGACCTTGAGCGTTTCTTTAAGTGTTTATCTGCCGTTTGATATTCCTCTATCAAGAATTCTGTGTTTAGCTCTGTTCCACATTTTTAATTGGATTACTTGATTTATTGCTTTTTTAACTTCTTTAATTCTTTATATATACTGGATATCAGCCCTCTGTCAGATATAGGGTTGGTAAAGATCCTATCCCAATCTGTAGGTAGTCAATTTGTTCTGACAACAGTATCCTTTGATTTACAGAAGCTTTTCAGTTTCATGAGGTCCCTTGTATTTATTGTTGCTCTTAGAGCCTGTGCTGTTGGTGTTCTATTCAGGAAGTTTTATCCTGTGCCAATGAGTTCCAGGCTCTTCCCCACTTTTTCTTCTAACTTATTTAGTGTGTCTGGTTTTATATTGAGGTCTTTGATCCACTTGGACTTTAGTTTTGTGCAGGGTGATGAGTATGGATCTATTTGCATTTTTCTACATGTAGACATCCAATTAAACCAGCACCATTTGTTGAAGATGCTACCTTTCTTCCATTGTATGGTTTTGGCATCTTTGTCAAAGATCAGGTGTCCATAAGTGTGTGGGTTTACAGGGTCTTCTATTTGATTCCATTGATCCACCAGTCAGTTTCTATGCCAGTACCATGCAGATTTTAGTATTGTTGGTCTATAGTACAGCTTGAAATCAGGGATAGAGATACCTCTAGAAGATCTTTTATTGTAGAGGATTGTTTTGGCAATTCTGGGTTTCTTGTTATTCCATAAGAAGTTGAGAATTTCTCTTTCAAGGTCTGTAAAGAATAGTGTTTGTATTTTGATGGGTATTGGATTGAATCTGCTTTTGGTAAGATGGCCATTTTTACTATGTTAATCCTGCCAAGCCATGAGCATGGGAGATCTTTCCATCTTCTGATATTTTTTTCTAATTCTTTCTTCAGAGACTAGATATTTTTTTCATACAAATCTTTGACTTTCTTGGTTAGGGACACACCAAGGTACTTTATGTCCTTTGTGGTTATTGTGAAGGGTGTTGTTTCCCTAATATCTTTCTCAGCCCTTTTGTCTTTTATATACAGGAGGGCTACTGATTTTTTTGAGTTCATTCTGTATCCAGCCACTTTTCTGAAGTTTGGAAAACAGAATTTTATAACAGAGAAAAGGTAGTTATAGTTGGATCCCAAGTTCTTGTCACCAGCAATATTGACATGACCTCCCCTTTTGACTTGTAGACAATCTGGATTTTGGCATTAGTGATAAATCATGATTTGTTTTTTACTTAATTGACCTTGTGTTCTAGTAAACAGCTGTTGATGTCACCATCTCCATGTAGTTTCTGGAATAGTGCCATTTGTTAAGCACCGACTCACACCTTTCACCCCCATTATATTGAATTGTCAAGAGCTCAATTTCAGTATTTTTCAAATATATGTATGTTTGTGTGCCTGTGTGTGTACATGTGAGCACAAATGCTCATAGAGGCCAAAAGCATTACATTCTTCAGAGCTGGAAGTGCAAATTGTTTTGAGCTGCCTGATGTGGGTGCCAGGAATAAAATTCAGGGCCTCTGTGCACCACCTTTCCCGATCCCAGGAGTTAGGATATGACCTTTTATTGATCTTTGTAGTTTTTAAAAGTAGTCTTTGTTCACTGTAAGTATTACTGGGCTTTATATAAACATTAGTTACTACATTTTTTTCAATTTTACAGTTTGTATTTCATAAATATGTATTCCCAGATTGTGGCTTGAAGTTATTCATTTAGTTCTCAGTTGTGGGCAGTTCTTAATATTAAGGTTTAGCTTTATTTTTTATTATATGTGTATGTTTTTGGAGTGTGTGTGTGTGTGTGTGTGTGTGTGTGCATGTGTGTATGTGTTTCTGTAAATGGATATTTTAATAATGCAGTAAGCTCAAGGGCCAGAAAAGAACATCAGATATCCTGAACAGGAACTGACATAGTTGTAGCTGGTTACCTCTAGAAGAGCAGGAAGTATGCTTAGCTGCTGAGCCATCTCTCTAGCCCTTAGCTAGCTCTTCACTTTAATTCAATCCAATTTTAGGGTCATTTCTATGCTATCAAAAGCTTGTTTAAAACTTTTAACTAATTTCATACATTCTCAATTCAAAAAGTAATATTTTCTCAGTTTAGTCTTTCAAAGATTTACTACTGTCTTATTTCTCACATTTGGATCTGGAATTCACCTAAAACTTAATTTTATGTATGATATTGTGAAATTTGTCAAAATTAAAATGAAATGGGTGTGTCAACATTCACAGAAAGGAATTAAGATAACATTCCATCTAAAGTAACTTCAAATAATAAATATTTAGGAATGCATTTAACAAAATTAGCAAAGGATTTCTTTAATGAAAATTTCAACAATTGAAAATGGAAATTACAGAAGATACTAGGTATGAGAAAGATATTCCATGATCACAGGTTACCAATTCTTTAGAAACAAATGAAACATAACAGTTTAGTGACATTTACCAGTCTATCAGTCAGAAATTCCGTTTATCATTCTCTGAAATATGATTGAGCTCTGACCATGCTTTAAATGAAATCACATGGTTGTTCATCCTTGACTTCAGGGGCTGAAGTGGTCTGCATGAGGCACTTGCTTGTGCTAGCCATGTTGCCTCTGACATGCTCACCCTCACACACACAAAATTCTCGCTGCCAAGGCTTGGCCAAGGTTCCTCTGTTCATGACCATTTCTGCCTGGTCAGGCTTGAACCAGGGCTTTAAAATAGTCTCTCTCTTCCTCTTCTCCTGCTCCTTACCCAAATACAAGGGGACAAGGAAGCATGAGAATGAGAATTTTAGCTTTGGTCCTGGTATATTTTGTATAGGATTTTCACATTAGATATTTAGTAACGTGAAATCAATGCTGTAGTTCTAGAACAATATTATAATAAATACTTGGGATGTCAGTGGTTCTGCTTCACAGAATGATTTTAATGATTACTTAACATAGTTTATAGAATGTTTCATTAGAAGCTTGGCTTAACAGAATAAACATTCAATAGATGTTTGTTACTCTGTTATTTTCTTTTGTCTTTTAATAGTGTATCATATTTATTTATTTACTACAATTTAGTCACGTTGGGTCCCAGCTGTAGCCCCCTCCATCTCCTCCCATTCCCACCCACCATCCTTCTTCTCCCTCTATGCCCCTTCCCTAATCCTTTCTTTTGTTTTTGTTTGATATATAAAGTGAAGAATTTTGAAGATAGAGATATACTATAGAATATAACATAGGAATTTTCAGTTTAGCTTTTCCTTCTTTCTTTTCCTTTAGCTTTTCCTTCCTTCCTTCCTTCCTTCCTTCCTTCCTTCCTTCCTTCCTTCTTTCCTTCCTCCCTCCCTCCCTCCCTCCCTCCCTCCCTCCCTCCCTCCCTCTCTCTCTCTCTCTCTCTTTCTTTCTTTCTTTCTTTCTTTCTTTCTTTCCTTCCTTCTTTCTTGTCTAGCCTGTGTTATTGCCTTTTAAATAAAGCAAATGTTTATTTAATACATGCATATTGTACTAGCATATGGGCAATAGATTTAGAATGATATTTTCCTGATGTCTATTAATGTTCTGAGTTTTTAGAGAAAATATTCTGTTCTTGTATATCTTTTCAAGAATTTCAACAAATATACTAGCATATATGTATATAGTGTATGAGGGAAAGTATGTCTTCTTTGTGTGTGTGTTAGTGCACGTGTGCGTATCTCTGCATGCCTCCTCTTGGATGTAAAAGCATTGGCATCATCCTTTCCCTTCTAGTGCTCATTTTCACTTTAAAAAGCCATTTCTTCTACATTTCAAATACCAAAGTACATTTAGGTTACATAAGGGGTTTAAATGTTTTTTTAAAAGGAGACATAAAGTCATAAAGTAGTTGAAAAAGTATGGAAGAATTATATTTAATATTGGATGACAAAAAGCCCTGAAAGGGAAAAATCGATAAATTTTGCTCTGTAAAAATCACAAGATATAATTTTGCTGAAATGATTTTCATCTTGGGTTTTATCCTTAAATCAAGCTCAAGCTCTGTGTGCTAGCAGGCACTCTATTTGCGATATCTATGGTAAAAGCCAATTCTCCTTGAATTCTCTAAGCTTCTGTCAGGCAACTTGAAGCACCATGAAAAATTATATTTTTTTAGTCATTTGAAAGGAAAGAAATGCTGGAACATCTTCCTGTTATCTGGATGGTTGTGTTTCAAATGACAAAAGTTCAACCTTATTGCCTTACTTGTATAAATGCAACAATCTGCCAACTCAGTTTGTATAAATTATTTACAATCAAGGCATAACTCCAAGTTAAAATCATTAAGGGACATTTTCTTTCTTTCTTTCTTTCTTTCTTTCTTTCTTTCTTTCTTTCTTTCTTTCAATTTAAGTTTTAATTTTTTATATTAACTACAGTTTATTCACTTTGTATCCCAGCTGTAGCCCCCTCCCTCACTCCCTCCCAGTCTCACCCTCCCTCCCTCATATCCTCCCATGCCCCTCTCCAAGTCCACTGATAGGGGAGGTCCTTCTCCCCTTCCATCTGACCCTAGCCTATCAGGTCTCATCAGGACTGGCTGAATTGTCCTCCTCTGTGGCCTGGTAAGGCTACCCTATATCTGACAGAGGGCTAATATCTAGGATATATATAAAGAACTCAAGAAGTTAAAAAGCAACAAATCAAGTAATCCAATTAAAAAATGGAGTACAGAGCTAAACAGAGAATTCTCTGTAGAGGAATATAGAACAGCAGAGAAACAGTTAAAGAAATGCTCAACATTCTTAGTTATCAAGGAACTGCAAATCAAAATGACCCTGAGATTTCACCTTACACCCATCAGAATGGCTAAGATCAAAAACTCAAGTGAGAATACATGCTGGAGAAGAGGTAAAGAAAGAGGAACCCTCCTCCATTGCTGGTGGGAATGTAAACTTGTACAACCACTTTGGAAATCAATCTGGCGCTTTCTCAGACAGGAATAGTGCTTCCTCAAGATCCAGCTATACCACTCCTAGGCATATATCCAAAAGAGTCTCAAGTACACAACGAAGACATTTGCTCAACCATGTTTGTAGCAGATTTATTCATAATAGGCAGAACCTGGAAACAACCCAGATGTCCTTCAACTGAGGAATGGATACAGAAATTGTGGTACATTCATATAATGGAATACTACTCTTCAATTAAAAACAAGGAAATCATGAAATATGAAGGCAAATGGTAGGATCTAGAAAAGATCATCCTGAGTGCGGTATCTCAGAAGCAGAAGGACACACGATATATACTCACTTATAAGTAGACATTAGCTGTATAATAGAGGATATAAGATAAACATACTAAAATCTGTACACCTGAAGAAGCTAAGCAAGAAGGAGGACCCTTAGTAAGATATCAATCCTCACTCAGAAAGGCAAACGGGATGGACATTGGAAGATGGAGAAAACAGGACAAGAGCCTACCACAGATGGCCTCTAAAAAACTCTACCCAGCAGGGTATCAAAGCAGTTGCTGATATTCATAGTCAAACTTTGGGCAGAGTTCAGGGAATCTTATGAAAGAAGGGGTAGACAGAAAAACCTGGAGGGAACTGGAGCTCTAAACGAAGAGCAATAAAACCAAAAAATTCTGGGCCTAGGTGTCTTCTCTGAGATTGATACTCTAACCAAGGGACATTCATGGAGATAATCTAGAACCTCTGCTCAGATGTAGCTCATGGCATCTCAGGATCCTAGTGGAGTTCCCTAATAATGGGAACAGGGACTATCTCTGACATGAACTCAATGGCTGGTTCTTAGATCACCTCCACCTGAGGGGGAAGGAACATTTATTTTTGCAGGTATCTTTGGATTTCTTGTTTCAGTGTTCTTCCAATATTGAATTAAAATTACATTTATATTATCACACCATACAAAGACTTATTAAGTGCTAGGTACACAAATGTGTCTTTACAAATAGTGGTATCAGGCCTGGACAGATAGCTCAGTGGCTCTGAGCACTCACTGCTCTTCCAGAGGGCCAAGTTTTGTACCCAGCACCCAACTCAGGTGGCTTAACTCAGGTATCTCCAACCCCAGGAGAACCAATGGACTCCTCTCACCTCTGCAAGCATACATAGTAGCTTACACCCATGTGCTTAACTGCTGAGCCATCTATCCAGTGCTGAAAATAACTTTTTAAAAGACTATGAGCAGCCAGTTAAGCATATCCTTTGTCATGTTGATCAAGACTATGGAAGTACTCTATTTAGATAGATGTTGTTCATGATGAAGGGAATAGATGTTACAGAAAGAATATCTCAAGAAATTCACCACTTGGCTATAGATGAGAATGAACCTGGGTTAGAAAACAATGAAAAGAGAACCTAAGACCACAGAAACTTACGGATCCATGAAGTGTCAGCCATATTATAACTGTGAACCAGGATGGGTCTGGAGAAGGGCACATTGGGTCTTTCTCATTTGAAGCCTATAACAGTTTGTCTTGCCCAGATTTTCACCCTTGTTTCTCTTTGTTGAAAGCAAATTACAATTTCTCTTCCTTTTAAAAAATCAATCTCTTGGGACTGTGGTCATCTCTACGGGCTTTCTTTTTGTGTATGATCTTCCACGCTAGTCACATCTTCACACTTTCATAATATAACATCCATTTTCCTTTGTTGTCCTTCTCCTCTTCCCATTGAACTCCTTTTTCTCATCCACTCCCTCTCTCTTAGTCTCATATCTGTTTGTTGCTCATTCATTTGATCATGGTTGGCAGTATGAGCACCAAATTGATGGTTTATTAACCTGGCCAAGAGCAATTTACCAGTGGCTACACCAATGAGGTACATACTTACCTTCCCCCAGCAACCATAAACTAATGTGTGTCCTCACCAAGGGGCTAATGGGCTTCTCATTTCTCCCTGATAACATGTTGATGGTCTTTTACAGCTCTTGTGTAAGTAGCTACTGAAGCAAAGACATTTTTGAAACAGTAGTTTACAAGAGCTTTTCACAGCGCCGCTTTCCATCCTCCAGTTTCTATCTTCTCTCTGCTCCCTGTTGTGCAATGATCTCTGAGCTTTTGGGGGAGATATATATAACTTGTTTGGAGAGGGAAGGGGCTTAAGCAGGCACTCATTCTCATTGCTTTGGCCAGTTATGAGCCTCAGTGTTAAGTACTGACCATTGCAGACAAAAGTTTCTCTGACCAAAGTCGGAAGTACCAGAAATCTATGGGCATAAATATTTAGAAGGTAATTGGAAATCATGTTCATATAGCAGAAAAGCAATAGTAGGTTCTCTGGTAAAGTCTATGACTGGTACCCTTCCTCTGCATCATGGACTTTGGACCAGGTAGTCGGTACTAGACATGAATTCCCCCTGTGAAGCAAACCTGAAATCCCGTCACAAGTCACAAGATGTTTGCCTTCTGTGGTAGCCCTGCCTCACTGCAGCCCTGGGCATATCTTGCCTGACAGGTTGGGCTTGTAGTTCATTGAGTTCACAGCTGGGTTAGGCTGATAATGACTTTGCTCCCTCAGCAGCCAGCCTAACACCTTCTGGCACTGTGAATGCTAGCCAGCAGGGAGGAAGCTCCCACCCCATGCCAGCTTGACTTTTCTTTGTCCTGCAACCAAAATGTGCTGCATCTTCAGTAATATGGTCTTAGCATCAATATTTTTTTTAAAAAAATATTTTACACAAATTCTTTAGGAGAGTAAATAAAAAGTATTTTAAAAATAACAAATATAAAGACCTTTAATATGCTTTCTGTGTCTTTCGGTCTGTAATAGTTTGTTTGCTTTAAGAAAACAATCAGACCTCCTGAATGTTTTTGTTTCTGTCCTCATACTACGTGAAGAGTATGCTGCTCAGTCCAGGTCTCTCAGCAAATAAATACAGTAGCAAAGTGAAAAGGGAAGAGTGATCCTTATGTCCAGGGCCAGGTCTCCAACAACCAGTGAGCCCACTTCTTGCTGTTAAACTGACTTGACATGCAGAGAACATCTTTCATTTCCTCTGGATCAGTTCGAACAGTGTCTCAGGATATCAGTATCAACCAATACCTCTTCAAGATTCATGTGTTAAAATTAATAAACACACACACACACTATCTTGTCTTACAGGTATAATCTAAAGATAAACCGAATAAGAACATTTTATCAGCCTAAAGACTGGTGAAACTCCTCCCTATCTTGACCTGAGAAGAGAAGAAAAAAATAAATAATTCATTATAACTTTATTCTAGTTCTGCTTTTGTTGCATATTTTTTTAAATACCTAGTTAGAGACTTGTTCCTCTTTCTCCATAACCACTAATATAAGCAAAACTCCATGTCCACACCCTCTTTTAGGTGACCTACCCAAAGTCCCTTTCAAACACCTTTTTGTTAAATACTCCATAGCCCCATAGTATTTACCTTTGCTGCAACAACTGGTAAGCCTAGGTTGTTCAACGACGGGAGTATGTACAATGGTCCTTGGCTTGAAGGCAATAAAAAAAGAGGAAATGGAAGGGTACATTGTATATGTGAACTGTTTTAAAAACCTGTGAATGAAATTCAGACTTCTGAAGAGGTTTATAACTTTTAAGTTTTTATATTTTTCAAAAGTAAACATTTTTGAAATGTTTTAAAAATATCAAAGTACTTTCAAATTCACAAAGTTCAAGCACAGAAATAAAACTCACATATTTTCTTAGTTCACACAGTTTAGAGATGTTCTGAAGTCAGATACCAAAGTCTGCCAATGACTCTGCATTTCTATACACATTTTAGAATTACTTTGCTAACTCCTCAAAACACCAACTGAAAGTTTGATTGGGGTGTTAAACTAGAGATTCATTTACACAAATTTTAATAATTCTGACTTATTTTATTAATAAACTTCATTTGTAGTCTGTATTTATTTGGAAGTGTTCTCTGTTTACTTAAATGATTCAATATTTTATTAAGTTAACCTAAAATTTTATATTTCTAATTGCTATTTTTAAATATTTCATCTTTTGTTTTTTTTAATTAACTTTATTAGTTCTTTGTGATTTTACTCATGACTTGGTTTTATTCACCATTCCACCCACAACCATTTCTAGGTATATCTCTCCTTTCCTACTCACTCTGCTTTGTGTCCTGTGTATTTTGATTCTTCAAGACCAATTTGTGCTATACAAATATTCTTAGATGCCTGTGGTCCCACTGAAAGGGATTGACATAACAGGGCCTACATTCTTAGAAAATACTCTCTGTGTCTCTCAGCATTTACAGTTTTCAACATCTCCACAACGAGGAGTGGGGTTGTACATCCAACTTCTGTCTCTGTGGGATGGGATCTGGCATTGGCATACACAGATTTGTACAAAAGTCCTAGATTTCTATGTGCAGCTGCCCTATTGCGTCCTGAATATGATGTTTCCTCGTGGTCATCTACTGCCTCTGGCTCTTAAACTCTTCCCACCCCCTCTTCTACAGTGATCTCAGAACCTTAGCAGGGTGATAGGTAGAGCTGAACATCTATAGTTTCTGCTAATCACCAGCAACCAGAAACAAAAGCTTCTACAATAAGGGTTGCTAAATGCATTGATACATGGCTATAAGTTGTAAGGAGCGAATTTAATATAATACTATGTCATTTAGCAGAATACTAACAGCAGGTTTCTCCCTAGGGCTTATGACCTGTGTACTCACAGGTTCTCAGCCCCGTAACAATGCCATGTTTGGGTTTCATCCTGTGGAGCAGGACTTATATCGGATCAGAAATTGATTAGTTCCTCCACAAAGTTCCTATAATAAGTGGTTAGTCTAGGGTGTGCATGCCATGATTGCAACATTGGCCGCATTTTACAATGACAGTCATAATTGTAGCTCATGGACTTCATAGTTAGGCTTTGAGCATTACTTTTCTCCTCCAATAACTCACAAGGTACTTTCCAACAGTATGAGTGTTAACCAGAGGGAAATCAGGTTCCAGCTATATGCCAGCTTGATTTTGCTATATGCTGTGACTGTAGTATGTGTTATTTTCAGCATTAGGGTAACTGTGTATTTAAAGCCTGTGTATAAAAAATAAATCCCATTTATTTTTTAAATGAATAATATGTGGTCCTTTGCTAACCTTAGTATTGGGAGCTTTTGTAGTTTTCACGTTATTGAAAATGAACGCAGTGATCCTTTTTATAAAAAGCTGCTTTGACCCTAACTAAAATGTCCAATCCCTATCCGGAAAGGCAAAGAGGATGGACATCAGAAGAAGAAGAAAACAGGAAACAACCTAGGAACCTACCACAGAGGGCCTCTGAAAGCCTCTGCCCTTCAGACTATCAAAGCAGATGCTGAGCCTGATGGGCAACTGTTGGGCAGAGTGAATGGAATTTTAGGTAAGAACTGGGAAATACTAAGAGCTGGAGAGGACAGGGTCTCCACAGAGAGAGCAACAGAACAGGAAAATTTGAACACAGGGAACTTCCCAGAGACTCATACTCCAACCAAGGACTATTCATGGAGATAACCCAGAACCCCTGCCCAGATGTAGCCCAGGGCAGTTCAGAGTCCAATTGGGTTACATAGTAATGTGAAGAGGGACTGCCTCTGACATAATCTGATTGGCCTGCTCTTTGATCACCTCCCTCTGGGGGGGAGCAGCCTTACCAGGCCATAGTAGAGGACAATGCAGCCACTTTTGATGTGAACTGACAGACTAAGATCAGAAAGGAGAGGAGAACCTCCCCTATTAGTGGACTTGGGGAGTGGCATGCAAGCAGAGGGAGGAGGGAGAGTGGGATTGGGAGGGGAGGAGGGAGGGGCTTATGGGGGGATGCAGAATGAATAAAGTGTAATTGATGAAAAATTAAAAAAAAAAGCTGCTTTGACTTCACCAATAACTCCATCATATCTCTCATATCCTGACCATCGTAAAGTTATTTTTCAACTTTGTTGTTGTAAAAAGTTGTATGTATGCTTGTTTAAAACTCTCTATCTTAAGTGCTGTTTTTTTTTTCCAGAAAATGCACTCTTCTTTAATAGGTGTCATGAAATGGGGCAATGTTGATGCATACCTTAAAGGATTGTTACAAATATGGCACAGTTTAAATGCGAATGTGCTTAGTGTGTTACCTTCATTGACACATGCTCCCTACATGTCATCATTATTATTGCTGTACTGATGACTCTACTGTGAGACTTAAGTACTGTTGAATGGCAGATTTAAACCAGTGAGTACGTACATGCATTACTTCACATGTATGTATATATATATATATATATATATATATATATATAGTGAGAACACTTTAATTTCAGTTATTTTTAAAAATATTGTATGTTTACTTATAGTCACCATAAAAGCAGGTGTTTTTTTTCCAGCATTCAGGAAGCAGAGGCAGGTAGAGCTCTGTGAGCTTGAGGCCAGCTTGATATACAGAGCTAGTTCCAGGACAACCAGGACTACACAAGGAAACCCTGTCTCAAAAAGCAAAAGCAAAACAAAACAAAATAAAAAAGGGTTTTTTATTTTTCTGAAAATATCTCCTGTGTCTGAAGTCTTTTTTTTTTTTTTCTTAATCACTTTGCAGCCTGGTACCAGCCCCGTCCCCAAAGCTATCTTCTGTTTTACCTTTTGAACATTTACCAGTGGTACTGCCTTTTAAGCTCCTTGATATTTTTGTATTTGCTGCTTCTGACTGATTTTTTTTTTCTCCTAGCTATATTTAGATCTCACTTTCCTAGTTATCTGTGGACTGTGAATACTTAACTTTTGAATGCTGAAGTTCGGAATATATAATAAAAACTGGTGAACTTTGTCCTAGATAGCAGTTAACTTGCTTACTGTTATGATTTGTCTATATAATGACTATTACAAAGGTTTGTTGTGAGACATAAATATAGAACAGAATTCAGGAAATTTTATTCTGTGTAGATTAGCAAAGATTAGCTTTTTTTTTTTTAATTTTAAAGGCTCTATAGTCCTGGTTGCATCCATTCAACTCTGCCAGAATTAAATAAAAATAGCTATATTTTAATATGTAATCAAGTGGGTACATCTCAATAAAACTATTTACAGATACTGTGAGATGGATTTAGGATTATACTTTGCTTATCTATAACATGAAGAATACATTCTAGAGTTACTATGCCTTCTAAGTCATGTCCTTTCTAAAGTTTCCACTGAATATCTTGTATTTGTCAAGAACATTTTACTCTGGACAGTAGAAGCCTAAAGTTGTTTGACTTTCTGTGAACATTTGAAAGAATCCTGTTTATCACTGATAGTTTATTGTTGTCTTAGAAGTTATCTTTCTTCCTTATAAATTCTATCCATGTGCTATCCATGCACAAACTGAATTTATCCAAAGTCTTTCTTTTTTATTTTTAATTTTTTAATTTATCTTTTATTAATTACAGTTTATTCACTTTGTATTTCAACTGTAGCTCCCTCTCTCATCCACTCCCAATCCCATCCTCTTCATTCTTCTTGACCCATGCCCCTTCCCAGTCCACTGATAGGGGAGGTCCTCCTCCCCTTCCATTTGATCCTACTCTATCAGGTCTCATCTCTGTGGCCTGGCAAGGCTGCTCCCCGCTCAGAGGGAGGTGAGCAGGCCAATTAGTTCATGTCTAAGACAGTCCTTCCCATTACTATGGAACCCACTTAGAACCTGAGCTGCCATCTGTGCAGGGGTTCTAGGTTATCTCCATGAATGGTCCTCGGTTGGAATATCAGTCAGAAAAAACTCCTGTGCCCAGATTTTTTGGTTCTGTTGCTCTCCTTGTGGAGCTCCTGTCCTCTCCAGGTTTTACTATCTCCCCTTCTTTCATAATATTCCCTGCACTCTGCCCAAAGTTTGGCCATAAGTCTCAGCATCTGCTTTGATACCCTGCAAGGTAGAGCCTTTCAGAGGCCTTCTGTCCTGTTCCCTGTTTTCTCCCTCTTCTGAATCCTCAGAGCCCTGGTCAGCTTTAGCTTAAATAAAATTTGGTTGATAGAGTTTACATGGTGTTTTGGTTGTCTTGAACTCCTCAACAAGATTTCTGTGTATCATTTTATGAATGGAATGGATTATATTATAGCAGTGACACTTCCTTTATTAATGTTGAAATTGTGTTCAGTTAAAGTTTTGTATAATTACATGACTGTACTTTTCATTTATGTAATTATTTTGTTTTAAAAACAAAATAATTTTGTTTGGGATGGGTGCATCACCATCCCCAAATATTAGCTCTACAGATTTTCTGTAATGTATTAAAATTTTAGCATTTTTCTATTCAGGACTGTATCTGTATTTTCTTCTTTAACTTGGAAGGAGTCAGTTGTAGTTTGACTCAGTTACTTTGGAGAAGATCATCTTCAGAAGTGGTTTTATATTTCTTCTTTAAATAAATTGGAATTGGCAAATTAAATGTAAGGTGACAACCTTTGTAAAATAAAATAGCATACTAATTTCTCGTCCTCTCATTAGCCCTTCAGAAATAATGCTTCTCCCAACCTGGAGGCTAGAAGTTTCAGTAGTGTTGTTCTACAATCGTAGACCTTCATTGTTTTTAATACAGTGTATCCAAAACATACTATATTTGTGTGAGTGTGTATGTTTGTGACTGTGTGTTTGGGTGTTTAGTATTATGAGTATGTGTTTGTATATGTGTGTGAGTATATGTGTGATTGTGTGTTTGTATGTGTGCTTATATGTGTGTGAGTCTGTGATTATGTGTTTGTGTGTGTGACTGTATGGTTTTGTATGTGTTTATGTTATGTGTATGTGTGTATGAATGTGTTTGTGTGTGTGTAGATATGTGTTTGTGGTTTTTTGTGTGTGTTTATGTGTGAGTATGTATATTTCTTGGTGTGTATGTTTGTATTTGTATGTGTGAAAGTGTTTTGCATGCATATAAAAACACATACTTTCACAAACACACTCAAACTCAAACAAACAAATAATCAAAACCCACCCATAATGTGGAACACTTGACAGGTTTATTTAATTAGCGACTCTCTTTTTGAAAAATTGAATCCTTTTGCATCTGTAACTTTTAATTTTCTCACCTATAAGTGAGAAAGTTAATATCAATAATTTTCATTTTTTTTTGTACCCTGGAAGTGGTTTGGCATTGTGGTTCATAGTTGAGTTCAATAATTTAAATATTAAAATTCATTTGTTTTATCGCCAATCTACTAAAATAAACCAAACAAAAATTATTTAATTCGTTACTGCAAACAAGAAAAAAAAATCAGAAATTAATCCATGGAGAGAAGTTCTGTTGAAGAGACAAGCATCGCGCTTCCTGCTGGTAATCCTAGCACTCAGGATTCTGGGGCCTGAGGAGTGCTTTGAATTTCTCAGATCAGCCTGGGCAACACAGTGATTTCTGTGTTAGACTACAGAGTAAGACTCTGCCTCAAAAATCAAACCAATAAGCAAATAAAGATCAACACTACCAAGTACAACAGAACATAACAAAACTTGGAGGAGATGGTAGTTTTGATTTTATATTTTAATGTCAGAGATCAAATTTAAGGCCAATGTACAAAGCGGATTTTTCTTATGAAATTTCATATACATTTTTTAATTTGGTAATAAAACTGACTTCTGGAGCAAAGTAGAAAAATGAAATGGGGTCAGATACATCAAATTCTTAAGAAAACTGTAGTCTTTTGTACATTATAAATAATTCAGACTACTCTTAAAAATCTGGAACAATCATTTTTTGTTTTATTTCAGGCTTTTGCCCACATGGCTATGAGGAATGTCAGAATGGCCAGTGCTACAGTGCAGAGCAGAGCTGTAATTTTGTGGATGACTGTGGGGATAACACGGATGAAAAGGAGTGTGGTGGCTCCTGCACTTTTGAGGAAGGCTGGTGTGGCTGGAAGAACTCCCTAGCTGAAAACTCTGATTGGGTTTCGGGAATTGCATCTCATCAAAGCCAACGACCCCCCAAGGACCACACACTCGGAAACGAACATGGTGAGTTATTAGGGTGTTATTGCAGTCCATATGGACAGTGTTCATACAGTCCACTTCATTGTCAGCAGCAGCTGAAAAGACCATAGCAGTGAGATTGCTGTTCAACCAAGTATGTTAGCATGTGTGTTCGTATCCTAGGACAACTGTACCAATGCACCAGAACAGGGAGCTGAAGCTGGCAACGTTAATACTGCCTGGGTTTTGGAAGTCAGAAATCCCAGATGAAGCACGTGGCAACACTGGTTTCTTCTGAGGGTTGTGGGGAAGGAGGCCATGTTCCATGTCTCCACCTTCGTTCTGGTGTTCTCACAAGTTCCTCACTTACAGATGATTTGCTCTATATCTTCACATCAGCTCTTTCATATGGCATAATATTTTCCATAGTTTATTTTTTTTATTAGATCCCAGTTATATTGACTAGGCTCCACTTTAATAGCATCAACTTTAGTTATTTTCAACAGAACACTTATTTTCAAACAATGGTCATGATAAGGATAAGTAATTGGATCAACAGCTGGGAGGTAGCAGAGGCAAATCAACCCTTAATAAGGACAGTTAAAATCTATAGTTAATCACAGTTTCAGTACTTGTAGTTAAATGATCATACTTTCTTACAACTGACAACTTTCCTAAGTGAAACATACTCATCAGTAGTCGATTACCCTGAACTTGGACACTCCTTTAATCATTTGCAAATCACTTGATTTTTCAAAAGCTCATTTTTTCAAATGGAAACAGTAGTGTACATAACAGAAGTTTTGAGGCAGAATGCAATGAAGACTATAGGTAAAGAGATTTAAAATTATTGAGATGATGTGAAGATAGAACTATAAGACTACATTTGTAAGAGTGTTACCATGGACAATTTTTTATAGTAGTCTAGTGTCAGATAAAACACTCAAGAAGCAAAGGACTTTAATAGGTTAACAATATTACTCAAGTCCTGAGCAGCATAAAATAACAGAATGGTATCTAATAGTGAGATTTCTCTGGCATGTAAAACAGATTTGATAAATTAGGCCATAGGATTAAAGAACTAAACTCTCATCTGACATACATAATATACTTTACATATTTTCATAATGGGAATAAAACTCAATTGCTTCCCCCTCATGTTACATATTAAAACTACTAGTATTTTATTTACATATTTAACTGGTGACTGGATAGTTTCTCATTTTTATTTCATGGAAATCTCTGTACCCCCTTATAAAAGCTAGGTAGTTTGTGGAGTCCATTAAATGATTCCTATGACTATCTTGTTGCTGTGATGGCATAAATATCCTGTCAGATCATTTAGTCTGTGTACTGTGAAGCACTTTGCTAAAAGCACACACAGTTGGGAATTGTTCTGCCAGTGAGCTAGAGACAAAGCTATTAGATTTATTCACCATTTCAGATGAAAATGCCATTTGCAGCTAGATCACTTTAAATGTAATAATAATAATAAAAAAACCTCAACTACAATGAAAAAGGTAGAATATAGCCCCTCATTGTTCTTCTCATTCTATTTAAATCCTCTTCTTATTCCTAGGTCACTTCATGTATCTGGAGGCCACCCCAGTGGGCCTTCGTGGTGACAAAGCCCACTTTAAGAGTGCTGTGTGGCAAGAATCCAGCACTGCCTGCGCCATGAGCTTCTGGTATTTCATATCTGCAAAAGCCACAGGGTCCATTCAGATACTCATTAAGGTAGGATCTTGGCTAAGGATACTGAAGAGCATCCTGAGGCTCTGGCAGGGAGAACAGCGTTCTGACCTGGCTAGAAGAAACCTCATTCCTCCCAAGGAGCAGCTTCTGTGGGCCACGAACTTGATGAAGTTTCATTAGCTGGGACATGGGAACATGAAGTGCAATAGCACGCTGAAATTACAGAGCCTCCTTTTATAAGCGTTTATCTAAGTGCTCTCATTTCACTGTTTCCTTTCCCATCTTTTTCAACAAGAGGAGGGCTCTTTGTACATTTGAATGGAGAGTATTCATTTTCTATTATTCAAGTAATTAATAAGTACTAATAATAGACATTCCGGTTCCAAAAATATATTACAAAGGACTGAGCTGTTCATAAATACGATCAAGGTATGATTACATTGAGCCAACGATTAAGTGTGACATATGAATGCATTTCCTTCCTGGTTACTAATTGGATGTTTCCATCAGAGTTTTAATTTAGCATAACAGAGTGACAGAGTTTGGGGACAAAACAACAAAGTAAATATTAATATTAATGAGACCTAATTCAAATACCATGACTTTTTAACAAGTTAAAGCAGCAGTTAAAAGAAAGTGTGTGTTTATGTGTATGTGTGTATATTTGTGTGTATTTGTGTGTGTGCATGTGTGTGGGTATGTATGTTAAGAATGTTTTAAGAATATAGCTACCATTCCAAAAAGTCTTTTTTTAAAGCAGCCACTGCTGTTTCTTCACATGTGAGTTTTGCTCAAGTACCCCTGCGCTGATGGAAAAGACTCGACCCGAATGTCAAAGACCTCATCTACCTGAATCATGTATGGCTGTGTGGTTCGTGTTTCACTGGAAACCTGAACTGACTTGCTAACTTTGGATCATGCTATAATGAGGTGTAAAAAGAAGTCTAGGAAACCCATGCAACAAATAACCACAGTGTTATTCTTATACTTGAATAGAATAGAAATAAGAGAATCTTATATAAAACTTATAATTCTCACAGTTTTAAGCCTGAAATCACCACACCGAGACGGCTGCTCATATGTACAATTGGCAAAAGTGCTTTATTTTGAGAAACCTGCATGCAGGGGTCAAACCATTTTATAAAATAGTGACCCCAGACAAAGGCACGCAGGCTTTTTTATAGGAAACTAAGGGATTCTAGCAAGGGTTAGGTAATCTAAAACCACATTGGTAGGTATTAGAAAAGTTACAATTGGCTTGCATCCAGGTGGTCTGTGCCATGAACATTTAACTACAGAATGATATAAGACCACCCAGCATAGATGCCCTATCCCGAGACAAGATGTTTTCCCGTTCTTGTGGTTGTTCCTAGGCTGTTCCTTGGGAAGCAGATTTTATGGTCTTGTTCCTGGAACTGGTGACCTATGGCCTAATTCCTCGGACTGATGACTTTTCTTTTATAGTCAGAAGTGGTCCTAAAAATGAAGACAAAATGGAATTTATGTCATCTTCTCAACAGGAGTATTTTCCTAGTTCTCTTTGAATGTGGCGCTTCATTATTTGGTGTCTAATGTATGAGGGATTTTGTCCTCTGTGGGATTTGCTTTTGTCATTTACTTAACTGAAACTTATTTTGTATTTAAGAGCCAACTCCGATTTGAAGAACTAATGATATAAACCTGAAATATAGAGTTCAGCCAGACATAAAGGCATCTAACTATTGCATAATAATTTAATGGCAACACAATTTATATAATGTTTACTTATTTTAGGTAACACACTAGCATGAGCCATTCACCAAGCATTAATACCTGCACTGTTTCTTGCAATTCTTAGAACAATATTTTAAATACATAGTGTGAGATCTGCCATACTGTGGGCTAAAGAAACGAATTCCACAGAAATGACACAACAACTGTGTTCTCACCCAAGCATTTTATTCATGGATCAGGAATTTAAAACTGGATATGTCTATATTTAAAAACTTATATGTTAACTTCCTCTTCCCATAATCAAAAATTCTACACGGATAGTAGTGAAATGGAAGTTTATTTAACTTAGCTCCATGTTGGTTTTGAAAAATAAAATAAACAATGATGCTTAAAATAGAATTACATGATTCAAAAATACTCCTATAATAATAAAGTGAATACAGGAAACCCTAACAAAGCCATTGCCTTAGAGAGTATTTAATGAATACCCATACCATTTTTTAGATTATATGTTTAAAAATCCCACATATTTCCTGCTACCAGTTACTTGACAGCTACTTTTCATGGAGAGATGCCATTGAAACTGCAATTTTTTTTGTGTCATAAATCATGGCAATAAGTGACTAACAAGTATTTGAGAAATTAGTTTGCTGAGAAACTATACTAACTATTTTTATTTATTTTTTAATTTTTATTTTTATTAATTACACTTTATTCACTTTATATCCCCCATAACGCCCTCTGTCCTCCCCTCCCGATCCCACCCTTCCACTCCCTTCTTCACACATGCCCCTCCCCAAGTCCACTGATAGGGGAGGTCCTCCTCCCCTTCCTTCTGATCTTACTCTATCAGATCATATTAGGAGTGGCTGCATTGTCATCTTCTGTGGCCTGGTAAGGCTGCTCCCCCCTCAGGGGAAGGTGATCAAAGAGCAGGCCAATCAGTTTATGTTAGAGGCAGCCCCTTTCACATTACTATGGAAGCCACTTGGACACTAAACTGTCATGGGCTACATCTGTGCAGGGGTTCTAGGTTATCTCTATGCCTGGTATTTGGTTGGAGTATGAGTTTGTGGGAAGACCGCAGTGTTCAAATTTTCTGGTTCTGTTGCTCTCCTTGTGGGGTTCCTTTCCTCTCCAGATCTTACTATTTCCCACTTCTTACATAAGATTCCATGCACTCTGCCCAACAGTTGGCCATAAGTCACAGCATCTGCTTTGATAGTCTGCAGGACAGAGCCTTTCAGAGGCCCTCTGTGGCAGGTTTCTAGCTCCTTTCCTGTTTTTTTCTTCTTCTGATAACTATACTATTATCTTTGCTTATTCATTTTGTGTGTGGTTAGTAAAAACAAAGAAAGAAACCTTTTAAATAATGTAAATAAAATTTTCCAAGAACACTAATGCTTTTAAAAATAAAATTATATGGTGTTAAATAGTTAACCAGGTGGAAACATCATTAACTTTTTGTTCCTCACTGGTTGGCTCAAGACAAATACTTTGTGAGAAAGATTAAGCTTATGGAAAGTGATGGAAATGTGTTGATCCACAGCCTTCATTTCTAAGTAGGGTGCTTGTGAATTAAACACAAAGTATAAAATCACAAGTAAGGGGATGTACAAGGGCTTGAACTCAGGTAATTTGAAATTAATGTTAGAGTGTTACATAGTCAATTTGATTTCTGTCTTTCCATGGAGACTGGTTAGAAATGAAGTGCTCTGCATATCTACAGTCAATAAACTATTACCTTTATATGGGGATAGTAAGTGATCCATCCTAAAGGTGGTGGATTCTACATTTCTTATTTTTATGTGCCTTTTAAACCATTCACATTTTGTTTTAAATTTGTTTTAAATCAGTAATTTTAAATGCACTGTTATGCTTTTTCTTTTTGACCATTGAAAAATGTAAACCAAGCATTAAAATAGTGCTCAGGAATATAATAAGGATATTTGTTGGTTGGTTGGTTGGTTGGTTGGTTGGTTGGTTGGTTGGTTGGTTGAGATAGGATCACCTGCATTGCAGGTCCTTTCGACTCACTATGTAGCCAAAGATGATTTTGAACTTCTGTTCCCTGCCTCCAAATGCTGGGACTGCAGGTGTCTGCCATATGCTCAGCTATGCAGACATGAGGAGGGAAGCCAAGGTCTCATGAATCTTAGGCACGCACACTACCAACAGTGCTATGTACCTATCCCAATAATAAAGATTTTTGAAGTATATTTGGTAAAAAAAAATACATTTAATTCTTATTTCATAATTTCACTTATTATTCCACTCCTCTTTTTCTCTGATGAGATTAACTGAGAACAACTAGCATACGGTCAGGAAGACTCTTCAGGCTTGGAGGGTGGGGTTCTTAAATTCCCTTTATTCTTCATAAATCACGTATACAGTGTACTCTGCCAGCCCCAGTTGAAACAAACAACCTTGTGTATTTTTCAACTAGTCATTTGAATAGAATGCACCTGCTTTCTGAAGAACATTATCGCCTCTGGAAGTGCTCCCTCCATAACAAACTGTTGATATTTTAATCAAGATTACTGCATGCTTTAGGGAATTTAAATATTTTTAATTGAAAGCATTCAGGACTATCCATTATGCAGTCATGATAGACAACATAATATGTTTAAGCCAGAAGTGCAGAAAAATAACGTATTTGAGGAGAGCTCTTCTGATAGAGCAACCCTGTAATGCTGAAAGACCACGGTTAAATTACTTAGTTGCTGTGTCTTGCTTAGTTGAATAAAGTCCTTTAAAACACTTTAGTGTAAGTTATTATTTCAAAGGTGAAAGGGAAGGAGTGGGAAGTATATTTCTTAAGTTCATGCAGTTTTCTGATTTCTAATTTGAGCTATTCAATATTTTGGAAATTCTGTTCGATGATTTCTAGATTAAAAAAATAAAAATAGAGTTAGCCTTTATTCTCTATGGTTTCCTCACCTGTAGATATCACCATGAAATATTTAAAAAAATTAGTGCATTTCTACTCAGGTTTCTCTTCAGATCATGAAAAAGAAAAAAAAAACCCTCTGTATCTATACTGAGCATGAATGTATATTAAACCTTAATTTTTTTTGATTTGTTAATTTTACTTAATGTGTAAGAGCATCTTGTCTACATGTATGATCTGTATAAGGTCAGAAAAAAAAATTAGATTACCTGGAACTAGAGTTACGGATAGCTGTGGGTACTAAAAACTAAACCTGGCCCCTCTGCAAGTCCAAGAAATTCTCTTAATAGCTTTTGAGGCTTTTTTTCCATCCCTTAGACAATGTAGCATAATGACTATTTACATATCATTTGCATCAAGCTAGGACATTCAGAACTTCAGAGGTGACCCAAAAACAAGTGGAGAGTGTTCCAGTCCATATACAAAGGGTATATAATTTTGAGCCTTAAATATGTATGGGTTGTGTATCCCATGGTCCCTGGAACCTGTCCCTCAAAGACACTGAGGAATGACTCTAAGAATTTTGTTCATTGAGCTGTGGAAACATCAAATGATCAAACAAAAGGCCAGAGTCCTTTGATTTGTAAATAGCTCATCATACTGGGTCTTCCTTTACTCTTCATCTCGTCAATGAAAGCTTTGGTTGTACACACGATCAAATGATTTAAAAGGAAACCTCTAGTTTCCTCATCTCCTACACACTCAGTTCCATGCTAACCCGAGGAGAATCACAAGGAATGCCTGATAGACGCGTTTCTATTGGAGAGGTTTTCAGACTGCGTGCATTTTGATTTCATTAGCTACTACATTGCTAAAGCAGCTTTGTTTATCCTGCTGTAGAAGAAGGGTATATAGGACATAGACATAAGGATATATAGAACCTAGAGATGGAGAATTGATTTTGTAATGATTTTTTCATAGATTTCAGAATTTTAACTAGTTTAATTTGCTATAATTTGAGATTATAATGTCATTATATCATTTCAGCTTCTCTTTTCTTCATGCAAACTCATATAGCCTCTGAATTTCTATTTCTGTGATGAAATACCATGATGGAAAAGCAACTTTGGGAAGAAAGGGTTCATTTGGCGTACACTTCTATATTACTATTCATTATTGAAAAAGTCAAGACAGGAACTCCAACAGGGTAGGAACCTGGAAACAAAAATTGATGCAGAGACTATGGAAGGGTGCTGTTACTGGCTTCCTTTCAATGGCTTGCGCATCCTGGGTTTGTATAGAACCCAGGACTATCTTCCCAGAGATGGGTCCATGCACGAAGGGCTGAGCCCTCCATTATCAACCACTAATTACGAAAATGCCTTACTGTTGGTGTTCCGTTCAGGAAGTTGTCTCCTGTGCCAATGAGTTCCAGGGTCTTCCCCACTTTTTCTTCTAAGCGATTTAGTGTATCTGAGGTCTTTGATCCACTTGGACTTTAGTTTGTGCAGGGTGATAAATATGGATTTATTTTCATTTTTCTGCATGTAGTCAACTAGTTCGACCAGCACCATTTGTTGAAGATGCTGTCTTTTTTTCCATTGAATGGTTTTGGCTTCTCTGTCGAAAATCAAGTATTCATTGGGGTTTGGCTTTATTTCTGGGTCTTCTATTCAGTTCCATTGATCTACTTTTCTGCTTCTATGCCAATACCATGCCATTTTTATTACTATTGCTCTGAAGTACAGCTTGAGATCAAGGATAAAGATACCTCCAGATGATCTGTTGTTGTACAGGATCATTTTGGAAAATCTGGGTTTCTTGTTATTCCATATGAAGTTGAGAATTTTTCTTTCAAGGTCTGTAAAGAATTGTATCGGTATTTTGATGGCAATTGCACTGAATCTGTACATTGCTTTGGCAGGATGGCCATTTTCAGTATGTTAATCCTACCAATCCATGAGCATGGGCGATCTTTACATCTTCTGATATGTTCTTCAATTTCTTTCTTCAGAGACTTGAAGTTTTTTTTAAACAGGTCTTTCACTTGCTTGGTTAAAGTCACCCCAAGGTACTTTATGTTATTGGTGGCTATTGTGAAGGGTGTTGTTTCCCTAATTTAGGCTCTTAGAGCAACAATTGATAAATGGGACCTCATGAAACTGAAAAGCTTCTGTAAAGCAAAAGACATTGTTATCAGAACAAAACGAAAGCCTAAAGACTGGGAAAAGATCTTCACAAACCCTATATCTTACACAGGGCTGATATCCAGAATATATAAAGAACTAAAGAAATTAAAAAGCAATAAACCAAGCAATCCAATTAAAAAATGGGGTACAGAGCAAAACAGAGAATTCTCTGTAGAGGAATATAGGATGGCAGAGAAACACCTAAAGAGATGTGCAGTGTCCTTAGCCATCAGAGAGATGCAAATCAAAACAACCCTGAGATGTCACCTTATGCCCATCAGAATGGCTAAGATCAAAGACTCAAGTGACAACACATGCTGGAGAGAGTGTGGAGAATTGGGAAACCCTCCTCCACTGCTGGTGGGAATGTAAACTTGTACAACCACTCTGGAAATCAATCTGGCGCTTTCTCAGACAATTAGGAATAACGCTTCCTCGAGATCCAGCAATACCACTCCTAGGAATATATCCAAAAGATGCTCAAGTACACAATAAGGACATTTGCTAAACCATGTTTATAGCAGCTTTATTTGTAATAGTCAGAAGCTGGAAACAACCCAGATGTCCATCAACAGAGGAATGGATATAGAAATTGTGGTGCTTTTACACAATGGAATACTACTCAGCAATTAAAAACAAGGAAATCATGAAATTTGCATGCAAATGGTGGGATCTAGAAAATATCATCCTGAGTGAGGTATACACACATTGTATATACTCGCTTATATGTTTCTATAACATAGGATAAAAATTCTAAAATATATGCACTTAAAGAAGATAAACAATACCCCTGTGTTCAAATTTTCTGGTTCTGTTGCTCTCCTTGTGGAGTTCCTGTCCTCTCCAGATCTTACTATTTCTCACTTCTTACATAAGATTCCATGCACTCTGCCCAGCAGTTAGCCGTAAGTCTCAGCAGCTGCTTTGATAGTCTGCAGGGCAGAGCCTTTCAGAGGCCCTCTGTGGCAGGTTCCTAGCTTGTTTCCTGTTTTCTTCTTCTTCTGATGTCCATCCTTTTTTGCCTTTCGGGATGGGGATTGAGCATTTTAGTCAGGGTCCTCTCTCTTGATGAGTTTCTTTAGATGTACAGATTTTAGTAGATTTATCCTATGTTATATGTCTATATGAGTGTGTATATACCATATGTGTCTTTCTGCATCTGGGACAGCTCACTCAGGATGATCCTGTCCAGGTCCTATCATTTACCTGCAAATTTCATGATTTCCTTATTTTTTATTGCTGAGTAATATTCCATTGTGTAGATGTACCACAATTTTTGCATCCATTCTTCAGTTGAGGGGCATCTGGGCTGTTTCTGGCTTCTGGCAGGTACAAATAAAGCTGCTACAAACATAGTTGAGTAAATGTCCTTATTGTGTACTTGAGCCTCTTTTGGATATATGCCTATGAGTGGTATTGCTGGATCTTGAGGAAGCGCTATTCCTAATTGTCTAAAAAAAGTGCCAGATTGATTTCCAGAGTGGTTGTACAAGTTTACATTCCCACCAGCAGTGGAGGAGGGTTTCCCTTTTTTCATAACCTCTCCAGCATGTGTTGTCACTTGAGTTTTTCATCTTAGCCATTCTGATGGGTATAAGGTGAAATCTCAAGGTTGTTTTGATTTAAATTTCCCTAATGGCTAATGAAGTTGAGCGTTTTTTAAAGTGTTTCTCTGCCATCCTATATTCCTCTACAGAGAATTCTCTGTTTATAGCTCTGTTCCCCATTTTTTAATTGGATTACTTGGTTTGCTGGTTTTCAGCTTCTTTAGTTCTTTATATATACTGGATATTAGCCCTCTGTCAGATAAAGGGTTGATGAAGATTCTTTCCTAAGTTGTAGGCAGTCATTTTGTTTTGATAACAGTGTCCTTTGCTTCACAGAAGCTTTTCAATTTCATGAGGTCCCATTTATTGATTGTTGCTCTTAGAGCCTGTGCTGTTGGAGTTCTGTTCAGGAAGTTTTCTCCTGTACCAATGAGTTCCAGGCTCTTCCCCACTTTTTCTTCTAACATATTTAGTGTGTCTGGTTTTATGTTGAGGTCTTTGATCCCCTTGGACTTTAGTTTTGTGCAGGGTGATAAGTATGGATCTATTTGCATTTTTTTACATGTAGACATCCAGTTAGACCAGCACCATTTGTTGAAGACATTATCTTTTTTCCATTATATGGTTTTGGTGTCTTTGTCAAAGATCAGGTGTCCATAAGTGTGTGGGTTTATTTCTGGGTGTTCTGTTCGGTTCCATTGATCCACCATTCTGTGTCTATACCAGTACCATGCAGTTTTTATTACTATTGCTCTATAGTACAGCTTAAGATCAGGGATGGAGATACCTCCAGAAGATATTTTATTGTAGAGGATTGTTTTAGCAATTCTGGGTTTGTTGTTATTCCATATGAAATTAAGATTTTTTTTCTTTCTAGTTCTGTGAAGAATTGTGTTAGTAATTTGATGGGAATTGCATTGTATCTGTAGACTGCTTTTGGTAAGATTGGCCATTTTTACTATGTTAATCTTGCCAAGCCATGAACATGGGAGATCTTTCCATCTTCTGATATCTTCTTCTAATTCTTTCTTCAGAGACTTGACATTTTTTCATACAAGTCTTTGACTTGCTTGGTTAGGGTTACACCAAGGTACTTTATGTCATTTGTGGCTATTGTGAAGGGTGTTGTTTCCCTAATATCTTTCTCAGCCCTTTTGTCTTTTGTATACAGGAGGGCAGAGACTCATACTCCAACCAAGTACCATGCCTGGAGATAACCTAGAACCCCTGCACAGATGTAGCCCATGGCAATTTAGTGTCCATGTGGATTACATAGTAACTGGGAAGTGGGACTGCCTCTCACATAATCTGATTGGCCTGCTCTTTGATCACCTCTCCCTGAGGGAGGAGCAGCCTTACCAGGCCACAGAAGAAGACAATGCAGCCACTCTTGATGAGATCTGGTAGACTAAAATCAGAAGGAAGGAGAGGAGAACCTCCCCTATCAGTGGACTTGGGGAGGGACATGCGTGAAGAAGGGGGAGGGAAGGTGGGACCAGGAGGGGAGGGATACAAAGTGAATAAAGTGTAGTTAATAAAAAAAAAAGAAAAAACTGCATGTCAGACTTAGTTTCCTGGAAAAAAAAAAGAAAAGAAGAAGATAAACAAGAAAGAGGACCCAAGTTAAGATGATCAATCCTCACTCAGAAAGACAAATGGGATGGACATGGGAATTAGGAGAAAACAAGAAAAAGGACAGGAGCCTACCGCAGAGGGCCTCTGAAAGACTCTATCTAGCAACTTCTCAAAGCAGATGCTGAGACTCATAACCAAACTTTTGGTAGAGTGCAGGGAATCATATGAAAGAAGGGGGAGTCAGTATGACCAGGAGAGGACAGGAGCTCCACAAGGACAAAATATATCAGGGCACAGGGGTCTTCTATGAGACTGTTTCTCCAACCAAGAACTGTGTATGGATATACCCCAGAACCTCTGCTCGGATGTAGCCCATGTTAGTTCAGTATCCAAGTGGGTACCCTAGTAATGGGCACAGGAACTATTTCTGACATTAAATCAATGACTGGTTCCTTTACCTCCCCCTCCCTGAGGGAGTAACAGCCTTGCTATGCCACAGGAGGACATTGCAGCCCATCCTGAAGATGCCTGATAAGCTAGGGTCAGATGGAAGGGGAGGAGGACCTCCACTAGCAGTGGACTTGGACTATACCATGGGCCCAGAGATGAGGGAGGGAGGGTGGGATTGGGAGGGACTGAGGGAGGGGGTTATAAAAATAAAAATTAAAAAAAAAAAGGAAAATCCCTTACAGACTCTCCTACAGCCCGATAAAGGCATTTTCTCCTTCCTTCCTTCCTTCCTTCCTTCCTTCCTTCCTTCCTTCCTTCCTTTTTCTTTTTCTTTTTTTTTAGACAGGGTTCACTGTGTAGCCTTGGCTGTCTTGGACTTGCTTTGTAGGGAAGGCTGGCCTTGAACTCATAGAGATCCACCTGCCTCTGCCCCCTAGTTTTAAGATTAAAGACAAGCACCACCATGCCTAGTTTGGAAGCATTTTCTTTTCTTTATTTTTATTAATTATTATTTTTTACAATTTATTCACTTTGTGTCCCTATTGTAGCCTTCTCTCTCATCTCTTCCTGGCCCCACTCTCCCCACCCCCCTATAGTATCTCCCTGTCCTAGTTCACTGAGAGGGGAAGTCTTCTTCCCCTACTATCTGACTCTAGCCTATCAAATCTCACCAGGACTGCCTGGATCCTCTATCTCTGTGGCCTAGTAAGGCCACCCTATAAGGGAGAGGTGAACAAAGAGCAGGCAACCAAGTTCATGTCAGAGGCTGCCCCTGCTCCCCTTACTAGGGAACCCACATGAACACTGAGCAGCTTATGGGCTATATCTGAACAGGGTGTTTAGGTCCTCTCTATGTATGGTCCTTGGTTGATACATCCACCTCTGCTGGATCCCATGGGCCCAGATATTTTGGCTTTGTTGGTTTCCTTGTGGAGTTCCTGTCCCCTCTGGGTCTTTCTATCTCCTTCTTCCATAAGATTCCCTGCTGAGTAAGTTATATTATGAATTTAGGAATATGTATGTATATACATATGCGTATGTAACAACAATTAATAAGAAAAGAAACCATAAATTTGAAATAGAGCATGCTCTGGGCTCTCATGGAGGCATTGTCTTAACTGAGGTTCTCTCCTTTCAAGTGAATTTAATCTGTGTCAGGCTGACATGAAGCTATTGAGCACACCTTCCTTGTTCTCTTTCAAATTTATGGCCTCTTTCCTTTTTAATTGTTGTTTAATACACATATGTATGCACATACATATTCCCAAATATATAAACACAACCTGTTCTGTCTGGACAATGCTACTGGTATATGTATTTTCAGGGCTGACCACTTGGTATTGAATAACCAACTGAGTTGCTCTTTCCTGGGTAAGGCCATGTCTCCCGCTCTCAGCATTCCTACTTATAGTTATTTGTGCAGTCGCCTCAGCCCTCCTTAAATTTTACTGCCAGGACTTCATTTGCTATTTCAGAATCATTTCTGAAAATGTAACAATGTAACCCATTAATACACAGCTTAAGCTATCTATGCATTTATTTAGTGATACTGATGGAGAAATGTTTGTATATCCATAAGGACAGTAGACACCCCAGCTTACATTAGTTTCCATGAGATAGCCATCCCTTTTTCATGGGGCTACGGAGCGGCTAGATGATAATGTGTTTACAGCTCAAGGATGAAGAGTTGAGTTAGGACCCCAGTACCAACCCTCTCCCTCCCCACAACAACAACATCAGCAAAATCTGAGCGTGGCAATGTGAGCCTGTCATCTTCGTATTGGTTGGGTAGAAGAAATATGATTCCTGGGGATTGCTAGCTTAGCCAGCTTAGCTTCAGGGTTGGGGAAAGCCTGTCTCAAAAAAAAAAAATTACAGATAATTAAGGAAGATGTAGTCACCATCCCATACCTGGGAGTCAGCGATGTGACTGTCCACCGATGTTTTCCAGAGCCTCTGAAGTGATGCCAGTTAGAGATGTCTATCTCTGCATGTTAATAAACCCACGGGCCTGCTCCCCACACGAGAGAAGTAACTACTATGGATTAACTTCATTAGGTTCTTTGTTTTCTTTTGAGTAAATTTTTAATTGACAGATAATTGTGTAAACTTGTGGGACACGGTGTCCTATTTCAGCTCCTGTGAATCTTGATTGATGGTCAACTCAAGATATTTAGTTGATCCATCATTTACCTATGAGAAAAGGGTTTATTTTTCTGATCTAGCTTGCCATTTAGTAACATAATCTTATATATCTAAGTCACTTTTTAAATTTTTAATAATTTTCTTCATTCCTCGTCTTAAATAAAGTATTTTAGATAATAAAGCATTTAAAGCCATATCCTAATGCTTATGAAGGAAGAATGAGCTAACACCAGTTACAAAATATTTGTAGAAATTTGATTTTTAACATTGAATTTAGACTTACAAAATAAGATGTGATGAAAGATGATACAACTGTTTAAATGGGTGGCTCCCATAGACGACAGTGTCAGCTACTCAGAGTCTGCCTGTGATAAGATATCTGCTATGATTATCAGTGAGAGTGGAACACATAGCATTAGTGTCAGCTACCTGTTGCCTGTGTTCACTGGCTGAAAAACATGCAAACTTTAGCTTAAGTTAATGAAAAGAAGATCCATATTCTGCATTTTATTTTGTAAATTCCTTGAAAATTAATTTCTCCATATAAGAATCCCAAGAAGGTTTTTATCATTACAGGGATAGTTGCCTTTTGATTGAATACTTACTTTTTAAAATAGTGGCTTGAACATGCAAAGGGGAAAGGGTACAAAGAGAAGAGCCAGTAGATAAAATTTGAATGAAAAAAGCAAAGATAATTTCTATCATTTATTTTACAGTATGTAATTACATTGTGCTTTTATTTCAAAATAACTAGAAGAGAGGATTTTAAATATTGTCATCACAAAGCAATGTTGATAATGATGGACAATGCTAGCTACCTCCATTTTCTTATTATGTAATGTATTCATGTACAAAAATCATAACTCCAGATGCTGTAGATTCAATTGGGTGCATCAGTTAAAAACAAAAACATAAAATACAAGAAAATAAAAAAATTAACGAGCCACTGGCTTTGTATCTGCCACACACTCTGAGTGCAGTGCAGAAAGACAGTATTCCAGATTGTCTAGTCTGTAATATGATGGACCTGTAGCTTCCCATGGCTACTGTACATTTGTCCATTTTATATTCATAGAGGCAACCATTGTATAGAGCTGTTCTCCAGAAATGCTAAGACCTACTTAATTCAAATTTTGCTTTCTTGTTGGTAATAGCTGTATTTTCTTTTAAATCATCACGGGAAGACATTTATTTATTATCCTTTTTTATTTTTTTTCTAGGACACTGACTATAAAGATTTTTGTACATAATAATTCTATGAAATTTATCTAGCCTCATCAATTATATTTCAGTGTCTCTTCAGCTCATTTTCCATAAAGTTTGCAACACGTGTTTTAGTAAAATTGCCTAGAATGTCTTATCATTTTAATTGCTTTACACCCTGCTTCAGATGAGGCCACATGTTTGGTGATATGACCAGTTATAGATGATAGCATAGTTGTAGAAAGGCTCTGTGATTCTCTTGCTCAGCTGTTATCAGAGTAAGCAGTTAACAGGGGGAAAATCGTGTAATCATTTCTTTCTAAGGGATGAAGAAACAAAAGTATCCTATTTATACTCTTTGAATCTTAATTAAAATGAATTATTAGAACCCAGATTTCAGTGATGAAGGAATATTCACATGTTAATGCAAATTGCTTTGAATATTAAAGCTACCTATCTACTTGTGAAGAAGTCAGGAATATTTTTTAGCTACTCATTATTTATGTCTATGGAATCCCTTATCAAGGTCTTCTGTCATTCCCCAAAAAGGATGAAGAAAAAGACACAAAGTAAAAGGTTTAAGAGATTAGGAAAGCTGGGAAGCTGGGGGTATGCCGTCTCAGCTTGGGTTCTTCCCGGAGACCAATCCTCTCGTTTGAGACATCTAGTCTCTGAAAAGGAAGTTTCAAGCTCAATCTCAACCTTCATCATTGTTCACATTCTTACACTCAAACACATATTTAATGAGTTTCACCTCTCCTGGGGGTTAGCGGGGATTCTCAGTTTAGGATTGGCCCCCTACTTCAAAAGGCAGCAGTATGGTTCCGAATCTTTCTGTTAGAGGCTGTAAGGATTCTGCTGATATAAACTGGGCATTCATTCATAATTCTTGTCTTTTTTACTAAAGCAAGATGTGGCTCATGACTTCCTATTCTACAGCCAGTCATGAAACCTAGATGGATTCCAATGATAGGTCCGTATTGTCAAAATATGTGTTTGTACAATGGAGTCTTTGTTTCGCTGCATCGCTGGTGTTCTTTGTAGATTAGGGAGTTGCAAGACACAAGCATGCTCTCTGACTTGTCTACTGTCTATTCTCTAGACTGCAGCATAGCTCACAATCAAACACCACGTATACAATGAAATATTTGATATACTATGGCTGCAGAAATTTTTACAAATTTTATAGAATTAGGTGGATTGGTAGAAATAAATATTTCAGTTGGATCTTGAAAGATAAGTTGAATTTGGATAAATGAAGAAATAAGAAATGCTTTAACTGAAACATTTAGAAATATCTAAAATGCCCCCAGTAAACTCACAATTTTCCGATCAGAGCAATGTTAAGAATACAAAGTAATATATAATATAATTAGTGATAATGACAAAGTAATCTTTCTTTTTTCACTTGAGTTAGTTAAATATTATGAGTAACATTTAACATTTTGTTTTATATTAGATTGTAGGGCATCATTTCATTATATATATTAGCAATTTGTGTAACAACAAACAGTAAAGTTTAAAAAATCTAAAATTACCTTTCCAATTGCAAGGGAAAACAATTTAAATATTAAATTCTTTTTTTATTTTTTTATTTTTTTTATCAGTTACATTTTATTAACTCTGTATCCCAGCCGTGTCCCGATCCCTCATTCCCTCCCAGTCCCTCCCTCCCTCCCTCATCTCCACCATGCCCCTTTCCAAGTCCACTGATGGAGGGACCTCCTCCCTATTCATCCGATAATATTAAATTCTTAATGATCATCTTTCTATAAGTAACTTTGAACTTTTTCTTGATATGTTAGACAAATTTCAGCTTCTTACTATTTTCTCAAGCTTTTCTGTAAGGAAATTTGGATTGTGACAGGTTGAATAATTTTGGAGGATCACATAACAAAACATTAACATGTTAATTAATTTCCACGTTGTGCAAATCAATCATGCAGACAAAACATAAACAGCACTGGGGAGATGGTCATTGGCAGCCAATACTCTCCTCCTTTGTGCAGCAATTTTAAGCTAGAGCAGTCAAACAAGAGATGGTTCTTCAGTCAAACCCTTAGCAATCAACATCCTGTACTGCACACATTTTATATACTATTCAAGAACTTCATGTCAATGTTCATCATGTGACATCCACAAAAACACAGTAAGATTAATTGGATAAAAAAAATACCATCTTGATGGGGTAACATTGGTTTTTGAAAGGCCTCAGATGAAGGTAATGGCTAAGCTATCAATACTGTAAGAAACAGTTCTCCACATTCTTCCTGTCCCATGCCTCTTTCCATGTGCCATCTGTAGTTCTTTCTCTTGTTGTTGACACAATTTTTCCTGTTTTCAGAGAGCAAGATGTCCAATCCCATAGTCTCATCTAACTTAGTACTTCCCTTCAAATGTTTCTCATCAAGCAAATGTCACTACATGTAATGAAGCAGATGTATCAGTTGTATTCCTGTATGTATCATTTCCTCATATTTGACTTTTTAAAACATCTGTGCTTTCTGGTGCCTTTACTCTCTATTCTTTTGTATCTATATAGAATATATATATATATATATATATATATATATATATATATATCTCCATACTACCTAGCAGAGGCAAATCCTGAGTGTCCTAGTTTTATTTCTGTTGCAATGATAAACTATCCTGATAAAAATCAATGTATGGAAAAAAAAAAGATCCTATTTTAACTTATAATTCTAGGCTATAGTTCATCAGAGCCGGGAGGTCAGTATTCTGGGAATTTAAACCATGCAGTCACATCACATCCATAGTTAAGTGTGGAATAAAGGAATGCATGTATATTTAGTTGTGCTTAGCCTACTTTTCTCTGCCTACACATTACAGGACCCAAATGAGTGCTGCCATCCATAACTGGCACGTTAACTCATCCATAACTCAGCAGTTAAGACAATCCCCTATAGGCATCGCCACAAGTTCCTTATCTAGACAATCCTTTCTTGAGACTTTCCTCAGGCGATTTTTAACTTGTGTCAAGTTGACAATTACAATTAGCTACCACACTGGGCATCTTACTAAACGCAGCTTTGCTTGCTTTGCTAAACGCAGCTTTAGTTGATTTGCTTCCACTATCTTGAAGTAGGATAAATGTGCAGTTATTTGTATGTCCTTAATTATGAGTTGCTTATCACAGGTATTTAGTTATTAGGAAAACAATGAGATAAATTTTCAATGTTTAAAGATGTTAAATATAAATGTGAATTTAAGTAAGTGAATGTATCATAAAATGATTTATAAAGATGAGGTAGCTTGTGTTTTGGAGCTATTATGGAACTGTTTAAAAGAATTTTACATCCTCTATAGGATAACTATTTTGGAGTGATAATTTTAAATTCTGTATCATCTTTTCATCAACATTATCCCCTCAAGAATTAAAGGAAAGGAAAAACTACTAAGAGTGCATCTCTGAATTAGTCTTTTTATGAATAGGACCAATGTGATGCTAATATCAGTTGTCAACTGAGTAGGATCTAGATTAAGCTAGGTAACAAACCATGTGCAGGGTTCTGAAGGAGTTTATGAAATTGGGGTAATTGAAGTGTCACTAAATATTGGTGTCACCCTTCCATGGGATGAGGTTCAGATTAAACATAAGGACACAGTAAGCTGAGTACCAGCATTCATCTATCTGTACTACATGACTCTGGATACAATGTGACCTCCTCTTGCTACCTGCAATGAGGGACTGTACTCTTGAACTGTGGGGCAAAAATAAACCCTTAACTTGCATTTGGTAGAAAGTTTGTTCAAACAATGGAAGAAAAGTAGTCAATATAACCACCTATTGGTGAATGTGCTTAGTAGACCAGATCAAGTGTATGAAGGCTTTATCATTAGACATTCAGTGAATAGATCTTTGAAGCTTTGGCACAGATTTCCAATGCTGATCAAGTTTATTTGCCATTAAGTATGTCCATTAAGTATGGTCCTGGTCCTAATTTCACCTTTAGTGCTAGTCAGGAGATGTAGGGGTACTATAGATTTATGAACTGGGTTATTATTCTGACTATCAGAAATCAAAAGGACAAAGAGGCTCAAGGTTAAAAAGATGAGAAAAGATATTTTGTGTGAATTCAGGGATTTCTTTTCCTCAAAGGCCATCAGTCACAAAGGGGTGACTTTTACTGAGTTGTTTTGACTTTTACTTAGCTCGGAGTTCATTCCACAAATAAAATCTTATTCAAGGTACAGGTGAATTTGATTCTGAAATGGTAAGAGAAAGCTCAGAAATTTTGTTACTCTGTTCTGGCTTTTTGCTTGTTATTTTCTTTGGTCTTTTAGAAAATCTCAAGTGAGAGGTACAGCATCCACATGAACACATGACTGTCATCTTTAAAAGTGGAGATCATTTTCTACGGTAATGATATTAATATTCATGTGCATACACTGAAAACCATGGCCTTCAATAATCAAAATTCTAGGCAACGGAATTCTGTTTCTCTTTTGTGACCAACTAAACAGTTAAATTAAAACATAAATAGTCAAAACTAAGAAAATATGTTTCACTTTCATTTTATGTATCCATTTGCAAACAAACTATGATAGGAGCATATATGAGAAGCTTTGGAAATTTACAGTGTTTACTTAGATGTGGAGAGATTGTAGAGAGTTTTATTTTTGCAGATACACAGCAATAACTTCAGAATGCCTTTGTACTTCTTTATTATGACTCTATTCATGCCATACTAATAAACTTCATTTCAAAAACCCACAGGATACTGTTAGACAGATAACTTAGAACTAGAAAAATGTTTCCAACTTTGTAAAATGATTAAGGCCAGAATTTTGACCAAGATAATTTATCTTTGGTTAATATAGCACACATTCTGTTTTTTATTAGACTTTCTGATATATGTTACTCTTTTAAAATAAACAATTCTTTTCTTTCAAACTTTCCAGATACAAATATATGGTCATTTTTGAAAGGTAGCTTAGATAATATGAAATATCTGAAAAAAATTTTATTGAAGCAACACAGCTGTCAAGAAGTAAAACCAGTAAATGGTCAATGCATCATTCAAAATGATTGACAAACTTCACCACAAAGACATTTTGTTTCCTAATACTCTGGCGGAGTTACCTTTATTTGTATTCATGCGTGTTTGCTCATGTGGAAGGGGCACATATATGTGCAGGTTAAAGTGCATTTTTGCCCAGAGACATATTTAGGTCAGAGGTCAAAATTAGATTTCACCCATCATTCTCCAACTTATACTTTTGAAATAGATTGTTTCATTGGCCTGGAATTGGCTGATTTAGTTAGAGTGAATGGTCAGTGAACACCAGGCATTTTCCTGCCTCTACCTTCCCAGTGTTTGGATTATAAGCTTTAGCCACCACACAGGTCCAGGGATTAATCTCATATTCCTGTGAGTTCATGGCAAGCACTTTATCCACAGATATGATTATCAGCCCACTTTATTTTCGAAAACAACATTTCAGAGAATTTACATCAATAATGACAACTTCAGCATGAGCATTCGGGGTTGGAAACATGATAAAATCTGCTGTACTTACCCATCTGTACAGTCTGATAAGATGTCATTTATGAACACGTGACCTTCTATACACAAAGCCAAAGTCAAGCTACTGTCCTTGTATTTTCTATGAATACATCTAGCACCAGGTAAGGGTTTGTCTTCAATTCTTTTCTTTATGAAGGAAATAATTCATTCAAGAGAAACATAGTTTAAGCAGTGCTTTTCATATTAAGTAGGGAAGGATTTACCTTCTTTATGAAATATGACTCTTCAAATTCTGTGGCCAAAATCCTTACTTACCGAGACCAGAATTGCTTAGTTCACAAAAGAACAGAAGGCTCCTAGATATGGAAAAAAACAAAAGTCACTGGACATGATTTGAGTCCCAGCTATACTACTCCCTACTCATCATCTTGGCTGATGTTATTGGCATCTACACACTACCTTCTCTGTGTATGGCAAATGATGCTCATGATATGAACTACAAATTGTTTTCTTTTTATGTTTTGAAATTTCAAACCGTATATTTTTATCATACTCTTACCTTTCATAGCAATAGTTTTCAGGAGCACCAAATGATATAATAATGTGCAGAGACATATTTTTGAAACTATAAATCAGTTAGGAAACCATATTTTTAATTTTCTTTCACAGTAGATGAACGTACAAAATTATGTAAGCAAACCCAGAATATTTATTTGGTACTTCTGTTCAAATAAATGAGACCGTATCAATATATGTATGATTCAAAATATGTGAAATAGTAATTTTATTGTTTTTCCATCAAAATGACCTTCTTCTTGCTGTTCCTGCTCACCCTATCTGTCTGTTCTCACATCCTGTCTGTTTAGATAGGTATTCATGGACTTTGGTGTCTGCACTCACTGATAGCTGAGCCACCGTGTGATTTGTTAAGTGTTGAGCTGAGAGCACGTGCTGTAATTGTCTGTTTTCTGTAACCTGGCTAAAGGTGTCATTAGGATGCTGGAAAAGCAGGATGGCATCAGAAGTCACTTAATTGTGATTAATGAATATCCAGGGGGAACAAAGTGGGTGTTTCAAGCAAACGAAGAGCTGTTGACATTGCCCATCAGAAAGAGTCGTTGCACTTCTACTCAATATGACAGATGCTCAAATCATCACCATTCCTCACGGCAGAATGGCATTACTCTGACACCGTGCCGCACCTCAGGCATTGAGGAGCTCTGTTGTGAAAAATAAAGTTTATTCTCACTTTGTCATTAGACACCTAGTCTCCCCAGAAGCACCAAATATAAGAGGATAATCAAACGCTTGATGTTACTAGTTTTCTCTGTATGACCTTGGGTTTTATTTTCTCCTTCCACTCATACATAGTTTTTGATGTTAAAAAGGGGAAGGATTTACCATCTTTATGAAGTCTGATTCTTGAAACTCTGGCCTTCATTCTTACCTTTATTGATTTTTATCCTAATACCCAGCTTTAAATGAGTCAGACTGGATCACAAGATTTAAGCTCCATGAGCTATATTTAGCCATCACATACTACTACACCTTTAAATGAGTCCTAGAGATTACTAAAATGTAGACAAATGAGCCAAAGACATGAGACCATATACAGAGAGAAGATGAAAATCCCCACTAAGCTTGTAAAATTATGTCTTACTATTAAAGTGATCATAATAATGAAAGCTAACATTACAGCAAGGTATTATTTAGACATTACTCAGTGTTGAACAAAAACTCAAAAAGCAGTACTGTATATTATCATGGTTGTCTGAATACACATTTATTATTTAGTGAATAATACTCTATCCACAAGAAGGACTGTGTACGTGATCCCTTCAAGAGTGGAAAAGAAGTGATAGCAGAAATGCAGAACAAAACCGGATATTTTGTCAAGAATATTTTCACCTATATATTTTATTTCCTTTATATAGTAGTAATTAAAAATAATCCAATCAGAAAACAAGGAAATCCGGGCTGTGGTGATACACACCTTTAATCTCAGCACTTGAAAGACAGAGACAGTGGATCTCTAAGATCAAAGCAAGCTTGGTCTACAAAGCAAGTTCAGGACAGCCAGGGTTGCACAGAGGAACCCTCCTTGAGCACTACTCCCTAGAAAAAAATTAAGGAAATATATACTCCATGATGAAGAATATAGGTGTTAGAAACAAGGAATACATGAAAGGATTTTTAGTAAAATTAACAAGAAATATCATGCCAGTTCAGAGTAAAACTTCACTGAAACACCCAGAGTGGTTAAAATAAAGATGGTCAGTGTCAAACTTTCATTAGGCTGCAGGAATTCTGAGTCAATATTGCACAGCTAGTAAGAATATAAAATGGAAACATCTTTTTTTTAATTTTTATTTTTTTATTAATTACACTTTATTCACTTTGTATCCCCTCCATAAACCCCCTCTCTCCTCCCCTCCTAATCCCATCTTCCCTCCACCTTCTTCATGCATGCCCCTCCCCAAGTCCACTGATAGGGGAGGTTCTCCTCTCCTTCCTTCTGATCTTAGTCTATCAGATCACATCAGGAGTGGCTGCATTGTCATCTTCTGTGGCCTGGTAAGGCTGCTCCCCCGTCAGGGGGAGGTGATCAAAGAACAGGCCAGTCAGATTATGTCAGAGGCAGCCCCTCTTCACATTACTATGTATCCCACTTGGACACTAAACTGCCATGGGCTACATCTGTGCAGGGGTTCTAGGTTATCTATATGCATGATACTTGGTTGGAGTATGAGTCTCTGGGAAGTTCCCTGTGTTCAAATTTTCTGGTTCTGTTGCTCTCCTTGTGGAGACCCTGTCCTCTCCAGCTCTTACTATTTCCCAGTTCTTACATAGAATTCCATTCATTCTGCCCAACAGTTGCCCATCAGGCTCAGCATCTGCTTTGATAGTCTGTAGAGGGCAGAGGTTTTCAGAGGCCCTCTGTGGCAGGTTCCTAACTTGTTTCCTGTTTTCTTCTTCTTCTGATGTCCATCCTCTTTTCCTTTCAGGATGGGGATTGAGCATTTTAGTCAGGGCCCTCCCTCTTGATTAGTTTCTTTAGGTGTACAGATTTTAGTAGGTTTATCCTATATTATATGTTTATATGAGTGAGTATATACCGTGTGTGTCTTTCTGCTTCTGGGACAGCTCACTCAGGATGATCCTTTTCAGTTCCCACCATTTACCTGCATCTTTTAAAAAATAAACAATATGGCACCACCATATGAACTAGTAATTATATACGTAGTTTGCCCTGGAGAAACATTCACTGCCAAATTGTTTATTTATGTGTATATTATGATTATCTGAAACAACCCACGGAAGGAACCATCCATATGTCCTTAATCCAGCTACGGTGCTGCTGTAAGTCCACGATGTGACACCTAACACAAACCAGAGCGATTTTCAAATAATTATGCGGAGCCAAAGGTGACTCCTCGACGTTTCAATTGCGTGGTGACCCTCACTTTCTGTTTCTGAAGTGGCAATGCTCCAACAAACATGGCGCCAGTAGCAGTGAGGGAAAGGGTGCGGGTTCAGCAGCGGGGATCAGTGAGAAGAGTGTGGCTAGACTGGGAGCCATGACACGGCAATGGAAAGGCTCTGCCTGTTGACTCCTTGATATTGCTATCCCAACATGATGGTGTTCTGAGTTTAGGAAGTTATCGTTGTATGAACTGGAGAAGGGATCTCCCCATGTTCCTTTGCTGTATTTTCTTCGAATTCCATTACATCCGCAGTTAGACCAGATAAGAATTATATGAATTACATGTTCTAACTTAATTCTTTTAGGGAAAGGATAGTTATCCATTAAAAAAATAAATTATGAACAAAGAACTCATTTTATTACTGAGGATTAAGGAAGAAAAAGTAGCAGAGGGGGAAAGAATCAGAAATGAATGATTCATCGTAGGCACAATGTAAAATGTAATCAAATTCTTCAGCACAACAAATACAACTGTGTATTTAAGGTAGATATTTTGCCACTTATGAAAAGCTATAATATGAACAGCTAAGCTTGAGGCTCATTATAATCTGAAAGTAGCCCTGCCCATTTAAGTACCACATTTAGAGTTATAGTCTGTGATATTATCTTGAAATGGACAAAAAAAAAAAAACAATTTGAGATCATGATAATATAGATATTAATTATTAATTTGTGTGATTTTAGCAACATTATAAAATTGATATTTAGATAGTAGTCGCATGCTTGTTTATTTGGGCTTCTATTCTATTTAGCTGCCATTTTAAATCGTCCTTTTATAATTATTTCCAAATATACTATTTTTTGTCTTATTCTTCTCACAGTCTATCTCTATTTCTATCTATCTACATTTTTACATTTTATTTAGTAGTATAGTAAATAGTTTTTTTTTTGAGATTTTTGTACCCAGATAAATTTTGATTTTTAGGTTCTTTAAAGAGTTTTCTAGATGTACCTTGTAGAATGTCCATCTAGATAACTCTTTAAAGAACCTAAAAATCAAAATTTTATGAATGCTAAATGAATTTGGCATTCAATGAATTTCCAAATCTAGAAAACAAACATTTTTCATTACTTTAAAAAAATGAAAGTTAAATAAATTTCACCTTGGAATAAAGATACAAACTTAACACACTAAAAGGCTTGACTAGCTCATGCCCAGTTCTTCACTCTCAACTATGCGTGCATTTAAGGATCTAACCCTGGTAATATACACTGAAAACCCAGAAAGGTAGTGACTGATGCTCTTCTTCCTTGTCCTTCCCTTCCTCTCTCTATATTAGGAAGTCAAGAAAGACAGTTAAAGGGAAAGGGGTTATACATCTCCTTACACTGCTTTCTGCTGATAAGGGGCATCAAGTTCCTTGGGGCAACCAGCAATCCAGCAACCCAGCAATCCAGCAATAGCTAACATAACAGCAGGAACCAGCAGCAGCAGGTTCCACAGGTGAGGGAGCAGCAGCTGCTGCAGGCCTTCTCTGGGCTTTCACATTTATACCCTCTCAAGAGTCCCCAGCATTCCAACTGTTAGCTATCTGCAGCTGGCAAAAATCGTGCCCCTCCTAGAACACAGGACGAAACATAGTTACAGGCTATGGACAATCTGAAGCAGCCTTAAATCCCACCCCAAGGATTAAAACAACAGCAACAAAATATTCACATAACAAAACTGGGTTTTTAAAGAAACTAAAATTCTCATTACATTCTCTCTTGATCCTTCTTTTTGCTTTCTTTCTTCATCTTTGATGAAGAACTATGAATCATGTTGAAAATAAATCTGTCTGGTAATAGCAAGCATATTATTAACTTAATATTCTAAAAATTCCATCCAGATTATAGGACAGTTACAAGAGTCCTGATCTAAACATCAACAATACTAAAAATACAAATTTTTTGTGAGAACCTGAAAACAAAAAAGAATCTTCTTTTTGTATATATTTCTTTTTTGTGTATATATTTCTTTATTACATAGTCCATAATAAGATATATTCCACAAGGATTTTTTCCAAGTAACTAAGTTTGCTTTCTTTGTGAAAAATATGACATTATATTTTGTAAATGATACATGATTGACATGTTACTAAACTTGACAGTTTTTATTAGGAAGTTTTGGGCCATAACCATAAGTAACAATAAATGCAAAGATTAAAAATATGTTACAACATTTATTATCCATGATAGCATAAGAATAAACATGTTTATTAGCATGTATACTAGCATATATATATATATAATAGGCTTGTGAACTTTTCATTGAGATATCATCCATTTTAAATTCAGCTAGCTAAAGGCATGAGCTAGTCAATTTTGAATTTTAAATTCAAAAACCAGAATTAAAATAATCTGATCAGTCACAGACACAGACCCCAGCGGTGGTCAACTGAGTACAGGGCCCAAGCCCCATCAATCCTCATCCCCAGGAGGGCTGAGTGGTGCTTGAAGATCTCTCTGCCAGCTTCTCATATGCCTGACTCACCTGGGACACAGACAGTGAACCCAGCAGAGGGACCACTAGGCCAGCCAGCACCAGAGTCAACCAGATGGGTAGAGGCCAATGTAAGAACATAAGCAACAGAACTCAGGGCCCTGTGGCACCGCTGGGAACCAGCGGTCCTACCAGAGCAAGCCCTGGAGATACTAACATTCCCAAAGCACAAGAAAAAGATTTTAAAGCTGAGGTTATAAAAATGATAGTGGGGTTGGAGAGATGGCCCAGCCGTTAAAGGCTAGGCTCACAACCAAAATGTAAAAATGATAGCAGCACTAAGGGAAGAAAATGAAGCTCTCAAAGTAGCACAGGAAAATACAATCAAACAGATGAAAGAGTTGAACAAATCCCTAAAAGAAATGTTAAAAATACAGGAAACCACAGTCAAACAGGAGAAGAAAATGAGTAAAACTGTTCAAGACCTAAAAATGGAACTAGAAGCACTAAAGAAAACACATTCTGCGCAATCCTGGAAATGGAAAACCTAGTAAGACAGAACGACAGACATAAATAAGCAGAATACAGAGATGGTAGAGAGGATCTCAGTGAACTGACTTAATTCTGGGTTGAGAGATTAGTTAGGAAAGTCATTAATTTATATAGTTGGTAACAAGTAATACCTGTTCATTTAGGATCATTGTGGAAAAAGATGGGAGTCCTAAGAAACTAATTAAAAAACTCAGTTAGACGCCTTAATAAAATTAGCATGAGAGCTTATAGATATTAAGTCCTAAAATTACTGTGTTTCTAGAAATTTTCTCTAGGGATCCAGAATGTAAAAATCTATCCTTGATCCAGAGTATGCGAGATATAATTATTATTGTCAGTCTGACTACCTGGAGCAAATTATTAATTGCTCTTTTGGCCAGTGCATCCTACATATGCTGGTCAGGTCAGTATGGTTAAACCATAATTATGTTCTCCCACTCTCACAGTATTAGACTGCCCATAGCTCACGGAGAAGATTTAGACCATGTATCATTTCTTTCTCATCCTCAAATGCCGACTAATACTGTCTTTTTCCTTTCCCTTTATTTCTTGTTTATTATTTGACCAGTGTTCCGTTAATATACCTGACTTGAAAGATACTTTGAAGGTATGGCTTGGGTACGTGGTTTTCAAATATGAGAGCCAACATGACTCCGTCCATGCCAGGGAGAGGGCTGGAAGGCACATATGACTGGGTCCATCTGCAGTAACTTTTCTTCTGATGATGCAACAAAAACAATGAAAATACAACGAAAGGCGGTGAATGACCCCAGTGCTGAGCACAGTCTCTGCAGAGACCAGTGAAGACCCTGGTGCAAAAAACAGCACTTCTGTGAATAGGAAAATTCGAGAGACAAAAACCCATTTAGAAAATGCTGAAGCTTCTGTGATTTCTCTGTCCCAAATATTCCTATTTCTCTACTTCATGTTGGTATTAATAGTATTCAGTATAATTGTCTCTGAGTGCCATTATGTAATATCTCTGCAACTTTATGATCAGTAACATACCTGTTATTCAATACAGTAGTCAGCGAATGAAAAATTATTTTCTACCAAACAATAACTAAGGCATATGAAAAATAAGTTTTGTTAAAAATGTCACATGCAAAAAAGCAAACACAGCAACACAAAGACTAAAGCCATCTGAACAATATTTGTAGATGACATGAAAGAGAATTATAAAGGCTAATTAAAGAAAATGTTAGAGGTTTTTATGTATAGCAAAGGCAAGTGTCTTCCCAGAGTATTTTTATATAGTGTAGTACTTTGATTCCGGGTGTAAAGATACAGATGTACATGATACTGAACAAATGAGAACTGTACTTTTGTACTTAAGATAGATACTATTTTCTGCCTTGGATTCTTTCTTGGAGTTTATCTTATATTTTCTCCCTTTTCTCCTTTCAATATGAATTCCCACTAATTGGGAAGAAAATTTCAAAAAAGAAAACAAAGTGAAGAATAACGAGGACATTTGCTTTCAGTCTTCACATTTGTACACCGAGTGTGCCCCAAGAGAAGTAGTTAGAGTCTGTATGTTCTGTTCCACTTGAGGACAATGCCACAGGAAGAAGTCTCATACAGGATTATAATTGATGTCATTGCCAGCGAAGAAGTCTCTAGTATGTGCCGTAGGGCCGCGGCATGTTCCCCATGGCCTCATTGATGTCTAGTTTATACAGGCCTCTGTATAAAGGGAAGGTCTCTCAAGAACCAGATGACAGAGATGAACAGGAACACAGTGCTCATTCCCATTGAACTTTTGTTCATCGCAGAATTGCTCTGTGAGGTCAAGCTCACAATTTAAGAGAGAATTTTTGAAGGTTCTAATTGTTTATGTTATTTACGTACAGCATTCCTAAATAAAATACAATTATCCTTTCTTAATTTTACTTGAAACATATGTGCATGTTGATACCATTATCATTATTCTGTAAACACTCACTCTCTCTCACACACACACACAATCATTTTAAGATAAAATGCCAAGATTTTAGAATTATAATTGTTAAAGTTTTGTGACGCAGAAACAGCCACATAAAAACACGTGTACATAAAATAACCTACAATTATGCATATGGAAAATGATAACGGTCATTTAAAATTTGAATGAATGAGTTCCTAGTCAAAAGTCAACTTGTCAGTAAGATGTGGTATTAGTGTCAGAAGAAGACAAGGGATGCATTGAGGACACAGTAGTGTAGGGAGACAAGAAAGCCCATTCAGTGGCTAACCATAAACAGAAAAGAAATCAATAGAAGTAAGCTCTGTGGACGGCTGTGTCACTCTTTCCCACCTGATGCCCAGGGCTGGATTGTTAACAAAGTGGAAAAGGAGACTATCAACCTTAGAAGATTCATGTCATTCATGTCAGCATATTGCCCTGCTGCTCATGGAGGCCATGTGGCAACAGGCAATGTGATTTCCCTAATAACAAGGACAGTCATATTCACAACAAATATTGGTTGACTTAAGAAGTTGAGCTACTGAGTAGATCATGTTGATAATTTATATTAGGTAAAATATAATCATACAGAATAACATCTAAAATATGGATGAAAATGATTAGAGGAAACATTGATATAGCAGATACAGTCTACAATAAAGGAAAAAAGAAAAATGATAAATTAGGATGTCTATATAAGTTAATGAATTGCTCCAAGATCTTGGAAACCTAGTTTGTGTTTCCGGAAATATCCCAAAGCATACTATTATAGTTTCAATTGTAAAAACAAAAAACTAATGAATGCTTCCTACAAAAACCACGTAGATGAAATCTGCTTCTTTCCATTAAATACTTAAAAATATTACAGAAATGTAATATTTTTACAAGAAACACATTTCAAAAATGTGTTTGTTTTTATTTTTCCTATGAAGAGTCAATGCAATATTACTGAATTTCTGTATTTCTGAATGCTTAAATTTGCTTGGTGTTACAAAGCATAAAATTTTGCTTTAAAAATTACAGTTGATTTTATTCTCTCTCTGACTCCTGAGATGGTCTCTGTCCAAAAGCATTAAATCCTGACCTGAGTTTGCAGGACAGCCACACAGGCAACCAGACTTAACATCAGGAAATAGTTGAGTCTCTACCTGACAGAGGATAGCTATAAAACGGAGCATCAGGAGAATCTAAGGGGTGAAATAAAAAGAAAAATGACACAAAAGGGAGATTAATTTGAAATACAGATCATTTTCCCAAAAAACCTCATACTAATAGTTTAACACGAATTACCTTTTAGAATTGTCTTTTAAAATGTTATAGCTGTACAGTTCATCATATTACTTACAGTATGTGAGGTTGGAGAGGTGAGGTACTTCTGCCTCCTCTTGTCTTTCTGTCTGCCAGAATGGGTTTCTGAGAAAATGGCAGTCTCCCCTAAAAGCTATTAAATTACGATGAAAAATGTACATCCAGTGTGTAAAAGTACCACAATTTCTGTATCTATTCCTCAACTGAGGGGTATCTATCTGGGTTGTTTCCAGGTTCTGGCTATTACGAATAAAGCTGCTACAAACATGGCTGAGCAAATGTCCTTGTTGTGTACTTGAGCATCTTTTGGATATATGCCTAGGAGTGGTATAGCTGGATCTTGAGGAATCACTATTCCTATTTGTCTGAGAAAGTGCCAGATTGATTTCCAAAGTGGTTGTACAAGTTTGCATTACCACCAGCAATGAGGAGGGTTTCCTTTTTGCCACAAGGACCAAATATATCAGGGCACAAGGGTCTCTCATGAGACTGTTTCTCCAACCAAAGACCATGTATGGATATAATCTAGAACCCCTGCTCGGATATAGCCCATGGTAGCTCAGTGTCCAAATGGGTTCTCTAATAAGGGGAACAGGGACTATTTCTGACATGAACTTAATGGCGAGCTCTTCCACTCCCCTCCCACGAGGGAGGAGCAGGCTTGCTAGGCCACAGAAGAGGACATTGCAGCCAGTCCTGAAGAGACTTGATAAGCTAGGGTCATATGGAGGGGGAGTAGGTCCTCCCCTGTTAGTGGACTTGGAAAGGGGCAGGGAGAAGATGAGGGAGGGAGGGTGGGATTGGAGGGAATGAGGAAAGGACTACAGCTGGCATACAAAGTAAATAACCTGTGATTAATTAAAAAAAAAAGTACATCCAGGATCTTTCAATTAGCCTTTAACAACCACTCATTTCCATATCGGCCTTAATAGTGCAGTAGGCTGTTTCTTATCTCAATTTGGTCCTGCTGTGTTGCTCCTAATTTTCCTTCCTTTGTTTCTTTCATCAATAATGAGTGATACCTATGTGGAAAAATAGGGTATCAGAGTTGACTCATGGAAAATAGCATTGACATGGTGTGTGTCTGCCTGTGTGTGTGTGTGTGTGTGTGTGTCTGTATGAGAGAGAGAATGTAGTTATGGATATTTACACCTCTAAACGGGAGGTTGACTGGTGTGGATCGGGAGAAGGACGGGAGCTGTAGTGGAGTGCAGGAATCTGTGGACACCACCTTCTCGCCTTGATGTATAAGTAGTATCTGTGCATTTTTCCTGGATAGTTATAACTGTACAGGGAAGTAAGAAGCAAGATACCTCTAGCGCCATTCCTTTATAGCACAGATGGGTTTAGCATGGAGACCTCTGTGGTTCAGAACACTGTAGAATAAGGTGATTCTAGAGTAACTAGTTGTTCTTCTACTCTCCACTGAGCCGTAATCTATCAGCTCATTTGTCTTACTGGTTTTCTAAATGCCAAAACTTATCTAGATCATAAGAAATTGAGATGCATCTGTTATTATGGTTTTGTTTTCTTCATTTATTTTCAACTATTTTGTATTTTTCCTTTTTATTTATTTTTCTATTTATTACAGTTTATTCATTTTGTATCTAGTTGTAGCCCCATTCTTCATGTCTTCCCTTCCTTTTCTCTCCACATGCCTCTCCTCTATTCCATTGATAGGGGAGATCCTCTTCCCCTTCTATCTGACCTTATCCTACCAGGTCTCATCAGGACTGGCTGCATTGTCTTCCTCTGTGGCCTGGTAAGGCTGCCCCCACCCCCAGGGGGGGAGAAATGATCAAAGAGCCAGCCACTGAGTTTATGTCAGAGACAGTCCCTGTTCCCCTTTTTAAGGAACCACTTGGACACTGAGCTGCCATGGGCTATATCTGAGCAGGGGTTCTAAGTTTTTGCCAGGCATGGTCCTCGGTTGGAATATCAATCTCTGCAAAGACCTTTGAGCCCAGATTCTTTGGTTCTGTTGGTCTCCTTGTAGAGCTCCTGTCCCCTCCAGGTCTATTGAAGTAGATACTGAGACTCATAGCCAAACTTTGGGCAGAGTACAGGGTATCTTATAAAAGAAGGGGGAGATAGAAACTATTTTGTATTTAAAAGATTAACATTTATGGTTTCCAGCCCTTTAATCTGAGATAGTGTCTGTCTTTGTTGCAGAGGTGTGTTTCTTGAATGCAGCAGAATGATGGATCCTGTTTCTGAAACCATTCTGTTAGTCTGTGTCTTTTTATTGGAGAGTTGAGTCCATTGATGTTGATAAATAATAGTGGCCAATGAATGTTAGTTCCATTTACTGTGAAGTTGGTGGTGATAGTATGTTTGTGTGCTTGTCTTCTTCTGATTTTTTTGTTGTGAAGTTATCTATAGCCTGTGTTTTCTCGAGTGTAATTGATTTCGTTGCATTGAAGTTTTCCTTGTAGTATCTTCTGTAGTGCTGGGTTGCTGTGTAGATATTGTTTAAGTTTAGTCTTGTCATGGAATATTTTGTTTTCTCCACCTATATCAATAGAAAGTTTTGCTAGGTATAATAGTCTGGTTTGACATCTATGGTCCTTTAAAGTCCACATGACATCTTTCCAGGTCCTTCTGGCTTTCATAGTTTCTGTTGAGAGGTCTGGTGTGATTCTGATGGGTCTACCTTTGTATGTTACTTGGCCTTTTTCCCTTGCTCCTTTTAATAGAAAAGATCATGTTGAGTGAGGTAACCCAGAAACAGAAAGACACATGTTATATACTTACTCATAAGTGGTTATTAGACATATAATATATGATAAACATACTAAAATTTGTACTTCTAAACAACAAGGAAGACGCTAGGGAAGATGCTCAATTATCATTCAGAAGGGCAAATGTGATAGACATTAGAAGCAGGAAAAGACAAGGAACAAGACAGAAACCTATCACAGAGGGCCTATGAAAGACTCTGAGGTATTGAAGCAGAGGCTAAGACTTATAGCCAAACTTTTGTCAGAATGCTTGGAATTTTATGAAATAAGAGGGAGATAAAAAGACCTGGAGGGGACAGGAGCTCCAAAAGGAGACCAACAGAGTCAAATAAAACTGAGCCCCAGGATCCCTGAAAAGACTCCAACCAAGGGCCATGCATGGAGAGGACCTAAAACCCCAGCTCAGAGATAGCTCATAGACTCAGTCTTCAAGTGGGTTCCCTAGTAAAAGGAGTAGGGGCTACCTCTGGCACGAAATAAGTGACATCCTCTCTGATCACTTCCCCCTGCGGGGGGTGGGGGAGTGCAGCCTTGCCAGACCACAGAGGAATAGAGTGTAACCTGTCCTGATGAAACCTGATAGGCTACGGTCAGATAGAAGGGGAGGAGAAGGGGAGGAGGACCTCCTGTATCAGTGAGCTGGGGGAGGGGTATGCGAGGAGAAGAGGGTGGGTTTGGGAGAAGACAAGGGAGGGGGGTCACAGCCAGGATACAAATTGAATAAATTGTAATAAATGCTGCTGCTGCTGCTGAAGATATAATAATAATAATAAAAGAAAAAATATTTTGGTTTCCTCTCCCCTGATTCTTCCCAGTTCTTCCCAGTCTTCCCCCACCCATCTGTATCTACAACATTTGTGTCTCTACTTAGAAAACAAACGGGCATCTAAGAAATAATAATAAAATAAGACAAAACAAACAAATTGGAAGAGGTCAAAACAAAAAAGAGAAAGAGCAAAATAAAAAGCACAAGAAGCATATATAGATGCTGAAACACATAAATTTGTACACGCTGTATATTTTTGCCATAATATATATGCAAATATATGACCATATATATATATTCAAAGGACATGTAAAGTTTAAAAGAAAAAGAAAAGAAAAACTCTGACACTCAACCTTAGGAGACAAAGAACCTCCAAAGATATGATTAAGTTCAATTTGTGTTGACCATCTATTGTGGGTCATGGGACCTACCCTTAAGAAGAGTTTGTTTTCCCCGTGAGACTCCCTTGGAGAAAACTAATTTTTCATTTGCAACTCATTATGAATTAGAGCTAGCCTTTTAAATTTCTTATGACCTTAATAAATTTTAGGTACAAGAATTATGAGTAGACCATTTTTTGTGCTTGGCTTCATATTGTAAATTATGTACACATGACTTCCAATCTCCACCTTAATCTGCAAGATAAGCTTGACAACTGCCATGTTCCTGATGAGATACTAAGTCTTGTGGTGTTTAAAAATATGTCCGATTTGTAGACTCTTGTTTAACTTTACTCCATTGAGCTCAAAACACAATAACTACTGATGAATTCAGTTAGAAAGTCATGAAGAAGTTTAATTCATTTGTAATTCTCATGCAGCATGAGAATAGAAATACTGTGGAATACAGTAATGTCTCAAAGCCAGCTCTCATAATTGATTGTGACATTTTCCCTGTGAGTCCACATGCTTTATTGGAGTTGTCAAGTCCTAGGTAAAGGAGAAGAAACTCTGACAACTCAAGTCTATGCATATACTCTTATTTTCATTTAACTATTTCTTTCTAAAACATCTAATTAACAGATGTTTTCCAGAATCCCAATATTCCAACGCACACCTGTATGGGTGTGAGTGTATATGAAGTCTGTAGTCAACATGTAGGCCCCGTATCATGATAAAATTCACATATAAAACCAAAAGACCTTCCTTATAACCAGTTTTACAAATACTTCTACTCATTATACTCCAATATCTCTATCGTCAATCTATGAAGAAATAAGTAAATTAATAACTTCAACAATTATTCCTTCTCTCCTGTGTTCTAGTCCCTGGAAAGCATCTTGGCATTCGTTACTAATTAATTCACTATCCTACCCATGGGCATTTGGGTCCCATCATAGTTTTCTGAGGTTTTAAAGGACAAACACAATTCTTTTCTTACATTAAATCTTAATGAGTCTGGCTCTCATAATTTTTATATACGTAATAAATTGAAAGGCTAAACCAAATCAAAGCTTCATTTTCAATTCTTATGCTGGCAATTCAGCAGTTAAAATGTCCAGATGAGAAATGTAATGTGAGTGCTGTTATTGCCTTGTTAACAGCAAGTCTACATTAACATTAGCCAGCAGGATCTCAGCCAGGCCTTCCCAATGGCCTGTTAAATGGTGCTCCACTTCTATACAGGGTTCACAGTAGGGACTTTGTATTCAAGGAAATATACCTTCTATTTCAGATCAGCTTTTATACTCCGTCTTGGATGTTCTCAGTCTCCAGTTTCTTGTCTGCTCAGAACCTCCACTTCTCATGTCAGGATTAAAATTAGCATTATCCATGCTTTATCTGAAACTCTTGTCTGATTGCATCCATTCCTAGGTCACCATGACAGTTTACTGAGCATCTATATTGGACATCTGCATTATGCATGTTTGATAGTAAATTAGACAAAATAAGGCATAGAATTTGTCACAGAGTAACTTAGTCTAGTAAGATGCTTGTGAGTGCTATATAGATCTGTATATGTAAAACTAATCAGAACAAATATCAAATTGGCTATGGTTATTTCCTGAACTATAGACATCAGGATCTAGCAAATCCCTGGTGGTTTCCTCCTCATCTGTCTAGAAACTGAGCAAGAGCCATCCAGTTCCAAGTCAACATGCCATACTGCTGACAGGATAAAGAACAGTTTGGCCCACAGCCATCCTCTATGCCATCATTTCTTCCTGGTGTGGGAATGACACTTGGAAGATGATGTGTATAGTTGGGATGTATGTGTACTACATCTAAAGGCTTTATTTGCCACCTCTCCTGGGCGATCTGTGAGGGGTTCATCAAGCTGTGTCCAGCTTTATAAAGGTTATATTTGTGTCTATCTTGCTTCCTCATTTGTCTTGGCTCCACCTCTAATTCTGAACAGCTACATCAGCAAACAGTCCCTCACTAGAAATCACTCTAAGTCTGATTTCTATCACTCCCAAACATTAATAACTGATAAAAGCCTTTCACTTTATTTCTCAAATTACTGTTGTTCCTCCCCCCCTTCAGGGTGACTCTCAAATCTTTTTTCAAATTGCTGTCTCTTCTTCATCTTTATCACCATGATTGGAAGCCTCTCAAAAGTATAAATCTTTTATATAAATTACCTGTTTTAGTTATCATTATTATACTAGATGTTAATGCCTATACTCTCTCTTATCCATAAAATTAAATGCCAAACAGAACTTAAACATTTTTAAGATTGTAACTCACTTGAAATCAAAATTGAGACTATTTGCAGTCATTGATGTATTGAATATAGACACAAGTTACCTTGAAATTATACTCTACTTTCTTATGAAATTGTTACTGTGTTGTAAGTGTATGGGAGCATTATCATGCATATATTGTATTTAAATTGTCATGAAAATTTAAAATTTAAACTATTGAGTCACTGACAACCATGGCGCTGAGATGCCCAAATAACATAGTCTTGGCCTTTTTACCCGATCTTACTTCCTAATTAATGTCTCTCATTCCCTTGTGATATCCCACTTTATCATGCTACTAATTTAATATGTAAATTAAAACATTTACATATTCCACAATCTTTGATAATGTGATTCTCTTTGCTTGAACTATTCCTTGCTTCCTTTGTGAAAAATAAACTGTGCCACTTTTGAGTGTATATTAAAATATTAATTTTCATTTGATCTTCTTTTATAATTATATGAGTTTAAAAGTAGAAAATGAGGGATTGGGGATTTAGCTCATTAGTAGAGTGATTGTCTAGCAAGCACAAGGCCCTGGGTTCAGTCCTCAGCTTTGAAAAAAAGTAGAAAATCAATACAATTAACATGTTAGAGTTCTAGGATTTAGTTCAGAAACAAAATTATCAAATTTAATTTCCATTCCATATTAATTAATGTGTTAATTTATCCCTTTTATTACTAATTTATATTTTCTACCTAACTGTTTTTTAGATTCATAGCTAGTCTCTGTTTTTTTAAATTTTATTTTATTTTATTAATTACACTTTATTCACTTTGTATCCCCCCATAAACGCCTCCATCCTCCCCTCCAGGTCCCACCCTCCCTCCCCTTTCTTCACGAATGCCCCTCCCCAAGTCCACTGATAGGGGAGGTCCTCCTCTCCTTCCTTCTGATCTTAGTCTATCAGATCATACCAGGAGTGCCTGCATTGTCATCTTCTGTGGCCTGATAAGGCTGCTCTCCCCTCAAGGGGAGGTAATCAAAGAGCAGGCCAATCAGATTATGTCAGAGGCAGCCCCTCTTCCCATTATTATGTAACCCCCTTGGACACTGAACTGCCATGGGCTACATCTGTGCAGGGGTTCTAGGTTATCTCCATGCATGGTACTTGGTTGGAATATGAGTCTCTGGGAAGACCCCTGTGTTCAAATTTTCTCGTTCTGTTGCTCTCCTTGTGGGGTTCCTGTCCTCTCCAGATCTTATTATTTCCCACTTCTAACATAGGATTCCATGCACTCTGCCTGACAGTTGGCCATAAGTCTTAGCATCTGCTTTCATAGTCTGCAGGGCAGAGCCTTTCAGAGTCCCTCTGTGGCAGGTTCCTAGGTTGACATATATCCAAGAGAGGCTCAAGTACACAATAAGGACATTTGCTCAACCATGTTTGTAGCAGCTTTATTTGTAATAGCCAGACTCTGGACACAGCCCAGATGCCCCTCAACTGAAGAATGGATGCAGAAATTGTGGTACATCTATACAATGGAGTATTACTCTGCAATAAAAAATAAGGAAATCTTGAAATTTGCAGGGAAATGGTGGGACCTGGAAATGATCATCCTGAGTGAGCTGTCCCAGAAGCAGAAAGACACACACGGTATATACTCACTCATATAGACATATAACATAGGATAAACCTCCTAAAATCTGTACATCTAAAGAAACTAATCAAGAGAGAGGACCCTGACTAAAATGCTCAATCCCATCCTGAAAGGTGAAGAGGATGGACATCAGAAGAAGAAAACAAGGAACAATCTACCTAACTCTTATGTTTTAATTTTATACTCCTTTATTTTTTCTACCTATTTTATTATTAGTTAAAAGAAAAATGGTAGACATTTGATTTACCTATTGTCAAAAAAGTACATGACAATGCTTAGTTCATATGTCCATTGAATTATTAAAACAAGGTAACTCCTCTGCATGCCAAATAATACTGTTCTGAATAAAAACAGCTTTATTTTAGTCTGCTAAGTAGCATTGGTTTACAACTACTTTACCTGGAGATATTATTTTTACACTTGTTGAAATAATTTTATCCACAACTTAGCAACAATGTATGGAGTTGTTACTTTGTGAAGAGAAATTTGGAGAAGACTCAGACTGTGGAGCCTTCCAGCCCTAGTTGCATGGGATTGCTGCCTGACCTGCATGCATTTGTTGTATTTTGTCTCTCATTATTCTTCCTTCTTGCCCAGAAGATGAGTGAGCTGATTTATGTGCCATAATTTTATCCTAAAATACTGTCCTTCTGTTTGCATTGACTGGTTATCAGCCTTCCTAAGTGACAGTCTGCCAAGGAACAGACGCCATCATTCATAATTGACATCTTGCTTTTGACCTTGCTGCCTTTTCTGATTACTCTTATTGTCAAATGCTTTCTAGGGACTTTTCATTTTTTTTCTCCCATTGTTCTTCTACATTCAACCACATGGCTTTTCTTTTCTCCTTCAGAAACCAAATGTAGTGTGAAAGGCAAGGAAATCAGTCATTGACCACTAAGTAGGAAATCATCTTGAATATCATATATTGGGATTTTAATTGGGTTAGTGAACCTTTTCTACACAGAGAAAAGCAAAGACCTTACAAGAGTCATTCTGAAGGACACTCTGTCAGAACAGCTCCATAGAAAATTCCATATTACCATATATCCTTAATAAAACTACTGTATTACCTGAGACTTTGATCAACTACTATGTGTTCTAGGAAAGTTATCTATATGAATGCAACAACTCACTCTTTAAGGAAAATAGTGTTTATTGACCTTTTCAGTGTTAACTTAATATTCATTCAATTTAGCTTTGCAGTTTAAACCCATTAAAATTAGTAAGTATAAAAATATCAAATGAGGTAAAAGAACACATTTTTTAAAAAATCTGAAATCTAATAGTTGTTTAGATATTTTTTGAGCCAGACTTTAACCAGTTAGTTCAGAAAACTGAAATTAGACATTCAAGCATTCATTAGACAAAGACTACTTAGAGTAGAACTTAAGTTGTGTTTTAAGTGTGAAATATCCAGATGTGAAGAAGATGGCAAAGACCCTTGTCTTTTTTCCTTTTATTGAAGATAGATTCTTGATCAGGAGAGTCTTTCAGAGGCTTTCTGTAGAAGGCTCTTGTCCTGTTACCTGTCTTCTCCTGCTCCCAATGTCAATTGCATTTGCCCTTCTGAATGAGGATTGGGCATCTTCCTATGATCTTCCTTGTTGTTGAGGAGTATAGATTTTAATATGTTTATCCTATATTATATGCCTAATAACCACTTATGTGTGAGTATATACCATGTGTGTCTTTCTGTTTCTGGGTTACCTCACACAAGATGATCATTTCTAGTTCCTACCATTTTCCTGCAAATTTCATGATTTCCTTGGTTTTGTTTTGTTTAGCTTTGTTTTTTGTTTTTTTTTTTTTTTTTTGGAGCCTTAATTTTATTTGATTTTAGGCTCTATTTTTGAGCTGTTAATAAATTCCAGTAGTTTACTGGTAAATGACTGATTACTGAATAAAAATAATAGCACCGATTTTGGTTTCAAGTTTTAAAGAGAGCACCAGATCTCATTATAGATGGTTGTAAGCCAATGATGTGGTTACTGGGAATTGAACTCAGGACCTCTGGATGAGCAACCAGTGCTCTTAATCTCTCCAGCCCTACAATTTCCTTTTTTTTAATAGCTGAGTAGTATTCTGTTGCTTAAATGTATCACAATTTCTGTATCCATTCCTCCCTTGAGGGACATCTAGGTTGTTTCCAGATTCTGGCTTTTACGAATAAAGCTGCTACTAACATGGTTGAGCATATGTCCTTGTTATATGGTTGAGCATATGTCCTTGTTATATGGTTGAGCACATTTTGGATATATGCCTAGGAGTGGTAAAGCTGGATCTTGAGGTAGCACTTTTCATAATTTTCTGAGAATGAGCCAGATAGATTTCCAAAGTGGTTGTACAAGGTGATATTTCCGATAGCAATTGAGGAGGGTTCCCCTTTCTCCACATCCTCTCCAGCATGTGTTGTCACTTGAGTTTTTTATCTTAGCCATTCTGATAGGTGTAAGGTGAAATCTCAGGATTGTTTTGATTTTCATGTCCCTCATAATTAAGGACATTGAACATTTCTTTAAGTGTTTCTTTGCTATTTGATAGTCCTCTACTGAGAATTCCCTGTTTAGCTCTGTACCCCTCTGAAAGACTCTACTATGAATTATCAAAGCCGAGGATGAGATTCATAGCCAAACTTTGGGCAGAATGAATGGAATTTTATGAAAGAAGGGGGAGATAGAAAGACCTGGAGGGGACAGAATTTCCAAAGGAGACCAACAGAACTAAAAAGAACTGGGCCCTGGGGGCCCTGCAGAGACTGATAAACCAACCAAGGACCATGAATGGAGAGGACCTAAAACCCCTGCTCAGATATAGCCCATAGACTCAGTCTCCAAGTGAGTTCCCTAGGAAAGGAAGCAGGTGCAGTCTCTGGCATGAACTCAGTGGCTCTTTGATCACCTTCCCCTGGAGGGAGCAGCCTTACCAGGCCACAAAGAAAGACAATGCAGCCAGTCCTGATGAAACCTGATAGGCTAGGGTCAGATGGAAAGGGAGGAGGTCCTCCCTATCAGTGGACTAGGGGAGGGGCATAGTGGGAGAAGAGGGAGGGAGGGTGGGATTAGGAGGAGATGAGGGAGTGGTCCTCAGCAGGGATACAAAGTGAATACATTTTAATAAATAATAATAACTAAAACTTTAAAAATTTAAGAAAAAGAAAATAGATTCTAGCTGGGTGTGGTGGCACACGCCTGTTATCCCAACAATGAGGGAGGCAGAAGCAGGCAGATGTCTGTGAGTTCAAGGCCAGCCTGGTCTACAAAGTACATCCAAAACAGCCAAGGCTACACACAGAAACACCAGCAGTTTGGGTCTTTAGACTCCGCTGAACCCAGGGAGTGGGCTATCTGAACCCTTTTAATATAAGATTGGGTCATCTTCTGATTCAGCAGTAGAATCTGAGGCCTCACATTAGGGCCTCTGATTTTTCAAGATTACTTTACAGGCAGCTTTGTTAAAGAGATATGTCAATCATGCTGGTAATGAAGACTTACACTGATTATTAACACATGGTCTACCTCATCTCTAAAAGATACTGTACAGCACTGTATTGTAAGATGGTGTACCAGAATATGATATCGCTGGTAATGATATCTTGCTGACCCCTCAAGTGAATCAATGAATGGCCACAGACCTCAGGTACTGAGATCCTTGATGTGTGAACTCAACTTACCGTGATGAATTTTAGACTGCTGTGGAAGAAAATACCTAACCCCAGTAACTTTACTTTGAAGTTCTAGGGAAATTTGTCATATTTGTATTATTAATCTGATCATTAAAATGGAATATAAAGGTAAAGAAGAAATTCAAATCACTCTGGCAAATGGAAAGACTCAAATGAATGTCATGTGAGATCATGGAGACTGCTCTTGGTCATGTTCAGAATGTTCTTAGCCAGGCAGTGGTGGTGCACGTATTTAATACCAGTACTCAGGGGCAGAGGCAGGTGGATCTCTTGAGTTCAAGGCCAGCCAGAGTGAGTTCCAGGACAGCCAGGGATACACAAAAAGAATGTACTTAATGGCAAACGATGACCCTTTGAGGGATTTTTGCCAGCTATGACATGAAAGAAACACACATTTTGCATCTAGGGGGATATGTGTTTTATGTTTATCTGTGTGTTAATGGGAGAAAATTAAATGTTTTCTTACCACATGTGAGGTTATGGTGCTCTATTTAGAAATCCTTAATAAAATAGCAAGTTTGGTTAAAATGAGCATGATCGCAAAAAATGATTTGCACAATTCCAGCTTCGTTGATTTTTATATTTTGCATTAAACTACCTATGTCACTTGAGTCTTATTTTGGTTGCCTGAGCCTGTGGAGAATATTTTCAAGAAATAAAATTTGAATTTATAGGATTGCCATTCTGGCAAAAAAGTGAATATATTCTGACTAAAATAACTTCATAACAGACATAAAATGAGAATATTTCATAAAGTGTCTGCCCAAACATCCATCCAAAGGATGCATTGCTTTGCCTCCCACATCTTGTAAAGACAGGAGCCACTAACTGGAGACTTACCTTCAGAGATTTCATAGTAGTATGCCATACGTTTCTCCGAAGATTATATTATAATATTTTAGATAGACTCAATTCTTTTGTTTTTTATTTTTAATGTAACATGGCACTAACTCATTTATAAACACAACATTGTGGCTATAGTTTAACAAATGAGTGTGAATTCTAATTTTCTATAGTAGTCAGTTTACTTCAGATGATACCATTTGCTTTAAACGTGTTTATTTTTATATCATGTGAATGGGTCTGACCACATACACATACACGCGGGCACCCATGAAGGCCAGAAGATGACATCAGAGTCCCTGGAACAGGAGGGACAGGTGTTGTGAGCTGGCTAAGGCGGCTGCTAGAAACCGAATCTGGCTCTTACACGAAGGCAGAAAGCGCTCTTTCCGGCTGAGCCATCTTTTAGCCAGGTTCTTATCTTAAATGATTAGAATGTTTCCCATTTTAAAAAGCTAGTTCACGGTATACTAATCATTCTTTTCTCTTTCTTAAAAGATATTTTATTTTAACTGTGGAGGATTTTCACGCTAGTAAGATGATGTAGATGAGTTGAGGCATGTTGTGTTTTAGTCTTTCTCTGAGGAGCCAGGATCAGTCTTGGTGTCTATGACTAATTCAGTCCACATATTTGTCAAGTGCGTTTTATTTTCCTGTCATTTAGATTCAGCATGATTCCTGCCTAGTGTCAATTCTTTTGAGGTGTCATTTATTTTCTCATCCTTTTGCCATCATTATGCTTATTTAAAAATATATAGTTTTCCCAGTTGAGGAATTTTAAAAAGGTTAAATCAAAAAGAATTCATGGACATACTAGATATACAAAATAAGTCTTATTTAACTGGAATATTTAGAGGCTATTCCCTCTGTGTTTATTATATTAGATTGAGTGAAGGTCAGTAGTTCTAATTGTTATTACCTTCTTGGTTTTATAGATTTTAATTCATAGATCATAGCTCCTAATCAAATTTACATAGATATATCCATAACACATATTAAATAATAAATATAAATAAGCAAATATTAAAACTTGTTGATTTTTTTTATCTTTCAACTGTTTTGATTGATACAATTTCAGCAAAAGTATAGGGATTGTTTATATGTTCCTTATTCACTTATTATTAATACCTAAAATCCAACTGGCTACACCTGTCATCATAAATAATCCAGTATTTTACCTGAAGTTGGTATTTAAACTTTCTCAGTCTTCTACTCAGTTTAAAAAAATACTGTAGCATATGTGTACTCCTAACCTCGGGTTGTTTAGAGTAGCTTTTGGGACTTTTCTTGTTTGGTTCTCTGTTTGCATCTTGAGAAATTCTAGCCAAGTACTGTGTATAATGTCAGTCCACCGGCATTTGTGCCGGAACTTCTCAGCAACCCACAGACTATGGGTGAGAATCTAACTCCATGTCCTGAACAGCAGAATATTTCTGTCGATTTTTCAAAATTCTTTACGTAGCAGGTTTATTTGTTTCTCTCAATTCATTTATTGAATGTATAGTTTATTTATATCTTTTGGGCTTATTTGTATTTGTCCTTACCAATATATTATAAAGCAAGAGTACGTTATTTATTTTGTTCATTTTTTTCATATACTGGGGACTCAAATTCTTCTACTTTGCTTTGTAACCCTTTGGCATATCTCCCACCATTTTGGGCCTTTCTTTTACCACTTCCTCACTTTCTGGAAATATAGGACAAACCAAGTTCCTGTACAGACTTGGTCTGGGTCTAGTCTCTGCTGCTCCACTAAGGTACAGAATCTCTATTAGGTGATAAGATTTAGAATACATATATGATCACCAAGTATGCTCCGTGATGATCTGACCTTCATATTTGCACGCCCTCTCAGTTGGTAGTGGTAGAATACACACCTGGATATTTGTATAGTAATCTATATATATACAGTTCTATGCACAAACATATATCTATAATTATTTCTGTGAGCCATTATCTCTTTAGACTGATGTAAGCATAAGTTTATAGTATCTCTAACTGTGGTCCATTATCACACAAGTCATTCAGTTCTTCTCCAGTGCTTTCTTTGTAATCTTTCAATCAAACAGCAGGAAATCTTCCACCTATCATTTTTTACTTATGCTTTTAAAAATTTAGTATGACTTTGTTGCTCTCCTTGCAGAGCTCCATTCCCTCCAGGTCTTTCTATTTACCCTTTTTTCATAAGATTCCCTGCACTCTGTCCAAAGTTTGGCTATGAGTCTCGGCATCTGCTTTAATACCCCTCTGGGTTAGAGTCTTTCAGAGGCCCTCTGTGGTAGGCTCCTGTCCTGTTTCTTGTTTTCTTCCTCTTCAGATGTCTATCCTTTTTGCCTTTCTCAATGAGGATTGAGCATCTTACCCAGGGTCTTCTTTCTTGCCAAGCTTCTTTAGGTGTACAGACTTTAGTATGATTATCTTATATGTCGAATATCTACTTAAAAGTGAGAATATACCATGTGTGTCTTTCTGCTTCTGGGATAACTCACTCAGGATGATCTTTTCTAGTTCTCACCATTTGTCTGCAAATTTCATGATTTCGAAAGAGTGTAGGGAATCTTATAAAAGAGGGGGAGATAGAAAGACCTGGAGGGAACAGGAGCTCCTCAAGGAGAGCAACGGAACCAAAATATCTGGGCCAGGGGGTCTTTTCTGAGACTGATACTCCAATCAAGAACCATGCATGGAGATAACCTAGAACCCTTGCACAGATGTAGCCCATGGCAGCTCAGTATCTAAATGGGTGAAAGTAATAGGAACAGGCACTGTCTCTGACATAAAGTTAGTGGCTGGATCTTTGATCACCTCTCCTGAGCAGAGGGTGCAGAATTACCAGGCCACAGACAAAGACAATACAGTTAGTTCTGATGAGACCTTATAGGCTAGGGTCAGAGGACCTTCCCTATCAGTGGACTAGAGGAGGGGCATGGGAGGAGAAGAGGGAAGGAGGGCAGAATTAGGAGGGGAGAGGGGGCTACAGTTGGGATACAAAATGAATAAATTGTAATAAATTAAAACATCACCAATAGTCAAACCCTAACCTTGAAAATGACATCTTTAGTCATCAGAGAGTTATGCTATTCCTAATGGAATTTATGTGTGCATTCTCACCCCCTTTAATGCAGATATTTTACAAGTCTCTATGAATAAGTATATATGTTGCTTAAGATAGAATCAAAAACTTTATCTACAACTTGCTGGTTGTGCTGCAGAATTACTTTTACATCAATGAAGCATAGTTCCACCTTCTGTTTGTTGCTTCTGAAACAGAGAAAATACAACTGAATCAAGCTTCTATTTAGAGTCCACAGAATGAGGCATTAGATATAAGTAAAATCAGGGCTTTTCTATTTCTGCTCTACTTCCCCCAAAGGACACCGAGATGTATATAGTTATGAATAAACTTCAAGTACTGTAGCTGGGCAGATATTCATCTGTCCCATCCTAACTTGACTACTCTGGCCTGGCCTACTTCCCATCTTAATCTCGTCCTTGTTCCATCCTTGTCCTCATGGAGACCTCTTCTCTCTCTCTCTCTCTCTCTCTCTCTCTCCTTTTTCAACTGTGATTCTCTCCTTGAGATCAGAAGTCCTGTGTTGTGGGTGATTAATATTTATTATTAATTTATCTTTTAGTTAAGCAGCAGTTATTGGTAAACCAGCTGCATACCCAAATCACCACACAGAGACTAGGATTTATTTAATTAACCTAGAGCACAATGCTGGGCAATAATTACTCCATCCCAAGGCTGCATAATTTCCTCCCATTCAGATTTACCACTTTATACTTGATTTTAGTCTTATCTTAGGTCCAGTTCATCTCTCCTCATGGTTCCAAGTCCTCTCTTCCCCATCTCTCCTCTCTGAACATCCCACTAGCTTCTTTCTCCTCTCCTCTGGACCAGGATGTCTCACCCTATTCTCTCCATTGCTTAGCATTAGCTGGTTGTTTTATTGACAATACAGAGAACAAATGGGGGCACATTTACACAAACAGGTGTTGTTTAGAATAAACATCACAGTGCAATGTCTAGATTGAACCAGATAGTGGGGTAGAGAAATCGGTATTTGAATGAACAAGAGTAAATTTTTTACATTCCACAAGAATATTCTACCAACAATCTTGCTCTCAGTTCTCCTTCTCTATAGGCTATTCAGACCTTTATTGACAAATCTGCGGTGATGCAAAACACTTTTTCACACAACCTTGAGTCAATAGATGCTTCATAGAAATGCCTCCAACCTCTGTACACATCAATACTCCAAAGCGAGAAATGTAAATTTTTGAATCTTTTCTTCAGATATTTCTCCATGTAAATTTTCCTATATGCTTAAAATACAAATGTTATATATTTTATAGCTGTGCATTATAAATGCATGTGAGCATCTTGCCCGATATTTTAGATGTGATTCTATTAAATTCTCAGCTCCCTTTATTTAAATATGAACTTCTGAGACCAAAGTCCTATTGTGAATGTAGTCCGTAAGAGCAATAAAACAGCAGTGAGTTGTACTGGTTATTTGCATGCTAACCACGAGTGCAATACGATATTAATGTTTTCTCTTTTGGCAAATATCTATTATCACAATCTACTAAATCATCCTGTCCCTGTTCTGCTTTTTCATGATAAAATAGCCTAAAAAAAAGCAGCTTAGAGAGAAAAGATTTATTCTGGTTCACTTTTCAAGGATACAGTTCATCCTAGAGGGGAAGTCAAAGCAGCAGGGGGTAAAACTGCTCCTTACATTCACAATCAGAAGCAGAGTGAGCTGAACCCATGCAGCCCTGTCTTCATTTCCACATTCCAGGATGGAAACAAGGGGCAGTGGGCAGGTCTTCGCATCTCAGTTACGACACTCCACGTAACTCCCCATTGGCAAGCCTGGAAGTTGATATCCCAGTATTGCATGAGAATAACTCTTAGAAAAGAGCTAGAAGCAAAACACCACGAAGCAGTGTGCATTAGCAAAGTCTTCTGACTCTCAGCTGGGTTGTCAGCTTCATTTTTATGTGGCTATTAGTCTCATGCTGTAAGTCATGTCATGTTACAGTTCCAGAAGCATTCACATTCAGGCATGCTATACTATGTGTTGACCAACCTACACTATGTTGAGTAAACTACTTGTATATGTGTTTTTAAATTGACTTTTAATTTAAAACATTACATCCTGAAGCTTGTACAGCTGGTTCACAAATAATCACAGCATTGAAAAGTAAAAGTATTTTGATTATGTACTAACAGAATATTTGAAATATGACTTAGACTTGAAAGAATCTCTTTCCTTCCTTATTCAACTCACTGCACAGGGGTAGCTAATTTCCCACTCACTTTTCTTCATTTTCTTTTTTCTCTGTGTTAGTGAGCTAAGCTCTTAGGAGGAGTGCACAGCAAGAATAACTAGAAACAGTATTTACAAAGTAGGGAACAGGCATCCAGAACTATGAACTCAGTGATCCTATAGTTTCTTTCAGATTCTAGTCAATGCTAAGAATCTGTGCATATATAGAGATAGGTGGGTTTACCTGTCATGAGAATACCCCTGAAAACACTAAAAACATGTTCATTGCAAATCCCATCCTTATTGCTCTGGGAAGACATGTGGACAGGACGTGTGTCTATATTGATGAGATAAACTATACCATAGATGTTATCAGGTTCCACTATTTTTATTTTTTACTGGAATTTCACTTGGTCCAGAACCTCTATACCATGCATTATTTCTTCCTATCCTGAAGCTCTTTAGTTATTCCACTAACATCAACCTCTTTAATTTCAGACAGACAAAGGTCTTTCAGAAGTATGGCAGCAAAGCAATCCCGGTAATCACTGGCAAAAGGCCACCATCCTCCTGGGAAAATTAAGGAATTTTGAGGTCATATTTCAAGGTATCAGAACACGTGATCTAGGAGGCGGAGCTGCAATTGATGATATTGAATTCAGGAACTGCACAACTGGTGAGTCTCTGTGAAGTCTTCCTATCTGGAAACGCACTTATAAGATGGCCATTTTCGTCTTTGTTATGTGTTTATAAAATGTTCTCTTTCTGCATATTTTGTCCGTACACATGAATAAATTGAAAAGTAAAGTTTAATAACTGTAAACTTAAAATATCTATTAGGAGGTAATAAGCATCCGTTATCATCTGGGTAACTATAAGAGGATGTATTATAAACTGTCTAAGGAAAAACAGAAACTTACCACTCACTGCTCTAGATGCCAGAAAAACCAAACCATTGTGTCATCTCATGCAATGTTTGAAGACAGAACTGTTTCGTTGGGTCACATAGTGGAAGTGAAAATTTTCTCCCTAAGACCTATACTTTTATACTAATTCACTGTTGTCAGCTCTCTCTTCATGACCCAGTCCCATCCTCCAAATGTCATCCCTTCCTGAAAGTTAGTATCTCAACAGTGAATTTGAATGGGATTTAAAATTTACAATGCCCTGCTGGGTAGAGTCTTTCGGAAGCCCTCTGTGGTAGGCTGCTGTCCTGCTCCCTGTTTTCTCCCTCTTCCAATGTCTATCCTACTTGCCTTTCTGAATAAGTATTGAGTATCTTACCAAAGACTCTACCTAACAGGGTATCGAAGCAGATGCTGAGATTCATAGCCAAACTTTGGGCAGAGTGCAGGAAATCTTATGAAAGTAGGGGGAGACAGAAAGATCTGGAAGGGACAGGAGCTCCACAAGAAAAGCAATAGAACCAAAAAATCTGGGCCCAGGAGTCATTTCTGAGGACCATACATGGATATAGCCTAGAACCCCTGCACAGATGTAGCACATGGCAGCTCATTATCCAAGTGGGTTCACTAGTAAGGGAACAGGGGCTGTCTTTGACATGAACTTAGTGGCTGGTTCTTTGATCACCTTCCCATGAGGGAGGAACAGCCTTACCAAGCCACAGAGGAAGACAATATAGCCAGTCCTGATGAGACCTGATAGGCTAAGGTCAGATGGAAGGGGAGGAGGACCTCCCCTATCTGTGGACTGGGGGAGGGGCATGAGAGAAGAAGAGGGAGGAAGGGTGGTGTTGGGAGGGGACGAGGGAGGGGGCTTCAGCTGGGATACAAAGTGAATAAATTGTAATTAATAAAAATAAATTAAATAAAAATATATTGTATATAAAAAAGTTACAATGCCTTCTCATTCTCATTATTCAATTGTAAGTCTGCTTTCATATAATCCCTTTTATATCATACAGAAGTTTCCCCTTTTATATTTATGTTCAACATGATATAAAATGTAAATTCTGGGATATACACAGCTATCTTTAACATAGAAAATTAAATATGAGATAACAAAAAGATTAGAAACTGATTGCTGATGTATGCATGAGAAATAAATTTAAGTCCACACCAAACAGAACCTGAGCTTGAAACTATGTGTGGGAGATTTTAAACGCTGCTCCAAACTAGAGCCCATTCAGATAACAATGTGAAAGAATTTGCAATCCTTAATGACAGTCTAAGTGTAAAGTCGAGCTACAGATTGTCTTTATAGAACTACCTACTAAATGTCTAAAATGATCATAAATAAGTTTGTACAGTTTCAGCTTGCAAAAATTCTTACAAAAGAGGAATTCCTTTGTTTGAGGTCTAAAATTGTTCTGTGTGATACATACTGCCAATGAATGGTACTGTTGTGGTTTTCTGTGCACAACTTCTTGGCAGCAAGCCTCAGGAGAGGAGGGGAGAGCTGAACCTGTATGAGGAGTAATTTCATTATGGCTCTCATATTAAGTTACTAATCAACCAAGGGAGTTCAAAAATGGAATCTTGGCATGGATGATGTTAAGTTATCTGTCCATTTTATAAGCAATACAGCTTCAAAGTACTCTGGTTTGTTATAAACAAACATTTTAAAACTTTATGTTCCCCGTTGTTCCCAGGAAAGGCAGGTGCTCCTCAGTTGCCTGACACATGTACATAAAGTGAATCTTCTTCATGTGTCCCTTATGTCATTGGGAACACAGCTCTGCATACCAAAGGCATGCCTGGTGTAATTTCCTAGCAAATTTCGTAGATTTTCATTGGTTAGAGATCAAATTCATTGAAAAAAAAACATGAGCCAGAAGAAGGCCTGTATTATGTAGTTTGTTCAAGCATACCAGATGAAGCATGGATATTTTTGAAGAACTTAATATAGACACAAACAACTTACACATAGCAAAAGATAATGAAATTGTTACCCTCATCTCTATTCCATCTGGTTGAGAATGGTTCATATACAAATCATATAGAGTTCAACATACATTTGAAATATAGGGAAGAAGAAAGAAAATATATACTGGAAAAAAAAAGAAATGCTCAACTTCATAATTATAAAAGTTCTTAATTTAGGCACAATTGTTCCCTAACTTTAAACATTCATCTGATACAGCCCTTATCTGCAACAAGACCTTGGGTGCCCACTTGCTCTCTGTTTCTTAGTTTAAGGCAAATAGCATCCCCCCTATTTTTGCCTTATTTTTCTTACTTATAAAATAGCAATGATGATATTCCTATCTGACTCAGTTACTAATTCTAAAGTATATAAGGCATACTTGGTGTTTTAAGAGTTGTTAGCTTAAAAAGTATATACAAATAATAGCAAAGGCTAAAAATTGTTTAAGTAGTGAAAGATTCTATGTCAACACTGATTGGATATAGTACACAGAGAGGTCCTGGAAATAGATTATCCAGAGGTAACACATTGGTAGTGGAGGGTAGATTGTAAAATCAAAAAATAATGCAACAAAATGGAAAATTCATATTCATATCTGATTCTGCTCCAAACTTCCATTTCGACATGTTTAGCAAATGTCTGTTGGTTGCTAAAGTTGAGGAAATTCTGCAAGATATGATGAGTACATTCTCAGAGCAAGGAAGAATGTGTGCTGCTTAATGTTCTGGAATATTGGTTTTTAAAATTCCCATTTGTTGCTTCATTCTTGCTTTTTACAACCCCTGCTTCACTCCCAGTGTGTCACCTCTGGATATTTTATTTTCAGGGCTTCTCCGTAAACTACATCCAAGACAGGAATAAATCCATGTTCTCAGGGCAAAAATCAAATAGTCTTAGAAATCATTTCTTTTCTTCTGAAAATCTAAAAATCCAATTATTACTAGTTTCTAGTTTAGGGAAAAGGGTGGACAATATTTAAGGTGTAGAAAATATTTCTAGAAATCAGTAAAAGCTACTAAGTAACAAAATAAACTCTGATTCTCTATAAATTCAGAATAGTCAATCATACCATTCCCATTAAATAATCCTGACTATGAAAGGCTGAAATAGTGTGAGGAAAATGTGAGAAATCTAGCATCAATTTTAGATATCTGGTACATTGTCTTCATGTCTAATCTGAAGAAGAGTTTCTCTTTTATTATAGACAGTTTCATATCTTTCATTTTTCATCTCAAAGCCTATAATTAAGAATCCTGGCTATTCCTGGAAAAAAATAACTGATCTGCAGAGAAAACAGGTGTCATGATTATTGTGATTTCAGCCCTGCATCACCCTTGATTAAATTGAAATCAGGAGATCATAAAGCAGTGATTGCTGTGTATAAGTTTCATGAATAAATAAATCTATACACAGAACCCTGTAGAGTTTGATGTTAAAATGTAATTTCTTCGCTTAGTTTAAGTGGTGAGTTCTGTTTCTGCTCAATGTGAGGGTTGCACTATTCTAAAATAAATATTGGGGTGGACGAAAATGATACCAGGTAGAAATAAGTAAATATCTCACTCCATTAAAATAACCAGAAATGATTCTTACTTTTAATAATGAACAGTTGGAGAGTATGTGGCACTTTGTAATATAATGGTAAATACAGTCAGGTTTATAAGTGGAAGGTGGATGGGTTGAAGAGACAAAAATGTATCTTAGAGACTGTACAAATCTTAATAGAGTATGAACATTAAGCATAGACAGAATTCCCTTTTTTCAAGAATTTTGATTCTGATGGCAGATTAAAGTACTTAGAGTAAAACATCCAATGTTGTACCATTCAGTGGTGACAGGTGTTATAAATGACACACAAAAAAAATAAGTGATAGAGAATTAGTACCCTGATAGGGGTGCTGAGAAATACTCAATTTGAAAGTTACAGTTGGTGAAGGCCTAAATAAAAGGAGAAGTCACCCATCTAAGGAAAGAATCACATAGCCTGGGGACAAGATTATTAAGAAGCAAATACATTACTAGAGCATAATAATGGTGGAGAAATAGAATTTTGTTATTAAAAAGCAATGCTTGCTATGTACAAAGGGACTCTTCCAGCAAGGGGACTAAGGAAGGAAAAGCTAGAATGAAATTTATTCAGTGTAAGTTTAGGCTCTGTAGGAGAATAAACAAATCCCTTAAACTTTGTCTTCATTTTACTGCTGGAAATAAAAATTGGACCTTCCGTATAGATAGGTTTGAATATCACAGCTGAATATATACCTTGTACATTCAGCATTAATATCTCATTTTATCTAGTCCACTAGTATTAAATGATTGGCAATATTACCTATTATCACCATAATATTTAAATTAATCCCCACAAACTCTAAAAACAAGGTTACATAGAAATTACTGAGTATTTAGCCAGAACAGTTGTCCCTCTAATATTTAATGGCAGCTGCCCATTGTTAAGCTAATCCAAAACAAACTAACAAACAAACAAACAAAAACATTGATTACCTGGAGGTAAAAGACAGCTACCTAACAGGTGACTTTACTGGTGGCCAATGTGAAATAATTAACAAGTTTCTGAGTCTAGTGAAACAGAAGAGTCAGTTATGCATGAGTTCCAGGAAAAGAATGTATTAAAGACAAGGTGACAGGATCGAGCAAACCCTAGGGTTCATGACAAACTAGGCCATCCGGGCCAAACAGAGCTGTCAGGCACTGATAGAGTCTCAGTCCAAATACACATTGTTCACCAATTGTCCAACCTCTGACAGTCCTGGGAATGGAGCCTATCTTGGGTTTCATTCTTTAGGGAAACAGGACACCCTTGGCAACAGTATAGCAGGATATTTGAGAAACTATAGCAGGATGCATTCTCAGCATCTTCAGTTATTACCAGAGCTGATAGCAAATCTGTCATCCCTCACCCTGCTGCTGAAAGTTCACGTCCCTCTCCAGTGGTCCAGGTGCTGTCTGCTTCTGGGAGGGAAAGGGTAAAGCACAGGTCAAAGGTTCTGCTTTCCTCGGGAATGGATAGACTGCACAGAGCAAGGTCCATGTTCAGGACTCTGGATCTCACCAGGGTGTGAAAGTTTTCCATTATGTTACAAACAGTTCTTTTTGATTACATAGCCAGTATCAGATGGCAGCGGAAACTCGGGAATTCCAAATCTGGCAGTGATACCCAGTGTTACCTCAGCTAAGGTGCTAATAGCAGCGGATGTGGATGAACACTGCGCCTGCTCTGCTCACCGCCAGAACTCAGGTCCAGCCTCTGCTTCGCTGGCAGTCAGTGCGGCTTGCCTATGCAGATGACCACTGAGCTCAGGCAACAGGACAGGTCATTAGTTGAAAGCTAAGATCTCATTAGCATTGGGTGGAGGGCATTTCCAGGAATTCCATATGCTTGCTGGACATGTTCTACCTGGAGTTAAACCTGCTTTCTCCCTAGGGACTACTTTACAATCCTCAGGTAAAGGATGTGGGGGTGAGGGCTCCCCGGGTCAGACAGAGAAAAGGAAGCCCTCCTGACAAAGGGAGTCCATCATTTTTACACGGAGCTCAGGGGCTATCCGTTAATGCCAGACTTTGTCCTAAACAGCAGGGTTTCCCAGCAGAGAAGCTAGGGTGCACTGTGAGCACCAAGAATACTGTCCTACGAAACTCTGCTAACGACTGCAAAAGCTCTCAATAAGGACTGTCCTGTCAGATATATTAGTATTCCTAGCAAAGGCATGGTTTGTAATATTAATTCAAGTCTTTTACCATAATAAAAATCCAAGTTTAATTTTTTTTTAATATTCAGGCAATCCTTATTGTTAGAGTTACTCTATCATTGGATTAAGAAAATTTTCTAGTAAGAGGGATAGATGCAAAAGTTTAACTCAAGCAAAATCCAGGTCTTAGAAAGTTTGGTACTGGTGGTGATGGGATTGATTTTCTTGAGATAGATCTTTTATATGTAGCACAAGCTAGCCTTGAACATACTGCTACAGATTAATAAAAACCACATTGTTTGTAGCTTATAGCTATATGTGACAGAGGCACGATTTTTCACAGAATATTTCCATATCTCCTCTTTAGTTAGAGGAATCCACATGATTAAGATCTTGCCAGCTTGTTGTAACAACTCGGTATGTGTCACTGGAGAAAGAAAACTTTGAAATCTTCATTGAAAACTCAATCTCTGTTGATTCATTTTACTCAGATTGCGTTATTTCAGATATAGCTATCTTTCTAGATGTTGCTTGTGCATTGGAGAAGCCCTCATGACAAGTTCAAGATCCCTCAGTTTACAGAATCTCCTTAGTCAATTTGTTTTGGATATAAAAGAGATGAGTGAATCATCCTGATTTTCAAATATTGTAGGTTATGTTTAAGTAAAACATAACATGGCCAGTTCTGTTGAAAAATCAGTACAATTTCTTGTATAATATAGTGGGACAGTATTTATAATTAAGACAAATGACAAAGCCATGTGTACAAAAGGAGAGTTTGGTAGTGAGCTGCCCCGCATCAAGATCGGGGTGTTCAAGCACATCACTGCTTTAGGTCCCATTCTAAGGCCTGATATTGCTTAATGGATGCATGAAGAAATGACATGAGTAATTAACCCTTCTAGTTTTGTTCAGTGTAAAATATCAGTGCAGAGTACCTTTTCTTCAGAATTTTGGTTGTCTGTGTTAAGCATCCCCAGTTAAACACTGTGAGGAAAAACACACAGTAGACACTGATGCAATTTTGAAGAGGTGGGGTTAGCCCTGATGTTATCTGCCTGCAGCTCCCAGTTATTGTCAGCTGTGTCCTTATCTGCTTTTACTGCTGGATGTGGTTTGAGACAGAAAACAAGGGGCCACGTTGTCAGGGTCAAACAACCTCACTGTTCATCTTAAGACTTAGAACCATACTTTTCACTTCCTCTAAAATAAGAAAATAATTATTAATGCTGGCCCAGATCCATATTGTAAATACAGGAGTATATGATTGAGTTCAGTGTATCTTTAATCAGCTATCTTAAAATTAAACAAAATCAAGGCCATGGATGGGGTCTAATTAGTTTAATATTGTATTCAAGTAAATCATTTGTAGCATACTGAGGAAATATCAATATTGCTTTATTTTTCAATTGAGAAAAATTAGCATTTTAATGTTAAAAGGTCTACATTTGAAGATATAATTTATGGATATAATAAACATGAATGAAATATTATAATTAATGTTATTATATTTGATTATAATCAAAGCCCAAAGATAAAACATAGTTATTTGTAATATTAAGAAAAGTAATTACTTGAGAAGATATTTTAGTAAGACTTAAATAGCCCTTGAAACAGCCCTAGGTTCAAATGAAGACACTGTAAATCTGAATGCTACCATTATCCTCAGTTCATGTAATTTCTAATTAAAAACTGTTTCAATGCTAATGAACTTCTCCACACATTATTGAATCAGACCATTACATAGATAACCCAATTTAGGCAGACTATATTTTATTCAAAATAATATTAATGTTTTTCAGTAAAATTTTTTAAATCTTTATATATGGAATATGATGATAACATGAAACAGGCTTATGTTAATAAAGATTGGAGACAAAGTGCTATAATCAAAGGAAACAAAGTCATGCAACAAAACTGTTAAACCATCATTAAAAATAATAAGGTGATTAAAGTATTGAAATTACCAGAACATTAGCAGAACTTCAGCAAGTTGTTGCTTAAGAAAAGCAAGGTAGGTGGGAAGAAAGAATTTTGTTGAGATGTAATATGAAAATGGGTTAAGGATGTGGAATTATAGATATGGGTTTGCAGCCTCCCAAAGACTAGGGAGAGGGGTCTGGAAATTGGCTCAGTTGATAAAAGCGCTTGAAGACCTGAGCTTAGATCCCCAGACACTACACAAAGCTGGTACTGCAGTGCAGCAAGCGTCTGTAATCCTAGCACACCCTCAGGAAATGGGAGGCAGAGACAGAAAAATCTCTGGAAGTTCACAGAGCTGCTTCCTGGGTTGTGTGACAGCAAAGTGACCATGTCTCAAACAAAGTGGAAAGATAAGAACAGACACATAGAGGCTGTCCTCTGACCTCCTCATTTGTGCTGTAGCACATGGATGTCCTCACTAACACACATCACACACACACACACATACTAAAACAAGGACTAGAGAGTTTCTTGTAATCAAATAGTACCTCCAGAAGAGAGTGTGTAGAGTAAGAGTGCAAAGGGTACATGGAAAGGATCAACTTTGCGGTAACTTAATCATGAGGATATACTGCTTTGTGTTCACTGCTGTGCCTTAGAACTTCCTATGACACAGTGAGAATGAGTAATACTCAAATTGACACAAACTCCGAGCTTGTTTTAGTGACCCAGTTTCTTAGTTACTATGTAGGGTATGAGATATTTTTGTTTTATAAAAACATTTATTGTATAAATATCAATGAAGCCAACAAAGGGAACTATTAATACTGTACAGTGAACAATAAATGATATGATTTATGGAGGTTGAATATAGAATGGTGTCTTGGAGGATTTGAACCAAATGAATCATACAAACTGCCTGGAGAATTGCCTCAAAGGAGCTAGAGAATGAAGTGTTTTAGATTGTTGATTAAAGGGTCAGAACAGAGCTCAGGAGGAAAACAAGAAACTAAATTTGGTTTCTATTTCTTTCCACTGGCATAATCTTAGGTTTGAAGTCTTCCTGCATTCTCATTATAATTGCTGGGAATCTTGATTTTAATGAGGTCTTCTCTAATTACCTATAGCATCAAGCATGAGGACAGTTTATTTAAGGGCACAGGAAATCTCACAGAAAACAAGATTAGAAATGCAGACCAGCTTCAGGGTGATATTAAAAACAGAGACCAAAACATGAGAGTGAATTAAACTGGTCTTTGTGAGCATATTCTCTCTTTGGTTCATATATTGTGTGAGCATTTTCTGAAAGCAGATGTGAAAAGGTGACTGAACAGAGCTCAAGTACTGGACAACCTGCTTCAGACATGCTTCCATCATAGTTCTGCATTCAGATGCACCTGTCTTGGGTCCTAGGCACCTTTGCAAGTGTTAACTGGAGTTATGCAACAGTGACTATGACTGCGGGAACTCCCCTATGTTGATGTCAGAGAGCCTGATGTGCAAACTGCTTATGCTTTGTTTCAGTATTCTGGTACTCTCTGTGAGGTGTTTTTCAAATGCAAACTTACCAATTCAAATTCCAAAGCCTCAGCCACCTCGGTTTGTAGCTCTTTCATACTTTAAGTATGTCTGCCATACTCAACACAGGTACCAACATAAGGAATGGCCACTATGTCACAGAGCTTGTTACACCATCTAACTAGATACTGTAACCTATTTCTTGCAGAAACCACAATATATGCTATTTCCCACAGACTCCTACCTTTTGTTCTTTCTTTCCAAACCGAAGACTTTCTTGTATATCTGCCCATGGGTGAATTGCCCCTACTCTATTGGAATCAGTGAGTATTGAGTTTCATTGCAAGCATCCTTACTGGTGTTAAAATACTAACTAAATAATGTCCTCATATGCTGCAAAATTATCTCTACATTACTTATACTTAATGCAATGCGAATGTCATGTAAATGGATGTTACACAGTATTTTTTAGGAAATAACGACAAGACAGAAAATCCTACACATGTTAAGTACAGATGTAGATGTTTCCTAAGATTGAATTTGTGGATTAAAACATGCCGAGATGGAGAACCAGGAGTGATGTCTAATAAAGCAAACTGCCAGTCTGCTCTGTTTTTGTTGGCTGTCTGCAGAGGTTGGTTACTGCTTGCGTGTGCGTAGACTTTGGGGATTACTCTATGTCCAGACACTTACACCTTTCTTACAGTTCTGCCACTTTCAGCAAGACGTAGTTTTTTATTTAAAAATTATAAAAAATATTTTTTCTTGATATCCTCACATAGAGTGGTGTTTGTTAGCATTACAAGAAGACATTTTCCTAATTGCATTGATAAAATAAAGCATTGTTTGCTTTACCGCTCTGTGGTTAACACTGAGGTTAAATCATGTTGCTAACTCCTATCGTGGTTATGGGTCACTTATTTTTTTTGCCAGTTTTTTCTTTACCAGGCATTTCTGTGACACTATTGCCTTTTTTTCTATTTTAGATACCCCTGGTTTATCCATAAGTAAACATGCTTATGAGGTTAGAGCAAGCCACGTGGAGCAAGCCGTAACAAATGATTCTTCACGGGCTCTGTTTCTATTCCTGGCTCCACATTCTTGCGTCAAGTTCCTGTTCTGGCTTCTCTCAGTGATTGACTAAGAAATCCCTTCCTCCCTAAATTGCTTTTGGTCATGATGATTTTTATGAGCAATAACTATGACAGCTAACTAAGATACATATCTTTATGTTTAAATGTTTGCATTAGCTTTCTCTGACTGCCATAACCAAAACCAAAACAAACAGACTTAGCTGACCTCAGGATTACAGAGGCCCACCTGCTTCTGCTCCCAAGAGTTGTAGGATTAAAGGTGTGTACACCAATGTCTTAATTATGCATAGGTTTTTTAGTTATTTCTTTTTCTTAAACTTACTTTAAAATAGACCATAACTTTATTTTTTTTCATATTTCACATGAATGCTATTCTTTGAAAAATTTTTATCAAGTACAGTATATCTTGATCTGTCTCCCCTCTGGGGTCTATTACAAACATAGCTCCTTCCCGGCTTTGTGTCTTTGGATGCCTCTTGAGCCTTGACAAATACTTCCTAGGGTGGTAACCATAACTTATACCTGCCACTGAGATTTCACTTGACATCCTAGATTTTATGGCAGCAACATTGTTCACCCGTATAGTATGTTTATGTTCAAATTCTGTTTTTTCATTATAATTTAAATAATCTTAAAAACTAGTGAATGCACCCTCTATTTGCCCATTTCTCCACTCTTCTCCTCCAATCCCTGCTTAAGCCATGAGCTTCCAGAATTCCCATCATACCAATATTTTTCCATTTCACATTTGTTCTGCTCTCCCTCTAATTATATGATTTACTTGAATTTCAAGATCTTACATTGGTTTCTCATGCCCATTCCATTTTGGTTGACCCTTCCCCTGTGGTTTCATTTTTCCACTCCCATTGTTCTACAAGCTGGCTGATCCGTTCCATCTCCATTGTTTCCTGTTTCTACATGCATTTCACTGATAGCCTGAAATGCCCACTCCTAAATACACACCCTTCCACAGCCCATTTATAGTATCTTGGATTCCACAGATTAAGCACACAAAGCAGAAGATTTGACGCTAGGAGACATGTGTAAGAGGAGACATGCGACATTTGTATTTGGGGGCCTGGTGACTTCATCCAGTCTTTTGAAAGTTTTGTCTTGTGTTTCTTTTTTTTCCCCCTTTTACGAAGCTCTGATACATTTTGCTTCCCTAGATGCAGCATCTACACATTTCTTTTTAATCCATTGTGCTCTGCTCAAGGGAACACCCTCAATTTATTTTGTTGCTGATTTCTCGGTGGTTAATTAAAATTCTCTTAATTGTGCCGCTCTGGTAGAAACTCAAACGTGGAATTAGGTGATTATCCTGATTATCTGGGACTCACAGGAATTTATTTGGCTGGATGATACTTTCATTCTCTTAATTGCTTTAAATATAAGCACCATCCAAAGTATTAAATAGGTTCTTTTAATCTATAGTAAGATTAATATGTAATTTGAATGATTAAAAATGAAAAAAGAAGTGGTATTATTAAGAAATAATAAATTTATGCCAAAATAATATCTTTTAAAATCTTGTTAATTTATCTCTAGATCATCTTTATGTAAATTGTTTTAAGCTTGCATATATTTTGGGGAGTTGAAACAGAGATTGAAAGTTACATATTAAGTTCTGCATATTAAAAATTAAAACTACATTGAAATGAAGTTTAAGTGAGTTCAAACTTTCTCTGATCACAACGTGTGGTTTTCCAATAATCAGAGGTGTTTATAACAAAAATGGAAAGTTCTTCCTCCTTAAGGACCACTCAAGACTTCAACAGGGCTCCAGGGCCTTGCATTCAGATAACCTTCACTTCTGTGTGGTTCTGGCACCCGGGAAGGCAGAAAGCCTATTTCCAGGAAATTGCTCCATATTAACAAGTCTTGCTTTACTGCAATCACATTAATAACAATAATCTTTGCTGGAGAGTACACCTGTTTTCCACCTGCTATAATGCTGATATTCTATAAGTCAGCAGTTTCTGTCATGATTGATAATCACAAAGTATAGTGATGCCATTGTCCAAAATTGTTATCAAAAATCTGTCTAGTATTATTGAAAAATAAAACATTAATAAGTATAAAAAGTAAAGGGTGATTTAAAATACTATTGAAAAAGAATGTTTTTCCCTGGGAATTATTCTGGCCTTTGATGGAAATAAAATGGGCAGAACATTCAGCATTTTTTAAGTTAAGTTTTTTTTTTTTCTTTTCAGCTTTCTGTATTTTACCTTAGTTAAATTTTACAGGAAACTATTTTTAAGAAATAAAGGTATACAAGATAAAAGGTAAATTAAAAAAAAAAAAAGAAATAGCCAGCTGGGCACAGTAGCACATGCCTGTAATCCTAACACGCAGAGGGGTAGAGGAAGATGGATCTCTGTGAGTTTGAGGCCAATCTGGTCTACAAATTGAGTCCAGATCAGCCAAAGATACACAGAGAAACACTGTCTCAAAAAAAATAAATAAATAAAAACCCAAACCAAAACCAAAACCAAACAAACAAAAAGACAGAAAGAAGGAAATATAGAAAAACAGTAGTGATAAAGCATTTATCAAACCTTAACCAAATGCTGACATTTCTCTATGCATTAGTTCAGTAAATGCCCACTACCTATTTCATTCGCATACCAATTATAGAAAGACCATTTATAAGATGAGAATATAAGGCCTAAAAATCTTAGTTAAATGAAATAGTTTGTGACAATTATAATCAGAGAGGCTGAAAGATTTAATTAAAAGTTTTGTAAATTTTCTTTTGTTTATAACGTATTTGTTAATGATTATGAAATTAAAATATAACAATATATGTGAGTGTCCCAGTTTCAAAATTTATTCTCATTCTTCAGTAAGGCTACTAAAATCTAGAGATCTGACTGACAGAATATGTCAAAAGACTTTTGGATAAAATTTTTATGCACATTCAAAATATAAGAAAGGGTAAAAAATAGTATTGTGTTTTGATTAGAAGTATTTGAATCTGCCCAACTGATGAGCCCAACCAAAGACCCACCGTATCAGAGAGTGCCAACCCCTGACACTATGTATTAGTTCTGATTTAAAAATGATGCCAAGCACACAGCAGATATTATATGAAAGATATTTATTGGATGGAGGTGGAGAGGAGAAGGAAGAAGAAGAGGAGGAACAGGAGGAGGAAAGAGAGAGAGACATGGTGGGGGACCCCGGGAAAGAAATCGAGGTAGAGGAAGTACAAGAGAGAAGAGAGAGAGAAAGCTGGGATCCTTTTTTCCCAGGTTCCTGGTGGCAGCGATCAATGATGACATCACAGGTGCCTAAGCAACCGAGGCTAGTACATCCACTATGTACTAACACTATGAAGGACATATATTTCCTAAGCCTGCGGACAGGAGCCTGTCGGAGTTGTCCTCTGAGAGGCTCTACCAAGCAGCACCTCAGAACAGCTGCTGAGACTCACAGCCAAACATTGGTCTATACATAAGAATCTTGGCATATAGTGAAAGAGAAAAGAACCAGGAAATGACAGGAGCTCCTCAAGAAAAACAACAGAGCCAACTAACCAGGCCAAGAGGGGTTTGCTGAGACTGAAGCATAAACCAAGGACCATGCATGAACTGGACCTAGGCCCATTGCAAAGATGTAGTAGATGAGCAGCTTAGGCTTTCAGTGGGTCCTCTAGGAAAGGAAGTTAGGACTGCGCTGGACACTGACTCACTTGCCAGTTTTTAGATCACTTCCCCCTGGTGGAACTGCCTTAACAGGCCACAGGGGAAGAGGAGGCAACTTGATGAGCTGGGGAGGAGGGAGAAAGGGAGCTCCCCTTCTCTGAAGAAGAGGAGAGGGAGAAATGGTGGGACTGGAAGGGGAGGAGGGAAGGGGCTACAATGATGTAAAATGAATAAAATAAATAAATGAGAAAAAATGATAAATTAACGAGTAATGAGGCTGTACTAATGCCTCGGTTCCTAATAGTGAACCAGGGAGAGCTACCTCAAGAATTGGGCTTGACCAGCAGCAGCAGATGTCTGCAACACAGTGACGTACTAAGCATTGTTAGCTGCCACAGTATTCAGATGTCAGGACCTTTTAATGATAATGAGGTCACAGCATCCAAAAGCATATGAATATCTTTATCTTAAATATAAAGTGGTTATGAGTTGAAGTATGTGTTATATTTAAAATTATATAAAATATAGTGGTTGGCAGAATAAAGTGTTTTCAATGAAAAAGTATTTATATTTATTTCATTCAGAAAAAAATATAAGTTGATCATGGTTGGACCCTGAAATTTGAATGTAAATTAAAAATTATGTACTATTATTCTGAAGTGACCTCACTACAAAAATAATATACAAATTAGACTAATTAAAAGTTCTGAATCAGATTGCTCAGCATCTGAAAAGTCCTTTTTTTATGCCCATAGTGGCATAGAAGTCTGAGGAATACATTTTTAGAAAAGCCACGTATGTCTTTGAATATGGGATTGTTTTTTATTAAATTACATATTATTTATTATTAATATTTTCCCACTCTTAAGCAAGACTAACATGGAGGAACAATTGGTATCATTCACAGTTATGATTATAGAGTCTCTATAAGATAACATTTTCTTCATCTTAAAAAAATCCAGGACCGCTTTTGCTAAAAATTCTGATCATAGAACTGAAGTAACTAATGAATGACCCATTCTTGAAGAAAGAATGTCTAAAGCCCAAATTACAAGGCCTCAAGAACACTTTCTTCATTGAGTTTACATTATAGGCCTATTGCCATTTGCGGGAAGGTGGCTGACACGGAAGCTAATTTGACATGGAACAAGTCTATTGGCATACATTTGTTAAGTTGTTTCACTGTATATAGGAAGTTCTTCCCCAGAGACTCAAATTCTGTAGGTTTGTTCCCCTTTGAGAATATCCAGTCATTGAGATATGATGAAATCCTAAAAACTCGCAATCAGTATCTTCACAGATGAGTATAGCATTGCCAGGAAGATACCTACTTTGAGCTAGATCTCCGGGGCATATTCTAGAAAGAGAAGCCTGCCTTGCTCTGTGTTTCTTTCTGCTTCCTGGTTGCTTTGAGGTGACCATTTCTGCTCCATCATTATGGTTCTTGTCTCAGGCCACAGTCAGTGCAGCCAGTTTATGGTGAATCCAAACCTCTGAAACCTTGAGCCCAAAGAAACTTTTCCTACCTTGTCTTCTTTCTTCTAAGTCCTTGTCAACATGACAAAAGTCTCACTGACACAGTTGTCTATTGTGAGATTAACCATGTCTTCCAACCCTAAAATTTATTTTTATAGATTAACATAGTTGTCATCTATAAATCTTACACCCAAGAACTACATTATCAAGGTATTGTCTTTGCATTTCTCATATTATTTTAAGCTGATTTGTTTTTGTTGAGCTCCAATCATAGCTATCCTTGGACACACACAAGTCACAGGCCATTGTTTGGACATACCTTCAGTGTTACACATATGGATGCAGAGATAACATATACCAGCACTTCACCTATGATTTTGCCCTTGTACTGACCCTTTCTGATTTGTACTACACTCTTGGTCACATTTTTACTTCATTACACTTAAAATCATATGCTTTTATTTCTCTTCAAATGTTTTCTTTATTTAAAGAAATATTTTTCTTCATCATTTTTCAGTTTCTGTCTTAATTTTTCTGGGTTTTTTTTTTTGTCCATTATTTTTTCCTTATCTCATGACTGTAATTTTAGTAGTATTTTCACTTCATTTTTTTCTTTTTTACCTTATTATATATTTAACTTTGTTTTGCCCTTTCTCATTTTTCTAAGACATCGTTTGTTGTTTTGTTTTTCTTTTAACGTTTCTTTAATTTTTCCCTTATGTTCACAACATAAACTTCTCTGCTCCTTTACCTTATTTTCCCTATATTTGTTTAACTTTGACTTTCTCTATGGCCTTCTTCTGACTCCTTTCTTTATCTCCTTCATTCATTAGTTTACTGTGTCCTCTAAATTTTTTTAGTTTCATAGCATTTTCTGCATTAGTTGTTTTCATGCAGTTTTATGTTTATGATTACTGATGATATATTAATGAGCTAAAGTTAATTTGAAATATATTTCAGTATAGTTGTATGTTGTTGCTTGTTCAAGCATTTTGATTTCATTAGTCTGAATGTAATTGTTGATTAAGTACTGTCAAGAATTGGCTCAATAAGAAAATACTTGCATAAACAAAAACATTTCAAATTATCAGATTTGCAAGTCATAATACATAGTGAAAAAAAATGACTTAAGCAGGTAATGTGATGCCTTCGAATGATTCCATGATTAACTAGGTCACAGGCTTTACGTGAGAACTAAGTACAATTATTTTGCTAAATGGACATCGTAATAAACTACCTTTAAGTTTTATATATTTTGGCCCATAGATAAGTTCATCCGTCAACTCACATTGAAGAAACCTTTCTTTTCAGCACATGGCTGTTAATATAGGGACTCAACAACTGGTCCACATTTAGAGAATGAAAGACTGTGGGGGACGTAGGTCTAAATGAGACATTATAGATTAGATATCACAAATACACATGTGATGTAGTCCCACTCCTTCCAAGGCTCAGAGATCATCAAGGGGGCAAGTAGAAATACTGTAGGAGTCACATGGTGTAGACAACTGCAGAAAAGCACTATCTGCTGGACATGACAGGACCACAGTTCACAGCTGCTGTGACCGCACGAGCAAGATGTGCATATGATCAAAGCAGCTAAAACCCCAGCACAGGTTGTGCAAGGACTCACTATGTCTCACACCTATCTGAGAACTATTATTAGCAGATGGCTGCTGAGGGAGAGAAGTGTAGGTGGTCCTACACACAAGGAATAAGTGAACTCTTTTTACATTGTAACAGCACGAATGGGATAGAAAAGTGTTGAGGGATAGAGAAAGAATTAAAGGTGTAGGAATGAGGACATTTGATCAATATACATTTATAAAATTTTCCAATAAAATTATTATTGTTGTTTCTTTGTGTTGTTTTTTTAGAAGCAGGGCTTCTCTGGGTAGCCTTGGCTATTTTGGACTCACTTTGTAGACCAGGCTGATCTCAAACTCATAAAGATCCACCTGTTTTTGCCTTCCTAAGTGCTGGGATTGCAGGTGTGCACCACAGTGTCCAGCTAAGAAATTATTTTTAAAAATATAGTTTCTTAGCTATTGAATTAGAGATCCTAAAATGGGTCAGTGATTTAAGAGTTTGCTCATAGAAATTATCAATGACCTAACAGAAGATACTAACCAAAAGATAGACTTGAATAGGACATATATAGCTATGTAAGCAGAATGGATGAGGAAAATCAATAATATTGATATGGATATTAGTTATATAAGGGAAAAATAAACAGAAAAATTGAGATATTATATCCAAGGTAAATATTGGAAATGAAAAGCTTAGTGAATCAAATAAACACAATAGAAAGCATCACTAATAGACATGAATAAGCAGAAGAAAGAATAGCAGGGATGGAGGATAAGATCAAAAATATTATTGCAGAACACCGGTAAAGGAGTAGAGTATGGTGGACTTCACCACAATGTCTAAGAATTCTGAGACATGATAAATCAAGGAACCAACGGCTAAAAGAAAGATTTAAAGTTTTTTTTTAAATGGGGAGCATTTAAAACTGAGAAACTGTGGAATGAATATATGTATATATATTCTTTATATATGTATATATATATGCATATATATGAATATATGTATATATATATCTTTAGATGTAGGAATATATATATATATATATATATATATATATTCCCATGTCTAAAAGAAATTAGTGTCCAAACACAAGTACCATTGCCAAGTCAAAGGAAAAAGAAAAGATTATGTTGCTGTGGGTCATTTTTCTCCTGGTCCAAAGCTCCCAGAATAATGATGACTCATGAGACTCAAAATATAATTTGTAAATATCTAGGCCATATAGATGAGCTCCTCTTTGATTAACTTATAACCTTAAATAACCCACTATACTAATCTACATTTTGCCATGTGGCTGGCTACCTGTGTTCAGGTACTATGTGTGTGTCCTTCTCACATCTTGGTGGCCAAATTCCCCATGCCTGCTCTATTTCATCTGCTGGATCTCCCACATATTATTTTCTGCCTCAGCTGTAGGTCATTAGCTTTTTAATGGTGAGTTATATATTCATACAGTACATAAGATATTCTACGTTTTCCTCCTTAAAGTCCAATAAAAGGCTCCTTATCTTGCAATAATAAACTACATACAATAATACCAAATATGAAAACTATAGGTAAAATTTACATTCACAATGCCCAGGCCATATGTACTTGGCAACTTCAGAGAAAGTTTTGTATTATCTATCCTATGCTGGTAAATTCAGAATTCTGTACCTAAATCTTTTTCAATCATGATTCACATTACCAATCCAAAAGCATCTTCTTAGACCTTAAAACATCTTCTTAAATCATAAACAACTTAAGCTTCGTTGTAAGACTATAACTATCTAGTCTTCAACCCAATCAGAAACTTGAGATGAAAAAATATTATCTTAGTATGTAGAAAGTGCAAGCAAGCAGTTTCCAAAATAGAGAATTGACAGACAGCTGGCTGCCTGAACAATCCCCCAAATTTCTCTATAACATTGGAGCATCACATTCAGCCTTCTGATGCAGGATTTCTGACAGACGTATTTGTGAAGAAGGCCTTGATTGCCCTGTCTTGGCAGAGCTTGGCCATCAACTTTGCCGGCATCCAAGTTTTTCCCATTTTGACAGCATTCTGTCTGCAGTTGAAGTGAGAGCATTTTCTTTGCCCAATGGCTATTCTTACATTCCATGCCATAATCTTGAATATGCATAATCTTTTGATATCCATAATCTTTTTTCAAGTTGAATGGGGTGCTGCCAGGAGCTGACATGTGTCATTTCCACAAAAGCCTTTAAATAATAAAACATCTTTAAGTACTGTTTTCTGTAGGTCTCTGAGGTTGTTTGAAGACCATCTGTCTATCTATATACAGAGTACATAATCATTATCTATCTATAGAATATCTGAATAGACAAGTGTTGCTTGTTTCTAGCTATTCACTATCTGATTAACCTAGGATGCATATTTCTGTAATAAACCTGACTAATATCTGACATGATCATGAGTTTGATTAATTAACTATTAACTTGCTTTTGTAACCATCCTAAAGAATTTATAATAGAATGGGAAGTGAACCTTGTGTTTATAAATTGTTTATATCCAATACTTTATACAAGAGTTGAAACATGCACACATATACTTATCAAAAATAACACTAAATTTGTATCAATATACAATATCTATTCCAATGTATCAAATATAACGTTAATTTTTGCATCAACATACAAAAATCTATACTAACATAAGCAAAAATAACCCTATTTTTGTATCACTATAGAAATCTATACCAATGATAGATTATTGGCTTAAAATAATTTCTCCTTTGTTTTAAATGCAGGTTCAATAATCTACCCTTTTTTCCTATTATTATTATACTATTTCTATATGTCATTCCTATAATTATTATTTGTAATGAAAGTTTTGGGTTTTTTTAATTTTATTTTTATTTTTTGTTTTTTTTTTTTTAAAAAAAACACTTATGTTATATAAATATGTTTTTAATCCCCAATGTGGGATTTTAGTTTGGGCTTTAGTTTGTCCGCGGTTGATAATTGCCTCCTGTGGGGAGTGTTCCTTGTCAGCTGGTAATGACCAGACTTGTGCAGCATGGAAAGGGGCATGGTCTAGGACTCTGAGGGATATAAATATAAGAGCCCAGAAAAAGAATGTGTGGCAGTTTGAAGAGACCAGAGATGGACAGTGCGGCAGCATGAAGGAGACAGAGAGAAACATTTCAACGCAGTAGCTTGGAGGAGATAGATGAATGAGACTGCTTGCTGCTGAGCGAAGTAAAGTGGTATACTGCCCTCTCCCCACTAACCTTCTCTCTCTTACCTACTGTTAAAGCACTGGTTGAAAGGAAGGTAGAGGCTTAAATATCCCAAATAAAACAGTTTAAAAGGAAATGAAGCAGTTACTTTCCTTTTATCTATTAAAAAATACCTGAGAAATGAAAAGTAAACAAAGAAGGGTTAATTCACCTCATGCTGTGAGGTTACAGTCAGACAAAATGTATTTGAAGAAATAAATACAAAGGAAGAAAAAAATGAAATCTTTATTACGAGAATACAAAAAATAATAAAGTTTATAAAAATAGAGAAACAAAGCAGTCTAGGAAGGAATCTGTCATATTCAACACAGTAAGCCAACATCCTCCAAATATTAATAGAGAAGATGTAAAAAAACCAAATATATGCATAGTCATACCACACCACACAAAATAAAACATAGTATACACTTACAAGGACAGTAAACATGTATGTAACATGCAAATATAAGTATACAAAAATAAATCAGTAGAAAGAGAATACAAAGATTATTTCAAGAAATTATGAATTTAGACTTCATTGTTAATAGCCACGTAAACTTGGGCTAATAATTTTTAAAGTATTGCTTACTACATGAAGTTCTGTTAATGAAGTAAATATATGAAGTATATTCACGCATAATGAGGGAAGCACAGAACTCCCCAGAGGAGACTAAATTACCACCACAACTGTCATCATCACCAGCACCATCATCATCATCACTACACAGCTACACAAAACAAAACATATCTTATAATCAAAGAAATTACTATTCACTTCACAGTCATTGCCAGATGAACAGACTAGTGCAGAGCCTTTCTTGCTCATTGGTTTGTTTGTTTCAAGAACTCAAGCACATTTTTGTTTCCTGACTGCTCAGGTCCATCTCAGTGATCCTTTCATTTATGTCTTTTGGGAGGTGAAGGAAAAGAATATGCAGAGAGGAGTGTGGAAGTCTGCATCGCCCCACCCTGTATTAGAGCATTAGCTCTTCTCACATACTGTAGGTTAGAACTCTGGTTTCACCAATATCAAATGGAGCTAACATGTATGTCTTTGGAGCTAGCAATGTCAGTAAATCCTTGCCATGTAAGCATGGGGATTTGCGTTCAGTGTCCAGTGCTCATGTAAAAAGCTGGAGTCTAAAATGTCTCAGAACTGAGAAAATGGAGGATCCCTGTGGCTTACTGTGTAGGCTTAGATTTTTAATCTAACCTCCCTTCCACCTGCTAACCAGAAGTAGGGGAGAAAGTATGTTATTAGGTAAAGGGGGTTGTAGACCTTTTTAGAAGTAGTTTTTTGGGATGAGGATGAGTCCACTCTTTATTGTCCAGATACCAGAAGTCCAGTCCAAAGGGCAACATGAACAGGGATGATTCAGAAGTCAGCAAAAGCCACAAGACTCAGTAAGCAGTTCCTTGGAATGTTTCTCTCTAAAAAGTCAAGTGTTGAAGCATGAAGATCAGTGCAGTCAATCCAAAAAATCATGTCTCATTGACTGTGGGCTTCTATATATCTCATCTCCTCACAGTCCACCCATTGATGTTCTCAGTTGGCCAAAATCACGCCCCTCACATAGAAAGCTCACAGCAAATATATCATGTGCCCTTTCACAAGCCAGCCTCCAAGAAAACATCACATGACTCAACTGAGTCTTCATTCCTGACCAGCTGGTCCTCCATAATCAGCAAGTCCCCAGACTTAAACAAACAAACAAACGAAACCCTGATGTTTCTAGAATGACACCTGAGATTGACCGCTAGCCTCCACATTCACATGTAATATATAAGTTCATACACACTTAATAGTATAGATCACCTCAGAGAGAGAAAGAGAGACAGAGTCAGACATAAAGAGACAGAGAGGCAGATAAGAAATAAGATGCTCCATCAGGCAGTCACCACTTTACAATTTTAAGCTACTGAAAGAATGAGCACTATGTTGCCAATAACTATGCATTTCCAGTGCATGCTTAATGATGAATGGAGACATAAAATCTTGAATTAAGGCAATAAATATATATGAATTTGTGGAACATGGATAGAAGATTTTGGAAGATTACTCAGAAGCAAGAAGTAGAAAAATATAGGAAGCCCAGAAAGGGGGGAAAAAAACCCAAACAAACAAACAAACAAAAAGAACAATACTCTAAAAAATGGATTTTTTTATTATCTGGTACACTGCAGAGAAATCTCACAGAAAAGGTATCAAAAAATATCAATAACTCTGCAAGAAGGGAAGAGTGGACTGTCAATGTTTTGTACCTTCAGCCCCAGGGAGAACTGAAAATCATAATAATGAACATTACCTTCCAGGAAATGAAAATGAAAATGAGTCAGGCTCACAATTTGTTCTTTGGGCCACCGAAAGCAAAAACTTAAAAGGGAGCCAAAACAGAAGAGAGAATGTAAGGAGATACTGACATATGGCTAGTGTAATTGAGATTTGTAGGACAGAACGGATTTTGAGTATATATAAAGCAACAATACGGTCGAGAATAGAAAGGTGTTGGTATGTTTCAAGACATAGTTAAATCATCAGACTCGCAATCAAGCGGCTGTTTTACTGAACTGGCAGAATATCAAACAGTGGAAAATCACTGAAGTAAATGTTTCTTGTGGAACTGCAGTTGTATCTCAGTTAATAAAGCACTTGCCTACCATGTGTGGAGTCCTGAGTTAGGTCCCCAGCACAGCACTAAGTATGGTGGCACAAGCCTATAATCCCAGCACTGGAAAGGAAGAGCTGAAATCCAAAGTGGGTTTGTTTGTTTGTTTGTTTATTCATAAGGTGAATTTAGGAACATCCTGGAATACATAAGGGCCAATATGTCTTTAAATGTTTCTTTGTGCACTGGTGGATAGGGTGATTCTTGTAGGTGCATCACGTCTGAGTTTCAAAGAAGTCCCTCTCTTATCAGATTATCTCTTGTGTCTTCTTATTCCTTTATGTGATCTTCTGTACAATACTTTAAACCATTGATTTTAAATATGCATCAATATATTGTTCTTAATTTACACAAGCATTTCATAAATAAGAAATAATTTTAAAATGCATCTGTATGCTTTGTTGGTCTCTTTATGGGGCTCCTGTCTCCTCCATGACCTTCTATCCACACACCCCTCTTCTTTCATAAGACTCCCTGCACTCTGCCCAAAGTTCAGTTGTTAGTCTTAGCATCTGCATTGATCCCCTGTTCAGTGGAGCCTTTCAGAAGACCCTCTATAGTAGGCCCCCATCCTGTTTCCTCACTTCTACTGCTTCTCGTGGCTATTCTGTTTGCCATTCTGAATGAGATTTAAGCATCCTCTCTAGGGTCCTCCTTAGTATTTAGCTTCTTTAGGTCTATAGATTTTAGTATGGCTATTCTATGTTATACAGCTAATATCCACTTATATATACCATGCCTGTCTTTCTGTTTCTGGGTTACTTCACTCAGGATGATCTTTTCTACTTCCATCCATTTGCTTGCAAATTTCATAAGTTCCTTTTTTTATTATCTGAGTAGTGTTCCATTGTGTAAATGTGCCACATTTTCGTATCCATTCCTCCTTTGAGGGACATCTAAGTTGTTTCCAGATTCTAGCTATTACAAATAAAGCTGTTATGAACTTAGTTGAGTAAATTTTCTTATTGAATGGTGGGTCATGTTTTGGGTGTATAGCCAGCAGTGATAGCCCAAGGGGTCCTGCACAGACTGATGCACAAATCAAGGACCATGCATGGAGGGGACCTGGATTCCCTGCTCAAATGTAGCCAATTGGCAGCTCAGTGTTCATGTGAACTCCCGAGTAAGGGGAGCAGGGGCTGCCTCTGTTATGAACAGAGTTGTCTGCTCTTTGAAAACCTGAGACTTGACAATCTATGGTAGATGGCAAAAGAGTTATCCCCTTTTAGTGGACTAGGGGAAGGGGATGCGGAAAGAGGGAGAGAGGGTTGGACTGAGAGGAGATGAGAGACGGGGCTTCAATCAGAATATATAATGAATTAATTGTGAAAAAAATTAAAATTAAAAAGTGCTTCTCTGCCATTCGATATTCCTCTATCGAGAATTCTCTGTTTAGCTCTGTTCCCCATTTTTAATTGGATTACTTGATTTGTTGCTTTTCAACGTCTTTAGTTCTTTATATATACTGGATATTAGCCCTCTGTCAGATAAAGGGTTGGTGAAGATACTTTCCCAATCTGTAGGCAGTCCTTTTGTTTTGAGGACAGTGTCCTTTGCTTTACAGAAACTTTTCAGTTTCATGAGATCCCATTTATTGATTGTTGATCTTAGAGCCTGTGTTGTTGGTGTTCTGTTCAGGAAGTTGTCTCCTGTGCCAATGAGTTTTAGGGTTTTCCCCACTTATTCTTCTAACTGATTTAATGTGTCTGATTTTATGTTGAGGTTTTTGATCCACTTGGACTTTAGTTTTGTGCAGGGTGAAAAGTATGGATCTATTTGCATTTTTCTACATGTAGATATCCAGTTAGACCAGCACCATTTGTTGAAGATGCTCTTTTTTCCATTGCATGGTTTTGGCATCTTTGTCAAAGATCAGGTGTCCATAAATGTGTGGGTTTATTTCTGGGTCTTCTATTCAGTTCCATTGATCCACCAGTCTGTTTCTATGCCAGTACCAAGAAATACTCAACGTCATTAGCCATCAGGGATATGCAAATCAGAAAGGCCCTGAGATTTCACCTTACACCCATCAGAATGGCCAAGATCAAAACCTCAAGTGACAACACATGCTGGAGAGGTTGTGGAGAAAGGGGAAGCCTCCTTCACTGCTGGTGGGAATGTAAACTTGTACAACCACTTTGGAAAGCAATCTGGTGCTTTCTCAGACAACAAGGAATAGCACTTCCTCAAGATCCAGCTGTACCACTCCTAGGCATATATCCAAAAGAGACTCAAGTACAGAAAAAGGAATTTGCTCAACCATGTTTGTAGCAGCTTTATTTGTAATAGCCAGAACCTGGGAACAACCCAGATGCCCCTCAACTGAAGAATGGATACAGAAATTGTGGTACATCTACACAATGGAATATTACTCAGCAATAAACAAGGAAATAAATAACAAGGAAATCATGAAATTTGCAGGTAAATGGTGGGACCTGGAAAGAATCATCCTGAGTGAGCTATCCCAGAAGCAGAAAGACACACACGGTACATACTCACTCATATAAACATATAATATAGGATAAACCTACTAAAATCTGTACACCTAAGGAACCTAATCAAGAGGGAGGACCCTGACTAAAATGCTCTATCTCCATCCTGAAAGGCAAAGAGGATGGACACCAAAAGAAGAAAACAGGAAACAAGTTAGGAGCCTCCCACAGAGGGCCTCTGAAAGGCTCTTCCCTGCAGACTATCAAAGCAGATGTTGAGACTTATGGCCAAACTTTGGGCAAAATGCAGGGAATCTTATGAAAGAAGTGGGAAATAATAGTAAGATCTGGAGAGGACAGGAAGTCGACAAGGAGAGGAACAGAACCAAAAATTTGAGCACAGGGGGCTTTCCTGAGACTCATACTCCAACCAAGTACCATGCATGAGATAACCTAGAACCCCTGCACCGATGTAGCCCATGGCAGTTCAGTGTCCAAGTAGGTTCCATAGTAATGGGAAGAGGGACTGTCTCTTACATGAACTGATTGGCCTGCTCTTTGATCACCTCCCCCTGAGGGGGGGAAGCAGCCTTACCAAGCCACAGAGGAAGACAATGCAGCCAATCCTGATGCGACCTAACAGACTAGGATCAGAAGGAAGAAAAAGAAATCATCCCCTACCAGTGGACTTGGGGAGGGGAGTGTGTGGAGAGTGGGGAGGAAGGGAGGGTTTGGGAGGGGAGGAGGGAGGGAACTAGAGGGGGGATACAAAGTAAATAAAGTATAATTAAAAATAAAAAGTAATAATTTTTAACTAAAAAAATAAAAAAAATTAAAAAGTGCATTTATATGTAAAACGTCCAAGATGAAACTCTGGTTTTATGATAAACTGGGGAAGTTAGCATATATAATTTCTTCAAAAATTTATGAACAGTCTATAAAATCACTTTTTATTTTAGAAGAGTATAAAGCCAATATTATGTACGTATTTCTCTCAGTATGTCAACTGAAATCACACTTGTTTATATTTCTCTAGATTCTCTGTACACTGCTAGGCAGTCCAGTAACTCTGATAGCACTCTTATCATTTTGACACTTATCTGAATTTTCCTGTCCTTGGGATTGCTAGGGTGACAATGTCAAATATTTCACTATTAACTGTCTGATATGTACATTTTTCTTTGTACCCCACACTCCATATGAATATAAGGGATATAAATGATGACAGTGAACAGAGATACTAAAAGGTAATGTTATTTTCTAGACATGTGAAAATTCTGACCACATAATATCCCCTTGTCTGCAATGTTGAGATTTTGTTATTTGCAAACAGTGCTCCTATAATCTTTTCTAGAACAAGAGGTCAATCAAGTCCAATCATCAGTCTTTATGAAAAACTATTTGTAGCAGAGATTTTCTGTAATGTTTCCCTTTTTATTACTCCAAATGTTGATCTTCTTTTAAATAGATGGGAATATCTTGGGAGTATTTGTTTTCAATATGTTGTGGCATTTGTATAAAGAAACTAAGAAGAATGGAGCTTATAAAGAAATTCCTATAGGGTGTATTCTTTTCATAATATCCTTCTGCTGGCTAAGTGTTTAAGAACCATCCAAAGAAAAGAATGCAATGAATGAGTATCAGCGGAACAGTACATTCTAGAGCTACTTTATGCTCCTCTGAGAGTAAGCCATAAACATCCTCAGTTCCAACACAAGCACACTGTTTGACTACATTTTTTGATTTTACATATGAGTGCAATATTTACATAGTTTCCTCCACCTTCTTCTATGTATGTCCTTCCATGTACCCCCCCATTCTCTCTCTCTCTCTCTCAAAACCATTCACTGGGTTGAAACCATGATCAATTGTTCTCTCCATTTGGCCAGTTGTGGATTAAATCACATTTACAAGACAAGCCCTGGACCTAAGATTCTGGGGAACATCATGCAAGAAGGGACACAGGGTCTGCAAGAGCCAGAGGACCATGCTGTTTGATGTGAGATGGTAGCTTCTTTTCATTATAAGGATGGGTTCAGACCCATGAGAATTTACTAATATGGTTACCTCAGCAAGACCCACACGATCACAACACTAGTTGTCATGGCAACATGAGTGAGAGAAATCTCACACAGATCTGTGGAGGTAAGGGGCTATAGACAGTGAATGGCTGCCAAGGGAAGGAGAATCAGTCTTCACCCGGTATAAGCCCCAAATAGGTTACCCAATACCTAATGGTCAGACCTGTCAATTATTTTAGTTGGATAAATAACCAGTCTTGTCTTATTTAGATGCCATGTGATGCCGTTCAAGATTTTAAACTTTATTCTGAACAGTCGTGATCTTCCATTTATGGTGTTATCAACTATAAGATATGTTAGAATATCTTTTATTCCACACATTTGTCAACCAGCTCAATAGCTATTTTTATCATTTTGGCTGACTAAAGAGATGGATTATGACTACAAATGTACAAGGTGTTTGCTCACTAAATATTCTTTTTAATTTACTACTTCCTTATTTTAAAAGATACTTTCTTTTTATAGAATTTTAAAGGCCCTTTCTTTAAATTTATTTGTCCCTGATATACCTGCTGTTCCATAGAAACTGTAATACCATTCTATTCACCGAATCTCAGAATACTGACTTTCTGTCTCTTCATATCTTTGCAGTTACATATTGTTGAAGAAAATAAGCCTTATTTAAAGATTTATTGTATTTTTCATGCTTTAAATAATAAAATAGAAATTATTTACTGTTCCAAATCAAAACATATTTTTCCCATGAGGTAATTATATAGACTTATATCCTATGGCACTGAAAAACTAAAATAACCTTAATTTTATAGACTTGTATACTGAGGAGTGTTCATATATTATGTTGGGTTCATAATAAATTTTCACTAGAGTTAATTAGAGTAATGTAAAAAGGTTTCTATAGTTTAATTCTTGATTATAATCTTAGATTACCTCTTCTTCCTTCTTTGTCTTTGTACCATTCATTTCTGGAAGCTGTACAAATTTTTGTTATTGCATCATAAAGACGGCTCAAAGGAAATAAAAATGCAATAAGGTGAAATCTACAAAAGTTTTTTCTTTTCATCCATAGAAATGCAATTTAAAATTAAGTAAATTACCCAACTTCACTCATAGCAGCTTATAGTCATCCATATTATAAAGGCATTGCTGAGTTTAGTTATTTTGCTGAAGGTGATTTAAAAATAATTTTAGAATTTTAAAATACTGGGAAGCTATGAAATAACATTTGTTTATATATTTGTAACAATGGAATTTTTTCTTTTTTCTTTATTATTTTTTATATTAATAACAGTTTATTTACTTTGTATCCCAGCTGTAGCCCCCTACCTCATTCCCTTCCAATCCTACCCTCCTTCTCTCATCTCCTTCTTGCCCCTCTCTAAGTCCACTGGTGGGGGAGGTCCTCCTCCCCTTTCATCTGATCCTAGCTTATCAGATCTCTGCAGGGCTGGCTACAATGTCCTTTTCTGTGGCCTAGCCAGGCTGCTCCTCCCTTTGAGTGGGGAGGTCAAAGAGCCAGCCATTGAGTTCATGTCTAAGACAGTCCCTGTTCCCCAGCTAGGGATCCCACTTGTATACTGAGCTCCGATAGGCTATATCTGGGCAGGGATTCTAGGTTATAAGCATTCTTGGTCCTTGGTTGGAGAAACAATCTCTGAAAAGACCCCTGGATCCAGAAATATTTGGTCCTTGTGGAGCTCCTGTCCTCTCCAGGTCATGCTAACTCCCCCTTCTTTCATATGATTCCCTGCACTCTGCCCAAGGTTTGGTTATGAGTCACAGCATCTGTTTTGATACACTGCTAGGAAGAGTCTTTCAGGGGCCCTCTGTGGTAGGTTCCTGTCCTGTTACTTGTTTTCTCCTATTTCCAATATCCATCTCATTTGTCTTTCTAAGTAAAGATGCTGGAGAGGATGTGGAGAAAGGGAAACCCTCCTCCACTGTCTCCACTGTTGGTGGGAATATAAACTTGTACAACCACTTTGGAAATCAATCTGGCACTTTCTCAGATAATTAGGAATAGTGCTTCCTCAAGATCCAGCTATACCACTCCTAGGCATATTTCCAAAAGATACTTAAGTACACAACATGGACATTTGCTCAACCATGTTTGTAGCAGCTTTATTTGTAATAGCCAGAACCTGGAAACAACCCAGATGTCCCTCAGTTGAGGAATGGATACAGAAATTGTGGTACTTTTACACAATGGAATATTACTCAGCAATTAAAAACAAAGAAATCATGAACTTTGCAGGCAAATGGTGGGAACTAGAAAAGATCATCCTGAGTGAGGTATTTCAGAAGCAGAAAGACACACATGGTATATACTCACTTATAAGTGGGTACAAGACCTATAAGATAGGATAAACATACTAAAATCTGTATACCTAAAGAAGATAAACAAGAAAGAGGACCTGAGTTAAGATGATCAGTCCTCACTTAGAAAAACAATGGGATTTAAAAAATATTAATACTTTGAATATTCTATGAACATCTATTAACTCCCCCCTAATGGAACTAGTATGATTTCAGTTATCATAAGCTGCACTTATTAATTGCCAACTATAAATGACACATTAGGCCCAGTAATGTGATGGAAACTTCTGCTTCACCAGAGCTTAAAGTGTAGAGAGAGAACTCTGAATATTGCTTAATAAAGTGGAAATACAGGAATCAAACAGCTTTTACATGAGATGAAATCAAGAGTGTCAGACTAGCAGAAAGATGACCAAGACAAGTGAACAAGAAAACAAGTTGTTTCTTTGAGTCCGTAGTTGAAGGGCACACAATTCAAGACCCACACATGAAAAACCTGTACTAGATGCTGAGACTCATAGCTAAACTTTGGACAGAGTACAGGGAATCTTATGAAAGAAGGGGGAGATAAAAAGACCTGGAGGAGACAGGAGCTCCACAAAGAGAGCAACAAACCAAAAAATCCAGGCTCATTGGATCTTTTCTGAGACTGATACTCCAACCAAGGACCATTCATGGAGATAACTTAGAACCCCTGCACAGATGTACCCCAATGTACCTCAGTATCCAAGTGGGTTTCCTAGTAAGGGGAACAGGGACTGTTTCTGATATGAACTCAGGAGCTGCCTATTTGATCACCTCCACAGCCTTACCAAGCCACAGAGGAAGACAATGCAGCCAGTCTTGATGAGACCTGGTAGGCTAGGGTCAGATGGATGGAGAAGAGGACCTCCCCTATCAGTGAACTGGAGAGGGTCATAGGAGATGAGGGAGGGAGGGAGGGTAGGATTGGGAGGGGATGAAGAAGGAGGCTATAGCTAAAATACAATGTGAATAAATTGTAATTAATATAAAAATAAAAATTTAATTAAAAAAACAAAAACCCCAAATGTATTTAATGAAATTGCAGGTGTTGTATGAGGGGATGAATAACTGGAGGTAGAATGAAATACAGGTGGTTGTCCCGTTGTCCTTGAGCAGTTTACCTTGAGCACTTTATAATGTGAAACCTATGTACTGTCTTAAACTGTAATGGCAATATTGAGTCAGTGTTATTTTTGTTTTTGTTTTCCATAGTTGGAGAAACCACTGAGATTTGTGCAGAAGTCACAGATTTTTTGTGCCAGGACAAGAAGTGCATTGCATCCCACTTTGTTTGTGACTACAAGCCAGACTGCTCTGACAAGTCTGATGAAGTTCACTGTGGTGAGTACATCTGCCTGCTGCTGTGTGGCTGGGCAGCTCATGTGTTCTCTAGTAGCATGGACGGATCAGAAGAAATGTTTTGGGGGGTCTGTAGAGATGGCTCAATATGTAAGTCACCTCCCACATAAGTGTGAGGACCTGAGTGTGACTCTTCGAAATACACATAGAAGTGTCCAGTGTATCGGACATGTTGGTAACCTTAGTCTCCTCAGGAAAGATTGGAGGCAAAGACAAAAGATTCTGCAGAAACAGGCAAGCCAGCTCTCTGACCTCCACACAAATGTCATGTGACATCCACAGAATATATGTTCATCCATTATAAGTATGCAACAAATAAAAATATATATACCACTTCTACTAATATTGTCATTCATGGAACTAAATTTATATCGCCCAACTTTTTCTCCAGCTTTCTGCAAGAACTTTCCTACAACAGCCCTGTCATCCTTTTTACTTTCTTCAAGAAAACTCTATGGCATCATATTTTTAAACGTCACCATTAATGATGTGTACAGAACTATCAGAGAAGTCAAAACTACAAAACGACAAACTAGTTGTCTACAGTCTACATTAACTTTTATCAGCTTTATTTCCTTTACCATCCTCTTTCAAAAACCATTGATATATAGCTAAGATAGAAAAAACCTAAAAGTGAAAAGTAAATATATTTTTATCAATTATATTGTATTTGAGTATAAGCACTAAAAGGTTCACTTCACTTTTTTAAATTCAACTCTCTGAAGTATAAAAAATAATAAAACATGTGGTAATGTGGTTTTACCTGATAAACAGATGCCTCTTAAATATTAGCATTAGACACATGTATTGGCAGAGAGGTAGGAGAAAAAGAAGACCTATCACTTTACTTTCTGGAATTCTAAAATATCAGGACTGTTTTTCTATGTCTGCCTTCGAATAGAAATTCCTTGTTGCTGTGTCTTCATTGTCCATTTTCACAGTGATTCGGCTTGCAATCAGGGCCTTGTGCATTGTATGTAGATGCTTTCCCACTGAGCCTGAGCTGCAGCTGCTCCGCCTGGATTCTTGATATCGTGCAAGATGTATATTGGAATTACTTTGCCACAATAAGCTACCCCAAAAGCGAGTGGTCCTGACAGTATCTCCATATTTTGTCACTTTGTGAGTTGATAGTTCAACTTGGCAGATTCTGAATAATTGATGTGACCTGGTGGGGAACTTTAGCCTGTGATAGCTTCTTCCTCTCTTAACTTGGACAATCAGTATTCTGGTTTCTTCATCTTACTCTCTATGGAATTTTATGTTCCCTGGTAGTACATATGACTTTGCACTCACATACTATGACCACCACCCAGGACAGAAAAGTCCTAGTTCTGAGAGGCTTCTATCAGAGCTGATCCTCCTAGAACCTCCATTCTAGAGCCCCAGGAGTCTAACCAAAGCTCATTAAACTTAACTGTAGCTGTCCCAAATGTCATATGAAACCCATTATTATTGCCAAGAAAATTAACACTCCAGTCTAGATTTAAATAGATGGAATAACTGTACATATGAATAAGCCCTATACCACTGGGAGATGAGAACTAATTTGATCTTCTTAAAGATAGGATGCCACATAAACAGATTTCTTTCTTTTCTAATTTGCTCTTAAGGAAAAAAAAACTTAAGAGCACAAAATATACTAAGATAAAACAAAAACTATCATATTAAAGTTTGAAAAGACACGCCAACAGAAAAATAGGGATCCCAAAAGAAGGCACACTGATCAGACCCACGTGTTCACCCTCTTAGTGGTCCTGTACACTGACTAACTGAGAGCTGTAGTATACACGCAGAGGACACAGCGCAGACACAGGTAGGCCCTGTGGTTGCTGCTTCAGTCTTTGTGACTTCGTTTGAGCTCTGCTCGATTGATTTAAGGGGCCTGGTCTTCTGGTGTCCTCTGCTCCTCTTCCTTCCGCATTTCTTCTGTCTTGTCTTCTGAGGGATTCCCTGTGCTGCTCTGAGGGGAGGGATTGATAGAGGAAATTCATTTAGAACTGAGTGCTCCAAGGTGTGTGTGTGTGTGTGTGTGTGTGTGTGTGTGCAAATGCTGTAAGATGTATACATTTGTATATACAATATAAATACACAATTAGAAACCTAAAAAAAAAAAAAAATGAAGCCAGGTGTGTGTAGCATGCCTTTAATCCTAGCACTTGGGGAGACAGAGAAAGGGTGATCTCTGTGAGTTTGAGGCCAGCCTGGTCTATAAAGCCAAGGCTACACAGAGAAACTCTGTTTCAGAAACAAACAAAAAACCTAAAATGTAATACTCAATATTTTGTTTATTTAAATATAGATGATGAATTTTTTTTGCTTTGCTTTACTATCATACTGATGTACATAATTTTACATTTTCCATAGTTGAGATATTTACATGAAACTATACAAATATTGTCATGGTTTTTAGAAACTAATGGTATATTCATACATATGTATATTCATATGACAAATACTAAGTCAAATAACTGTATACTCATACGACAAATACTATTCACAATTTTGATGAACTACTCAAAGGATTTAAATTCATGCAAAATGGAAAAGACACAAGCAATATTCCTCTTGATTTTATTCACATCTTAAAGAGCACTCAACAAAAAAGGCAAATAGGTGATATGCTAATTTTTCATGTTGAATTTACTGATATTTATATTAGTGGTTTTATAGATGCAGTGCAGGTGTTAAATGTGGATTCTTTTAATAAAGTACACAAGTTACTATGAATAACAGAATAAATGATATTTAGAGAAATACATATAATGAATTGACATTTGCGGTCATTAAAATGCAGTTTTTAAGATAATCAATTGAGCGGACATGGGGCAAGAAGATCAATCCTCGTTTAGAAAGACAGATGGGATGTGCATTGAACGTATGACAGGAGTCTACTGAGCATATCTGAAAGACTCTAACTAGCAGTGTTTTCAAAGCAAAGACTCATGACCAAACCTTTGGCAGAGTACAGGGAATCATAAGAAAGAAGGGGAGTTAGTCTGATGGGGAAAGGATAGGAGCTCCACAAGGACCAAATATATCTGGGCACAGGGTCTTTTCTGAGACTGACATTCAACCAAGGACCATGTATGGATATAACCTAGAACCTCCACTCAGATGTAGCCTGTGGTAGCTCAGTAACCAATTGGTTTCCCAAAGTGAGGGGAACAAGGACTATTTCTAACAGGAACTCAATGACTGGCTCTTTGGCCTCCCCACCTCCGAAGGGAGGAGCAGTCCTGTTAGGCCACAGAGGAGGGCTTTGCAGCCAGTCCTGAAGATACCTGATAAAACAGGATCAGATGAATGGGGAGGAGGTCCCCCCAATCAGTGGACTTGGAAAGGGGCATGGTAGAGATGAGGGAGGGAGGGAAGGACTGGGAGGGAATGAGGGATCGGGACATGGCTGGGATATAGAGTTAATAAAATGCAACTGATAAAAAAAATAAAAATAAATAAATAAAATTGCAGTTTTTATTTTGACTAAACCCTATCTTACTTGTTAAATTAAATAGAAATTGATAGCCACAATTATTTACATTCTCAAAGATTTATTTCCCTTATCTCAGTAGTAAAAATATCACACTTCTTACAGAGATATGTAAGAACTAACATAATATATTAAATAAAACTACTCATTACATTTGCTCTCATTTGAAAATACTTTTTCTTTTCCTTTTAGTTAAAATAGATTTTTTTTTCTTTCCATAATATAACTTGATTACACATTCTGTTTTCTCTACTCCTCGTTCTCACCCATCTCCCTTTCCATCACTTTCCCCTGGAGAAACTGCCTTGGCAGGCCACAGGGAAAAAGGACATGTTCAGTCCTGATGCAACTTGATAAGCTGGGGTGAAAGGGAAAGAAAGCGCCCCTTTTCTTAGAAAGAGGGGAAGAGGAAAGGAGGTACAAAGATGTAGAGTGAAGAAAATAAATAAACAAGAAAAAACCGAACAGTCTTCTAATAGATAATAAAATAAAAAGTTAAAACAAAAACTAACACATCAGAATTGGGCAGAATAAACTGAAGGAAAAAAAACCTCAAGGAGAATGCGCAAAAGAACAGAGACTCACTCATTCCAGCACTCAGGAATCTCACAAAAACACTATGCAGAGGATTTGTTGCAGACCAGAGCAGGCTCTGCAAATTTATATGGAGTCTCTGTGAATTTATATGTACTTTGGTCATTTTTACTTAGTAAGCCAAGTTTTCTTGGTGTCCTCCAGCCCCTCTGGCTCTTAAACTTTTTCTTTCTCCTATTCTGTTAGGTGCCCTGAATGCTAATTTGATGAAGATATCTGGCTTAGGGCTGAGCGTTCTGAGATGTTTCACTCTCTGCATAATGCCTGGCTGTTGGTCTCTGTATTTGTTCCCACGTGCCGTAGAAGGAAGCTTCTCTGATGATAACTGAGGAAGGCACTTATCTATGAATATAGCAGAATGTCCTTGGGAGCTATTTTATTGCTAGGATTTTTGTTTGTTTGTTGTTTTAGAACAGTGGTACGTGGTTTCTCCTAGGTGCCTATGCTATCTATTCTCAGGTTCTTGCTCCGCCAAGCAGTATAAGCTAGGGTTCATCTCATGGACTGGACCTTAAGTCATATCAGATATTGGTTGGTTACTTCCACAAGCTTTGTGCCATTGTACTGGCACACAGGCAGGACACCATTGTCAATCACAGTGTTTATGGCTGGCTTGGTGTTTATGTTTATTTTTTTGGCAATGTGAAGAGTAATTTCCCGTACCAACGATGCTAGCATGCAGAGGTGCAGGCTCTATGTGAGCACTAACTCAACTCTTCCACATTCAGTGAGTTGTATAGGTGTCGTCTTCAACAATGAGTCCTTTACGTCAGTTTGTGCAGAGTAATCTATAATCTTGGCAACATCCTGTATTGTTTGCATATTGCCATGGGACAACTTTGGCCAACAACTCAATTAAATGTGCCCAATCCAGGTGCTGGAAGCTTTGCCTAATCACAAGAGGTAGCTAGTTGGAGTTCTGTCCTTCCCTATTATTTCACAATTTAATTTAGATCAACTTCATATATGTATATATTTTAAGAAGCCTCTGCGTATTCATTTTCTATACTACCCCTCAACTGGCCCTAGATTTTAGCCATCTCTCCCAGCATTCCCTCCCTTGAACCCCTCTCCCCTCCTCCTTGATCTACCAGTTTCAACTTCCCTCATCCTTCCATAACTATATTATATTTCCTCTTTCCTAACAAGATTTTCTGTTCCTCATCATCCTTTCTATGTAATCACTGTGCTTTAACAGATTGATCAATCTTATATTTTGTGTCTCATGGTCTTTTTTTTTATTACAACACAGAAAAGTAGCTGTTCTTCATGATGCAGTATTGCTGTAGGTTGTGAATGGATATAAAACTGTGTTTCTAATGCTCCTGTTTCAAAAATTCATAGTTTGCAAGAAGTGAAATAATTTATTTAAAAGAATTATTAATTAATTTTAAAGTGCTATCTTTTAAGTTATTACCTTTATTCATTGTAGTATCTCAGTTAGGGATCTGCACTGTTGGATGGATGTCTCCTCATTGTTGTCCCTTACATCATGTACACACAGAATTGTTCATCTGCAGCATGATTTCACCCCTCCCAGATTATTTGAAATCCTGCTCAATGTAAGTTGACAGGAATTAAAAGTATTATTCATGTGAAATAACACAAATATTCCTATGCTTTGAATTGTGGTGTGATTAAATTTAATAAATCTATGAAGACAAGGTATAAAAAATAATTTACTGTGTTTATAAGTATTTACACTGGCCATAATGCCATGTAGCTAAATAATATACCAATGGGAAAATGGCTGATGTTTAAAAGAATACTAGTAATGTGTTAAGCTCATTCAAAGATCATCATCTGAAAGAAGTTCTAAAGTAATTGCTATTTTGAAAAATATGATACATAGTCATAATCAGAAAATATAAAACACTTCCTACCTCATATTTTTCAGTGGAACTTTACAGAATTAGTTACCAAAGATACCATGCAGCTCAGAAGTACTGAGTCATCACTTACAGTTTACAATAACTCAAAGTTATAAAACAATCAATGTCACAGCACAGAATAATTAGTAGATTTTCAAATAAATGATAGCGATTGTAATTCCCCCTAGACGACTCACTTACAATCCTCTCGGATAACTAGTATGCTCTGGGTCAGGACACCTGAGATTTAAATCGCTCATTCAAGAATGAATTTGATGGTATATAAAATGAAAAGGGGTCCCATTCAACATGCTTAAGGAGGAGAGTTCAGCCTTGGCCATCCTGGCAGAGGTTAGTAGATTTCTGTCCTTCCTTTCTATTCAATCAAAGTGCAACATTCATTTTATTTGTGGCAGCATTGTGACAACTAGTAACAAAACACATTCAAACTTTTATACAAAAGTTTGACAGTGAGTGAGACCAACAAAACAATCTGGGAAAAGAATCTACTTCATGAGGAAGAAGTCCAGTTCCAGAAAACATACCTCCCTTCTTACCTCCTTCTTTCTCTCTGAGCATGTGTGACACCACAAGGAATGTGGTTCTTTTAATGAGAATGAAGAGAGAAGAGTCCAAAGGGAGGAATGACGTTACATTACAGTCTAACCTGAAGTTGCCTAAAACTGGAAACTTCCCCACTTTTTAGTTGAGATAAATCCATGGCTATGGTTTAAAACTATTGTAAATTAGAATAGAGTTAGGTGCTCGGAAAAAGACGAACATGTAAGTATTAACTTCCATGTCATACAGCATGAAATCTAATAGCTAGTGGTTATCTAATAAGTCTAGTTTTAAAATGTCATGCAAATTATAGAGCAGAAATGACTCCATCTTTTAGTTGGCTTCTTATGGGCCCGGCTACTGATAGAACCTGTTAGAATATTTCAACCACATCATAAGTGTAAATATAAACTTTTTTTTTCAAGAATAATTCTAGAAGAATGGAAATATCAAGGTTCACATTTAAAATCCTAGATGAACCTGACTGGTAAAAAGAGGGTGAAAATACATCCCATTACACCCTGCAGGCTCCAACTCTATGCCTGGGCAGTGTAGCAAAATGACCTTGATACAGACGGACAACAATAGAAGATCACAGTGGAAAAATCGCAAGTCCTCTTCCCCCTTTTCAGAATATCTTCAGAAGATAAACTACGAAACTTACCAGTCTGAGTTCAATCTAATTTATATGTATTTAATCTAATTTATATGTATTCTGGTAGCCTCTAAAGTATACCAGTATGTATTTCTACATGTAAAAGAAACAAGTACAAAAAGCACCTGGACAGTATAAATATGGATTTATTCTTAAATATAAAAATACAATTCTATTTTTAAAAAAGAAAAAACCCAGGTAAACCAATTTTTCATTCTTCTGGTTTAAGAATTAATCAATTTTTTTCAGAATCTCTTCTATAGTAGTTTTCCTTCTCTAGTTTTCATCTTCATTTTTTTCTTTTTATTGCAACTAAATTCTCCATTCTCACACAATATGTCCTGATTATGATTTCCCCTCCCTTTGCTCCTCCCACTTCCTCCTCCTCTCCTGTCCCTTCCATAAGTATTCCCTTTCTGTTTCAAGAAAAACAAACAGGCTTCTAAGGGATAATAATAAAATATAATAAGATAGAAGAAAACCTAATATATCAGAATTAGACAAAACAGACACAGAATTGGATGAAACACAGAAACAGAAGAACCACAGGTGAAGGCACAAGAAACAGACTGACTTTTTCACACACTCAGAGTTCCCTAAAACCACACATGTAAGATGGAAGCCATAATGGATATGCAAAGGGCGTAGACCTGTGCAAGGCCTGTGCATATGGTCTCAGTCTCTGTGAGTTTATATGAGCTGTGATCAGATTGACTGACAAGGTTTTCTTGATGTCCCACATCCGTTCTGGCTCTTAGACATTTTCTGTCTCCTCTTCTGTGAGGTTTGCTAAGTCCTGAGGGAGGAATTTGTGGAGACAACTCATTTACTAAGGTCTCCCAGTCTCTGCATAATGCCTGGCTGTGTGTCGTTGTATTTGTCCCCATCTGCTGTAGGAGAAAGCTTCTCTGATGATGGCTGGTCGATGACGAAGGCACTGATTTTTGCTTATAGAAGAATGTTAATAGGAGTCATTTCTTGCTATTTTGTTGTACCCTAGGTCTCTGAGCTATCTAATCTCAGATTCTTGGTTATCCAAGCAGTGCTAGGTATGGGTTCCATTTTATGGAGTGAACTTAAGTCAAATCATATATTCGCTGGTTACTCCCACAAGCTTTATGCCACCATTGTTCTAGCATGCAGGCAGGACACCATTGTCCATCACCATGTTTGTGTCTGGCTTGATGTTTATGTTTCTCTTTTGGTAGTGTGCCGAGTACCTTCCTGTACCAAAGATGAAAGACTTAATAGATGAAGGCTCTATGTAGGTACCAGCTTAACTTCTATGAGTTCAATGAGTTGTGTATGTGTTTTCATCAGCAAATGGGTTTCACCATCAATTTGTGGAGAGCAACCTGTACTCTTGGCAACAGCTTGGGTAAATTGGAGAGTGTCAGGGGACATCTTGGCCAACAACTCAATTAGATATAATCCAACGGGAGCTTCTTCATTTGGTGACAGGAAATGGCCTATTGGATGCTATCTTCCCATTAGTGGTTTCATTTAAATTGTTTTCATATATGCATATATTTTGTGAAGTTTCTAGTGTAATAGGTCTTCATACTACACCTCAAATGCCCCTTAATTTTAGTTGTCTCCCCTTGCATTTTCCCTGCCCTCCCCCTTCTCTCCCTCTCCTCACTTTATCTTCCTGTTCCAGCTTTCCTTCATTATTCCATAACTATTCTATTTCCATTTAACAAGCTCTATATGTCTCTTCTAGTTCCTTATTTTATAGTTAACCTCTGTGGTTCTACAGATTGCTGCTTAGTTATCATTGAGTTAATAGCTAATATCCACAATAAACAAATATATATCATATTTGTCTTTTGGTTTGGGATACCTCACTCAGGATGATTTCTATTTATAGTTTCATCCATTTACTTATGAATTTCATCATGTCTTTTTTTTTTAAACCAGAGAGTAATACTCCATTGTGTAAGTGCACATTTTTCTGGTGAAAAACATCTACATTGTTTACATTTGCTGTCTATTATGAATAAAACAGCAGTGAACTTGGTTGAGCAAGTATCTTGTGGTAGGATAAATCATCCTTTGGATTTATGCCCAAGAGTGGTATAACTGAAGCTTGTGTTAAATCTCTTCTCATTTTCCTGGGAACCATCATACTGATTTCCATAATGGCTTTACAAGTTTGCACTCTCACCAGTCGTGAGTGAGTGTTTCTCTTATTCCACATCCTCACCAGCATAAGCTGTCATTAGTTTTGTTGATCTTAACCATCCTGACAGGTCTAAGATGAAATATAAAAGCAGTTTTGATTTTTATTTTCCTGATGGCTAAGGATGTTAAACATTTATTTGTTTCTCGGACATTTGTGAATTTTTGTTGTTGTTTGGATGTGTGCCCCAGTTTTCACTGGGTTAGTTCTTTTTATTTCTAGTTTCTTGAGTTCTTTATTAATTTGCATATTAGTCTTCTATCAGTTGTGGTATTAGTAAAAATCTTTTGCTATTCTGTAGGCTGCACCCTTTTTCAAATAACGGTGTCCTTTGTCTTACAGAAGCTTTTAGTTTTTGAGATCCTATGTATTTATCTGAGTTCCTATTCTAACACTTATGTTCCGAATGTCTTCACCTATGTCAATGAGTTAAAGGCAAATCTCTACTTTATTTTCTATCAAGATTAGTGTATCTGATTTTAGGTTTCGGTATTGGACTCATTTGGAGTTGAGTTTTGTGCGAGATGATAAATATGGATTATTATACATGTGACTATCTATCTAGTTTTACCAGCAGGATTTGTTGAAGATGGTGTTGTTTAGATCTTCATTGCAAACTGTTCCTAAACTAGCAAAAAGAAGGAAATGAAGGTTCACATCACAGTTGGCTAGTTGAATCATAAGCCACCTGGGGTGAGGGTTTTTTCAGTTTGACACACACCTTCATTAAAAAGAGAGGGGGGGTTAGTAAGAAAATGTTCTGTCTTACTGCACATGTGGTGCACTGATATATATACAGCCAAAACACATATAGAGTAAAACCAAAACACACATGAAGTAAAACTGAAGAAAAATGTTTTCTCTTAAGTAAGACATAGAAAGAATGGTTAAGGAAAGAGTAACCAAATACTTCTGAAGAAGTATTTTTTAATTAAAAAGATAGATATAGGTGTAAGCATAAATGTTTTACAAAGTCAGTTTATTTTAGAGAGATGATCTTGTAACACATGGTTTGAGTTGAGACAATTGTAAAGATGAGGCAGATTCATTCTCAAAATTTTGCATTCAAGTAAAGGTTATTAAAAGCTAGGATTTGCCAGAATGTTTTTAGACTGTGTGAAAAAAAATGGACTATTTTAACCAAGCTAAAAGAATACATGGTGAGTGTTCAGGATGACTAAGGTGGATAGGGTGAAGCCCATGCTAAAGATAGTCTCTAGAAATAAACCACAGGCTTGAACCAGTGTGATTGTTATGAAACTTCAAGTAGGAGAATTCAAAAGTTCTCAACAGAAGAATGTGCAGGTTCTGGTGACATGTTGGGTATATAAATAAAGGATAGAGAAACAATAGTGACTCTGGAGGTTTGGTTCTTTACAAAAGGAGATAAAATTCGTGATAAATGGAAATTTAAATGGGAATCTCACAGAGGATGTACTTGGAGAAAATGCTGAGATGGCTTGGAAGTAGCAGTTGCATATTCCAAATGGAATGCTGCAGAAGTGTTTGAAATTGTTGGTCTGTATTTCATCATGTGTGTACATTTTCAGGACATGTGTTTAAAAGCGTATGGAAAGGACAAATAAGGATGCTCAGAGAAAAACCTAAATAACTATATGCCGCTTAAAATGAAAATGGAGACTGATGAAATTAGGTGAAGGAATAAGCAGGGAATGTGACATGGGAAGACAAGGAAACATGTATGACCTTAAAGGAGATGAGCAGTAGATAAGGATAAAGTTCTGATGGAGAGTGAGGAGAGGAGGCAGAGATTAGCTTTAGAAATCAGAAAAGTACCCTTTTTAAGATGGAGACAATGAGATGTAAGAAACTCTATCCTGGTTACAGTTGTGTCTTGAAATTTGAAGGGGTCATACAGTATGTAAGCTGAACTAGCAGAGACAAGATTATCCAAAGGGAAGGGGTGAGGAGCAAGAGTAATTGAGTTTATGGTCAGGAGTGGAAACACAAATAGCAGAGAACCCATGTGTGAAAGAATAACAGCAGTCTTCCTGAGCATATCCAAATGGATCTGAATATTTAATGATGTCTTGACTAAATGCTGGGATTAGTGAATTTAGCACATCTATGCATAATATAATCCTGTGCTAGATTATAGAATACTTATGACATCCAAAAGAAGCAAGGTCCATAACTAAGGCACATAAAATAGATTGCATAGTCATGTAAGATGGATTAAAATAAGGTACTAAACAAAGGAAAATAAAATTCTTTATATTTTAGGGATAAAATGAAACAATGCTGAAAGGAGTAAAATGATAAGAAAGCATTAGTTCTCTGTGTTCTGTCTCATGCATTTAATACAGAGCTTTTGACAATTAAGCTTTAATGAGCTAAGATTAGCATTTTATTAAGAAAAGACATGAGCAAGAAGAAATTTATGGAATGACAGAAACTTCGTTATGTTACTCATATAGATATAGATGTGTATGTACATATATACATCTCTACATACATATACATCTATATATAAAGCTTCATTATCATTATGGCTATCTCAGTTGATTCTCTCTGTGTGCGCAAAAAATACTAACTCCTGTACCAAAAGGGAGACCAAACAAAAATCTGGCTCCTGGAACATTATTTTTGAACATTTCACAGGTGACCAGTGGATGTCATTTTTCACATATTACTTACTCTTATTGTGATAATTTAACTTTGAATTAGTTACCGATCAATAGTTTTAGAAGATAAGTTCTTTCATTGCATACTGGTAGCCTGGATATGTGCCCTGATGATATTCAGAGGCATTTGTGTCTAGCATGGTCTACTGCTTTTACCCAAAGGCACCTTTCGTTTCATAAGAGAATTAGCTTTGCTAGTGGCCTATGCTGTTCAAACACCAGAGCCGACCAGTATGCACTCAACATCCACACATTGGCTTGTGTTTGTTTATACAGTCAGAATGATCCATATCACCATAATATTATATGTGTTGTTTGGGCATAGACCTGGTTTTATATATTATTTGCAAACATTATTGCTTAATCCAGATGATTATATAATGTGTAAATGACACTACTCAGACAATGGAGATCTCTTGAGAGAAAAATAAAGTGTTATCAATTAATGTAAATGCTTCAGCTGTATATAGTTCATATATTATTGAGATAAGCAAGACACTTGCCATTCAGCAAAAGGACGAGTTTAACTACCAATACTTGTGTAAAGCCAGGAACAGCGATGTGCATCTGTGTTTCTAGTGTTTCTGTGGCCCAAGGAGAGGCAGGGACAGGAGGATGAATCCGTGAAAGCTCCCCAGCCAGCTAACCTAGCATAGGGAGCTGCAGGCAGCAGTGAGATGCTTTATCTAGCAAGATGGCAGACAAGCACTGACATGTGAGGTTGTCTTCTGACCTCCACTCAAATTCCAGGCCATAAACATACTCCATGCAAGTGTACACGCATACATATCATGCACACACACACATACATACACACATGCCCGCGCATGCACACAGACACACCAAAATATTTCAATATTAAAAAAAAGAATTGTGACATAAAATGATTCGAATTGTCAAAAAATACAGTGCTGCACAGAGTGTTGCAGACATTTTGTGAAGCTTTGATGAACCTTTTGTTTCACCAGGATATCATGTAAGCACGGCAGGAAGCTGCAATTTTGAAACAACCTCAGGAAACTGGACTACGGACTGTGGTCTCACCCAAGATCCTGAAGACGACTTGGATTGGGACATCGGTAACACAATTTCTGCTGAAGCCTTGAGCCCCGATTCAGACCACACACCAGGTAAATCTATGTTCCTGCATTGTAGTCTTGGTTAGCTAAGTGAAAAGGCTGTCCTTTCTGTTTTAACTACTGAAATATTAAATAGACTCAGCTTGCACTGTCACAGGCAGCCCATGACTCTTTAAAAACAAAAACAAAAGTCTAAAAGAAACATTAGTTAATTCCTGACACAATTGCATTTCTCAGTAAAGTAAAGCTTACTGAGATTTAAAGAGACTTGAGAAGCAGTTCTGAAAAATAATAGAGTAGTCAAATTATGGTCAGCCCTGAGTGACTATGCCATACAATACAGCAGACATACCGGGTCTAAGGACAGCACAGGATGACGTGTGAAATATTAAAAATCACTCATCCTTGCTGCAAAGCACTGAGGGTTTTATTATCGTCTATAATTTTGAAAATGACTTTTCTCCTTCCTTTTCTTTCTTTCAACACTCCCTTGTAACTTACTCTCTTGCTCTCTCTTCAAATCCATGGTCTCTTATCTTTAATTGTTGTTTTATGTGTCTGTACATTTTTTGTCTCATGTGAAAAGTATCTTTTTTAGGACTAAGAGGTAGCCTGAAATGTTTGGTGAAGTTCATTTTATTTGTCAACATGAATGGTATTATAGGTGGGTTGACATTTAAATTGTTGAACTCTAAGCAAAGGAGTTTGCCATAATGTAGTCTCAAACCAGTTGGTAGTTAGAATGGAACAAAAAGTTCAGCTCCTTCAGTGAGGTAAGGAATCCTTGAACTGCCTTTAGGCTTTCATACATGCTGTAGGCTTTCCTGGGACTCCAGGCTGGGAGCCCCTTCTGACAATTACAGACTCACTCCCCTCCTAATTTCACAGACCATTTCCTTATAAAACTCACCCCCATCTCTGTGTGTGTGCCTGTTTGTCTGCGTTTATCTGTCTCTTTGTTTCCTTATGCATTTCAATATGCATATTTATATACATATTCAGATTCTTTGATTTTTTTTTCCTGGAAAACCCTAATGTAACATTCCCCTTAAACAGTTAAAGCAAAAGAACAGTAGAAAGAACAAGATAATATAGAAACAAAATGACATTTCAAAAAATGTATGGAATATTGGCTTAGAGATCAGAAAAAAGAGCACATTGTTTTATTTTTATAGTTTCAAAGTAAATTGAATATTCATGAAGTTTACTTATATTACGGGAGTCTATTCCTGTTTTATAAATTACTCTTTACCTTGAAAATTCTCATCATTTGACTTACTCAGTTTTAGTTCCTTTTCTTTTCACACTAAAATTTGTTTCCACTGTAAAAATATGAGATTAGTATACACCACAGCATAGGTTAGAGATCAAGAACCTCGGGTAACTGAGAGGACTTAATACATGCCAGGGGGGGGGGTAGTTTAATTCAGTAGACAAGGGATGAGGTTTTTGAGACGGTGGCATTAGATAACTATGAATTTCAACCATAGTGCTGTGTCATATGCAGACATACATTCCAGGTAGGATAAATATTTTAAATATAAGAAGAAAATAAAATCTTCCAAGACAAGAGAGTAAACTTTTTGTAGTTGAGAGGCAGAACCTGCTTGCTAATACTCAGAAGGAATTTCTTAAACCAAGTTAGGAAGCAATTCTAGCTCAAGAGTCATATATAATATCTTTTAGAACACCCTGATCTCAAACTGTATGATAGAGCAACAGTAATACAAACTGCATGGTACTGGCATAGAAACAGAATGGTGGATCAATGAAACCAAACAGAAGACCCAGAAATAAATTCACACACTTATGGACACCTGATCTTTGACAAAGATGCCAAAACCATACAATGGAAAAAAGATAGCATCTTCAACAAATGCTGCTGGTCTAACTGGATGTCTACCTGTAGAAAAATGCAAATAGATCCATACTTATCACCCTGCACAAAACTAAAGTCCAAGTGGATCAAAGACCTCGACATAAAACCAGACACAATAAATTGGTTAGAAGAAAAAGTGGGGAAGAGCCCTGAACTCATTGGCACAGGTAACAACTTCCTGAACAGAACACCAACAGCACAAGCTCTAAGAGCTACAATCAATAAATGGGACCTCATGAAACTGAAAATCTTCTGTAAAGCAAAGGACACTGTCGTCAGAACAAAATGACTGCCTACATACTGGGAAAGGATCTTTACCAACCCTTTATCTGACAGAGGACTCATATCCAGTATATATAAAGAACTAAAGAAGCTGAAAAGTAGCAAACCAAGTAATCCAATTAAAAAATGGGGAACAGAGCTTAACAGAGAATTCTCTGTAGAGGAATATCGAATGGCAGAGAAACACTTAAAGAAATGCTCAACCTCATTAGCCATTAGAGAAATACAAATCAAAACGACCCTGAGATTTCACCTTACACCCATCAGAATGGCCAAGATGAAAAACTCAAGTGACAACACATGCTGAAGAGGTTGTGGAGAAAGGAGAACCCTCCTCCACTGTTGGTGGGAATGTCAACTTGTACAACCACTCTGGAAATCAATCTGGCGCTTTCTCAGACAACTAGGAATAGTGCTTCCTCAAGATCCAGCCATACCACTCCTAGGCATATATCCAAAAGAGGCTCAAGTACACAATAAGGACATTTGCTCAACCATGTTTGTAGCAGCTTTGTAATAGCCAGAACCTGGAAACAACCCAGATGCCCCTCAACTGAAGAATGGATACAGAAATTGTGGTACATCTACACAATGGAATATTACTCAGCAATGAAAAATAAGGAAATCATGAAATTTGCAGGTAAATGGTGGGAACTGGAAAAGATCATCCTGAGTGAGTTATCCCAGGAGCAGAAAGACACACAGGGTATATACTCACTCATAAGTGGATATTAGACATATTACATAGGGTAAACATACTAAAATATGTACACCTAAGGAAGCTAATCAGGAAGGAGACTCTGGCTAAAATGCTCAATTCCCATTCAGAAAGGCAAAGAAGATGGACATCAGAGGAGGAAAAAAAGAGGGAACAGGACAGGAGCCTGCCTCAGAGGGCCTCTGAAAGACTCTACTCTGCAGGGTATCAAAGCAGATGCTGAGACTCATAGCCAAACTTTGGGCAGACTGCAGGGAATCTTATGAAATAAGTGGGAGATAGTAAGACCTGGAGAGGACAGGAGTTCCACAAGGAGAGCAACAGATCGTAAAATTCTGGGCACAGGAGTCTTTTCTGAAACTGATCTCAGCCAAGGACCACTCATAGAGATGGCCTGGAACCACAGTGTCAGAGTGCTTCAGACAGTAAGCTGTACAAAGAAAATCCTGAGTTCTTTAGACCCACCCACAGATATCTTTCCTTATCTTAAAAAGAGACTGAAAAACTACAATAAGTTCCTAATGATCTTTTTTTACATTTTTATTTTATTTATATATTTATTTATTACAATTTATTCACTTTGTATCCCTGCTGCAGTCTCCGCCCTTATCTTCTCCCAGTCCCACACACCCTCCCTTTCCTCCCACCCTTACCCTTTCCCTAGTCACCTGATAGTGGTGGACTTCCTCCCCTTCTATCTGACCCTAGCTTATCAGGTCTCTTCATCATTGTCCTCTGTGGCCTGGCAAGGCAGCATCCTCGAGGGGGAGGTGATCAAGAAGCCAGCCACTGAGTTCATGTCAGAGACAGCCCCTCTACCCCTTACTAGGGAACCCACTAGGAAACTGAACAGCCAATAGGCTTTTGAATAGGGGTCTAGGTGCTCTCCAGGCATAGTCCTTAGATGGAGTATAGGTCTCTGTAGACACCTCTGGGCCCAGGTATTTTGGCTCTGTTGTTCTTGTGGAGTATCTGTCCCATCCAGGTCTTTCCATTTCCTTTTTCCAAAGTTTGGCTATGAGGTTTTATTGTCAGTGATACAAAACTATGCCAGTCTCAGCTATGAAAGATGACAGGCTAATCAGCAAATATGAAGTGTCATATCAGGGCCCACTGTGGTAGGCTCCTGTCCTGCTCCCTGTCTTCTCCCTCCTCCGATGTCCATCTTCTTTGCCTTTCTGAATGGGAATTAAGCATCTTAGCCAGAGTCCTCCTTCATGATTAGCTTCCTTAGGTGTACATATTTTAGTATGTTTACCCTATATTATATGTCTAATATCCACTTGTGACTGAATATATACCCTGTGCATCTTTCTGCTCCTGGGATACCTCACTCAGGATGATCTTTTTCAGTTCCCACCATTTACCTGCAAATTTCATGATTTCCTTGGTTTTTATCACTGAGTAATATTCCATTGTGTAGATGTACCACAATTTCTGTGTCCATTCCTCAACTGAGGGGCATCTGGGCTGTTTCCAGCTTCTGGCTATTACAAATAAAGCTGCTACAAACATGGTTGAGCAGGTATCCTTGGGCATATTTTGGATATATGCTGGATCTTGAGGAAGCACTGTTCCTAATTGTCTGAGAAAGCACCAGATTGATTTCCAAAGTGGTTGAACAAGTTTACATTCCCACCAACAGTGGAGGAGGGTTCCCCTTTCTCCATACCTCTCCATTGTGTTGTAACTTCAATTTTTCATCTTAGCCATTCTGATAGGTATGAGGTGAAATCTCATTGTCATTTTGATTTGTATTTCCCTGATGACTAAGTACGTTGAACGTTTCTTTAAGTGTTTCTCTGTCATTCAGTATTCCTATATTGAGAATTCTCTGTTTAGCTCTGTACCCCATTTTTTAATCGGATTACTTGATTTGTTGCTGTTTAACTTCTTGAGTTCTGAAAGGCTCTACCCTGCAGGGTATTGAGGCAGATATAAGTTGAGACTCATAGCAAAACTTTGGGCAGAATGCAGGGAATCTTATTAAAGAAGTAGGAAATAATAAGAGCTGGAGAGGAAAGGAGCTCAGCAAGGAGAGCAACATATCAAAAAAGTGTGGGCACAGGGTCTTTTCTGAGACTGGTATTCCAGCCATAGACCACTCATAGAGATAACCCTGCACAGATGTAGCCCATGGCAGTTCAGTGTCCAAGTGGGTTCCATGGTAATGGGGACAGGGACTGTCTCTGACAGAAACTGATTGGCCTAACCTTTGATCACCTTCTCCTGAGGGGGGAGCAGTCTTATGAGGCCACAGAGGAAGACAATATTGCCAATCCTGATGAGACCTGATAGACTAGGGTCAGCGGGAAGGAGAGGAGGACCTCCCTTATCAGTGGACTAGGGGAGGGGCACAGGTGTGGAAGAGGGAGCAGGGAGTGAGGGTGGGATTGGGAGGGGAGGTGGGAGGAAGTTACAGGTGGGATACAAAGTGAATAAAGTGTAATTAATTAAAAAAATAGAAAAAGATAGATAGATAGATAGATAGATAGATAGATAGATAGATAGATAGATAGATAGATAGATAGATAAAGAAAAATTAAAAAAAGAAATGTCAGGGCTTCCAAGATGGCGGCGGCTAGTGTGCAGCTTAGCTGAAGGGGAGAGGACCCGCAATGCAGAAATTGGTGAGTGAAGGGGCTGATCAACCCAGAACAGAGTTATCTAAAGAGACTAACTTCCAAGAAGAAAGAGACTAACCTTGATCTGAGTCCTTCTAGAATCAGGTCACGGCAGACTCCCCCAGGAGGAGACACCCTGAGAGGTGATCCCCGGGCACTTCCCTGCACCCAAAACCCTACTCCCTCTTCGGAGGAGGCAGGAGGTGTCCAGCAGAATCTGCCTCGGACCACACTGTCAGTACCCCAGCCCCAGCGAGAGCTGCAGCTCCCACCAAAAAAAAAACAAAAAACAAAACCCGAGATTGGGGCTGAGAAAAGCCAATCCCTTCGGGCACTCCCCAAACGCCGCCATAACCCTGCCTCAGTGGAGCGGAGGGATAGAGAGGCGCACAGCGGGCTTCACAGTGCCCTGACCCCAGTGCTGCTGGCTGCTCCTAGCGAACAAACTTGAGTTTGGGATCTGGGACTGTGGTCATTCCACAATTCCTGAGACTCTCCCGGGTCCAGCACAATAAGGTCTAGCAACAAGTCCTAGCACTGGGCGGCCCCCCAACCCCTGGCAGAGAAACCCCGCTCAGGATCGGACTGAGAAGTCACAACCCCTTCTGGCACTCCCCTGAGAGCTCCATCATAAGCTTGCCCTAGCGTAGGGGAAGGTCAGAGAGGCAACCTGCCACAGGACAGAGCACCCCCTCTCCAGCTCACCCAGCGGCCCCTGGCAGAGAAACCCCCGGCTCAGGATCTGAGGACACTCAACAATACCTGGTACTCTCTCGGAATCAGCAAACATTGGCTCTACTGCCAGGCTGCTTTTGGCAGAGAGATCTGGGCCTGGGATCTGGGATTGAGAACACTCAACCCAACTCTTTCCCGTGCTACCCTGGGACAAGTCAACATAACCCCTCCTGGCAGAAAGAAAGGACAGAGAGACAGCACACAGGAAAGGAGGACACTGAGTCCTGCGGCCAGAGTGTCACAGAGCTGACTATTAGCCTACCCATGCATTTTCTGCAGCAGGACCAAATCAGAGAGTAGAGGGAAGGGGAACCCCTGTGCATTCCAACTGGTCATGCAAGAGGGTGAGTGAGCCTTCTAGGGAGAGTTTGCCCCAGACCCAGGGCCTCTCTACAGAAGCAACCAGAAGAGATCCCTACCACCCACACCCCTACTGTGGGCATCATAGGGATTCTTGGGATAGTGACCACAACGTTGAAGCCTCTGCCTTGTGGGTCCACCAGTGTAATCCAGGCAAACAATCCCTGGATCTCAGACAGAACTGTGTAATAGTGGTCTGCAGGCCACTGCAATAGTCAGAGAAATCGTGCATGCACACTGCGCCCGCTAAAAGCGCATGCGAATAGCGCCAGTGTCACATTCCTTACTTAGGCAAAACTGAAACCACAACGCACACTCCCAAACCAGTGAAACTCTCTCATCTTCCTGAAAAAACAGTCCAGAAAACAGAAAGAGACAATCATAGCCTGAACTACAAACTCGAGGAACAAACAGTGAGGGTTATAAATAACCAGATGGCTAGAGGCAGACATAAGAACACACCCAACAAAAATCAGTACATAATGACCTCACCAGCAACCCCACAAACCAATGGACACTTCAATTCACTAGATATACAAGAAAATGACCTCAAAACTATGTTTCTCCAGCTATTAGAGTCCCATAAAGATGAAATGAACAAAGCCGTCAGAGAAATAGCCAAAGAAATCGAGTTGAACCAAGAGGAAACAAATCGAGCTCTCAGAGAAATGACCACGAAAATTGAGGCAAACAAAGAAGAAATGAACAAAGCTCTCAAAGAAATGTCCACACAAATGAAGGTAAATAAAGAAGAAACAAACAAAGCTCTCATAGAAATACAGGCAATTATAGCCAAAGAAGTAGAGGCACAAATAGTGCTATATAGAGAGGAAATGGACAAAAAAATAGAAGCTGTCATTGAAAAGCAGGACTCCACATTCAAACAGATGAAGGAAATGGTGCAAGACATGAAAACAGAATTAGAATCAATAAAGAAAACACAAATAGAGTAAAACCTGGAGCTGGAGAACATAGAGAAAAGATCAGGAACTACAAAGATAAGCATCACCAACAGAATACAAGAGATGGAAGAAAGAATCTCAGGAGCCGAAGATACATGTGTGGAAATTGACACCTCTCTCAAAGAAAAAATGAAATCAGAAAAGTTCCAAACACAAAACATCCAAGAAATTAAGGACACCATGAAAAGACAAAACCTAAGAATAATAGGAGTAGAAGAAAAAGAAGACATCAGGCTCAAAGGTCTGGAAAATATTTTCAAGAAAATTATAGAAGAAAACTTTCCCAACTTAAAGAAAGAGATCTCCATAAACATGCAAGAGGCCTACAGAACATCAAGTAGACTAGACCAGAAAAAAAAATTCTTCACGTCACATCATAGTCAAACACTGAACCTACAGAACAAAGAAAAAAATTCTAAAAGCAGCAAGGAAAAAAGGCCAAGTAACATATGAAGGTAGACCTATCAGAATCACACCAGATTACTCAACAGAAACTATGAAAGCCAGAAGGGCCTGGACAGAAATCATACAGTCCTTAAGGGACCACAGATTCCAACCCAGACTACTATACCCAGAAAAACTTTCAATCAACATAGACGGAGAATTCAAAATATTCCATGACAAAACCAAATTTAAACAATATCTACATAGTAACCCAGCTCTACAGAAGTTACTAGAAGGGAAACTCCAAACCAAAGAAAACAACTACATCTAAGGAAACAGAGGAAATAGATAACTACACACACACACAAAAAAAAAAAAAAAAAAAAAAGAATACAAGCAATGAAACTCAGTGACACCACCAACCCCACATCAACAGTAAGTAACAATTGTTGGTCACTAGTATCTATCAACATCAACAGACTCAACTCCCCAATAAAAAGACACAGACTAACAGAATGGTTGCTGAAACAGGATCCAACATTCTGTTGCATCCAAGAAACACACCTATGCAACAAAGATAAACACTACCTCAGAGTAAAGGGCTGGAAAACTTTTTTAAGCAAATGGTTCCAGAAAACAAGCTGGAGTAGCAATCCTAATATCTAATAAAATAACTTTCAACCCAAGTTAATAAAAAAAGATAAGGAGGGCCACTATATCCTCATCAAAGGAAAAATCCACCAAGAGGACATCACAATCTTGAATATCTATGCCCCAAATACAAGAGCACCTACATTCGTAAATGAAACAATATTAAAGCTTAAATCACACATTGATCCTAATACCTTAATAGTGGGAGACTTCAACACTCCACTCTCACCAAGGGACAGATCAACTAGACAGAAAATAAATAGGGAAATAAAAACACTTACAGAGTCCCTAAATCAAATGGATCTAATAGATGTCTACAGATATTTTCATCCAAACTCAAAAGAGTATACCTTCTTTTCAGCACCGCATGGAACCTTCTCCAAAATAGACCATATAGTGGGTCATAAAGCAAGCCTCAACAGATACAAAAAGATTGAAATAATCCCTTGTATTCTGTCTGACCACCATGGACTAAAGCTGGACCTCAATAACAACAAAAATAACAAAAAGCCGACACACACATGGAAACTGAACAACTTACTACTCAATGACAGCTGGGTTAAGGAAGAAATAAAGAAAGAAATTAAAGACTTCCTAGAATTCAATGAAAATGAAGGCACAACATACCCAAATTTATGGGACATGTTAAAAGCAGTGCTCAGAGGAAAATTTATAGCACTAAGTACCTTCAAGAAGAAATTTGTAACATCACATACAAGCACCTTAATGGCCCAACTGAAAACCCTAGAAAAAAAAGAAGCAGATACACCCAAGAGGGGCAGACGGCTAGAAATAAACTCAGGGCTGAAATCAATCAATTAGAAACAAATAAAACTATTCAAAGAATCAATGAAACAAAAAGCTGCTTCTTTGAGAAATTCAACAAGATAGACAAACCCTTAGCCAAACTAACTAAAAAGCAGAGAGAATCTATCGAAATCAGCAAAATCAGAAATGCAAAGCGTGACATAACTACAGACACTGAGGAAATTCAAACAATCATTAGGTCATACTACAAAAGCCTATATGTCACAAAATTTGAAAACCTAAATGAAATGGACAATTTTCTTGATAGATTCCATCTTCCAACATTAAGTCAAGATCAGGTAGAAAGACTGAATAGCCCTATACGCCGCAAGGAAATTGAAGCAGTCATTAACAGTCTCTCCTCCAAAAAAAGCCCTGGGCCAGATGGCTTCACCGCAGAATTCTACCAGACCTTCAAAGAAGTGCTAACACCAATTCTCTTCAAACTATTCCACAAAATAGAAACAGAAGGTACATTACCAAACTCATTCTATGAAGCAACAGTCACCCTGATACCTAAACCACACAAAGACCCAAGAAAAAGAGAGAACTTCAGACCTATCTCTCTTATGAACATTGACACAAAAATACTCAATAAAATACTTGCAAACCGAATCCAAGAACACATCAAAGATATCATCCACCATGACCAAGTAGGCTTCATCCCAGGCATGCAAGGGTGGTTCACCATATGGAAATCCATCAATGTAATCCACCACATAAACAAACTGAAGGAGAAAAACCACATGATCATCTCCTTAGATGCCGAAAAAGCATTTGATATCGTTCAACATCCATTCATGTTTAAAGTCTTGGAGAGATCAGGGATACAAGGCACATATCTAAACATAGTAAAGGCAATATACAGCAAACCTATAGCCAACATCAAACTCAATGGAGAGAAACTTAAATCAATCCCACTGAAATCAGGGACAAGACAACGCTGCCTACTCTCTCCATACCTCTTCAACATAGTACTTGAAGTCCTAGCCAGAGCAATAAGACAACTAAAGGAGATCAAGGGGATACAAATCAGAAAGGAAGAGGTCAAAGTTTCACTATTCGCACATGATATGATAGTATATATGAGCGACCCCAAAAATTCAACCAGAAAGTCCTCCAGCTGATAAACACCTTCAGCAAAGTGGCAGGATACAAAATCAACTCAAAAAAATCAGAAGCCCTCCTGTATACCAAAGATAAAAGGGCAGAGAAAGAAATTAGGGAAACAACACCCTTCACAATAGCCCCTAATAACATAAAGTACCTTGGGGTGACACTAACCAAGCAAGTGAAAGACCTGTTTGAGAAAAACTTCAAGTCTCTGAAGAAAGAAATTAAAGAAAATATCAGAAGATGGAAAGATCTCCTGTGCTCATGGATTAACATTGTGAAAATGGCCATCCTGCCAAAAGCAATCTACAGATTCAATGCGATTCCCATCAAAATACCCACTCATTTTGTTACAGACCTTGAAAAAAAGATTCTCAGCTTAATATGGAGAAACAAAAAACCCAGAATCTCCAAAACAATGCTGTACAACCACAGATCATCTGGAGGTATCTCCATCCCCGATCTCAAGCTGTACTGCAGAGCAATAGTAATAAAAACTGCATGGTATTGGCATAAAAACAGAAAGGAGGATCAATGGAACTGAAGAGAATACCCAGAAATAAACCCACACACCTATGAATACTCAATTTTTGACAAAGAAGCCAAATCCATTCAATGGAAAAAAGACAGCATCTTCAAGAAATGGTGCTGGTCCAACTGGATGTCTACATGCAGAAAAATGAAAATAGATACATATTTATCACCCTGCAAAAAACTAAAGTCCAAGTGGATCAAAGACCTCAACATAAAACCAGATACTCTAAATCTGTTAGAAGAAAAATTGGGGAACAGTCTAGAACTCATTGGCACAGGAGACAACTTCCTGAACAGAAGAGCAACAGCATAGGCTCTAAGAGCAACAATCAATAAATGGGACCTCATGAAACTGAAAATCTTCTGTAAAGCAAAGGACACCTTCATCAAAACAAAATGACTGCCTACAGATTGGGAAAGAATCTTCACTAACCCTTTATCTGACAGAGGATTAATATCCAGTATATACAAAGAACTAAAGAAGCTGAAAAGCAGCAAACCAAGTAATCCAATTTAAAAATGGGGAACAGAGCTAAACAGAGAATTCTCTGTAGAGGAATATCAAATGGCAGAGAAACACTTAAAGAAATGCGCAACCTCATTAGCCATCAGGGAAATGCAAATCAAAACGACCCTAAGATTTCACCTTACACCCATCAGAATGGCCAAGATGAAAAACTCAAGTGACAACACATGCTGGAGAGGTTGTGGAGAAAGGGGAACCCTCCTCCACTGCTGGTGGGAATTTAAACTGGCACAACCACTCTGAAAAGCAATCTGGCGCTTTCTCAGACAATTAGGAATAGTGCTTCCTCAAGACTCAGCTATACCACTGCTAGGTATATACCAAAACTTTGCTCATGTACACAAATGGGATACTTGTTCAACCACGTTTTTAGCAGCTCGATTTGTAATAGCCAGAACCTGGAAACAACCCAGATGTCCATCAACGGAGGAATGGATGCAGAAAGTGTGGTATTTTTCACAATGGAATACTACTCAGCAATCAAAAAGGAGGAAATCATGAAATTTGTAGGCAAATGGTGGGATCTAGAAAAGATCATTCTGAGTGAAATATCCCAGAAGGAGAAAGATAAACATGGTATATACTCGCTTATATAGACCTATAAGATATGATAAACATAATGAAATCTATACACATAAAAAAGATAATCAAGAGAGAGGACATGGGGTAAGATGATCAATCCTCATTTAGAAAGACAGATGGGATGTGCATTGAACGTATGACAGGAGTCTACTGAAGGCATCTGAAAGACTCTAACTAGCAGTGTTTTCAAAGCAGATACAAAGACTCATAACCAAACCTTCGGCAGAGTACAGGGAATCATATGAAAGAAGGGGAGTTAGTCTGATGGGGAAAGGATAGGAGCTCCACAAGGACCGAATATATCTGGGCACAGGGTCTTTTCTGAGACTGACATTCAACCAAGGACCATGTATGGATATAACCTAGAACTCTGCTCAGATGTAGCCCAGTGGTAGCTCGGGAACCAATTGGTTTCCCATAGTAAAGGGAACAAGGTCTATTTCTAACAGGAACTCAATGGCTGGCCGTTTGGTCTCCCCACCCCCGAAGGGAGGAGCAGTCCTGTTTGGCCACAGAGGAGGACTTTGCAGCCAGTCCTGAAGATACCTGATAAAACAGGATCAGATGAATGGGGAGGAGGTCCTCCCCAATCAGTGGACTTGTTAAGGGGCAGGGAGGAGATGAGGGAGGGAGGGTGGGAGTGGGAGGGAATGAGGGAGCAGGATACAGCTGGGATACAGAGTTAATAAAATGTAACTGATAAGAAAAAATAAAAATTAAAAAAGTAAAAAAATAAAAATAAAAAAAAGAAATGACATATCAGAGTTCAAAAAGATCCACATGAGTGACTAATGGTATATTTTAATGAATAATAATTATTAATTATTAAAGAATAATTTGACCTTTATTTAATTTCCTTCGTTCGTGTAAGTTCACTGAGTATATAAGAGAATTTCCAATCTGGTTATTTTTGCAATTTTGTCCCTTATCCAGAGATCAAGAAATATAATCCTTCTGATAGGGTACTTAAATGTCCTCCCTTCTAATCAGTACTTGAGACAGTATATTTTCAGAGTTCTCTTCTCAAAACATCCTGTTCTATCATCTTGATACAGGAAAATGGGTCAGTAAATTTGTTTTGGCATCTCTGAGACAATAGACTGGTAAATAAGTATTAAGGAGTTTAATTAATTTTAGCCATCTGGTAAATACAAGGTTTTTTAAAAACCAACATACTCAGATGGTCTCTTGCTTGTTTTGTGAGCACTAGAGTGTTGTTGTTAAAGTTATATTTATAGATCTTTTCACTTACTGGATTAGAAACATAAGGAGGACAGTTTCAACATTCATCACAGGCTTATCCATGAATCACTTTAGAGACACTGCTTAAAGAGGAACTATGAACATCAGTCTATTCTCTAGTCTACAAAGAATACTGTTTAGTCTCAATGTATGTTCAGCTTAATAGCAAGAGTGTCATTTTCATGGCTGGAATTAATGTAGGCACAGCACACGAGGCCTCTTTCTCTGTTCCTTTTTTATTGTGATGATATAATTAATGATCTCCACAACAAAATTTGTAAACTCTAGTGACAGAAAAGGCACAACTTCTGTAGTTGTACATTTCCTCTAGCATTTGATCACTCTTGAGAAATACGTGTGTAGGTAATATATTACTAGCTCTATATTCCTTTGTCTTGTTACAGCACTATCTTTTTATTAATTTATAAAATGAGGTCTTAGTTTCTACTAAATACTATGAGTAGTCTTCAGTTCCATAGGTATAAACTAAGTAGACCATGAATTGTATGCTCCTTGATACAATTCATATGCTTACTGTTGTTCTGTTCTATTTTCAACACCCAAAGTCATGAAAATCACATGCTAATCTTAGTTCTGTGATGTTGATGTCTATGTACCAACACTCATTTTGGAAAAGAGTTCCATAAATCCACAATAAGCTTAGACATCTAAATATTGTATAGAATAAAAAAAATTAAGGACCAAAACTATGAATAATGGGAATACAGGTAGAAGAAGAACCCAGGTTAAGGCACAAAAAATATTTTCAATGAAATCATAGAATAAAAAATTTCCAACCTAAAGAAAGAGATGCCTATCAAAGTACAAAAAACATACAGAACACCAGACAAAATGGACAAGAAAATATATTCACTATATCACATAATAATCAAAACTCTAAACATACAGAACAAAGAAAGAATATTAAAATTTCAAGGTAAAAATATCACAGGACATATAAAGACAGATTTATTAGAATAACACCTAACTTTTCAATAGAGATGGGTCTGGCTGATTATTTACAAACCCTAAGCAATGACAGATGACAGACTACTAAACCCAGCAAATCTTTCAGTCACAGTAGATGGAGAAAGAAAGGCATTTCATGATTTAAAAAAATAATAAGAAACCAAATTTAAGCAATTTCTACAGAAGCATTAGAACAGAAACTTCAACCTGAAAAGGCTAACTATGCCCAAGAAAACATAAGGAATAAATAATAGTAGGCCATCAAATCAAAAGATGGTGGAAACAAACAAAGCAATACAATGCAAAAACAACAAAACATAACATAACATAACATAACATAACATAACATAACATAACAAAAACAAAAACCACACATCCCAACAAAATATTGAGAATCAACAAAAACTGCTCTTTGATAGTTCTCAACATCAACAGTATCAATTCCCCAATAAAAAGACACAGACTAACAGAATGTATATGGAAACAGGATCCAACCTTTTGCTGTATCTAAGAAACACCTTTAGATCAAAATTAGATATCACCTCAGGGTAAAAGGATGGGAAAGGATACTTGAAGCAATTGGAACTATGAAGCAAGCTGGTGTAGTGATTTTAACATATGACAAAACAGTCTTCAAACAACAACTAATCAGAAAAGATAGTGAAGGTAAATTCATAATCATTAAAGAAAAAAAGTCAATTGACTAAGGGAATATTGCAACTCTTAACATTTATGCACAAATGTAAGTGTACCCAAGTTCATTAAAAAAAAAAAACAAACACTAACATATTAAATAACTTATCAGCCCTCACTCAATGATAGTGGGAGACTTCAGTACCCAAATCTTGCAAATACACAGGTTTTCCAGACAAAAACTAGGTAGAGAGAAATGCTGGAGCTAACTGACATCATAAACCAAATGGACCTAACAGATATTTACAGAACATTTCAAGCAAATACAAAATAATGTACCTTCTTCTTAGCACCCCATGTGACTTTCTCCAAAGTTGACCACAAAGAAGGCGTCAACAGGTGCAAAAACTTTGAAACAATACTCTGAATCTTATCTAAGCTCCATGGGCTAAAACTGACTATCCACAACAGAATCAGTAGAAAGCTTACCAACACATAGGAACTTAACAACCTACTATGAAAAAAAAATGTGGCAGATATTAGGAAAGAAACTAAAACTCCCTAGAATAGAATGAAATGAAAACTCAACATATCAAAACTTATTGGACACAGTGAAGACATTTTTAAAATATGAGATCTTAGCACAAAATAACTACATAAAAATGGAGAGTTCTCATATAAATTTTATAATTTATATATAATTATAAATAAAAAAACAAGGACATATCTCAACATAATACAGACAATTTATAGCAATTTCATGCCAACATCAACTTTAAAAAGAAAGAAACTCAAGGCAGTTCCACTAAACTCAGGAGAAGGACATGGCGGTCTACTCAGTACAGTCCTTGAGTCCTCACTGGAAAATAAGACACATGAAAAGAGATCAAGGAGATACAAATAGGCAGGAAATAAGTCAAAGTATCTTTTTTGATATGTTATGATATGATATGAAATGATATGATATGATATATGATAGTATGTATCAATGACACTAAAAACTTTACCAAGAATTTCCTACAACTGATAAACAATTTCAGCAAAGTAGAAGTATAGAAAATTAATACACAATAGTCAGTAGTCTTACTGTATACAAAAGACAGACTGAGAAAGACATAATAAAAAACAACCTTAACAGTAGCCTCAAAAATGTAAAATATTTTCTGGTAATTCTTAACCAAGCAACTGAAAGACGTATGTGATAAAACTTTTAAGACACAGGAGATAAAAACTGAAGAAAATATCAAAAGATGGAAAAATATCTCATCCTCATGCATTGGTTGGATTAACATATCAAAGAAAATACATCTTTCAATTTCAAATGGAAACACACACACACACACACACAAAAGAATAGCTAAAATAATTCTGAACAATAAAAGAACTGTTGGTGATATCTCCATCAGTGATCTTAAATTGTACTACATAGCTACACTTTAAAAGCACTGTGATATTTGCACAAAAACAGACAGGTTGGTGAATGAAATCTAATTAAAGAACTCAACATAAAACCACACATATGAACATTTTTTTTTGTGATGAATACAGAAAAATACACTAAGAAAAGGCAGCATCTTCAACAAATGATGCTGGTCCAACTGAATGGCTAATAGTCAAAAACGCAAATATACCCACACTTATTCTGCAAAATAGGAACTGTAAATGAATCAAAGATCTCAAAAGCGGTCATATAACTGAATCTGATAAATGAGTAAGTCAGGTATAGTTGTGAAACTCATTAGCGTGGGGAAAATCTTTCTGAACAGAAAACTAATAGCACAGGCACTAAGAACAACAATAAATAAAACCTCATTAACGTGAAAAGCTTCTAATTGACAAAGGACACCATCATTTGGACAAATAGCCTACAGAATGGGAAAACATTTTTCCTTACCAACTACACATCCAGTACAGAGATAAAATTCAAAATATGAGAACTCAAAAAAAAAAAACAAACAAAAAAACAAACAAAAAAAACCAAGCAACTGGACATCAAGAAAACACATACAACAATTAATATAGAGGGTACAAATCTAAACAGAGACTTTTCAAAAAATTAAAACTCAAATGGCTCTGTACGCCATTTTTTAATTTTAACACTTGATTTGTTGCTGTTTAACTTCTTCATTTCTTTATATATTCTGGATATTAGCCCTCTGTCAGATGTAGGGTTGGTGAAGATCCTTTCCGAGTGTTTTGTTGTTTTGTTCTGATGACAGTGTTCTTTGCTTTACAGAAGCTTTTCAGTTTCATGAGGTCCCATTTATTGATTGTTGCTCTTAGAGCCTGTGCTGTTGTGTTCTGTTCAGGAAGTTGTCTCCTGTGCCAGTGAGTTCTAGGCTCTTTCTCACTTTTTCTTCTAACCGATTTAGTGTGTCCGTTTTTATGTTGAGGTCTTTGATCCACCTGGATTTTAGTTTTGTACAGGGTGATAAGTATGAATCTATTTGCATATTTTCTACATGTAGACATCCAGTTAGACCAGCACCATTTGTTGAAGATGCTATCTTTTTTCCATTGTATGGTTTTGGCGTCTTTGTCAAATATCAGGTGTCCATAAGTGTGTGGGTTTATTTCTGGGTCCTCTGTTAGGTTCCATTGATCCACCATTCTGTTTCTATGCCAGCACCATGAAGTTTTTATTACTGTTGCTCTATAGTGCAGCTTAAGATCAGGGATGGAGATACCTCCAGAAGATCTTTTATTGTAGAGGATTGTTTAGGATTGTTTTAGCAAGTGTGGGTTTCTTGTTATTCAATACGAAGTTGAGAATTTTTCTTTCATGGTCTGTAAAGAATTGTGTTGGTAATTTGATGGGAATTGCACTGAATATGTTGATTGCTTTTGGTAAGATGGCCATTTTTACTATGTTAATCCTGCTGATCTGTGATCATGGCAGATCTTTCCATCTTCTGATATCTTCTTCTATTTCTTTCTTCAGCGTCTGTCTCTTGAAGTTTTTTTCATACAAGTTTTTTACTTGCTTGGTTAGAGATGTACCAAGGTACTTTATGTCATTTGTGGCTGTTGTGAAGGGTGTTGTTTCCCTAATTTCTTTCTCAGCCCTTTTGATTTTTGTATACAGGAGGGCTACTGATTCTTTTTGAGTTAATTTTGTATTCAGCCACTTTGCTGAAGGTGTTTATCAGCTTAAGGAGTTCCCTGGTAGAATTTTGGGGGGTGGGATACAGAACAAAACAGAAAATTCTCAATAGAGGAATATCAAATGACAGAAAAACAAAGAAAGCTGCAACATCCTTAGTCATTAGGGAAATGCAAATCAAAAGGACACTGAGGTTTTACTTTACACCCATTAGAATGGCTAAGGTGAAAAACTCAAGTGACAACACATGCTGGAGAGGCTGTGGAGAAAGGGGAACCCTCCTCCATTGCTGGTGGGAATGTAAACTTGTACAACCACTTTGGAAAGTAATCTGGCACTTTTTCAGACAGTTAGGAATAGTGCTACCTCAAGATCCAGCTACCACTCCTAGGCATATGTCCAAATTATGTTCATATATATAACAAGGACATTTACTCAGCCAGGTTCAGAGCAGCTTTATTCATAATAGCCAGAACCTGGAAACAACCCAGATGTCCCTCAGTTGAGGAATGGATACAGAAATTGTGGTGCATTTACACAATGGAATATTACGCAGCAATTAAAAACAAGGAAACCATGAAATTTGCAGGCAAATGGTGAGAACTAGAAAATATCATCCTGAGTGAGGTATCCCAGAAGCAGAAAGACACACATGGTATATACTCACTTATAAGTGGATATTAGCCATGTAATATAGGATAAACATACTAAAAGCTGTACACCTAAGGAAGCTAAGCAAGATGGAGGACCCTAAGTAATATGATCAATTCTCACTCAGAAGGGCAAATGGGATGGACATTGGAAGAGGGCAAAAGAGAGAACAGGAGAGGAGCCTATCACAGAGAACCTCTGAAAGACTCTACCCAACAGTGTATCAAAGCAAAGACTGAGACTCATAGCCAAACTTTGGGCAGAGTGCAGGGAATGTTTTGAAAGAAGGGGAAGATGAAAGACCTGGAGGGGACAGGAGCTTCACAAGGAGAGCAACTGAACCAAAAACCTTTGGGCCCAGGGGTCTTCTCTGAGACTGATACTCCAACCAATGACCATGCATGGAAGTAACCTAGAACCCCTTCACAGATGTAGTCCATGGCACCTCAGTGTCCATGTGGGTTTCCTAGTAAGGGGAACAGTATCTGTCTCTGACATGAACTCAGTGGCTGACACTTTGATCATCTCTGCCTGGGTTAGAGGGCCTGCCTTACCAGGTCACAGAAGAAGACAGTGCAGACAGTCCTGATGAGACCTGATAGGCTAGGGTCAGATGGAAGGAGAGGAGGACCTCCCCTATCAGTGGGAAGGTCCAACTGGGGGAGAGTCAGATTGGGAAGGGCCAAGGGAGGGGGCTACATCCTGGAAACAAAGTGAATAAATTGTAATAAATTTTAAAAATTAAAAATGAAGACTATATCTTTAAAAAACTCAATATCTGAGAAACACTTGTAGAAATTTTTAATATTCTTAGTAATCATGGAAATGCAAACCAAAAATATTTTCAGATTTCATATTACCTCAGTGAGGATGTCTAAGACCAATAAAATATATGGCAGCACATATTGGCAAGGATATGCAGTAAAGCAAATAGTCATCCTTGCTGGTGGGAGTGTAAACTTGTACAACCACTATGGAAATAAGTTTGTTCCATCAGAAATATTGGAATAGGTGCAGCGATATCACTGTTGGGCACATACCCAAAAAATGCTTCATCATACTAAAGAAACACTTGCTCAACATGATCATGCATCTCTATTTATAATAGCCAGAAAATGAAAACAACCTAGATGTCTACCAATGGATAAATTGATGCATGAAATGTGGTACATTTATACAATGAGGTATTTCTCATCTGTTAAAGGAATGAAATTTCCAGGGACACATGAAACTAGAAAAAATCATCCTGTCTGAGGTAACAAGAAAGACAAATATGATATGTATTCATTTATTTGTGGATATTAGCTCTTAAGCCACTGGTAAGCAAGATAATAATCCAGATATCCAGAGAGGCTAGGTAGAGAGTAAGGGGCTTGTGGAGGAATGGGTCTCGCCAGGAAGAGGAATGAAAATAGATAGCTATGGCTGGACCAGAAAGGGCACTAAAAGAGAAGAACCAAACAAGGATAAGGAGAGAAGGGTGAGTGAGCATGTATGAGGAGGGAGAAATGAAACCAGGGGCCATTTGATGAATCATAAGGAAACCTAATACAGTAAGAGCTTGCTACAACACATACACACACACACACACACACACACACACACACACACACATATGAAGGTGATGTAAATTAAACTGCCAAATACTGAGCGATACAAAGCTTTAACTGGATGTCTCTCATCACCAAATGAAGCTTCCAGTTTTGGAAATGGGTCACATATAAATTGAGTTATTGGTCAGAGGGGTTCCATGGGAATCTCCCAACAATGCAAGCTGTTGCCAAAGCTATCAGTGGCTTTCCACAAACTGATGGTAAGGCCCTATTGCTGAAGACAATACCCACAGAACTCACTGAACACAGAAAAGTTGAACTCGTTCATGCCTAGAGCCCTCAACCCTCTGGTCTAGTACTCATGGTACTGGAAGGTACTCTGCACATACCAATGAGAAAGGTAAGCACTAAATGCTTTGATCTACAACTGTGACCTGACTGCAAGATATGCTGGTGCAACCAAGAGTGGCACAAAGCTTGTGGGAGCAACCAACCAATATTCAACTTGAGTTGAGGCCCACTCCTTGAGATAGGACCCAGATCCAGTATATCATGAGTGGCCAAGAACCAGAGAGGAGACAGGCCAGAGACATAGTGGGAAAATACGGATTCTGCTAAAGGAATATAGCAACAAAATGAATCCTAATAACATTCTTCTACACTCCTAGATCAGTGCCTTGCACTTTAAGTACTAAAAATGAATAATCCTTGTTGGCAGAATGAGTTTTCCTTACCAAAATGTTAGCTGTTTCACCAGTAGTCATATTCTGAACCACTTTCCACTGACAGTTTTGCCTTCTCCTGTGATTGGAAGGGACTGCAATGGAAATCACCCTACGTGAATCTCTCCTCTGTGACTGGGCTGGCCAGCCCATCATGGCTCACAGTCTTGATTTTATTTGAATATTTTCCCTTATTGAATTAGATAACACTTTTCCATAATTTGTCTGAGATCATGGGAAATCATCTTAACTCCATGTGAATGTATTTCAGATAATTTTAACAGATTCATCTTTTCTATGTAATTTTTAGAGCTGTTCACATCTAACTTATTCTGGAAAGACTTTCTTTACAGTTAGAAGAATTGTTATTTCATTTTTTTCTCACGAGCAATATTTATATCCAGAATAATGAGTTACATATAATAAGATTTATATACATCGACACTAAAACATTATATGTATTAACTACATTAAAATACTACAGTTTTTTTCTTCATTTTCTCCTATTTGTATTTTATTATTTTTCTGCCCCCTGACTTACTTTTATTTCATTGAAACATGTAAAAATTAGAAAAATAGTCTGAGGAAGCACATTCTAATAAAATATGTAATAAAAAAGAGTCTATTTATTGGATACTAAGCATTTTATCCTGATTTAAACTAAAATGAGAATTATAGAGTTAGCAAGATGTCTCCTCACACAGAGGTGCTTGTGCCAAGCAGGACAACCTGAGTCCAGCCCCATATGGTGGATGCAGTGACTTCTCAAATTTGTTCTCTAACCACCCTATGCAACCTGTGTCACATGGGTCCCTACAGGAATACAGAAGTGTGCACACATGTGCACAAACAGAGACACACACAGAATCAAACAATATGGTGATTATATAGGACCGTTGGATCTGTCTAACCAGAACGTGCCAAATACTGATGGACCTGTGAGTCCGGTGTTCAGAGTACCACGCTCTGGACACACGCTGGTTTAATTACGCTCTCCCATTTCAATCCTTAGGGAAGTGCCGGGGGCTTAACGGGGAGGAAGTGAATGCACAGAAAGGGTTTCTAACCCATCTGATCGCAGCAGAGAAGGTCCTGGTTGAATACAGCACTGAGAACCACATTGGAAGGATCAGTCTGTCCATCTAGCCGCAGTGTAGTTTATCTTTGTATAACTTTCTCAGCATTTAATGATGTGTCTTCCTTCCTGCTGCAACGATTGGGCCTCACTACAGGTTTGTTCTTAATAAGTGTGCAAGAGAAAGGCCTTCGCTTTACAGCTCCTTGTTCTGAGTTAAGGAGGCCTGCTTTTAGCTCCTCATTGAACTACCCAGCCTTTCAATATGTTGTTTCATACACATATTAATCCTCCACAATCCCTCTGCATTCTTAGTATTAACACTCAGCAAGGGGTGAATACTGCACATCAGAGTAGAGACGGAGACAATGTCCCCAAAGTTATGAATATAAAAATTTGCATTTAAACCTGTGTTGTTTAGCCCATACTCATTCTAAACCTAACCTGGTGCTACCTTAATTGCAGGATTCTATGCTGTGTGTGTCATATTTGGTTTATTAGACCTTATCATGTCTCCAGTAAAAATGAAAGACACATTACATGCTTACACTAGCTATCTAATCATAATGCATAGTTTATGAACTCATCCCAACTGCTAGAATCAGCTTATAACTCTTCTCTAAATTTCCCAGGAGGGTAGCACTAATTTGCAACTGTGTTCTAAGCACTTTACCTGTAGTATATCATTTAAATTTTCCACAACCTCATGAGAAAAAAGTACCTATGGTAATTATCTCTTATTGCTTCTGAGTCTTACAGAATTTAAATAGGGCTCTTCATGATCACATGCCCAATGAACAGTAGAGTGGGGATTTACATCAGATCTGTGGCTTTAGTGCCAATGAATCACTGGTCAGTCTTCCTCAAAGTGTCTGCCGACTCCACAGCCAGCACAAGAACCTGATATCACGTCCAGATCAAAAGGGAACAGTCATGCTACTCCACACTCTTTCAGGGGAAGTCCATTTTAAATCTAAATGAAGGTGGATTCTTTTTACAAGTTACTAATTATGCTTTAAAAGAAATTTTAAAAGAAATGGGTTTCCATTTATTTTACTAGTTTTTTTCTTGTTATGTGACTATAGAACAGTTTTCTTCACATTCTCAAATTAGAAAATAGATGAGGCCACAGAAATGCTATTCTGTCAATGCATCAGTCCCAAGATATTTTGACAAGAAAGTGGCACATAAATGGCTTATTCAGCCCTTAAATATGAGGACTAGAAACCCACAATCCTGTTTCTGTTTACATTTGTTACAAGTGTCAGCTAACATCATCTGTTTGTCGTTGATCATGTAACTGAGCTTTCTTTACTACTTAAAAAATCAGTAAAGTTAGAAATTAGAATAATCTACCTTTTATTAGTGTACCACGATGGGAAGTTTTATTTTCACACCTGATTAAAACATCCCATAATGGAAATTTTATAGGAAAAAATACAGTAACAAAAGTAGCATTAAAAAGAAAAATTGTGTTAAAAAGTGTATCCTATCTCAATAATCATTCTCCCAAAAGAATTATGACTGAAACTACACATTAGAGAAAAGAAAATACCAGAATCTAGTCACTTTAGTCCCCAGAGACAAAAGGAAATAAAATAAGGACAGCACCCTTTTCTATCAATACCAAACTTCACTTGACTTCCAAGATGCTATGGTTATGGCTAACGTTTTGACAACTTTGATAAAACTTCTGGGCTCCAGATGTGTTTACATTTCGTACCCTTGAAATATTGCAGACCCAAGTTGCCAGGAGCTCAGAAATCTGGGAGGAGAATGGAAGCACAGAAAGAGATTGAGGTCACTTCATTGTCACTATGTACCCTTCTGTTTTAGAGTGAGAGATGGGCAGAAATTATACAGGATGCAGAGCCAGACACCTTACTCTGAAGCGGAGAGAATTCTCTGTTTTGAAAGAGAAGCATATTAAATACCATAGAAAAAACTCATAAGGCAGCTTTATGTTATAAGAAGGAAAAAAAAGAGGAAAATTCCCTCCAATTTAAACCTAAGTCTGAATTCAGATCATTTAATGTGAAAAAAAATTGTCTCTTATGATTTGACCAGGAAGCAAATGAGTATGCTTTTTCTTTATCTTTTTCTTAGGACAGAGGACTTATAAAAATAGATTCCTTTATGAATATTAATTGTCCTTTTAAAATATTAAATTTATTATATTTAACACAAAAAATTTAATGAAATATTTTCAAATACAAGATGGTGGCTTCTCGTATCTAAAAGGTATTTTAGACTCTTTATTTTTTGCTCATACAAGAATGGCCATGAAGTGTGAAGTATTTAATATATTGTTTCTCCTGCAATGGGAAATTATTGTCATTTGAACAAAGCACACTTCAATTTTGAATATATTCTACTTAAGTTTGACATTAAGTGGTCACCAATTTTCAAAACTGTCTTCAGTTCCTTAAATAGTTGTTAAAAACCAGAGGTGAATATTACTGGGAAAGCTGTATCCATCCCTGATTGTTACTAATTATTGGTTAAACATGTGAATCGTTGCATGAAGAATCTTAGAAGCTTGAAATTATAAAGTCCTGAAGTGAAAGTGTGCAGAAAATATTTAGGAAGAACAAAATTTAGAAGTACTTACTAAGTATCATCTTTCGGAATATTGCACCATGGTCATACTTAATTTGACTATGACAGATTGTGTAGGATGAGCTGAGAGTCTTGGGATCTCATATAAGAGTAGTGCAAAGATTTTAAGATGACAGGTGGAAGATGCTAGACAGCTTCAAGTCAAATAATCAAAGAATTTTGCTTTTGAAATTACTTCCCCCTGGATGCTATTGATCATTCTGCATAGCTTCATCTAAGTAATGGAAATGAACAGGCTTAATGATTTCCCATTAAATTCTAAGTATGTCCTGGCAGTTGAGACTTTAGGGTTTTATTTTTGTCTGTAATAAATTTTTAACTGTTTAGGGAGTCTACACTGACCTTTTCCCAAGGATTCTTTCTAGATATTAGTAATATTAATATGTGGCTTTCAGTCAGCAACTGAATGTTGGTAAAAGTCTGACATTGAAGGTATCCTGAGCTTGGTAGCTGAAGGATGGCTCTGTTTATGAAGGCATATTCAGTGTAAGGAATCATCACTTTCTGATACAGGACATTTTATGGAAAACTCATGTTAATCATTTTGAGAGTCAAAGCAACTTTCTACCTTTTAACTTTCGAGGGAAAAAGGTGGCAATGTAACAAGTTGTCTTGGTCAAATTTCTATTGGTGAAGTCTTCCAATAGAGTTTGTCAAAGAACCAATTTCAAGTAGCAGCTTTGGAATCTGCAGGCGGGCGGCTTTCTCATTTCAAACTGTGTCCCTTTTCATACACACATCATCAATACCTCAGCCAGCAGTCAGCTTTCTCATATCTGTGTTCTCCTGTAGGACTTTGTAAAACTCTCATTTAGCATGTAAGTTAGAACAAAGTATTCATAGTACACTGTGAAAACTCAGCCCAGGGTACCCTGATTCCTAATTGGAATTGCTTGCAAGTTTTGCTGTTGAATTTCACAAAACAGTGTTTATCCTGAGCTGTGCTGAGACCCCACCCCTTACCCTCTTCTCTTCCTAATCCACCTATTACCACCTAAAAACTTTAGCCTTGAGTGTTCCCATCTCCTTTCATTTGCAGATGTTGCTCTGGTATCCCCTCTAACTAAGTTTGTGTGCATGTGTGATGGATGACCCTACTACTGATCACTCCGGTGGTTTATAGGCAGTGCCTAAAGAATTCAACCTTAGACTGCTCAGGACCTCTCTTCATGCTGACTAGCTTACATAATGCCAGAAGGCACATTTAGACTGATGAGAGATAAAAGATGTCAATGACCTTATCATTCCCCTTGCATGCTACAGTGTGGAAGGTGGTGCCCACCGATGCATTAGTGGCATGACGAGGTTATGGAAATAACCAGCTACTTTCTCATTCAAGATGAAGCCTGCTCTGGAGAGGAGATTCTGTGCCTGGCACTATTAATCTGGTCAAAAGTCCATGTCTGTTGTGGTGTTGCTAAATGATCATGCTGCCAAACTTCATTCTAAATATTTGTCTATACCGATGGATTTGTTCTTTCAGGTTTTCTCAGAGAAGCTCCTTTTTTACAATGGGTAGTGGTTAATTCAAATACACCTAAGTGGTCAAGGATGAAGCATAAATGAGTGTTCTGCAGTGCGTGGAACACTCCCTTACTCACAATTTAGGGAATTTTGTGGAATGGGTCTAGAATGTAAGAACTGGACAGGTGGAGAGGAGAGATGTGAAATGCTGACTTCTGAACTTGACATGTGGGCTGTGTGGTTCCTACACAAGAAGACTTTTAGCATTCACAGTCAGAATTTTAACATGAACGCAAGAGGGGATTGGGAGTTCCCAAGGCCAGCAGAGGAGCATTGGCTTCTGGTGACTGCTGAGAGGAAGATTCATTCTTCCTTGGGAATAAGGCTGCCTGGAAGTTGTCCATACACCTTTGGATGGGCCCCCATAGAGGTCCTTCTGTGTACAGGGAGAAGAATAAATACACTGAAATGCAATGTTTTAAATCAGAATTCAATTCCTATCTGTAAACTTGATTACATTTGCATCCGTGAATGCAATTGCTGCCTTTCCTAGGGCTCTAAATATTTGACTTTCAATGTCATATTAGAACTTAGCTAGAAAAAGCTTGAGATTGAAACATATTCATTTTTACCTTGCAATCTATGCCATTTAGGAACTAAATGATAAAACCTAGAATTGCGTTATCCAGACATATTCATTAGTTATTTCTTCACGTACAGGATAGTGCCAGAATAGTCCATGTGGCTAAAAGGCACTGGAAATTTCCATGTGTGTAAAAGGCAACAAGATGAGAGGCAGCGTACTTGTTTCTGTTTAGTTAAAGATAGTACATAATTAAAGTATATCTTCAAAAACAAGCCACTGACTTTAGTGGCTATAGGGGGAGTCCAAGTTTATGTTGGCTGTGTAAGCCACACATAATTTTTGTTTCCAAATGATAAAATCTGTTCAAACAAAATATAAAATCTGAATATATTTTCTTGTGGCTTAAACAAAATACTCAGCTTATTTTTCCTAATACAGTAGCACGTGTGATACCCTATGGGGGACCTTGTAAAGGAAGACAACTTCCACACTGTCTCAATTCTTACTATTTTATTCTGAGAAAACGTCTTTTAAGACAATTCTTGGGTCGTATCCATATTTCTTAGCTATTTCTTCTTCCTTTATTATTTTGCTTTTTTATTTTGTTTTATGTTGAGTGGTAGTTTTATATTTTTTCTTTTTTATTTGTTGAAGGTGGTTGTGATTTTGTTTTTGCTAAATTTGTCCCCTGGTAATTTCACACTTGCATATAATGCATTCTGGTTACTCTCATCTTTGCCCTTTCCTCTCCTCTTTCTTCCTGAATCCTGTTACCCACCCTTCCTCTGTACAAGTCTATTTCTTGTGTTCCTGTCTTTCTGTTTTGTCTTGTGAGCCACTGGATTTAATGGGTTTGAGTTTCTAAGACAGGCTCTCATTCTGCAGCCCAGGATGACTTCAAAATTGGTATAATCCTGTTTCAATCTTCTGAGGCTAAAATCACAGGTGTATGCCACACAGCCTTTCTAGATATTTTTCTTCATGGCTTTATTTTAAATAAACATTCATAAAGCATCATAAGTGATAGAAGAGATTTTTCAGCAAGGAAGATTTACTAATAGAAGCAAGTTATTTCCCTTTCTTACCCAGCATATCAGGAGGTTTGAGAAAACGTGGCAATCCTTTTAACAATAAACAAGCTGGACAGTTAAAAACATTAGCTTTTCATAATCCACTAGAGAGCAGAGGTCATGGGAACAGCTGCTGCTTCCATGAAGTAGAAAGGAGCGGGCACAGGTGTCACAAATGCAAAAATAGAAACCTTGGGCCGGAACCTCGGTGGGAACTGGGTTTGGCAGCTAAGCCTTGATTGTTAGGAGCTGGGGGCTCAATATGGAATCCTTTAGGAAATAAAACACAGAGAGGACAGTCTTAGGGAAACATCTACTCTGAATTTCCCACCAGGATTTCACATACAAGAATAGGAGTTCTGTCAGCTTTCACAAGAGGAGGAGAATACAGTCATGAAAACATCCATGAACAGTGTTCTCTCAAGGCAGTCTGACCTTAAAATAAACTATTTTATTAAAACCTTCCTGGAGAAGAGAAATGTTCAACAATGTGAGGAAGCTGGGTTAATTTAAATGAGAATGTGTTGTTGGACAGTACTCACTTTCATCACCCGTGAAGTGGTATGCAGGTGTTTGAAGGAATGCTTTTGTCGGACTATATTTTGCAAGTTCAAAGTTAGATACTAGCAAAGGTGCTTTTTACAAGATATGCAACTAGTACACAGAGAAGATACAAATATGAATCATACAAAATTCTTAATTAAAGCTACATAATAGTAAAAGTGGAAGGGGAAAAAGAAACAAATAACAATGAGTACAAAAATGGGAAAAGTTATTATTGATACTGAACCAGTTCTATCAGTTCAGCTATAGCAATAAATATTAATAGTACAGATTCTGCAATTAAAAGAAAGCCATTTTCAGCATGGAAAAAAGACCAAAATGCTATCTCTGCAGAATCTATACTTAATATAAAGACAGATCAAAGGTAAGGGAACGATGCTCATCAAATGAACATGGGATTAAAAACAAAGACACAGCAGCAAGAAATATTATTAAGGATGAAGAGGAACATATATCATAATAACATTCCTCACAGAAAAGAAAAAATTACCTCTAACATATTAGTATTTAATACCAGAAAATCATAATTTGTCAAGTGAATCCTGATAGTGCAAGCACAAGGGAGTGAGTTCAAATCCCCAGCTAGCCCTTAGAAACCAAATATATGTAGTATGTATATGTAACCTACGGGTCATGAAGATATGAGACTCTGTGGTGCTTGATGGTCAGGTAAATTAGCCTAATGGACAAACTCCAGGTTCAGTGAGAGACCTTGTATCAGAATGCAAGGTGAAGAGTGATAAAATAATACATATATTATCAACCATTATCTTCCACATATGTGTATACAGGCAACCAGCCCCCGCCCTCCCACATACATACATACATGCATCAGTGAACAGATTATGTAAGAATTCTTAGAATCACATTCTGCTACAAATGTGGCCATATCTTACTACCATGTTAGTATAGAAGAAAGAACTGAAAAAGTTTCCACATCAATTGGGCCCCAGTGCCCACTGTGCTTGTACCTATTCACTATTTATAACATACAAAATGCTATGGCTTTAAGCCGGTGTTGGAAAAAAAAAGTACTTCCCTTTCAAAGTCCACATAAAGTTGATGCCTGAAAAAAATGAATTCTGCATATTAGATGACCATAGCAACACATTTTTGTTCAGAAGAATTAACTGCTATTTCTAGATGACTTGCAAGAGTTCAATACTATTAAGAGTGTTAGGGTAAGGAGAGAAAGAGAGAGTGCTTGAGGTGATAGCATTTGTGCATGCTTTAAACACATTCTGTATTATGCAGCAAAATATATTGTTTCTCTGAAAATCAAAACCTCTTCTCAATCTTTTCTAGGTAGCGGTCGGCATTTCTTGTATGTCAATGCTTCTGCCTTCAACAAAGAGGGATCTACTGCAAGAATCATTACCTCCCAGTTTTTTCCAGGAAGCCTTGGCATGTGTACTGTTCGGTTCTGGTTCTACATGGTGGATCCCCATATTATGGGGATATTAAAGGTATGGATGAAGACGAATTTGTGTCCATGGAAATACTCATCAAATAAGTTCAGCCCCTTCCTTATAATCATGCTGCCAATAGTGGCATCACTAATTTCTCATCTTGTCCTGGGGCTGTGGGTCTTTAGCATACAGTACTTCGAGGCATCTTCACCGATCAAGATTAAGCTCATTGATGGCTGCCACCTTAGCTCACTGATGGTGTCTGCTATTTAGAAGAGTATCTGGAGGTAAAAGAGTCTGAGTAGAATGTAAGTGCATTTACAACTAAGGACCTGTCTAAGGACAATGAAGTGTGATTTGAGAGGCAAGTCTCTACCTCAACAAAATAAAGGGAAAGCAGACTTGAAAATTTAAATTTGGATCTGCTCCAGCTATAAAACAGCAGTCTTTCCGAGAGAATGACAGTGTTTATATTTCTAGTTTTATCAAAGATTGAGGTGTTTGACCATGATGAACCAATTCTAAGATCTACTTTCAATTAAAAGTATTGGACACAATACCCAGTGTTATGATCTAGCAGTTAATTGTTTAAACCAATGTGACAAATTTTATCAATTTTAACTCAAACACTGTCCCTAGGAAGTGGTGACAACTGTTGATAAATATTTCCTGTCTTTCAGGAGATATTTTAAACACATTGTACATATTGTTAATTTTGATTTAAATATTCACCTAATGTGGAATATATGTTTATTTTCCAAGTTTTAAAATAAGGCAATTGAGACCTAAAAGAGTTTAGCAAATTCTCCTCTCCTATATCAGCATAAATCTTTATATCAAAAATCTATCATCCACTAGTTAGCAACCTTGAAGTCTAAAAAAAAAATTTAAAAGAGAAAACAAAAAAGGAAGAAAATCCATATTACTTCCAGTCACTGAAAAACATAGTCTCTCACCAAGTAAAAACACAAACATGCAAAGAAAGTGAAATATTTCTTCCTACTCTCTGAGAGTATGTTTTTAAATGGCAACCAGTAGAAACAAAGAAAGCCCATTCAGAAAGTTGAGGGACACATGAGTCAGTGAAACACCTTGATATTTGGGATTTTTTTTCATATTTTCTACATAAAATACATAGTAATTTGGAATACTAGTTTACATTTATAATAAATCCAAGAGGCTAATTTCCACCACCACACATTCATCTTTTTATTCTGTGGTGATTTATTACTCATGAAAGCAAAGAGTCTTTATTTACTTACTAACATGATTCCCTATCCTCCTCCCTTCAGAACAAACACCCAAATATGTTTTATAGAGCAGTTGACTAGCCATTTACCTAGGGTACCCAATAGATAGCCCATAGCATTTAGTCATGTGTCTCCAAAGTGCTTCTAAACTCCAAATGTTTGTCTCAGACTTGATTTGTGATACCTTGTTGTGGGGTGATTCATGGTTTCAGATTAGAAAGCAGCAGTATCAAGAATACTTCTATATTCCCTGCAGTCTTCATTGGGGGAGAAATTGGCAGTCAACATGAAAAAATGGTAGTGATGATGATGGTGATAATGATGGTGGTGGTGATGTTAAAGACAGTCATTTATTTATTTATTTATTTATTTATTTATTTATGTATCTATCTAGTTATTTATTTATTTACTGTCTTGGTGGGCCTGATTAACAAAGTGACTTTTGTTGAATATTTTTTGTCTTTTCTATCTCATTTGGCATTTGAGATTGTTTCTGGTTTTGAAGTTGCAAGGTGTTTGATAAGGATTGGAGTTATTTGATATAATTTAGAGCATCTTTCTCACATGAGAAGAGAGACTTGAGAGAAAAATAAATATGCCTGTATATGTGTGCTACAAAGAAAGACAGAGAGACCTGCATTGTCTAATTCTTGGATCCTCCATTACTTGAGCCAGGAACTTCTCATAGTAATTAGTTACTCGAAGGGTTATGACGGTACAGAAACCTGAGCATATCAGTTTCCATAAGATGACCTTGATCTTCCCAAACCCTCCTAATACCATTTCTTAGGTGTATATTTCATGTATGAATTGGGTAGAGACATTAGTGTTCAATCTGTTTCAAAGGAAAAAGGTTGGTATCAGAAGTCACGGCAGAGAGTGCATAGCTTGATTTAACATGGACTATCAATATGCTTTGGATAAAACAATGCCCACAAACAACAAATAGGACATTTCTTCACTACCATACTGAGATTATTTTCAAACACAGCATGCCTAAATTGTATCAACATGCTAATATGATTCAGCAGATAGCACTAAAGCAATCAATATAATTTATACAGTTGATAAGCTCAGGTAAAATTAAACATGCTATTTCATGCTAAATTATGTAGTAAAAACCAAAATGCTCTTATCCTAGCCCTTAAAAGGACACGAGAAAAACAAATACGTTTAAGGCTAGGAACTCTTTAGTAACTTTTAATAGTAGATGGAAAAGAATCAGAATGTTAAAGTGTTTATATTTATAATAGTAAAATAATTATATTTATATTAAAACATCAGCATGCTTTGATTCTAAGACAAATTATAGGAAAATACCAGTATCTAATTAACTGATTATTGCTCATTTTCTGGCTGTTAATATAGAAAAATGTGATAATGTTAGTTTCTTTGGAACTTTCAGCTACATCTCGACACATGAAATTTGAATCTCCTGTTAAAAATGATACTGGTCTTCTTTTAATCTATATTTCCAAAGAGTCCTAAGGGAAACCTAACTATGGTTTCCTGAGATTATTGGGATTTATTTCATATTCCTAGCCTCTGACTTGATTTTAAATGCAAACACAGGTGAAAATTGGACACAGGACAGAGACTTTAAGAATGATTAATACCTTGATTTCCCCAAATTCATCTGAATGAAATGAAATGAAAAAACATTTGTTAACATTTTTTAAATTTTATTTTTATTTTATTAATTACACTTTATTCACTTTGTATCCCCCCAAAAGCCCCTCCCAGTCCCATCCTCCCCTCCCCCTTCTTCACGCATGCCCCTCCCCAAGTCCACTGATAAGGGAGATCCTCCTCTCCTTCCTTCTGATCTTAGCCTATCAGATCACATCAGGAATGGCTGCATTGTCATCTTATGGGGCCTGGTGAGGCTGCTCCCCCCTCAGGGGGAGGTGATCAAAGAGCAGGCCAACAGTTCCTGTCAGAGACAGTCCCTCTTCCCATTACTATGTAACCGTCTTAGACACTAAACTGCCATGGAGTACATCTGTGCAGGGGTTCTAGGTTATTTCCATGCCTGGTACTTGGTTGGAGTATGAGTCTCTGGGAAGACGCCTGTGTTCAAATTTTTATTTTTATCTTTTATATTAATTACACTTTATGCACTTTGTATTCTAGCTATAGCCAACTCCTTCATTCCCTCCCAATCCCATCCTTCCTCTTTCATCTCCTTCCAAGCCCCTCTCCAAGTCCACTGATAGGGGAGGTCCTCCTGCCTTTCCTTCTGACCCTAGCCTATCAGGTGTCATCAGGACTGGCTGTATTGTCTTCCTCTGTGGCCCCATAAGTCTGCTCCTCCCTCAGGGGAAGGTGATCAAAGAGCCAGCCACTGAATTCATGTCAAAGATAGTCCCTGTTCCCCTTACTAGGGAACCCACTTGGATACTGAGCTTCCATGGGTTACATCTGTGTGGGGGTTCTAGGTTATCTCCAGAAGTGGTCCTTGGTTGAAGTATCAGTCTCAGAAAAGACCCCTGTGCCTAGATTTCTTGGTTATTTCTTGGTTCTGTTGCTCTCCTTGTGGAGCTCCTGTCCTCTCCAGGTCTTTCTATCTCCCCCTTCTTTCATAAGATTCCCTGCACTCTGCCCAAAGTTTGGCTATGAGTCTCAGCCTTTGCTTTAATACTCTACTGGGTAGAGTTTTTCAAGGCCCTCTGTTGTAGGCTCCTGTCCTATTCCGTTTTTGCTTTCTTCCAATGTCTGTCTCCTTTGCCTTTCTGAGTGAGGATTGATCATCTTACCCAAGGTCCTCCTTCTTGCTTAGCTTCTGTAGGTGTACAGAAAATTCTTTATAGAGGAATATTGAATGGCAAAACAACAACAACAACAACAACAACAAAAACAAACAAACAAACAAACAAAAACACTTAAAGAAATGTTCTTCAAGGAAATACAAATCAAAACGACCCTGAGATTTCACCTTACAGCCATCAGAATGGCTAAGATCAAAAATTCAAGTGACAACACATGCTGGAGAGTTTGTGGAGAAAGAGGAACCCTCCTCCATTGCTGGTGGGAATGGAAACTTGTACAACCATTTTGGAAATCATTCTGGCACTTTCTCAGACAACTAGGAATAGCGCTTCCTCAAGATCCAGCTATACTACTCCTGGGAATATATCTGAAATATGCTCAAGTACACAAGGATATTTGCTTAACCATGTTTGTAGCAGCTTTATTCGTAATAGTCAGAATCTGGAAACAACCCAGATGTCTATCAACTAAGGAATGGATACGGAAATTGTGGTATATTTAAACAATGGAATACTACTCAGCAATTAAAAACAAGGAAATCATGAAATTTGCAGGCAAATGGTGGGAACTAGAAAAGATCATCCTATGTGAGGTTTCCCAGAAGCAGAAAGACACTCATGGTATATACTCACTTATAGGTGGATATTAGGCATATAATATAGGATAAACATACTAAAATCTATTTGGTACCTTTTAAAATTAAACTCTTTGTAACATTTTGTGTAATATATAGAAACTTTGTTTTGTTTTGGCACATTTTTGGCTTATTGAGTTTAGGTTTGTTTTGTTTCTTTGTTTCTGGTCTTTGTTTTAAGAGAAAGAACATGAACATGGGTGTTTAGGAAGGTGAAGAGGATCTGTGAGAAGATGGAGGGGAGAATATGATCAAAATATATTACATAAAATTAAATAAAAATCAAATTTATACCTCATAATATTTTATGTGATAAATAAATATTTATAATTGCTCAGGAAGAAAAATTGAGCTCTTTCTTCAAACTTCCTTCTTTGACAACAGATGACTGGATAAATCTGGGTGACATCTTAGGGGTCTAATGTTCATATCAGAATAATTACCTTGCCATTCTGAAATAGCTTTTATTTTAATGTTGAGTTCATAAATCTAGGTTTTTATTCAAGACTATGGAATTCATATTCATTTAGCATGTAAATCTTGTTATTAAAAACTCATAGAACTGATATGATAATGATTGCTAACATTTCAGAGATTTTACTCATGTGCACACTGTTTGCCCTGAGTCTAGAGGTTCCGTTGCTCACTGAACTTTCTTTCCTCATCCTTCTTGGTGGTAAAGTTAACCTTCTTGAGAAACCTCTGAACTGGTACTGCTTAATATGTTAAGACTGTGCAAGTGTGCTTTTTCTATGTTTTATTGATGTATAATAAATGTGTTTACAACAGGCAGGTATATAGTTTCTTATATGTATATAATGTGCATGACCCAATCAAAATTATTAATCTATCCAGTGTTTCAAGCCTTTCCCCTCTTGTTACAGAGAAATTTCTTTCTTCTAGCTCCTTTGAACTACATAATGAATTCCTATTAACTATTCTTATCTTACTATCTTACAAAACACTACAGCTTTTCTGTTTTATTGTACCTGTTGACCACCTTGTTTTTCTCCATCTTTCTTTAACCTGTCCAATCTCTACTGACTACTGTTCGACTCTCTACTTCTGTGAGGTCAACTTTATTAGTTTCTGTGCACAAATAAGAGCATGTGGTATTTGTCTTTCAGTGCTTGTCTTGTTTTGCTTAGCCTACTACCATTCATTTTAATCCATGCTGCCAAATTACATTTCAAAAAAAAGACACTATTGTGATCTACTACATATATATATATATATATATATATATATATATATATCTTACTCATTATTATTGTTTCTATAATATCTTTATTGAAAATGTATTTTATACTATATATTCTGATTATGACTCCTTATCCAGGAAGTAGGTATGGTTCTGGAAAAAATAAAAACAAAACAGGCCAATTCCGAACATGTGGCCAGGCATTGGTTGGACAGTCTTTCAATCTCTGCTCTGTCTTTGTCTCTACACATCTTGTAGGCAAGAAAAATTATGGGATGAAGCTTTTGTGGGTGAGTTGGTATTCTCCTTTCTCTATTTTCTCTTTTTCAGTCTTCATGTCCCCCCTAGTAAGTGTCTTCACTAGAGTCACCCCCATATTTTTCCAGAAGTCTACCTTGTCATAGGTCTCCAACTTTTACAAATCTGCCTTGTCATAGGCCTGTCTCAGAGATGTCCCAGGCCATGGCTTCTCTTCTCTCTGCATGACCTCTGTCTTCCTGCCCCTACCCCTGCTCCCCTGTTCTCCTCACATGAGATCTCCACCCTCATTTCCCTCAGCATTTACTCTCCTCTCCTGTTCCCTCTCTTAGAGCACTTCCTCTTTGTATTCTACTTCCCCTTCTTATTGTTCATGCATCCTCCCTTGGGCCATCCTTGTAAGTTGTAGTGTAGTTATCCTGTATTATGTGACAAATATCCACTTATAAGTGAGTACATACATTCTGGGTCTGGGTTACCTCACTCAGGATGATCTTTTTTAGTTCTGTTTATTTACATGCATTTTTTTTATTTCTTTGTTTTTAATAGCTGAGTACTATATAAATGTACCAGTTCCTTTTTCTGTTCTTCAGTTGAGGGACATCAAGGTTGTTTCCAATTTCCGGCTATTACTAATAAAGCTGCTATGAACATAGTTGAACAAATGTCCTTGTTGTGTGATACAACAACTTTTGAGTATATGCCCAGGAATTATGTTGCTGGGTCTTGAGGAAGAGCTATTCCCAACTTTCTGAGAAAACTCCAGATTGATTTCCAAATTGGTTGTATGAAGTTTGTACTCCCACCAGCTATGGAGGAGGGTTTCTCTTTCTACACATCCTCACTACCATGTTCTATCACTTGAGTTTATATAGATATAGATATAGATATAGATATAGATATAGATATAGATATAGATATAGATGATATAGATATAGATGATATATTAGCCATTCTGATAGGTGTAAGATGGAATCTCAGAGTGCGTTTGATTTACGTTTTCCAGATGACTAAGGGTGGTGAGCATTTCTTTAAGTGTTTCTTTAAATATTTCTAAGCCATTTGTCATTCCTGTGTTGAGAATTCTTTGTTTAGTTCTGTATCCCAGTTTTTTAATTGGATTATTTGGTTTGTTTGTGGTTAACTTCTTGAGTTCTTTATGTATTCTGGATATTAGCCATCTGTCAGATATAGGGTTGGTGAAGATCCTTTCAGAGTCTGTAGGCTGTCATTTTGTTCTGAAAACAGTGTCCTTTGCTTTACAGAAGCTTTCAGTTTCAAGAAGTCCCATTTATTAATTGTTGATCTTAGAACCTGAGCTGTTGGTGTTCTGTCCAGGAAGCTGTCTCCTGTGCCAATGAATTCAAGACTCTTTCCCACTTTCTCTTCTAGGAGATTTAGTGTCTCTGATTTTATGGTAAGGTTCTTGATCTACTTGGATTTGAGTTTTGTGCAGGGTGATAGATATGAATTTATTTGCATTTTTTCTTCATGTAAACATCCAGTTAGACCAGCTTCATTTGTTGAAGATGCTATCTTTTTTTTCAATTGTATGGTTTTGGCTTCTTTGTCAAAACTCAGGTGTACATAGGTATGTAAGTTTATTTCTGGCTCTTCAATTTGATTCCATTTATTTTCCAGTCTGTTTCTATGCCTGTATTATAACATTTTATTACTGTTGCTCTATAGTACAGTTTGAGATCAGTTTGCTTATATGATGGATTATGTGGGTGGATTTTCATATGTTGAACCATCCCTGTATCCCTGGGAAGATGCCTACTTGATCATGGTGGATAATATCTTTGATGTGTTCCTGGATTCTGTTTGGGAGTATTTTATTGAATAGTTTTGCATCAATGTTCATAAGAAAAATTAGTTTGAAATTCTCTGTTGTTGTTGGTGGTGGTGGTGGTCTTTGCGTGGTTTTGGTATCAGGGTAACTGTGGTCTCATTAAATGAGTTTGGCAATGTTCTTTCTGTTTCTATTTTGTGGAATAGTTTGAAAAGTGTTGGTATTAGCTCTTTTTTTGAAAGTCTGGGCTTGCTGTAGAGTGATACTTGGGTTCTGGTGTTGACATATTGCCCAGGTTCTTGTTTTTGTCTTCTTTAAAGAACTCTGTCATCTTCATGAGTCTGGATTTGAGGTCGTTTTCTCGTTCTTTCACTGTGTTAAGATATTCTGGGTTTGCTGTAGAATGATACTTGGATTCTGATGTTGACATATTTGCCATGTTCTTGTTATGTGTGTTCTTTTGCTGGCCTTTAGCCATCCGGGTTGCTCTGGTATTGGCTGCTAGTCCCTGTGGACTAGCTTCCTGGAAGACATGTCACTGGAGTGCATGCCAGTAGGTAGTAGATGCAGGGGTCAGACCTATTCACCTCTGCCGTGTTTTTCTTGCAACCTGGTGTTCCCTGGGCTCCGCCCGCCTCCAGGAATGCAGGTAGAGGTGAGCTCCTGAGCTTAGTTCACTGCTGCTGTGTTTGCCCATTAGCCTGGTGCCAGCATGGGGATGGAGAGGAGAGCTCTCACCTTTCTTCCCCAGGTGGCCACAGAGGGCTTCCAAGGAAGGGGCACTGGACCTAGAATGGGGTACAAAGGAGATAGGGTGTGTCTCTCAGCTGCTAGGTTTGCCAGGAGGACAGGGAAGGCTAAAAATGATGGTTCACTGGGTCTCGCCTGGTGGTCCCTGGCAGATGCCAGCCTCTGGGAGTGCAGATAGTGGTGAGGTCCAGTATATGGAGGGCACAGGGAGCTGGGCACCACTCGCCGCTGCTGTGTTTGCCCAGTGGTTTGATGTAAGCAGGTGGATGACTTGCAGAAATCTCACCTCTAATCCCCAGGTGGCCTCTCAGAACCTCCAGATTGCGGCACTAGACACAAAATGGGGTGCACCTATGTTTGTATTTATAAAGAATATCTATTTAAAATTTAAACATTTCATGTAAGATAAACTTATAAGGCAACATGTAAGAGCTTTATATTCCCTTTATTATTGCTATTTAGGATGAAAGTGAAATTTTTTGCTATTATTAAAGTTGTTGAAAGTTGCTCTCAGTTGCTATTTTAAATTTCTTTCTTCTTTTTTTAAAGTAAGTTTTAAATGATTCCCAGACCTAGCAATTTTCTTTCATGCCTGCTTTTGCTGATCTTGATGGTCATTGCTTATATAACCATTGTGGCTCTGCTCAGTAAGGCTGGCTTTGGGAATAATACTAGAGGGTATTTAAGGAAGGAAATAATGATGTGGGCAAATGGTCCCATGATGTGATATACATAGGAATGGCTGAAAATACTTAGGTACTTGCCATCTAAACAGACCTGCAAGAAACCCCTATGGTATTGGTCAATGAAACTGGTCAATTTTTAGTATTTTAAGCAGAAATAAAAGCAATACAAATGGCTGTAGTTATCAATGTATCTATTGCTATGCTGCACACTGTAACACAAATCATATTTCCATACTGTAACACAGATGATATTGCTATAGCCATAGTTAAAATGAACCAAAATGTTTTTAGTTGTTATTTCGTTAAGTTTTTGAATCCCATTCATTGTATTTTGGTTGCATTAACTTTTCATTTTCTTCCAGTTCTAGTCTCTCATTCCATACCCACTCAACACTGTGGATATGGAACATTCAACTCTCATTCCTTTTTTTTTTTTTTTTTTCATCTATGGAGTTCAGTTACTGCTGCCTCTATACTCTTGGGTATGAGACTATGCATTTGCACAGGTTAGACCTACAGGGGGTTTCACCTTTTAAAAAAGTACTGATTCTCCCTCTACAACAGCTATCAGTTACCAAACAGCTCCTTTGCTAGGGGTGGAACTTCATGCCCAGGCCACTCCTCCATGCTGAGATTTTGTCTTGCTTGAAACTTGTATAGGTCTTGTGGATACTGTCACAATAACTGTGAATTCATATATGCAACTGCTCTGCTGTGTTCATAAAATATTGTTTCTTTGTAACCATCTATTATGTCTTCCACAATGATCCTTGAGCTTTAGGAGGGATTTTTAAGCCAAATGTATCGTAGTATACACAAACTGACCTGACTGGCAAGATAAGCACACTGGTGCAATAATGGCACAAATATCATGGAAATAGTTAAACACTGTCTGCTTAGTTTTAAGTAAAGCCAGCTCCACAATGCAGGATCCATACCTAGCATAATACAGAAGCCAAGAACCTGTGACTGACTAGATTCGCCATTGGTCCTCTGAACAAATCTACTATAGCTCTGCTAGTGGCACAGAATATAAAATGAGTCACGCTGAGTTCTCCTAACAACACGTAAGCGTATCTCTCAAACCTCATCGGACAGTCTCCTTTATGCAGTAGGGGCTAACTAACCACTGGTCAAAGTACAGAGAGTAAGTGACTGTGAAGTCCTCAGTCCTAAATCAGACATCTACAGTGCTTTTTGATGAATTGCTCTTTTTGGAAAATATATTTGATGTCCCCACTGTATATCAATGTCCCATGTGCTAATCTGGAATGTTTTATTAAACAGATGATTGACAGAGACTCTAAGAATCTGGGTAAGATTAGTCTGTGAATGGATCTACACACACTCATTATCTATCACATGAATCATGGGCCTGTACTAACAGTTTGGTAAAACTGAGTGTGTACAATTTGACAACAGAGATACTTTGATACCTGCGATAGAGAAAAACATGCTGGAATAGTCTGGGTTTCTTCCCTTATACATAATAGAAAAATAACCTTAGAGAGAAACATTGTTATAAACCACCATTAAGTTACAAATTACACAAGACAGGAAGGCAATGCACAATGCAAAGGTTGACACTCAAGAGGAGGGAGTTAATCTAATTTGACCTTCTGTACAGACTTTCCCTTTACAGTGTAATAAAGAGAGAAAAGTGACCTCCAGTTGAAGAGCTATCCTGCTGGAAATTAAAATCAAGTCACATTGTTAAGACATAGAAGTGGGAATTTGCAAGAGAAAGTACTTCTTACACCTGACTATAAATGGACTTAGGTACAAAGTCACCTTGAGAAATAACCCAAATCAGCTTGGCTTAGAAGTCTGGGTCCCTGGCTGAGTGAGACTTCTTCAAAGAACTATTTAACATATTGGAAGTTAAAGAAACTTTTCTTTTACATTTTTAGTTGGTGAACTCCATTAGTCTTTATATTTCTTATAGATTTTGGATTTGATGCTTTGCTTACCAAGCCCTTTCCCATCATAGAAGATGCAAATGTACTCTTTTATTATTTTATAATTTGGAGTTGTGGGTTTAGCTAATTAGTTAGGTTTTGTTCTTGAACAAAAATGCTGATAAATTCAAATATTGGCAGCAGCCATTATTTCAACACCATTGATTGAACCCTTTGTCTTACTGTTAATTTAATAAGACCCTGTTATTATATTAAATCTGTATTACATACATACATTTTCTTTAAATGTGTGAAGGAATGATTACACCTAGTTCATTGCTAATATAGGTAGAAACACAGAAGAGCAACAAAAACAGAGATTAATTAAACCATTTAATTTACCCTTTCTCTGTTTTGCTTTCTTAGGAGAAAGGCATGCTGAATTTCTTACTTATACTCAGTCTCTATTTTTGTAAAAACTTCAACAAGTTTTTTGTAGAAGTCTCAGGAATCATTGCCTCTTTCTTTGGTTCTGTTGTCCACCTTGGAAACATGTGTGCCTGATCATCTCAATAAGACTTACCTCCCCAGTGTGCTCCAGATAGAAATGCTTTTCTTATCAGTTCCTCAGACTAGTTACTGAACCAGCGTGGACTTGACACATAATTAGCTTGTACCTAAACCATATCTCCTTGAGTAATTTCATTATTCTGCTAGGAAAAATTACTGGTTTTGTTGTTGTTGATAGTGGTGATTGCTTCTTTTTTCTCTGATTGTTCAAAAGCATCTCAGATCTATTAGTGTGATTTTATCAGTTTCTATTTGCTTTAAATTTTCCAGAAAGTCCTTACTATTTGTGTATGTTAGTAGCTGTTTCTGATTGTACAGGTGTGAATAGAAGGTTTTTTTTTCTCTATAGCCTATTGATTTGATAGACTATATTTAATGATTATTGAAATGTTACTGGCCTAACATTCTTTTTTTGTCATGGCATTGAATTCTTAATACATTGTTAGATTTCATTTGTTAATAGTTTTGAGGTACTGTTCTTATTACTGAGATATTGCTCTGCAGTTTCCATTTCTAATACTGGCTTGGATTTGTGTATTATTTTGGAAGGTTATTAATCATTCATTAAAATTATTTAACAGGTAAATTCCTATGTTGATTATTGACTTTTCTCAGATGAGTTCTGATATGTGTATATTTCAAAGAATTGACACATTCATTAATGTCTAGATTATCAAACATGGGACATGGACTTACCCCTAATTTCCTTCATTATAAAATGACACCCCCCCCACCAATGCTGCCTTGGCACATACTCGCTTCTATATTCTATCTATATTCTATCTAACACAGCCATCTGCTTTGAATTATTTTGAACCATCATTTAGTTTTCTCTGCAACTTCTTGACCCATGTGTTATCTTTCCATTATGAATAGTTTTCCAGTTTAATTGTACTGTAGTCTGAACACAATATCACTTCCCTTCATTTGAACTGGCTACAGTGTGTTTTATTTTTCAGAATGCCATTGATTGTAATGTGTAAGCTTGAGAAGACTGTGTCTCCTGTTGCTGTATGGAGCATTGTATAAATGTAAATGAGACTCAGTTGACTGATGCTTTTCACCCAAACATAACCCTGACTGCTTTGTTCCCCTCCTTTGGTAAAGGAAAGTTGAAGTCTGGCTATAATGATAGGTTCCTTTACTTTGTCCTAACTGGTCTATAAGCTTTTGCCACAAGTATTTGATACCCTGTTTGTAGGTACACATACATTAAGAATTAGTATGTAATTTAGAAAACTGTTATGATTTTGTCTAAATTCAGTAGGGACACAACAACAAAAGATGTTAGAATGGATGAATTGTAAACAGAAAAGATTTGTCTCTAGTCTGTCCTTACATGAGAGCAACTCCTAGCAGACCCCCTCAGACCTCCATGTTTCAGGTGTTATCAAATTGGGGAGGGCAGTCCCTCAGATCTCATCACTTCCCAAAGGCCTCACATTTTAATAACATGACCCTGGGGTTTCAACAGATTTATGTGGAGGAAAGACAAAATATTGAGCCTGCACCAATAACATCATTAACCCTGTTAATTTTCCTTTCTTTAAAATCTGTTTTGCTCAACATTGATATAGTTTCTCTACATTTCTTTCAATTAGTGTTATTATTGTATTTTTTTTGTTCATCCCATTAGTTTTCATTTGTCTATACCCTGGAATTTAGCATGGGTTCCTTCAAGGCAACACTTACTTGGATTTTAATTTTTAGTTGACTCTGAATACTGTCAGTTGCTATATTTGCATTTAAAGCTGGCATACATACTTGAATAAATAGCTACCCTAATCCCTGCTTGCCTCAGCCCTGCCATTATATTTTCATGTATGGTTTACTTCAACATTTTACTAGGCTTAAGTTCCCTCCTCTCTTATTCTATTAATGGTTCTGCTTATCAAACTATATTTAGTTTTTCTTATAAGTTGTCAGTGTACACTTATAACTCATCCAAGGTCACTTTCAAATACTGTTGTATGGTTTCCTGGGTAATCCAAGTACTTTAGAAAAGAACATTCTCAACTTTCCCTACCTTTTTTGTAAGTCATTAATTTCTCATATCCAAAGGTAAAACAGCAGAGAATATTCATATTATTATTCATATCAAATTATCTGAAAGAATAACCTAAAAGACATAGCAAAAAGAAATTCAAGTTTTAAAATTAGTTTCTTCAAGTTTTACTTTACATCCGTCTGATATTTGGGCCTGTATTATTCCCCATGTGGTTTGTTTGTTTGTTTGTTCAATATTCTTAAGTTTATTTGTAAGTTAGGTCTACAAAGATTTTCCCCAATATTTTAGCTATCTAAGAAAGGCTTTATTAGTCTTTGATAAATAATTTGGCTTGATGAAGAATGTTAAATTTTTTCTTTTAATATTTAAACTCCTTCCTAGTGTATGTGACAGCTCACTTTAGACTTGCACAGTTCCTGAGAAAAAAAGTCACACGTTTTCTTCTTCTTCTTCATCGACAACTGAGTGCTATTTCCCCAGTAAGACTTCTTCACGTGTTGTCTTTCTTTGCATCTCTGGAGTGTAAATGTCTAGATATGGATAAACTCCCGGGGGGATCTTTATTTTACTGGACGTTCTCAGGACATTTGGTGCCGTTTATTTGTTGTCTGTCATTAGAGATCTTGTTGTCAGTCCACAGGCCTCAGGTAGTCTTCTCTACTATTTTTTCTTAGCGGGGGAGGGTGCTTTCTAGGTTCTATTGATTATTTTTTTAATATTCCTCCATTTTTCGTTTGACTGGGTTCTACTCTATTGAATACATTAAGGATATATTTCACTCCTGTTATACTACTTATATACTATTTATTTATATCAGTCTTTTTGTCTTGTCTTTATTAGAGTTTTTATTTGAAATCAGACATCTATTCTTTTTTGCTGATGTTGCCAAAATTCCTGAGCTAATATAACATGTTCATAACTGCCTCCTTCCCATATCTGAGTTTGATTTGAGGTTTGTTCCATTTCTTTAAGCTATGCCCTGTGTTACATCATGTAACTATTTTGTTATTGTTGTTGACAGCTTGTTATACATGAAATAGAAGCAACTAGATACATAGCCCTTTAGTATGAGGGTTGATGACCATAAGTTAGTCTGTTTAGTGTTTTCTGTGAGTACATGTTATCTTTGAGTTTCCAGAAAATTTTCTTCTTAAATGAGGACCTTTGTTCATGTGTATCTTCCTGTTGACACACAGAAACCCTATTTATTTCTTTATACTTGTGGGTAACATGGAATTTCTGTACATCTATGGCTTTAAATTAAGTCTGTTTATCTTATTATCATTTTATAACTATTCATGCACATGACTGTGTGTGTATGTATTCGTGTGTATCCACATTCCCGCTCCCTAATGTGTATTGGTCAAAAGACAACTTTTAAGAGTCATATTTTGCCTTCCAAATATGTGTCCCACAAAAGATGGAAGTCAGGCTTTCAGGTAAATAGTTTTGCCCATAAACCATATCCTAGTCCCAAAATTTAGGTTCATTGATTTAAGGTTCAGTGTTTAAATAAGACTGTGTCCTGGAATGTATCATTTACCATTGCATCTCAACTTATCAGGTTCTTTTTGGTCCTTGAATTCTATTGCTAGAAGTTGCTATCCAGTCTCATTCCTCCCTACTTTTCTTTGTAACTCCCAGGACCTATGATCTCATTTTCACATCTTCAGATGTTTTTCTTTGTGAGAAGTGTGATGGATCCAACATGATGCTTTGGGCCTTTGTGCATTTTTAATTGTTGGAGCTCTATTTCTGGAAGTCAGAGTTCAAGATGGCAGTTAATAGTCCTAACTTATATCCATATACCAGTTGAGAGTCATTAAACATAGATTATTAAAATCATTACAATTAATATAATTAGTAAACTTTCATTAATATTGACAACATTGTTGTTAGTTTTATATTTTATTAGCTTAGGTCAACTTCTATTAGCATCTATTTTTTCAAGAGAAATGTACATATTTGCTAATCCTGCTGGTTTCTTTTGTTAAATAAGATTTGAGTAGTTTTTTAATTTAAACAGTGTTAAATGATGCACTTCTAAGGATGAAGATTAATCTCAGTTCTCTACTTTGACCTGTCGGTGAGTGATTAAAGCAGAGAACCATTGACTACTGCTGGGCACTAAGACAAGCTACACTCTTTTCTCACTCATGCATTCCCTACACTACTTTTAATAAGCTACATACTTAATTAAATAAGCCAGGTGTTTCTGATATCCTGAGGCGTCTACTCAGGGAATCCAAGTCAACAAAGAGGCCTGCTTTCAACGCTGCTCTGGGAGATGGGGCAGAGGAGTGCAGGCGAGGCTAAGCAGTTTGTCTCTGACGTTACCTATGTATCCTGTATACATGATTGGTGAAAAAGTAGCCCACTGCTCTACAATGTAAACATGGATACTCATACGTGTATTGCAAATTCATAGATATCACTTAATTCTTTTATATAAATAAGTACTGGGGGGTTATCTGTCAAAACCTTAAAGATAATATTATGTAAAAATTCATCACACACGTCAGTCTTTTTGCTTTAGTCTTTAATGTTGATTATCAATATGATTAATCAGGGAGATTTTCTATTGTAATTTTAAGGAATATTATACATTGTTTTAATCTCTAAATGAGTTGAACTATCCAAATAAATTATTATGACATGGCTCAAAAATACCTCTAACATCAAACCATAAAGAGTTGTTTTCTTTGGTTATTGTTTTAGGTGTATATCATCGAAGAATCAGGACTAAACATCATGATGTGGTCCATGATCCAAAATAAAAACATTGGATGGACCTATGCATATGTACCTCTGTCTAGTAACAGTCCATTCAAGGTGGCTTTTGAGGCTGACTTGGGTGGAAAGGAAGACATCTTCATTGCTCTTGATGATATCACTTTCACCCCTGAGTGTGCATCTGGAGGTAAGTGATTCTTTTAGAAAAGAGGAATGATTTATATCTAAATATACAGCAACTGAGAGATTTAGAGGAATTGCATTCATTTCTGAATCAATTCCTATTCCTAAGTGGCGAATATATATGTGCATATATTAACAGGTTTCTCTGCCCATGAACTTTGCCATGAAATTTTTATGACTTTTAGGCAGCAGATAAACACTGTACTAAAGTGGCTTCAGAAGGACTAAGGGCACAGGCCTTCATTAGTGCAGCTTCGCTACCAGCCTTCTACGCCAGACTTTACCGTAACTTCTCCACCTGTGTTATATCAGCCTTTCTCTTCCACTGGCTGCTTTGTTCTTTCTGCTTGTTCCAAAGAAATCTAGAATAGTTTCTGTATTTCAGCTGCAAAACACAAACAATCAGGAGCCCCTTTAACTGACACCTGAACCTCTGCTTTTAGAATGTGTTGAGTTAAGAGGGCTAATTTTTCTCATGTAAATCTTCAGCTATTATTAGAAAGGAATCATATTTCTTTAAAATGTAATCTTTGGCTACAGTGATACCTCCATGGGTAGAGCTTACGTGCAAGTATGAGCACTGGAGTTCAGATCCCTAGGACTCATGCAAATACAAGGTGGGCATGGTGGTCTGTACCTCTAATCTAGGAAGCAGAGGCAGAGCATCCCCAGAGAAAAGCTGGCGAGCAAAACCAGCCATATTCATGATATCAGGGTTTGATCTCTGTCATTGAAGAAGCAGGTGTTCTTTCTACCTTGTTGTATAAGGCAGAAGAGCAATAGAGAATGACTTTTTGACACCAACAACTTGTCTACAAATGCACAAGTACCCATGGGAACCTAAACACACACACATGTTCACACACATACAAACATGCATACATATACATACATTCACATTATATATATATATGAAACACATTATGAGATTAAGCTTTGAACTAATTCATGAACAATTACACCTCCCAAATTAAACAGTTTATGTAGAGCATTAACTCTCTCAATTGTAATTATGTCCATCAATATTGTTCAGTTCTCTTGGTTATACATTATAGTAGATATATTTGTGATTTTTAACAATAAGAATACACATTGCTGTTTAGTTCCATGGTCTACCACAATGAATGAATCTTTCTTAAAAATTGAGGATATATAAGAATGTGATTGTCCAGTTAGAAGATAAAGTGGGGAAGAGCCTAGAACTCATTGGCACAGCACAGGCTCTTAGAGCAACTATCAATAAATGGGACCTCATGAAACTAAAAAGCTTCTGTAAAGCAAAGGACTCTGTAGTCAGAACAAAACTTCAACCTACAGACTGAGAAAGGATTTTCACCAACCCTATATCTGACAAATGGGATCCAGAATATATAAAGAACTAAAGAAATTAAAAAACAACAAATCAATCAATCCAATAACCAAACCTCCAGCAGAATGCAGGGAATCAAAAAAAAAAGGGAGGGGGGAGTTAATACAACCTGGAGAGGACAGGAGTTCCACAAGGACCAAATATATCTGGGCACAGGGATCTTTTATGAGACTGTTCTCTCAAACAAGGACCATGTATGGATGCAACCTAGAGCCCCTGCTCAGATGTAGCCCTTGGTAGCTCAGTATCCAAGTGGGTACCTTAATAAGTGGAACAGGGACTGTTTCTGACATGAACTGGATAGCAGGCTCTTTGACCTCCCCCACGCCTCCCCGCCCCCAGGGAGGAGCAGCCTTGGTAGGCCAGAGGAGGACTTTGCAGCCAGTCCTGAAGACACCTGATAAACCAATATATACACACATAGTATATACTCATTTATAAGTGGATACTAGACCTATGAAATAGGATAAACGTACTAAAATCTGTATGCCTAAAGAAGCTAAACAAGAAGAGGTTCCAGAGTAAGAAGATCAATCCTCACTTAGAAAGAAAAATGGGATAGACATTGGAAGTAGGAGAAAACAAGAAACAGGACAGGAGCCTACCACAGAAGGCTTCTGAAAGACTCTGCCTACCAGTGTATCAAAGCAGATGCTGAGACTCATAACCAAACCTTGGGCAGAGTGCAGGGGAAAGAAAGAAGGGGGAGTTAGTAAGACCTGGAGAGGACAGGAGCTCCACAAGGACCAAATATATCTGAGCACAGGGGTCTTTTCTGAAGCTGACGCTCTAACCAAGGACCATACATGGATATAACCTAGAACCCCTGCTCAGTCGTAGCCAATGGCAGCTCAGCATCCAATGGGGTTTCCCTATTAATGGGAACAGGGACTGTCTCTGACATGAACTCAGTGGCAAGGCTGTTTGACCTCCTCCCCACCCTGAGAGAGGTGTAGCCTTGCTAGGCCACAAAGGAGGACATTGCAGCCAGTCCTGATGTGACCTGACAAATTAGGGTCACATGGAAGGGGAGGAGGACCTCCCCTACCAGAAGACTTAGAGAGGGGAAGGGAGGAGATAAAGGAGGGAGGGTGGGATTGGGAGGGAATGGGGGAGGGAGTTATGGCTGGGATACAAAGTAAATAACCTATGATTAATATAAAAATTATTTTAAAAATTAAAAAAAAAAAGAATGTGATTGTCAAAAATTGTTCTTGAGCATGCACATTAGGACCACAGTTTGTCTAAAGGTTAGCTGGTCATGGCAAGGACTCATGTGGCCCCTGTTCCCTGGCCTTGTTACTCTGAAACAGTCTTTGAGTCGGTTTACCTTGTCTCTCAGTCTTCTTGAGCTCTGCCGGTGTTCTTGTAACATTTGTGTAAGAAACAGAACTGTTCTGTGACAAACTCATTCCACCTTCTTATTTCCATTTCCAAATAGTAAATTTGTTTTCTTGTTTTTTTTTTTTTCCTAAAGATAACTCTCTTATCATTCAAGAGTAAATGTATAGGCCTGGTCATTTCCATTCTCAATATCTCCTAGTGACTGTAGCATCAACATGTTCTCTAACAATCTCACATATGGGTGTGTGTGTGTGTGTGCATCTATATAGAGAATAAGAGCTAAGAATTACTGGAAGATCTAAGAGTCTGTGTATGTGTGTATGCATATGTTTATATATATAAACACATATATATGTGTATATGTGTGTGTGTTATACTTTCTTATTTTCAGGAATCAGAAGAGCTTATATAATTTATATCTTGAACTTAATGAAGAAACTCAGGGATTTGGTCTAAAAATTTCTATTATTCAGAAATAACAGTAAGTGTAATTTAATATTTCCCTAAATAAAATTATACATTGGAATTATACAAGTGGATGTGTGAATACCCTGATTGACACTGATAGACTGATGATTTTTTTCTAAATATATTACATAATAGATATACTCCTGAGAAGCTTATAAAGAACTAGTACTGGTGCTGTGAAGACTTGGAAATCTTCTCTGTCACCTTATGAATTACATGTGCGTCTCCCTACTCCTATTCACATACCCAAGTCCAGAGCCTCCTGGAACAGGGATTCATTGCTGATTTTGTTAGATGGCTTTAGAAAGTAATAGTCAAACAAGTGATTCTGTAAGACAAAGAGCTGTCGAATCCCACAGTGACCGTGATGTGCTGAGAGTCTTTAAAATCACCTGGCAAACCTGAAACAGCTTCATTTGAAGAGCTGGGGGAAAAACACAGAAAGTAAACAACATTTGAAATAAACATAACTATAAACAACATTGTAATATTAGAGTTATAGAGCCAAAATATCTTTGCTCAGGGAGTCCTGCAGAGACTAATGAATCAATCAAGGACCATGCATAGAGAGGACGTAGACCCTCTGCTCAGAGGTAGCCTGTGTGCAGCTCAATCTCCTTGTGGGAACCCTAGTAAGGGGAGCAGGGTCTGTCTCAATTGTGGACTCAGTGGCTGGCTCTTTGATCTTTTAGTGCTGGTTTGAGTATCCTTCCACCTGATTTTAGTACTATGATGAAAATTGTAGAGAAATGTTGAGTAGGTGAACCATCCATTGAAATTCCGTCATGGAAGAATATATTCATAATATGTGAATATGAAAAACATACCCAGTAAAGACACAATAAATAGAAGATGGTATTGCTTTTAATAAATATAGAAAATGACAAAGAATGTATGAAACTATATTAATAAGCTATAGATACCATCTGTGGTATCTGAAAGAGCACACAAAATAATATATGACTGAGAAAAGCAAGTGTGAATAACATTCATTTTTAATATTTTTTCTGTATTGATAAATGTCTCCTTGAGCAATGGTATTTCTAGTTGTGAAAATCAATTTAAAATGAAGCTATATGTTTTATTATCATTAATGTGTGTATGTGAGTGTTGCAGAAGATTATACCTAGGGCCTTCCACATACTAGAAAAAAAAGTTTCTTGTTTTCTTTTTTATTATTTCTTAGTTATACCCCAATCTTTAAATCATTGTTTTAATTATTCCCCAAATAAAATTATTTATTGGGATCAATACAAGAAGCTATAGCATTCATGGGTTTACTTTCATTACTTTGAATCATGTTTTCTCATCATTATCTCAATCCAGCTTTCTGAGTCTTTGAGAAATATGAAGCTTGATTATGTCGCAGCTCTTTACTCTCCTGGGAAACATTAAACATATTAAGCCTTGTGAATGAGTCATCTTTTTATTTTCTAGTCATGTGATTCTTCTACTCCTGTGTGGCAGAGCTATTCATGTAAGAATTGGTCGCTTTGAGTTGGTTTTGTTCAGTAGTATTCCCTCAGTTGTACTAAATTTCTGGGAAGGAACCAACAAAGTCAGACAGAACTTTTAGACTTTTTAGAGAACAAGATTTTTGAATACTTGAGGAACATTTGTTAAAACAACTGAGATGCTGTTGGTATTAAGTAAAAAAAAAAAAAAAAAAAAAAAAAAAAACTTTCTTCCTACCAGGTCTGGTGCATGTCTGTTGCATTTAACATCAAAGAAAGTAACAAATATTGGAAGCAAGGCAGAGGGAGAGAGGAGACAAAAAGAAATAAGGAAAGAAGGGAGACAGAAGCAAGAAATGAAAGCTATCTAATGACCTCTGCTGAGTAAAGGAGGAAAGTTTTATTTAACATTTTAAAATTGATGATTTTTAATAAATTCCTTTCTAAAATTAATATTTTTATCGACTAGAAATACTGAGAGTGGAACACAAATTTCTACTGAACCATAGCTACAAAAAAAAATGCAAATATCCTTGTAGTACAGGACCCTGTGTAATGAGTGCTTGCTATGTGAAGTGACAAAAAGATGTTTCTGCAGTTTGTACTGACTAATCTCTCAGCACTCTAAAGAGCTGGGGTTGTTTTTCTGATGTCTAGACTACTTGCCCTGTCCATATTTCTTCAGTTGGTACAGTCCAGACAAATGTCAGCTAAGACATAGCATTAACTTGGATGATTTTATCCAGACCTTGTAACAAACCCTCCATCTTCTGAGTCAACAAGCATTCATTTTTGTAGAATATGCTTTCTTTATGTGAGTTCACAGTTTGAAATAAGGAGGATCTCATTTTTCTCCATGGTGAAGAGACATTTCAGAAGGTTGCGAGGACAGAGATGTTTCCAAAACTGTAAGGGAAGGTATACGGTATTGAGCAATGAGTTATTACAGGCTATTTATGGAACGTATCTATACAGTTTGCCAGGAGTTAAATGAGTAGGCAGACACCAGTCATACCAATGTAGGTTGAAGCATAGAGAGGAAACATGTCTCCACACAGGAGTTCACTGATCTACAGGGCTGGAGGATGTCTTCCACAGCCCTGGCTAGCCTTAATTGTCAATGTGACACAGTACAGAGTATTCTAGGTAAAGAAATTGCACAGTATGATGACACATATCTGAAGTCAGAACACTTGAGAGGCCAAAGCAGGAAGATTGTGACTTTCAAGAACTCCTAGAACTCCAGTGTAAACCCCTGTCAAAAACAAAACAATGGAGTCCATACTTCACTATTTTCTGATAGCCACAGAGGCCAGGCATTTGATTTCAGGGCCTTCTTAGAGGTAGATTCCCATTTAAGGAACTGCACAGATTAAGATCCACGTGCATGTCTTTAAATGATGGACTTAATTACTAATTATGTGCCAAGGTACATTTCATCTTCCTTAGGTAGCATTCCTCAGCATGTGGTCCTAGGTTGTAGAAGAAACCAAGCTGAATATGAACAAGTGATCCAGCATGTAGTATCCTCCGTGGGTTCTCTCTTCAGGTTCCTGCCTTGAGTTCCAGTTCTGACTTTTCTTAATGATGGGTTGTGACCTGGAAGAAAGTTAGATAAACCCTTGCCATCCCAAGTCGTTTTCTGTTAGATTTTTGTTTTGGTTTTATTTGTTGTTGTTTGTTTGTTTTCATCACAGCAAACTCAGAATAAGCTGAAACACTTCAAAACCATGTCCTTCCCAGAACCTCAGAAGGCAACCTTATTTAGAAATGAGGGTTTCAGATATAATACCAAACCGGAGTAGGAGAGAAACTTTAACTAATGTAGTCCATATCCTTATAAGAAAAGTCACACTAAAACAAACACTCAGAATTCCATATGCTGAAATAAGTAGAAGTTTAAGGCAATCCATCTGTCATTTAAAATCTACCTGGATATTTAGCAAAACAAGTAAGAGAAAGGAATAGACCAGCTTCTCCATGCAGCCTTCAAAAGAAGCCTATATCTAAGAAGGCCTTGAACTGAAATGTCTGGCCTCTGTAACTATTGGAAAATGAAGATCCGTGGATTTTTTTAATTTTTTTTTCAATGCAGTTTATTCAGGAACCTTGAACAATCATCTGACCCTGGGGAAAGCCAGCCCACAGTTTAAATAGCCTCTGGGTAGCCAACCCCAGTGTGCCACGTGGACAATGCAGATAGGTCCACATACATGGAAGCAAGCCAGATCCTCAGCCTTAGCCAAATGTGGAATTGTTCGTGACAGAGAGCACTCACCATCGGGAAGGTGGAAGGCGGAAACCAGCTCCATCTTTAAGGCACAGCATTCTGCAGCTCTCTACAGTTCCCCCTTTTTGTTTTAGACACATCAGGCAAGAGTAGAGGTCTGATCTCTGATATTAGAAATAAATTGGGACTTTGTACTGATGTTCATTTAGGTGTCATCCACCCAAAGAGCATCAGACCCGTCCGATACCTTTTTCTCAGAGGCGGGACCTGGGGCATCAACCTGCATGCAATCAGACATGCTCTTCTCTGGGTCCAAAGCGGCTGTTGGAGCTACCACCGGGGCATTAGCCATGAGTCATACTGGGCAGACTGCTCAGACCCTGAATAATCATTTAGCCAATGTAGCTCATGCCTTAGTTGTACAAAAAGGAATTAATGCTCAACTCATCAAAAGGAAGTTTGATGGTGTTCAATCAGAGGATTGACCTCGTGCAGGAGCAAATTGATTTTTTTAATTTTTTTATATTAATTTGAGTTTATTTACTTTGTATCCCAGCTGTAGCCCCCTCCCTCGTTCCCTCTCAATCCCACTCTCCCTCCCCCACCCTTCCTCCCTCATCTCCTCTCTTCCCCTCTCTAAGTCCACTGATAGGGAGGTCCTCCTCCCCTTCCATCTGACCCTACCTTATCAGGTTTCACCAGAACTGGCTGCAATGTCCTCTGTGGCCTAGCTAGGTTGCTCCTCCCAAGGGGGGGTGGGAGGTCAAAGAGCCAACCACTGAGATCATGTCAGAGACAGTCCCTGTTCCCCTTACTAAAGAAACCCATTTGGATACTGAGCTGCCATGGGCTATGTCCGAGTAGGTTGTTCTAGGTTATATCCATGCATGGTCCTTGGTTGGAGAATCAGTCTCAGACAAGCCCCTGTGCTCAGATATATTTGGTCTTTGTGGAGCTCCTGTCCTTTCCAGGTCTTACTAACTCCCTCTTCTTTCATATGATTCCCTGCACTCTGCCTACCATAGAGGGCCTCTGAAAGACTCTACCTAGCAGATCTGTGGATTTTTGTTGATTTTTGTTTTTGACAAGGTTTTACAATAGCCCTAGCAGACCTAGGTCTCAGACCTTCCTGCCTCCGCCTCTCATGTGTTCTGATTATATATTTGTGCCCTTGTACTATGCAATGTCTGTCACTTAAGCCATCCACACTACGCTCCTCTAGAATACACCTTAGGAACCCAGTGCAGCTAGGTTCTGTTGAGACACATGTTGAAATCAAGCAGAGTCCAAACCTTAAGTGCACCAATTAACTGCTAACTTGGCTTCATTTTTCTCCTCCATGAAAGGATCACATTCATTACTTAAGACTCTGCCCTACCTAAATAATTGCATTAATTATTTCAGTAGGCAATTGAGAAATGGCATTTAAAGCCTGGGAAAAACTTGTAAATGACTCTACATATCTTGTAAATGACTCTACATACAATGACTGATATCCTTACCCTAATATGCTGTCTGCTGTCCTATTTGCTAGGAAAGAACCGTAGACACCAAGCTTTGCTGATGGCTTCCAAAAGCTTAGATAGCTTCGTTGGGTGACTAACATGGATATTTTATCCTCCATCTAGATTCTTTCTGTTAAATGTAAGACAGACCTTCAAAAACCTAAGACAGATTCCAAAGAGAAGAAATACTAACCCAGGACATATTTTTTTTAATCATTACTTACTAAATATAAATTGTCAGTAGCCAAGTGCCAACAAAATAAGACAATTTAGAGGAATTCAGGCCAACAGGAAGCTAGGAAATCTCTTGGGGTGTTTGTTTGGTTTGGTTTTGATTTTATATTAGCCCTGCTGAAAAAGGACTTCCATCTCATTCCTGAATGAAGGCCACATTCTTGTTTCCTATCTCTGGACCTGCACAGCAAACCCAAGGACTAATTCCAGTTCAGATGTAACCCCAAAGTGTAAATTATTTAAAAGCAGAGATGAGTCAGATCCATTCAGTTTGTTATTATTATCATTCAGTAGGAAGTCAGTATATATGCTCTTTGAATAAACAATGCTGGATGAGAAGGGAAATGAAAAATGCCAGCAGCACCTGACCTTACTTGGGCCTTCCCTCCATCCCCCCAGACTGCTTCCTCTGGCTTTGCTCTCACTACCTTAGGAGGGAAGAAAGACGAAGGGGACTGTAAATTGTCCAGTTCTCTGTATGGTCCTGCTGAGTGACAGAAACTGACAACTCTACTAAAAATTTTGTGATCTGAATCTAAATTACAATTGCAGCGCTGAATACGTGTAAAATTTGGAGGAAAGTATTAAACAACCTTAGAAAAATGGTTTAGAAGTAAGTAAATTGTACAGCTTGTCTGTAAGTCACGTGCAACTCTGCCATTCTATGTGCATATAGAAAAGAATAGGGACACAGAAGAAGTGTACAAAGAATGGCATCAGAAGTGAGGATAACAGAGTAGGATTTAGAGAGTGTGGGGTTCAGAGAAGATGAGTGAAAGCAGAAATGTAATTCCAATTGGTGCAGGAAACATCTCACTACTTTGAGTACTTGTAATGTTAGTCTGACATTCATTCAATCAATATTATACAGCAACTACCACTTTCTGCCCTGTGTTTGAGTTGGAATAACAAGTATAGATAGAGTAGTATCTCTCAAGGATTGAGGCTAAACATCAGAACCTGTATAAAATTAAACCCCAAATTTGAAAATGTTTTATGCACACACACACACACACACACACACACAAACACCCCCCCACACACACACACACACACTTCTAGGAGTATTTTATTAAACCCAGAGAAAACATCCAGTGCAAAAAGAAATTTTGAGACATCAGTGAACTTGTTCTGAGCATATTCAGTTAAAATGGTGTCCAGATTGTACACTGACTATCACAACACAAAGTCCTAATTTATAAGCTTTGCCTATTTTTTGTGTAAATTCTTAGGGCTGTTAATTAAGCAATCACTGAAGGCAAAGTTAGAAGTAATGCAACAGTCATCTAGTAAACCATTACTAGCAGGTTAAAAGGCTGCAATGCAAACAAAAATGAATTAGCATTGATGATGCTATCATTTTTCCAGTAGACTATAGAAAATTCATCCTGTGGTTCATGCAAAGATTGAACACACTGTGTACCATTACAGATTGAGAGTATTGCCAATGAAACCTTACTCCAGAGCAAGGGTACTACTTACTACACGTTTTGTTCCATTGACTAATTACTCAAACATGTTTTGACAATCAATAACTAGGAGAAAATGTCATCAACTCTTCACTGTCTTTCTATGTTTATCTAAGTACCCACTTTAAAACCTGTTACTTTGTTTTACTCTCCATTTCCTTTTATATGCTGTTGAAGAAATTCTTAAGGTTTTTATTTAATGCCTCTTGGTTACATTTCATTGCCTTATCAAGACTAATTAGACTCTCTGGAACTGTTTATGTAAACATACACACACAAATAAGTTTTCTAGTACTAATTATATTGTAAGTTCCAGAAAAGCAAATCTCTCATCTTTATTACCACAATAACTAGAAGAATATTTTTACAACAACAACAACAACAACAAAGTCTAAATCAGAAAAATGGGCAAGGATTATATGAGGGTTTTATTATCAGAAGACAAATCTGGCTAACACCACTGCCTTTGAGTTTGGCTTCTGGCTTTACAAGTATTCTTTAATTGTCTCTGTATTACTATTTCAAAATTAAAAGTGACAATTGGAAGCATACATTTTGTCAGTCTTAAATCAGTAGTCATATGTGAGAGTCTTGCCAGTTAAACTAGCATGCAGATTTCCAAACCACTCTACTTTCGGCTAGGACACCTTGTCTTCTTATTTTCATAACCATGCTTGAAAATGAGATATAACATTTGTATATTATTTTATATATCGTATAACCAAACAGTACTGTGTTTTGATAACAATAAACATGCTATATTCTAATTAGAAATGGGGAGAGAATAACAGTAAAAGCAGTCATGTATATAAATTAATATACAGTAGAAAAATCTTGAAAGATTCTCAACCAACTACTAAATTAGTTTCTTACCCTTTAACACAAATCCTTTATCTCTCTCTGTCTATAAAACTGATCCCTTCAAAGTAGATCTCTTGTCATCTCCATAACTTTAGTTCTGTTGAATGCCTGGCTAAGAACTCCCTGCCCTTTATCTCCTTTTGTGAAAACCCTTCGTTGATTTCAAGGGCAAAGCCAAAGATGGCTTCTTAAAGAAGTAACCTTAATCTTCTCCACAGGAAGCTGCACTCCATTTTAGAGCAGCTAGCTTTAAGTTTGCAATTCCGTTTTGTGTTACTGTGCAGTTTATGACATAGTTTGTTGTTTAACATGTTAGTTTTACCATGCTGTATTAAAATATCCCTTTGACATATACCAATAACAAGTGCACTTTGACTTTAAGATCGGGAACCATGTAAAGTTCAAGTCAGTAGAGAGAACATGTACATGACAGCAATTGTAGATAAAATTATTTAAAGCAATTTGAATGTGTGGATGGTTCAGTTTTAAAGGTTTGCATCAAGTGGTGACTGATAAATTGGACTCATTTTAAACTGAATGGTGATGAATGTGCAAAATGCTCAAAGAAAAGGATTATCAGTAGTTCCTGATTCACTTATTGGATTATGGGAGATTATTAGGCTTTATAGCTGTTGTGTGTGGGGGGTCTTATAGTCTTGCTGTCTGTAAGAAGATGGCATTTCTGTTTTGCTTTTCAAATGGATTCCTTAGATTTGAAGATAAGAAAACAAGAACTAGAAACTTTTCCTTAGAAGTGAGGGTCATGCAGGTTGAAGGGGCCAAACCTCCATCCTTTGCTCAATTTTCGTTGTGGAAGCCACCTGGTTAGGATTATTTGCTCCTGCATTCCTGCTGAGTACTAAACAGGAAAGAATTCAGCCTAGTAGGGGGACTAAATCCAAATGTCAACCATGGAAAAGCCACCCCCAGTGTTAACTGTATTCTATCACCTGAATGTGCCAGATCTCAGACTAAGCCTGAACATAAAACACAGAAATCTATCTGCCTTCCCCTTAAAGATGAATGTTTTAAATGAGCAATGGTATTGGACGCATAAACATATGTATCTGAAGGACATACATACACATACATACATAAATGATAAATGTTTAAACATATGTGCTACCTCTACTAATAGATCTCAAAAACTAGAATAGAATTTATCATATGGAAATAATATAAATTTCTATAAATTTCATTTCAAAAAATTACCAAGGGCATTTAGGATTCTGTGTTCATTTAGACACAGCATTCTGCATCTTACCAGGCTATGTGAGAGATTTAAGTGGCCTTCATAGCAACAAGAGTCTGGTGTACTCGCATGGATGGGTCTTGTATATTTTCATTAAATTTTTTTTCTAATACTGTGGAACACATATATTAGTCCTGGTTTGTATTCAGAGCTTACACAACAAAAGTTTGTTGATTAAGAAATCACATAAGAATACCATCATTGAAAAGTAACTGTTTTGAGGGAAGACATTTCTTCAAAAAAGAAAAGTAAATGACTATAACAGAATGGCCCATTTCTAACTTTTTAAAAAACTGAGTGGCTATCCTTTTTGGCATGCAAGATCATTTTACTCAGAAAAGATGGGTTTCTTAGAAATTAATGAAAATTGAATGGGAAAGATAAAATGTTCTTGACTCAATAAAGAATATCTGTGTGAGTCTATATTTTTCATTATTATATGTGTTAGGATCAGAAATTTGCTGAAGGAAAGACCCAGACTCAAGTAGTATGTAAAAACAAAGAGTGTTTATTCTGCAAAGGATTCCAGCATGCTGTGGTCACCACCTTGAAAATGGTGGTGAACCTGGGATCAGGGAACTCTAAGGCCCCCTTTAAAGCCAGAAGAAGGAATTCCTACTGCAGCTACCTGACCTCAGTTGGGATTGGCAGGTGCCCGTGGAGGCTAAGTGACTCCAGTTGGGATGAGCTGGTGCCTAGGTGGCCAGCAAGCCATATTCTTGTGTCATGAATGTTTAACCATAAGATGGAAGGCCTAAACTATATAAGGGTATAAAGTACGGATGACCAGTCTTGAGATAAGATCTCCCTATGACCTCTCTACATTTCTGTGACTATCTCCTGGCTTCCCTTCTTCTCATTGGCTGCCCTTAAAGTGGGGAATTATTATGGTCTGTTCCTGGAACTGAAGACTTCTTAGGCTAAGGTTTAGTCTTTGATGACAGATCAAGAGATTTATTAGCATTCAGCTGTTTGTTTCTGTTTGTGCTATAACTAGTGCAATGTTGACTCACTGTGTGTTTTGGAAGTGTCTGTTTGCATGCACTGTAGCTTATGTCTCTATGCTGAGACCCCTCATTTGACCAATGATATGAAAGATATGTATAAATTAGTAGAACAAGATAATTCCACACAGATTAATAATGAATCACTTTTCTTTCTGTTGAGAAAGAAAAAGTTAGCATGACAGAAATGAGATATTTAAATAGTTATACAATTATACTCAATTGTACAAAACCTACTTTGAGATATTCATTCATTTGTGTATTTATTTATTATTTATTATCTCTTTAATTATTTTTTCAGTTAATTGTATTTATTTCTTCTTTTATTTAAAATTTTATTATTTGATACAATTTATTCACTTTGTATACCAGCTGTAACCCCCTCCCTCATCTCACAGTCCCTCCATCTCTCCCTTCATCCCTTCCTCCCTCCCTTTTCGCTTATGCCCCTCTACTAGTCCACTGATAAGGGAGGCCATCCTCTTCTATTATCTGACCCTAGCTTATCAAGTCTCAACAGGACTGTGTGGATCCTCTTTCTCAGTGGTCTTGTAAGGCCACCATGCCAGGAGGAGGTGGTAAAAGAGCAGGAAATTGATTTTATTCCAGAGACTGCCCCTGATCCCCTTCCTAGGGTACCCACATGTAGACTAAGCAGGGTGTCTAGGTACACCCATGCACAGTCCTTGGTTGATTCATCAGTCTCTTTAGGCCGCCCCTAGGCTCAGATATTTTGGGTCTGTTGGTCTCCTGTGGAGCTCTTGTCCCCTCCACATCTTTTTATCTGTCTAACCAGATGTCTACATGCAGAAAATGCAAATAGACCCATATTTATCACCCTGCACAAAACTAAAGTCCAAGTGGATCAAAGACCTCAACATAAAACCAGACACATTAAATTGGTTAAAAGATAAAGTGGGGAAGAGCCTTGAACTCATTGACACAGGAGACAACTTCCTAAACAAAACACCAATCCCTCAGTCTCTAATATCAACAATCAATAAATGGAACCTCATGAAACTGAAAAGCTTTTTTAAAGCAATGGACACTGTCATCAGAACAAAACAAGAGCCTACAGACTGAAAAAAGATCTTCACCAACCCTTCATCAGACAGAGGGCTAATATCAAGACTATATAAAGAACTCAAGAAATTAAACAACAATGAACCAAGTAATCCAATTAAAAAGTGGGGTACAGAGCTAAATAGACAATATTCAACAGAGGAATATCGGAATATCAAATGTCAGAGAAACACTTAAAGAAATGCTCAACATCCTTAGTCATCAGGGAAATGCAAATCAAATCGACCCTGAGACTCCACCTTTCACTCATCAGAATGGCTAAGATCAAAAACTCAACACATGCTGCAGAGAATGTGGAGAAAGGGGAACACTTCTGGTGGGAATGTAAAATTGTACAACCACTTTGGAAATCAATCTACTGCTTTCTCAGACGATTAGGAATAGTGCTACCTCAAGATCCAGCTAAACTAGTCCTGGGCATATATCCAAGATATGCCCAACCATGCAACAAGGACATTTGCTCAACTATGTTCATAGCAGCTTTATTCGTAATAGCCAGAATCTGGAAACATTCCAGAATGCCTATTCTTAATGCTAGCTCATCCTATAAGGAAATAGAGTCTATAGCAGCATTTCTGAACCCATTTGCTGTTGAAGCACAAGATATCTCATTGTCCTGTGCTCACTGTAATTTGCAACAGAGAAAAAGGGGTATGTCACTGTATATATAGTTTCAAGATAACATTTGTCAATTTACTCCTTTGCTCTCCAATGCCAAAATAAATTTGCTAGGGACACAAATAAAGTTGTATAACTTAATTTTCTACATCCATGAATGAGTTCTGACATACAACCCTATATCTGACAGAGGGCTTATATACAGAATATATAAAAAATTTTAAGAAGTTAAACAACAAGAAATGAAGTAACCCAAATAAAAATGGGGTACAGAGCTAAACAGAGAATTCTCAATAGAGGAATATCGAATGGCAGAGAAACACTTAAAGAAATGGTCAATGTCATTAGTCATCACGGAAATACAAATCAAAAGGAAAATGAGATTTTACCTTACAGCCATCAGAATGGCAAAGATAAGAAACTCAACACATGCTGGAGAGGATGTGGAGAAAGAGGAACTCTACTCCACCGCTGATGGGAATGCAAACTTGTGCAACCACTTAGGAAATCATGCTGGTGCCAGACAATTAGGAATAGTACTACCACAAGACCCAGCTACATAAGCCCTAGGCATATATTCAAAAGATTCTCAAGTATACAACAGGACATTTGCTCAACCATGTTTGTAGCAGCTCTATTCATAATAGCCAGAACCTGGAAGCAACCCAGATATCCCTTAGTTGAGAAATGGCTACAGAAATTGTGGTACATTTACACAATGGAATACTATGCAGCAATTAAAATAATGAAATTTGCAAGCAAATGGTGGAATCTAGAAATGATCATCCTGAGTGAGGTATCCCAGAAAAGAAAGACACACATGGCATATACTCACTTATAACTGGATATTAGACATATAATATAGGATAATCATACTAAAATCTGTAACCTTAGGAAGCTAATAAAGAAGGAAGACCTGGGTAAGATGCTCAATCTTCATTCAGAAAAGAAAATGAGATGGACATCAGAAGAGGGAGAAAACAGGGAACAGGACAGGAGCCTATCACAGAGGACCTCTGAAAGACTCCATCCAACAGGGTATCAAACATATGCTGACAATCATAGCCAAACTTTGGGCAGAGTACAGGGAATCTTATGAAAGAAGGAGGAGATCTGGAGAGAATAGGAGCTCCACAAGAAGAAAAACAGAACCCAAAAATCTGGGTACAGCGGTCTTTTCTGAGACTGATACTCCAAACAAGAAGCAAGCACGGAGATAACTTAGAACCCCTGAATAGAAGTAGCCTATGGCAGCTCAGTGTCCAAGAGAGTTCCCCAATAATAGGACCAGGGATGATCTCTGACATGAACTCATGGGCTGGCTCTTTGATCATCTCTACCTGAGGGTGGAGCAGCCTTACTAGTCAACAGAGGAAGGCAAAGAAGCCAGTCCTAATAAGATCTGATAGAATAGGGTCAGATGGAAGGGGATGAGAACCTCCCTAGCATTGGACTGGGGAAGGGGCATAGGAAAAGAAGAGGGAGGAAGAGGATGGGGGAGGTTGCTACAGCTGGGATACAAAGTGAATAAACTGTAATCAATAAAAAAGTGTAAATTAGGGGAGCCAAGATGGCGGCGCCAGGAGAGCACAGCTTTTGAGAAGCAGGACGCACTCGCCGTGCAGAGACCAGGAGACTGAACTCTGGGCCCTGAAACTACATCAATCGTGTTTCCCAGGTGAGGGGAGGCTCCCACGGTGTGGGAATCGGTTGGGTCCACTCACGGCTACCCAGCCAGAACCCGGAAGAAATCCCGGGTAACTTGGGCTTTGTGTCTCCAGGCTGGCAAGCGTCCCTGTCCCACTAACTTTCCCAGGCTAATCTGTGAGCACAAAGGTGCCTGAGGCTGAGAGTCCCAGTCGGGGGGACCCCAATGGGAAGCAAAGTTGCCAGACTGATCACGGGTCACCCAGACTTTCCCCGGATGGTCTCTAGGACGGCGGGTACCCACCGCCAACACAACTGAACTCCTGCCGCACAGAGAGTTGGACACTCAGCTCAGCCATACAAACAAGCTGCACGCTCCAGTACAACAGGGACTGGGGACCCCTGTCCAGAGAGGACCCCACAGGGAAGGAATAAACCGTGCTGCTGGGGTCACCTAGGGAAAGTCTAGCAGCCTACAGATCGCAGACAGGTGAGTACGCCCAGCCATCACAGATCTGGGCCCAAACAGGGAGCACAGAATGATCAGAAACTCAGCTCCCGCAGACTAGCAGGCGGGCGCACACTCCACCAGCTCAGAGGCCTGCATTGTACCAAATACACCTTACAGGAAGAACTGTGCGCCCAAAGACACCAGAGCAGTACTCACCCGCCACAGATTACCTCTTGGGTTCTGGGGCACAGAGCCCCAACCTCAGACCTACAAAAGACCGGGAACCCTGAGATCAACCCCCAGATACTGCTCCAAGGGGCAACCAGTTATCCCTAACAAAACCAACCAAACCACGGGACACACAGGTTACAGCAGCTGATCACTAAATTTACAGCAAGAAAGCCAGAAGGAGGGCAGCTGTCTCCAGGACTTCTCCCAGTGAGAGGAGAGCCCTCTCAACTAATCAGGACCACAGTTACTACCCAGGTCTCTATGCCTGAGGTGAGCTGTAGCAACTCTTGAAAAACACCGGACATCCAGTGACTATACCCAAAAAGCTGGAAAGGCTTCCTTCAGGAAAAACCATCTTCCTGCCAAAGGGATTCTGTCCACTACAAGAATCCAAGAACAACCAGAAACTAAATTCAAACAACTAAGATAGCCCAATGGGTAGAGGACAGCGTAAAAGTTCAACCAACAAAAGACAGAGCAATATGGCATCTCCAGAACCCAGTTATCCAGGGGCAAATAGCCCTAGACACCCCAGCATAAGTGAAATTCAAGGAGATGACCTAACATCTATGCTCATGAAGAAGATAACAGAGGAAACAAATAAAATACAAAAAGAATTAGAGGAAGATAAAAACAAACAGATCATGGCTATCCATAAAGAAATGGAGGAAATTAAAGACAAGGAGATTATGGCCATCCGTGAAGAAATACAGGAAGCTGCAGCCAAACAGTCTGTGGCCTTTAGAGAGGAAATGTTTAAATCACTGAATGAAATAAAAGAAACAGTGGATTGTTCAAACAAACAGCTGAAGGAATTGACTGAAAAACATGAAAATACAGTCAGACACGGGAAGGAAACCAACAAAATAGCTCAAGACCTGAAGATAGAATTGGAAAAATTAAAAAAAAAAAAAAACAAATGGAAGAAATTGTGGAGAGAAAGAACTTAGGGAAGAAAGCAGGAACTACAGAGGTTAGCATAACCAATAGGCTACAAGAAATGGAAGAAAAAAATCTCAGGTGTGGAAGATACAATGGAAGAAATAGATGTATCTGTCAAAGGAAATGTTAAATCTAAAAAATTCCTGACACAGACCATCCAAGAAATTCAAGACAACATAAAAAGACAAAACCTAAGAATAATAGGAATAGAGGAAAAAGAAGATTCCCTGCACCAAGGCCTAGAAAATATCTTCAACAAAATCATTGAAGAAAATTTTCCCAACTTAAAGGAGAGACCAATAAGAATACAAGAGGCCTATAGAACACCCAATAAATTAGACCAGAAAAGAAAATCCTCCTGCCACATAATAATCAAAACCGTAAGTATACAGAACAAAGAAAAAATACTAAAAGCTGCAAGAGAAAAAGGCCAAGTAACATATAATGGCAAACCCATTAGAATCACACCTGACTTTTCAACAGAGACTATGAAAGCCAGAAGGGCCTGGACTGATATCATGCAGACCCTAAGAGAACACAGATGTCAGCCCAGGCTACTATACCCTGCAAAACTCTCAGTCCTCATAGATGGAGAAAACAAGATATTCAATGACAAAAACCAATTTAAACAATACCTACAAACAAATCCAGCATTACAGAAGACACTGGAAGGGAAAATACAACCCAAGAAAGCTAGCTAGCTACATTCAAGAAAACACAGAAAATAAATAACCTCACTACAGTAAAACTAAAAGCAACCAAGCACACAACCGTATGACCACAGCCAACATCAAATTCAAAGGATCTAACAGCCACTGGTCATTAATCTCTCTCAATATCAATGGACTTAATTCTCCAATAAAAAGACACAGACTAACAGAATGGATGAGTAAACAAAACCCAGCAATCTGTTGTATATAAGAAACACACCTAAGTCACAAAGATAGACATTACCTGAGGGTAAAGGGATGGAAGACAGCTTTTCAAGCAAACGGACCCAAGAAGAAAGCAGGAGTAGCCATTCTAATATCTGATAAAATAGTCATTCAACCAAAATTAATCAAAAGAGATGGGGAAGGACACTTCATACTCATCAAGGGAAAATTCCACCAGGAAGACATCACAATCTTGAACATCTATGCCCCAAATACAAGGGCACCCACATTTGTGAAAGAAACATTGATAAAACTTGAACCACACATAGATCCCCACACACTAATAGTGGGAGACTTCAACACCCCACTCTCAACAAAGGACAAGTCAACTAAACAGAAATTAAACAAAGAAACAATATCTCTAACAGAGGTCATGAATCAAATGGACCTAACAGACATTTACAGAACCTTACACCCAAACACAAAAGAATTTACCTTCTTCTCAGCACCTCATGGGACCTTCTCCAAAATAGACCACATAGTTGGTCACAAAGCAAGCCTCAACAGATACAAGAAGATTGAAATAATCCCTTGTATCCTGTCTGATCACCATGGAATAAAGCTGGACCTCAGTAACAACAAAAATAGCAAAAAGACTACACATACATGTAAACTGAACAACTTGCTACTAAAAGACAGCTGGGTCAGAGAAGAAATAAAGAAAGAAATTAAAATCTTCCTAGAACTCAATGAAAATGAAGACACAACATACCCAAACTTGTGGGACACAATGAAAGCAGTGCTAAGAGGCAACTTCATAGCACTAAGTGCCTTCAAGAAGAAATTTGAGACAGCGCATTCAAGCAGCTTAATGACTCATTTAAAAACCCTAGAAAAAGAAGAAGCAGACACACCAAGAAGGAGCAGACGGCTGGAAATAATCAAACTCAGGGCTGAAATCAATCAATTAGAAACAAATAAAATAATTCAAAGAATCAATGAAACCAAGAGCTGGTTCTTTGAGAAAATCAACAAGATAGACAAACCCTTAGCCAAGCTAACTAAAAGGCAGCGAGACACCATCCAAATCAACAAAATCAGAAATGAAAAGGGGGACATAACTACAGACACTGAGGAAATCCAAGCAATCATTAGGACTTACTTCAAAAGTCTATATGCAACAAAATTTGAAAATTTAAATGAAATGGACAATTTTCTTGATCGATTCCACTTCCCAAAGCTAAATCAGGACCAGGTAAATCAATTAAATAGTCCTATATCTACCAAGGAAATAGAAGCAGTCATCGAAAGTCTCCCATCCAAAAAAAGCCCAGGACCTGTTGGTTTCAGCGCAGAATTCTACCAAACATTCAAAAAAGAGCTAACTCCAGTTCTCTTCAAACTATTCCACAAAATCAAAACAGAAGTAACATTACCAAACTCATTCTATGAAGCCACGGTCACCTTGGTACCTAAAGCTCACAAAGACCCAACAAAAAAAGAGAACTTCAGGCCAATCTCCCTTATGAACATTGATGCAAAAATACTCAACAAAATACTCGCAAACCAAATACAAGAACACATCAAAGATATCATCCACCATGACCAAGTAGGCTTCATCCCAGTTATGCAGGGGTGGTTCAATAAACGGAAATCCATCAATATGATCCACCATATTAACAAACTGAAAGAAAAAAACCACATGATAATCTCCCTAGATGCTGAAAAAGCATTTGACAAAATCCAACATCCATTCATGTTTAAAGTATTGGAGAGATCAGGGATACAAGGCACATATCTAAACATAGTAAAGTCAATATACAGCAAACCTATAGCCAACATCAAACTGAATGGAGAGAAACTTAAAGCAATCCCACTGAAATCAAGGACAAGACAAGGCTGCCCACTCTCTCCATATCTCTTCAACATAGTTCTGGAAGTCCTTGCTAGAGCAATAAGACAGTTGAAGGAGATCAAGGGGATACAAATTGGAAAAGAAGAAGTCAAATTATCACTATTTGCAGATGATATGATAGTATATGTGAGTGACCCCAAAAACTCTACCAGGGAACTCCTACAGCTGATAAACACTTTCAGCAATGTGGCCAGATACAAAATTAACTCAAAAAAATCAGTAGCCCTCCTGTATACAAAAGAAAAAGGGCTGAGAAAGAAATTAGGGAAACAACACCCTTCACAATAGCCACAAATGACATAAGGTACCTCAGCGTAACCCTAACCAAGGAAGTCAAAGACTTGTATGAAAAAAATTTCAAGTCTCTGAAGAAAGAATTAGAAGAAGATATGAGAAGATGGAAAGATCTCCCATATTCATGGCTTGGCAGGATTAACATAGTAAAAATGGCCATTTTACCAAAAGCAATCTACAGATTCAATGCAATTCCCATCAAATTACCAACACAATTCTTTACAGACCTGGAAAGAAAAATTCTCAACTTCACATGGAATAACAAGAAACCCAGAATTGCTAAAACAATCCTCTACAATAAAAGATCTTCTGGAGGTATCTCCATCCCTGATCTTAAGTTGTACTATAGAGCAACAGTTTTAAAAACTGCATGGTACTGGCATAACAACAGAATGGTGGATCAATGGAACCGAACAGAGGACCCAGAAATAAACCCACACACTTATGGACACCTGATCTTTGACAAAGGCGCCAAAACCATACAATGGAAAAAAGATAGCATCTTCAGCAAATGGTGCTGATCCAACTGGATGTCTACATGTAGAAAAATGAAAATAGATCCAGACTTATCACCCTGCACAAAACTGAAGTCCAAGTAGATGAAAGACCTCAACATAACACCTGACACATTAAATCGGCTAGAAAAAAAAGTGGGAAATACCCTAGAACTCATTGGTACAGGAGAAAACTTCCTGAACAGAACACCAACAGCACAGGCTCTAAGAGCAACAATCAATAAATGGGACCTCATGAAACTGAAAAGCTTCTGCAAAGCAAAGGAGACCATCACCAAAACAAAGCGACTGCCTACAGATTGGGAAAGAATCTTCACCAACCCTTTATCTGACAGAGGACTCATATCCAGTATATATAAAGAACTAAAGAAGCTGAAAAGCAGCAAGCCAAGTAATCCACTTAAAAAATGGGGAACAGAGCTAAACAGAGAATTCTCTGTAGAGGAATACCGAATGGCAGAGAAGCACTTAAAGAAATGCTCAACCTCATTGGCCATTAGGGAAATGCAAATCAAAACAACCCTGAGATTTCACCTTACACCCATGAGAATGGCCAAGATCAAAAACTCAAGTGACAACACATGCTGGAGAGGTTGTGGAGAAAGGGGAACCTTCTCCACTGCTGGTGGAAATGTAAACTTGTACAACCACTCTGCAAATCAATCTGGCGCTTTCTCAGACAACTAGGAATTGTGCTTCCTCAAGATCCAGCTATACCACTATTGGGCATATATCCAAAAGAGGCTCAAGTACACAAAAAGGACATTTGCTCAACCATGTTTGTAGCAGCTTTATTTGTAATAGCCAGAAGCTGGAAACAACCCAGATGCCCCTCAACTGAAGAATGGATGCAGAAATTGTGGTACATCTACACAATGGAATATTACTCAGCAATGAAAAATAAGGAAATCATGAAATTTGCAGGTAATTGGTGGGATCTGGAAAGGATCATCCTGAGTGAGTTGTCCCAGAAGCAAAAAGACACACATGGTATATACTCACTCATATAGACATACAACATAGGACAAACCCACTAAAACCTGTGCATCTAAAGAAACTAAGCAAGAGAGAGGACCCTAACTGAAATGTCCAATCCCCATCCGGAAAGGCAAAGAGGATGGACATCAGAAGAAGAAAAAAAACAGGAAACAACCTAGGAACCTACCACAGAGGGCCTCTGAAACCCTCTGCCCTACAGACTATCAAAGCAGATGCTGAGCCTGATGGGCAACTGTTGGGCAGAGTGAATGGAATTTTAGGTAAGAACTGGGAAATAGTAAGAGCTGGAGAGGACAGGGTCTCCACAAGGAGAGCAACAAAACAAGAAAATTTGAACACAGGGAACTTCTCAGAGACTCATACTCCATCCAAGGTCTATTCATAGAGATAACCCAGAACCCCTGCACAGATGTAGCCCAGGGCAGTTCAGAGTCCAATAGTAATGTGAAGAGGGACTGCCTCTGACATAATCTGATTGGCCTGCTCTTTGATCACCTCCCACTGGGGGGGAGCAGCCTTACCAGGCTTTAATAGAGGACAATGCAGCCACTTTTGATGTGAACTGATAGACTAAGATCAGAAAGGAGAGGAGAACCTCTCCTATCAGTGGACTTGGGGAGTGTCATGCATGCAGAGGGAGGAGGGGGGGTGGGTTGGGAGGGGAGGAGGTAGGGGCTTATAGTTCAAAAAAGAGAAAAATAATTTTAAATTAGAAATAAAGAGAAAAAAATGTGTAAATTAACTGGAACTTAAAGATGATATTATTGTATAATAATTGTTGATTTCAAGTCTAGAAACTTGTGATCCTCCTTTTGAAAAGCATCATAGCTTTTAAACTATGGGTTTTGTTAGGTTAATTCTCTTCTCCCTTCTTGTCATCAGGACTATATGATACATCTGGAGTATCATAGCTTAGGAACACCCATAATTCACAAAATTAATAAAATTATTTAAAAATGAAGCAACGTTTCTCAATTCTGTTTTGTTTTTCTGTCTCTCTTTTCTGGCCCCTCTGTCTCACTGTTTCGCTGTCTCTGTCTCTCACACACATACTCCCTCAACCACAAACATTTCTAAGTGTCTCTCTTTGTATATTACTCTCTTGAAACTTCCCTGTTTTAAATGTTCTCTGTGGGGTACAAGAGGACCCTGTCAACATAGTATATACTATATTACTAACATAAGTAAAAGTTTCAATATGAGGACAGAGCATACTCTCTCGTGAAATTGCTCTCTAATGTAATGCATTTTCAAGGAAACTCATTATAGTTAAAATTGATCTGACATGATTTCCCTTCTGCTTACACTGTCCTTGAACTGCAATGCCATTAGTTTAATTAATCTGACTAAGCAAATTTCTGGACCCAGTGAAACATGAAACACACTACATTTACTAAAGTAGTACCTGCTTCTAAATTTGGATTTCTCTCTTTCCAAGAAGTCTCGCAGAGATTCAGGTTGCAGAGAATTTCCAGGAGGAATTATTAGACGTGAATAGCAGGCTGAATATAGGTTTCATATTGGTAACTGTACACAGAAATACACACCTAAAGACCAACTCCAGTATTGGCATTTAAACTGGCATCAGTACATATAGAATGTTTTGGGGATACACAATCATACAAATAAGACTTACATATAAGAGAATTTGAAGTATCACAGCAAAAGCAACTAAAATGTATAAATATTTACTAAGGTCCCTAGGTATAAATCATCAAGTCATCAAGTTCATGTTTTACAATCAGTGAGATTACTTTGTACTGACATTTTAACTCAAAGTTTATACTTTACATTAGGGTTCACCACATTAACCTCGGTGTTGACAATTCAGTGTATTTTAACAAATGGACATTATTTGATGATACAGAACGGTCTCACTGCTGTAGAGGCCCAGTGGTCTGCCTCTCCCTTCCTTCCTATTCCACCACCTCCGGCACTCGTGAAACTCACTGTTTCTATAGTACTGCCTTTTCTATTACATCACGTAGTTGAAACCATGCCTTGTACATTAAATTGTATTATTTTAATTGCAGTAGGAATTTAAGCCAGTACTTAGGCTTTTCAATGGGTAAAAAGTGATATTAATGTAAAATGAGAAAATTTATCTTAACTGTATTACTATGAATCACATCCCATAATTAATTCACTAAACTTTCAATTTTAGAAAAACTTTCCTCATTCTCAAAGTTTCTTAAAAATTTTAATGAAAAATATTGCATTCAGTTCTAAAGGTAAGCAAGGTGTTTGTTACAGAAATTTTAGTTTCATTGGAACACTGATAAAAGGTGTGTGTGTGTCTGTGTAGTGGAGATATTTTGTACTAAAATGCAGAACGTACATTAGGATAAAAGAAGAAACTTAAAAAAAAAATATTGACCTAATAGAGAAGCGCCTCTAGCTCAGAGTCTATCTGGACTCCCACGAGAAATAAAATTTCATATTCTTCCTGGATCAAAAGTATTTCGGTGGAAAAGTTGGAAAGGAATTCAGAGGGAGTTTAATTTTAAACAAGAAATGTGTTGGTAGTCGGCTATGCTTCACATCAGGATCTCCAGGAGGCTACTTCTGGAGGCATATTACTGCTAAGAAAGTTCATTGGAGAAATCTTCCAGGAAATTCTCCCCACACATAAGCAAAGGAAAGAGGACTGATTGTCAGAAGAACTGATTTGGGTTCTTCTGATTGCCATTGTCCGGGCACACCATCAACAGCCTTTACTTGTTTATTACGTCTACTCATTCTTTGTGTGCACATACATGGATGGATGGACATGCCTCAATGAACATGTGGAGATCATAACACAACTTGGTGGAACTGTTTTCTTCTGTTCTGTGGTTCTGATAATCAAATTCAAGTCATTAGGCTTGGCAGCAAGTACCCATATCTGCTGAGCCATCTCACCAAGCCCCAGAAATTCCCCTTTTAAAAGACTACAGGTTCTGAGATTAGATAAGGCATATTTTTATCACACTTATTTGTTTTGTACATTTAATAATTCATGAATTTAAATTATTTTTAATTTCAATTGTTTTATAATTATAACAATAAGTATGTCCTGGGCTGACTCAGTCCTGGACACAGACAAAGCATCACAGCAGCAATATGATTCTTTTTCAGGACCCGCCTTAGCACAGCCATCACTTTGTCAAGAAGACCAGTTTGCGTGTATTTACACACTGCAGTGTGTCCTTGCCTCAGAGAAGTGTGACGGGAAAGAAGACTGTACAGATGGATCTGATGAAATGGATTGCTCTCTCATCCCCTCACCTCAGCTGTGCAGTATCACAGAATTCCAGTGCTCTGACGGCCAGTGTATCCCTTCTCTCCTGCTGTGTGATGGAGTGGCTGACTGCTACTTTAATGAAGATGAATTCAGCTGTGGTGAGTTGTTTTCAATAACTCTATGTTCCAGGAAAAAAATTCTATTTAGAAACAATAGTGTTTGACAGGTTAGGTCAAGTTCTCTAGAATCTCCCATGGCTATATCATCACTAACAGTAATTTGTGTCTTATGTCACTAAACAAACCATGTGGTCCTTACTTTCCATGTCTAGAAGGGTTCCATTTGTGGTTACATCAGCTTCTATTAACCTCCTCTTATTTTCTTGCTTCCTGAACTCTAGGCCATTTTTCTGTATTTCTTTTCACAGACCTATGAGAATGCTCATTGACCCTATATGTTGTATGAAGCACCTCACTTGCTAGTTTTGTAGCAACTTGACACAACCTAAAGCCATCTCAGGGGAGGGAACTTTAATTAGGAAAATGCCTCCATAAGATCCAGCTACAGGAAAGTTTTTGACGGGGAAGGGCCCAGCCGATTGTTGGTGGGGCCCTACCTTGGTTGATTGTCCAGGGTTCTATAAGAAAACAGGTTGACATATAATACAGGATGAGCCTACTATAAGGTACAGACTCAATGAAGAGAAATACCAAGAAAAATCCAAGAGAGGAGACATAAATCTCACTTGCAAAGGAGATAGAATAGACAGAGGTAGTAACTGATGAGAAAAAACAAGGTAGGAAAGGGGATGAAGAGACTCAAGAGGGTGAAAAATCAGAGCTGGGAAGAGAGAGGGACAGAAGACAGAAAGCTTGTAGAAAAAAATAGAACCTCAGGGTGGGGGCATCTCTATGACAAGCTGGATACCTAAATCAGGGTAGATTCCTGGGAGCATATGAGGAAGATTCAAGCAGAGACTCCTAGAGGCCACAGAGACTGAAGAGAATGTCCTCTAACTAGACTGGTTTCTTAGTAGAAGGAGGGGAACACCAAACCACCCACAAAACCTTTGACCCCAAATTTACTCTGCCTACAATATGTACAGGGATGAAGATAGAGCAGATAGACCAGAGAATAAGGAAATACCCAACCAATGTCTGCCCAACCAAAGACCCACCCTATAGGAGTGGGCCACAGTGGAAGAGGACATGCTCAGTCCTAATGCAATTTGATGAGCTGTGGTGGATGGGAAAGGGAGCTCTCCTTTACTGAGGAAGAGTTGTGAGATGGGGGAAGGGAGGGAGGGGCTCAGAGGGAACAAGAGACAACAGCGCAACCAGGATGTAAAGTGAATAAAAGGTAAATAAACTCAAAAAGAAAGAATGCAGGCTGAGAAAAGCATGATGAGCAAGCCAGTACAGCACTCCCTCACTGGACTCTATGAGCTCCTGCCCCAGGTTTCTTCCTTATTTGAGCTCCTACTCTGACTTCATTAGATGTTGAACAGCAATATGGAAATGTAAACCAAATGAACCCTTTCCTCCCCAGCTTGCTTTTTCAGTCATGGTGTTTTATTGCAGCAATAGAAACCCTAAGACAACCATGCCACTTTTTGTGTCATTTTTTAAATTTCTGGTGCACACTCATAAATATGAGGTTCATCTTCTTTAACTTTCTTCTCCTTGGTCTCCAATGGACTATTTTTGTTGTTGTTATTTTTTTATTTTTATTTATTTATGTTTATGTTTTCATTTTTTACAAATGTAGTCACTGCATATTGTGACTTTAGGCCCCTCCCTCCACTTCTCCAGCCCCACCTGCCATTCTTTTCCTCCCATCCCCTTCTCCTAGTCCACTTCTCCAGCCTCACCTGCCATTCTTTTCCTCCCATCCCCTTCTCCTAGTCCACTTCTCCAGCCCCACCTGACATTTTTTCCTCCCATCCCCTTCTCCTAGTCCACTGAAAATCTGCCATCTGCCCATAGCTTATGAAGCCTCATCCAGACTGCTTGGATCCTTTTCCTCTGTGGCCTGGCAAGGCCACATCACCAGTGACAAGTGTTCAAAGAGCAGTCAACCGAGTTTATGACAGAGGCAACCCCTTACCCAAAAACCCACATGGAGACAGAGCTGTCTATTGACTATATCTGAGCCAATGGACTTTTAAAAGACTGTTTTATTTTGTTTATTTTTTTATAATGGAGACCACTATTGTAATAATTGTAAAGCTTATGTGGTGTGTGATAAAAACAATGAATGATTTGGAATGCTATTAGGTGAGGAGGAAAAGAAAGGAATTCAGAATGACTGCAGTTCTCTATTTGGGCATCAAGGCAACTCTTCTGCAGTGGTGTCAACTGTGAATACAGGGGAAACAGGGAATTCTCTGGGAATATCATGACTTCATTTAAGATTCTGTATTTGTGAAACATGTGGCAGGTCCATGTGGAAATGAAAATATGTACACATAGATCAAAAGAGAAACAGACATAGAAGTATTCTTGGCATCAGCATATGGATAACTGATGCTTCAGGTATGGATGAGATAAAATAATAAAAACAAAGCCAGAAAAGCTAGAGGAACACCTGACGTACAGACAGATAGACAGTAAATGAATAAGTAAATAAATAATAGCTCATTTGTTACATAAAAGCAGAAGGGGTGTTGTTTAAAATAGTCATGAAGGGAACCAACAACAGAGAGCGTGGCAAGAGGAGGGGGATGGGAGAGGGGAAAAATTAATAAACTTCATATAAAAATATTATATTAAAATCATAGCCTTGGGGATAGAGAATTGACTCTATCTCAGTTCAGAGCATGTTGCACAGAGCCTGAGTTTGGTTCCTTACACCCACGTGGGGCAGCTCACAATGACCTATAATTCCAGGTGCCCTCTTATGACCATGGAGGACACCTGCATTCACAAGTGCATAAAACCACATACAGAGGCATATGAATCTGTACACCTAAGAAAGCTAATCAAAACCGTAGGTAAGATGCTCAATCTTCATTCAGAAATGCAAAGAAGATGCGCATCAGAAGATGGAGAAAACAGGGAACAGGACAGGAGCCTATCATAGAAGGCCTCTGAAAGACTCTACCAAGCAGGGTATCAAAACATATGATGAGATTCATAGCCAAGCTTTTTGCAAAGTGCAGGGAAAATTATGAAAGAAGGGGGAGATAGAAAGATCTGCAGGGAACAGGAGCTCCACAAGGAGAGCTTCAGAACTAAAAATCTGGGCATGGAGGTCTCTTCTGAGACTGATACTCCAAACAAGGACCATGCATGGAGATAACCTAGAACCCCTGCACAGAAGGAGCACATGGCAGCTCAGTGTCCAAGAGAGTTCCCCAATAATAGGACCAGGGACTGTCTCTGACATGAACTCATGGGCTGGCTCTTTGATCACCTCTACCTTAATGGGTATCAGCCTTACCAGTCGACAAAGGAAGACAAAGAAACCAGTTCTGATGAGACCTGATAGACTATGGTCAGATGGAAGGGGAGCAGGACCGCCCCTATCGTTGGACTGGAGGAGGGGCATAGGAGAAGAAGAGGTAGGGAGAATGGGATTGGGAAAGGATGGGGGAGGGACTACAGCTGGATTCAAAGTGAATAAACTAATTAAAAATAAAATTTTTAAAAATTTCAAAAAAATTGGGAGACTTCAACACCCCACTCCACTCTCACCAATGGGCAGGTCATCTAAACAGAAACTAAACAGAGAAATAATGAAACTAACAGAGGTCATGAATCAAATGCACTTAATACATGTCTGCAGAACTTTTCACCCTCAAACAAAAGAATATATATTCATCTCAGCACAACATGGGAACTACAAAATAGATCATATAGTTGGTCACAAAGCAAGCATCAACCTACACAAGAAAATTAAATTAACCCATTGTTCTTTATCAGAACACCATGGATTAAAGCTAGACCTCTACCACAACAGAAATAACAAAAAGACTACAGACTCATAGAAACTGCACAAACCACTGGGGCAGGGAAGAGATAAAGAAAAACATTGAAGATTTCCTAGAATGGAATGAAAATGAAGGTACAATATACTCATATACCATGAAAAAAGTTCTAAAAGGAAAGTTCATAATATTGAGTATCTTCATAAAGAAATTCAAGGATCCCATACTAGCAACTTAATAGCTCATCTGAAAACTTTAGGAAAGAGGAAGATGAAAAACAAAAACAAGAAGAACAAGAAGAAAACACACCCAAGAGAAGTAGATAATAGGAAATAATTAAACTTGGGGCTGAAATCAATTTAGAAACAGAAAGAACAATACAAAAAAAAAAATCAAGGAAACTAAGAGCCGGTTCTTTGAGAAAATCAACACGATAGACAAACCCTTAGCCAAACTAAGTAAATGACAATTAGAGTAGAGTAGTACCCTAATTAACAAAATCAGAAATGAAAAGGGGGAATCATAACAAAAAAAAAACTGAGGAAATAAAAAAAAATCATTAGGTCTTACTTCAAAAAGCCTGTATTCCTCCACAAGGACAAAATATATCAGGGCATGGGTGCCCTCTATGAGACTGTTTCTCCAACCAAAGATCATGTATGGAAATAACCTAGAACCCCTGCTCTGATGTAGCCCATGGTAACTCAGTAATCAAGTGGGTTGCCTAGTAAGGGGAACAGGAACTATTTCTGACATGAAATCTATGACTGGCTCCTTTATCTACCCCTGTCCTAAAGGAGGAACAGTCTTACTGGGCCACAGAGGAGGACATGGCAGCCAGTCCTGAAGATACCTGATAAGCTAGGGTCAGATGGAAGGGGAGGAAGACCTCCCCTAACAGTGGACTTGGAAAAGGGAAGGGAAGAGATGAGGAGGGAATGAAGGAGGAGGGATGAGGAGGAGATTGGGAGGGAATGAAGGAGGGGGCTATGGCTGGGATACAAAGTAAATAACCTGTGATTAATATAAAAAATTAAAATTAATAAATAAAAAGCCTGTATTCCACAAGATTGGAAAATCTAAACGAAGTGGATGATTGTCTTGATAGATTTCACCTATCAAAGTTAAATCAAGGCCAGGTGAACAGTTTAAACAGTCCTATAACCCCAAAGGAAACAGAATCAGTCATTAAAAGCACCCACACAAAAAAAAGTAAAAGAAAAAAAAAATCCCATGGCTAGAAGGTTTTACCTCAAAATTCTGGCAGACTTTCAGAGATGTGCTAACACAAATACTCCTCAAACTATTCTACAGAATAGAAACAGAAAGAACATTGCCAAAATCATTCTATGAGGGCTCAGTCACCATGGTACCTAAACCACACGAAGACTCAAAAAAAACAAAGATAATTCCAGATAAATTTAACTCACAAACATTGATGAAAAAAATACTCAATAAAATACATGCAAATACATACTGAATCCAAGAACATGACAAATACATCATCCACCATGGTCAAGTAGGCTTCATCCCAGGGATTCAGGGGTGGTCTAACATATGAAAATCGACCATTGTACACTACCATATAAACAAACTGAAAGAAAAAAAATCACATGATCATCTTATTAGATGCAGAAAAAGCCTTTGAAAAAAATCCAACGCCTCTTCATGATAAAAGTCTTAGAGAGATCAGAAATACCAGACCCATACCCAAACATAGTATAGGTTATATACAGCAAGCTAATTGCTAACATCAAATTAAATAGAGAGAAACTGAAAACAACCCCACTAAAATAAGAAACAAAACAAAGCCACCAGCTCTCTCCATATCTCTTCAATATAATAATAGAAGTTATAGCTGGAGCATTAAGACAACTAAAGATCAAGGGAATTCAAAACAGAAAGGAAGAAGATAAAGTAACTTTAGTCACAGATATGACAGTATACATTAATGACCCAGAATCCACTAGAGAACTCCTACTGCTGATAAACACCTTTAACAAAGTGGCTGAACACAAAGATTAACTTAAAAAATTCAGTAGACCTCCTGTGTAGAAACAAAACCTGAGAAAGAAGTTAGGAAAACCACACCCTTCACAATAGCCATGAATAATATAAAGTATCTTGGTGTGACTCTAACCAAACATGTCAAAGACCTGTATGGCAAGAACTTCAAGTCTCTGAAGAAAGAAATAGAAGATATCAGAAGATGGAAAGAGCTCCTATGCTCATACATCAGTAAGATTAACATAGTGAAAATACCTATTTTACCAAAATCAATCTACAGATTCAATTCAATCCCCATCAAAATACCAACACATTTCTTTACAGACCTAGAAAGAATACTTCTAAGGTTCATATGGAAAAAACAAAAATCTCAGAATAACTAAAACAATCCTATACAATAATAGATCTTCTGGAGGTATCTCCATCCTTAACTTCAAGCTATATTACAGAGCAATAGTAATAAAAACTGCATGGTACTGGCATATAGAAATAGACTGCTTGATCAATGGAATCAAATCAAAGACCCAGAAATAAACCCACACACCTGATTTTTGTCAAAGGATCCAAAGCCATGCAATGAAAAAAGACAGCATCTTCCACAAATGGTGCTGGTATGACTGGATGTCTACATGTAGAAAAATACAAATGGACCCGTATTTATCACCCTGCACAAAACTAAAGTCCAAGTGGATCAAAGACCTCAACATAAACCAGAAACACTAAATCTAATAGAAGGGAAAGCAAGAACCACCCTTGAAATCATTAGCACAGGAGAAAACTTTCTGAACAGAACACCAACAGCTCAGGCCCTAAGATCAACAATTAACAAACAGAACCACTGTTTGTTAATTGAAAATGAAACTGAAAAGCTTCTGTAAGGCAGAGGGGACTGTCAATAGAATAAAATGACAGTCCACAGATTGGGGAAAGATCTTCACCAATTCTACACCTGGCAAAAGATCAAAATCCAAAATATATAAAGAAAGCAAAAAATTAAACACCAACAAAGAAAGTAACCCAGTTAAAAAATCATGCATAAGGCTAGAGAATTCTCAAAGGAGAAATTTTCAATGGCAGAGGAGCATTTAAAGAAATGCTCAGTGTCTTTAGTCATCTGGGAAATGCAAATCAGAATGACTCCAATATTCCTTCTTACTCCTATCAGAATGGCTAAGATCAAAAAACACAAGTGACAGCACATGCTGGTAAGGATCCGGAGAAAGATGGAACACTCCTTTATTGGTGGTAGAGTGCAAACTTGTACAACCACTTGGAAATCAATTTGGTGCTTTCTCAGAAAATTGGGAAGAGCTCTACCTCAAGACCCACCTATAACATTCCTGGACATACACCAAAATGATGCTCCACCATAAACAAGACATTTACTCAACTATGTTCATAGCAGCTTTGTTCATAATAGCCAGAATCTGGATATTACCCAAATGTCCCTCAACCGAAGAATGGATGCTGAAATTGTGGTACATTTATACAATGGAAGACTACTTACTACTTAATTATCAAAAACAAGGAAATCATGCAATTTGTAGGCAAATGGATACAACTAGAAAAGATCATCCTGAGTGAGGTAACCCAAACTCAGAAAGAGACACATGGCATGTACTCAAGTATAAGCAGATTTTAATTATATAGTACTATGCAGTACATATTACAATGCACTAATCCCAATAAGCAACAAGGAAAACCCAAGGGAGGATGGTTAAATCTCACTCAGGAGGGAAAATAGAATGGATATTGGTAGTGGTTTAATTGGTGGAGATAACCTAGATCCCCTGCACAGACATAGCCCATGACAGTTCAGTGTCCAAGTGGGTTCCATAGTAATAGGAACAGGGACATGAACTGATTGGCCTGCTCTTTAATTACCTACCCCTGAGGGGGGAGCAGCCTTACCTGGCTACAGAGGAAGACAATGCAGCCACTCCTGATGTGATCTGATAGACTAGAATCAGAAGGAAGGTAAAGAAGACCTCCCCTGTCAGTGGACTTGGGGAGGGGTATGCATGAAGAAGGGAGAGGAAGGGAGAGATTGGGAGGGGAGAAAAGAGGAGTTTATGGGGGGATACAAAGTGAATAAAGTGTAATTAATAAAAACTAAAATTAAAAAAAAGAGTTAACAAGATAGGAGAGGGAGTTTATGGAGAAATAAGGGTAGAGATCAGCCTTGAGGAGAGTCAATGCAGGAGGAGAGAAGTCCTACAGAGAAAAGAGAAACTGGGTGGGGTCGTCTCTGTGACAAGCAGGAGACCTAAATCAGAATAGGCCTCTGAAAGGCTATGCAGAGGACTCTATTTGAGATTTCTAGTAGCATAGGACATGAGAACTGAAGAGAACACCCTTTAACTAGACAAGAATCCTAGTGGAGGGAAGAGAACACCAACCCAACCACCAAAACTTGGATCCAAAACTTACCCAGCCTACAAAACCTGCAGTGACATAGAACAGCTAAATCAAAGATTGAGGACCCTGAGGGACCTATTCAGTCTGAAGCACCAGCCAAAGATCATGTATGGACTGGATCTAGGTAATCTACATATATGTAGCCAATTGACAGCTCAGGCTTCATGCAGGTTCACCAGTAAGGGGAGCGGGGTCTATCCCTGACATGGTCTCTGTTGTCTGCTTTTTGATCACTTCCTCCTGATGGGACTGCCTGACCAGGCCACAGGGGAAGAGGAAGAACTCAGTGCTCATGTGAATAGATGAGCTGGGGTCGGGAAGGGTTCCCCTTTTCTGAGGAATAGGGGAAGGACAATTGGGGAAGGAAGGTGGTACTTGGAGGAGAGGAGGAAGGGGACTATGACTGGGATGTAAAGTGAACAAATTAATTAATATATTAAAAAAATAATTAAACTGTAAAATAGTTTGGCAGAAGTAAAAAGTTTTGCATGCCAAAGATGCCTCCATACAAAATCAAGAAACAGAAGAAATATTCTAATCAGGAGTTATGTACAGGAGTGAACACAGAACAGTAAACTGTAAAGATGGAAGGCAAATTGGAAGTTTCAAAGCCCAGAGATATTCTAGCAAAGCCTCTACAGTATTATTTAGCTGTTGGCCTCTTACTCTAGAAGATAATGGTTTTGCCTTTTCTTCTATTATGGAGAGTGTCTTTCACATGGACTTTAACCTAGTGCTGTTAAGAGCCCAAAATGATCTCCCAATGCTGTATTCCAAGTGTCTTCCCTGACTGTTTATTCTGTTTATGACTATATATATATATATCTTTCATGGTCAGAAACAAAGGAGAAAACAAGAACTGACTGAGCTTAAACAGAGGTTGTGGTGTCCCAAGAGAGAGCTGGAGAAAGTAGGCCAAATTACAAATAAATTCAATAGTTCTGTAATTTACCGTCTGGTATGTGACTCTGGATAAATTCACTTCTTTTTTTTTTTTTTCTTTTTTTTTTTAATTTTTTTTATCAGTTACATTTTATTAACTCTATATCCCAGCCGTGTCCCGATCCCTCATTCCCTCCCAGTCCCTCCCTCCCTCCCTCATCTTCACCGTGCCCCTTTCCAAGTCCACTGATAGGGGGGACCTCCTCCCCATTCATCTGATCCTTTTTTATCAGGTATCTTCAGGACTGGCTGCAAAGCCCTCCTCTGTGGCCTAACAGGACTGCTCCTCCCTTCGGGGGTGGGGAGACCAAAGAGCCAGTCATTGAGTTCCTGTTAGAAATAGTCCCTGTTTCCCTCACTTTGGGAAACCAATTGGTTACTGAGCTACCACAGGCTACATCTGAGTGGAGGTTCTAGGTTATATCCATACATGGTCCTTGGTTGAATGTCAGTCTCAGAAAAGACCCTGTGCCCAGATATATTCGGTCCTTGTGGAGCTCCTATCCTTTCCCCATCAGACTAACTCCCCTTCTTTCTTATGATTCCCTGTACTCTGCCAAAGGTTTGGTCAAGAGTCTTTGTTTTGAAAACACTGCTAGTTAGAGTCTTTCAGATGCGCTCAGTAGACTCCTGTCATACGTTCAATGCACATCCCATCTGTCTTTCTAAACGAGGATTGATCATCTTACCCCATGTCCGCTCAATTGATTATCTTTTTTAGGTGTATAGATTTCATTATGTTTATCATATCTTATAGGTCTATATAAGTGAGTATATCCCATGTTTGTCTTTCTCCTTCTGGGATATTTCACTCAGAATGATCTTTTCTAGATCCCACCATTTGCCTGCAAATTTCATGATTTCCTCCTTTTTGATTGCTGAGTAGTATTCCATTGTATAAAAATACCACAATTTCTGTACCCATTCCACCGTTGATGGACATCTGGGTTGTTTCCAGGTTCTGGCTATTACAAATAGAGCTGCTATAAACATGGTTGAGCAAGTGTCCTTTTTGTGTACTTGAACAAACTTTGGGTATATACCTAGCAGTGGTATAGCTGGGTCTGGAGGAAGCACTATTCCTATTTGTCTTAGAAAGCGCCAGATAGCTTTCCAGAGTGGTTGTACCAGTTTACATTCCCACCAGCAGTGGAGCAGGGTTCCCCTTTCTCCACAACCTCTCCAGCATGTGTTATCGCTTGAGTTTTTCATCTTGGCCATTCGGATGGGTGTAAGGTGATATCTCAGGGTCGTTTTGATTTGCATTTCCCTGATGGCTAATGAGGATGAGCATTTCTTTAAGGGTTTTTCTGCCATTCGATATTCCTCTGTCGAGAATTCTCTGTTTAGCTCTGTTCCCCATTTTTTAATTGGATTACTTGGATTGCTGCTTTTCAGCTTCTTTAGTTCTTTGTATATACTGGATATTAGTCCTCTGTCAGATAAAGGGTTAGTGAAGATTCTTTCCCAATCTGTAGGCAGTCGTTTTGTTTTGATGACGGTATCCTTTGCTTTACAGAAACTTTTCAGTTTCATGAGGTCCCATTTATTGATTGTTGCTCTTAGAGCCTGTGCTGTTGGTGTTCTGTTCAGGAAGTTGTCTCCTGTGCCAATGAGTTCTAGGCTGTTCCCCACTTTTTTTTCCAATTGATTTAGGGTATCTGGTTTTATGTTGAGGTCCTTGATCCACTTTGACTTTAGTTTTGTGCAGGGTGATAAATATGGATCTATTTTCATTTTTCTGCATGTAGACATCCAGTTGGTCCAGCACCATTTGTTGAAGATGCTGTCTTTTTTCCATTGAATGGAATTGGCTTCTTTGTCGAATATCGAGTATTCATAGGTGTGTGGATTTATTTCTGGGTCTTCTATGCGGTTCCATTGATCCTCCTTTCTGTTTCTATGCCAGTACCATGCAGTTTTTATTACTGTTGCCCTGTAGTACAGCTTGAGATCAGGAATGGAGATACCTCCAGATGATCTGTTGTTGTACAGGATCGTTTTGGAGATTCTGGGTTTTTTGTTTCTCCATATGAAGCTGAGAATCTTTTTTTCAAGGTCTGTAAAGAATTGAGTTGGTATTTTGATGGGAATTGCATTGAATCTGTAGATTGCTTTTGGCAGTATGGCCATTTTCACAATGTTAATCCTACCAATCCATGAGCACGGGAGATCTTTCCATCTTCTGATATCTTCTTCGATTTCTTTCTTCAGAGACTTGAAGTTTTTCTCAAACAGGTCTTTCACTTGCTTGGTTAGGGTCACACCAAGGTACTTTATGTTATTAGTGGCTATTGTGAAGGGTGTTGTTTCCCTAATTTCTTTCTCAGCCTTTTTGTCTTTGGTATATAGGAGGGCTTCTGATTTTTTTGAGTTGATTTTGTATCCTGCCACTTTGCTGAAGGTGTTTATCAGCTGAAGGAGTTCTCTGGTTGAATTTTTGGGGTCGCTCATGTATACTATCATATCATCTGCAAATAGTGACACTTTGACCTCTTCCTTTCCGATTTGTATCCCCTTGATCTCCTTTAGTTGTCTTATTGCTCTGGCTAGGACTTCAAGTACTATGTTGAAGAGATATGGGGACAATGGACAGCCTTGTCTTGTCCCTGATTTCAGTGGGATTGATTTAAGTTTCTCTCCATTGAGTTTGATGTTAGCTATAGGCTTGCTATATATTGCCTTTACTATGTTTAGGTATGTGCCTTGTATCCCTGATCTTTCCAAGACTTTAAACATGAATGGGTGTTGGACTTTGTCAAATGCTTTTTCGGCGTCTAAGAAGATGATCATGTGGTTTTTCTCCTTCAGTTTGTTTATGTAGTGGATTACATTGATGGATTTCCGTATGTTGAACCACCCTTGCATGCCTGGGATGAAGCCTACTTGGTCATGGTGGATGATATCTTTGATGTGTTCTTGGATTCGGTTTGCAAGTATTTTATTGAGTATTTTTGCGTCAATGTTCATAAGAGAGATAGGCCTAAAGTTCTCTTTTTTTGTTGGGTCTTTGTGTGGTTTAGGTATTAAGGTGACTGTGGCTTCATAGAATGAGTTTGGTAGTGTTCCTTCTGTTTCTATTTTGTGGAACAGCTTGAGGAGAATTGGAGTTAGCACTTCTTTGAAGGTCTTGTAGAATTCTGCGCTGAAGCCATCTGGTCCAGGGCTTTTTTTGGAGGAGAGACTGTTAATGACTGCTTCGATTTCCTTGGGAGATATAGGGCTATTCAGTCTTTCTACCTGATCTTGACTTAGTTTTGGTAGATGGAATCTTTCAAGAAAATTATCCATTTCATTTAGATTCTCAAATTTTGTGGCATATAGGCTTTTGTAGTATGACCTAATAATTGTTTGGATTTCCTCAATGTCTGTGGTTATGTCCCCATTTTCATTTCTGATTTTGCTGATCTGGATAGTTTCTCTCTGCTTTTTAGTTAGTTTGGCTAAGGGTTTGTCTATCTTGTTGATTTTCTCAAAGAACCAGCTTTTTGTTTCATTGATTCTTTGGATAGTTTTATTTGTTTCTAGTTGATTGATTTCAGCCCTTAGTTTGATTATTTCCAGCCGTCTGCTCCTTTTGGGTGTATCTGCTTCTTTTTGTTCTAGGGTTTTCAGTTGGGCCATTAAGTTGTTTGTATGTGATGTTACGAATTTCTTCTTGCAGGCACTTAGTGCTATAAATTTTCCTCTGAGCACTGCTTTTAACATGTCCCATAAATTTGGGTATGTTGTGCCTTCCTTTTCATTGAATTCTAGGAAGTCTTTAATTTCTTTCTTTATTTCTTCCTTAACCCAGCTGTCATTGAGTAGTAAGTTGTTTAGTTTCCATGTGCGTGTCGGCTTTTTGTTGTTTCTGTTGTTGTTGAGGTCGAGCTTTAGTCCATGGTGGTCAGATAGTATACAAGGGATTATTTCAATCCTTTTGTATCTGTTGAGGCTTGCTTTGTGGCCCACTATATGGTCTATTTTGGAAAAGGTTCCATGGGGTGCTGAAAAGAAGGTGTACTCTTTTGAGTTTGGGTGAAATGATCTGTAGACGTCTATTAGGTCCATTTGATTTAGGGATTCTGTGAGTGCTTTTATTTCCCTATTTGGTGTCTGTCTAGTTGATCTGTCCCTTGGTGAGAGTGGAGTGTTGAAGTCTCCCACTATTAAGGTATTAGGATCAATGTATGATTTAAGCTTTAATAATGTTTCATTTACGAATGTCGGTGCTCTTGTATTTGGGGCATAGATATTCAAGATTGTGATGTCCTCTTGGTGGATTTTTCCTTTGATGAGAATATAGTGGCCCTCCTTATCTTTTTTCATTAACTTGGGTTGAAAGTCTATTTTATTAGATATTAGGATGGCTACTCCAGCTTGTTTTCTGGAACCGTTTGCTTGAAAAACAGTTTTCCAGCCCTTTACTCTGAGGTAGTGTTTGTCTTTGTTGCATAGGTGTGTTTCTTAGATGCAACAGAATGTTGGATCCTGTTTCCTTAACCATTCTGTTAGCCTGTGTCTTTTTGTTGGTGAGTTGAGTCCATTGATATTGATAGATAATAGTGACCAATGCATGTTAGTTCCTTTTGTAATGGAGTCGATGATCTAACCCTGATTCATTGCTTGTTTTCTTTTCATTTTTGTTGGGATATTATCTGTATGCCCTGTTTTCTTGGGTGAATTTGTTTTCATTGGATTGGAGTTTTCCTTCTAGTATCTTCTGTAGGGATGGTTTGCTGTGTAGATATTGTATAAATTTAGTTTTGTCATGGAATATTTTGTTTTCTCCATCTATGTTGATTGAAAGCTTTGCAGGGTATAGTAGTCTGGGTTGACATTTGTGATCTCTTAGAGTCTCCATGATACTTGCCCAGGCCCTTCTGGCTTTCATAGTTTCTGATGAGAAGTCCGGCGTGATTCTGATAGGTCTACCTTCATATGTTACTTGGCCTTTTTCCCTTGCTGCTTTTAATATCTTTTCTTTGTTCTGTAGATTTAGTGTTTTGACTATGATGTGACGTGATGTGTTTCTTTTCTGGTCTAGTCTATTTGGAGTTCTGTAGGCCTCTTGTATATTTATGGACATCTCTTTCTTTAAGTTGGGAAAATTTTCTTCTATGATTTTCTTGAAAATATTTTTTGGACCTTGGAGTCTGGAGTCTTCTTTTTCGTGAATTCCTATTATTCTTAGATTTTGTCTTTTCATAGCATCCTTGATTTCTTGGATATTTTGTGATTGGAACTTTTCTGATTTTACTTTTTCTTTGAGAGAAGTATCCATTTCTGCAAATGTGTCTTCAGCTCCAGAGATTCTCTCTTCCATCTCTTGTATTCTGTTGGTGATGCTTACTTTTGTGGTTCCTGATCTTTTCTCCAAGTTCTCCAGCTCAAGGGTTTTCTCATTTTGTGTTTTCTTTATTGATTCTAATTCTGTTTTCATGCCTTGCACCATTTCTTTCACGTGTTTGAATTTGGATTCCTGTCTCTCTACGATGGCCTCTATTTCTTTTTTCATTTCCTTCTTATATGCCACTAATTTTTCCTCTACTTGTGTATCTATTTGTTTGGCTATGTTTGCCTGTGTTTCTTTAAGGATATTGTCTATTTCTTCTTTCTTTGCCTCCAATTGACTGGCCATCTCTTTGAAAGACTTGTTCATTTCCTCCTTATGAGCCTCAAATAATTGGGCAAGCATGGCTTTAAAATCATTTTCCTGTGCTTCTGCTGAATTGGTGTATCCATCGATTTTGGGGTTTGCTGGTGAAGTCATGATGTCCTGATTTATGTTGGAAGTGTTCTTTCGCCTACCTCTGGCCATTGGCTTATCTGAAACCTTCCCTGTTTGTTTTTGGATTCTGCAGATCAGACTGGTGCTGTCTCTCTCTGGTGTCTGGAGAGTTCTTCAGGAAGCTGAGCACTCTCAGCGTGTGCTGAGGACTAGCTGTACCTGTGGGAGGAAAGTACGCAGGCGCAAACGGGGCAAATGCAAGCGTGTGTGTGCGCTCGTGCGCGTGTGTGACTGTGTGTGTGAGTGTGCGTGGATGAGTTTCTCGAGGGACAGAGTGATGGCTAATGTTGAACCCTTGAGTGTGTGGGAGGGACTCTGTACTGTATATGTCGCAGGCGCTAATGATGATCGCAGCGCAATTTCTAGTATTAACTGTCTTAGCTCCTCAATCAGGCCCACAGGGCAGGAACTTCAATGTCCCTAGTGCCCCTCTGTTTCCCAAAGTGGGTATGTGGGTGGGAGGGGGGTTCGATGCCTGGCTTCTGATTTAGAAGGACCCAGGATCTGGGGAACTGCAGATTCTCAAGGGTGCACTCACTTACAGGCAGGTCTCTTGGCCGAGTTCGTGGTATCCGGGGCTCTCTGCTCTCTGGTTTGGCCCTGCTTCTTTGATGTGTTCCGCCAGTTCTGTGCTGCTGTCACTGCCAGGTTCTGAGGTCTTGCTGCAGCTGGAGATTTCAGGGTGGTCACTTCAGCAGGGATGGGGTAACCAGGCTCTCTGTTCTCTGGTTTGGCCCTGGTTAGTCTTAAACTGGAGGGCTGTGGTGCCCCGCCAGTTCACTACTGCTCCGCTGCCATGTCCTGCTGTAACTAGAGACTGGCTTGCTAGTCCCAATGCTTTCTGGGAAGTCCTGGGATCTCTTCGTTGTGCTCTCCAAGCTTGGGAGGCCCAGTGCCTGGTGTGTCCAGGTTGTATGACGTTTCTGCCTGGTTTTGGTGAGTATATAGCGTATTTTCTGTCACTGTGGGATTGGGCGGGCTGTACCGTCAGTGATGGCGATCCTGCGGAGCTAGTATGGTGTCTAGCAGATTCGCGCCCTGGGAGGATGGTGCAGCCGCTGCGCGAATCTGGGACTCCGGGGCACGTACTGCTGGCTTTTGTCTGCCGCTAAAGTGCTTGGGGCTCCGTCTCAGCGGTTGTATACCCCAGGCAGTTAGGTCTGCGCTGAGAAAGATGAGTCCACTGTGCCGCTGTGCCGAGGAGGAAGGAGGTCTGGGGGAAGGGAGTGCAGCAAGAACAAAGGATCTTTTCTCTCCCTCCCCAAGCAAGTCTCCGGGTGACCGGAGGCCAAAGTTTTCCCCTCCTGCGATGTTCTCTGGTGTTCAGAAAGCCTCGCTGTGGTTTTCCTGGGTTGGGGGTCCTTCCATTCTCCAACTCAGAAGATCAGGTATCCCACTGCTCAGAAACTGTGTGTGCTAGTCGCCATCTTGGCTCCGCCCTCCTCTATATATATGTGCGTTAGGAAACAATCCTCAGCCCTAAAATTAATCCTATTATTCTTTTTTAAATTTTATCTTATTTATATTTTTATTTGTTACAATTTACTCATTTTGTATCTCCACTACAGCCCCCTCCCTCATCTCCTCCCAGCCCTGCCCACCCTCCTTCTTGTCCTCCTATGCCCCTCCCCTAGTCCTCTGACAGGTGAGGACCTCCTCCCCTTCTACTGACCCTAGCTTATCAGATCTCAACAAGCTTGACTGCATCATTTTCCTCTGTGGCCTGGCAAGGCTGCACCCTCCTTGAGGTGATAAAAGAACCACTGAGTTCATGTCAGAGACAGCCCCTGCTTTCCTTATACTTGGGAACACACTTGGAGACTGAGTCTATGGGCTACATCTGAGCAGGGGTTTTAAGTCCTCTCCATTCATGGTCCTTAGTTGGGGTATCAGTGTCTGCAGGGCCCCCAGGGCCCAGTTTTTTATTGTTTTGTTGTTGTTGTTGTTTTGGCTCTGTTGGTCTCATTTTGGAGCTCCTTCCCCTCTACGTCTTTTTATCTCCCTCTTCTTCCACAAGAATTCCAACACTCTGTCCAAAGTTTGGCTGTGAGCCTCAGAATCTCCTTCGATACCCTGGTGGTAAAGTCTTTCACAGTTCCTCTGTGAAAAACTCCTGTACTGTTCCTTGTCTTCTCCTACTTCCAATGAAGTTACCCTCCTGAAGAGAATTAAGCATCTTTCCTAGGGTTCTCCTTTTGTTTTTCTTCTTTAGAACTATAAATTTCAGTATGTTTAGCCTATATTATATGGCTAATATCCACTTATAAGTGAGTATATATTATATGTGTCTTTCTGCTTCTGGGTTACCTCATTCAGGATGATCTTTTCTAGTTCCCATCATTTGCCTGCAAATTTCATGATTTCCTTGTTTTTAATTGCTGAGTAGTATTCCATTGTGTAAATGTACCACACTTTCTGTATCCATTCCTCTGTTGAAGGACATCTAGGTTGTTTCCAGATTTTGGCTATTACAAATAAATGACAGCCTACAGACTGGGAAAAGATCTTCAACAACCCTACATCTGACAGAGGTCTAATATCCAGAATATATAAAGAACCCAAGAAGTTTAACACCAACAAACCAAGTAATCCAATTTAAAAATGGGATACAGAGATAACCAGAGAATTTTCAACAGAGAACTATCGAATGGCAGAGAAACTTAAAGAAATATTCAATGTCCTTAGTCATTCGGGAAATGCAAGTGAAAAGGACCCTGAGATTTCACCTCACACCAATCAGAATGGCTAAGATAAAAAACTCAAGGGATGATGCATGCTAGAGAGGATGTGTGGAAAGAGGAAACCTCCTCCATTGCTGCTGGGAATGTAAACTTGTACAACCACTTTGGAAATTAATATGGCACTTTCTTAGATAATTAGGAACAGTGCTTCCTCAATATCCAGCTATACCATTCCTGGACATATACCCAGAAGATACCCCACTATTCAATAAGGACATTTGCCTAACTATGCTCATAGCAGCTTTATTTGTAATCCTAGTATTCTTAATACCCTTTTCTAGAGTACTTATGACTATGAATTCCTGCAATCCAGTGAACTTTGGCAGACTGAGTAGCAGCGGAAGAGGAACCCCTTGTTTCAGGCTACTGTGCTGTGTAAAACACAGCATTATTCTTCTTGTTTCTGGGACATAGAGACCAGCAGCTTTGTGTTCTTTGGTCTGATCTCTATTTTCTGGACCTATTTCAATTCAGGTTCCTCTTACTGTTCATATTGATACTTTCTGTGAGTCCTTTTTTGAGTTGCTCTTTTTGTTAGTGTTACATATCTAGAGCAATGGGAAAATGTTAAGCTGTGACCTACTGCTCCATTTTGCTAGAAAGCTTGCATAGCATTCCAAAGCATCAACGAAAAGTGATATAAATCTATATCTTCTTACTTGGCTGTCTCTGCTGAGTTTTAAAGTTCCTAAAAAGATACATCAAAGGCAGTATTAGTCTTTTAAAAATGTAATTAGTTCTACAAAAAGTTTCATTTTTATCTGATTTAATTAATACAGTAATGCACAATATCTTTTGGAACACCTTAGTCAAACCCTTCTGTTAAACTTTAAAAAAAAAAGGATAGATTCGGAAATTCCTTGTACAGGAATAAAGGCAATTAACTCACAACCTATTTAAAGCAAATTGATGATTTTGGTGATCTGGGAATAAAGAGCGCTATACATGTTTCATATACAGACTTTTGTTAACTGTGCCACATAATATTCCCTTCTGCCAGTACAGTCAACTAAGAATAATTATTTGAGGTGCATTGTCCAATTTGGTTTTATCAAATTTTAATGTGAAGTTGAACATGAAAACTGCTGTTTTTGTGAATACACACACACACACACACACACACACACACACACACACACGTCTTCATTGACCGAATGTGCTGGCTCTGAAAAATTGAAGCAGTACTTTGTATTGAGAAATACTTCCTGAGGTGCTGGAATATCAGTTCACACAATATCTATTATTAAGTTTCCAGTAAATATAAGATGCTCTCCTTAGCACTTACAAGTCAAGAGCTGAGAAAAGAGTTTGTTATAAGTGAGAAAGCAAAACTGAATTAGAAGAAAATACTAACACTACAGCTCAAAATAATAATAAACGGAACGTATAACAAAACATAGTCAACAGAACATTAGTATCAGTAATATACACAAAAGGCAGTATTGAACGCAGAGGACTTTCTGGAACATAACCCAGTCTCAAAAATTGAAAATCTCCTTAAGAAGAAGAGACAAGAAGATGAGCTCATGGCCAGACTGAACTGTGTAGTTAGACTGTCTCCGAAAACAAAGCATAACTCTTTCTGTGTAAACATGTCTAAAGCACTGATGTAAAATGTGTTTAAAACTTTGGTATTTCCAAAAGAATAATTTATCTGAGTGGGCACAAGATAGGAAATGGAACACTGAAGGAAATGAGGGTGGGGATCAGATGTAGGGAGAACAGGGGCGGGCAGACAGAGGGTTTGCAAGAGAGAAAGGAAACCATGGGAGAGGGTATCTCTTAGACAAGCCAGGGACTTGCAACAGAGTGGCTCCAGGGAGGATATGGCGGTGACTCCAGATGAAACCCCTGGTGGCAGGGGGCATGGAGAGTGTAGAGGCCACCCTCTAACCAGACAGGACTTCTGGTGGAGGGAGGGAACTCCAACCCACCCACAAAAACTTCCACCCAGAATTCACCCTACCTACAGTATGTGCAGGGCTAAAGACAGAGCAGAGATTGAGGGAATGTGCAACCAATGCCTGGGCCAACCTGAGACCCACCCCACGGGAGAGAACCGACTCCTGGATGCTATTGATAACACCCTTCTGTGTTTACAGAAGGCAGGCCTAGCGTGGCTGTTCTCTGAGAGGCAACGACCAACAATAAATGGACACAAACTGAAACTCGCAGCCAAACATTGGGCGGAGCATAAGAAGCCTTACAGAACTGGGGGGAGGGAGATAGAATGATACAGAGGGGACAGGAGCTCCACAAAAACAAAACAAAACAAAAAACAGTCCCAACTAACCTGGGCCCAGGGGACTTGTTGAGACCTAAGCACAAACCAAGTCCCATGCGTGGACTGGACCTAGGCCCTCTCCACACACACACTCGATGGGCAGCTTAGCCTCCATGTGGCTCTGAGAAAGGGGATCAGGGCTGTCTCTGACATGGTCTCTGTTCCATGTTCTCCTATCACTTCCCCCTGGTAGGGATGCCTTGCCAGGAGACATGAAAGAGGAAGTACACAGTCTATGGCTGGCTGTGCTGGGGTGGGTTTTTGGGACTCCCCTTTTCTGAGGGGCAGGAGAACGGAGATAGGGGGTGAGGAAAGGACAGAGGGGAGGGACCACAAGGGAGGAGGGAGGGTGCTATGATTGAGATGTAAAGTAAATAACTAAATAAAAATATTCTATAGAGTGTCAATTAATGTAAGTGAAGGGAGAGTTCAGGTGAACTAAAAATAAGCAAGGCTTGAACCTTATGTAGAGATGTATAACTAAACATCTAAGGAAAGATGAGGTGACATAAATCATTATGTCAAATGCAAAGGAAATAAATCATACTCAAACCAAACAAAACAGAGGAGGACTTTGCAGCCAGGAATGAAGATACCTGATAAGCTAGGGTCAGATGAAAGGGGAGGAGGTCCTCCCCTATCCGTGGACTTTGAAAGGGATAGGGAGAAGATGAGGGAAGGAGGGTGGGATTGGGAGGGAATGAGGGAGCGGGATACAGCTGGGATACAAAGTTAATAAACTGTAACTAATATTAAAAAATTAAAATTTAATTAAAAAAGAAAATAAAGAATTTTTCTACTTCCTTTAAGAGGCAAAACTGTTTATAATGATTATGTATGAATGTGTCTGTACATTTATCTGTATGTATAAATACATGCACACAGTATTTTTAAGTATACTTTTTAGTTTCTATGGATTTTATATGCTGCCACATTATAGTTAATGATTATTCAAAAATATTGTTTTAGGAGTATGCAGCAAATACTGAATGTAGTTAGTACTAACTGGCATTCATAAAGGAAAGGACATTGAATTGAATATAGGAAAAGACATAAGACAATGATTTTTCCATAACTATCAGTGCTTATGCAATGAAGAAACACTCCAAAATCAGTTCTAATAAGACTAAAAAAGTTTATAGAAAGTGTGGGTCTCTAAATGTCTTGTGTTCAGTATTTATCTTTTGCTATATTCTTTTTCAAGCACCATGCTTTAATGTCTGTGGGCATACTTCTTACAATCTATCATTTTCTTAAAGGTTGATATTCTTTCTTACTAAAGTAATTTTGAACAACATAAACTATTTTGTGGATACAAACTCATTCACTTGGTAGATATTATTTTCAAGATAAGCAATACATGAATAGTTTATCAGAATGATTTTTCTGAAAGTAAGATCCCTTTATAGGTATAACTGTGGTATAGAAAACATGAAAGGGGGCATAGGGGCATAGTTCAGTGGAGGAATGTGTAGTTTATGGGATTTCCTGGGTTTATGAGCATGCTAACCTACCGAAGGAAACAATAAGAGGGAGAGAGGCAGAATACAAGAACTCAGCATCTCTCTTTGTAACAGTATTTTATTAACCCTTTGAGAATTTCATGCAGTGTATTTTGGACATGTTTGCTGTTTATATTCCCCCTGCTCCTCCCGGAACTACCCTTTCCTCTTTACCTATCCATATTTGAGTTTCCACCCCCACCCCAGAGAGTGCGTTTTGTATTTCCCAACAAGTTTTGGAGGTAGTGTTTACCCTGAAATATGATTGACCCACAAGGTAATATATCATTAAAGAAAATCGATTCTCCCTCTCTCAGAATCTATCAAATGCCAGTTGCAGTGTGATTTGATGTGTACTTCCCTTCCCGATGCTGGGGTTTTCTCTAACTTGAGCTTGCACAGGTCTGGCATGTGTTTGACATTTTGTGTGTGAGATTTTTTTGCTGTAAGTTCATATGGGCTACTCCTCTATTGTATTGTAGAGCTCAGCATTTTAACAGCAAAGTTAGACACGGGCCAGTAGAATGAAAAACGCAAAAGACACAGGGCATATGCTAATCTAGCACAGAGCAGTACAGACATGTATTTTGCCCTTGAATTAACTCTAACCACTAAGGTTATTGAAATGTCTCAACAGTTTAATGTTCAGTGAAAGTTTAAAATAAGTTAACGGTGAAAGAATAACAGTTTATTATGTGTGTATTATTTACTTGACCAAAATTCATTTCATACAGTCTTCCCAGACATCTACAAGATGGATTTAGTTACCAGTATTTTGATGTAGAATAAACCAATTGTGACTATTATAGGAAGAGACAGCCAATTCAGAGGACTAATCTCCACACTGTCATAAACAAGTACTAAAAATACTGATATCATAGCTACCATAACTAATAGGCAATAATAAGAAATATTGATGAGGGATAATCTTAAGGAAACAGATTCATTACTTCACCAAAAGTCACTGACTTTCATGGGATACCTTAGCTATTAGTGAGAAATATGTTAATTCCATGTGTCTGCCTCTCACATTTCTGTGGGCCATATATACATAGACATCAAGCTTCTTTAACTTGCTGCCCTGTGAGTTGCTGAGTTTGGCCAGTGGATAGGATCACCCAAAATTCAATACACTGGGAAGAAAGCATGAGTTCAGAAGGCATGATTAACTACCCTTATTCAAATGCTACTACTACTCTATCATCTATCTATCTCTATCTATCTATCTATCTATCTATCTATCTATCTATCTATCTATCTATCTATCTTCTATCTATCTATTTTTTCAGTTGCTACACAATATCCATACCTATTTATGGGCTATCGCATGAGATTTTAACACATGTACAAAACATGTAATGATCAGGTCAGGAAATTTGGCAAGTCTATCACTTGAGATACAGAGTTCTTATTTGTACTGAGAACATTCACACTCTGGTAGATATTCTGAAGCAATCATTGACATCCATTGTTATCCCTAGTCAACTCACCCTGGTGCAGAAGGCTAGCCATTCTTGCCATTCATCTGCTCACCAGTATGTTCTCACCATCCTCTCCTTCACTCTGAGTCCTTTACCTAATGTATTCTTTAGCTCCAATTTCAGGTAACTGCTCTGTAAACTCACACTCCTTGGCCAGCCCCGCTAATGCTAACTTTTGTAGCTTTTTTAATGCTTGTCATTTATCTGAGAAACAACTCTCTATCACTATATTTTCACAGCATGGAGTATCAGTGGACCATCTATTTTGGTGGGAGGTGAACAGATATTGACGGATAGAACAAATGCTGAAATCATGAAAGCTTCATGAAATATAGATTGCTGTCAGAGGAGTGTCAACAGGAAAATCTTTCTACTTTTGTTTTATCATTCTGGATAATTAAAGTCATGTCAAGCTAGACACCATAGCACACTCCTGCAATCCCAGCACTCAAGGAGCTAAGGCAGAAAGACCAGCCTGTAAGTTCAAGGCTACACAGCAAGAACATGTCCTCCACAGATTAACTATGTTTGATTTTTTCATTAATTTTTAAATTTATTTTTAATTTATATATTCACTTTACACCCCCATCATAACCTCTACACTTGGTCCCTCTCTACACCTCTACACCTCTGCAACCTCTACACCTCTCCTCCTGGTTCCTCCTTCCCATTTTCTTCCTCCTATCCCCCTCCCATCATCCTCAAAAATTGGAAGTGCCACCCCCCCCAAATAACTCATCCCAGTACATCAAGTCATATCAGGACCAAGCTCATCCTCATCCACTGAGGCCAGGCAAGGCAGCCCTGTTAGGGGGAAGTGATCAAAATCAAGCAAAAGAGTCCATGTCATAGACTGAACCCACTCAACTTACTTAGAGAAGCCACATGAAGATCAAACTGACCATTGGTTACATATATGTAGGGGGCCTAGGTCCAGTCCATACATGCTCTTTTGTTGGTGCTTCCATCTGTGTAAGCCCCCATGGATCTAGGTTAATTGACTATGCTTCTTTTTTGTGACATTCTTGTCCCCTCTGGGAACTTCTATCCTCCCCCCCACCAGCCCCCCGCACCTATACACACACTCTCCAACAGGACTCCCCGAGCTCTGCCTAATGCTTGCCTGGGAGTCTTAGCATCTGATTTGATCAGCGGCTGGGTAGGGCCTCTCAGAGGACTGTTAGGCTAGGTTCCCATCTGTAGACATAGCAGATATTGTTAATGGTGCCGGGGGTTGGCTCATTCTTAGGGTGGGTCCTAGGTTGGGCTAGGCAATGGCTGGACATTTCCCCAGTCTCCATCTTTACCTCTGCATGCCTTGTAAGCAGAGTGAATTTTTTTGTCAAAGGTTTTGCTGGTGGGTGGGGGGTGCCCTCCCACCACTGCAAGTTCTGCCTGGCCAGAAGGTGACCTCCTCATTCTGCATGTCCCTGCGGCTAGGAGGCTCAGCTACAACATTCCCATGTCCTCCCTGGAGCCTACCCTAACGCAGGTCTCCAGCTTGTCTCAGTGAGTCTCCTGCCCTCAGTTTCCCTTTCCTCTCCAAGCCCTCTTCCTTCTCTTCCCCAGTCTCCCCACATCTGATACTTATCCCTCATTTCTCCCCCAACACCTTCTCCTACCCAATTCCTTCTCTGCATCTACTTCCACTGTCTAAGTCACTCTGGCACTTTCTCAGAAGATTGGAAATAGTACTACCTGAGCACCTAGCAATATCATTTCTGAGCATATACTCAAAAGCACTTTCTCAGACAACTAGGATTAGCACTTCCTCAAGATCCAGCCATACCACTCCTAGGCATATATCCAAAAGAGGCTCAAGTACACAATAAGGACATTTGCTCAACCATGTTTGTAGCAGCTTTATTTGTAATAGCCAGAAGCTGGAAACAGCCCAGATGCCCCTCAACTGAGAAATGGATACCGAAATTGTGGTACATCTACACAATGGAATATTATTCAGCAATAAAAAAACAAGGAAATCATGAAATTTGCAGGTAAATGGTGGGAACTGGAGAAGATCATCCTGAGTGAGCTATCCCAGAAACAGAAAGACACACATGGTATATACTCATTCATATAGACCTATAATATAGGATAAATCTACTAAAATCTGTACACCTAAAGTAACTAATCAAGAGGGAGGACTCTGGCTAAAATGCTCAATCCCCACTCCGAAAGGCAAAGAGGATGGACATCAGAAGAAGGAGAAAACAGGAAACGAGTCAGGAGCCTGCCACAGATGGTCTCTGAAAGGCTCTGCCCTGCAGACTATCAATGCAGATTCTGAGACTTATGGTCAACCTTTGGGCAGAGTGCAGGGAATCTTATGAAAAAAGTGGGAAACAGTAAGATCTGAAGAGGACAGACACTCCACAAGGAGAGCAACAGAACCAAAAATTTGATCACAGGGGTCTTTACTGAGACAGATATTCCAACCAAGGACCAGGCATGGAGATAACGTAGAACCCCTGCACAGATGTAGCCCATGGCAGTTCAGTGTCCAAGTAGGCTCCATAGTTATGCGAACAGGGACTGTCTCTGACAGGAACTGATTGGCCTGCTCTTTAATTACCTCCCCCTGAGGGGGTAGCATCTTTACCAGGCCACAGAAGAAGACACTGCAGCCACACCTGATGAGACCTAATAGACTGGGATCAGAAGGAAGGAAAAGAAGACCTCCCCTATCATGGGACTTGGGGAGGAGCATGCGTTGAGAAGGGGGAGGAGGGAAGGGGTTAGAAGAGAAGGAGGGAGGGAACTAAAGGGGGAATACAAAGCGAATAAAGTGTAATTAATAAAAAATTAATGCAAAAGATGTTCCACCATACTACAAGGATATTTGCTCAAATATGTTCATAGAAGCTTTATTCATAATAGCCAAAAACTGGAAAAAACCTAGATGTCCCTCAACCTAAACATGGATAAAGAAAATATGGTACATTTACATAAAGGAATATGACTTAGGTATTAAAAACAAGGAAATCATGAAATTTGGAGGCAAATGGATGGAACTAGAAAGGATCATCCATGACTGAGGTAATCTGCACTCAGAAAGACGTACATAGTATGTACTCACTTTTAAGCAAATATTATCCCTATATTGCAGGGTAACCATGCTACAATCCACAGACTCAAAGAAAATAAGTAACAAGGAGGACCAAGAGACAAATCCTTTTAGGAGACAAAAAATGATTCTTGGTAAAATACATGCCGTCTCAGTTTGTTAAACAGTTACATTTCCATTGGCTGGATAGACTTTATATGTATTACTTTTAAAAATATTGATCTTGCCATAAATTCATGGAAACACTCTATTTGCTAAAAAGTTTGATTTTGCTATAGTAAAAGGCTTTCAAATATCAAGTATTATTGACATCCCTATCTAAAATTGCAAACACCTCAGTTTTACCTTGCAATAGTTAAACATGTGCAAAGCCCTCAAAATAAATAACCCAATCCATCAATCCTACAGCGCATTTCAATGCCAGCTGTTTGAAAGAAGTGTCACTGATCTCTTTACCACTTACTTGTTTCTCAGCGTTATTGTCTTGTAAGAGTCCTGCTCTCACCCACAGCAAGTGTTCTCACTGAGAGCAGAGTGAGAGCAGAACACTTCACAGTGTTCTCCTGTGGTTCCACAAACATGTTGTTTCCACAACAATCTAGGGCTTGTGTGCCTAGCCCCTCTAACCTTTGCATATGCTCTGAAGCCAGACCAAACTCTTTTTAGTAACCCAACAAGGAAGTTCTCTGCTCCCTTCATGCTGAAACCAGTGTTTTAGAGGCACAAGCGTGCTACAAGCTAAGTTTCAGGAAACGCTTGTGGTAGAACAGATGGCGAAGAAGGTGACCACTCCTAGCTTTTAAGCTCTTTGGAAATTGAAAGCCCACAAAGATGTCGTTATCTGTCATCTCCCTCACAGTGAAACGACAGGATGTTACCTCTCATCATGCAAACCCTGACTCTCTGTCTCTGTCTCTCTCTTCCTTCTTCCCTGTCTTCCTCCCTCTCTTTCTCTTTCATTCTCTACTTTTTCCTCTGCCTCTCCCTCCCTTACTTATTCTTATAAGGATATTAATAACATTTGATGGGGTCTTAGACTGATGGCTTCACTTAACTCTTTACAGCTCCATTTAGAAATATAGTCCCATTAAGGATTAAGCCCTCAACATCAGTTATTGAGGGGAAGAGACAAAAAACTGAGACAAAAAAATATCAATATTTGATAAAGGACTCCATAAACATTTTCTCCTTTTGCTGAAAATTACAAGTTAGTGTAAACTGTTAAAGATCTGTTGTCTCATGACGGGTGGAATACTCCTGGACTCACAGCAGCTGTCTTCACATGCACAACATTACCACAAGACCAAGCCAGTCAGCAATGTCACAGATAGGCTAGAAGACCCCTTGGCCCTTCTTCTTACTGAGAAGCTGCTGGAAGAGGGAGAATCACTACCCTTTGAGGGTGTGGGCACTGAGAGGGTTCTCTCATTCCGGTGGAAGCCCGACACCCATGTGGACAGCACTAGGTAGACTCAGTGGCTTTTGAAGTCAGGAAGGACATGTACCAAAGAAATACGGGAAAAGTTGGGCAGGAAATGTGAGGGAAATCTAATTATATTTCACATGTATGGACATTTCAAGAATAAAGACTTTTAAAAAATTATTTTAAAAAATTATTTTAAAAAATTATTTTATTGTATATGTATGGGTATAGCCATATACATTTTTACATACTTTGTCTGCAAGTATATCTGTGTACCAGCTGTGTGCCTGATACCTACAGAAACCAGAAAAGGTTCTCTAGAACTAGAGTCACAGACAGTTGTGAACTGCCATGACATTGCTAGGAATCAAATCTGGGTCCTGGAAAGGGACCTTTAACTAGTGCCTTTAACTGCTGAGCTTTTTCTCAGAATAAAGAAAAACTTCCAGAGGATGCTTTTCTAAAATACAATATTAAAAAATAAAGGGTGCAATGACCATCATTTTATTATGGGAAACTCATTAAAAAATAGATGTACTTGCTACCATTGCTCACTTTCACTGTGACAACTTTTTTTTTTCAGCTAATCAGAGCTGCCCCACTGGAGCTTTGGCATGCAACTCTTCAGGTAGCTGTGTCCCAGCCCACCAGCGCTGCGACAAGGTTGTCCACTGCAAGGGCTTCCCAATCGATGAGTCCAGCTGCTCAGGTACTCCTTTTCCTTTAAATATTTCTTTGCAATAGGAACTATTAATGAAGTCTGAAGGTGATAAACTAAAATTTCTAAATAATGATAGACATGGATTTATACTATAGGTTTGAAGGCAGGAAGAATAATGATTTCCTAGATTCTTTAAAAGTTTATAAATGAGTAATGAACTCTTTACTATTCTATGAAGTGTCAATAAATAATGAAAACTAGAATGTAGGCAGATGGTTCAGTTGATAAAGTACTCTCTGTGCTGACATGAGGACCTGAGATCAGACCCCTGGCATCCAGGAGGCATGGTGACTGAATACAGATATAGCACTGGGGAGTCAGGAACAGGATGATCTCTGGGACTCCAATCAGTGAGCTTGGCTTCATTGAGATCCTATCTAAAAAAACTAAGTTGGAGAAAGAGAAAGAAAACACCCAAAATCTGTGTGTGTGGCCTCTACATACACATGCACTCAACATTCCCCAACACACATGAACACACAATACAAGCACCATTCATACAGAATAACACAAAGAAAAACAACAATATACAATTTTAATTTGGAATAAGTTGCGGTCCTTAGAATTTAATAATCTATAAACATTGCTTATGTAATAAGGAAAGCCTACAATATGTTAGCACCTTTATGAAGTTGTATCCTTTTTGCTACTTTTTGATGAATTACATAACTTAATGATGTTTTTCCATAAGTATATTCAATCTTACACTGCTTTTGAAACATTCTTCATTCTGACACTGTAGCATAAAAGCTAATCAAGTGCATCAGTTGTCTTCTGTATAAAAACTTCTCTAAAAAAATCTCATGATATATTATATAAAAGCCCATGATATATCTTCTCTCCTGAGGAACTGAATTTTTATTTCATGTAGGGGATTTGTAAAGTGATACAGATTTAGAGTCAGTATAATTCTGCCAAAACTGAAAGGTAATATAAATCAGCAATAAAAGATATATTTGATCATATTTCTTAACTTAGAAATATTTTATATCAAATATAGATAAGAACATATTTTATATCTTTAAAGATACACATGGAATTATAAAATATGTGGTACAAGCATGAACCAGTTGTAGATCACAGATGGCTCATTTATCCACTTCTGGTTTTTATGAGAATAAGAGGAAATAATTCATCAGATCTGGTCCCAGAAAATACACAAAGATAATCTACAAAAGCATTATTGTTTCCCATTATTCCCTTACTAAGCATCTTAGGCCTCAGATAAGTGACTACAAAAGAAGGCCTGTTACTTTGTTGAAAGAGTAAGAGTGAAGCTAGAGGTAAAGATGCATGGAGGTTCAGGTCTTATTACTCAGGACCTGAGGATAGAAAGATTTTGAGTTAGAATCCAGTCTGAGCTATACAGTGAGACTTGTCAATAAATTAATCAATGAGGAGATTACCAAAGTAGTAATAATACAGTGTTGGTCTTTGATACTCTTAACACTTTTCTTATGTTTATGTGAAGGTGAAATTTTCTTCGGGACTTTGATTTATGAGCACAAATCAAACTCTGCTATGACATATTGCTTACTCTGATATGATGTGCCACTAAAAATAAGGTCAGAGCAACAGAAGACCTGCCACTCAAGTATACTGAGCGTTAGACACTCTATTTCAGACAAGTACCCATCACTGACAATCCACTTACAAAGTTTAGGTCATACTGACATAGTTATGGGATAGAGTGACACAAAGAGCTAATGAAGCCATTGTCAGAAATAAAATCCACATCATGCTTTCTCTATGTACATTTTGTATACTTTGGTCTCTTCTATCAAATACAATCAAGTTAACACTTATGTTTTGATAAATGACTTTAAGACAGATCCATGAAGCAGATTTGGCAACATACATCATACCTTTCTATTTTTCCAAACATCAACTTTTATAAGGTCATCCTTACATAAATTTTGAGGAGCTCTATTCTTGCAGTGACCCATACTCCCCAGAGTGGCCTCACAGCAGATGGTGAGCATCTGGGCTCACACATCTCAGGGTGTAACCTGGTCATTAATAACATCAAATTCAGGCACAGTGAGAATATTTCAATGAATTTCATCAGTCCCTGAGTCACATTAGGAGGCCATAGTATTTTCAAGTTGTGATGGCTTATGTGACAGAAAAAGTTACCAAGAATTTCTCCAGCTGAAATTAAACTGGAAGTGAATTTTCTAATTATGTGTAGTGGAGCAGTTTATAAAGTCTGTGCTAAAGTAATACTACAATTATGGTGATATTCTGTTACAAAGGGAATTAGAAAATGGCATCAAAATATAAATTGTAGGATGAGACATCAAATACATAATATCATATTTAATGTAGAGTGATGACATAGCTTCATAAAATTTCAGATAGTTTTAAGCAAAACCAAAGAAATAACAGTTCCCAGCAGGGATCTTGGAACTATGTCAAATCTCCCAGACAGAGTAACTCTTCCCTTGGCCCTTGTGGTGGGACTTCAAGATATAGAAAAATGGAGTTGGGCAGAATACAGGGAATCTTATGAAAGAAGGGGGAGCAGAAAGACCTGGAGGGGACAGGAGCTCCACAAGGAAAGCAACAGAACCAAAAAATCTGGGCACAGGGGTCTTTTCTGAGACTGATACTCCAAACAAGGACCATGCATGGAGATAACCTAGAAGGCCTGCAAAGATGTAGTCCATGGCAGCTCAGTGTCCAAGAGGGTTCCCCAGTACTATGAACAGGAACTGTCTCTGACATGAATTCATGGGCTGGCTCTTTGATCACCTCCACCTGAGGGGAGAGCAGCCTTACCAGGCCACAGAGGAAGACAATGCAGCAGTCCTGATGAGACCTGATAGGCTAGAGTCAAATGGAAGGGGAGGAAGACCTATCGTTATACTCGGATGGGGCACAGGAGAAGAAGAGAGAGGGTGGGATTGGGAGGAGATGAAGGAGGGGGCTACAGCTGGGATACAAAGTGACTAAACTGTAATTAATGAAAATAAAATTAAAATTAAAAAAGGCAACAATATTAAAAAAAGAAAAATTGAGTTTTATGAAAATACAAGATGCTGAATTCAGAGCCACAGCACCAGTAAAAAAATAAAAACAGGCATGGTGGTGTATTCTTATAATCCTAGTGGTGGGGAAAGACAGTTCTCAGACTAGCTAAGAAAGGCGCTTAGCAGATTATGAGATCTAGGTCCAGGTGAAATACCCATCTCAAAACCAATACAGATGGTGCTTCCTGAGAAGTGCAAGGCTATTATATAGCTTCTTCCAAGTCATACCCACATAAATTATCACACACACACACACACACACACACACACACACACACGCGCGCACACACACACACATACTTGGTATCTGAAAGAATATCTGTCACTTGGGACTCGAAGCAGAGTGCTACATAAGTCCTAGAGTCCACATATCCCTTGAAACCATTCATGGATTATTGTGCATATGTTTCTTACCTTCACAGGACACAGACCCCACATATTAATAAAACATTTGACATCTTTAGGCAGGCAGCTCTTTGAATTAGATGACCAGGACTTAGTTAGTTTATGGTTCTTTGCTGATAACCCCAATACGTTTAGTTAACTCATGGAGCTTTCATTTCCACACTGTGTTCTGGGCACTAAGAAAACAGTATGTGCCAAACTGGTTAGACTGTTCTTGCCTCACAGCATGCCTTCAGGTACTGATGACCGTGATTATGACAATGGGAGAAGATGGAAGAAGAAGAGAAGCCAGAGACACACAGTGATGGAAATGCAGATTAGTTTCCTAGCCATTCACAGAACTCTTCCAATACAGGGACGAGTGAGAACAATTATTTAATACCTTATATTCCCAACTCATTAATGTAGAAATATTTTAACTAGACTTTCATCTTCCCAACCTCCATATATCTATCTGTATCTGTATATCTATCTCTCCATAGGTAAATAGATGATGGTAGATAGAAGATAGATAGAAAAACAGACAATAATTATAGACAAAAAATATGCAGTTAAAATTCTAAATTTACATAGGTCATAAGTACCTGATCCCAGGTAACGAAGCAGAAAAAAATTGGAGCTTGTATGGCTCTCTGCCTCCCCAGAAAAATTCAGTGCAGCAGATGCCACATTCAAGCCTCTATTTTATCCAGAGAAAAGAAAACCTGCCTAGTTGCATATGTAAGGGTGAAGGCTGTTCTGTGTGTGTGCTTTTCTTTCTCCAAATTAATAAACCAGAATGGGATTAAATGTGAATTCTCCCACAAATGTTGTATCACAGTGAGTTGGCCTCTAGACACAGGTTCATAATAACAAGGCCAGAGGGTCAGACCAGTGAAAGGTTATTGTGCCAAAGAACAAAAAAAGAACAAGGGACCTTGTGCTCATTAATTTTCTGTTACATATGAGAAATAATGGACCTCTTCATTCCTAACATACCATATCTATCGCTGTCCGCATTTCATTTAGTGCTCAAAATTGCTTCAAGATTAAAAATGAAAATAGTCTGTATTTCCATTCAATGATCTGCTTTAAATCTATAAAACCTTCACAGAAATAATCTACAACTCTGTCAAAATGCCAGCACTGAGGCTAGGGAAACAGCTCAGCCTACACAGTGCTTGCTTTGAAGGTCCAAAGACAGGAGATTGATCCCTGACACCACACTAAAATAAATACATAAAAACTGACAGGCCACCATGCTGGCCCACTTTTAATCCAAGTCTGGGGAGGCAGAGAACTGGTTGTTGAGTTCTAGGTCAGTTAGAGACACTGTCTTAAATAATTAAACAAACAAATAAATACAACAAAGACATGGAAGATGAGACCTGTGGAAGAACACATGGACTCGTCTTTTGGCTTCCACATTCATGCACGAGCGCGCGTGCACACACACACACACAACTGCAGCCACATACTCTTACCACCATCACAACCAGCACACTGTTCCCAGCTCTAGTCAGCATCCATGTTCTTTCCCCAGTATTCCATTGGATACCACAAGAAAACACATACCGATGGTCCCAAAGCATCTTGTCCTAAACAGCAAAGCAGCCTTGATTGTAATCACAGTAAATATTAGTGATTCCGGAAGGAAGTGGGCAAGGCTTGTTGTATAGCTTGTGAAGCCTGGCGGCACCAAATTTGGATGGCTTTTGTTTGTTTTTGTTTTGTTCATTTGGTTGGTTTTACTTTTTGCAGTAGAACAAAACCATTACTTGAGAAGTAGTAAAATTGTACTTGGGAGAAATAAGCGTGAAATGTTTTCATCTATTTGTATCCTGGTGATTACTGCGCTCCTTTTCTCAGAGCATATGGTTTTCTTGTTTTTGAAGAAAATTTCAAATTTGTTCTATTCAAGGAGGAAGATCACTGCAAGGAAAGATAGTCTTTTAATCTCATTGCCAATTCTGTAGCCTCTAGTTACTTAAATAAAACCAGGGGAGGCCAAAACAGGAAAGACACTACTGGGAAAGCAAATTGTTGAAATATTTGGAAACCTAAAATGACACCTGACACTACACGCCTAACATGTGGTATTCTCAATCACCCCACCCATTTTTTCTTTCCTAATGCTTTTGGAATGTTGAGTTATTGGCTGGAAAATCTTCTCAAACCACCTTTCCTCAAGTGTTCTACTGTAATCAACCGTGTCTGCATAAAATTTCTATTTCTTTCTTTTTCTTCATAAATAAACTTTTTCCAAGTTAATTTTTTTCTCTGTCTCTGTCTCTGTCCCTCTCTCTCCTTCCTTCTCTATCTCTCCCTCTCTCCTGCTAGTAAACTTAGTTAACTATTATCGGTGTGCCCCCTTGGCACATAAAGTGATTTATAGAAAACAAAGCAACGATGGCTGATTATAAAGGAAAGCTTCAAGTTCATGTCTCTGACTCATTCACATCTGTCAGCACTTCAGACTTCACTGCCATGGAGAACCATGCAGCACTTCCCTTTGCATGTCCATTCACCATCCAGACACAGCTTCATCTTTCCCCATAGAATTTCCTTCCCCGTCAGTCATTCAGCTGCATGAATGAAGCCACAGGCTAGCCAGTGGCCCAGCTAGAAACTGGAACATCCTTCTCTATTCTTTCAAACAATCATGAAACTGTTTCAACTCCCGAATCCTAATTGCTAATGAATTCTTACAGCTCTCACTCCTCTGTCTCAGCCCTAGCCTATTTCTTTAGGAAGCAACCATTTATTTGCAGATTCTTATACCGGATTCTTAACTGGATAGGTTTTATTCTCCATCTTTCTCTTTACTGTACAGATGGCAGCCAATATTTTTTTCTGAGCATGGAGCATGCTAGGTCCCTTCTTAAAGTCCTAGCTTCAATGAATTTATATGCTCTGAATTTCTATATATATGACTCTTGTATTACAACAAATCCAAACAGAATGGACTTCCTTCAGTTCTTCGAACATACTGAGTTCATTTCTCAACCCTCGCAGTCTCTATGCTTACTTTCACACTGTGATTGCCAGCATAAGTGGGTCCTGATTCTAATGTGCAGAGCATTCTCAGATTTTACTAAGATCCATCCTTGTTGCTCTTATCAATCTTCTATGCCCATCTAAGATGTGACTGTACACCGCATTGCTGCCTCACTCACTCTATTGCCTGCTCAACAAGCCTGGACCGTCACTGACAGCAGGCTCCAAGCCTGCATATTTTTATGAACTCATTTATTGAACGCACTGTGAGAGGGTGTTCCCAAACATCCTCAGCACGACTTTAAGAACTGTTCTGTTTTTAATTCTGTTTAGTAGAAAGGAAACACGGAAAGAAGTTAGCAACCTTCTCAATATCACACGCCTGCTTAGTTGAGCTGAGATTTTAACATAGACAGTTGGCTCCAGTAATGAAATCCTTTCCAGTGTGTTAAGTTGCCAGTAGTGATTACTGATCACATTCATGGAGCCTAGCTCAGTGTCAGAGGTTTGATAAGTGGTCAGGATAAACTTTTTGTATTATTGTTATTATTATTTTGTATTAAAACATAAAAATGATACTGGTTGCCATCAAGTATTACAGCTCCAATAGCCCAAGCAGGGTCGATGGTATTGTGAAAGAATGGCTGTTTTAGAAGAAAGATGGGAGGAGCAGGTTGGGAACTCTGGGGAAGAGAAATGCTGGCCAGCTTCTGTGCATCAAGGAGACTATGGCAGTATATGTGCCACAGAGAGCTAAAGAGCTAAAGACACGAACTGCTTTTGCAGTAGAAAGTAGGTGAAAATAGATGGCTTAAATATTTACAGTATTTAACCTGTCAGCAGACCATCTTTGAAAAAAAGTGTCCATCTAAAGGTGAACTAGGGAGTGACAGCTGCAATGCAGTAGCAGTGCCTGGGGTAATTGGGACAAAGTGAACTATGTTTGCACCTCTCATAGAACCAAAGGCAGGGCATATTATACACAGGAGTGCCAGGTCACCCACGCAGAACATTAATCTGCCATCGTTTAGCAACTTCTGCGGCATGAAAGAAATGTTTCAGTAAACATGAACTTCTAGTGTGGTCAAAACCATGTCTTCTAGGGTAAGATGATCAACCCTCACTTAGAAAGACAAATGGAATGAACATTGGAAGAAGGAGGAAATAAGAAACAAGACAGAAGCCTACCACAGAAGGCCTCTGAAAGACTCTACTCATTAGGGTATTAAAGCAGATACTGAGACTCATAACCAAACTTTGAGCAGAGTGTAGGGAGTCATATGAAAGAACAGGGAGTAAGTAAGACCTGGAGAGGACAGGAGCTTCACAAGGACCAAATATAACTGGGCACAGGGCTCTTTTCTGAGACTGATTCTCCAACCAAGGACCATTCATGGATTTAACCTAGAACCCCGGCTCAGATGTAGCCCATGGCATCTCAGTATCCAAGTGGGTTCCTTTAAGAGCAACGGGACTGTCTCTGACATGAACTCATGGGCTGGCTCTTTGATCACCTCCCCCTGAGGGAAGAGCAGCCTTGCCAGGCCACAGAGGAGGACATTGCAGCCAGTTCTGATGAGACCTCACAAGCTAGGGTCAGATGGGAGGAGGACTTCCTCTATCAGGGGACTTAGAGAGGGGCATGGGAGGAGATGAGGGAGGAAGGGTGGGATTGGGAGGAGATGAGGGAGGGGGCTACAGCTGGGATGCAAAGCAAATAAATGTAATTAATGTAAAAATTTTAATTAAAAAACATGCCTTGCAGCTATCTCAGATGAACACAGATTGTCCAGAATCTAGAGGGAAAGACCTTCTCTTACAGTAAATCACTCAGGCACACAGAGGGCAAGAATCATCCACAACACCAGGGACCACGGGCCAAATTGGGAGTGTGTAATGGGCACTTGAAGAATTCATTGTTTTAGTAAATTAGAAGCCAGTTATTTTCAGAGATAAAGTTTAATGCAACAGCTAGTAGTAATACTCCTCCCTTATAATAATGCTTTTAATTAACTGTGACCTTTGTAATGCTTCTTTTTCAGAGTGTCCAGTAAATTATTGCAGAAATGGTGGCATTTGTGTGGTAGAAAATATTGGCCCCATGTGTAGGTAAGAACAATAACTAGGTTTTTAACATGTAAGTCAGCTTGCATACTTATCTGTCTTGAGATTTGAGATAACAGAACATAAATCAATGTATGATTAGCCATATAAAAATAGTGGATTTGAAACTAACATACAACTTTCTGCATCTGTAAGATTAAAAAGTGAATATATTTCAAGGAATATTGGATGTTTGAAGCAATTTCCCTATTTTGGACATTTTCTAGCATGTGGGATGCAGCATTTCAAAAATACATATTACCTGTATTTGATGTTTATGTTTTTCCAAAAAAAAAAAATTGTTGGTGTTTCTGAGTCTCCCTCCATAGCCCAAACTGATTTTGAACTTGTCATACTCCTGCCTTTGCCTTCCCAGGACTAGGTTTATTGGTTTGAGCCACAAGATTTGGCTACAAAAAAGTTTTTCTGATACAGTTCTCTGATTTTATATGTAGTTAGTGTCTTCAATTCCACTATCTCTTTTTTATTTCAAATCCCATATTTGTCTCTCATAATAATAAAGGATAAAATTAATTCATGAATAATGTTATATTCTGGCTTGTCAACGGATGTTTGTGAGAAGAATAAAGATAGAGATAGGAAATACATTTGCATACTCAGCACAAAAATAAACAAAAATAGGCCTCATAAGTTCTTTTGAGAATTACTCATGCTGCATATCAAATGTTCTTGATTTTTTTTCTCAGCCTGTGGGGAATTGTGCAAAAAGTTTCATAGACTCCAAAGGAAATGATGCATATTGCATTACATTTGTGTTCATGACTTTTTAATCTAGCAGGGCACTGGATATATTACTTTGCTTAATGCAAAACCTATGAAGGCTGATATTCAAATTATAATGAAACACAAATATCTAAAAAACACTCACCAGTAGCTATTTAAATTATTGAATCCTTTTGAGTCGACACTCATATTTTAGACTAGGTAGTTTGTTTCTGGAGGAGATTATGGAGCCCTGCCCTTCACTTTAGACTCTTGGCTACCGAGGGATTCTAGGCACAGAGCGGTCAGAGTGTCTAGTGGTTTAGCTATTAGTGTTCCCACCAAGCGGGTAGTTTCAAACCCTGGTAACACAGACTATCAAGTTACCCAGCAATCAAGCTCACTGAGTCTCTAAACAGCAACAGTAAAAGCCATGAATGTAGGAAGGATGTTTGTGAGTTTGTTTGTGTTGGGGGGTAACAAAACGGGAAGGAAAGTAGTGGAGTCATTATAAGGATGTTCACTATACACATGAATCTGTCAAAGAATAACTCAATATAAGCTTAAACAAAACAATAAGAGTCTCGGGCAATGAGACAGCTTAGGGAGTAAAGTCCAGGACTAACTAAGAGCCTGAGTGTGATCAGAGAGCGCTATGTGAAATTCCCGAACAGTCCGTACAATAGTTATATTGAATTAGAAAATGAAAGAACCTGAGTTTGAACCTGAATCCTGGGACACACATCGTGAAAAGAGAACTGAAGTAGTGCTATGACCTCCTCGGCTGCAGTCACCTGTGGGAGCCCATACAGAGGCCCCTGCACACTCTCTCTCTATCTACACATATAAAAACATAAAAACAAAGTTCATTAAAATAAAAGTAATATTAAACTACTTTGTGCTTTATGGAAATATGACTTTAACATTGATGAAACTGAATTTCAAGTAAGTTTCTTAAAGCGTTTTGTCTCTTAAATCAATTATATAACTGATTTCACATCTCAGGACTGTATTTTTTCTCATATTATTTCAGCATGGAAATTTGCCATAAGCTGTTATTTGAGTCAGAGAAGCGATGCATACTGCTAATTGCTAAACACTCCCCCAAAGAAACTGAGAAGGCTTCCATGTGATGTTCATTGAACATCAGCTAAGTAGATGAGGCTGTTTAATGTCAACTGTTTACAATAAGGCCATTTGCAGTGCTGTCCTCCTCAACCTCGTTGAGCTGGAAAGCTCCCTGGCTTTAGATAGTCTCAGCTGAGCAAGCAAAAAGCATTGCATTCTTGGCAGCCTCCTCAAGTACTTAAATAAACTTTAGCAATTGGAATCCAGATTGAGAGGCACTAAATTTATTTCTCTCAAATGCAAAGCTCAAAGGTGGGGGAACAATACGTGATGGAAAACAGAGAGACAGATGGGATTTCAGGAAGGAAATTGGTGGAGCAAAGTGTAAGTATATTGCCAAGGAGGTCCAAAACGTATGTTAATACATTGTGAATCAAATATTATTTTCAAAGAAAATGACTTTAAAAACAGTGATTATTAGCAAATTGCTTAGAATTACTATTATCTACTTTTTAATAACATTTTTATTTTTGACATTATAATTATATATTATAAGAAGTGGGCTCTACATGCTTTGATCATGTGTCGTAAATAAATAGATTGTGCCTAATCTAGTGAAAGAAAAGTTTTGAATAGCAAGTCATTTAAGTACAATAAGGCTATTAGTCCATCTCAGAGAGGGGCCATGAGGAAGGGAGCAGGTGGAACATAGATGGACAAAGAAAAGAGCTAGGAGTCAGCATCTAATGAAATTGCTAAGCAAACACTGATCAGAAAGAACACATAGAAATCTATCGGCAATTACTGTAAGTATAAATAGTACCGTCAACTAAAACAGACTGTGTCAAAGTAGGGAAGGATATATACATATGTAATATTATCTAATTTATATTTTATATGAGAAATATACCAAAAAGAAAACTTAAAAACCAGGAAAAATAATTGTGTAAATAGAAATAAAACAATTAGAGTAACTATATAGATTATATATTATATAATATTATTATATAATAAAAATATAAATATAATATAAATAATAAAATATAAATATAAATAATAAAATTATATAATATTATCAATATTATATATAATATAATATATAAAACTAAATATATATATATATAATTCTGAAACAGACAAAAGCTTTTATGTACCAAGTACTATAGTAACCAAATAAAGAAGGCAAAAATTTCAAATACCCAAAATGTTTAATTAAAAAACCCTCAAAGAAAAATAAACAAAAACTGTACACACACAGCAAATCCAGTCATATAATTTTACTTTTCATTGATTTTTTTTTGTAACAACAAAGATTCAATGATAGTAGTAATCACTTACTTGACTAAATAGGAAACTTTACTAAAATGCTAGAAGTTATTGCTTGGCCTATTGATGTCTGTTTTTTTTTTTAATAAAATGAAATGTCATTAATGGAAAAATAGGCTTCCGGCATTTTAAGTCCCATTCCTAGATAATCCTACATTAAAATCTCTCTTTATCTTTCAATTTACACAGCAAAACAGGAGCTGAAGAGATAGGTCAGCAGGTAAAGAGTTCTGTGAACTCTGAGGACCTGAGTGTAGTCACAGGAAGGAGAGATAATCCACATCATAGGATGTCATCTGAACTCCATGTGCACTCTGTACTCTCAACACACACGCAATAACTAGATTTTCTAAAAATAAAAGACAACACAGATGATAACTGCTTTATCATCTTTAAAATTTGGCAGTGTTTGAGGGTAGATCACATTTTCTCATTGATAATAAAGATCATAATTTTCAATATCTTTTCATTATCAGTACATAACACATACCTGATGTGGCAACAACTATTTCAATAATGTGATAACCAAAGAATAGATGAAACAATGAGTGAATGAATGAATTGTATGTATGCAATTGAGCTATCTGCTATTTCAGAGAAAATATCATTATGTTAAAGCTTATTCTAAAATGTATTGAGATACAAATTCATTATGTCATCATAAACCCAATTAGCAGTCATAAATGAATTACTGGGGAATTTGTAAGTCTGTAGGAAGAGCATACTGAAAAGCACATGACGTGTTTCTTATATAATCAGAAATTAGTACTTTGTTACAATGACAGAAGAGGGTGCTCTTAAACTAAGAATACGGCTCTGTATCAGCTGCCTTACCCTCACCTCAATTAGAAGACAAAATTCATTTCCACAAAGACACTGTTTAAATAACTCAGTTATGGACACCTTCCCTTACCTTGTCTTATTTTAGTGTGGTGTGTGTGTGTGTCTCTGAAAGAGAGAAAGAGAGAGAGAGATAATATAAGAACAAACAACTAATCCAAAGAGAATGAGTAGTTTTTAAACATTTGGGATTACTTAAACTTATCACTTAAACCACAACACTTTAACTAAGATATCTAAATTGTATAAAAATAGACAACACAGGGCAGAATTCTCAAAAGAGGAATATCGAATGGCAGAGAAACATTTAAAGAAATGCTCAAGATCCTTAGTGATCAGAGAAATGCAAATCAAAATGACTCCTGAGATTCCATCTTACACTCATCAGAATGGCTAGATCTGAAAACTCAAGCGACAACACATGCTGTAGAAAATGTGGAGAAAGGGGAGCCCTCCTCCATTGCTGGTGGGAGTGCAAACTTGTCCAACAATGTTGGAAATCAATCTGGTGCTTTCTCAGACAACTGGGAATAGTTCTACTTCAAGACCTAGCTGTACCACTCCTGGGCATATATCCAAAAGATGCTTCAACATACAAGAACATTTGCTCAACTCTGTTCAAAGCAGCTTTATTTGTACTAGCTAGAATCTGGAGACAACCTAGATGTCCCTTAACCACAGAATTTGAAGTCCACTGTTTTCCATGATAACTACAATTAATATTTTTAAAATGCTACATGTTCATTTACATAATAATAAAACAATTCTATTCCTAGAATTTTTCTATTGGTAAACTCTAAAATGTCATTGCCCACTGGACTGTTCATTGCAGCCTTTTCATAACTTAAATATATTGAAAATAACATAAATGACTAAAATAACATAAATGCCTGCCTAGAGCAAAGCCATAACATACATATCCACTAGTGAACAATGGGGCTGAGGAGTTGCTGAAGATTGATTGGGCTAGGGGTAGCGAAGATATCGCCCAAGGCAATCTAAAAAGAAACAAAACAAGCAAACAAACCCTAATCATCAACAAGAATTATTATAGAGTTGTTTTTCCTTTTGTCAACTAATAAAAAATATATGATCTAAAGAATGTATTTTTGGGAATAGTTACATATAAGTAGCACTTAAGAGTTTTGATATGCCTGTGGAGTTATGATATGAGCTTAACATAAGCCTGTAGGATAGCTGAAAGTATATCTAATTTGGGAGTTAAAAAATTGAGAGAGTGACAGCATTAGAGAAATGTCTCAGCTGTTAAGCATGCTTGGTGCCCTTCTATGGACCTAAGTTGAATTCCCAGGATCCACACATAAAGTATACAGACATGCATACAGATAAAAGTACTCATATATGTATAAAATAAAATAAAATATTTAAAAAATTATATGGTGCACTTAGTAATTTTCCCTGAGACAAAACTAGAAGCATCAGTGTCAAGCCTAGGTCTTTGAGATATAATCTATGCTTGTAGGATTTTTAACTGTGTGAATGGTTCCTTGCCTTTTTGAAGTTTGACTTTGTGGCCCCTGATTCTAGAACAGCAAGGTCCTGTGAGTGTAAATTTTCATCCAATTTCTAATGTATGATGAGATTTATTTGCTTCCAATTATTTGCTGCTGTTGAACAAAAAGTGCGCCTTCATTCCTCTAGGCTGGCATGCCACTTTATTAGTTAAGAACATTGTGAAAATTGTTGTATCTCCATGGTGGCTGTGCAATCAGCTTGTGAATGGTGTGTCTGCTATTGTGTTAATTATCTCCATAGTAACACACTATATTTCTTTACAAGGTACCATACAGAACAAATCAACAAAATGTAAGACCATTTTCTGACATTCAGTGTTCAAGTGCTTAAAGAATAAATATATAACCATAGCTACAAGAAAGCATTGCACATGAAAACCATTGTACTCTCCATAGGTCAATTTGAAGAAGCCAACATTTAGACATTAAATATGCTTGGAGGCCATATAGCTGATTTTTTTTTTCAAATCCAATAAGTGAAAGAGATGGCCTTATAGAGAAATAAAAATTACTAACATTAGCCCAAAATAGGAATAGAAGTTTGTTATATGTATTTATACAGTACAATTTAAATCAAATATCTTTCTCAATTTACATATATGTTTATCTCAACAACTTAGAAAACATCATGACTATCATCAAAAATATATTGTTGAAAACACTAACGGAGGAAATGACATCCTCATAAATGTGATAGACATATTAGGTAACATAGATGTTAAACAGCTGAATTTAGTCGTTCTACAATGTATACATAAAAACATCATGTTCTATACAATAAATGTATGCAAGTTTATCTTTCAACCTAAAGACCAATATTTTTAACAAAAACATTTTCTGCAAAACCATAATAAAAGAATATCTGTCAGGCATTTAGAGTATCATATTTACTCAAAAAGTTTTACCCAAGGGGGAAAGCAAGTAAGACACAGGTACTAAACATATTAAAAAACAAAACAAAACAAAACACAAATACTTTCCAGATATTGATAGCCTAGAAAGAATTAGAAAAGAGTTTGGCATGGTAGCCAAACACAAGATAAATATACAAGAGTAAACTGATTCTCAAAAATAATAGTAATAGTGAAACTATTGAACAAAAAACTGTAGAAGAGTCTATTCAGAAACAAAAGCAATACCAAAATATACATTATGTTCAAGGATGATAAATTACAGCAAAATTAACATCACAGACAAAGCTGAAAAGCACAAACAAAGGGAGTTTCGAAGATTACTTCAAAAATAGAGGGAGCTAAAGAAAGTCATCTGGCTAATCAAATCCAATTAACATTCTGTGTCTGTACTCATTTCTTAAAAGAAGATGTAAATGATCACCTGGAAACTTAAGCATGAAATGTAAAGCCACACTTAAGAGTTAGTAAAGCTGCCAATGAGGTCAGGACATTGACATAAATACTATAAATCTGAAAAAGCATAAACAAATAATGATTGGAACAAAATAATCTACACATAGGTAATGTAATTACATGAAACTAACAAAAATTAAAAGTTCAAGTTAATGAAAATAAATAGGTTGAGCTTTCCATTAAGTACTATTAAGACAAATGTTTAGACAATGATAAATTATTTTATAAATTCATATGAAGAATTGCTTATAATTATTTCTGACATCAGGATCAGAATTCTTTCAAGTTTTTAAAGATATTAAGAGGAAAACAAAAATTTTTAGATAAATAATGAAAGATTTTGTAAAATGTTAAGTATGTCTGTTTCAAAATCAGATGTAAAAGCAATAAGCAACTATGAGAATCTGTTCTTAAAATTGCTCCTGAACAAAATTAAAACTGCAATATAGTAAAAGATACTAGGAACAGAATTTAAAAATAAAAATTACCAGCCAAGAAAAATGTTTTATATAAAAAGCTTTAGTCTATATACTACATTCTCAGAGCAACCAAATGATATTAATACCCAGACAATGATGACTCAAAAAGAAAATAATATATAAATTGCTAATATGTGTCTGAAAGCAGTTTAACCTGTAATAAAGGGATAGTAAAGGACACTGCTCAATTGCTACTTTTATGAGCTATTGAAGTATGTACATAAAAACTACTGTGGTGATGGTCACCATTAATCAGATTATATCCACACTAGCCTTTGAATATACAGCTTGTGGGCATGTAATTTTTCAATATTCTTCAGAAACTTAATACACAGGAAGAAGGAAAACAATTTTTTTTAAAAACAAAGTGCTAACATCAATTTGAAAATTCGAAGTATATACTAACTCAAGAAATTCAATCCTTGAAATTAAAGCTAACATATTATTTATATATATATATATATATATATATATATATATATATATAAACACCTGTTTGTATATCCTCAGTAAGGACAAGTGTGTTAATTGTTCCTGTTAAGTCATAGGGGCCCGATGAAAACAGATTTAAGTGTTCAAGATAGTATATTGAAATACAGCATAACATTTTAAATAGAAAATACAAATATTGACATAGAAAAATTTCAATATTATTAGATACTTATTAAAGTCCTATTTCTTGGAGCAGAAAGTATAGAACTGTGTACAGGGCTATGACACACTGAAGTGTAATAAACGGTTGGTGATCTCTAGAGACTTGCCTTAGGGAGGAAGAGAGAGTCCACCATTTTTAATTTCTGAAATTTTCTTTTAACAGGTTCCAGTTTTGTCACTGGAAGTCACAAAAGTGACTTTTCAAGCCAGATTTTCAAAACTGCTTACAACACAACACACACACACACACACACAGCAATTATATATAGCAATTATATGTAATATAATTATAAAATAATTATATAAAACACACACACACAATGGCAGAATCAACTGGCTGCTTTTAATTTGGTCCTCTCAGATGGACATGTTTTTCCCTCAGTGTTCTCCCTCTGGTCAGCGAGCAATACACACTTTTTACCCAGGACTGGACTGCCAATCAAGGCCTGTTAGGAATGTTGTTGATGTTAAAGCAAGAATGTTCTCAGCAAGCTCCCCTGGCTTCCTCCCTGTCTCAGTGCAGAGCTGGGGTCTGATTTTATCATTTGTAGCAACAACCATGAACATAAGAACACAGTTAATACCTCATTTTCTTTCTCTGTGTCTTTCTCAAGCCCCACTGTGTGCTTGTAGACTTAGCCTCTGCTCCTAACTTGCATTCAGGTTCTGCATGCTGCCTCGGTGATTGTTTTGGCAGTTGGGTGTTGCCCTTCCTCCTACATGACCCATTGCCTTTCAGGGAACACATTCTTTGAAGGACATGGCCCAGATTCCACTTACTAGTCATGGCTGACAGGGATTTGTGATCTACATGTTTTCCAAGGTCTCTGCTATGATCTGACTGTTAAGTAGTATTTCTGTCTTCTGAGAAGAAAAGAGATGGGTTATTTCTGGGGCAGTATCTACTGCCAAATGACTCTCTTTAAAGGACAAGAGCAAGCAATAGCTGTTCATGGCATAAAAATCAGAGTTCACACAGCTCCTTTCTCTATCTTCAGACAGCTGTGTAGGAAATGCCTCATCATAAGCAACACAGATCTTGTCAGTTTTGTGAGAATGAGCACAAGAAAACATTAATGGGTGTATTTGATTGATAATGACATCTTTTCTTTCGGTGCCGTGAAGTGCATGAGCTCACCTCTGTATGTATGCTTGCATACGTGCGTGCTTGTCTGTGCCCCGTAATTCCAGTGTGTGGGACTGGGGAGAAAGCCCAGTGGAGACACTTAGAGACCTGATTGTCTAGGAGTCTAAGTCGTTCCTCTGTTTGAATTCAGAATTTCCTAAACCAGGCTCCCTGGTGGCGTGGGATGGCAGGCCGTTCTGCTCTCTCCTGATCCTACGCAGCTTTTCTTCCTGCTCAGCCAGCATGAGTTCAGCTATGCCACAGTGGCATCCTTTGTGCTGTTGCTAGGTGGCTGAGCTTAGCCTTAGAGAACAGAAACCTAGCAAATGAGGTAAACCAGTGAAATGTTGACAGACTTAAGTAATTCATGCATTTTAATTTTGAAACTCCTCTGGGACTCTTCTTAGCCCCTGAGAGCCCTGGTCTCTGTTTGCCATTGTACTAAATCTGTTGTCTGTCTGCAACTCTGAGATGGAGGGCGTTCTCTGTGTATTCTTCAAGCAAAGATTTATTTTTCTGCTTTTCACCAGGAGAAATGAAAGAGGTAGTAAGACTGGTGTACATCACAGAGTTTAAGGCAATATAATGACTGTGATCAATATTCAAACTTTAATCTATGTTTATATGAACATGTACCTTGGTATTAAGCTCCAAAACACATATCTTGAATTTATTATCTGGAACCAGAAAGTCAAAACACACAGTTGGTCGCTACCGAGCAAAGACTTTTGCTTTGATGTCACCACTGTCCTGCAGTTTTGAGAACTGGCATGACATGTTTTCTGATTGAACATGGAGAAATCTAACTTCACAGTCACAACAACCTCCTCATAAACCTTATTTTCATTTGGTAGATGAGAGTTGAAAGACGCTTTCCTTGCTCTAGTGTCAGTGTGAGAATTTGTTTACCTTGAATAAAGACTCAAAATATGGTTTTATGTACGTTGTGCCTTTCCATTTTCTGGAATTTAAAATGATACTTTATGAACTTTTTCCAAGCCAGGCATGATAGTGCATAACTATAATCCCAATACTCAGAGAGGTAGAAGCAGGTGGATCTCTGTGAGTTTGAGGCCAGCCTGGTCTACAAAACAAGTCCAGGACAGCCAAGGCTACACAGAGAAACACTGTCAAAAGAGAGAGACAGAGACAGAGAGACAGGGACACACACAGATAGAAACAGAAAAAGAGAGAGAGAACTTTTTCCACAGCCATGTAAATGGAAATAATGGTCTTTTGCTACTGTTTATATATCTCACTGTGCTGAAGGGACATAAGTTATAGATATAAAAAGGGATGTGTTGATGAATGGGAGGAATGTATTATTTTGGAATGAATTATTTTTGTTGTTCATAGTTCACTGAAATAAATCACCCTAGCACACACAGACTCATACAGAGAAAGAGAGAGAGAAAGGAGAAATAAATACTTATTCTGTTCTATGTATGAAAATATCAGTCTTTCACTGACACTATGTAGGAAGCACAGTGTAATACAGGGATGGAAGAATGCACTAGGAGTTAGAACCTGCTTCGGCAGAATTTGAGAATCATATTACAAGGGCAAGCAGGAATCAAAGGATAAGGATTCAACTAAAAGAGCTCAAATGACAAATTTTTTAGGAGCCACCATGTTAATCATTCAAAGCTAAAGGAGAACAGGGACGCTATGGCGTCCAGAGGCTGATGGCTGTAGAAACTGAAATGAAAAGGCTGAGGGAGGAGCTTGGCTATGCAGTCCTGGGGGGCTGTGATGGGGAACCGAAGTTCTGGAGAGGATTATGGAAGAAGCAGCAAGGTGATTCCAAGGTTAAGTAATAGATAATAACTAAACTTTCATTCAAACACAGTGGGGCTAGTAAAAAAAAAATGTAGAGATGAAAGCAATTTCTAAAGAATTTCCTCTGAATTCATTGTAAACATATAACCTCAAAATAAATATATATAGAAAAATTGATTGAGTTACAAGAAAAATAAATTGCCAAGATTAAGATAATAGGATCTAACATGGGATATACACATATGTATTGAACATCAGATCTTACTGTACGGATTTCTCAGTAAATTTGAAAATTTTTAAAGGTGTTGTGATGCATGCCGAGAATCCTAGTAGTTTGATGATAGCTGCAGCAGGACTGAAACTTTGAAACTAGCCTGAGCTACATGATGCACCATCTCAAATAAATGCTGAAAGAATGAAATAACAAAATTAAAAATTATCTAAAACATCTTAAAGACATGTTATAACTGAAATTGGATTACATCACTTCCTCCATTCCCTTTCTTCCCATGAGTACCTCCCAAGTACCCATTCTCCAAACTCCCCACTGCTACTCTCAAAATGCTAGACTTTTTAATTATTACTGTTACACACACATATGCTCATGTGCACATATGTGTATGCACAAATAATGACAGGAAAAACAAGTCAATCACCTTGAATGGATTAAATTGCTAACCACATGTTCTATCATGACCATCATCAATGACCATCAAAACCTGATAACTTTTTCTTCTTTATCATTCAATGTGATTTATATAATTGTGGAAAATCTACACATTTACATCACAAAATTTCAAAACAAACTTCCATGTTGTGAGTGTCTAAACATGTTTTACCTGTTCTCTTTAGTGAATTAAGTCTTATTTTATATCAAGCATTTCAGGAACAGAAAGGAAGGAGACCAACCCATGCATTTTTGTTAGGCAGGCTAGACTTGGACATAAGCTATGAATAAGGAACAAAAACAGTCTAGCCTAGTGCTTCTTAAAGATCTTAAGTACACAAATCCAAAGGAAGTGTTACAGAACACAGTTGTCACTGGTTACCTGGTGAAATGGCTGAGTAGAAGGAGGTTTGCCTTGTGTTAATGACAATCCTGGATACATGCTTACCTGATCCAGAATTCTAGCCAAACTGGGGGTCTCCATCTCATTACGAAATTCTGGTTTAGACTGCTAATGCTCTCCTCACTTTCCAAAACAAGCATAATAGCAAACATAACTTAACAGGCATGTGTCAAGTCACCTGGGGCTGACTCTGAGTACTGCTGTGCAGTTCTGGAAGAAGCTGCAGTGCCCAAAACAGGTTTGAGGTCACTTTCTGCTGAAGGAGTCATGGAATTCCATGACAGACACAAGAATTCCAGAGAGAAGCCAAAACCTGAGTCCTGATTAGTCAACAAAGGGAATACCAAGGGTTCATAAGGTGTAAGGTCACATGCTGAAAGCCACTTGATTTTTTCTTATTGGTTTCTCTTCACGGATTATGACATTATGTTGTCAGTTAAAGGCAGAGGACAAAGTAAATGGGGATGAAGGTGAAGTGTTTAGAGACTGGAAACAGGAAGGAAAGTTCCAGGCAGTGTTAGCAGTGCAGTGACAAAGAGAGGGCACTAAGGTAGTAGCAGAAGACCACCTTTGAAAATAAAATTGTGGTACATCTGCACAACGGAATATTACTCAGCAATAAAAAACAAGGAAATCATGAAATTTGCAGGTGAATGGTGGGAACTGGAAAGGATCATCCTGAGTGAGCTGTCCCAGAAGCAGAAAGACACACACAGTATATACTCACTCACATAGACTTATAGGATAAACCTACTAAAATCTGTGCATCTAAAGAAACTAATCAAGAGGGAGGACTCTAACTAAAACGCTCAATCCCCATCCCGAAAGGCAAAGAGGATGGACATCAGAAGAAGAAAAAAACAGGAAACAACCTAGGAACCTGCTACAGAGGGCCTCTGAAAGGCTCTGCCCTGCAAACTATCAATGTAGATGCTGAGACTTATGGCCAACTGTTGGGCAGAGTGCATGGAATCTTTTGAAAGAAGTGGGAAATAGTAAGATCTGGAGAGAACAGGAGCTCCACAAGGAGAGCAACAGAATCAGAAAATTTGAATACAGGGGTCTTCCCAGAAACTCATACTCCAACCAAGTACCATGCATGGAGATAACCTAGAACCCCTGCACAGATGTAGCCCATGGCAATTTAGTGTCCAAGTGGGTTCCCTAGTAATGGGAAGAGGGACTGCCTCTGACATAAATGGATTGTCCTGCTCTTTGATCATCTCCCCCTGAGGGGGGAGCGGCCTTACCAGGCCACAGAACAAGACAATGCAGCCATTCCTGGTGAGATCTGATAGACTAAGATCAGAAGGAAGGAGAGGAGAACCTCACCTATCAGTGGACTTGGGGAGGGGCATGCGTGAAGAAGGGGGAAGGAAGGTGGGATTAGGAGGGGAGGAGGGAGGGGTTTATGGGGACTACAAAGTGAATAAAGTGTAATTAATAAAAGTTTAAAAAAGAAAACTTTAGACACTAATAATTAACTGAACATTAAGAGAGACAAGAGACAAAAATTAGAAGTCCAAGGAGTGTAAGCCATTTTACACTGAAAAGGTTTGTGTAGGCACTTCACTGTGGAGACAGACTGCTGATTTCAAGAGAGACCTGGTATCTGATTGACCTCCCCAGCAAGCAGTCTTTCACCAAAGCAAGGATTTGTTCCCAATTATATGGTGCACTTCTTAGCCTTTGCTTTCGGAATCCAATGAGGTCACCACCCACAGATTGTCTGTAGAAGCTATTTGGCAAGAGGCCTAGTGGAGAAAGCGCAGACTCAAACCTTTAGAGTCATGTCAGCAAACAATTCGGCTTCCTTTTTGTCATGCGGGTGACCAGAGGAATAGCAAAGATTTTTTTGTGACTTTTGTTCTTTTTTTTTTTTCTTTTCTTTCCTTCTTCTTTTGATCTGAAGCCTCATGCATGTTTAACTTTCAAACTGCTTCATTTGGCTGAGGGAGGAGAAGGAACAAAAACAAAAACAACCACAACCACAACCAAAAACAAAAACAAAAAACAGAGCTCCATAGTGCATACAAAGTAAATTAATTAATTAATTAAAATAAAAATGAAAGTAAAAACTGTTACAAAGCTCAGATATAAAAGCACATAAGGAAGTAAGGAATAAGCAGTATGTTTCTCCTTTTAAAAGTTATACACTGAAGAAAATCAGTCTTGATACTATGACTTTATCTCACAAGTTATGGTGTCACAACTGTAGGTACATGAAAGAAAGTTGTGTCTACATTTGTCCCTGATGCTTACAAGATGAAGCATCTATCCCTGATTGCTCCTGAAGAGAAAGTGCCTCAGAGGCAGTGAATAAGTTCAATAAGTGCCTCTAGGGCCCAGTCAGATAATGTCTCAGACAGCACCCCTGAAGAAGACTTACCCTCAGAGGCAAAGGGTATTCAGACCGCAGCATACACTGTTGGAAATAAATGAATCGCAACCGAGTTCATGTCAGGGACTGTCTCTTCTCCTCTTACTAGGGAACTCACATAGAGACTGAGGTGTTTATGGGCTACATCTGAGCAAGGGTCTAAGTCCTCTCTACGTATGGCCTTTGGTTGATACATCAGTCTCTGCAGTCCCCCCTAGGCCCTGCTTTTTATTCTCCCTGGTGGGGCGACCCAGCCAGCACACTGCGGAAGAAGACCCAGACAGTCCTGATGGGACCTGATAGTCCACGGTCAGACCCTAGGGGAGAAGGACTTCCCCTATCCATGGACTAAGGAAGAGGGATAGGAAAGAAAGAGGAATAGACCGTGGGACCTGGAGGAGATGAGGAAGGGGCCTACAACTGGGATATGAAGTGAATAAATTGTAAGCAATAATAATAGTTTAAAATAAAACACACTTTACAGAAGGGAATTTTTGAGCGATGGGACTTAACAAAACAAAGCATAATCTGCTTGTTGAAAGTCGTTTTCTTAGTGATGCAATATTAACATTTAAGGCCCACTGTAAGGATGGAGCGGGCCCTCCCAGGTCCCCAGGCTCTTCCTGGCGTTTCTGGGGCACTCAGTGCGTTAAGGGCCTGCAGTGAAAGGATGAAATTGTGCGTCTGCTGAGGGTACGTAGTGGTGTAGGACGCGCACGGAGCACGCAGGGGCCTTCAATAAAAAAGGAAATAGTTTGTAAGAGTTCCTTATGTTTTGAAATGTCAAAACTGTTGGAGAGAAAAAATATTTAAACGCCAACCCTATGTCTGAGTACTAAAACTAGAAGAATTATTTCTTGGATTTAAAAAAAAAAAGATAAAGGAATCGCACTAATTCTTCACAGTTAGAGTTTTCCCTATTTGTTGTTGTGAGGGGAGTCCTGTGAATCTCACCAGTTCAGTCCTGCAGTGCTTGGAGCCCATAACAGACACCACCAGTCACTTCTTCGTTAGCATGAGATGAAATAAAACTATTTCATGGAGAGTAGGCAAGAATAAAACAATGTTAATGTACAGCAGTTGGATGTTAACTTTTTGTTTCTAACCACGTTTTTAATATATAAGTCCCTGGACAAAAGCTAGACACCTTTTCCTTTCCTTTCATTTTATTTATTTGAGTGATTTATAACTGAACAGGACAAGTTAGTATGGTCTCATTATCTAAACCTAGAGTGAATGTTGCTCTACTCTATTTAAACTGTGTGATTTAATATATATATATATATATATATATATATATATATATATCTTTGTTCGTTATATATAATATATCATACATATTATAATATATGCTTCATATTTTAGACCAATAGTAGTATTCAGAGAGATTACGCTCACATCAGAGCTATATGAATTAAAATTAAATTAAATTAAAATCATGCCTTCTCCCTCCAGTGCAAAGGCTTTAGTTATTCTCCATGGTCCAGGAAGCCCAGCTAGGGGGAGACTCAATTGTATACTGTTCCCAGTATTTCCTGCATATGAATCCCATAGCAGGTACCAAAGCCCATCCTCCTTACATTCATTCAAAGAAGGATAAAGAAAAGAATGTTTGAATTAAAAAAAAAAAAAAAAGCAAACATCAAGACATTCTAATTGGAGCTCTCCATGAGAAGCATGCCTTTCAACCTGGCCACAGTCTCTTTCAGACATTCGATGGAGTCTTCAAACACCACCTATTCTGGAAAATGTGCTCTCAATAGCATCAAATTCTAGGTTGTGTACCTCTGGGCCATTGTTACACAGTGTTTAAAGTATTGGTTTCATTGTCTTCCTCTGAGACCTAACAGACTAGGATCAGAAGGAAGAAAAAGAAACCCTACCAGTGAACTTGGGGAGGGGAACTAGAGGGGGGATACAAAGTGGAAGTTATATATTTTTCTTACCACATGAATATTTAAAGACAAAGGGATTTTTAGAATAATAGAGCTCAGAGTTCTATTTTTGAAGGAAAAAATGTTTTCCATTTCTTTACACATCAAATATGAAATTGTCTTGACAAATGTTTTCTACCCATATTGTTAGTATCTTAATTCCATCCATGCTTATTTAACCTTGGAAGCTAAGGGGAACATGTCAGCATGCATAGTTCAGTGAACAACATGATAAATGATTACACATAGCCACATTCGGGAGTTAACAGTCAGAAATCTCATCACACACCATAAACATCTAAACTCTCAGCTCAGACCAAATTACTGCGTGAGCATCATCAGGAACGCCATTACACACACACACTCAGTAAAGAGAAGTCCTTCTTTGTTGTTTGCATATCACATTGATGCATTCCCAGCAACAACAAAACATGCAACATTTTGAAGCTTTTATTAAATAGTAGTTTTAGATATTATAAAAGAATGTGGTTCTTTTAAGAAAATAATCTCATCCTGTGAAATTTAAATCTCATTAAGTATTTCCACCTGTCCAACCTCATAATTTGCATGACACAGTTACACCCTGCTTTTCATTGCACAGTATGGGACCAAACATCGAAATTAGGCTAGGAAGGGTTTCAAAAAAAATTCAGAAACCATTTATGATATAGTATTGTCCAATCCATTTGTTATATGTATTTTTGCAGGCAAAGGTACTTATTAGCAGAGAACTAACTTTGCAGCTAAGTTGCTAAATCTATCTGACTGTATTTTGCTTTTCTGTTTTCCAAGCTCATTATCTGAATTTTAATGACTGGAACATGCAGCCTAATTTAATTGCAAGTTATTTCCCAAAGTATTTTCTACTCATTAGACATGACTTTCCTTGTTAAATTATAAATTCCATACTTATCTATGCTAAATGACCAAGTTGTGTTAAGACCCACAGACCTAAATCTTGTCCTTTTATTACTAGTAATAACAACTAAACAGACGACACAGAAATTCTTTTCAAAATTAAACATAATTGTGTCTATTTGGGAAACTGTTTCCAAAAGATACTTTTCAAGATTTTTTTGTTGCAAATTAGGCCTAAAGTAAATTTATCAAATTGTCACAATATACTTTGTTTTTAAAGATTATGTCAGTAATTTTTTAATGCATTGCCTTATGTTTTCTTTAATTACTGTAGAAATGAGATGTCAAGGTATTCCAGTAAATACATAAAGCTATCTAATACTTGTTCTTTTTACACATCTGTGGATGCTCTTGGGCCCTCTGATGCTCAGAGCTAACAAGTAGGAACCATTTTGATCCATTTGACCAAGACTTTGTAGCTCTCATTTTGGATTTTAATCACCAAGAGACTGTAGTTATGAAATGTAGCCTATATAGCATTAACTGTCAACTTGACACAGCAAAACTAATCTTTATTATCATTTTTAAATTTTATTTTTTATTTATTATAATTTATTAACTTTGTATCCCACCTGTATCCCCCTTCTTCATCTCCTCCCAATCCCACCCTCTCTCCCTCTGATTGAGCATCTTACCCAGGGACCTCTTTCTTGCTTAGCTTCTTTAGGTGTGCATATTTTTGTATGTTTATCCTATATTATATGTCTAATATCTACATATAAGTGAGTATATTCCATGTGTGTCTTTCTGTTTCTGGGATACCTCACTTAGGATGATCTTTTCTAGTTCCCACCATTTGCCTACAAATTTTATGATTTCCCTCTTTTTAAGAGCTGAGTAGTATTCCATTGTATAAATGTACCACAAATTTTGTGTCTATTCCTCAACTAAGGGACATCTGGGTTGTTTCCAGCTTCTGGCTATTACAAATAAAGCTGCTACAAACATGGTTGGGCAAATGTCCTTGTTGTATACTTAAGCATATTTTGGATATATGCTTAGGAGTGGTATAGCTGGATCTAACTGTCTAAAAAAGTGCCAGATTGATTTTCAAAGTGATTGTAAAAGTTTGCATTCCCACCAGCAATGGATGAGGGTTCCCCTTTCTCCACATCCTCTCCAGCATGTGTTGTCATGCGAACTTTGATCTTAGCCATTCTGATGTAAGGTAAAATCTCAGGGTCGTTTTGATTTGCATTTTCCTGATGACTAAGGACTTTGAGCATTTCTCTAAGTGATTTTCTGCCATTTGATATTCCTCTATTGAGAATTCTCTGTGGTGCTGAGAAGAATGTAAATTCTTTTGTGTTTGGGTGAAAGGTACTGTAGATGTCTGTTAGGTCCATTTGATTCATGACATCTGTCAAAGTCATTGTTTCTTTGGTTAATTTCTGTTTTGTTGAAATGTCCTTGTTGAGAGTGGGCTATTGAAGTTTCCCACTGTTAATGTGTGGGTATCTATGTGTGGTTTCAGTTTTATTAATGTTTCTTTTACAAATGTGGGTGCTCTTGTAATTGGCACATAGATGTTCGGAATTGTGATGTCTTGGTGGAATTTTCCTTTGATGAGTATGAAGTGACCTTCCACATCTCTTTTGATTAATTTTGGTTGAAAGTCTTTTTTATTAGATATTAGAATGGCTATTCCTGCTTGCTTCTTGGGTCCATTCACTTGGAAAACCATCTTCCAGTCCTTTACTTTCAGGTAATGTCTATCTTTGTGACTTAGGTGTGTTTCTTGTATGCAACAGATTGTTGGGTCTTGTTTACACATCTGTGCTGTTAGTCTGTGTCTTTTTATTGGAGAGTTGAATCCATTGATGTTGGGAGAGATTAATGACCAGTGGCTGTCAGATCAGATTTTGATGTTGGCTGTGGTATTGTGTTAGTTTGCTTGGCTACTTTTAGTTTTGTGTAGTTTTGTGTAGTTTTCCTGTGATTTCCTGAATGTAGGTAGCTTTCTTGGATTGTATTTTTCTTTCTAGTTCCTTCTGTAAGGCTGGATTTGTGGGTAGGTATTTGTTAAATTTGTTTTTGTCATTGAAAATCTTGGTTTTTTTCCATCTATGATGATTGAGAGTTTTGCTAACATAGTAGCCTGAGAACATCTGTGTTCTCTTAGGGTCTCCATGATATCCATCCAGGCTTTTCTGGCTTTCATAGTCTCTGTTGAAAAGTCAGGTGTGATTCCAATGGGTTTGCCATTACATGTTACTTGGCCTTTTTCCCTTGTAGCTTTCAGTTTGTGTTCTTTTTTCTGTATACTTACTGTTTTGATTATTATGTGGTAGGAGGATTTTCTTTTCTGGTCTAACTTTTTTTTTTTCAATGCAGTTTATTCAGGAACCTTGAACAATCATCTGACCCTGGGGAAAGCCAGCCCACAGCTTAAATACCCTCTGGGTAGCCAACCCCAGCGTGCCACGTGGGCAATGCAGATAGGTCCACATACATGGAAGCAAGCCAGATCCTCAGCCTTAGCCAAATGTGGAATTGACAGAGAGCACTCACCATCGGGAAGGTGGAAGGCGGCAACCAGCTCCATCTTTAAGGCATAGCATTCCGCACTGGTCTAACTTTTTAGGTGTTCTGAAGACCTCTTGTATATTTCTAGGCTTCTCCTTTAAAATTGGTAAATTTTCTTCTATGATTTTGTTGAAAATATTTCTGGGCCTTAGAGACAGGAGTCTTCTTTTTCCTCTATTCCTATTATTCTTTGGTTTTTTTCTTTTCATGTTGTCTGGGATTTTTTGGATGGTTTGTGACAGGAATTTTTTAGATTTAACATTTTCATTGATAGATATATCAATTTCTTCCATTGTATCTTCCACACCTGAGATTCTTTCTTTGATCTCTTGACTGTTGGTTATGCTTACCTCTGTAGTTTCTGTTTTCTTTCTTAAGTTCTTCTTCTCCATGATTTCCTTCATTTGTGTTTTCTTTAATTTTTCCAATTCTATCTTCAGATCTTGAGTTGTTTTGTTGATTTCCTTCACCTGTCTGACTGTATTTTCCTTCAATTCCTTCACCTGTTTGTTTGAACATTCCTTTGTTTCTTTTATTTCTTTCAGTGATTTAATTATTTCCACTCTAAAGTCCACAAACTGTTAGGCTGCATCTTCCTGTATTTCTTTACAGATGGCCATAATCTGTTTGACTTTATCTTCTTCTGTTTCTTTATGCATTTTATTTGTTTCCTCCATTATCTTCTTCATAAGTATAGATGTAAAGTCATCTTCTTGAATTTCACTTATGTTAGGGTGTCCAGTGCTACTTGCCCCTGGATAACATCTGGAGATGCCATATTGTTTTAGCTTTTGTTGGCTTTACTTTTTGGTTGGCCTCTACCCATCTGGCTATCCCAGGTGTTGACTGATAGTTTCTGGTGCCAGCTGGAATCCTGGAGTGAAGAGAATCCTGTTGGCAGGAAGATGGTTGTTCCAGAAAGAGGCCTCCTCAGCATTTTGGGCATGATCACCAAATGGCTGGTGCTTCTCAGTAATTGTCACAGCTCACCTCAAGCATATGGATCTGTGTGGTAACTGTGCTCGTTGGTAATCAGGCAGACTCTCCTCTCACCAGTCCTGGAGACAACTGCCCTTCCACTGGGTTTTTAGCTCTGGATTTGGTGAGCTGATGCTTCTGCTCTTTCACTGTGTTTACTGGGCACAGCTCTCTTGAAGAACTAGGGAACCCTGCAGTTTGGTCAGTTTAACTAGGGAGGCAGGTTGTGCCTTGGAGCAGTGTCTGGGGGCTGATCCCGTGGATCTTAGGCTTCCATAGGTCTGAGGTTGGAGCTCTGTGCCCTGGTATCCAAGTGGTAGAAAGTGGCAGGTGAGTGTAGCAGTAGGCTAAAGCCTGGAGCCTGCAGGAACCCAGAGACTTTTCTGGGGATTAGCGGTGTGTCCTGATATTTCCCCCACCGTGGGGTTTCCTCCCTGCCTGCTGTGTTTTGTTGTTCACTGTTCAGCCTGGGGTGGTGCATAGAGCAAGCAGGCACAGGTGAGTGGCCTCTGCAATGGCGACTGGGTGCCTGCCCAAACCCAGGAACTTTTCGGAATTGGGAAGGTAGGGTTCAGCTGGTGTCCTGAGGTTGGACCTGATGTTCCCTTCACCATGGATTTTTCCCCCGACAGGGAAATCCAGTCCTTGGTGCTTTGGGGCATAGAGTGCTGCCTGGGACAGTGAGTCCAGTGAGTAGGCAGGTCGCCGGGCTGGCAGCTGAGCGCCTGTCAGAGCCCAGGATTTTTTCCAGGGATTGTCTACGTAATCCTAGGTTGATCAGTCCTGATTTCTTCCTTCACCATAGTGTTTCTCTTGACTAGAAAACCCAGTCTCTAGTGTTGTGGGGCCCACAGTTCAGTCTGGGATGGTGATCAGAGCACGCAGGTGTGTGGGTCTGGACTGGTGCCTGACCGAGTGCCTGTCGGGACCCTTCAGGGGTTTAGCTGGGTGACCAGAGAATGGACCTGGTTGCTTCCCACATTGTTGGGCTTCCCACACCTAGGAAACACAATCTCTGGTGTTTTAGGGTCCAGAGTTGGGTCTGTTGGTCACTGTGTAGTCACTGCTGATCTGCTCCTCTGACACAGTGTCCTCTCAGCGGCTCCATCTTGGATCCCTCTAGACTAACCTTTTTAAAGGAGTTTTAATTGAGCAATTGCCTTTATCAGAGCAGCCTGTGGCATCCGTGAGGACTTATATTAATTATATATAATATATATAATATATTGATTGATGTAAAAGGGCCTAGCCTACAGAAGGCATCACCATCTCTGGGCTGTCCATGAGCTTTGAATAGATCAGAAACAACATTGCTTTAAGTTTTCTGCTTTAAGTTTCTGTGAGTTCTACACCAGTTTCTCACAATGATAGACTATAATCTGAAGGAAACCCACATGAATTCTTTCTTCTCCTAACATACTTTTAGTCAGAGTGTTTTGATCACAGCACCAGAAAAAAACAAAAAAACAGACAAGTTGCCAACCTAAACAGCGAAGAATATACTGTTTTTGTTGAGACTCAGCCTACTTGAATAGTTGGCTGTCTTATACTGCTACTTAGTATGAGTGAAACATAAGGGAAAAGAAAAATAAATGATAGGAGGAACAACCCAGAAATTTAGTCATTACGGTAACAAGAGAAAAAAATATTTAAAAATACAGTATTAATTGTTATCCTAACACATTAACTGTCAACTTGACATAGACACACACACACACACACATACACACACACACACACACACACATATATATATATATGTCACACAGTCACAGATACATATGTGTGTGTGAGCACACCTGCATATGCAGTCCATCTGGAAAAAAACTATTTCCGAGAGAAGATACACACTCTAAAGAAATTAGAAGGCGTGCACACATTCACACACACACACACACACACATAAATTTTGAATAACAATTAAGTTCAATTTAGGTAACAGCTCTAGGAGAAGTTGAAGCTGTGGCTTGCATCCTTCAGCTTGAGAGCCCTGTATGAAAGGGTTCAAGGTTTCCGCACTCTCTTCAGTGCTTGCAGAGATGATGGTGTAGAGCAGTGGTTTTCATCCTTCCTGATGCTGAGACCCTTTAATACACTTCCTCATGTTGTGGGGACCAAACCATAAAATCATCTTGTTGCGACTTTGTAATCCTAATTTTGCTAGAGTTATGGATTGTAATGTAGACATCTGATTACAGGATATGCAGCATATCTGATATGTAGCCGCAAGGGGGTAGTGACCATGGGTTGAGAACCACCGGAGTAGAGGGAGAGTGTGAGAGAAATGAGCGTAAGGCAGGGGAAAGTCTGTGTGTACGTGTCATTTCCCGGAACCATAGATAGGTTCCTGTTTTCACATTCTTGTTAATATTGGCATACAATGTGACTTAGTCATTGTAGTAATTGTGGACTTTTTAAAAATGTAGCTCTCTTCTTACCCCTTATAGGCAGGTAAGTGTTCACTTTTGATTTAGAGTTCATTGGTATTTTCTTTGATGCAGGAAAACAATGCTGCCCATAAGCTTATAAGGTAATTACGAGTGATTTGGGTAAAGTAACAGTTATTTAATCATATGTAAATAAGACTGTGCATATTACACATTCAATTACCCCGAGTTAATTATTTGACAAACTCATCTAATAATTTCAACACATTATAATGAGAAGTTATTAATTCTAACATTAGATGAAAAAAAATCAGTTCTCTTTCTGACTTCTAACTTTAGCATCCCACTCTACCCACTAATAGATGAAACCAAAAGATAGACTAGACTGTTTAAAATAAGAGTTTATTTATGAATGTACTTGTTTTGTCTCCTTCCACAGGTGTACAATCCCTTTGCTCTTTATACCTTTCTCTAGGCTTTGTGTTCCCATGCTCTGTAACTAGACAGATGACATGTCTAGCCTATTCTGGAGGCCTGTTGACCTCTGGTTTCTAATGGAATTTAGTCTGTGGGGCACACTGGTAGAGTTCAGATGTCAAAGGAGGGTAAGCTTATTTCCCACTGGCTTCCCACTAAGCTTCTGCAAGTAGACTTTACTCTTGTTGGCACTATATTCTGAGAGATACCTCTTTGCAGCTGCAGCTCTATCTCTAGAAAGAGTCCTCACTTATTTGTTCCTTTACATTCCCTCTGTTACCTGCCCTGGTTTAGGACTCCAGTGTTTCTACCATTACCTAGACTTCCCCTTCACTTCTGTCCCATTTCCTTACTAGAAGCCCCTCGATTTCCCACCTTGGCTGCACTGTCTATTTTCTTCCAGAACACTTCCCCTCCAGGCTCTTGATTAGTACAGGAGAGAAGATACAGATATAATGCACTTTAAAATTACACACCCATGAAATCCAGGACCTAGGGATCTTGTCTGATGATATTTTCATGAACTCATTGGAATTAATTAATTCATTTGAAAGACATGTGAAGTTCTTTTCAAGTCTCTGGAGATGCTAACACCAGTGTCATATCCCTTTTCTTTATTATAAGGAATGGATACCTAGAAGTGCTTTGCTCATGACCATCAGAAATAAACAAGAAGGGGCAGTTTATTCAGACAGATGACAAGTGAATTATGTTTTTATACCAACAAACTCATATAACTGTACACTCCTTTGCAAGTCAGCACCTGAGTATAAGTTACGGACAGAGAGGCTCATCTTTGAGATAAGCATATTCTAGGGAAACTTAACCCACAAGACCCCATAATAAAATCAGGAGAACTGTGTTAACAACAGCATGTCATCTAATAATATGAATGGTCACTTCAGTTGAATAGCCAGATTAAAGTACTATTTTCATTTAATCCTCAGAAAAAGAATAAGTGGGAATACTATTTTCCTTGTACCCCTAATAAAGATGCAAAGTAGGAACGCAGTGAGCCACCCATAAATAACATCCTTTTAATTCTTAATCATCACCATTAGCCTCTTGGTTAGCTAATATAAAAAGCAAGAATCCATGTAGCAATTTATAATCCATGTGTAATGATTAGTATAAGAGAGACCATAAAATAGTTGTTCTTATATTACCTATAAATATTTAGAACTTTGATCAGTCATGTTTCTTTTATTAGTTTGCTTGAGACAGTGCCTCTTTCTGTTGTTCAAGCTGACCTAGAACTTGTATTCTTTCCGGATGATCTTTCTGCGTATTGGGAGTGTAGGCATGGGCCACCATGACCAGCTTCAACTGTGTATTAATTCTATTCTAAGACCCTCATAAGATAAACTTTCATTATTTTCTCCTGGTGATGGTAACATTCAGTCTTATAAAATCTTAAATGATAGAAATCTAGTATATAAGATATGAGTAGTACTAAAGTTGTTTCCATAACTCCTACATAATACAATAAGCAACTTGGCTTTTTTACTACACAAATATATTCTTATATTCCTCATTTCATTCTCTATGTTAATGACTTACAAGCTTTGTTATCCATGTAAATGCAGAGAGGCAGTTTTGCAATCTTAAATAAGGACATAACTTCCCCCAAACTGTCTTTGCTTTTAAAAATATGATACTGTTTCTTCTTTTGTTTATTGTCTCTGCAACTATCCAAAGCTTAACATTTCCATTTGAGCACCTCATTAGAGAAAGTGCTGGCATGTGGCTGCTGGATGAGATTAATAGGAAAGCTGACTCCGTTGTCTAATCTACATTGTTTGCAATTTTTGGTTAACCAGTGGTCCAGAATATGTCTAGAAAATAAAATATTTTCTATTCAAAATAGCTCCTAAAGGGTTTTCTGTTAACATCTTGGTTTCCCAATGACAATGACTAAATTCTGTTTATTGCTCTGTCCCTGGCTTTCAGAACAATGTTAAGCATGTGAATGCTTTTAAAAAATTATGCTGCAGATAATAACAACGATTTTCATAAAGTTGATCTGTGCATTGAATGTAATTACATCTGCAAAGTTTCCCTCACTGAGTTAGGAAGTAAAGGGAGCATAAAAATGCATTTCGTTGTTGTCTTGGAGGCATAAAGTGTGCTAGGCAAGGAACTCATTCCACCGCTTTTTACTGCACACTAACTGACCTTACAGAAAAGTTTCAGAAACTGTATGAGGTCATTGAGTGATCTAGAAGTGTGCATTAAACTTTTTGTGATATTGTTCTTAGCCAAAAGAAACAAGTAGGAGTAAGAAAGAAATTCACATCACGAAAGAATTTGGGAGTAAAGTCTGAAGCCACACTCTGCATGTAGAATGTTTGTTTTCATTTCTGTACCTTCTTGATCATCTCTTGCTTTATCAGGGAGAAGGTAGCAACATCTTCAGTATTTACAATATTACATCTGTATTTCTTTTTATAGTACAATGCTTTCTCAAACTTCCTTGGTATAATAGATATTGACCTAATACTTATCCAGTATTTATACCTTAAGCTATGTCATCTCTCCTGTGTCTTTGAAATTTACTACTTTCCCACCAAATTATTAGAGTGAACCCAGCCTAAAGGTGTCTCATATCCCCAGCCTCTTGGGAGTTAAAGGCAATAAAGCATCCCCAAAGAGAACAATTAATACGGATTGTGTGTCCCTGAAAGGGAATAGGCAAGTCAGTGAAGCCCGCGGCCATCTAGTTAAACCAGCACGTGTTTGCAGTGAAAGGAGTAACATTTAAACAGGACAAGTTAGGCAATATGGTCATCTAATTTACATAAGTAATTGCTCAATAAATCGTGCAACTGTTGCAGCAAGCAGGATTTAGCAAGGGATATAAATATTCTGTGCAATAAGAAGACCAGCAACCAGGAAGAGTACTGAAGTATTTTATTGAAGAATAAAAACTATTAGAATGTTTTTCTTATGTTTAATTTTATTTTTGAGATTATAATACATTATTATATTAGATTAGATTAGATCAGAATAGATTATAATACTTATAATAATAATATTATAATGGTTTTATAGAGAGAGGAGGGAGAGATAGAACTTTTGGTTCACACTACAATAGTCTCTTTTTATTTGTAGATTGTTTATTCTAATAACCTAATGAATGCTTAAAACCACAAGTAATACTAAAAATTATATAAACTTTTTTCCTATATACATACAACTGTGTTAAAGGTTGATTTATCTTGTCTAGTTACCACCATTTGACTGCAAGTTTCATGATTTCCTTGATTTAAATTGCTGAGTAGTATTCCATTGTGTAAATGTACCACAATTTCTGTATCCATTCCTCAACTGAGGGACAACTGAGTTGTTACCAGATTCTGGCTATTACGAATAAACCTTCAATGAACACGGTTGAGCAAATGCCCTTGTTGTATGCTTGAGCATATTTTGAATATATGCCTAGGAGTAGTATAGCTAGATCTTGAGATTGTACTATTCCTAATTGTCTGAGAAAATGCCAGATTGATTTCCATAGTGATTGTACAAAGTTACATTCCCTCCAGCAATGGAGGAGGGTTCCCCTTTTTCCACATCCTCTCCAGCATGTGTTGTCACTTGAGTTTTTTTATCTTAGCCATTCTGATGGGTGTAAGGTAAAATCTCAGGGTCATTTTGATTTGCATTTCCCTGATGGCTAAGGATTTTGAGTGTTTCTCTGCCATTCGATATTCCTCTATTGAGAATTCTCTGTTTAGCTCTATATCCCATTTTTAAATTGGATTATTTGATTTTTTTTGTTTAACTTCTTGATTTCTTTATACATTCTGGATATTAGTCCTCTGTCAAATATAGGGTTGGTGAAGACCCTTTCTCAGTCTGTAAGCTGTTGCTTGTTTTGATGATAGTGTCCATTCCTCAGTGAGATATCCCAGAAGCAGAAAGACATATGTGGTATATACTTACTTATAAGTGGATATCAGACACAACATAGGAAAATCATACTAAAGTCTGTACACCTACAGAAGCTAAGCAAGAAGAAAGACCTAATATAAGATGCTCAACCCTCATTCAGAAAGGTAAACAGGATAGACATCAGAAGAGGGTGAAAACAAGGAACAAGACAGAGCCTACCACAGAGGGCCTCTGAAAGACTCTACCCAGCAGGGTATTAAAGCAGATGCTGAGATTCATAGCCAAATTTCGGGCAGAGAGCAGGGAATCTTATGAAAGAAGAGGGAGATAGAAAGACCTGGAGGCAACTGGAGCTTCACAAGGAGAGTAACAGAACCAAAAAATCTCAGCCCGTCTTTTCTGAGACTGATACTCCAACCAAGGACTATTCATGGAGATAACCTAGAACTCCTGCACAGATAGAGCCCATGGCAGCTCAGTCTCCAAATGGGTCCACCCTTCTGCTTCTGATGTGAGATGATTCAACACTTGTGTCATGAAACAAATTGAGGGGAATGACATGGGCCTTTGTGGAACAGTGTTACATTGCTAGTTGCGTGGGGGGGACTGAACAGAGCCTACAGTGTTCAGACTGCCCATCTTCAAGTAAGATTACAACTTTGTGAGTAACAGGTGAGCTACATATGCACTTTGACTTCAGTAAACAGAGGCTGAGTTACACTGGGGGAGACACAGAGCCTGGGAGTCCATCATACTACTCAGAATGACCTAAGATCTATAATTGGTGAATGACTTTTTCTATAGTTTTTCATTTAATATTTTTTATACCATGATTGACAATGTGTAAATGAAACTTTGAAAAGCAGAACTGAAGATAATGGGAGAGCAGTATGCCATAAATAACCACCACAGCCTAGCTGTCTCAGTGGAAACAGCCATAAGACCAAGCATGCCATTAGACTCTAGGCAGCACAACACTGAGATGCATATGAAAAGAGAAATTTCTGAGCCCCCCTCCCAACTCCATATCTTGCAGAGTCTCTGGGTAGTGATTATTTCCAAACGGCGACATAGAACACAGTATGTGTTCATACAGAGGATTATTTAGGGCCAGTGAAAAGTCTTAAATTTGTAAAGCTGACACAGATAGAAAGAATTCTTCAGAGGACGGATCTAGAACACTGTGGCAAAGGCCCTACAGACACAATACAAAAATGCTCAAATATTACCCAGGAGCTATTCTTATGAGATCAAAAATTATAAAGACCAAGCACTTCTTGGAGATGTTGAGAGCCACAAATAGGAGAAGCATCCTTTAGCTGGTAAAGTGTCTATGCTTGTGACTTCAGCATGCAGGAATCTAGACTAAGAAGATGTCTGACTACAAGTTCTAGGTCAGCCAGGGCTTCAGAAAAAGAGGTGCTGTCTCAAAATCAATTAATTAATTAACTTTTAAAAAGTATATGAGCTGAGTGTAGTGGCAAATGCCTGTAATCCTGGCATTCTGGAAGGTAGAGGCAGGTGGATCTCTCTGAACTCAGGCCAAACCTGGTCTACAGAGTGATTCCAGGATGGCCTAGGCTATAGAGAAAGAGAGAGAGAGAGAGAGAGAGAGAGAGAGAGAGAGATTTGGCTAACACCTTTTTAGTTCCAGTGGAATGCATCTAGAACCATGGAATATATAAGATTAGTTGTAAGATCAGACCTAACTTTAGGTTAAGTACTGTACCTCAGAATAAGGCGTGTACTATATATCCTAACAAAGCTGAAAAATAAACATTGAGAAATTTTGCTACAAATATAAGATAGGAATAAGAATCTTGCTAGGTCAGAAGAGCATTGAGTTCCTTTCATTTTTACAGATTCACCCCAACACAGCTTCAAACTATACCTTCATAGATTCCAAAACAAGTGATCAGACATTAAATTCTCAGACAGCAAAAGAAATCTGTGTTCTTCAGAGGAAGATGACTGGTGCATATTAACACATAACTTCAGGGCCAAGTAAATATACTTTTAGAGATGTGGAAAAAGTTGACCCAAAGCCAAGGAAGAATGAGATCAATATAATGAAAAATCTCATTATTGCACTTAGCAAAGCTTTAATGCAGGTGTTAGAAATGAGTTTGAAGAATGAAACAGAAGCCTGATCTTTTAAAGTCATTCAGAATCTCAGCAGAGGGATCAAAACTATTGAGGTCCTGGAACTGAAAGGTCACTGCCAAGAAATAATCGAAATAAGAAGAAAGGTGCATAAAAATATATCTCTACATCACTTGAGAGAAATTACCCTCTTTGAAAAACCAGGGGAAAAACAGTGACACGTTAAAGCAGGTGAAGCTTCTGGAATTTGTAAAGTTGACACCAAATAGAAAGACCTAAAAATCTTTGGAGGTATTGTCAGGGGTCATGGGGACATGTTAAGTAATAATAATGGCATATAAAGCCCTGTAAATATTTCTAATGAGTCATTAAGACAGCAATAACTGAGCATAAACATATTTAAGAATGCAGGACCACAAATGATCATATTTTATGAAACATACCAACTCATAAATTTAAGAGGCTCAGAAAATACCAAACAAGATAAATACAGAGAAAACCATATCTAGACATATCACAGCACAACTGCTAAAGAACAAACGTGAAGAGAAAAACAAGCATTGAAGCTGCTGGAGGAGAAAACAACACAGTGCAGACAAAGCTGCATAACAGAAATAACTTTATCCCCATCAGAAGCCATAGATACCAAAAGACAACCAGCCAGCACTTCAAGTGATGAAAAAAAAAGAATAAGTCCAGCAAAAACACCATTCAAAGTACATGCCACTTGGCAGATAAACAAAACCCAGAGAAATTAGTCACCAAGGCCACATCTTCTAGAATTACAGGGGAGTGATATTCTGAATTAAAATAATAAGAAGAAGAATGTGAGAAACAAACTTAAATCTATGTGGCTAAGACAAAGGCATCAGCATAGATGACTGGGGATTATTCTTGTTTTTCCTTAAAAGACAACTGACTGCTTATGGGAAACTTGTAGAATGAGAGATAAAATAACAAATAATAGACTCAGTTAGGTAGATGAAATTGCATTGTTAAAAGTTTACTATGCTTGTGAAGTAGCAGAAGGGAAATTTGAGTGAAGTATCAAAGAAAGAAAGCTCCCTAATCAGGTGTTGGTAAGTTAAGGATACACAGTTGCTACCTGAGTATAAATATGAATTAGAAGATATTAGAAGATGGAAAGATCTCCCATACTCATGGCTTGGCAGAATTAACATAGTAAAAATGGCCATCTTACCAAAAGCAATTTACAGATTCAATGCAAGTCCCATCAAATTAACAACACACTTCTTTACAGACCTGGAAAGAAAAATTCTCAACTTCATATGGAATAACAAGAAACCCAGAATTGCTAAAACAATCCTCTACAATAAATGATCTTCTGGAGGTATCTCCATCCCTGATCTCAAGCTGTAATATAGAGCAACAGTAATAAAAATCACATGGTACTGGCATAGAAACAGAATGGTGGATCAATGGAACCGAACAGAAGACCCAGAAATAAACCCACACACTTATGGACACCTGATCTTTGACAAAGACACCAAAACCATACGATGGAAAAAAGATAGCATCTTCAACAAATGGTGCTGGTCTAACTGGATGTCTACATGTAGAAAAATGCAAATAGATCCATACTTATCACCCTGCACAAAACTAAAGTCCAAGTGGATCAAAAACCTCAACATAAAACCAGACACATTAAATTGGTTAGAAGAAAAAGTGGGGAAGAGCCTTGAACTCATTGGCACAGGAGACAACTTCCTGAACAGAACACCAACAGCACAGGCTCTAAGAGCAACAATCAATAAATGGGACCTCATGAAACTGAAAAGTTTCTGTAAAGCAAAGGACACTGTAGGACTACCTACAGATTAGGAAAGAATTTTCACCAGTCCTCTATCTGACAGAGGGCTAATATCCAGTATAAATAAAGAACTAAAGAAGTTGGAAAGCAACAAACCAAGTAATCCAATTAAAAAATGGGGAACAGAGCTAAACAGAAAATTCTCGATAAAGGAATATCGAATGGCAGAGAAACACTTAAAGAAATGCTCAAGGTCTTTAGCCATCAGGGAAATGCAAATCAAAACGACCCTGAGATTTCACCTGACGCCGATCAGAATGACCAAGATCAAAAACTCAAGAGACAACACATGCTGGAGAGGATGTGGAGAAAGGGGAACCCTTCTCCACTGCTGGTGGGAATGTAAACTTGTACAACCACTCTGGAAATCAATCTGGTGCTTTCTCAGACAAGTAGGAATAGCGCTTCTTCAAGATCCAGCTATACCACTCCTAGGCATGTATCCAAAAGAGGCTCAAGTACACAATAGGGACATTTGCTCAACCATGTTTGTAGCAGCTATATTTGTAATAGCCAGAAGCTGGAAACAGCCCAGATGCCCCTCAACTGAAGAATGGATACAGAAATTTTGATACGTCTACACAATGGAATATTACTTGGCAATGAAAAACAAGGAAATCATGAAATGTGCAGGTAAATGTTGGGATCTGGAAAGGATTATCCTGAGTGAGCTATCCCAGAAGCAGAAAGACACACATGGTATATACTCACTCATATAGACATATAATATAGGATAAACCTACTAAAATCTATACATCTAAAGAAACTAATCAAGAGGGAGGACTGTGGCTAAAATGCTCAATCCCCATCCCGAAAGGCAAAGAGGATGGAAGAAAACAGGAAACAAGTTAGGAGCCTCCCACAGAGGGCCTCTGAAAGGCTCTGCCCTGCAGACTATTAACATGCTCAAAAACACCAAACTCAGAGAACTCAGACACGAGGCATTAGAAAATTAAGTTTAATTTTTTCTAAGTAACAAATGGAAAACAAATAGCAAAGCCATCTCAATCATATCTACAAGAGATACTGACTAAATTTTAAGACACAAACTGGTCGGAAGTAGCAGAAGAGAAAAGTATAACCTATGAGGACAGTAAGTACAAATGAGAAAATTGGTATGGCACTATTGACATCATGTAAAGTAAAAATGAGGATGTATTATTATAGGAAGTTAACAGACATTCATAATGACAAAAGAGACAAGTTAGGATTTAGGTACAAAAAGTTGTATCTAAATATTCATTCGATTAAAAGAAGATTTTTTTTTTTTCAATGCAGTTTATTCAGGAACATTGAACAATCCTCGGACCCCGGGGAAAGCCAGCCCACAGCTTAAATAGCCTCTGGGTAGCCAACCCAGGCGTGCCACGGGGGCAATGCAGATAGGTCCACATACATGTAAGCAAGCCAGATCCTCGGCCTTAGCCAAATGTGGAGTTGTTCGTGACAGAGAGCACTCACCATCGGGAAGGTGGAAGGCGGAAACCAGCTCCATCTTTAAGGCATAGCATTCCGCAGCTCTCTACAGTTCCCCCTTTTTGTTTTAGACGCATCAGGCAAGAGTAGAGGTCTGATCTCTGATATTAGAAATGAATTGGGACTTTGTACAGATGTTCATTTAGGTGTCATCCACCCAAAGAGCATCGGACCCGTCCGATACCTTTTTCTCAGAGGCGGGACCTGGGGCATCAACCCGCATGCAATCAGACATGCTCTTCTCTGGGTCCAAAGCGGCTGACCCTGAGTGCAGTGCTTAGCCTCGCATCCTGAGCGTATCATTTTAGCTTTTTATGGTATCCAACCATGCTTGGGGAGAATGTCTTGCTTCAATGGCTGTAAAGGCCTGAATGATCATGGCTGCATCACACTGTTGTGAGACTCTAATCTTGCATATATACCACAGGCAAACCAAGGAGACCAACACCAGAAGGCCTGCTAACACTCCCATGCCCGCCCATTCCTTCAGATGATTTATGGCTGCAGCAATCCATGTTGATAATCCTGTGGGTAGTCCTGCGTCCACTCTGGTAGAATTTACTGTGACAATGGCCACTCTCAGCTGCTCCATCGTAGTATCGAATTCTCCAGTCCAATTACCTAAAATATAGCTCGACAATTGTTTAGACAAATTTGCAGCGCAGGAAAAATTCTCATGTTGTATGCTAGTGACACAAAGTCCAGCATACTTTCATTGACAGCCAGGTTGAGCGATTTGCCATAGGGTATCAATTTGCTCCTGCAAGAGGTCAATCCTCTGATTGAACACCAAGAAGATTTTAAAAAGTTGTGAGGCAAGGCTCATGAGTTGGCTCAGTGGGGTAAAAGTAATTGCTACCTAGTGTGAGTTTGAGTGGAAGGAAAAAACTTACTCCTGTAAGTTATTCTTTGACCTCAACATGAGATCTGTGGCCAGCCCATAAGCACTCATCTGTGTGCATACACTTGCACATAGATACATCCATAAAATATAAAATTTTAGATTGTTAAGTAAAGGGAAAAACAGACAAGCTCACAAACATAGGGAGAAAAATTAGTACCCATAGCTCAGTAAATGATTGGATAACTAGACCAAAATTTAATAAGCACAAATATTACATGAACAGTACTTCCAACTATATTTACTCAATGTTTATGTAAATGAGACTTCATAACTACATCTAAACAGCTGAAGACCACGTTTGGGACATGTACAAATCAATTAGTCTAGAAGGTTTCCGGGGTTCTATTGAGACCCGAGGAAGGTAGCTAATGATAGCTGTATTATTAGAATTTTGTCAACTTGATACAAGCTATAGTCATCTGAGAAGGAGAACTTCAGTTGAGAAGATGTCCCAGTCCGATTGGCATGTAGGCAAGCCTGCAGCCATTTTCTTGATTGAGTCAATAGTCAGCCCAGTACGGGCAATACTAGGAGGTGGCCCTGGGTTAGAGAAGAAAGCAAACTGGGCAAGGCAAGAGGCAAGGCAGTAAGCAGCATTCTTCCTTGATTCCTACTTTAGTGCCTGCCTTGGACTATAACCTGTATAATAAATAAACTCTTATTTCCCCAGGTTGCTTTTGGTCATGGCAATGGCTTTTGATCATAGCAATAGAAAGCACACCAAATCTGGAACCAAAAATATAATGTTATGTATCCCTAAGCTATAGGAGTGGGCTTTCACACTTTAAACTATACGACCAACTAAATAGGCTAATATTTTTTTTCAGCAGCAAGATTTAATTTAGAATAAGCACTTATCATTGATGTTATATAAAGTGCAACAATAATCCTTTATATATGATACAGTTCCAAAAAGACACATTTTATCATCCTCTTAAAGAGTAGACATATTTTGGCTCCATAAAGAAACCAATATTATTTCATAGTAAAAAATAATTTTAGCAGTTGGGGCACCAGGCATTTCTGTGTATTGTATGTATTTCTATAGAAAATTGTGTATTTCTATAGAAAACTGAAATGCTCTACATAGCCAAAATATACAGATGAGCAAGAGATTTCTCTTAAGTAGAGCCAGCACTATGACTCACTCAGGTTCAAGAATCATTAAAGCAAATCCACCATATTGTTTGTGTTCATATTAGAGACATCGTTCTGTGGAGAGTCCTTAAAACACACATTTCCTGTTTTTCATCCCATTAGCCTTTGGGTGCTATTACAGAATTTGCGAAAGGCAGCAGTTTTGAAGATCATATATGGAAGGTGTTTCAGTACATTAACAAATGGTGTCGTATCATTGTCACTGATTAAAAGTTTAAGCTTGTTTATGTTTGTCAGCAACCATAATGATGGTGCTGTTAGTCTTAATCATGTCGGACTGACCTGGTGACATGGACATGTAATCTCAACAGAAGAAGCTAAAGTTGGAGGATCAAGTTCAAGGCCAACCTAAGCTACTGAGTGAGTGCTAGGCCAACCTAGACAAGTTAGACCCTCTATCAAAATCAAAAAATGAAAAAGAAGGCAAGGATATAATTTATATATTAGATTTCATTGATTGCCACAATGTTAAACACATTGCAAAACAAAAACAAATTGATATTCAGCATTTCTTGAAGTCAGCATTTCTAGAGTTGGCACTCTTTGTCTCCTATTAGGTTTAAATCTGCAGACACAATTGCTACTTGGTAGAGACTGGTTAACTCACTCAGTCAGTCCTGACAGTGCGGACTGAGGTAGGTGGAAACTGCAGTAGGGAAGGTTTCTCAGGCCAGTGGGCGAGCACCAGAAAGTCAGGCTCTCCATTATTTCTAGAACCGTTGATCCAAATTGATGGATAATTTCTTTTCCCGATTCAAATATTTTAAGTCAACAATGGAACATTTTATATGACATTTCACTTATTTTCCTCTGTTGAAAAATAGAAGACAAATGGTTGCAGGTTTAAAGAATTCAGACAATCTTTAAGTTACAAATTTATTAATCCACCATCACAGGTAGAAAATGAGCATGTTCTGTTTTCTGATGATTTTATCAGAGAGTAATGTGATTGGGACTGGGACACCATGAAGATGCTGAGATTTGCTGGGATGGTTTAGACCTTACTACCATCAGAAATGCTTCTATGAGACTGAGGAGAGGAACATTTGGCCTCTCCAAAGTTCATCTTTAGCAAGCACTTAAATCAACAAGTTCAAGGAGTACCATTATTTTTCTTACTTTAGAAATTCTATATTTTATTTTATTTTTTATAATTTTTGTATTACTCACAGGTTTACTTTGTATCACAGCCTTAGCCCCATCCCTCATTCCCTCCCAATCCCACCATCCCTCCCTCATCTCCTCCCTGCCCCTTTCCAAGTCCACTGATAGGGGAGGACCTCCTCCCCTTCCATCTGACCCTAGCTTATCAGGTCTCTTTAGGACTGGCTGCAATGTCCTCTTCTGTGGACTAGCAAGGCTGCTCCTCCCTCGGGGAGGGGGGTCAAAGAGCCAGCCATTGAGTTCATGTCAGAAATAGTTCCTGTTCCCCTTACTAGAAAACCCACTTGGATACTAAGTTACCATGGGCTATATCCGAGCAGGGGCTCTAGGTTATTTCCATACATGGTCTTTGTTTGGAGAAACAGTCTCATAAAAGACCCCTGTGCCCTGATATATTTGGTCCTTGTGGAGCTTCTGTCCTCTCCAGGTCTTACTAACTCTCTTTTATTTCATATGATTCCCTGCACTCTGCCCAAGGTTTCGTTATGAGTCTTAATATCTGCTTTGATACACTGCTTGGTAGAGTCTTTCAGAGGCCTTCTATGGTAGGCTCCTGTCCTGTTACTTGTTTTCTCCTACATCCAATGTCCGATTGTAGAATGGCAGAAAAAGACTTAAAGAAATGCTCAATGTCCTTAGCCATCAGGGAGATGCAAATCAAAACGACCCTGAGATTTCACCTTACACCCATCAGAATAGCTAAAATCAAAAACTCAAGTGACAACACATGCTGGAGAGGTTGTGGAGAAAGGGGAATCCTCCTCCTTGCTGTTGGGAATGCCAACTTGTACAACCACTTTGGAAATCAATCTGGCACTTTCTCAGACAATTAGGAATAGTGATTCCTCAAGATCCAGCTATACCACTCCTAGGCATATATCCAAAAGATGCTCAAGTACACAACAAGGACATTTGCTCAACCATGTTTGTAGCAGCATTATTCATAATATCCAGAATATGGAAACAACCTAGATGTCCCTCAGTTGAGGAATGGATACAGAAATTGTGGTACTTTTACAGAATGGAATACTACTCAGCAATTAAAAACAAGGAAATCATGAAATTTGAAGGCAAATCGTAGGACCTAGAAAAGATCATTCTGAGTGAGGTATCCCAAAAGCAGAAAGACACACATGGTATATACTCACTTCTGTAGACCTATAAGATAGAATAAACATACTGAAATCTATACACCTAAAGAAGGTAAACAAGAAAGAGTATTATTATTTTAGGGAGAAAAACTATAATATAGAAAACGGTTACTTCGAAGAAGCAATGATTTAGTTATTCCTTAAACAGTTCCCTCACTCAAAATAAATGAACACTTACTAAACATTATTTTTACAACACTGTCTCATAGATGTGGAGAAAACACATAAAGAAGGCAATTATCATGGCTTTAAGATGATGAATTTAGCCAGAGAGACAGATGAGTGACAGAGCCACAATATAATGAGATGTGTGCATAATAGACTGTTGTAAAAAGTGATGAGATCAGAGAATAGGTCTTGCTGTGCAAGGCAATCAGCGTTTTCAGTTACAAGCAAAGGAGGTCTCTCTGGTGGTTCAGGTACAAAAGATTCATTTTAAAATAAAACATGTACAGTCCCCAGATGACTAGAGAACAAGACCCAGGGACTATGAATCTAGGAACAAGGACCAAATCCATTGCACAGAATTGACAGAAAGTAACACTAGTGTTCCACCATGTGACACAGAGCCAGGTTTATGGCAATATTGTTCATCAACTGACAACCAAAGGGCCCTGTGGGGATGGTCCTGATGCGTCAAGTTCACAGTCAGGGTGACAGACTCTCTCTGCCAGTGTCACACTGTGACACCCTAGCTGCCATGAAAACTGAAAAAGCAAGTGTCCAGTATGTTCTTCTTTGTTAGGGTCTATCTACATTTTTTCCTGTAACCTATTCTCGGGAGGAACCAAATGCGCGCGCGCGCACACACACACACACAAAATGGATTTGCTAAATTGTAAGTATCCTGGTGCTGGCTATATGGCCCTAATCAGCAGGAAGTAGATAAAAAGATCTACAGCCCTTTTTCCAATTAATCTCCTACCAAGGTCTGGGGGTTGGAAAGGAGGTAAAGGTGTTTAAGAACCCTAAATAAAGTAGGTTTGGTGAAAAATATAAGCCTACAGTGCACTGTGGATGGTGCTTTTTAAGGTTTGGGTATATAGTGTCCCCACGGGCTCATGAGTTTGAACACTTGGTCTCTAGTTGGTGATACTGTTTGGAGACATTGTGGAACCTTTGGGGAGTAGAGGCTAATTGAAGGAAGAGGATCTGTGGTAATGATCATCCTTGGGAGTTATAGTATGTCCATGCTTACTGCCTCCTCACTGTTTTCTAATCTAGCCAGATGTGAACAAGCAAAACCACACCAGTGCTGGCATAGCCAAGAATAGCTCTAACCATTGTGCTTGACATACCATGATGGGCCCCTTTAAGTTGCTTCTTGCTATGCATTTGGTCACAGTAACAAGAATGCTTGTTGATACGGTTGATACAATGTTGAGGATGAGAGGGTGTACATATTCCATAACCATTTCTGAGGCCATAGCTGGAACACATTCCTATAACCAAAGAAAGACAGAGTAACAAGAACAAAACAAACCAACTTATTTACTCTGTGTAATGAAAGTCATGTGAAAGAAAAGTAACTTAAGATTATTGCCTAGAGTCTGCTTTAAATAGTATTTCAACATAAAGTAATCATTTTAGAAAAGTGATCTATAGCTGTAAACATTTAAAAAGTAGCATAATAATACCTTAGGAAAATGTAAAGTTCACTTTTCTTCTATTTGAATATTTGTTTATACAACTCCACAGTGTGTGTGTGTGTGTGTGTGTGTGTGTGTATTCTTACAAGACTTTGTTTATTTTTACACAGAAAACTAAACTCAAGAATGATTTCAAAAATTCTGTGTATACTCTAGGATACTATTCATTTTTGATGCTCATGGAGGTTGATTTAAGAGCTGTTTTTCATTAGTATTCTATTTTCCTCCTACTCTATATATTTTGAATCCTTGATGGAGAGATTGACTACTTTTGAAAGATAATTTGACTACATCTTTGCTGCAGAGAAATAACCTCAGATACCATCAAAGAGCCGTCCAGTGAGTAACCCAAAATGAAGGTATAATCACTACTGTTAGCTTTTTAATTGAGCCATTTGTTACCAATGAGTAGGCTTTTAATTAATGAGTGGCTTCTCTGACATACAACACTCAAAGAACCCAGCCATGACTTCATGGCATGATGTTGTCTCTTGAGGGAACAAATGTATTTGTGATTTTCTTGAAGCAACAAAGTGATTTATCACTTACTAAATGCACTGCCATCTTGCTGACAGGGCTATTGCTTCCCTGACAAGCCCCCTCCAATGGGAACATAAATGTCTGATGGATAAAAGACTAACCTAAGATTAAGAGAGGAGAATTTTTTTTCTAATATGTGAGTTTTAGTGCATTTTAGAAAAAAAAATATATATGAAGAACATGTCTGATCAACTACAGCCATTTTTCTAGCCTCTGAGTGAGTAAAGGCCTGTTTTATTAGGTCAGGTACTTCATTAATGTTCGAGGTCTGTACCAATCAATGGAAAGGGATTTAAAAGCTGGCTTTGCCTGGGACCAATGTCATTATCCACATGTCTTCAATCAACTCTCAACTCAGGAGGAAAATCACATTACATTGTGCTTTTTTTTTTTTTTCTCACTGTATTTTGAAAGAGAATCCTTTGGTACCCTAAGTGGTTGTTTCATTTGCTTTTACCTGATGCTCAGTTGCAAATGAATTAACTGCCAACTAAATTTAGAATTCTTATTTCTTAAAGTAAAAAGTAGTTAGGAAACTAAGTTCCCCAAAGAACCTCCCTTTATTGATAGGAAGCGCAGTACTATACGATGTGAAAATGAAAGTAAACAGGTGCGGAGTGGAATCAGAAGCAACTATCAAGAGAGTTGGATGCCTGGAAGAAATGCCTGTGCTGAAGCTGGATTCTTCAGTATTTACACACTGCTGCAGCTCTGTGCCCCTCAACGCCTTATGATGACTGAAGATGTTTGGATGTAGTTAAGAATAAAGAACTGTAGCTCCCCACACACCCAATTTAAAAAAACGACCCTGTCTTTTGTCGCTAGTAATTTTAATTAATTACAAAATGCATTTATATCATAAAAGATATTTTAGAGACTAACAGATGTGAAAATCTGTCTTTGAATTAAAACTGTGAAGGTTACATTCAAGAGAAAAAAAAAAAGGAATAAGCAACCAGTGGTTACACCTGTCTATGACACCCAAAAACAACAGCAAAGACCAGCCTTGGCAAGAGAGCCCTAAAGAAGCCTTATGCCATGGCGGTAACAAACAGCTATCTAATTGGAATTACGTCCACTCAGCAGGGGGCACATAATGCCTGATTCTGGAATCTTAGCCAGTTCCCTGGGATGGGGAGGCCATGGATCTTAGAGAAGGACTAAAAACTACCATTTTACTGGTATAATAACCAAGTACCTTCTAAACACTTACCCTTACACCCAAGGATAATTATAGCTCTCACCCAATAAACAAAGAAGCCTCTCCTTGCAGCATACAAACTGCAATGGATCAAAATACAGAGGAAAACTGGTCACGTGGTACCCAGCCCCAGTTGATATGTCTGCAATACAACTCCTGCATGTAACACTAAAAACATCACAGAAAAGGTGGTAGAATGTTTATGAGGACCAGAGGACCAACAACTTTACTGTGAGATTGTGTCTCCAGGACATGACCAGACAGCTTCACCCAGGATACTTGAACAACATGGCTGCCTAAGAAAGACCTGAAGTAATATGACTCCAATAGACACACTAATCTAATGTGTCATGGAGAGATTTCACAGGGCCCCACAACTGGACAAAGAATTATAGGTAACTAAGGAATACTGAGAAAGGGAAGATTAGTCTTCTCTGGGGATGAGCCCCCTAATTAGTTAATTAGTTTTCCAAAAATACTAAAATGATCAGTCCTGAAATTACATACATATGTACACCACTAAATGGACTCCTCAGTGAGGGAGTGTGAGTGAGTGTGTGTGTGTGTGTGTGTGTGTGTGTGTGTGTAAAATGTTCATCAAGGAAAAAGAGGCTGTGGATTTGGGAGTAAGTAAGGATTAGGGGAATGTGGGAGAGACTGGAAGGGGAAATGAAGAGGAAGGTCATTATTAAAAGTCACCTAAAAGCACAAATATACATAGAGGCTTTCCCCTTCAGTTTTTAGTTTAGTTTTTTTAATTTTTATTTTATTTTTATTAACTACAGCATATCCACTTTGTATCTCAGCTGTAGCTCCCTCCCCATACCCTCTCAATCCCTCCCTCTTCTCCTATGCCTCTCCCCAAGTCCAATGATAGGGGAGTTCCTCCTCCCCTTCCATCTGACCCTAGTCTATCAGGTCTCATCATGATGTGCTTCATTGTTTTCATCTGTAGACTGGTAAGGCTGATCCCCTCTCAGATGGAGGTGATCAAAGAACCAGCCCATGAGTTCATGTCAGAGATGGTCCCTGTTCCTATTATTGGGGAACCCTCTTGGACATTGAAGTGCTATGGGCTACTTCTGTGCAGTTGTTCTAAGTTATCTCCATGCATGGTCCTTGTTTGGAGTATCAGTCTCAGAAAAGACCCCTGGGCCCAGATTCTTTGGTTCTGTTGCTCTCCTTGTGAAGCTCCTGTTCCTCCAGGTCTTTCTATCTTCCCCTTCTTTCATAAGATTCCCTGCTCTCTGCCCAAAGTTTGGCTATGAATCTCAGCATCTGCTTTGATACCCTGCTGGGTAGAGTCTTTCAGAGGCCCTCTGTGGTAGGCTCCTGTCCTGTTCCTTGTTTTCTCCCTCTTCAGATGTCTGTCTCATTTGCCTTTCTGAATGAAGATCGAGAATCTTACCAAGGGTCCTCCTTCTTGATTAGCTTTTTTAGGTGTACATATTGTAGTATGATTATCATATATTATATGTCTAAACTTATAAGTGAGCATATGCCATATGTGTCTTTCTTTTCTGGGATACCTCACTCAGGATGATCTTTTCTAGATCCCACCATTAGTTTTGTTTTTAAACTCAAAACTTTAGACATTTTTATATGAAGACTTTAATCTTTTATGAATTTTCCCTTTATATACTTGAATGGGAGGAGGTAAAACATGATTTTATAGCCATTGAATTAATTTCTGCATATTATTTAGCATGCCAGATCTTCAATTTTTTCAATGTGATTATTGATGACTTAAAGAAATTTAAGAAATATGCATGTATGTAGAAATAAAAAGTATTATCAAAAATTATTCTCATTATGCACAAGTTAAACAAAATGCGATTGTTATGGGAGCCCTATCTATGTAATTGGCATTCTGATTGTCAGAAAAAAGATACTGGTAGGAGGAAGATTTATTTATGAAGTTCGGAGCTAATATTGCCAGAAAGACCTACCACATCTCTTATTTTTTCTCACAGTCTCCAATACATCTGTTGTCCAGGAAACTAAACTCTAACCTGCATTGATTTGAAGCAACAGCATGCCGTGTGTCATGATTGAGTGTATAGAATTTGGGGCCAGAGTATTTGAGTTCATACCTAGTTGCCATGCCAATATTTATATGTGTTTGGCAATGTTGATTACATTCTCTTAGATATCCTAATATGTAAATTATATACATAGTCACTTCCTAATATGGCAAACATAAAATTAAATGCATCAATACTGATAAAGCCTGTACATAAATGCTAAACACCTAGAGGAAACATTCACTGATTTTCATAAATTAATTACTGCAAATTATAATATCATATTTTTAAAATACCTATAAAAGATATGCTAATTTTGAGTATTTGGTATCATTGACAAAGGCTAATATAGTCCCCTTAATAAACAACTTGGGTTGTAATAATAATTAGTTCAATTTACTTCATGGTGGATTTTGCCCACTCATTTCTAGTATTCCTTTTATTGGTATTTTCCAGTAAAACCCAGCAATATTTCAAAAAGGAAAACATTCTTTTCTGTCTGACCCAAACTAACCTTCCATCCTACACTTTTCTTATCAGTGGCCTCCATTCACTCTTTCCCTCCTTTTATTGAAAATAGATTATTTTCTTACATAATGTAGCTTGATTCCAGGTCACCTCCCCTCTGTTCCTGACAGTTCCTTTCCACCTCCCTTCTCACCCAGATCAAAACTGTTTCTCATTATAGAAGAACGGGCTTCTAAGAAATATTAGTAAAATACAACCAAATAAAATATAAGATAAAACAAAAACTATCACATCAAAGTTGGACAAGACAAACCAACAGAAGGTAAAAAGCCCAAAGGAAGGCACAGGAATCAGAGACCCACTTGTTCACACACCCAGGAGTCCCGTAGAAACACTAAACAGGAAGCCATAATATATGAAGGGAACTTGTTGCACATCCATGCAGGTCCTGTGCATGCTGCTTCAGTCTGTGAGTTCATATGTGCATTTCTCAGTTGATATAGACAGCCTTGTTCTCCTAGCGTTCAACAGGATTGCATGAGCTCTGAGGAAGGAATTTGATAGAGACATCCCATTTAGACCAGAGTTTGTTTTCTCTTTCTCTCCCTCTCTATCTTCCCCTCTCTCCCTCTCTTCCTCTCTTTTACTCCTCCCTCCCTGTCTCAGTCCTGTTGCTGTCCCTCTACCTTTACATCTACCTCACCCTCCGCAAAATGTCTGGTTGTTGGTCTCTGTATTTGTTTCCACTTGCTTCAGGAGGACGCTTCCCCGATGATGGCTCAATAAGGCACTGATCTATGACTATAGCAGAATATCATTAGGAATTGTTTTATAACTCCTTTTTTTGTTTTTGAAGACCAGCAGTATTTGGTTTTACCCTAGGTCTCTGGGCTGTCCAGTCTCTGGTTCTGAATAACCCAAGCAGTGTTTGGCATACATTCCAATCCATAGACTGGGCCTTGAATCAAAGCAGACACTGGTTGGTTATTCCCCTAAGTCTGTGCCATTGTTACACTGACACATTTTGTGAGCAGTTGTAGACCAAAGGCTTTGTGAGTGTGCTAGGATATACACTTCCCTTTTGGTAACCCGTACCAAAAACCAAAACCGCCTTCCCATGCCAAAGATGCTAGAACGTAGAGATGATGTTCTCTGGAGGCACCAGCTCAACCTCCCCATGTTCAATGAATTGTGTAGGTGTCTTATTCAGCAATAGGGCCTTGTTACAGAGAGTAACCAATGTCTTGACAACAGCCTGGGTGGTTTGGAGAATTTTCCTGGGACCCCTTTGCCTGAATACTCAGATGGATGTAACCCAGTTCCAGTAAGGGAAGCTTTGTTTGGTGACAAGAGATGACAGCTGGGACTCCATCTCTCTCATTATGGGGAAACTTCATTAGGATCAACTTCATATATTCCAAGAAGTTTCTACTTCACTGTATTTCCATACCACCCCTCAAATTCCCTTCAATTCTAGCAGTCTCTCCCTGCATTTCCTCCCTCAACTTTATCTTTCCTTCTCCTCCCCACTATTTCTTCCCATTTCCATCCTCCGTGTCCATAGTCCATCCATAAAATCTATTCTATTTCCCACTTCCAGGGAAATCCAAGTGTTCCTCCCAGTCCCTTCCTTTAAACCTAGCCTCTCTAAGTCTACAGATTGCAGCTTGTATATCATTTACTTAGCTCCCAATGTAAATAAACACATAAGCAAGTATATACTATGTTATCTTTCTTTGTCTGGGTTACCTCACTCAGAATAATATTGTTCTAGTTCCATCCATTTGTCTGGAATTTCATTATGTCATTGTTTAACAGCTGAGTAATACTCCGTTGTTTAAATGCACCACATTTTTTTATTCATTCTTTTGTTAGGGGACATATTTTTTATTTCCAATTTCTGGCTATTATTGATGGAGCAACAATGCACATGATTTAACAAGTGGTTGTACAAATTTGCAGCCCCACCAGCAGCTTATCTACATCCTCTCTAGCATGAGCCCTCACTTGTGTTTTTGATCTTAGCCATTCTGACAGAAGTAAGATGATATCTGAGTAGTTTTGATTTGCATTTCTCTGATGGCTAAGGACGTTAAACATTTCTTTAAGAGTTTGCTGGACTTTGTGTCACGAGCATACAACATGAGAATTTTTCCTGTGCTGCAAATCTGTCTAAACAATTGTCTAGCTATATTTTAGGTAATTGGACTGGAGAATTCGATACTATGATGGAGCAGCTTAGAGTGGCCATTATCACACTAAATTCTACCAGAGTGGACACAGGACTAGCCACAGGATTATCACCATGGATGGCTGCAGCCATGAATCATCTGAAGGAATGGGCAGGCATGGGAGCATTAGCAGGCCTTCTGGTGTTGGTCTCCTTGGTTTGCCTGTGGTGTATATGCAAGATTAGAGTCTCACAACAGCGCAATGCAGCCATGACCATTCAGGCCTTTACAGCCATTGAAGCAGGACAGTCTCCCCAAGCATGGTTGGATACCATAAAAAGCTAAAATGTTATGCTCAGGATGCGAGGCTAAGCACTGCACTCAGGGTCAGCCGCTTTCAACCCAGAAAAGAGCAAGTCTGATTGCATGTGGGTTGATGCCCCAGGTCCCGCCTCTGAGAAAAAGGTATTGGTCGGGTCTGATGCTCTTTGGGTGGATGACACCTAAATGAACATCAGTACAAAGTCCCAAATTATTTCTAATATCAGAGATCAGACCTCTACTCTTGCCTGATGCGTCTAAAACAAAAAGGGGAACTGTAGAGAGCTGCGAAATGCCGCGCCTTAAAGATGGAGCTGGTTTCTGCCTTCCACCTTCCCGATGGTGAGTGCTCTCTGTCACAAACAACTCCACATTTGGCTAAGGCTGAGGATCTGGCTTGCTTCCATGTATGTGGACCTATCTGCATTGCCCACGTGGCACGCTGGGGTTAGCTACCCAGAGGCTATTTAAGCTGTGGGCTGGCTTTCCCCAGGGTCAGATGATTGTTCAAGGTTCCTGAATAAACTGCATTGAAAAAAAAAAAAAAGTTTCTCAGCTGTTTGAGATTCCTCTATTGAGAATTCTATATTTAAATCTTCATCCCATTTTTAAATTAAGTTATTTTTTATATGTAGTTTCTTGAGTTTCTTTATATATTTTAGATATAAATCTTCTACTGGATGTGGAGTTGATGAAAGGCTTTTCCCACTCTGTTGGCTGCCACTTTGTCCAAATGACAGTGTCCTTTGCCTTACAAAGATTTCCCATTTTCCGAGGTCCTATTTATTAATTGTTGATATTTGAGATTATGTTAACAATGTTGTGTTCAGAAAATCTTTTCCTGTGGCAATGTGTTCAAGACTATTCCCTACTTTCTTTTCTATGGCGTTCAGTGTGTCTGACTTTATGTTGAGGTCTTTGGTTCATTTACAGTTGAGTTTGTAGGGTAATAAGTATGGATCCATTTGCATTCTTCCACATGCAGCCATCCAGTTTGAACAGCACCATTTGTTCAAGATTCTGCTGTTTTTTTTTTTCAATGTGCATTTCTGGACTCTTTATCAAAAATAAGGTGTCCACAGGTATGTGGATTTTTTTTCTTGGTCTTTGGTTTGATCCCATTGATCAATATGTTTGTTTTTAGGCCAATGTCATGTTGTTTTTATTACTATAGCCCGTAGTACAACTTGAAATTCGATAGCTTCAGCAGTTATTTTATTGTTTGGAATGTTTTAGCTATTAGGGTTGTATGTCATGAGCATGTGCTCCTTGAACTCACACTTACTTGCTGTTTTGTTTTGATAGCTGAGTATAAGTAACTGTATTTTAAAACAGAAAGTCGGAATGTTGTGAGAATCACAAAATAATAATAATACAGCCTAACATACACAGAGCCAATTAACAAGAAAATTTTGACTACACTTTCGATTTTTCTTATCAGTTCTCATCAAAACCCGATAGAGATAGAACGCACACATACACACACGCACAAACACACACACACATATATGTGTGTGTGTGCCTGTGTGTGTGTATACATGGCATGGATAACTGAGAGGGTAAGGAACTGAATGAGGTGCAGAAATAGGCATTTGCATTCCATTTTTTCTAATGATGAATATCTAAGGTAAACAACGGTTTGTAATATACTCAGTGGAAACAGTAAAGAGCAGTAGCTACTGCACCACTAGTTGAATCATTTCTCTCCAGTTAACTGTCCTCTCTGATCTTAAATTTTTCATGTATATAATGTGGGAAGATGGGGACAGGTAATTGGAGGAGAAGCTCATATAAGGACACATTCAGCTTGCATTTTTATCAACATGATTCTTGGTGCCCACTCTAATTTCCTGTAATTTACTTTTCACCGTAATGTTGACCACAGTGAAAAATCGCCCTGGGCATTCTTGGTGGTGTGCCTCTAGTAACATTCTGATTACTGTGTGGATTCTCCTGCATGAAGCCTCTGAAAACAATGGAGGGATTTATTAAAAAAAAAAAAAAGAAATGAAGAATCAATGGAGTCTATGATTTACTTTGGAAGGCAAATGTTTTGTTATCTTCTGAACGTTTTAATTGGCAAAGTGTAAAGCTGCATGTTTACTGACCTGCTCCAACCAAGTCACTAGTCTGTTTTTTCAGCCCTTTGATATTCAGCCATCGAGGTTATTTTAGGACACAGAATTCTTTCTTGTCTATTTCAGTCTTTTTGACATTTACTTTACCAGTCATCTGAACCACTTTTTTTTTTTTAATTAAAATGTCAGTTGCTTTAGGCAAGAGAAGTCTAATAATGATCACTATACACTGAATAAGTTAGGAGCTTACTAAATATGGTTATGATTATAGTAACTGGTCACCAAAGACCGCTAACTAGGCACTGTGTCATTCTAACCACCTACATACGTTTAACAAGTGTGTAGTTGCAAATATCCCCATGACACTGCTGCCTTCGTCTCTGTGTGTTCAACAGATGAGGAAACTGAGGTACTAGAAGGTTGAGCAATTTTGCTTGCCTTCCTCACACTTACGTAAGAGAAAAGATTCAGTTCATGCAATTGTTTTAAAGACTTGTGATTTTCTTGTATTGAAAAGCAGTATTTTAATATTTTTAAGAAAAATTCAAAAACACATCAAGACTAATACCTAAAATTTGAGAAATAGCCAATGTTTGTATGCTGATGTATCTTTTTTTATGTTTTATTTTATTTTATTATTACACTTTATTCACTTTGTATCTGATGTATCTTTTAAAAAATCAGGACTATGCTGTTGACATATCATTGGGAAGATTCTTTTTGTATTTTTATCATAAATTTAGTTTTTTCATATTTTATTACAAAGGGTATTTTAAAATAATGTTATTATGAACATAGTTGAGCAAATATACTAGTTGAAAAGTGGAGCATCTTTTGGGTATATGCCCAGGAGCAGTATAGCTGGATCTTGAGGTAAAGCTAGTCTCAATTTTTTGAGAAAGTGCCAGATTAATTTCCAAAGTAGTTGTATAAGTTTGCAGTCCTACCAGCAATGGAGGAAGGTTCACCATTCTTCACATCCTGTCCAGCATGTTTTGTCACTTGAATTTTTGATCTTAGCCATTCTGATAAGTGTAAGATGGAATCTCAGACTTATTTTGATTTGCATCTCCCTGATGACTAAGGATGTTGAGCATTTCTTTAAGTGCTGCTCTGCCATTCATAGCAGCTTTACTTGTAATAGCCAGAATCTGGAAACAACCTAGATGTACCTCAATGGAGAAATGGATGCAGAAATTGTGGCACATTTACACAATGGAATGCTACTCAGCTATTAAAAATAAGGAAATCATGAAATTTTCAGGCAAATGGACGGAACTAGAAAAAACCATCCTGAGTGAGGTAACCTAGAAACAGAAAGACAGGCACGGTATACACTTACTTATAAGCAGATATTAGCTGTATAATATAGGATAGCCATACTAAAATCTATAGACCTAAAGAAGCTAAACGCTAGTATAGGACCCTAAGGAAGATGCTTAAATCTCATTCAGAATGTCAAATAGCATCTGTCTCGATACCCTGCAGGGTAGAGCCTTTCAGAGGCCCTCTGTGTTAAGCTCCTTCCGTTTTCTTCCTCCTCCGATGTCCATCCTCATTGCCTTTCTGAATGGGGATTGAGCATCTTAGCCAGAGTCCTTCTTTCTGATTAGTTTCCTTAGGTGTACAGATTTTAGTATGTTTATCTTATATTATATGTCTAATATCCTGCTGAGACTCATAGCCAAACTTTGGGCAGAGAGCAAGGAATCTTATGAAAGAAGTGGGAGATAGAAAGACCTGGAAAGGAAAGGAGGTGCACAAGGACAGCAACAGATCCAAAAAGTCTGGTCACAGGGGTCTCTTCTGAAATTGATACTCCAGCCAAGGACCACTCATGGAGATGGCCTGGAACCCCTGCACAGAGGTAGCCTATGGCAGTTGAGTGTCCAAGTGGCCTCCATAGTAATGGGGACAGGGACCGTCTCTGACATGAACTGATTGGCCTACTCTTTGATCACCTCCCCCTGAGAGGGGAGCAGCCTTACCAGGCCACAGAAGAAGACAATGCAGCCACTCCTGATAAGACCTGATAGACTAGGATCAGAGGGAAGGGGAGGAGAACCTCCCTTATCAGTGGACTGGGAGAGGGACTCGGGTGGGGAAGAGGGAAGAGAGAGGGAGGTACAGGGGGGATACAAAGTGAATAAACTGTAATTAATAAAAATAAATTAAATTTAAAAATGACCAAAAAATGGCAAACAGGATAGCAGTGGAAGAGAATAAACAGGATGGGAGCCTATTATAGAGGGTCCTCTGAAAGGCTCCACCCAACGGAGGATGAAAGCAGATGCTGAGACTCCCAGCAAACTTTAGGCAGAGCACAAAAGTCTTATGTAAGAAGAGCGGGGGTGAGGGTATAAAGACATGGAGGGGACAGGAGCCCCACGAGAAGACCAACAAAGCTAAAATATCTGAGCCCAGGGAGTCCTGCAAAGACTAATACACCAACCAAGGACCATGCATGGAGAGGACCTAGACCCCATGCTCAGATGTAGAAGATTGGCAGCTCCGTCTCCCTGTGGGTTCCCGAGTAAGGGGAGCAGGGGTTCGTTCTGTCATGAACTCCATTGCCTGCTCTTTGATGATCACCTGTCCCTGATGATATGGCCTTGCCAGGCCACAGAAGTTGAGGATCCAGGCAGTCCTGATGATACTTGATAAGCTATCGGCAGATGGTAGAGGAGAAGATCTCCCACTTTCAGGGGACTAAGGGAAGGGGATAGGAAAGTAGAGGGAGGGTGGTTGGAACTGGGAAGGGGGAGGGAGGGGGATTTGATTGCAGTATATAAAGAATAAATTGTGAAAAAAATTAAAATTTAAATTTAAAAATAATGTTATTTATGTATCATTAAGCATTCAAATTTAAGGCAGACACCATTTACTCGTGTTCTTGATTAATAGAGAGAAACACCATAGAATTGCATGTTTACTCTCTTTAGATCAAGGGAAACAGATTTTTTTTCTCTCCATCATAGGTTTACTGGAATTAGGAATTAGTTTCCTCCCCCGTTGATTGTCCCTGTCCTCCGTACTCACTCTGGCTGATTCCCTTCTTTCCCCTGAGACTACGTCTCCTGCTTTCACATTATATATATTCCACCACCACCTACCATTCCTATTTCCTGAGAGTATCTGGGATATGACTATTTCCAGAGATGGTGAGTGATCAGACAACCTCTGAAGGTGGAAGATAATGAGACACACTGCAGCTGAAAGGATGGAGAGACGTAGAAAGAGATGGGCAGCATTAGCTGTACGATTGTTGAACCTGATTTCCAAAGACAAACAAAACTGACCATGAACACGATGACCTCTTATGTAGTCTGTACAGTACCAAAATCAGGGAGGAAGTGAGGCAGATGAAGAAATGGAGTCAGGAATGCTAGGCTGATCTTGGACAGAAGACCTCCAAGTTCTTGGAAAGCCAGTCCAAGGTAGCAAGGTAGAAAGGTAGCAAAGGGGGCAATGGAAATCCTTTTGTAAAGTTTTCTTTTGGGAGTTTCTCTTTCCAAAGAATAAGGATTATTATTACTTTACTTTTCAGTTACCTTTTAGGTAATGCTTTACTGTGGTAGAACATTGCCCTGAGGATTTGCTGGTAAGCTAGAAGTTTGACATAAAACATACCAACTAAGAAGCTAATATAAACTGAGTAACTCCAGAACATTAAAAATATGCAAGTATTAATGTGCATATTTTATTGCCTTAGTGATGGCTAAGACTTCATGTAATTTTGTGTGTGTGCATGCATGTGTGTATGTGTTTGTGTTTGTGTGTGTGTGTTTGTGTTTGTTTGTGTGTGTGTGTGTGTGTGTGTGTGTGTGTGTGTGTGTAGTTCAGTCTGAATCTGAATACAAATGAAAAGGACAGCTATGGGGCAGAAGAAGTTACTACCTGTGTAATACAGAAAAACTATCTGTACCAGTAAAATAAATGAAAACGATATGTATTGTTTATTTAAAAACAGAAGCTCAGAATCCAACTGTGGTTGCTCATACCTATTTTCTCAGCATTTGAGGAGAAGAAGCAGGAGGATCAGGAGTTTAAGGTCATCTTCGCTCTATAGCAAGTTCTAAGCATACACGAGGAAACACAGCTGCAGAAGGTGTCATTTCTCCTCACAGCTTCACTTCTAGTGCAGCTTGAGTATGCCACATCCATGCAATGCTCTAGTAAAAATATGAGTAGGACAAAATGCCTCCCACAGAACTGCAACCTCACACATACTTTACAAGGTCACATTACATGCGCAATCACATGGTCATCTTACAAACAGATTCACACGGCAACCCTACGTACCCATTTCTGTTTCTATGTTTGTTCTCATCTAATAGTCAAAACTTATTCCTGTGCTTTTATCACACTGGGCACGCCTGCTACACAACAGGGCCCCCTATGCCATCACTTCCTTCAAATTCCTCTGCGATATTAGTTATCAGAGAACTGCCAAGTAGTTCTATCAGGAAACTTAAAAACCAGCAATGATTGCATCTTTCTGATGCCCCTGTTCCCTACGGGCTCCTGAACCCAGTCATTCACCTCTCCCCTCTGTGTGTCAGACAACAGCCTTGCCTCTGATTTACCCATGAGTGTGCTCTTGAGCCATGTCCTCAAAGAAGAGACAAGGTGGCCTGACTCTCATACTTTCTAGGCTGGTTCTCACTTAATAGATCTGTCTCTTTCATTTAATCATAGAACTTATTGGAAATATGCCTGGAGCCACAGCTCAGTGGTTCAGAACACTCCTGTTGTAGAGGTCCTGGGTTACATTCCCAGAACCCAGTGGGAACTGGTAGCTCTGGTTCATGGGGATTTGGCACTCTCTTCTAACCTGGGCACTGCATACACATAGTGCTGACATGTATGCAGGAAAAGCTCCAGTACACATTTAATTTTTTTTTTTAAATAATTGGCCTGGAAACTTCAATGAGTGGTCTCTATTTCATACCCAGAGTATTCTGTGTATTGTTCTGTTAGGCAATTATTCTGTCAATATATACTTACTTGGTTACTTGTTCACCTGTACCCATATTCTATTCAATAAAAGTTAAATTGCATGAGCTCAAGGGAGTTGTTTTTTGTTCTTCTATCCTAACACTCAGGGAATAGTCTTAGGTCATCCAAAATATTTCTGAACATATAAATATAGTCTTTATTTCAAAATATTACAATGATTTTTAACTTAGTTACAATTTATTCATTTATATCCCATCTGTAGCCCCCTCTCTCAGCCCCTCCCAACCTGACCCTCCCTCCCTCTTCTCTTCCCATGCCCCTCCCACAGTACACTGATAGGGGAGGTCCTCCTCCCCTTCCATCTGACCCTAGTCTATCAAGTCTCATCAAAACTGGCTTCATTGTCTTCCTCTGTGGCCTGGTAAGGCTTCTCCCCTTTCAGGGAGACTTGGTCAAAGAGCCAGCCATTGAGTTCATGTCAGAGACAATCCATGTTCCCCTTACTTACTAGGAAACCCACTTGGATACTGACCTGCCATGGGCTATATCCCTGCAGGAGTTCTAGGTTATCTAGATGCATGGTCCTTCTTTGGTGTATCAGTCTCACAAAAGACCCCTGGACCCAGATTTGTTGATTTTGTTGCTCTTCTTGTGGAGCTCTTGTCCCCTCCAGGTTTTCATCTCTCCCTTCTTTCATAAGATCCCCTGCACTCTGCCCAAAGTTTGGCTATGAGTCTCAGCCTCTGCTTCAATACCCTGCTGGGTAGAGTCTTTCAGAGGCCCTCTGTGGTGGGCTCCTGTCTTATTCCCTGTTTTCTCCCTTTTCTGATGTCCATCCCCTTTGCCTTTCTGAATGAAGATTGAGCATCTTACCGAGGGTCCTCCTTCATGTTTAGCTTCTTTAGGTGTGCAGATTTTAGTATGTTTATCCTATATTATATGTCTAGTACCCACTTATAAGTGAGTATATACCATGTGTGTCTTTCTCCTTCTGGGATACCTCACTCAGAATGATCATTTTCATTTCGTTTCAATTCATTTCATTTTATTTTCATTTCACCTTTGCTTGCAAATTTCATGATTTCCTTGTTATAATTGCTGAGTAATATTCCACTGTGTAAATGTACCACAATTTCTGTATCTGTTCCTCAACTGAGGGACATCTGGGTTGTTTCCAGCTTCTGGCTATTAATGAATAAAGCTGCTACGAACATGGTTGAGTTCTTGTTATATAGTTGATCATATTTTGGATATATGTCTAGGAGTTATAGATCTTGGGGTAGTATTTTTTCTCTTTTTTTTGAGGTAGGATTTTTAAAAGAAATTTCAGTATATAACTATGATACACACAGTCTGATAACTACTTGAATTTTTCTTTTTTAATTTTATTATTATTTACAATTCATTCATTCTCTACCCCAGCTATAGCCCCCTTCCTCATCTCCTTCCAGTCTCATCACGATCCTCTACCTCTGTGTCTAGTAAGACCACCCCACCAGGGAGAAATGATCAAAGGGCAGGCAATCAAGTTCATGCCAGAGACAGCCCCTATTTCTCTTACTAGGGAACCCCCATGGAAACTGAGCTGCCCATGGGCTACATCTGAGCAAGGGTTCTAGGTCCTCTCCATGTGTGGTCCTTGCTTGACTTATCAGTCTCTAAAGCCCCCCTGTTCCCAGATTTTTTGGTTCTGTTGCTCACCTTGTGGAGCTCCTGTCTCCTGAAGGTCTTTCTATCTCCCTATTCTTCCATAAGATTCCCTGCACTCTGCCCAAAGTTTGGCTATGAATTTTTCAATGTGAGCTTTAAAACTTTTGTATTGATATAAACATGCAAAACAAATGCGTGAAACCAATGCAAATACATTTCACTAGTTACGCCAGTATGTATGTATGTTATATATACACCAATGTAACATGCTACATAAATAGTTAAGTATCTAGCAATACAAGCTGAAACAATCTTTACAAAATACCAGTTGTCATTGCCTACAAGCTTGAATCTGCTTCCTGACAACTGTTTTAAAACCCTAAGGAAATGCAAGCGTGTACACTGTTAGTAGAATAAGAAATGCTTGTTCTGTATATGGGATATGGTAAAGTCATTATCAGGGCTCATCATGCTGGAAACTGTGCAAGCCTAAGGAAGCATAATGGAAAATTCTGCTTGTAATATGAATGCTTTCTCTATCCCTCCCTCCCCCCCCCTTTTGCTTCTTTTGTTGTTTTTTTTTGGTTGGGTTTTTTATTTCTTTTTTAGTTCATTTCCCACCTTCTTCACCTAGTCTATTTCCAGCAAAGAGTCAAATGAACTATTGTCCTTAAAATGTATAAGGTTTTCAAAAATGAAAAAGCATGTAAGAGGGTCATTTTTCTTCCACCGCTACCATAGTCGTTCTAATCTTATCTCAGAGACCCAAGCTCTGTGTTAACTGCAGATGGTCATCAACAGTGCCTATTCTCCAGGCCCTGCATACTAATGACCACTATTCTTTGCTTTGTCCAAGCCTCTGAAGTTTAAGAGGCCATCAGTTAGTCTGTCATGGAAGACACATAAACAATGGTATGGCCACTCTGCGATGTGATGTGTGTGTGTGCATAGACCACACATACATATTTGACCATAGTATGTTACACCCTTCAGTAAACATGAGACGTGTTTGTTTATTCACTTGTCTTTAGTTGGGGATTTTCTACTGTGCTGACAGCCTTCAGTGTTCACAGGAGATCAATTCTTGGACCTTGATATATATTGCAAACTCTATAGATGTTCCAGTCCTCGGTATAAAATGCTGTAGTGCTCATGTATATACTGTGCGTATGGACTGTGCATTTTAAACCATCTCTATATCACTAAATATACTTGTACAGTGTAAATACCATGTAAATACCATGCAAACAATTATCAGAAATATTGTTTAGGAAAGAATGACAAAGATATCTATGTAAATTCAGATGGATTTTTTGCACATATTTTCTGTCTGAATATTGTGGATTCCACAAGTGCAGGAAGCATACATGTTGAAAGCCAATTTAATCTGGGAATTTTACTCATCTCTAAAAAGGATCAGTGTATGAGCCTGTGGATGTGTTATTTGGATTTATGTAAGAGTGATACTTAGCCTTTTGAAACAAAGTAGTTAACTCTCAACTTTTCATTAGTTTAGAGGCATATTCATTCATATCCAAACATACATACATGTAACCTAGGTAGAGTACACATGTCATGGGAGACAGATGAGTCAAGAGTAAGATAATTGTGTGTATATCAGGGAATCTACCATAAGTAAGTTTGGAGGGGAGAAAGAATATAATCTGGTGATTAGATTGTCTGGAGCTTGGAGCAGGGATAAAAAACAGAAAGCACCCATTAACTTCTCAAACAGCAGAGTGTAGAGCGTGGAATTCTTCCCCAGTTTTATATAACGCCATGGGAAGATTTCTGGTTTTGTACTCACAAGTAATGCCTTCCTTTCTTTGCTAAAAGGTCACAGTGAGTCTGAGACTCCTACAATTTCTTAGCTCAGGCTTTGTGAGCAATACAGCTCATGATATTCATTTGAGAACCCAAGAGCTCATGGCTCATTCTTCCTCTGTTTTAAGCCTTCCCATGTTGTGTTTGTGTGTTCATGTATAGTTCAGTGTGTAGGGCAGAAAGTATAAATAAAAGGTCTTCCTAGAAGTAAAGTTCAAAATCTGTATTTTTAAGGAAAATTATTTTTAGACTTTGTGGAGAAAAGAAAATTTAAGGAAAACAATAGCCACAAATTACTTTGTATTAGAAATATATTCCCCAGCGAAGCTGTTTATCTTTACCTTATTCAGTCTCAAAGGGGTCTAGTTTCTCCTGACAGGTAGTCTGTTTCAGTGGTCCAGTTTGTGAATTATTTAGTTTTGTTGCTTTTTTTCTTCCTTCCTTTTTCTTTTGTTTCCCGTAAGTTCTGAGGACTTACAATTTTGTAACAGCAAGAAGAAAGCAGGGGAAATAGAAAGTGTAAAACAACAACTTTAGGGCTATTTTTAATCTAAAAATATTTCATGCTACCACTTTAACTACGCCAGCACACCATACACCTGTTCGAATATAAGAAACAAGAAAATTTTTTCTTTCTCTCTACTCAAAAATAATTAAGGTTCTTTCCTTGCTGTAATAATTTGAAATAAATAAATTTTGAGCCTGCTTCCTGCCTACATGTGGAATGCTGTGTAGCCTGACTCAGATTTCAAGAGCAAGTTGCAATAAAAAGCCACACTGGAGCACATAGTTTTCATCTTTGAGTTATCCCCGAAGGACGGAACCTGAAAATACCCAAATAATGTTTTATGAAGAACTAGAAGTAAATTTTTTAATAATACTTAATATGGTATGAGGACAAAAAATTCAAGCAGATTAAAGAGCCTGAGCTCACTGCATAAAAAGCCATTGCTCTGCTCTCTGTATTGATCTTTTTTTTCTCTCAACTAAGAGTGGTTGATTTCAACCTCATGGGGTATTCTCAGACAGATTCCCTGAATGGGGCCTTCAGAGCAGAAGGGTCAGTACTACCTTAGAAACTATTGGGTACCAAATCCCAGCTACTGGGTCTGAAACTCTGAGGGACAGGGTCAATACTTAGGGCTTGGGCCAGTGTTCCAGTTGACTCTAAGGCAGGCTAAAGCTGCAAGTGGCAGTTCTAAATGTTAACAAAGAGTATGCATGTAAAAAGAGAAGTGTTTTCATGACTATAATGAATGATCCAGATGTTCATTGCTATTATGGTGGTGTAATGGATTTTATCAGCAAACATTTACACACAGAATGGAGCTACTTAGATCCTACAAGAGTGAATACATACAGGCCTAGCTTCAAATACATTTAATTTGAAAGAAGTTAACAGGAAACTGATTGCTGAAATACTATGTGATTAAGCACCATCAGGACAGCATGGTACCAAACGTGGAATGTCTAAGTCAGGCTAGGACACAAAAGGAAGTCTCCAGAGGTCAATAGCGATTGGTCTCTGGCATTAAGGGGGTAACTACTAGCTACCTAATTGAATAAGAAATGAGGCCATCTCCCAGCCATTGACAGTAGAGGTCATGAAAAGTCCTGGAGTGTGAAAGCGTATCCCTCAATGAAGGGACTTTGCAAAAGTATAAGGGGGGCTGTGAGCCTTAATAAAACTGAGATCAAAGCTGCGCATCCCATTTCAGGAAAGGCTTTTTACACAAAGCCATTTCACCTGGCAGGATACTATAAGAACTAAAAACATAGAGCAGATTTTTAGTCAGAGAAATTGTTTAATGTAACGTTAATCTGGAGACCAGAAACCCAGTTGGAACCTATTTCCATACCAAAGTGACTGGGGTCTTTAGCCAGCCCCAAGGGCAGAGATGAAATGGAGCTGAAGGACATAAACAGTTTATGAGGTAAAATTAATGATACCTGATGACTGCAATGAAATTGAAGGAGCAAATATAGGAATGTGTTGATTTTTCCAACTTACAAACTGTGTGTGTGTGTGTGTGTGTGTGTGTGTGTGTGTGCGTGTGTGTGTGTGTGTGTGTGACTGTTGGGAGGCAGATGTGTGTGCGTGTTCATGTGTCTATATAGTGTACAAGTGCATGGACACATGTATGGATGTGTGAGTGTGTGTGTGTGTGTGTGTGTGTGTGTGTGTCTGTGTGTGGGCCAGAAGTCAACTTCAGGTGTTGTTCCACAGGACCCTTGTTTTGTGAGACAGGGTCTCTCACTGGCCCCAAGAATTCACTAATTTCTATGCCTACAGTGCTGGGATTACAAGCAGGCATCGCCATGCCTGGCTTTTTACTGGGGTGCTGAAAATTGAACCCCAGTCCTCCTTTTACCAACCAAGACTGTCATCCCTCCCCCAATATTTTAAAACATGGAATTTTTATTTTATTTCTTTCCTGATAGGCCATGACACTTTAAAATAAGCTGATTCTTTTTGATTCATACTTAATAGAAATCACACAAATATATGCATTCTCAATTCTCTGAATCCTTGGTATTAGATAAAATCTCATTAACATACACACTTTCTTCTAAATTAAATATTCACATAACAATATCTTTATAAAGTAACCCTGCCTCTGAACTCTCTTTTGTTTTCTTCAAATTGATTAGAACAAATATAAAGAAGCTAAGCTTGGCATTATTGCTGTAAACAAGAATTCAGTTCATTTGAAGAGCCAGAACTGACTCTCTGCTGAGTCCATGAACACAAGCTCAGCAAGTGCTCCTGATTTGCCCTGGCAGTCTGACAAATGAGCTGCAGCGTACACACAAACGACAAGAAGGACAAGATGGGTTTGTGTTCCAGGTGTGGGAAGGTAATGAATGGGTGTTGCCAAGCACGCCCTGAAATGAGCTCTTCCAGTGACACCTTGGGGAGAGCTTGCTAATAGCAGCAGACCTACTGCAATTTAAGAAAGATTAGTGTGTTGGCTGTAGCTGAAGGAATCTAATTACATTTTATTTCTCCCTTTCTCCTCTTTGTATGAAAAAGCAGACCATATGCATGAGTGGACCAGGATGTTTATCTTTTTCTTTCAGGTGGGCTCTGCCTAATATTATAAATTTTGGAAAACATGCGGGAGCTAATTAGTCATGGGGGAAATTAGTCCAAGCAAATTAATCACTGCAATTCAGTTGTGCCATTCTGTGGCTCAGAGATTATTCAGTGGCTCCTCCTCCTTTTTTACCTTCTATTATAATAAATTCATCCCTGATGCTAACATGCCCTGCCAAGGGATTGCCTCTGGTTTCCCACACCCATTTTCTTGATGTAGTCCTTGCCCATCATCCAGGAAGACTTACATTGAGCAAAACCCTCCAGGTTTCTTCACTGTTTTTTGTTTTGTTTTGTTTTTTGTTTGTTTTTGTTTTTTTGCAGGAGAAATTGTAATGTATAGAAATACATCTCAATGCCTGTCTCTCTTTCTTGCCTATATACCTGCATCAAGAATTTAAAGATTATGCTATTTGAGGATGGTTTTGATAAGCCTTGAAATCAGAAGGTGTAACAATGACCCTAGTTCTTCTTATGTTGTCACTAAATGTCCCTGAAGGGATTGGGGTCAACACGTGTCAGATTTAGTTAAAAGCTGAGACTATTAAGACATGGAACAGAAAAAAAAAAAAAAAAAAGGACATGGAACAGAAGTTTAGTGGCGAACACTCATGACTAGAATGAATGTAAAAAAGTAAAATATTCTATAAGCAACAGCTTGGCACAGCATGTGACAGTATACGCTCATGTTTCTCTTTTTTTGTGTGTGTAATCTCCCAGAAATTCTGGAAGCTCTTCTCGCAGCTTTCTCTAACTGAGCCTGAAGTGTCTGAATTTCACAAAGCCATGGAGCTAGAGAGCAGCCCATTTTTACCTTGTGTCCAGGTCTTCCTCTGTGTCCCCTTCATCCCACCACACACTTGCCCTAGACTTCTGTAATCCCAGATGTGCTAGGTAAGGCTTAATGTGACAAAGAGACCACCCAGATCAGACTTTTCTCCTAACTGTGATTCCATAACAAGTAAGACTATAGAACCCATTACCAATATATCCAACTACACTCCATATATTAACTTGAGAAATGCCATGGGAAGACAGCCTATGTGGCCGAAACAAGACAGTCTGAAGGGTCACCACGGAAAGTTGTTTAGCATGATTTCCTTGGAGATGTAAAATTCAGTTTCTCCATACATTCATTTTATCAAAGATGAAATGGAGAAATATTTCCTAATTTGTAAGTGTGGACTGTAAATGTGAAGTGATCCTGCCTGACACGTGTGCATTTAATAGCTATAACATGTTGCTTTAAAAGCACTAAATAAAAGGACATAAGCCTATCTCCTATAGTGCTGAGTCATAAATCTAGCCAGCAGTATATCGGAATTCACATTGCTCCTGTCCTTTTCCAGAGGACGGAGTTTAGAGCACAACTCTCATGACTCTAGCTCTCCAGAGCCCAGTACCCTCTTCTGGCCACTGGGGGCCTAGAACACTTGTATCATACACTCACAAAAGTAAATTTTTTTTTTTAATCTCTTAAATCATCCTGGTCAAAACTGATAAAGAAATTCATAGACTCAAAGCCAAAAGCCTAAGTGTGGAGAATTGAACCTTGAACTGAGGAAATGAGGAAAGACTAGAGATAATCACCATTTCTCCATCTCTCGGTGACTTCCTGATCTTTGTCTTCCTATTAGTCAGCCACATCCGCAGAGTGGCTTTTCCAGATAATCAGTACCAAGGGGACATGCTGCGCTTGCAAGAGGGTTCGAAGCATGCTCCCTCTTTCACATCAGAGTTGAGGAAAAATTGCTTTAAGGATAAATAGTCATCAAGCATTCGCCTTTGTTACTAAGCATTTGCATGGGCTTATGTCACTGTCCATCTATAAAGCCATCTCTGCTGACTGGGAATGTGTATGCTCATGTCTCCATCCTTATGAGGAGGATTTGGCAATGTTGGAGATCAAATGTCCTACTCCACCAAAAATAAAGGAAAGCTACCGAGTTTAATGGCAGAGAGATTGGTGAAATGACTTTGTTGGAGTACCTGCAATGCCGGCTATAACTGGATCGTAGTTTGTACTTTAAGCTTTGTAAGAAGATTTAAATGTAGGACTTACTATATATGCCAAGTAACAGTAAAAATGCATCCGTAAAACTAAATAAATCGGATTTTTAATGTATTTTTTTCTTGTGAGCTCTTTAAATAAAACTAAATGTTTGTAAGCTGACTGCAATTAAAATGACATAATTAACAATTCAGAGTTATTAGACCTATTTTCTTTCTTCTTGGCATGAAAAAAAAAAACTATGGAGAAACTCATGCACAGAGGTAGGCAGGGAAAGAGACATATTATAATCCAAGCATTCTGAATTAGGATGATATATATTAGGTTAGCACCAGTATTACATGATGTTCATGGCCTTTATAGATACTTTGGCATAATTTAGTAAAACAAAAAATACTTCATTTTATACAAGAGGAAAAATCATGTTTGTTTTCAGCCTTGCCTAGACATAAAGTAGCTAAATAATTCCTATAACATTTTGGTCTTTGATTGTCAAGGTATATGATGAATCTTTGTCCTATTCTCTATTGGAACAAATTTCTAGCCTCAACCAATTATGCCCCAGTTCCACATCTGCCAAGCTGCCAGGCCATACACCCAGATACTATTTCTGACTAGAGTGTCCCTGTCTGGATCGTTTTTCTTTGTGGGTAGCCTTATAACTCCACAGTTCATTCACTTTTCCTGCCTCATTTCTCTCACAAGATCATTCACCCTTCACTTCTGACAAGTAGAAAATCACCCAGACCCTACTAATTTACAGTCTTCATCTCGGGGTGTTAGACATCATTTCTTTTTTTATTTGTTATTCTAATCTTATTGACTCAGTAATAAGAAAGACTCCCTATAAAAATGATGATGAAAGTGATGCCAGTGTTGGCCTACTTTTTAAATTATTTTGTTTACGTTTCTTCTACCTCTTCCTCCATTTTCCTCTCCAATCCCTTCCAGCACCCCAATACTGAGTAGGAGAGAAAGGTTAGGCTGCTGGCTAGGGTTGTCAGGTTTCTTGGGCAAGTCCAATCCTCTTTTCAGGATATCTCTAACTTCTCATTCGACTGTATTAACAGCAACCAGGAGTAGCAGGGAGGAGCACCAGCAGCCTTCTTTCTTCTTGGAAACCCCTTTCTCTCTCTGGGTCCTGGCATGCATTCCCTGTCAGAGTCCTCAGAATTAAACTCTCAGCAGCTGTCAAAGGGCCCCCTCTCTGAACCTGCACTAGGCTAATCATTTGCTGCTGTGGACAATCTGAATCAGTCTCATCTCCTACCCCTGGGATCAAAACAAAACCATGTTTACATCACAACATGTTAGTATTTTCTTCTAAAAACATTTTAATAGCTGTAATAGCGATTTACGGTAAGCTTGGAGGAAATAAGTCCACTTGTCTGCAGTGAGAACAGAGAAAATATTGTTACTGACTGTAGTTCTCCGGGAGAGGCAGGAGAAAGTTATTTCTGTACTGTTGCTGGAAGAACCGGCAGATACCATCCTGGCATGGTATTGATGCTGTCCTCAAGATCTGGTTCAAAGGCAGAGGACCACCCTGCCATGGAAAAGTTACAGTAGTCTAGGGATCAAATTGCTATAATTACTTCAAACTGTTTTTTTCCTTAGAGGAGGTTTTGTTTGAGAAACAGATATGAAAACACGTTAAATGTTCTGAAGTCTTTCTGCAACCCTGTAAACGTTTATGCTTCTTTCTCTCCCTCCCCCCATTCATTCCTCCAGGTTTTATGTAAATATCACTATCTAAACATAGAGGTAGATGGACAGCAGACATAGACGGATGATGAGCTGATGCACAGATATTCACACAGCTAATCGGAATAGCTCATGCTACCTCTCCAAAGGTTTTGACTTTTCCCACTATTTTTTCAAGTGGCATTCTCAGACATTTCCTAGATTTTAGCTCTGTAAACACACTCTGCTTGAAAACAGGTATTTTTATTGCCCTGACACCAGAGTTATGGCACTCTTAGAATCTTAAGGAACCAAGTTAAGCCACACTGAGCTCAGTCAGAACTGACACAGAACACGTAAACATCTGTAAGCCACACCAGCACACAGATGTGAAAGACTGCCAGGTGCGACCCATTGTTGAATGGGGACTGGCAAAAGGCACAGAAGACTTGCAGTCTTAGGTATTGTGAGAATACAAACTAAATACTCCCAATTCAATGTATCTGTTGATCCATCTGAACTTCAGAAAGTTCAAAACTATATAATTGCGTTTGATTTCTACTTTTTAAGGAATATTAGCTAAACAAAGGAGAACTACCTAATGACTTTCTAGAACCAGAAAATAGGACTTTTTATTTAGTCAGTTCAAGTTTTGAGAATGAATTGCTTTCACACATCCAACTTTTCAAATTTCAAAGGGAGACTGATAGAAAACATGTTCTCATAGATTGTCCTAGTTAGGGTTACTATTGATGTAATGAAGCACCAAGGTGGGAAGTATAGGTTTATTTGTTTTATTCTTCCACCTCACTGTTCATCATCAGAAGTCAGGACAGGAACTCAAATAGGTCAGAAACCTAGAGAAATAGCCCTTGGAGAGATGCTGCTTACTAGCTTGTTCCGTATGGCTTGTTCAGCCTCCTTTTTATAGAACCTAGGACCACCATGCCAGGTGTGGCCACAGTCTCAATGGGCTGGGCCCTGTCTTATCAACCACATCAGTGTCCCACAGGCTTACCAACAGCCTGTCTTCCAGAGGCATTTACTCATCTGAGGCTTTCTCTTCTCCGATGACTCTAACTTGTGTCATGTTGACATAAAAGTAGCCAGGACAGTAAATAATGCTTCTGATACACAGATTTAAACACACATATTAAACTTAGTTTTAAACTAATTTGCTAGTATGTTTCCAAACCACTTCAACTTGTGTCTCACTGTTTCTACTAAATGTAAATATGGATATGAACTTCTATACTAGTTTGGGGATTCATTATACCAGAAAAAAAAATTACTTAGAAAAAAATTGTTCCTCTGGGCATAGTGGCACTGGCCTTAATTCCATCCTTTGAGAGATAGAGGCAAGTGGGCCTCTGTGAGATCAAGGTCTAAATAAGATTTAGAAGTCAGTCAGTGCCGTGCACACAGAAAGAGAGAGAGAAGAAGGGAAAGAGGGAGATATATATATATATATATATATATATATATAGAGAGAGAGAGAGAGAGAGAGACAGAGACAGAGACAGAGACAGAGACAGAGAGACAGAGAGAGACAGAGAGACAGAGAGAAAGACAGAGAGACAGAGAGAGACAGAGAGAAAGAGACAGAAAGAGAGACAGAGACAGACAGAGAGACAAAAACAGAAACAGAGAGAGAGAGGCAGGAAGAGAGAGAGTCACAAGCAAATAAACATGTCCCTCAAAAGAGCAATCTGGTTGCAGATTCTGATGTTTTGAGGATAATCTATTCCAATGTGATGAGTTTGCCATTTATATTCCTGAATAAAATAGGTTATGGAAGTCTGGTGTCATCTGAATAATTTTTGCTAAGGTACAAATGATATTAATCTAAATTCATTTTAAATCTAAGTGATTGAAGATTTCTCATCCCTTTGTGATGAGAAATGCATTTACTCTGCTATATATGAGTACTTCGAATCCTTGCTGTATTATCTGAAAGAACTTAATCTCTTCACTTCCAAAAACATGAGGGCTGAAGAGGAATCTTGGATGATCATGTGTTTACCTTTTTTTTAATAGCAAACATTTTTAATAATATTTTGTTTTTTATTTTTTAAATTAATTACAGTTTATTCACTTTGTATCCCAGCTGTAGCCCCCTCCTTCATTCCCTCCCAATCCCACCTTCCCTCCCTCATCTCTTCCTATGCTACTCTGCAATCCACTAATAGGGGAGGTCCTCCTCCCCTTCCATCTGACCCTAGTCTATCAGGTATCATCAGGAGTGGCTGCATTGTCTTCCTCTGTGGCCTGGTAAGGCTGCTCCCCCCCTCAGGGGGAGGTGATCATAGAGCCAGCCACCGAGTTCATATCAGAGACGGTCCCTGTTTCCCCTTACTAAGGAACCCACGTGGATACTGAGCTGCCATGGGCTACATCTGTTTTTACCTTTTCAGCATGGGGCTCAATATACAATCCCTAGAGCCCTGCTTTAAAAAATAAAAATAAAAAAGGCTCTTGGCAGTGTGCTTAGCATTCCAGTATTGAAGGGACAAGGGCAGGTAGATTCTGAATTTCCCCAATCCAGACTATCTTATTTGTCAAGTTTCAGGCCGGTGAAAGACTCTATCTCAAAAACAGGTACACGCCACCAGAGGAGTATCCAAACTTGTCTACTGTTTCCATCCTCATGCACAGCCATGTGTACGTAAAGATAGTCACCCAGCATGAGAGGTTTTGAGTTCGAGACAAGTGAGAAATAAGATAAAATGGCAATGGCTAATAGTGGGGAAAAAAAGTTAATATTTGTAACAAACTAACAAAAAATGTGTAAAAGCCAAGATCCACATTTCAAAATCCACAAGGAGAAAGACTACAACAAAATCATATTATACAAAACATGAAAATAATGTCATATAACATTTTCCTGTTGACTTTACGTTTTGGCTTCTTAGCCAGTTTTCTCATATTCCTGTTATCTCCAGGTTTCTAGACCACCATCAATGTCACTGTAATTCTGTTCAAGTAAGCTCTCCCTCTTTGGTTTTTATCTGTTTTCTGCTCTCACATGCTGTTCTTTTCCAGGTGTGCACAAGGATGGACAGGAAATCGGTGTCACATCAGGTCCAACCTTTCTACTGCGGATGCCGTCTACGCCCAGAACTGTAGGTAACACGAATGAACAAGAGCTTGGGATCTTTAAAGTTTTTGAATTATGTTCATCCCTTTTGTGGGTTTGAAATTCTAGACATATGGAGTCTACTGGGCATCGGCTTCGGGCTCCTCGTGGCTCACGTTGCTGTGGCCATCTGGTGCTGTCTTGCACACAGAAGACCAGTGAGGTAAGTCATGCCTTCTAGCTCTGAGTAAAACACGCACAATGGGAAGATCTCTGCAACATTTCCTCTGTTTTACTTTCCTTTCATACTTAAGTAAATGGAAAAAGTTTCTATGTTTCCATACTTTGGGGCTTCTTTTTCTGGACAGAAACAATCACTACTTTCTAATGAAAAATGTGCTTTTTACTTATGATAAAGAAAATGGAGCATCATTCAGCATCAAAAGATCTGGTTATATTGTATCTTGTGGTGTCCAGAAATGGCCTCAGATCTGTAGGGAAACCCTTTTCTAGCTTCCACACAGAGGATGGCCTCTCAGCATTTGTGTTCCAGCCAATACTCCCATCCCCCACGCAGCACACACACAGAAGCTAAGATCTGCCAGACACAAAGGGCTGGCTCCATGGATAACTTAGAGCCTCTCACAGAGTACAGAGCTACTAAGAACCCTGTGAGTTTCCAACACACCCACCTCTTCCCATCACGGCAATATGTCCCAGAGCTATTGATGACAAGCCACTTTCTCTGTATTATTCCCATGTCTTGCTTGAGGAAATCCTCTCAGATCTCCAACACTAATCACATAAGTTAGCAAATATCCATCTTCAAATCATGCATTAAGGTGAATCAGTCACAAAACGATGGCATTCACTAATAAAAACACATTTTAACTCTATTCGCACCCACAGTTTATATTCATGACATAATTTTTCAATTGTTTTCTATGTTCTTAAACTACTACCAGGCAGTATTTGTAGACAGATTTGAATGAGAAGCAGTTTAGAATTAAAAGAGCTTATAATGTAAATGAAGAAACAGACTCATAAACCTCAAGTGAAACATTGGTTGTGTCTATATGTGTATATGTGTATATATGTATGTATACATATATGTATAGATATACCCATATATGCATGTGTACACATATGTATATGCATAGATCTATACATATGTATGTATACATACATATATACGCATATACACATATAGACACAACCAAAATGTACATATGTAAAGATCTATGTACATGTATATAGATCTATGTATATGTATAGATCTATACATCTATGTACATACATATATACACACATATACTTACATGTATGTGTATATGTGTATATACGTGTGAATAAATACATATATATGTATGCATACGTATATACATACATATATATGCATATATATGAGTTGAGAGCTTCCAGTGTGTCCGTGTGTAGGGTGTGGTGGAGATGAGGGTGTGTCAGGTCTGGCAAACTAGAAACCGGTAGCGCCGGCTGGCAGACTGGAATTTCAAGTCAGAGTTGAAGGAACACCCTTGAATCCTAAATCCACAGCACAGGCCGACAGGCTGTAAACTGAGACAGAGTTTCTAGGCTGTTGCAGGTAAATTTTGGGAGCCCTATGCCACAGTGTAATATCATGGGTCTTTTCTAGTTCTTGGTTATTTGTGGTGTGTGCGTGTTCAAGTGGACATGTGCAGATGTGCATGCAGGTGTATAAATGTGTGTAGATGACAAAAGTTGCGCACCCCCTTTCTTTTGCTCTTCACCCCCAACCTTTGTTAAATCGACTTCTGTTTTCTGATCCAACTTGTTTTAATTTTTTCTCTGTTTTTAAAAGGTATTTAATATTTAAATGGAATCACTAAATATTCATTTCTGCATGCAGATGAAATCCAAATATTATCATCATGGAGGCCATAACCAGATAAAAATCCACAAACAAACAAGCAGAAACCAAAATAACAGTTGCAATCAGCAGTCAGTTAGCAGAGCGCCCCCACCTCCCACAGGGTGATCAGTTCCTTGGTCTGCCTACAACATGAAAGCAAACCTAACAAAAGAGGATGCTGATGTTTCAGATCCAGACCCCAGGATCACCATCCTCCTGCCCTAAGTGGAAGCATGGGTCAGTTGCTAAGGCTGCAGCAAGGAAAGGGGAGGGAGAAATGGTGGTTGCTGTGGGCTTCAAAGAGGATTTGATGAAGTGTTAAAAAGTGAAAGTGGACTCAAAGTTATGGCCGTGATGTGTGATGATAGGCCAAGCTCTGAGAAGTGGGCTGAGGAGGAAGGCAGTCAATAGCCTATGGTGAAGGTGAAAGATACAGCAAAGTTTGCCAAGTAGAACGGAAGAGCACATTCAAGGTATTCTCACTGTGTTCTTTCTTTCTTTCTTTCTTTCTTTCTTTCTTTCTTTCTTTCTTTCTTTCTTTCTTTCTTTTTTTCTTGTGGCTTTCTTTGTGACACAGTGGACTTTGCACTTTGCACATTCTAGGTTTTAGCCCTTCCCTAACTCCTGTGTGTGTGTGTGGTATTTTTTCAAATCAGTTTCAAAGTTTCATAGTTGATGCTGGCCCTCACTCTTTCTTAACCCCCTTTCCCCCTGGCCCTGCTTAAACCCTTCCTACCCCAAAGTTTTCCCTCCCATTTTCAGGTCATATGTGTCCTGTCTCTCCACTTGTCCTTGAAAGCCTCATTTTCCCCTTCTTATAGGCATGAACCCCTTTCTGGTTTCTGGTTTTGTGGTGACTACACAAACTGACTCCTATATAAATAAAACACATGTGAAAATTAGAAGTTGGGGTCCTCATATGAGAAAGGACATATGACATTTGTCTTTTTGAGCCTTCACTTATTTTGAGCCTTCACAGCTTTCAATAAATTTCAGGCCTTCCACTTTTCTGTATTTCAGCACATTTAGATGGCAGAGTAGGGCTGTCCTTCTTCCCTCAGAGCTCCATGCACATCCTGCCAGAGGGTGGACACTGGCTTGAACACAATGACCATCCCTGAGAGAGCAGGGCCACTCTTTGATCAAGGATGTTGGAGTAGCTACACTGCCATGCTACCTTCAAACAGACCCTTTTGTGTTTTTTCCAGTGTTTTTTTCTCTTCCTTGTCTTGCTGTTTTCTATTTCTAATTCCCAAACTTTACGTCAAAGGTTGTTAGTCTATATTGCCACCAAATCCAAATCCATTCAAGGCAGTAGTCTCAGTTTGTTATCCATCTGCTCATCCACCCAATTCACAGCCCACAGTGACGCCAGGGGAGGTCTTACTCCCTGAATGGAGAAAATCCTCTAAGGAGGCAGCTCTAGTCCCCTGAGATGGCTCATGAGGAGATGCACTTGCTGCCAAGATTGATGACCTGAGTGTGATCCCAGGAATCTACATGAGAAAGGGAGAGAGCTGACCCCTTCAAGTTTTCCTCGGCCCACAGGCTCCCTCACCCCTGACACATGTAAAATTATAAAGGAATCAGTCTAACCCAAACCTGATTGAATCTGAGGAACTACTGACATCTTCTACTAGAGGTTTCTCAGGAAAGAAAATGGCCTCCCCTGAGGGAGTAAAAGAAGGGTAACCTGAAAATGGAGCCTCCAACCCCCACAGAGGTTTTTTAAAATATTTGCGATGAGCAGGGGGTGTGTGATACATCTTTATCAGTGTTTCCCCTCTTCTCTCCCTCCCTTTTTTCTCCCTTCATGTTTCTCTCCCTTCCTCTCTTTGCTACTAACCTTTCTTCCCCACTCATTTCCTCTCTCCTCCACTCACTTTCTCCTCTATTTTCTCCCTTACTCACTCAGTAGGTATGCCTCTCCTTTTACTTAAGTCAGATGATCTTAAAACTTCTATAATTTTCACCGGTTTGACATATTTGATATCTCTTGAAATTATTATTTGTGTGTGCTGTCTGTATATGCTCACATGAGTGTAGGGTGATTGTATGTGTCTGGTCATATGTGTATGCAGGTGTGCCTTGGATATGTGATATGTGGGCACATGTGTAGGGAGGTCAGAGGTCTACTACAGTTGCCCTCATTGATGACTCTGCGCCTTATTTTAAAATTTATTGTTTGAAAATTTTATATATAAATTTAATGTTTTTTTAATCAAACCCACCTCCCACTCCCTTCCTTTCGACTCCTATTGTACAGCAGCATCATGTTTCAATTGCAACTTCACATATTGTTCTTAACATCCACTGAATTCACTCAGTGCTGTCAGTGTTAGTGTGGTGTACAGCCATCCCCTGGGATATGGGCAGCCTACCAGGAACAGCATCCATGGAAGACAAACTCATTCCTAAAGTGGTACTCATGGCCAGCAGTTCTTCGGTGAGTGGAAGGACAGTGCCCTTAGCAATCCCTTTTCACCCATGCTGAGCTTTTTGCTCTCTTGATTTTACGCAGGTCTGGTCTTGTCACTCACAGCTGCTACAGGCTTGTGTGTGCAAGGATATGCCCTGTCTGAAGAAGACATTCATAGCACTCACCTAGGACCTCTAGCTTTTTCAGTCTTTCAGTAACCCTCTTCCAGGATGACATCTGAATCTTTTGGGGAAAAATGTGATATAGATGACCAACTGGGTAATCCATTGTCTCTTATTCTCTACACTTTTACCAGTTGCATGTCTCTCTGTATTAATCACCATCTAATACAAAAGAAATTTCTCTAATAAGTACTGAGAGTCTAATGAATCTATGGGTTAAAAGATGATTATTTAGTATTTAGGGAAGTTTAATACTATGTCCCATTAACAGAACAATAGTAGATTTTCCTCTAGAGCCTATAACCTACACAGCCAAGGGTTTGGGCCCATTTAACAGTGTTCTGTCTTAATTACCATACATGGGTTTGACAGTGCCTGTCCCTGATATCATAGGCTATCAGAAAACAAAAGCACATTTCTAGGTTTGGGTTGCCTCCCTTAAGTTGCTGGTCAATGGAATCTCAATGAACCCCTATATAATACAAGCTATTGTAACTGGTCTTGATTACCCACCAGAATTTGTTAGTAAGGTTTTATTGTTGAAGATGCCATATATGTACTTTAGCCATAGGAAATAAATAAATCAAGCTGTAACTGCCCTGGGCTTCATCCTTACTGGCTGGCTGCTTTTCATAGTGCCAGAAGGTGTGAAGCACAAGACTAATAGGGAAGAAAAATATTCATGAACCATTCAAGTTGCAATAAAAGCCATCCCATTAACATATGATCATTGGATGAATACTCCCATGATCTGATTGTTTTCTGATTGGAGTTAAGACCTGTTCCATAACATATCTTATCCTTTTAGACATGGTATCTCACTTAATCCTGGATCTTATCAATTCAGATAGGGTGGCAAGCCAATGATTGAGAAGAATCCATCTGTCTTCCATTCATTTTTCATGTGAGTATAAGGGATGTGAACAGTTTTTTATGCTTGTATGTCAGGCACTTTACCAACTGAGACATAACCTCAGAGCTTCATGGAATTATTTTTAAGGAACCGCTATAATGTCTAATATTTTATGTATTAAGCTTACAAAAATAAAAAATATAGAAACTAAGTGAAAACATTAAGAGTGTGCTGAAGAGTGAAGATATAGCTCACTCAGAAGCATGTTCACCACACAAGCTTGAGCCCCTGAGCTTGATTCCCAGAACTCATATTAAAAACTCCAGTGTGATAAACAGTCAGTGCAATCCTAAGCTGAAGAATTGGAGCCAGGAAGACCCCTCAGCTCACTGTCTAGTCATCCTAGTCCACATGGTGAGTTTTAGGCCAGTGGCAGAGATAAGCTACTCACTCCTATTTGGTTCTGATATCATTCAAATATGTCCTTCCATCCTGTCAATATTAGTTAATTAAAATACTCTTCTCAGCAGTGCTATTATAGAACTCATTATATGGCTTTGTAACAGCGATTTCCATATTATAGTCCAAGTCTTTATGTCACAGCATGTAAAATTTCCTGCATAACTGATACCTAATATGTGCCAATATATGATTAGTTATGCTGTATTGAGTGGAACCATCACAAAAAAAAATACTTAGAGCCAATCAAACAAAAATATTACTATGGAATTTCACAACAATTTACTTTTGCCCTAAAGTTATATGAAATATTTAGCCAGGAGATGATTAAGTAAAATAACAATGGCTTACTTGAAAATAATGCCAAAATCCAAAATACACAAAAATTCATTTAAGCAAGAAAGTATCACCCTCTACAAGAAAGCCTTGACTTAAGATTTTTATTAAATGTTGTAAAAAGAATCTGTGGCTTAAGAGACCCTTCAGTAACCTGAAAAAAAATTTAATTAATTTTTTTAAAAATAGAATGTGGAGACTCGGGACTCAGACAATGCTAAGGACAGGAAAATGGCAAAGTTGCTGTTAGAGATTTCATTTCCTTGAGGTTTTTATAGTTTCCATGACCTTTATATTATCTACTTGTCCCTTTGACTGCAGGGAAAAGAAAGCAGACCCAGCTATCTTAATCAAAATGAAGAGTTAATACAAGACACAGGGTGTTTGCGAGAGCTCAAGGATAAAAACAAATGAGGTGGAGCCTCAGCAAGACGGGGCAAGTGGAACTCAGTGCCTTTCATTTCTGCCTCTTTGTTCTTGCCAGCTTTGTGATTCTCTGTAGATACGTTTCTTCTATTCTCTGTCCAATGACAAACTGTTCTTTAGAGGATGAATGCTATCTATTTGTTTTCTCCCCATAGACGTAAAAAGATGAGTCTTTTTTCCTCATAAAAGGTACATTCCAAATGAAATGTTATTCCAAATGAAAAACTTCTGATTAGCCATCCTGAGTCAGGCTCCCAAGTCTGGTCAAATCCCACATGGGTGAGACTTGGGGCATACCAGTAAAACACGCATTCCACAGACAGCAATGATGGCCCCATGGTGGTGAGAATAGGAAAGACAGTAGTCACACCAGGCCTACAATCATTTTTCATACAGGCTGGTGAAATGTCTCAGCAGGTAAAATTACTTGCCTCAGAAACCTGATGGCTTGAATTTGATCCCCAAGTACAGGGTGGGAGGAGAGAACTGACTCCTGGAATAATGTTAAAGTGGTTCACAGTAAAAGAAAATAGTATCAAATCTGTACCAATAGATCAAGATCAAAAGGTACAAGTACATAATAGACCATTGGTCCTTTCTTTAGCTATAGCCAGGTTATACCCCATCTTTTTCTATTTTAGACTGTATTATCTTTGCTTGGGGAAAATTAGGTAAAAAAACAATAATAGTTTATTATCCCATCTCATGGCCTATATGTCAGAAATATTATGTTATTTTAATAAAAAAAATTTAAAATAAGAAAACATTTTATTTACTTATGGAAGGAAATAAGTCCATGAAAATTGCTACAAATGTTTAGATATGAAATATTTCTAAATTTTTATAGTATTATAATTAACTAAAACTGGAGGCTTAGTATCCAAGATGAAAGTACAGTAGATTTCTGTGAGACCTAGTCTGTCTTCCTTGCAGTTGTCTACCAACTTCCTGTGTCCTCGTATGACTATCTTTAGACAGTCAAGTGCCTCTTCCTCTTTTAAAAGAACTCTAATCCCTTAATTTAAGGAGGTTCAATTCTTAAAACCTTACATAAACCAAATTACTTTCTAATCCGATCACTATAAGGACAACTTCAGCTTCAGCGTGTAAATTACAGAAAGTAAAATATTCAGCAAATAACAGCATGAACAACTGCAGAATGACCATTGAATAGGAGTAATGTTGCTCTTAAGAACATGGTCTTGACAAGTCTCATAACCCAAATGCATGTTTATAGGGCTGGAGAGATAGCACAACCATGAAGTACACTTGTTTGGCTCTGTTGAGTGTAATGATAGGATGCAAACCAAACCCTGTAAGAGTGAATGAAGAGAAAGAATGGCGACTATAATTAAGCCTGTTTATATTTTATATAAGAAAAAAAAAACAGGAATTTTCATGATCCCCAATCCTGGACCGACTGTATTTGCCCATCAATGATACTTATAGTTCTTTGAGAATCTAGAATGAGTGGCACAGGCTACAAAGTAATTATCGATTTCTATTATATTAAACTTTCTTTGTCATACCCATTCCCAGCACAAACGCTATGTCTCCTAATGTGAGTCTTTGAATGCAGAAATGTAGCTGCTGTTCAAGTTTGAGATTCCCTGATAGACCTAACCGAAATCCAGAAATGAATACTTATTCTAGGCAAAACCCCAAACTTCACTTATTGGCTGCTAGAGTCGCTTGTGAGTCTGTGCCAGTCCCACTAATGAGTATTTATCCTCAGCTGCCAGAATGCACTAGCACAGTGGACGAGGTTGGTCATAAGGCTGAGGGAACATTTGTACTCTCCAACGCCCATCCACTTCACCCGTAAGAACAGAGCCCATTCTCACATCCGGAGGTTGGGGGACAAATGCCAAATCTCAGTCCCCCATGCATGTCCCAGTCACTCTTGACAAGCCTACTCAAAATTAATTTTCCAATGGAGAACAGAGTCTTGAAAAATAGGATTGGGCTGTAAATGTTTTCCTAGCCTCCCTTTTCTCTTTCCTTCTCCCTATTTAAAGAAATAGTTAAGTGCTCTGTCCCTTGATACTTTTTTCTTAATTTTATCTCCAACTTTCTTTTTTCTTACATGATGTTAGAAAAAATCTAAACCAGATGCCTCAAAAGAAAGAAATTATATTCTACCCTATTTACAGTAGAGACCGAGAGATACTCGAGGCATTTTGATGTATTACTTGAAGATGGTGCAATCTGTGGAGCTGGCAACTAAAGGCATGACAGGGCTATAAAGAGGAGGCAGCATTTGCATTGAAATCTGAAGGAAGAAGAAATCACATTGAGTTCAAAATAAAGAAAGAAAAATATGGAAAGTTGTGGGCTCAAAATTGGCACAATGGATTGTTGCATATGGGAAGGTAACTGAAGAAATCGCTCTTTAAAAATGTATGTGGAAGGTTAAAGGGCTTGAACAAAAGAGTTCAGTTTACTTTGTCCTTAAAAGGAAACAAAAAAAAAAAAATGCTGTCTTCTGTTATTCCTAAAAAGTCCACTTTCTACCGCCAAACGGAGTGGATTTTTTTTTGTTGTTGTTTTCTTTTGTCACTTTGATTTAGAGGCCAAACTTGATAGAGTTCACTAAAGAGCCTATGTCACCTGCAATTATACTGAATGTAGTTAATTGATGGTATTTGAGGGGAGGTAAGAAAGGAGGCGTAGGTATTTGTAGTCTGATAGGTCTATAGGTAGACCTCACCACACCCAGCATTTAACACCACTGCTGTGTCTGACTTCCAATAACACTTTATTATTTCTCCTTTTTGCTTAAATGACAATAGGCCTAATATTCCTACCTCAGCATCCTGAACTATCCATTCCTCGCAGTTTCTCTGTATTCTGGTGAGACCATTGTGTAAGCGACATTTTCCCAAGTAAATTTCTTTTTCCAATTTGAGTACTGCAGCCATTTCCCACTAGGATTTTACCTCATCCGATTCAGGAAAGTGTTAAGTAAATGAATGCACGGATCATGTCTATATTAACGAAAGAACAGTGTAAGACTAGATGGGAAGAAATTAAGAAGAAGACTGGCAGCCTAAGAATGGGAACCTGCTTCAGAGTTCAGGTGAGACAGAGGGAGGGTTTATCTAGTACGGGAGGTGGGGTAGAATTAGGGCAGATTGCAGAGTAACAGCCTCAGGGGACAGCACAGCTGATCGTTGCTAATGAGACCATCCCTAAACCAGGAAGAAATCAAGCAACTGGACTATCCTACCATGTAAAAAATATGCTCAAATATAGGCTACAGATGCATAATTTTTATAATGTTTTTCTATTAGAGTTAATAATGTTTTTACTTAGTCATCTTGAGCAAAAATATTCATAAGCTCATAGATTTAATATTCAATTTACATTTTCTATTATACTTCAGTATGAAATGGAATCACATAGTTACAATGTTTGTGTCACTAAATTAATCTTTCATATCACTGGTGTTATAACAGTGACAAAGTGGGAAACTATAAATTCAATCATTTTAAATTTTTCTTCCCACTTTAAAATTGCCTGGTTTAAATTAGATATTAAGCTTAGCTCTTTGGGGGCCTAGGTATTCCCTGGTTGTCATTTAACTGCATTAAGCCTTTCAACTCTAAAGGTGACTTTTATTTGGCACAGTATTGTCCTACTTTTAACTTTACTTTGTGAGTCCCTGAAATAACTATGCTCTGTTAAAAAAAAATCAAAAAGTAATCTAATGTATAGATTAAGATTAACTAATGTACCTGGCACAGTTTCCTGCATGGCATAAATTTTGCCTTGTAACTAGCTGATAGTCACAAATATCTAGACCTCAATTATTTTTTTTTAATTTTATTTCCCCACTGTATCCCACTCCCTCATTCCCTCCCAAACCCACTCTCCCTCCCTCGTCTCCTACCTAACTGTTTCTAAGTCCATTAACAGGGAAGGACCTCCTCCCCTTTCTTCTGACCCTAGCTTATCAGGTATATTCAGGACTGGCTGCAATGTCCTCCTCTGTGGCCTAGGAGGGCTGCTCCTCCCTCGGGGGGAGGGAGGTGTCAAAGAGCCAGCCATTGAGTTCATGTCAGAAATAGTCCCTGTTACACTTACTAGGGAACCCACTTGGATACTGAGCTACCATGCGCTACATTCGAGCAGGGGTTCTAGGTTGTATCCATTCATGGTCCTTGGTTGGAGATACAGTCTCACAAAAGACCCCTGTGCCCAGATATATTTGGTCCTTGTGGTGCTCCTGTCCTCTCCAAGTCATACTAACTCCCCTTCTTTCATATGATTCCCTGCACTCTGCTGAAGGTTTGGTTATGAGTTTCAGTATCTGCTTTGATACACTGCTAGGTAGGGCTTTCAGAGGCCCTCAGTGATAGGCTCCTGTTCTGATACTTGTTTTCTCCTACATTCAATGTCCATCCCATTTGTCTTTCTGAGTGAGGGTTGATCATCTCACCCGGGGTCTTCTTTCTTTTTTATCTTCTTTGGGTGTGCAGATTTCAGCGTTTATCCTATCTTATATAGACCTCAAGTATTTTCATTCTGTTTCCTTGACAAAGCTCTGGCAGCAGGGGAGGTGGTGGTAGCAGGGAAAATAATGACTAATTGTTTTGGATCTTGCTTAAACCAAAATAAATATTTCTAAATTGGTTAGGACACATTTTTTCAAAAAGATGTATAAATGTTATTTTTATTTTCTCCTTTCTAGCTCTTTTTGAACTCTCACTGGCTGGTTCCTCTCCAAGCTGTCTGATTCAAACTGGTTTCTCTCGGCTTCTGACTGAATTGCTTTGCTTGGCCTTAAACTAACTAGCAATAAGTACTAATCTTCTGGCTCCTTCTCTTCCCCCTCTCTGGCTCATCCTCCCTGCTACTTGTGTGTAAAACTGTTCAGGTAAAACTGTCACACACTACACTAATCTGACTACGTCTTTCTCTTCCTGCACTGCTCTTTCATACCCTCTCTTTCCTGTGCTACTCTCATGAGAATTGGGTGTATCCTATCTCTGTCTTTCTGTCAAATTTTTCTGATCTGTCACTTTGTCTGCCCTCCAATTAGATGTCAATTTCAAACATGGCTGTTTCCTTCTATAAACTAATCTGACATCCTTGTTTGGGATTAAAGCTGCGTAATAAGGGTATGTCTGTATTCCAGCCAGATCATGCTGTAATCCAGAGCATGTCAACAGTCCAGCCAGATGACATAGATGTAGAAGGTTTTAAATGTGATCCCTTGCCAGAGTACCCATGTTGCTGGATTAACATTTGTCTACAAAGAGAATTGGGACATAAAGACTTACCAAAAACAAAACAAAATAAGAAAACCCTCTCAAAAAAGCCAAAACCAACCAACCAATTAACCAAACAAACAAACAAACAAACAAACAGACACACATTGAAGTCTTATGACCAGGGCTCTATGGGATAAATAAGACATGTTACAGGATAGTGGGCGAACATGAAGGACTTATTGTTCAAATGGAGATAGAATAAATTTCCTGAAATGCTTAGACAAAGAACAAATTTCCAAAACTCTTCATTTAATTCTTCTTTCAACTGTAAAAATAAATTATGAATAGTGAACACTTTCACCAAGGCCAAATCCAAAAGTGGTATCCTCTGCCATTATTCCCGGGATACCATGGGATAAAGGAAGCACTGTTTGTCCTCAAGAATTATTTTACTTGGCTCATTGACTTGTTTCTATCTTCTGTAACAAATCCCAACCATCATTATAGCTGAACCCCTCCCACACATACTGATATTTATTCCTCTAAGCTTAACAAATGGCAAGGAGATTAGGCCGATCAAATGTTTATTAAATCTAATTTTTCATCCTGTTTCTCCTTGGTTACTGGAGATTTTACATTGCAAATACTACACTTTCCCTATAATTTATTCATCTAATAATTCCATCAGATGTTTGAAAAAGGCTTGGATATCCTTGTATTCCTGAATAATTTTCTTTAAACTTGGCTGGCTTTCATTCTATTCTGTGGAAACCAAAAGGACATCTAAAGGCCCAGATGATATTTCCCTGTGTGGCTTTTGACATAGCAATTCCTATATTAGTGGTGGACTTCAAATTCGATTCTTGATTAGGGTTGCAAATATTAGAATTTTAAAGTAAGGAGTCCAAAGAAATACAAGTCCAAATGTTTATAATCCATGAAAAGAGTTACTTTTGTTACTGAATAACACAGATCCTGACCTTTTAAGAAGGCAGAAAAGCAATCTAATGTGTTGGCAAAATTAATTAATTTAAAAATTAGTACAGTCCTCATACTAAACTATTTAATGTGATGGTCATATGTATGACAGATTTTTGCTCTGGAGTTACACTGACATTTGACAACTTAATTACTACTGCTCTTTATAAAAATAATATTATTTCTGTTTTTTTTTTTAAATCTTAGAGTGAAATGTCATTTCTAAAAGATTTTATGATCAGGTTTTTTCAAGAATGTAAGATATATATAACAAAATAGAATGTTTACATGATTTGAAAATGACTTCCTATTTTTACTCCCTATCTCAAATTTCTTTAAACAATTCTCCGATGATTTAAGATATTATTTGCCCATATAAAATCAATCTGATGCCAGTATAGAATAATCCATTCTTCACAATGTATACACATATTAGTATATTATTATCAAGTATCTAAACTTGTTATTAATGTATTATCACTGGGCATGACTGCAGATAGACAAATAAGTGTTTGTGATAAAAATATCAAGGCCATTTTTTGATTGGCAGGTCCATATTTCAATTAGTCATGCTAAAGGTAACCAATCATGATTATTACTGTTTGCCAATATCTCTGTTAGGTAGAGGTAGTCCCTGGGCATGATTCATTTTTCAGAACTTTTCACTGTCTTCCCTTTGTTCACTGTAAATCATGCATATAAGAAAGCTGGTGCCTTACAGCCTGATATATTTCTAGGTTGGACTTGTTTCCTCCTGACCAGGCAATTGGGGGAGACAAATGCACTATAGAAGAACCAGAAACACTCCTATTAAATGATAAAACTCAGGAAGGCAGCAAGGGCACATGAGTGACTCTGTCAGAAGTAGAGCATATAGCATTACTATTACCTGTAGTTAGTGTACCAGGTGCCCTAGAAGAGACATCAGAATACTAACAGATTTAGTTATGCCACCAGAGAGCAGAGAATAGGAGGGGGATAAATTTTTTCTTAATTAAATTTATATTTTTTACATTAATTACATCTTATTCACTTTGCATCCCAGCTGTGGCCCCCTTCCTCATTCCCTCCAATCCCACCCTCCCAATCTCATCTCCTCCCATATCCCTCTCCAAGTCCACAGATAAGGAAGGTCCACCTCCCCTTCCATCGAACCCTAGCTTATCAGGTCTCACCAGGACTGGCTGCAATGTCCTCCTCTGTGTCCTGGAAAGGCTCCTCCTCCCTCATGGGGGTGGTCAAAGAGCCAGCCACTGAGTTTATGTCAGAGACAGTCCCTCTTCCCCTTACTAGGGAACCCACTTGAAGACTGAGCTGCCATGGGCTACATCTGAGCAGGGGTTCTAGGTTATATCCATGAATGCACCTTGGTTGGAGAATCAGTCTCAGAAAATACCCCTGAGAAGAGATGACTTTTTAAGTTTTCCTCAGTAACTGCTTTGTTATCCTTTTAATAGACTTCATTCACATAATTTCTCTTGAGAAGAATCCTTGGAGACACCCCTATAACATCATCAATCTGTTTTCTGGGTTAGAATTTTAATCATATTAATGAATCAAAGGATAGGATGACAACAGCCCTTCTGAAATCAGCTTACTTTCATCTTTAGAGGGAAAAAATCATGAAATCATAACTCTTATTGATTCTTTCATGTACTGTTAGCAACCATTTATCATGGCTCTAATGAGTGCTTAATTACACTGCAAGCTGAGACTACAAAAACTCCTCCTAACTCGAGTTTCGTGCACAGCTTCTGAATGATCTCCAGTACAAACTCTGGGCAGAGGGAACAGATGTTTTACCCAGCATGCCAGAAAAAATGACATAGGGTCAGGCATGTGAATGCTCCAATTAATTTATTACATTATTTTAAGGTATAGTGTGCTATATTTAAGATATAATTCACATTTAATTGAGTTCACACTCTTTATTTGATCATTTATTTCAGGTCTATTTTATCAAAAATTATTTTACTGTCAAAAAATTCTTTGGTCATGTTCATCATTCATTCCAGTAACTCAATTAATTAATTCAATTAATTATCACTGGCTATTGCAAAACTGGGGAAGATAAAAAGAGATATAAAGTGGAAAATAAATGCCATTTTTTTTTTCAAAACAAAAAAAAACCAACAAAAAACAAACAAACGAAAAACAGCAGTGACAACAAAAACCCACCTCCTAACACTGTGTAGATAAATGGGCAGCAGTACCTGCTACATAAGCATGAGGGTATGAGTCCAAATATTTAGCACTTAAAAATATGTAGTCTTAGCAACTTGTACTTAGAATCCTTATATTGGTGGAAACAGATCCAGGGAATTTACTGGTTAGACAGCCTGGCCAAAAACTGTGAGCTTTTGATTCAGTGAGAGGACCTACCTAAAAATAAAAATTAAAAAAAAAAAGTGAGAGATCAATAGAAGATATTGAAAACCTCTCACAGCCCCTGCATTCACACACACAGGCATGTAAACCACATACAGTATGCATAACATGCCTACAGTATGCACAAACACGACATACATCACTAATTAAATAAGTAAATGGTGCTTTACAGGCTAGTGAGGGAGGTGTATGTAGACCAATGATCCCAGTGCCACAATAAATATATACCAACGGCACAGAGAGGAAAGCAGGATGCTTTGAAGGTGACAGCAATATGACAGGAATGCTGGCTAAGGATTTGGGGAGGAGGAGACATCACAGGTGGACATCCATGAGATGACAAAGGGAGAGCATCTCAGGAAAAAAGAATCTGTCTAATAACAAAAGTTACTCAGATGGTCAGTGTAAGGCATCCTTGGGCCAGATAGCAAAAGAAATGGCCGCAATTAACTGGAAATTCAACATGCACAGATCAATTCAAAGCAATCTACATAGATTTCTAATTTTGTATTGCTCTATTTAGAATGCCTCTGTATGTTTCTTTAAAAGAAATAGATTAAAAATAACTATAAATAAATGCTATTTTGTTACTCTTTGTAGTTTTCTAAAAAGTGTTATAAACTGAAATTAGCTATAGATGCAGGGACATTATAACAAAATATATTAATAAGTGCAAAATAGCATATGTTTAAAGGAATTTGAGGATATCCAGAATTCTTAGTGAAATTAAACTAATTATTTCAATATATTTCTTGCATACAGTTGCCAACTTGCAATTAATTGCCTGAAAGCTTTGCAAAGAAAGAAAGTGCTCTGTAATTGCTGAGGAAAATCATGGAGGCTGATAATTAACTTCAACATTGTAATCAGTTTTCAATCAAACAAACTATAAGTCTAAAAAATTCAATAAAGAAATTAGAGTAAGTTTTCATATTTAGCAGTTTACAAAGAGGAATACTTCATTCTGACAAAAGAGGACCATAAAAAAAAAATGGTCCTCATAAAGATGACAGAAGAAGAAAGGATGGGAAGACTGTTTCTGGAGTAGTGGCTAGCAAGAATGAATTGAGTGAAGGTTGAAAAATCTGCCATGACAATGATCACTTATGAACATTTGATAACACGTGCTGTAAAAGAGAGCTCTTCCAACTGTGTACAGAGGGAATAGCTAGGATTTTGCTCTAATTTCTAAACTATCATAGGTTAATGCTTTTGTAAGACAAATGATCATTAGAAAAATGAAGCTAACCTGATGCGTCTAAAACAAAAAGGGGGAACTGTAGAGAGCTGCGTAATGCCGCGCCTTAAAGATGGAGCTGGTTTCCGCCTTCCACCTTCCCGATGGTGAGTGCTCTCTGTCACGAACAACTCCACATTTGGCTAAGGCCGAGGATCTGGCTTGCTTCCGTGTATGTGGACCTATCTGCATTGCCCACGTGGCACGCTGGGGTTGGCTACCCAGAGGCTATTTAAGCTGTGGGCTGGCTTTCCCCAGGGTCAGATGATTGTTCAAGGTTCCTGAATAAACTGCATTGAAATAAAAAGAAAAAGAAAAATGAAGCTAAAACACAAAATGTTAGTGAAAATTGAGAAGAATGAGATTATTTCTTTTCTTCTTGAATAATGTCTCTTGTTTTTAATTATATTTTTCTTTATTCTTGAGAAGTTCCTAAGGTATATAGTGATATAGGATCATATCCAACCCCAATTTCTCCCTCTCCAACTCTCCCATTTCCTATCTCCTCCAGCAGGCCCCCCTCCCAACTTCTTGACCCTTGAAAGAGCGCTATGTCCAATTACTGTTTCCCATATGTACAGAGGTGGAGGGATCATCAATGAAACCATGAAAGCCTAACAGGAGCTACATCCTCAAAATGAATGAGTTTCTCTTCTTCATCAGCTACCAACTGCCAATATTGTCTCATAAATACTGTGCCTGCAAAGCAAGTCCACCACTTTTTGCTTTTTACCCAAGAAATTTGACTATCCTGATCTTATTGTGTGATGTGATAGCCATGCCATGTCTAGAAGAGAGCATTTTATAGCACACGTCTTCATTCTATGATTGTTACTTGTTACATTCTTCTACTTCCTCCTTTGTGATGCACCCTGAGCCATGGCGGGGAGCATGAATTTGATGAAGATGTCCCAATTAGAGCTGAGCACGCAAAATCTCTAATCATGCTTTGCTGTATTGACTGCTGCCCACTGAAAAAAAGAGGCTTAGTCCTGATGTATGTAAATTAAATAAATAAATAAATATTTAGAAAAGAATTTAACAATAACCCTTAAGTAAATTAACGAAAGTGAGTTCTAGTCTGGAGTTTATGACCTCTCTAACTATGTTGGGTTTTTTTTGTTTGTTTGTTTGTTTAACCTGTTTTACAGTTAACCAGGAGTTAAATTCTCTGCTATAATGCAGGGCTCACATCCACTCAGAAAGCACTTAGTTGGCTCGGAACAGTCATGCCACTGTTCTACCAGTGGACACACCTTGTCATTCTTATACACAGTCATTGTTATAGCATGCAGGGTCTAATTCTGAGACAATCAGTATGTTTTCCCCTCTAGCACCCTGCACAGCACCACCCAGCAGCATGGAGGATATTTACCAGGAAGGAAGTCTCCCTGTTGTCTGAGACTGATTTCTGTATGTCCTGCAGCTGCAGTGTTGTCTTCAGCAATAGACTCTTACACTGTGGTCACAGAACATAACCAAGAGCAATAGCAAGACCCCTGATGGTTTGAGATCTCTCTTGGGTCTCCATAAGAAGCAGGGAGAAACCCAATGCCTTGCACAGCAGTTTTTATTTAGTAACACTTGTCTTCTAAGAACACCATTATCCACCCGTGTAGGTAATTCCGTTCAATCTCTTTTAAAATGTTATACTTTAATTAGCTTACTAAATAGTGGGCTTTCTTATACTTTTTAAGTGACATTTATAAACATTTCTTCTCCTCTCCTCTCTCGCTCTCTGTCTCTCTGTGCATGTGTGCCCATGTGTTACATGTTAAGGCCATAGCTTTAAACACTAAGCCACATTAACAGCTCCAAACATTTACTGTTATTTTTATATTATCTCATCATGAAACAATGATTAATGAAACAGAAGCTACATGTCAACTGCTCCCTGAGTTTACCGAAGATAATTGGCTAATGTACTGTTTTCTAACCAACTGAAAAGGCTATACACTCTGCCCATGGAAAGTTAATCTTGAAGCTGGAGAAAAATGGATATAAGTAAACGAATGTCACAATGTCCAATTTTTCTGTAAAGATTCTTACATAAGTTGTTGTCTTTTCATTCCCTAAGCAATTAAAAAAATACCAGGTAATGACTAATGGCAGTCACAAACAAGGCAACATTTCACCCAGAGACTTAATGTATATGAGAATTCAAATGGGAAATTAAGGTGAAATTTCATGCATAGCAATACAGTTGGAAAACAATTTTATGCCAAGAGAAATTACTATAAGTCCTGATAGTAGGTAAACAATGAATACAAAATAAAGTAAGGAGAAGCAGTCAGTTTGAAATTGACAACGTTTCTGACCAATGAGGAGGGCACAGAAAACAACCTGGAGAGAAAGGGATTCCTTGCTCACTGTAAACCAAACAGTGCCATACAGTTATCGGGTACCTTGAGAAGACACAATAAGGGCTACATCACAGAAGTCAGTCGCTAGGGAAGCAGAAGTCAGTCAGGAAACAGGAGGTCTTATCTGCTGTTGGAATGCTTACATGGAGCTGGGGAGCTGGGGAACTCATAAACAAGAAGCACTGTGGGAGACTTTCAGACTTCCACAGCTATCACCCAATTCCGGTTCAAAACTACCCTGGGAAACATACTTAGGAACCCAAAGCAAAGACAAGTAAGAATTTTAAAATATAATTTAAGCTTCCCCTCATGGTAGTAGCATCATGATGTGTCTTCTGAACTTTATACACACCTGTCACCTTGAAATAAGATTTAGTATGTATGAACTTTTTCTCCTTTGTTCAGTCCTATTTTTTTATTTTTAAGATAGGTTTTTTTTCTCTTTCAAATGTTATTGAGGACTCCCAAGAGCTTTTATTAATGTGGTTTATATCTACCAAAATTTTCTTAGAAATTAAAACTAATAAATATTTAAGACTATATTTCATTTATTTTAATAATGTGCTATATATTACCAAAAATATCATTAAAATATTCATTATAGCATGAATCTATATAATAAAATCATTGTTTTTGAGAACTGAATTTTAAACACTGTGTAGCTTTAAATTATCACATTCATAGATGAAAAAGATAAGAAAAAATATTCTCAGGAGATGTAGCTAGCAAAAATCTACTGAAGAGCTAAGCATATAATCTCACACTTGAAATATAGAACTCAGGAGGCTGAGGAAGGCAGAAGCTTGTGTTTGAAGCCAGGTGGGGTACATGGAAAGTTCTAGGCCAGCCTGGGCTACAGGGTAAGATCTTATCTCAACTTCCCATTCCTAAAACTTTGACATGAAAGTCTTTATTTGTTAAGTAAATGATTATCAAAAGAAAATACAGGTGTGTATGTGTGTGTGTGTGTGTATGTGTGTGTGTGTGTTTGTATTGAAAAGCAATGTTAATTTTTAATAACGATAATTGTGGACAATTTTATACTACCCTCAGACTTGAGACTGTAATAGTTTAAACTGTGATATATGAAATAACATCAGTAAAAATTTATTTTTATTTTTATTTATTTATTCACTTTACGTCCCTACCATAGCCCCCTCCCTTCTCTCTTCCTGGAACACTCTTTTCCTGCTTTCCCCTCCCCTTCTTCTCAGAAAGGGGAGCAGTTCCCCTCCATATTACCCCACCCCAGCACTTCAAGTTTCATCAGGACTGAGCACAACCTCTTCCACTGAGCCAGACAAGGCAGACTCACTAGGGGAAAGTGATCCAATATCAAGCAACAGAGTCCATGTCAGAAACAGCCCCTGCTCTACTCACTAGAGGACCGACCCCGTGAAGACCAAGTTGCCCATCAGTTACATATATGTAAGGGCCTAGGTCCTGTCCTCTTTGGTTGGTGCTTTAGTCTGTAAGCCTCCATGTGTTAGTTGACTATGCTGGTGTTCTTGTGGAGTTCTTGTTCCCTGTGGGTCCTTTTATTCCCCCCCCCCCCCAAAAAAAAAACCACACACACTATTTCACAAGCCTCCCCAAGCTATATCCCATGTTTGGCTGTGAGTCTCAGCATCTGTTCTGATCTGCTGCTGCATGGAGCATCTCAGAGGACAATTATTCTAAGCTTCTGTCTATAAACATAGCAGAGTATCATTAATAGTGTAAGGGGTTGGCTCTCTCCCATGGGGTTGGTCTGCTGTTGGGCCATTCAGTGGTTGGTCATTTCCCTCAATCCCTGTTTCTTTTTTATTCCTGCACTTTTTGGAGGCAGGGTAAATTTTGGGTAAAATGCTTTATGGGTAGGTTAATATTCCCCTCCCTCCACAAGGAGTCCTGCCTGGCTAGTAGGTGGCCACTTCAGTCTCTATGTCCCCTGCTGCCAACAGTCTCAGGTATAGTCACCATCATTTCCTCCCAGGAGCCTACCCTGTCAGAGACCTCAGTAAAAATTTATATGCTGTTGTCTTAATTATGTTTCTATTGATGCAACAGAACACCATGACCAAGGCAAGTTGGGATAGAAAGGATTTATTCAACTTGTACTTCCACAGCACTGTTCATCATTGAAGGAAGTCAGGACAGGAAGTCAAACAGCTCATGATTGTGAAGGCAGAGGCTGATGCAGAGGCCATGGAGGGATGCTCCTTACTGGCTTGCTCCCATGGATTTGCGAAGCCTGCTTTCTTATATAACCCCAAACCACCAGCCCAGGGACAACAGCACCAAACATAGGCTGGACCTTCTCTGGTATCAAAAACTCAAGTGACAACACATACTGAAGAGGTTGTGGAAAAAGGGGAACCTTCCTCCACTGCTGGTGGGAATGTAAACTTGTACAACCACTTTGGAAATCAATCTGGCACTTTCTCAGACAATTAGAAATAGTGCTTCCTTAAGATCCAGCTAAACCACTCCTAGGTATATATCCAAATTATGCTCAAGTATACAACAAGGACATTTGCTCAACCATGTTTTTAGCAGCTCTATTTGTAATAGCCAGAATCTGGAAACCACCCAGATGCCCATCAATTGAGGAATGGATACAGAAATTGTGGTACATTCACACACTGGAATACTACTCAGCAATTAAAAAAACAAGGAAATCATGAAATTTGTATGCAAACAGTGAGAACTAGAAAATATCATCCTAAGTGAGGTATCCCAGAAGCAGAATGACACACATGCTATATTCTTACTTTTAAGTGGATATTAGACATATAATATAGGATAATTATACTAAAATCTGTATACCTAGAGAAGCTAAGCAAAAAGGAGGATCCTGGGTAAGATGATCAATCCTCAATCAAAAAGGCAAATGGAATAGACATCAGAAGAGGGTAAAACAAGGAACAAGACAGGAGCCTACTACAGAGGGATTCTGAAAGACTCTACCCAGCAGGGTATTAAAGCAGATGCTGAGTCTCATAGCCAAACTTTGGGCAGAGTGCAGAGAATCTTATGGAAGAAGGGAGAGATAGAAAGACCTAGAGGGGACTGGAGCACCACAAAGACAGCAACAGAACCAAAAAATCTGAGCCCAGGGGTCTTTTGTGAGACTGATACTCCAACCCAGTACCACCCATGGAGATAACCTAGAACCCCTGCAGAGATGTAGCTCATGGCAGCTCAGTGTGCAAATGGGTCCCTAGTAAGGGGATCAAGGGCTGTCTCTGACATGAACTCTGTGGCTGGCTCATTGAGCACCTTCTCCTGAGAGGGAAGCAGCCTTGCCAGGCCACAGAGTAGGACAATATAGCCAGTCCTGATGAGACCTGATAGGCTAGGGTCAGACAGAAGGGGGGAGTACCACCTTATCAGTGGACTGGGAAAGGGTCATGGGAGGAGAAAAGGGAGGGAAAGCAGGATTGGGAGGGGATGAGGGAGGTGGCTCCAGCTGGGATATAAAGTGAATAAACTGTAATAATTTTTTCTTAATTTAAAAATTCAGAAAATACCTCATAGTTAGATCTTATGGGAACATTTTTCTCAACTGAGGTTCACTCCTTGCAAATAACTCTAGCTTGTATCAAGTTGATGTAAGACGTAAGTACAGCTGTCATGGGACAAGTTCACTGATCTATTTTACATTTCAGGAAGGCTGTTTATCATATGTGATTTTGATGCAGTCTCCAACTGTTAGCGCAGGTTATTATGTAATAAAAGAAAAATTCTCTACAGTGAACTCTTCAAAGTATCAAGAGTCTGTTGTACTTGTGGAAGAAACAAGTTTTTCAAAATTTCTAATTTTTATGAATGTTTCAATATTTATAACATTAATAGATATACTCATGTATTGGACTTGATATGAAGAGTCTTACTTCATAAATTTTTTTTACAAAAATGAGGACAAATTGCTCTAGTCTGAATAGTCATATTTTGTTCTGTCAGTCAATTTTCTGAAGAGAAGCATTGTTCTGTGAAACTAAGTGGTTAGTTTAGCATGTAACTCAATCTCCGCATTCCTTCTGAAAAAGTAAAATGTGCCTGTATTCTGTACTTGCTTATTTCCCCTCCAAGTAGCTATTATACATATGTTCAACAATATAGCAGGACATGTCCTTCAGAGTTGAGAGTTAATATGATTAAAAATGGTTCCTGCTTCATCAAAATCAGGAAGTCTTCTTAAAACTTATTGCTTGTGGTGGAAAAATAACCAAACAAACAAAACCAACCAGAAACCAATGTCCATTTCCCTACCATGGCCCTAAGTAGTGCATAGTTCTCATTGGGGCACCTCTCTATTACTATTAATGAACTTAGAAATGATAAAGAGCCTATTATAAGAAAATATTCTGAGCTACCCTTGTCCTACGTCATTAACATAGAAGTAATTTTGAACTGACAGATCCTTGGGTATTCAAACACAGTATTCCATAGACCATACTTTAGAAATACTGCTGTATTCATCTAGATATTCTTTAAAGTATTGGCAGGGCTGTGCAATGCTGTCACAGTTTCATGGTCCTTGGGTATTAGATGTGGGGGTTGCAGCTAATGTTTTTGATAGCTTGTCATGACCTCTTTGCACATAAATCTTCATCCTCCCTTCTAATTACCAACTAAATATTATCCTCTAGTAATTTTACTAGGTCAGGAAATATGTGCGTGTTCTGCTTTCAAATCCTTGTCCATAGGAAATTCCCTGCCCTCCATCTGGTTTAAGTTAAGTGTCTGTGAATTTGCTAACACTGCATTCAAGAAGCAGTGATGACCAGGCTCTCACTGGCAGCTCTGCTTCCTCAAGGTCGAGTTACAGGAATCCGTGTCAGCTTCATACCTATAATTGCATCCATATTCCTGGGCATGTTCCCATACAAGTGCTCCATCATGGCCAGCTTGTTTTTAAGTGGTCACAGGTTTTGTGGTCAACATATTTATTTCCTGCATGAAAAGAATAAGAGAGGAATATGACAGTTACTATCTCATTTCAGTGAGCTCAACAAAATTTGGTGTTCCAGTGTTTTTGGTTCCATGACCCTAAGTGATGAATCTTTTCCTCTCCATTTTGTGGCATTTCTACTTGCATTTGCAAATCTGGATCACTGAGCATTTTCTCTCAAATATTTTGCTCTTAAGGACTTGGAAATGAAAACTTCTAGCTCATTGATATTTCCCCCCACTTATCTTTGTGTTTTCAAACTACCCTTCTTCCTTTCCTTCTCTGCCAAGAAATTTCACTTTTCTCCAGCTCTCACCTTCTTCCTTCTTCCCCTTTCTCTAGCGTCTCCTTTCACTTTCTTCTTTCCTTCACAGATTATTTCTTTTAAAAAATAAAACTACCATTTTGATACCAATTTTGAAACATATGGAAATGAATTATTTCATTCTCTTTCTAATTCTTTCAGCTTTTCATTACCATATCTGAGGTTACTTGATCTTATGTAAATCAGTGAGAAGAAGTAACTCTACTGAATTCTATCTTAGGGTATTGTGCAATTTTATTGTATCTTCATATGCTTATAATAGATTTAGTGTTGCATTTTTGACTTTGGCTTTGTTTTATCTTTGAATGTGCGGATATGTGTGTGAATGTTCCCTTGAAAGTGCACATATTCTAAGGTCTGAATTTGGAAGTCAGAGGACAACCTTGCCTATGGTCTTCACTTTCTAATAATTAGAGACAGGGTCTCTTGCTGCTGGCCAGGGCTTATTCCAGCCTCTAGGTATTCTGTCTCTTCTTCTATCTTATAGTATGAGTGCTAGCACTGCAGGGAAGCACCACTTGCAGCTTTCCATGCATTCTGGACATTTGAACTCAGATCCTCATACTTTGTGGCAAGCACAGCACTGAGACATTACCCAAGCCCCCAATGCTAACTTTTTAAAAATCGTAAACATGAACAGATAAAAATCTCCCAAATTAACTTTCTCTTTCTCTCTGAGCTCTAGGACTCAGGAGAACCTCTCCTCATTCTCTGTCAGCTGCTTTTCTGCTTAGCTTTTTACAAAAACATATCTTGGAATAGATTCAATATTGTATTTTGAAAGACATTAAAGCAATGTGCAAAACCTCCTGCTGCCTTCTTAAAATAATGTTCTGAACTTGTTACTTATTTATGCTAGATGACAGTAGCAGGCTGCACATAGTAAATGTCACTCATGCTTCTGAGTACCTGATTTGTTTCCCTTTGAAAGTGTGGCCTGTGTAATTGACTGTCCTGCTTACATTTGACTTCCAGCATCTTAATGTCTCACTTCTGTCATACACTGAATAAATACATGATATCTTTTCCATGTGCTATTTTATTTCCTCCAGTTCCCTCCATTCTCTCCCACTGTCTATGTATTTATATGGTGTCCTTTCACTGCACATATTTTGCATGATGCTTTAAATATGTCATACAAAAATGACAAAATATTGTGTAAAATTTTACGTATGTGATAATTATATTTAAAATTAGTCTATCCAGAGAAACAAAAATTTAGGCCGAAAATTAAGGAGCTGGTTGTAAAATAAATGTTTCTAAGAAGATGATCTAGATAGATTATCTATCACTGAATATCTCAAGGGCTAAATCTCTTACCGAAATATGAGCAAACAAGCAAGATGAAAGCTACAACACTCACCACCTCTCAAGGTGAGAAAACAGGATAGTAAAAAAACAAAAACAAACAAACAAACAAAAACCCACCATTTTTTCATGGCCTTTTAGAGAATAACATGGGATGGGAAAAAATTATGATAGGACACTGTTGAAGAAAATTAAATGTTTCTGAAAAGATCTCTCCTGGGCAGGGAAAATATATTCAGTGAACATTAAAAACACATATAAAGTGGCTGAGCACATAGCTCAGCCTTAACCTGTTAGGAAAACACTACCTCTGAGCTACATTCCCATGTAGATACTAATCAATAAACAGGTTTCTTCTACCTTGCTAGCTACCATAATAATTGACACGTAAGGACTATGGTTTATTTTACAAGCTTAAACACTGGAGCTGGGCAGATATCAACCTTCTAAGCCATTTCTCTATCTCTCAGCTACACTACCCAAGTTGCCAATAAGTGATCCTTTCTGGGCTGGATCTGCTCCATCAGGCCATGTCCTTTTTCTCTATCTTCTGTTCCTTCCTCTATCACCTGTCCCTTTTCCTCTTTTCCTGTTCTTGTGATGGCCCCAAGCTCAGGAAGCTAAACTCTGCCTGCCTTTCTTATGCCAAGTCACAGGCTTTAGGATTTTTATTAGCCAACCCACCTAGGTAGAGCAAGATTTACAAAACAAAGACAGAAATATGTGAGAATGTGCCAGTCTGGGCATTAACCAGATCTCAAGGCACTGAAATCAGCATCTGAAAACAGAGTGCCAGAGACCCTCCTCCAGTGTTCCTAGCCTTTGCTGACCTGTTGTGGTATGTAGAAATGAAGGAATAACACAGACAGAGAAGAACTGAGCTTGGCTCCATCATCAAGCCTTGAGAAAACAATACATAGTTAGTTGCTATTTCTTTAAAAGTTTTGCTTAATTCTTCCTATGTTCCTGGCAGTGCACTAGGTGCTAGGAGAAATGAGGAAAACGGATTTGATTTTTATCCATCGAGGGCCTAAAAGGAGACAGTCTCAATTGTTTTATCTTTTAAAAGATGGAGAAAAGTGAGGACATATGCACACAGAGAGAGAGAGAGAGTGAGAGGAAAGATGAAGCATAATGGTTTACTTACTTACTTTATCAGACTCTTAATAGCATTAAACAACTTTTAAATGGCAATACTGGAGCTGGGTTTGGTTCCCACCATTCATATCAGGTAGTTGCCTACAATTCCTACTCCATGGCATCTGTTGTGCCAGAATACTCCGAAAGACCACCACCAGGAGCCTAGTCTGTTGCAAACCACATGAGGATCTTTTTATTACAAATTACAAGCCGTGGCTTGGGCCCACACCCCCCACTGCTGACGCGGTGAGAGCTGAGAGCCCTATGCTCAGGTTAGTTGGGTGATTTAAAGATTCTGGTCCCTCCCAGCATGCCCAAGGCAGGGGCGATTCCTGCCTGGCAAGCATCTATTGGTCAAAATGATACAATTTGAAATGATTGGCTATAGGAAGGTCCCCAAACTATTAATGATCTGGTGTCCCTCCCTAGGGGGATGGGCCAGTTTCCTAGCAACTGTATCTCTAGTGGGTGGGGAAAGAATGCAGTAAGGCAGGTTCTTCCCCTCAGGGCATTCCTGGACCCCACCCAGCTAGTTCAGGACTTAAACTGTAATAATAACGACTGATTCTTAATCTTTGGGTTTCTCACATCCAGTATACTCTTTGACCTTGATAGGTACCTGAGCATATAAGCACATACACACAGGTACACCCACACACATAAAAAAGAATAATTTTCTAAATTACAGTAGTAGTTATTGCTACTACAAAGGTTTATCTTTCCATCTAGTCCATTTCCATTCAGTCTGGATGCAAAAATAAAAAACAACAAAATTAAGAGAAAATGTAAGTGACAAAAGAAGACAAAAAATGAACAGAATAGTATTCGATCGTTGTCAAGTCAGTGTGTAGTAGGCACTGGTGACAGTCATATCTAGCAGAGTCTAGCGTCTCGCAATACATAAATAAATAAATAAACAAACAAATAAATAAATAAGTATAAATCTGTGAAAAGAAATTCTGCTGGGATGAACCAGGCACGGGTCAACTTTGTAAGGCCAGAATCTGGTAGACAATTTCACACATACTGAATGTTTTACAAGCTTTTGATGCATTTCAGTAAGTGAAAATGGATGATGAAAATGGCGCAGTCATCCTGGCATCCAAAAAGCGTGTGCCTAAGGTGCAGTCGCTTCCATTTGTGAACTAACAGCATTCCTGTCTGGGAACTTGAGATATTGTCTGACTTCTCAGAAACAATGCAGAGAAATTAGCTTATTAGGGAAACCAGTTCTGTGACACAATGTACACAGGCAGTACCACTTAATAGAAAATTCATTGTGATTGCTTCAGATCATCTTATGTCTGCAGTGTAAGTATATCAATTTCTGAGAGTAGTGTTCTCCTCATTCACCAATGGCAAAAAATATAAACTTATGCAGTCATTATGTAAACCAGCACAGAGATTCTACAAAAAACAAAACAAAACAAAACAAAACAAAACCCTGAGCAGAGAACCATCATATATAAGTTCTGGTTATTTGTCAAGTATCTGTAATTCAGCATCCCACAGATACTGCTCATCTATATTTACAGCTGTACAATTCTCCATATCCAGGAAGCAGATCCAGCCTAGACATCCATCAGTAGATGAGTTGATTAAAAAAAAAAAAAATCACCCATTCCTCCCTCCCCCAGTGAGGTGGCCTTACTAGGCCACAGAGAAAGAGGATCCAGACAGTCCTGATTAGACCTGATAGGCTAGGGTCAAATAGGAGGGGAGGAGGACCTCCCTATCAGTGGACTAGGGGAGAGACATGGGGGGTTGGGGAGAGATGGTAGGACTGGGAGAAGATGAGGGAAGGGGCTAGAGCTGGGATCTAAAGTGAATAAATTGTAATAAATAATGATAGTAACAATAATTAATTAAAATGGGGTTAATATACACATCTATATGCATCCATACTTCTATGCTAAAGAAAAGAAAATGAAATCATGACATTACAGGGAAACAGATAAAACTAAAAATCAGTAGGTCAAGTGAAACAAGTCAGACTAATGTTTTCTATTATTGATTTAAAAGTGTGTGTGTGCTTTCTGTTTGTCTGTCTGTGTGGTGTTCATATGTGTGTTTGTAGATCACAAAATAAGAAAGGAGATAATATCGGGGCAGAAAGATGGAAATGGAAACCAGAGAGGGCAATGGAGTGCATGTAATAGGAAAGGCGAGAGGCAACCAGGAAAATGGGGAAAAAGATAACAAGGGGAGGCAGTGGGAAAGAAAAAAAGAGATCAGAGTATAATAACATACTTACCAAGTCGTCAAGATGAAACTCATTACTTTATCGATTAGCCTAAAATTAATTAAAAATGAAAATGAATCAAAAGAAAGTAGGGTCTGCATGCTTTAAGGAAAGAGGCAGGGAAAGTCTGATATTATGATCTACTTGGAGATTAGCAGGAAAGGTGGCAGGAAAGATTCTTGGCCCCTGAAATGCTGTTCCTTTGGTTTTAAACTTTGTACTTAAGTTTTGAGCTAGTGTTATGCTCAGTTCGTGAACCCCAAAAGACCAGGAATAAAAGACTCTGCTGTAAATACATGAGGTTTTTTAATTGTATACGTGTTCGAACATGGGACACAAACCTCCTGTGGAAACAGGAGAGGAATACGGCCCTGACGTCTAGGGGTACAGAGTTTTTAAGGGAAAAAAAAGCAAGCAGTGACGTACATGCTTTGGCATTACATGATCCGGTAAGGGAAACTGACTTTTCAAATGATTGGTCCACTTTAGGCGCCAAGACTACAAACAGTTCTGGCCTGCTCTTATGGGCCAGTTTCCTAGCAACTGTATAATTAGTGGGTGGGGAAAGAATGCAGTAAGGCTAGTTCCTCCCCTCAGGGCATTCCTGAACATGTTTCTAGCTTGCTAGCCTTAGAACAATACCCACTGATTATAAGTCTTTGGTCTCTCCCCAGGTTTTCGCTACTTATTTTTTAAGCTCATTTTAAGGCAGTGCACTCATATATATATATATATGGCGGGGGCAGGAACCATGAAACTGCAGCACCAATCTGGAGCAAGAGTAGAGATGTCCAAACCCCATAAATATTATCCTTTGATCAGCAGGAGTAGGATGGCTTCCTCCCTGCCCCCAGGCCTCATGCCCAGGTACAAGTAGCCCTGTGCCCCCAACCCCTATTCTCCTGAGGAGGTCAATAGCCTGGCCTCCAGGTTAAACATTCTCTTCCCTTATAAAGCCATGTCCAGCAAATACCTGGAATCCCTCCTCATGAAAATAAGCCACCCTGAGCACTGTGGCCATAGCTGGTGGTGTACACTCATTCGTGGCTCCTTCTCACCCCACAAAGGATTAAATGGCCTTTGTAACCCAAATAGTAGTAGGGCCAGGTGTTGATGTTTCTTTTATTTATTTATTTTATTTATTTTTACTTTTTAGCAGCCACTCCACTTCACGTGGAAAAAGACATACATGAAATGGAGAAAACCAAGACTATCAAAAATATTAAACCATACCAGATAAAAATGGCAAACAATTATTTAAATAAATTTAATAATAAACACCCTTGCTAATCATAAAAGTAATTAAAAATTATAAAAGTCCAACAATGTATAAAATAAACTTACAGTGCGTGCATGGGGGGAGGCGCTAACTTGGGCTTTTCCTGTCACTCGTGGCCAGTCACCTGCTTATACTGTCTTCAGTATTTAGAGTGGCAGTTGTATTCACTTCACCTTTCTGTTCCTTTCAGCCTAGTCACGGATTTATGTTTTTGATAGTCTAATATTTTATAATGAAAAGATAATTCTACCAACACACTAGCAATTAGTTGCATACTACTGATTAATAGTAATGCAGTTTCAATTTGAAGTGATGAAAATATTTTGGAAATAAATAATACTGACAGTTTTATAACAAATAATTGATAACAGTGAATTGTACAATTCAAATTGGTTACCTTGGCAATTTTATGTCAGGTATATTTATTATAATATTAGTAAATAAATATAATAAAGTTAAAATTATCATAAAACATTGAATCATATACACACATACATATGTGTGTAAAATTGTGTCAGTTTAGGGCTAGAAAAATGTCTCATTGGGTAAAATGCTTACTGATCAAGCATAAAGATTTATGTTGAGATCCTCAGAACCCATCTAAAGCCAGGTGTCCATGGTAGCCTGTGCCTGTAATCCAGTACTCATGCAGTGAGGTTGGAGGAGGGCACAGGAGAATTCCCTAAAGTTTGCTTGCCAGCGAGTCCAGCGTATCCCACAATGAATAACGAAGGGGCTCTCTTTCAGACAAGGTGAAAGATGAAGAGTGTTACCCAGCCAAGGCTTACAATTCACCTCCACACACGTACACCTACACTTAAGACATGAATGTGCACTCATGAGCTGTCTCGAATTTCTTCCTGAAGGCACTCAGTGCTATGAACTTTCCTCTTAGCACTGCTTTCATTGTGTCCCATAAGTTTGGGTATGTTGTGCCTTCATTTTCACTGAATTCTAAGAAGACTTTAATTTCTTTCTTTATTTCTTCTCTGACCCAGCTGTAATTTAGTAGCAAGTTGTTCAGTTTCCATGTGTGTGTAGGCCTTTTGCTGGTTTTGTCATTGAGGTCCAGATTTAGTCCCTGGTGATCAGATCAGATACAAAGGATTATTTCAATCTTTTTGTATGTGTTGAGTCATGCAAGCAACTTAATGGCTCACTTAAAAGCCCTAGGAAAAAAAAGAAGCAGACACACCAAAGAGGAGTAGACGGCTGGAAACAATCAAACTCAGGGCTGAAATCAATAAATTAGAAACAAGTAAAACAAGTCAAAGAATCAATGAAACCAAGAGCTGGTTCTTTGAGAAAATCAACAGGATAGACAAACCCTTAGCCAAACTAACTAAAAGGCAGAGAGAAACTATCCAAATCGACAAAATCAGAAATGAAAAGGGGGACATAACCACAGACACTGAAGAAATTCAAACAATAATTAGGTCTGACTTCCAAAGTCTATACGCCACAAAATTTGAAAATCTAAATGAAATGGACAATTTTCTTGAAGGATTCTACATGCCAAAGCTGAATCAAGACCAGGTAAACCATTTAAATAGTCCTATATCCCCTAAGGAAATAGAAGTTGTCATCAAAAGTCTACCATGCAAAAAAAGCCCAGGGCCAGATGGATTCAGTGCAGAATTCTACCAGACCTTCAAAGAAGAGCTAAAACCAATATTCTTCAACTATTACACAAAATAGAAACAGAAGGAATATTACCAAACTCATTCTATGAAGCCACAGTCACCTTGGTACCTAAACCTCACAAAGACCCAACAAAGAAAGAGAATTTCAGGCCAATCTCCCTCATGAACAATGATGCAAAAGTACTCAAAAAAATTCTTGCAAACCGAATCCAAGAATACATCAAAGATATCATTCACTACAACCAAGTAGGCTTCATCCCAGGCATGCAGGGGTGGTTCAATATACGGAAATCCAGCAATGTGATCCACCACATAAACAAACTGAAGGAGAAAAACCACATGATCATCTCCTTAGATGCCAAAAAGGCATTTGACAAAATCCTACATCCATTCATGTTTAAAGTCTTGGAGAGATCAAGGATACATGGCACATATCTGAACATAGTAAAGGCAATATACAGCAAGCCTATAGCCAATATCAGACTCAATGGAGAGAAACATAAATCATTCCCACTGAAATCAGGGACAAGACAAGGCTGTCCATTGTCCCCATATCTCTTCAACATAGTACTTGAAGTCCTAGCCAGAGCAATAAGACAACTAAAGGAGATCAAGGGGATACAAATCGGAAAGGAAGAGTTCAAAGTGTCACTATTTGCAGATGATATGATAATATACCTGAGTGACCCCAAAAATTCTACCAGAGAACTCCTACAGCTGATTAACACCTTCAGCAAAGTGGCTGGATACAAAATTAACTCTAAAAAATTAGTAGCCCTCCTGTATACAAAAGACAAAAGGGCCGAGAAAGAAATTAGGGAAACAACACACTTCACAATAGCCACAAAGGACATAAAGTACCTTGGTGTGAACCTAACCAAGCAAGTCAAAAACTTGTATGAAAAAAAATTCCAGCCTCTGAAGAAAGAAGTAGAAGATATCAGAAGATGGAAAGCTCTCCCATGCTCATGGCTTGGCAGGATTAATATAGTAAAAATGGCCATCTTACAAAAGGCAATCCACAGATTCAATGCAATTCCCATCAAATTACCAACACAATTCTTCACAGACCTTGAAAGAAAAATTCTCACCTTCATATGGAACAACAAGAAACCCAGAATTGCTAAAACAGTTCTCTACAGTAAAAGATCTTCAGGAGGTATCTCCATCCCTGATCTCAAGCTGTACTATAGAGCAACAATACTAAAAACTGCATGGTACTGGCATAAAAACAGACTGGTGGATCAATGGAATCAAATAGATGACCCTGACATAAATCCACACACTTATAGACACCTGATTTTTAACAAATATGCCAAAACCATTCAATGGAAAAAAGACAGCATCTTCAACAAATGGTGCTGGTCTAACTGGATGTCTACATGTAGAAAAATTCAAATAGATCCATAGTTATCACTCTGCACAAAACTAAAGCCCAAGTTGATCAAAATAAAACCAGACACACTAAACGGCTTAGAAGAAAAAGTGGGGAAGAGCCTTGAACTCATTGGCACAGGAGACAACTTCCTGAACAGAACACCAACAGCACAGGCTCTATGAGCAACAATCACTAAATGGGACCTCATGAAACTGAAAAGCCACTTCTGTAAAGCAAAGGACACTGTCCTCAGAACAAAACGACTGCCTACAGGCTGGGAAAGGATCTTCACCAACCCTATATCTAACAGAGGACTAATACACAGTATATATAAAGAATTAAAGAAGTTAAACAGCAAAAAATCAAGAAATCCAATTAAAAAATGGAGTACAGAGCTAAACAGAGAATTCTCAATAGAGGAATATCGAATGGCAGAGAAACACTTAAAGAAATGCTCAACCTCATTAGTCATCAGGGAAATGCAAATCAAAACAACCCTGAGATTTCACCTTACACCCATCAGAATGGCTAAGATCAAAAACTCAAGAGACAAAACATGCTGAAGAGGTTGTGGAGAAGGGGGAACCCTCCTCCACTGATGGTGGGAATGCGAACTTGTACAACCACTCTGGAAAGCAATCTGGCACTTTCTCAAGACAACTAAGAATAGCGCTTCCTCAAGATCCAGCTATACCACTCCTAGGCATATATCCAAAAGAGTCTCAAGTACACAATAAGGACATTTGCTCAACCATGTTTATAGCAGCTTTATTTGTAACAGCCAGAAGCTGGAAACAGCCCAGATGCCCCTCAGATGCACAAATTGTGGTATATCTACACAATGGAATATTACTCAACAATAAAAAACAAGGAAATCATGAAATTTGCAGGTAAATGATAGGATCTGGAAAATATCCTGAGTGAGCTATCCCAGAAGCAGAAAGATGCACACAGTATATACTCACTCATATAGACATATAATATAGGATAAACCTACTAAAATCTGTACACCTAAAGAAACTAATCAAGAGGGAGGACTCTTGCTAAAATGCTCAATTCCTATCTAGAAAGGCAAAGAGGATGGACATCAGAAGAAGGAAAAAAGAGGGAACAAGTCAGGAACCTGACACAGAGGACCTCTGAAAGGCTCTGCCCTTCAGACTATCAATGCAGATGCTGAGACTTATGGGCAACCTTTGGGCAGAGTGCAGGGAATCTTATGAAAGAAGTCGGAAACAGTAAGAACAGGAACTTTACAAGGAGAGCAACAGAACCAAAAAAATCTGAGCACAGGGGTCTTTCTTGAAACTGATACTCCAACCAAGGACTGTGCATGGAGATAACCTAAGACCCCTGCACAGATGTAGCCCATGGCAGTTCAGTATCCAAGTGGGTTCCATTGTAATAGGAACAGGAACTGCCTCTGACATGAACTGATTGGCCTGCTCTTTAATTACCTCCCCCTGAGGGGGAAGCAGCATTACCAGGCCACAGAAGAAGACAGTGCAGCCACTCCTGATGAGACCTAACTGACTAGGATCAGAAGGAAGGAAAAGAAGACCTCCCCTGTCAGTGGACTTGGGGAGGGGCATGCATGCAGAGGGTGGAAGAAGGGAGGGATTGGGATGGGAGGAGGGGGGAACCACAGGGGTGATACAAAGTGAATAAAGTGTAATTAATAAAGAGTAAAAAAAAAAGTGAATGTGCACATACATATGTATCATACACACACACCACACACAAACACGCAAGGAAGCACACTCAGGCACTAAGATTCTTAAATATGTGAGCTATATGGCATATGCATTATCGTCTAATTATTCTGTTAAAAACAATATAAACATCCACCACAAAGTCATGTTTATTGGCTATTACATACATGGGTTTTGATTTAATTCTTTTTCAATTTTCAGTGTCCTTATAAAATATTTGTAGACTAATATTATAAGTAACTGGGTGTTTAGAGTATTGTTGGAGCTATCAACATTACTAAGTTTTGCACAATGTGTGAAGTAACAAATTAACTTTAATGGAGTTAGGTCCTGTGTGATATTTAATCTATAAATAGAAAAAATACCAAGATTTAACCACAGAAGCCAAACATTCCTAAGAATGGGAGTTAAACTTTTGCTTAATAGCTCAAGGCTGCTAAGATACACAGTTTGAAGTTTGAGGATTTACATCCACTTGTCTTTCCTTACCACATACTTACTGCCTTTTATTACAACTCCATACCTTTATAGCAGCATTATCATCCTTTTACATAGCCACCAACCCCCTGAGATACAGACTCATCCCATATACAGACTCATCCCATACATTTCACATTAGTAGGAAATATAAAATTTTAAAGACTGAAGAATCTTTTCAGAAGAAAAGTTGCTTTTATACACATATTTAGATGGTTGGAGATTTTACCAACTTATGTAAGTTCTTCCTGTCAATCTTTGAGTTGTCTGGGGTTCCATCAGTCCAATGACAAAAGCTATTGCCTTATATCAACATCACTTGTGTCACTGTGGCTGTTTCTTCAGTTCCTAATCTCCCACAGAGTCCCTTGGCTCTGTCCTGCCTGTAACTAGAATAAGGCTTCTTCCTACTTTTAATCCCATTCCCAATTTGAATTTAGGTTGGGTTTTTTTTTTTTTTCCAGTATTTGCTGTATCTGGCTACCTCACATTTCCTAGTTCCCACCTTCACTGTCTTTTGATTTTTGCTAAGTCATGTTCAGTCTGTTCTGGAATGGCTCTTGCTTTGGCATTTTGACACATCTCAAAACCACTAATTCTCTCGCCAGTCACCACTGTAAAGGTAGGTCTATTGCCGTTTTTTAAAATTATGACCCACAAAAAAGCTATATTAAATATATTTATCAGTAATAAAATATAGTCTTAATGACAATGAACTATTTCATCAGTGGTATAATTAATCTAATGGTTTAAAAAGCCGTAATGGGAGCATGCTTAGAAGATGTAGCTACCATAAGAGAAATTTGTTTCCAGCTGGACATGCTCACCCAGATCAGGCTTTCGATGCTGCAGTTACTTCGGAAAGAACTGTGTGGTTTTGGTAGCTGGTAATAGGAGGTCTAGCCTCTGGAAACTTTAAACAGAATATCAATAAGAGCTTCCTTTTTTCCTTTAGTATTTAGGGGTGTATACATCACTTATAACCTTGCTAATTGACACTGTACCCCAATTATACAAAAAATAAAGCAGTTTATCTTCTTGGTGTTGCTATTAAAACAATGGTAATAATCCCAAAATTGACCTTTCATCTCTCTCTCTCCCATTCTTCCTCTCCCTCCCTCCCTCCCTCCTTCCCTCCCTCTCTCCCTCTCTCTCTCTGTGTGTGTGTGTGTGTGTGTGTGTGTGTGCGCGCGTATGCATATATTTGGGATTTCCACTCTATTTGTAACTGAGCAATTATTATTTTTGGTTCTGTGGTGGTTGCCATTTTTATTGGCTCTTCCAGAGTTGATTGTCTTCTAACAAGATGAGAAAGTATAAAAAGAAAGCAATCATTTAGAAGCTCAATTATGCTCACTTGTACAAATCTAAAACCTGAAAAGAATTGCTCACATGAAAAAAACTTTACAAGAGGCTTAACAGATGGTCCCGTGCATAAAGAACTTGCCATGCAAACCTGAGGACAAGAGTTCAGATCCCCAAAATCCATGTAAATGCTGGGTGAGCATGGCCAGCTTCCATAATTCCAGCCTGGAATGTAGGGAGAAAGCAGGGAATCACAGAAGAAAAGCTACTGAGCTAAACTTGACAAAATGGTGAGTTCCCAGGTCAATAAAGAGGCCCTGCCTCAGTGAAGAAAGTAGACACTCATCAAGAGAAACTTCCTATATCAACATTACGTTTCCATACAACCTTCAAAAAGTACATGGGTATCACACACACACACACACAAATGTGTACCCACACACATACAAATACCCACACAGAGATACACAAACACACACCAGATATGTGCAAGAATAATTAAAATAAAATTCTCAAGCACCAAGATATAAGATTGTTGATTAAACTGCTATATATTATGACTCGAGGGATACAGATTTCTATAAGAGACACTGTCATAAGACATGGTCTCTGCTAGCACTTCTAGCCTAAGGGAGTTCAAGGCAGACTTTCCATATTACAGTGTCATCTTACATTGTTCTTTCTGGTGTTACATTGTTAAAATAACTTGAGCAATATTTAAAAAATCAGCATTGAAACCAACTTATGCTCCCTTTATTTGCCAGAGTTTATTTGGATCCAAATACTCAAGAGTTCAAATTTTATTTGTTTTCAAGAATGTGGTTGCCTTGGTGTCCTGCAGAGAAAAGAAATTTTGGTAATACATTGATGAAAATAAATGTGCTGGCCAGACCCTGTGTCTCTCAAAAAAGTCTAGTAAGTAATGACCATGAGGCACTTAGTACTTACATAATGCTAAGTAAGGTGATGCCTATACGTGTGTGCTTGCCCAGAGTGCCTAGCCTACAGATGAATACAGAAAGACAGAGCTTGAGGCCAGACTGGGTACACACCAACATCAACAACAACAACAACAACAAAGTACAGTTTCTTTCACCAACGTCTGTGCCTCGGTGACCCTCTTTTTTCTTTGTTTGTTTGTTTTTTTGTTTTGTTTTTAAGGAAATCTGAGCAGGGAGGCACCTGTGCCTTTGTCAATCCAGTTTATGGGAATTGCATCAATGCAGAGAAAACAGAGGTAAGTGGCAAGGGAAAGAACATTGATTCAGAAGTACGCATGAGAGAGAGAGACCTACACACAGCCCATTAGTTGAATTTGGATCCATTTAGACATCATGGCTGAGAGAAACGTTCTAGTGGACTTATTTCAGTTGGGGGTGAAAAGACAGTTCAGGCTCAAAATATGAGTGAGATTTTCCATTTAAGACAGTTTGATTCTGACTATAAAATTAGTTTACTGTTAAATGGCTTTGTGGTCACTGTATACCCTCCACGAGAGCTGGTAAATCTGGGAAATATCAGTTTAACCCATGTAACTACCCCCTGAGAGTTTCATTGGCTTATTTGTATTCTCAAAAGAAAGTCTATAAAAACTTAAGTTTTTCCTTATGCCACTTTTAAAGATTTGTTTTTATGTGTGTTATATGTCTACATATGTGTGTGGTGGGGGGAGGAAGATACACACTTGAGTGCAGGTGTAGGCAGGAGGTGTTCCTGGGCTGGGCACGATGCCAAAATCAGACTCGAGTCCTCTCCAAGAGCAGTACGTGCTCTGAACTCCAGAGTGAACTCCAGTATGTGAGCTGAGCTCCAGCTCTAGTCCTCCTTTTTCATTCTAATTTTAATTTTTTAAAAATCTATCAATAGTTTCTTTTCTTTTCTTTCTTTCTTTTTTTTTTTTTTTTTTTTTTTTTTTTTTTTTTTTTTTTTTTTTGATCTTGACATTGAAAATGAGAGCCAAATTGTCAGGTCAGATAGTTTCAAACATTTCAGAGCCTTGTATGATGTGTTTGAAGACAAACAAATGTTGGCTTTTTAAAATTTTACGTTTTCTTCAACAAATATCTCATGTACGCTTTTAGTTTTGTTTATGTGGAAGTGGAAAAAAAAAAAGAAAAGTAAGAAATTTCCCTGACCATGAAGAGATTTAATGTGGATGATTTAGAGAGCAAATAAAACATAACCCTACTCAACTGATAATATGTATGCAGAGATACCATATTTAATCCACTGAGTCGGAAAGGCATAACAAAATACATTTCTATTTTTAATGAAGATAAGAAAACTTGATCTCTTTACCCACAACTTACTGGTAAGGAATTATAGAGAAAAGCTTGATATGTCAAAATGGGAACGTCAGTATCTCAACCAATGGACGGTCAGTAAATAGTCACTAAGAAGATGTCCTGCACGTCTCAGTTTTCCCTGAGAAGACAGCTTTCCTAGAGTTTGGGATGTAAGTCCCAGAATGCACAGGGAGAGGTCTAGATCAAAGACTCACTTTCAACATGCTTTCAAGCAGGGTTTCACTGCAGGCTGCAATTGATCATTCAAAGCAAAACTTCAGAATTTCACTTTATTTCCCGATAAAAGATAAATTACTCCCTTTTTACATTCTTTTTAAAATTCAACTTTCAGTTCATTAAGGATGACTAGGGAAGAAATCCTGTCACATCTGTTTCTATTGTTTTAGAAAAAAATGTCTTAAATATATTCTAAGTTCTTTGATATAATAGAAAAATGGATTTATCTCAAATATTTAAATGCTCTTACAGAAATGTCTTATACAGTTATTGATTTGGGAAAAATAGTAAAAAGAACTCTCTATCATCCATCATCCACCATCAAATATGTCCAACTTTTAATTACCTTATGTCCTTTTTCTTACCACAAGTTTCCTCAACCTACTCATGATTTCTTAAGCAAATCACAGCTATTATTCAACTCTGAAACTTCAGTTGTACCTTTCAGAGATAAGAAGACATTTAAAATATACCCATGGTATCATGCCTAAGAATGTAGCAACATTTTCTTGATACTATCAAAAAAATTCAGTGTTCAACCTGCACAATTGTCTTACAGATAACTAAGGCTTTTATAGCTATGTTTAGATTTTGTTGGTACTGTATTTTTAAATCAAAATCTCTGTAAGGAACATGAATGCAAATTGATAGCTATCTCTTTTAAGGCTGTTTTAATCTTTATCTCTATATTCTCTTTAGTTTTCTTTTTTTGCACAATGTTTATTGAATAAACAAGTCTGTCTTCTCAGGGAAACGCACGGAATGTAGGACACCTGCTTAGCTACTGTTTACTGATTGTCCACTTTTTTGAGATACTAACATAGCAATTTTCACTTCTAAAGCTTTTCTCTGTAATTCCTTCTAGATTAGCATTTATCAGACACCAAAGCTTATGTAAGTTGGTGGTGAAAAGATCAAGTTTTCTTATCTGGAAAATTAAATATGAACATCTCATATTTTAGACTTTCTACTATACCCTACAACTTTAGTTCTACTAACTCAAGGTATTTCTTTTCATCATTATTTTATTTTCTTTACCCTAAATATAGTCAATATATTAAGCTGAGTGAAACAGCCCAAGAGAGTAGGTAAAAATATTGCCTCCTGAATTTCTCTCAGTTCTCCTAGGTGAGGGGAAACAATGAGACCCAAGTCCACAGGGTCCTTCAAACACGCATTGTGTGATCCTATGTCAGAGACTCTCCAAGTGTGAGCTGGTGGTGTTGGTGCAAGGCTCAGGAGTACTCTGGTTATCACGCCTAGAGATAGTCACTATCAATAACCTTCGTTCTTCATGACCGTTTCAGAAGTTGTTATCTTACTCCAGAAAATACTAACCTTCTAAATGTGCATTTCCTCCTTAGACTTCCATCTATTCCTTCCCAAATCCATTTTATGGTGCAGCGTCGGGAAGCCTGGAGACAGTGTGTCAGAATCTCAAATCATAACATCAAAACTATGCTTCATCCAATGTGTCTGCAGTAAATTTCACTCACTGAATTGATTCAGTATGAAGTAAAAAAGAAAATATTCAAATGTTAGTGTGATTACAACATTCTGAAACAGAGCTTTTTACAGATTCTTCGAATGTTTCCATGGAATCACAGACAGCTCCTTATCTTCAGTGTATTTCTGAGTACTTTAATAAAACATTCTGCCAATCAACTTATGTTCCTTTTATTTTATACCAATTATTATTTTTAAGGACCCATATTTGAGTGATCGTTGCCTGGATTCATAGATTTATGTTATCCTAAATTTCATGTTTCACATTTTGCAGAACAAAAAAAGCCATAAATCAAGGCAAGTTTAAAATAATTTGGATACATCAGAGAGGATGTTAAAGTGATAAAATGAACTTTTTTATAGGCCTCAGAGGTTATCTCTAAAAGTTAGAAATTTGATTATATCACATCTGGAATATAATGTATTAAGATGTTATTTCTTCCCCCTTCTCCACACATGCCCCTCCCCAAGTCCACTAATAGGGGAGGTCTTCTTTTCCTTCCTTCTGATCCTAGTCTATCAGATCTCATCAGGAGTGGCAGCATTGTCATCTTCTGTGGCCTGGTAAGGCTGCTCCCTCCTCAGGGGGAGGTGATCAAAGAGCAGGCCACTCAGTTCATGTCAGAGACAGTCTCTGTTCCTATTACAATGGAACCCACTTGGACACTGAACTATCATGGGCATCATCTGTGCAGGGGTTTAGTTTATCTCCATCAATGGTCTTTGGTTGGAGTATCAGTCTCAGAAAAGACCCCTATGTCCATATTTTCTGATTCTCTTGCTCTCCTTGTGGAGCTCCTGTCCTCTCCAGGTCTTATTATTTCCTACTTCTTTCATGAAATTCCCTGCACTCTGCCCAAAGGTTGGCCATAAGTCTCAGCATCTGCTTTGATACCTTGCAGGGTAGAGCCTTACAGAGGAGGTTGGGACTGGGAGGGGAGGAGGGAGGGCGCTATGGTGAGATACAAAGTGAAAAAAAAACTTCACCTTAGAAGGAAGAAATAGATTTACGTACAGAAGTCATTGGATCATCTTGTAATTCATAATTATTACCTGTGATATCTTATTTATACTTTATACATCAATTATGACTAAAGCAAAATACCAACAAAAAAAGCAGTTTAAATCAGAACCTTTTAACTTAATTTACATTTCAAACATTTCTACCCAAGTTTTCTGATAAGGTTAAAATGAGTAAGAAAATGTAGAAGGAATGATGTATATGTAGGATACATACAATCATATTAGCATAGTGGAAGCACCACAAAAAAGACATGAATTACACATGAAATCAAGATGTTTGCCGTGAATGTACGAATCCAATCGTATCGAAGACCCAAAATAAGCAAAAGAATGTTAAAAAAAACCTTTTCACTGAAGCTTAGAAACAAAGAACGTACTCCCTTTCTAATCTCATGAGAACTGGCAAATGATGTTAACCCTAACCAAGTTAGTTTTACATTTTGAAAAACATGTGATAATTAATCCTAAGCCCATGTTTTTCAGATAATCATGAGATTTTTATGTAGACATGAAAATTGCTATAAGTTAAGAAGCATTGAATTATATAAACTGAAAGTTCTCTACTTTAATAGCTTAAATAATATATGTATATTTCAGAAAATTAGGTGTTCACAATGTACACTAATCTGCTTATTCGTTGTTGGAGCTCAGTTATTTCAGAAAAAAACAAACAAGTTGTTTACAACTCTTATCCCTGTCTTCCAGGGTTAGTTGCACTGCAGATGACTTGACGGCTTCATCATGTGCGAGCAATAAAGTCCAAGATAGGAATGCATGACTTTTATCCTGTGTGTCGTGTTTTAACACCCAGAAAATCCTTCTCCGCTTGTCCTTCTAGTTACTACCTCCCAGAATTCACATACAGCCAAAATTTTTCTTCATTAATTTCTTATTTGTCAGCATAGGCAAGACAACCTAAAAAGATGGAAGCTACCAAGACTGATTGAAACTCTTTACTATATAATTTAAGGCTAAAATAGACCTTTGTAGCACGTATTCAAATAGATGAACTATTTGAATGAAATTGAGTTTAGAAAGTGTGATGGTTAATGGTAATTGTCAACTCAACAGAATCTAGAGTCACCTGGGAGATGGTTGCTAGGCATGGCCTTGACTGAAATGGTAAGCCCTGCTCAGTGTGGGTGGCGCCATTCCCTAGCCCGGATGCCAGATTGCATTAATGGAGAAAGGAGCTAAGTGTGGCCATCTGTCTCTGTCTCCTAATTGTAGGTGTGATATGACGAGTAGCTTCAAAGTCTGCTACCTTGGCTTCCTTGACAAGACAGACTGTACCCTTGAAGTATGCACTGAAATAAGTCTTTTCTTTCTCTGTTAATTGCCATTGTAAAGGTAAATATCACCTCTACAGAAAAGAAACTGGAGGATGAATCAATACATACATTTTACCAACATTTCGTGAGAATACATCATGGCCCAAATTATTATTTTTTCATTATCCTTTCAATATTTCAATCTTACATTTTACTTCACTAACCTGTGAAATATCTGACCTAGTTTTTATTTATGTGCACATAGTAGGGCACATTTGCAGCATGTGTGCAGCTGCCCTAATGCCGCGAGACCACAGTGGAGCTGCTGGGGCTGGAGTTGTGGAGCTGAACTTGGGTTCTCGGGAAGAGATGCAGCTACTCTTAGCTGTGGAGCCACCCACCATCCCTTGAGGCATCTTTTGAAATTCCTTTTATAGTTTATCTCTTGATTGGTTATATTTTCTAATTTTTTCTCTCATTTTAACAGTAAAATTACTGACCCCAGAAAAAACTAATAGAGGAAACAAAAGGAGACGTTATTAGTTAAGTACAGCCCAATCATTGTGGAACATATGTATACTTCAAACGTGTGTCCATGGATTCAACAAATAATTTAAGGCTGCTACATGAAAAAATGTGAAAATGTACAATTTTCTTCAAAAGAAAATTATTAACTAGCCTAAACTTGTCTGTTTTGGATAAATACTAAGAGAATTCATGATACATAGAGCTTTTATGACAGAAAGTCAACCCAGAATAGCAATGATACTACAAGAATATTTAATTTATTCAGGCAGAGAGTTAGATACACCCTAAGTTTAATATACACCCTAAAATCTCTTCACATTTTGTATGATATTTTAAACACATATGGAAATCCTAGAAAGCTGAAAAAATAAAATTAGTTATTACTCGAGCCCATTTTTCTGAATTTACTGTGAGATGGAGATAATTCACTGTTCTGCACATGCTGCTGCTTCTGAAAGTTTGCACAATGGTGATTGTAAAGTTGGTGGAAGGAAAAGGAGCTGACAAGCAAACTACACAGTGCACAATTTGTCTAACTCAGCTTCAGGTCAGGAAAGCATCGGAACCTTCAACTAGCTTGGACCTGGCAATATCTACATTTCTAATCTAGGATCACAAAGATTTATGCTAACTGATCCTTTGGTCCTTAAAACATGCCTAAGAAGTCTCTTTAGTAACCTGCTTCATGTAATTAACGAATTCATCAAATGCATTTAAACAGATAACAATCATGATGAAAATGATGATAAACAGCGCTCGCAAACCTTAAAACAGGGAAAGTATGTACAAAGTGCTATTCCATGTAGTTTACATATTTTAATTCATAAATGTAAATAATGCACTATATCGTTTGTAGTGGTGTTGCTATTTACATGTGACTGTTTAACGTGGTGGTTGATTTAACTTAAACTAATGGAAATTTAAAATACAGTGTTTCCGTTGAATTAACAGCATTTCAAGAGGTGCATGTGCTAGAGACATCTATCCTGAACAACAGAGAGAACATTTCCTCATTCCAGTAGGTTTTCTTAAATGACTGTCTTAGATCAATGTTGAAATTGTTTTCCTATAAAGAACTTTGTTATAATGTCTATAAACCTAAAGAGTATTAAAGGTTGTTATTTTCTGTGCATTTTTGACTAAAAGCATCTAATTTCTAGAGAATAATGATGGGTTATAAATAAGACAAAGCATATTTCTCTGAATGAAAACTAGGATGTACATATAATGAGGTGCCTTTTAATAATGCTTTCTTGCCTTAGAAACGTTTCATAGAACTCAAATAGAGCCACATCATCTTTGCCCGTTTCATTGTTTTGTGTTTCAATGGCACCCTGCAAACACTAAAATTATTTGCCTTCTCTTTTCATCTTCTTGAGCTTCAATTGTTTCCCCATGTTTATTACACCATAAACTAAAGATTCAAGTTTGCCTCTAAATAACAACTACTTTTTCCTCCCACATAAGTGCCTCTTACATTTAAAGGAGAAAAACACGATAAACCAAAATGATTGCATTCATAGTAAAATCTTTTACAGTCCATAGCATCAAACTTCATTCTTATTTAAATAAAACTCAGAGAAAATTTATATTGAAATATAAGAGGACTGAGGGATTTTCTTTCCCAAAGGAAATCTTTCTGAAAGAAAGAAAGAAAGAAAGAAAGAAAGAAAGAAAGAAAGAAAGAAAGAAAGAAAGAAGAAAAAAAGAAAAAAGAACTCTTGAAACATATACTTCACTGAAAAACCAATGCCAATTTTTAGCCTTAATACTTTTCTGCTTTTCTCTGTGTCAACTTGCAGAGTTTTGAAGTTCATTGTTAACGTTTCTACAAAACCATGGTGGGGATTAATATCTAGGATGAGGAAAATTGTGATACCTGTTCTTCCTCATTGCTAGTGGAAAGACATCGTTCCTGAAGCCACTTTCTGAAACTTCATAAAATGAAGTTTCTGGCCCATCTTGAAATAAAGAACTAGATAAGCATGGATCATTCAATGTATGCATAAAATAAGTAGTGATAATACCAAAGTAGCTACTTAAATATTCACACAGACACATTCCATTGAGCTCTCTACAGTTAGGTGCTCTGAAAACATGATTTTGTTCTTGGTTTTGTTTTCTTTCCTAGAGTATGGGAGCAGTATAAATGAACTTCCTATTTTTCTGATATTTAAAATATTTGATTACTTAGGTATGGTTCCAGAAATTGTAGAAATAACTTTGTGAGATGTTCAATATATTTGTGGAGAGATTTGTTTCTAAGAAATCATCACAGAACACAGAAGTAATTATCTTATATCAATATAATAAAACCTGGAGTCAATGAAAAGGGGTGTCAGTCTACAAGACTAGGAATAGCATTTTCCCTTTCCAGGTTTTTTTGTTTTCTTTGGCATTTTTAATGTTTTTTTATTTTGTGGTTATGAGCATGTGTTTGCATGTATGTATACTCTGTGCATGGCTGGTACCCAAGGAAACCGGAAGAGAGTGACTGAGCTGGAGTTACAGGCAGGTGAAACACCTGGAATTAGCCCAGGGTCCTCTGGAAGAACACACAGTGCTCCTAGCTGCTGAGCAGTCTCTCCAGCTCCATGCTCTGATTTTTGAGACAGGGTCTCATGCTATAAGTCATGCTGGAATTCTGTGCAGTCCTCCTGCCTCAGCCTCTAGAGCATGCTTGTAAAGGCATGAGATACAGTTCCAGTTTCTTCCCAGTTTTTAAACATTGAACCTATTACTAATCTGAAGCTAGTATCAAAGAAAAGATCTAGCCAATGCATGGGAACCAAGCAGGATAACAGTTTGTTCAACAAATGTTTGTAAAGAAAAGGAAAAAAGTGAGACTGTAAGAGGAGCATGTAAAGTGATGTCTGTAATGGGCCTTTACCCATGTGGGACCCCTATTCTTCCCTAGAGGCTGGTCCTATAATTATTTTCTGTTGTTAACACTAGAGTTTCTTCAACTGCATCAGATAAGCAATTGACAAACTAAGAAACGTACACAAAATGAAATGAATCAATACAACTAAGTAGTAATTTTTTGGAGCGAATAATAATCCATAATGAAATAAGTATCTTGTAAAACGAATTAAAAATATATAATAAACATGAAAGTAAATATAGCAAGGGAAAAATATGTCCAAGTAGCCAATGACAGCAATTGTTATGGTGTAACAATCTCAGGGCAACAAAAACTAACAGATGATGGATATATAAACTAAAAGTATAATAAAAATATCAAAAGTTACAGGAAACAAATTCCCAGAACATATAATTTTTTATAAAGCAAACATAAGAATAGATGAAGACCAAAGCAGTCCTGGAACAAAAAATATTAATATTTAGATAATTCTAAAGATTGAAATAAGGGCTCAAAAATAAATTTTCTAATACATTTAAGATATTTTCAAACTCATACATATATCTATAGAAAAAGAAAATAAAATTATTTCTAACATACTTAATAAAGATAGTTCTAACAAAGGCATTATAAAGAAGGCAAACTTTAAATGACTGTCATTTATAAACAGATGGGAAGCACTAAGCATGCATCATATGATATGACATTATAGACATGTATGTGATAGGTTTGTGTGTGTGTTATAGTGTGGATAGGAAGTGTTATCTTACTTAAGGCAAAGAATGTTCAAAAGTGAGGCATCTATTGGCATAACACCCTTAAGAGGCCAGATCTTATTTGAGCTACAAAACGACCAATGACCAAGTCATTGGAACATGAAGCATTTCTGTTTTCATCAGCTGCACTGGTAAATGTAGGGAACTAGAAGAACTGACTCAGTGAGTACAGTAGAATACCAAATACCTCCTGTAGGATTATGTATTTGAACCCTGGTCTCTGTCTCTACTCAGCACCACCTTGCTGAAAAAAATAAGTTACTTGGAGTGGACTTTGAGAGCTCAGAGATCACCCTGCTTCCAGTATGCTGTCTTTGCCTTCTGCATGTGGTGGGAGAAGGGTGTGATTCTTCAGCTTCTTGCTCTGGTGGCCTGCTGCCATACCTTCCTTGCCATTAGGGACTGCCCATCTGGAACTGTGAGTCAAAATAAATTCTTCCTAACTGGCTTTCGGTCATAGTATTTTGTCATAGCAACAAAAAAGTGAATAAGCTGGAGGTCTGTTACCTTATCCCAAGAACTTCCTGTCTTATTTTTTTGTTTTTATTGTTTTTTTTTTTTCGAATTTGAGTTTTATTTTATTTTTTATTTTTTTCAATGCAGTTTGTTCAGGAACCTTGAACAATCATCTGACCCTGGGGAAGGCCAGCCCACAGCTTAAATAGCCTCTGGGTAGCCAACCCCAGCATTCCACATGGGCAATGCAGATAGGTCCACATACATGGAAGCAAGCCAGAACCTCGGCCTTAGCCAAATGTGGAGTTGTTTGTGACAGAGAGCACTCACCATCGGGAAGGTGGAAGGCAGAAACCAGCTCCATCTTTAAGGCACGGCATTTCGCAGCTCTCTACAGTTCCCCTTTTTTGTTTTAGACACATCAGGCAAGAGTAGAGGTCTGATCTCTGATATTAGAAATAAATTGGGACTTTGTGCCGATGTTCATTTAGGTGTCATCCACCCAAAGAGCTTCAGACCCGTCCGATACCTTTTTCTCAGAGGCGGGACGTGGGGCATCAACCCGCATGCAATCAGACATGCTCTTCTCTGGGTCAAAAGTGGCTGACCCTGAGTGCAGTGCTTAGCCTCGCATCCTGAGCATAACATTTTAGCTTTTTATGGTATCCAACCATGCTTGGGGAGACTGTCCTGCTTCAATGGCTGTAAAGGCCTGAATGATCATGGCTGCATTACACTGTTGTGAGACTCTAATCTTGCATATACACCACAGGCAAACCAAGGAGACCAACACCAGAAGGCCTGCTAATGCTCCCATGCCCGCCCATTCCTTCAGATGATTCATGGCTGCAGCAATCCATGATGATAATCCTGTGGCTAGTCCTGCGTCCACTCTGGTAGAATTTGCCATAACAATGGCCACTCTCAGCTGCTCCATTGTAGTATCGAATTCTCCAGTCCAATTACCTAAAATATAGCTAGACAATTGTTTAGACAGATTTGCAGCACAGGAAAAATTCTCATGTTCTGTGCTAGTGACACAAAGTCCAGCATACTTTCATTGACAGCCAAGTTGAGCAATTTGCCATAGGGTATCAATTTGCTCCTGCACGAGGTCAATCCTCTGATTGAACACCATCAAGCCTCCTTTTAGTTGAGCATTAATTCCTTTTTCTACATCTAAGGCATGAGCTACATTGGCTAAAAGATTATTCAGGGTCTGAGCAGTCTGCACAGTATGACTCATAGCTAATGCCACGGTGGTAGCTCCAACAGCCGCCAATGAGATGGCAGTAACAATGGCGGCTGTAGTTCCAAGATCCTTTTTCTGTCTGAAGAGAGTCATAGCGTGAGGGGCATCAACGGGCACAGGTACCCAGCGAGGCATGTGAGTAACCAGGGCATACCTAAATTCACTAGCATTCCAGATTGGGCAAAAAAAGCAAGTATCATCACCACAATTACTTGGCTCTATCTGGCTAATAATGAATAAAAATGGGGGATATAAACAAACAGGTGTGGGCTTATAGGAAATATTATGAGAAGCCTTAACCCCCTCGTTGGAACATCTTGCATCAGTTCTAGAACTAACAGTAGTGGTGTCCGAGGTCTGAGTAGGTTCAGGAGACCATTGCCCCCAGGGGCAAGATGTGCTCCATGTAAATTGACTAACTCCATGTTTTCCTCCACTTTTGAAAGTCATTTAAGGTTCTTAAATTATTTTTTCTCTTTTTTTAAATTTTTCATCAATTACACTTTATTCATTCTGCATCCCCCATAAGCCCCTCCTTCCTCCCCTCCCAATCCCACCGTCCCTCCTCCCTCTGCATGCATGCCACTCCCCAAGTCCACTGATAGGGGAGGTTCTCCTATCCTTTCTGATCTTAGTCTGTCAGTTCACATCAAAAGTGGCTGCATTGTCCTCTACTATGGCCTGGTAAGGCTGCTCCCCCCCCCAGAGGGAGGTGATCAAAGAGCAGGCCAATCAGATTATGTCAGAGGCAGTCCCTCTTCACATTACTATGTAACCCAATTGGACTCTGAACTGCCCTGGGCTACATCTGTGCAGGGGTTCTGGGTTCTCTCCATGAATAGTCCTTGGTTGGAGTATGAGTCTCTGGGAAGTTCCCTGTTTTCAACTTTTCTTGTTCTGTTGCTCTCCTGTGGAGACCCCGTCCTCTCCAGCTCTTAATATTTCCCAGTTCTTACATAAAATTCCATTCACTCTGCCTGACAGTTGCCCATCAGGCTCAGCATCTGCTTTGATAATCTGTAGGGCAGAGGGTTTCAGAGGCCCTCTGTGGTAGGTTCCTAGGTTGTTTCCTGTTTTCTTCTTCTTCTGATGTCCATCCTCTTTGCCTTTCCGGATGGGGATTGGACATTTTTGTTAGGGTCCTCTCTCTTGCTTAGTTTCTTTAGATGCACAGGTTATAGTGGGTTTGTCCTATGTTGTATGTTTATATGAGTGAGTATATACCATGTGTGTCTTTTTGCTTCTGGGACAACTCACTCAGGATGATCCTTTCCAGATCCCACCATTTACCTGCAAATTTCATGATTTCCTTATTTTTCATTGCTGAGTAATATTCCATTGTGTAGATGTACCACATTTTCTGCATCCATTCTTCAGTTGAGGGGCATCTGGGTTGTTTCCAGCTTCTGGCTATTACAAATAAAGGTGCTACAAACATGGTTGAGCAAATTTCCTTTTTGTGTGCTTGAGCCTCTTTTGGATATATGCCTAGGAGTGGTATGGCTGGATCTTGGGGAAGCACTATTCCTAGTTGTCTGAGAAAACGCCAGATTGATTTCCAGAGTGGTTGTACCAGTTTATATTCCCACCAGCAGTGGAGAAGGGTTCCTCTTTCTCCACAACCTCTCCAGCATGTGTTGTCACTTGAGTTTTTGATCTTGGCCATTCTCATGGGTGTAAGGTGAAATCTCAGGGTTGTTTTGATTTGCATTTCCCTAAGGGCTAGTGAGGTTGAGCATTTCTTTAAGTGCTTCTCTGCCATTCGGTATTCCTCTACAGAGAATTCTCTGTTTAGCTCTGTTCCCCATTTTTTAAGTAGATTACTTGGTTTGCTGCTTTTCAGCTCCTTTAGTTCTTTATATATACTTGATATGACTCCTCTGTCAGATAAAGGGTTGGTGAAGATTCTTTCCCAATCTGTAGGAGGTCGCTTTGTTTTGATGATGGTGTCCTTTGCTTTGCAGAAACTTTTCAGTTTCATGAGGTCCCATTTATTGATTGCTGCTCTTAGAGCCTGTGCTGTTGGAATTCTGTTCAGGAAGTTTTCCCCTGTACCAATGAGTTCTAGGGTATTCCCCACTTTTATTTCAAGCCAATTTAATGTGTCTGGTTTTATGTTGAGGTCTTTGATCCACTTGGACTTCAGTTTTGTGCAGGGTGATAAGTATGGATCTATTTTCATTTTTCTACATGTAGTCATCCAGTTGGACCAGCACCATTTGTTGAAGACATTATCTTTTTTCCATTGTATGGTTTTGGCGTCTTTGTCAAATATCAGGTGTCCATATGTGTGTGGGTTTATTTCTGGGTCCTCTGTTCGGTTCCATTGATCCACCATTCTGTTTCTATGCCAGTACCATGCAGTTTTTAAAATTGTTGCTCTATAGTACAACTTAAGATCAGGGATGGAGATACCTCAGGAAGATCTTTAATTGTAGAGGATTGCTTTAGCAATTCTGGGTTTCTTGTTATTCCATGTGAAGTTGAGAATTTTTCTTTCCAGGTCGGTAAAGAATTGTGTTGGTAATTTGATGGGAATTGCATTGAATCTGTAGATTGCTTTTGGGAATATGGCCATTTTTACTATGTTAATCCTACCAAGCCATGAGCATGGGAGATCTTTCCATCTTCTCATATCTTCTTCGAGTTCTTTCTTCAGATTTGAAATTTTTTTCATACAAGTCTTTTACTTCCTTGGTTGGGGTTACTCTGAGGTACCTTATGTCATTTGTGGCCATTGTGAAGGGTGTTGTTTCCCTAATTTCTTTCTCAGCCCTTTTGTCTTTTGTATACAGGAGGGCTACTGATTTTTTTGAGTTAATTTTGTATCCGGCCACTTTGCTGAAGGTGTTTATCAGCTGTAGGAGTTCCCTGGTAGAGTTTTTGGGGTCACTCACATATACTATCATATCATCTGCAAATAGTGATAATTTGACTTCTTCCTTTCCAATTTGTATCCCCTTGATCTCCTTCAACTGTCTTATTGCTCTAGCAAGCACTTCCAGAACTATGTTGAAGAGATATGGAGAGAGTGGGCAGCCTTGTCTTGTCCCTGATTTCAGTGGGATTGCTTTAAGTTTCTCTCCTCCGTTCAGTTTGATGTTGGCTATAGGTTTGCTGTATATTCACTTTACTATGTTTAGATATGTGCCTTGTATCCCTGATCTCTCCAATACTTTAAACATGAATGGATGTTGGATTTTGTCAAATGCTTTTTCAGCATCTCGGGAGATTATCATGTGGTTTTTTTTCTTTCAGTTTGTTAATATGGTGGATCACATTGATGGATTTCTGTATATTGAACCACCCCTGCATACCTGGGATGAAGCCTACTTGGTCATGGTAGATGATATCTTTGATGTGTTCTTGTATTCGGTTTGCGAGTATTTTGTTGAGTATTTTTGCATCAATGTTCATAAGGGAGATTGGCCTGAAGTTCTCTTTTTTTGGGGGGGTCTTTGTGAGGTTTAGGTACCAAGGTGACTATGGCTTCATAGAATGAGTTTGGTAATGTTACTTCTGTTTCGATTTTGTGGAATAGTTTGAAGAGAACTGCAGTTAGCTCTTTTTTGAATGTTTGGTAGAATTCTGCGCTGAAACCATCAGGTCCTGGGCTTTTTTTTGGATGGGAGACTTTCGATGACTGCTTCTATTTCCTTGGGGGATATAGGACTATTTAATTGATTTACCTGGTCCTGATTTAGCTTTGGTAAGTGGAATCGATCAAGAAAATTGTCCATTTCATTTAAATTTTCAAATTTTGTTGCATATAGACTTTTGAAGTAAGTCCTAATGATTGCTTGGATTTCCTCAGTGTCTGTAGTTATGTCCCCCTTTTCATTTCTGATTTTGTTGATTTGGATGGTGTCTCGCTGCCTTTTAGTTAGCTTGGCTAAGGGTTTGTCTATCTTGTTGATTTTCTCAAAGAACCAGCTCTTGGTTTCATTGATTCTTTGAATCGTTTTATTTGTTTCTAATTGATTGATTTCAGCCCTGAGTTTGATTATTTCCAGCCGTCTGCTCCTTCTTGGTGTGTCTGCTTCTTCTTTTTCTAGGGTTTTTAAGTGAGCCATTAAGTTGTCTGAATGTGCTGTCTCAAATTTCTTCTTGAAGGCACTTAGTGCTATGAAGTTGCCTCTTAGCACTGCTTTCATTGTGTCCCACAAGTTTGGGTATGTTGTGTCTTCATTTTCATTGCCTTCTAGGAAGATTTTAATTTCTTTCTTTATTTCTTCCCTGACCCAGCTGTCTTTTAGTAGCAAGTTGTTCAGTTTCCATGTATGTGTAGGCTTTTTGCTATTTCTGTTCTTACTGAGGTCCAGCTTTATTCCATGGTGATCGGACAGGATACAAGGGATTATTTCAATCTTCTTGCATCTGTTGAGGCTTGCTTTGTGACCAACTATGTGGTCTATTTTGGAGAAGGTTCCATGAGGTACTGAGAAGAAGGTAAATTCTTTTGTGTTTGGATGTAAGGTTCTGTAAATGTCTGTTAGGTCCATTTGATTCATGACCTCTGTTAGAGATACTGTTTCTTTGTTTAATTTCTGATTTGTTGACCTGTCCTTTGTTGAGAGTGGGGTGTTGAAGTCTCCCACTATTAGTGTGTGGGGATCTATGTGTGGTTTAAGTTTTATCAATATTTCTTTCACAAATGTGGGTACCCTTATATTTGGGCATAGATGTTTAGGATTGTGATGTCTTCCTGGTGATATTTTCCTTTGATGAGTATGAAGTGTCCTTCCCCATCTCTTTTGATTAATTTTGGTTGAAAGACTATTTTATCATACATTAGAATGACTACTCCTGCTTGCTTCTTGAGTCCATTTTCTTGAAAAGCCGTCTTCCATCCCTTTACCCTCAGGTAATTTCTATCTTTGTGACTTAGGTGTGTTTCTTATATACAACAGATTGCTGGGTTTTGTTTACACATCCATTCTGTTAGTCTGTGTCTTTTTATTGGAGAATTAAGTCCATTGATATTGAGAGAGATTAATGACCAGTGGCTGTTAGATCCTTTGAATTTGATGTTGGCTGTGGTCATATGGTTGTGTGCTTGGTTGCTTTTTGTTTTACTGTAGTGGGGTTATTTATTTCCTGTGTTTTCTTGAATGTAGATAGCTTTCTTGGGTTGTATTTTCCCTTCCAGTGTCTTCTGTAATGCTGGATTTGTTTGTAGGTATTGTTGAAATTTGTTTTTGTCATTGAATATCTTGTTTTCTCCGTCTATGAGGACTGAGAGTTTTGCAGGGTATAGTAGCCTGGGCTGACATCTGTGTTCTCTTAGGGTCTGCATGATATCCGTCCAGGCCCTTCTGGCTTTCATAGTCTCTGTTGAAAAGTCAGGTGTGATTCTAATGGGTTGCCATTATATGTTACTTGGCCTTTTTCTCTTGCAGCTTTTAGTATTTTTTCTTTGTTCTGTATACTTTCGTTTTTGATTATTATGTGGCAGGAGGATTTTCTTTTCTGGTCTAATTTATTGGGTGTTCTGTAGGCCTCTTGTATTCTTATTGGCCTCTCCTTTAAGTTGGGGAAATTTTCTTCAATGATTTTGTTGAAAATATTTTCTGGGCCTTGATGCAGGGAATCTTCTTTTTCCTCTATTCCTATTATTCTTAGGTTTTGTCTTTTTATGTTGTCTTGAATTTCTTGGACGGTCTGTGTCAGGAATTTTTTAGATTTAACATTTTCTTTGACAGATACATCTATTTCTTCCATTGTATCTTCCACACCTGAGATTCTTTCTTCCATTTTTTGTAGCCTATTGGTTATGCTAACCTCTGTAGTTCCTGCTTTCTTCCCTAAGTTCTTTCTCTCCACAATTTCTTCCATTTGTGTTTTTTTTAATTTTTCCAATTCTGTCTTCAGGTCTTGAGCTATTTTGTTGGTTTCCTTCCCCTGTCTGACTGTGTTTTCATGTTTTTCCGTCAATTCCTTCAGCTGTTTGTTTGAACAATCCACTGTTTCTTTTATTTCATTCAGTGATTTAAGCATTTCCTCTGTAAAGGCCACAGACTGTTTGGCTGCAGCTTCCTGTATTTCTTCATGGATGGCCATAATCTCCTTGTCTTTAATTTCCTCCATTTCTTTACGGATAGCCATGATCTGTTTGTTTTTATCTTCCTCTAATTCTTATTCTAATTCTATTTTATTTGTTTCCTCTGTTATCTTCTTCATGAGCATAGATGTTAGGTCATCTCCTTGAATTTCATTTATGCTGGGGTGTCTAGGGCTATTTGCCCCTGGATAACTGGGTTCTGGAGATGCCATATTGCTCTGGCTTTTGTTAGTTGAACTTTTACATTGTCCTCTACCCATTGGGCTATCTTAGTTGTTTGAATTTAGTTTCTGGTTGTTCCTGGACTCTTGTAGTGGAGAGAATCCCTTTGGCAGGAAGATGGTTTTTCCTGAAGGAAGCCTTCCCAGCTTTTTGGGTATAGTCACTGGATGTCCGGTATTTTTCAGGAGTTGCTACAGCTCACCTCAGGCCTAGAGACCTGGGTAGTAACTGTGGTCCTGATTAGTCGAGAGGGCTCTCCTCTCACTGGGAGAAGTCCTGGAGACCGCTGCCTTCCTTCCGGGTTTCTTGCTGTAAATTTAGTGATCAGCTGCTGTAATCTGTGTGTCCCGTGGTTTGGTCGGTTTTGTTAGGGATAACTGGTTGCCCCTTGGAGCAGTATCTGGGGGTTGATCTCAGTGTTCCCAATCTTTTGTAGGTCTGAGGTTGGGGCTCTGTGCCCCAGAACCCAAGAGGTAATCTGTGGCGTGTGAGTACTGCTCTGGTGTCTTGGGGCGCACAGTTCTGCCTGTAAGGTGTAGTTGATACAGTGAAGGCCTCTGAGCTGGTGGGGCGTGCGCCTGCCTGCTAATCTGTGGGAGCTGACTTTCCAATCACTCTGTGTTCCCTGATTGGGCCCAGATCTGTGATGGCTGGGAGTACTCACCTGTTTGCAATCTGCAGGCTGCTAGACTTTACCTAGGTGACCCCAGCAGCATGGTTTCTTCCTTCCCTGTGGGGTCCTCTCTGGACAGGGGTTCCCAGTCCCTGCTGTACTGGGGCGCGCAGGTTGTCTGTACTGCTGAGCTGAGCGCGCAGCTCTCTGCGTGGCAGGAACTCAGTTGTGTCGGTGGCGGGTACCCGTAGTCCTAGAGACCTCCCGGGGAAAGACTGGGTGACCCGTGATCAGACTGGTAACTTTGCTTCCCCATGAGGTTTTCTTGCGACTGGGACTCCCAGTCTCAGGCACCCTTGTGCCCACGGATCAGCCTGGGAAACTGATTGGGACACGCACGCTTGCGGCTCCAGCTCGGAGACACAAAGCCCACATTACCCGGGATTTCTTCCGGGTTCTGGCTGGGTAGCCGTGAGTGGACCCGACCGATTCCCACACCGTGGGAGCCTCCCCTTACCTGGGAAACATGATAGATATAGTTTCAGGGTCCAGAGTTCAGTCTCCTGGTCTCTGCACGGAGAGTGCTGTCCTGCTTCTCAAAAGCGGTGCTCTCCCGGCGCCGCCATCTTGGCTCCCCTTCCTGTCTTGTTTTTTTCTTCTTCCCAGCTACCACTGTGGCCCTGCTCCTCAACACCCTCTGCATGACACAATCTTAGAGCGACCTCTGTCATCCTCTGACTGTGGGACAGTAAAGTGGCTCAGCATATAAAGGAGCTTGTTGCCCACGACAACTAGACTTCTATCTCATGATACAAGAGGAGGGCTCCAGAAAGCTGTGATATGACTTTTGTATGTGAGCCATGGCAAGGAGAGCTTTCTCTCTCCCTCTCTCATATGCACACACACACAGAGAGAGAGAGAGAGAGAGAGAGAGAGAGAGAGAGAGAGAGAGAAAGGCAGAGATAGAATAAAATAAAATTTAAGTGATGTTATTGATAATAGAAAAAGATTTTAAAACTGGGTAACAGTGAATTTAAAAAACTGTTCAACAAAAGAAACCAGTAGGCTATGGGAGAATAAATTATAGAGAGGGACATTTTATTTGAAACACTTGAAACCAATGATTGACTTATATACAGAATCTGAACACTAAATAACCCAAAGAAAGAATCAATAGAAAAGTTGGTAATGATCATTAAAGTCACAAAAGTAAGGAGCCAATAAATATATGAACAAAATTTCAACCTTTGAAGTTATCAGGAAAATACAAATTAAATTTCCAACTAGGTGACAGTGGATATTAATACATATGTTAATGTATGTCAGATAATGCATACATTTTAAAAACATGTTGACAATACCAAACGCTGGTGTTCTGGACTGGATGTTCATGTATACCCAAAATTAATGTGGGGAAGCTCTAAAACCCAATGAGCAGTGTTTAGAAATGGAGTGTTGTGACGTCATGTCCTCACACAAAATGATATCAAAGAGTCTAATTCCAATCCTCAGAGCATGCAAAAGGAAGAAAAGATGGCGCCACATGCAAGACGAGAGTCTTCAAATAAAACCTACCTTTTTTTTTGATATCTTGATTTTGCAATTTTTCAGGCTCCGAAACACAGTCTCTAAGCATTTTATAATTAATGGTCTGAGTTGACCTAGATATTTATCAAATTCCAAGGATGTCACATATAGGAAATGCTTACAAGACAGACCAAGGAAAAGAAGCAAAGAGGCTGTTCATTCTTTCTGACAGTGAGCATATAGCCCAGCCATCACCTCTTTTAGGAATTACTCATATGTGAATCTGTGGAACCAACCAAACATCTGTCAGCTTCATAGACATTACAAAAATCATTAATGGAATATAATAATGTATGAGGATAAAAATAAATGCAGTGCAGCTACATTTAATAACACTGAACAATCTCATAATAAAAACTTGAGTGAAGAGGGTGGATGCAAAAAATCACAGGTCTGCACACTGGTCAGAGTTAGAGGTTTAGGGAATTTAACAGGAAACTTGAGAGATATATTAACAATGCTCTCTTCTTCCCCCAACTTATGTGTTTTCACACAAATATTATTTTTATAATTTTTAAAGATTTTTTTTCTTTTAAATCAAGAGTCATATGCTGCAAAATTTAACCTTTCAAATGATGGAATTTAGGTCTGGCAAGATGCCTCAGTATGTAAGAGCACCTGCTGAAGAAGCATGTGGAACAGATTTCTGCTATTTAAAATGTTTTCTGCCACCATCTCCCATTTCAATTATAATGCCTGCACTGTGCTAAAAAGTAAACAAAACAAAACATCAGAATACAGCAAAATTAAGTACAATGTTGGCTAAAATTCCCTTTAAAATTGATTTTTAGCAAATCCTAAATTATATACACCAATTCAACTGATCTCAAAAAAATTAATATCTTTCTGCTAATAACTAGCATCATAAGGAAAGATACAAAAGACTGGAAAATGGTTGGGTATTTAAAGGAAATCCCTGGAAGGAAGATGACACAATTTTAAATTCATGGTCGACTCAGTAAATGTGAGGAACCTTCGCAGGTCCTGGTTATTCTGCCTTCTCTTTAATCCTATGTACTTCTTCATCTCCTTTTAATATGTCCACTTCTTCCATGAATGGGTCAAGGGCACAAACTGCTATTTCCCTCAGCTCCAGTTTCCATAGTAAACTACGCAGACTTTGTAGTTTGCAGAAGGCCTCCATTTCACACGACATCTTTCTGCAGCTTCAGATTGATGAATTGGTGTCTCCTATTATGAGAGAACAAATATGACACCAAGGGACCCATCCTAATGAATTGTTTTGATTAAATTTCCTACCCCATCTCTGAGTGCCTTCACACTGGGGCTCAGAGATTTGATATGTACAATGGATGTGCATGAAGCATTCACTCTGTGAAGAAGTTACATGGAAATGCCATTATTTACCTCCCATAGTTTATACATTATATGTGTTAGAGATAAATTTTGAATTGTCTAGACTATTATAAAGGATGCAAACTTAAAATGTTGATACTAAAAATGAATAAAGTGTAATTAATAAAAGTTAAATAAAAAAATTTAAAAAAGAGTACATTTCCATAATGCTCTATCTCTGTAATATATTTCAGTAATATATATCTGTAATATATATCTCTATTTCTGTAATATGATCGACTTAATGAGGTCACTGAAATTCTATCTTTTAAGTTTTATGCTGAAAAGTATTGATTAAAATAAGTAAGCTAGAGTCTGAAACCAAGAATGTTATTGTAATTGTGTTCTTTAAGTACAACCTAGGTTATTCAGAATAGGAATGCTTGAAGTGAGATTCCAAGAGCAGCTTGATAGGATCCATGGATTCCCTAAGTTTATATGCAAACATTTGTGTTCCTGTATATATTTGCATCTTTTCTTACACAAGCCCATCAGTTTCATTCTAATGTCCATAATCCAAAGGGATTAAATATGTCTGACATGGAGACTTGGTGAGTAGATGAACCCAAATCATAACATAGGATGCATATAATGTGCTAGCATTATACCTAATACATGAAATTTGAAATGTAATCAGTTAAAAATAATTTCATGCATCAGATTTTTATTGAATTTTCTATTAACGTTCACCTGCTGAAATGATTTCTCCGTGGCCAAATATAAAACAGAAACTTGTTGATCTATACCTAGACTTGGATTGTTCAAATGTAGAATTTTTTTATTTCTTATAAAAAAACAATATATTTTCTGCCTGATAAGGTCAGTGATGGTATTATAAGAACATGAATGATGTGAATAACTCTAATTTAAAAAATTAATCAATGTATTGTTTTCTCTTGAGCAACTCAATAAAGTTATACTTAGATTACTCTTAAAAAAATGTTGATACTAGCAGTGGCTATGATTGCAGAGGAAGAATATATGTCAGGAAAATGTAGCTTTTCAGAGTCCAGGTTTCTCAATATTCTTTCAGCCCTTCTTCACAAAAAATATTTTTGCTTATGAAGGATTACACATGTCAGACCGAGAGACACCGGTGACGGAAAGTTCAGGGAACCAGCTTTGCTCACGAGCACTCTGCAGTGAGACACTGGCAGGCGGCACTTGGCGTCCCTCACACTGCTGTTCAGGTACAGATGTTCAGAGAACTGAGTGTGAAACTTGAGACTGTCGATAGAAAGTTCTCTTAATAGCATTCGTTATTAACATGCCCATGAAACTTACCTTTTATGATAAGTTAATGCCAAATTAAAGCAGACTTAGGAAAGTTTAACATTAATATTAATAATATTAGTGTTATAATAACTGACAGAAATTAACATTTTTGATGTCAGTATGCCTGAAAAGTAGGAATTCTTTCCAGCTGAAATAAGATAAACATGCATTCATGTAAACAGCTATGGAGGTGGACCCATAGTTAAAAAGCTTGTGAGCAAGTGTGAAGACAGGAGTTTGTATGAGCACCCATAAATAACATGAGGGACTTAGAAATCTACATGCAATTTCAAATTCAGAAGGCAAAGAGAGGGGAGATCCCTTTCAAGCTATAGTTATAAATCATGATCTAGCCAAATTAGCCATATTGATAATCTTCAGGTTCAATCAGGGGATTCCCCTTCAATGACTGAGGAAAAAAAGTGATTGAGGATAACACTTTACATCGCCTCACACTTCCACACACATGTTGACGCGTATGTGCCCACACTAATGTAAAATTACACTTGTGTTTGCATACCACAAAAGAAAAACTTAGATGATATATATCAGTTGTGTCCAGGTATGTCAACAGCATATTCAAGACCATATAAAATTCTATGCTACACATATGGAATAAAAGCTAAACCACAGAGGAATGATGATGGAAATAAACTATAGAGACATAGATAAAGAGTGAAAATAAAGAGAGACAAAGATCATAACAGGGATGGTAGAGAGGGGTGAAACAAAACTTGTTACTAGTAAAGGGTCTTGGTATTTCATTTTTCAAGAACATTTGATAATTTTTCATGATCAGAAATCTTACATTATATAACTAACTAGAACTAAATATTTAACATGTTCATTTAAAACTGTAGATGTTCACAAAAGAAAATGACGCGTAAGCTCTAAGAATATGGACAACACAAACTAGAGATGTCCCCCAGCACATCTCACTAAGTTACAAAGCACTGAACGTTTAGCTCTCAGAAACTACCTGTTTGGTAGACTCCTCTCTGTAGTCTCTGAAGACTGCATTTCTGCACACTTAACTGTCTGCCTGATGACTGTAAGACACCTAATCTGGCTCAAAGAATGGCTGCTTCAGTGCACGGTACCTATGTTTCAAGGTTTTGCAATTTGTTTTCCATCTGAGGCATCATGCCTTATCTGCAGATGCACCCACCACACTGAGCATGTACACCACAGAGAGCCTATCTTCCTACCAAACCCCGGCTCAAACGATTACTTCTCTCTGATATTACAAAAGACGCTTCCACAATAGGTACTTATTCTTGCTACAGGGCTCAGCTCTTGTCTATGATTGATGCATAATAGATACTATTATAGCTGCCTCAAACATCCTTATTCCCCTTCATCAGCCTCTACCATACCATGGCTAGAAAGACAATGAAAAAGCTGCAGCTTTGGAGGCACTTGGATCTACTTCAGCATCAAGAGGCAGAAACCTAAACAAAGAAAGAAGAATGGGAAAGTCTTAGAAAACCAGCCTTGTGTCTGCTCACTCCTCTGCAGAGGATAATACTACCATAGGGCCTAAAAGTAGAATAGATGTAGACAGACCGATTCATATAAGGGACGGGTCGGTGGTTTGAATCCTATCAGAGCACTCAGTGTATATGTGGAGGTGGAAAATACAGCAAAGTTGGTGAGCTTTGTGTTTCATTGGGATTAAATATGATCATAGTCACTGAATGGACAAGGGTAGTTTCCTCTGTCTTTTGGATCCAAGGCATCATTAAAAATGAAGTTATTTTTTTAAAGAACAATAGTAGGAACAAAGAAACAGCAGTATTTTTTCTCATTAAAACTAGTACATATAAGCTTCTTTTTGCCAGGAGCTCCTCTGTTCTGTACATTGTCTGTAGACTTTTGATGCTGTATTTGAAAGATGATACCCTGGGAAGTGATTTCATAATGCAAGTATATTACTTTCCTGCCAGAATAAGGCATGAAAAGCAGGAGAATTCATCTTAGTGCTTTCTGTTTAAACTGAAAGACTCCTAAGCTTCCAGTATGGCTGAGCGTATACACAGAGATATATTGTGTGTCACACAATCATTTACTATCCTAATCCTAGTTTGAGTTATTATTTGGATCTTCAGAGAACTTACATCGTAAAAGGACGACAAGTTAACTGGTTTTAAAACTGGCAATGTGCATACAAATATTGTATTTTTCAATCTAGTCAGGTATTTTATAATGACAATAGATCTTCATTAATTGTACACTCTTTAAAAAAACAATAATACCTTTTTATTTTAACGATTTTTACGTAGTTGTTACTGTTTCAGATGGTGTCTGTAGAGTCTAAAATGTGCTCCATCCAGTCTTTGCAGCTTTCAAATGTCATTTCAGGGGTGAGAACTTTAAAATTTTCCTATTTTATACGCTGTTATGTAATGTTTTATAAATCTCTATAGTGTCAAAACTCTATTTCACATCACTCTTTTGCATTTTCCTTTAGAGTAATTCAAAATATGAAAAAATTACCTTGTGTTTCCAGTCTTTTTTTTTTTTTTTTTTTTACAAAGATTTACTTATTTATTATTAATTCAGTGTTCTGCCTGCATGTGTGTCAGCAATCCAGAAGGGGGCACCAGATCTCATTATAGATGGCTGGGAGCCTCCATGTTGTTGCTGGGAATGGAACTCAGAACCTTTGGAAGAGCAGCCAGTGCTCTTAACCTCTGAGCCATCTCTCCAGCCCCTTATGCCATTCTTTATTTCTTGGAGAGTTCTTTCCTAATTTCCTAAGTTCTGTCCTGTAGCTAGCTCTCCCCCTGTCTGCAGGACCACCTCAACAGGCATGTATCTAAAGGTAACAAATTTTCTAGACTTCTAACTGCTTGAAAATGTCTATACTTTATATTTCTTTTAAATAGCTAATTGAATGTCTTGTTGAAATCCTTTTTTCAATTAAAGATGCCACTGCAAGTTGCTTTGGGTTGCATATTTTGTAGTGAGTCTGAGGGGAGTATCATCTTTGTTCCTCTACTGGGCTAACTTCAAGTGTACTTCACTCAGCTCTGCTTAGTCTGGTCATGTGCCCATTGAAGGAATTCTTGGTCACAGAGAGTGATCATCTCCACCTCCCTGCAGTCATCTCCAATCTGATCCGACTGCATGCCCAGGAACGTTTCTAACAAGAGACTCACCTAAGTGACTATTCAATGTCTGAGTCATTCTGACAGTGGAGCTTCTGGCTCGTCTCCTCAGGACAGACCTTGCTCTTATGTCTGATAGTGTGTTGTTATTGGATACTGATATCCTGTATGGAATAATACAAAAATGGATGACTCAAAAATGTATATTTCTCCTCTTTTTCCATGACTTCAGCACATGAGATTAAGATATTGATACCAGCCAGCAGAGACTGGCTGGCACTGGATACAGAAAGCAATACTAAAACACCATTAAAAAAAATTATAAGCAACCAATGACAACTGTTGAGAGAAGGAGAATCAGTTTTCTTCAGGGATGAACACTCTTAATAGTATATGAAATTCCACATATTCAACTCCGAAGACATTTACACATGAGCAACTATAAAAGGACTCTTTATAACGTCTGTGAGTGAGAGAGAGACAGACAGAGAGAGAGAGAGAGAGAGAAGCAGAGACAGAGAGCAGTGGGATGGGGACTAATACTTAAAGTCAGGAATCCAAGCAGGAGGAAGGGCCACAGGGAGTAGAAGAAAGAGGGGTTAAAATTTTGTCAATACAGGACTCATGAATAAAATTATCAAAAAGCGGAATTTGTCAGTCCACTGATGAGGAAAGAGCCCACAAGCCCCAAACCGTCTCCCTCGTCAGTGAAGGACTGGAAGCCACCTGCGCTAAGGCAGTCTTGATGCGCAGTTCAGGCGGCTCTTCTGACACTTCGTATGTTGGGGTCTCCAGTCTCTCCATAGTTCTGGCTCATCCTGCAAATGCTTACTCCCTTGCTTGTGGTCCAGCTCCATGGGATTCTAGCTCCACAGGTACATTAGGCTATCTGGGGAACTTTTGTTTCCTCCAGGCTCTCCATCCCATATTAGTCAAATCCTAGGGTTCTACACCAGTGTACTCAAAAACAGGTTCAAGGGATTTTGAAAACTGAAGAAGCTTCCATTTTGTACTAGTCATCAGTGTTTTCATCAGCATTTTCCCTTTATTGCTGGTTTAATATGGACTTCAAATACCTCACAAAGCCACGTGTTTTGATCTTGTGATTTGAATGTGACTGATTCTGGAAGATCGCTCTCAACAATCATGCCCCACCTTCATGTTGAGTCTGTCAACTTTCAGGTCTTATTTGAGGTTCAGTGTGAAAGTGTTCATCATCCACTGGTTTGGAATTCTTTACTTGTGCCAGGAAAGAAACCCTGAATATGCAAGTTGCCCTGCAGATGCTGGTCTCTGGAAGTTGTTTGTTCTCAGTATCTGATAGTGCTAGGGAAGCAGTAGGCACATAGAAACAGCAAAGAGGGGCACCCTCTAATGTTACAGTCCCTAGATTTGTTTGAGTATGGGGACCCTTAGCCACACAAACATCATAGCCTCTAGTTAGGCCTAAGATATGAAGAGCTGCTGTGAACAGCAGCCAGTGGTAGAACCCCAGCTCTTGCATTTGAGGCTTAAAGTCTCAGCAGGAACCCTGAATTTCTTCTGACCACCAAGGCCCTCAAGTTCTTTCACTCACTGTCTCTAAGCAGTCATTATACTTCTCCACTCCACTTGCCATTTCTACTTCTACTTTCCTCCTCCTGGTCCAAGCCACCCGTGAACTGTTCAGCTGCATCTGTGGCTGCTGAAGTTTCCACCGGTCTAGCCATTGTTGTGGTTTGTGTTTAACATCAGTCAGCCATAGACTTGCTTCCAGTCGTAGTAGTTCCAACAGAGGTGGTGCCGTAAGACCTGGAGCCTCACTGCTCAGGAGCTCAGGATCACGCCCTTCCAGGGAACACTCACAGACCACAGCTCGATGCAAAAGCAAGAGGTTTCATTGCTATCGCGATAGGGTCGCCCCTCCAAAGACAGGAGACGACCCCGAACAAGCAAAGCACAGTGTTTTTATACCTGAAAATCAGATCACTTTTGCGCTATAGTTTACATCTGGTTGTAGATAGTTTACAGCTGGTTGTAGATAGTTTACAGATGGTTGTTTCTCAGAACAGTTCACCCCTTCAAGAGCTCTCTGCACCTGGCTTCAATTCAAAGAATCACAGTTGTTCTTCTCATTCCCAGGTGGTCCCTTAGTACCTCTAAGCAAGGTGGAAATGGTTGAGACTTGTGACTGTAAATAGCTGACTGCATGCCATTTCAAACAGTCCTTCAGAGCGCATCTAAAGCCTCAGGCTGACATTTCCCCCACTTTACTGTAACATACCTGTATTGGCCAGGGTTCTCTAGAGGAACTAAAGGTATAGAATATATATGGGATTTCTTGGAATAGCTATAGGCTGTGATCCAACTAGTCCAACAATGGTTCTCTACCAATGGAAGTTCCAAGAATCCAGTAGTAGTTCCTTCCACAAGACTGGATATCTCAGCTGATTTTCAGTATCCGCTGGAGTCCTTAAAAAGTAAGCACTAATGCCAATGAAGGAATGGACTTGCCAGTGAGAGTGGGAGCAAGCAGGCAGAGAGAGCAAACTACTCTTTTCCATGTCCCTTAGAGCAGAAGGTGTGGCCCAGATTAAAAGCGGGCCAGCCCCCAACATTTGGGAAGAGTGCAGGAAACCTTATGAAAGAAGTGGGAATTAGTAAGATCTGGAGAGGACAGGAACTCCACAAGGAGAGCAACAGAACCAAAAAATCTGAGTACAGGGGACTTTCCTGTGACTCATACTCCAAGTACCATGCATGGAGATAACCTAGAACCCCTGAACAGATGTAGCCCAGGGCAGTTCAGAGTCCAATTGGGTTACATAGTAATGGGAAGAGGGACTGCCTCTGACATGAACTGATTGGCCTTCTCTTTGATCACCTCCCCCTGAGGGGGGAACAGCCTTACCAGGCCACAACAGAAGACAATGCAGCCACTCCTGATGCGATATGATGGACTAGGATCAGAAGGAAGGAGAGGACCTCCCCTATCAGTGGACTTGGGGAAGGGCATGCGTGGAGAAGGGGGAGGGAAGATAGGACTGGGAGGGGAGAATGGAGGGGTTTATGGGGGGATACAAAGTGAATAAAGTGTAATTAATAAAAATTAAAATTAAAATATTTAAAAATTAATTAAGAAAGTGGGCCAGCCCCTCAAAAGATCTGGATTAACAGTGACTCTCCTCACCTTAAAACATTCAGATTAGAAGCAGGTCTTCCCACTTCAAATTATTTAATTAAGAAAAAAAAATCCTCACAGTTGCGCCAAGCCTTTTAGGGTTTAGTCAATTCCAGATACAGTTAACTTAACAGTTATCATACCACCTAACTGAGGAACCCACCAATGTATTTGAAAGATGTCTGGATTTGTGAATTTCTTTGTTCTGTTAGTATAAAGATCCCATTAAGCTGTCACCACACTAGAATACAGAAACTAGGGCAACCTGAATCTCTGTTTCTGGGCTCAGTCACTAACATTTGTCTTCAAAATAAACTTACTCTTGCCACCCCTCTCAATAACAACAAAGTACAGTCCTGGCTAGGGCTGTGTCTTTAGAGTAAGGGAGGTCAGCTGCAGTATTTGGAATGTTGAAGACAGTCAGGGGTGAAGAGATCTAGCAGGCTGTGTGATAGCAGTTTTGCTTCACGCAGCAGTGGAAGAATAAGAGTCCAAGAGCTGCTAATTTTTTTTAAATTTTATTTTTCTTTTTAGTTACATTTTGTTAACTCTGTGTCCCAGCTGTATCCCGCTCCCTCATTCCCTCTCCAACCCCACACTCCCTCCCTGATCTCCTCCCTGCCCCTTTCCAAGTCCACTGATAGGGGAGGACCTCCTCCCCTTTCATTTGACCCTGTTTTATGAGGTATCTTCAGGGCTGGCTGCAAAGTCCTCCTCTGTGGCCTAACAGGACTGCTCCTCCCTTGGGGGTGGGGGGGTGTCAAAGAGCCAGCCATTGAGATCCTGTTAGAAATAGTCCTTGTTCCCCTAACTTTGGAAAACTACTTGATTACTGAGCTACCACGGGCCACATCCGAGCAGAAGTTCTAGGTTATATCCATAGATGGTCCTTGGTTGAGTGTCAGTCTCAGAAAAGACCCTGTGCCCGGATATATTTGGTCCTTGTAGAGCTCCTATCCTTTCCATATCATACTAACTCCCCTTCTTTCATATGATTCCCTGCACTCTGCCGAGGGTGTGGTTACGAGTCTTAGTGTCTGCTTTGAAACACTGCTAGGTAGAGTCTTTCAGATGCCTTTTGTGGTAGACTCGTGTCATACGTTCAATGCACATCCCATTTGTCTTTCTAAATGAGGATTGATCATCTTCACCCATGTCCACTTTCTTGACTATCTTCTTTAGGTGTGTAGATTTCATTATGTTTATCATTTTTAAGGAGTCATTTGCTCATTTCCACTGTCTTTATTCATAAGAGAATGAAGTACTTTCTTACAGAATTAAAGAAGTTATATTCACACTAACAGTGATTGAAACATTTCCACACTATTTTATACCTACCAAGTAATTAGAGGTGGGTCCTCTGCTGTATCTCATGAGGAATGGTAGAGACAGTTTAATATTTTGTTCTGGCTCTTAGGGCTGTAATTAAGGCTTTGGGCTTATGGAGAACCGTTTCCTAACCCCATTCCAGTATTACCTGATCTTTTCTCAATCTTCAGTGGAGATCCTAGATGAGAATTCTGTGGTCTTTCCCAGGATCAGTGGTTTTAACTTTTACTCTGTTGTGAACTTAATTACATCCTTCTAAAATGTTTAACATATATATGTGGCCCTGACATCTGGGATCCTCCTGGAGTTACAGTTACAGGTAATTGTGACCTGCCAGCCGTGGGTGCTGGGAACTGAACCCAGTCTTCTGGAAGAGCAGAATGTGTTCCCAACTACTGAGCTGTCTCTCCAGTCCCCAAATATCAAAGTTTTAAACCCCAAACTTGAGAATGTAACTGTATTTGAAGTCACCAGGGCCCTTCCTTACAGAGGTAACTAAATAGAAACGAGGTTATTTACAAGGGGCTGTAATTCAGTCTGTCTCAGAGGGAGACACCATGCACACAGGTGTGAAGAAAAGCCATGTGACAGCCACAAGCTGGGAGGGCAGGCCTCAAGAGGAGTCAAACCTCAGCTGACATTGGTTTGAGGCTTCCAGCATGCATAACAATAAATAAACTCTGAGACTTAAGCCACCCACCAACAAACCAGATCCATGCCATTTAATGTCATTTTAAAACGAGGCTGAGCTTTTCTATAAAACCTTGTCCAAAGAAGAATTCCAAATGATGAATAAACACTTTAAGAGACTCTTGACATAATTATTCAGCAGAAAAAAAAATGCAAGCCAAAACTAGGGGCTGCTGCTCCTTATAAATTAGATTGACTCTAGTAAAAAAAAGTCCCAGAATACTAAATATTGTTTAGAATTTAGAATGTCAAGAAGACACTCTCTCATATGACTGAGAATAAGGTAAAAATACTAGATTCGCTTTACAAAATGTTTGATGTTACTCAGATTATTAAATATGAAATTATTAGATGACTTGGCAATTCTAATTCTAGTTTATATCTAAGAGAATGAGAACACATAGGCACTCAGAAATAAGACTCAAAGCAATTTAATAAAGGACATTGTGTCTTTATAGAGAACATGGAATATAGTATAAATTTTTCTGAAAACCCGTGGAGATTAGATTGCATGACCACACAGTTTTTATTACTTTTATTTGACAAAAAGAACTCAGGCTACAAAGTGATAAATGGTTAGGAATACAGGACAAATGGCAGCAGTGACACTAATATCAGGGGTGTCATAGGGACTGGTCATCCTTTGTATCAGAATAAAATTATGGATATGTAGTGAAAGATTTTAAGAAAGATCTTTTGACCATTTCTTGAGTACATGTGTAGAACACATTAAAAAATGAAAAGTGTAAAATTACCCTCAGTTTGGAGCCTGAGCTTTCCAGAACAAGAAAACACCTCTATGAAGTTCTTCATCTGCGGGACATCTCTGATGCTCTTCTGAGGTCATTTGTCTCCTTCTATTGGAAAAAGATTTTATTGAAGGTGAAACAGCACCAAAACACCTGCCAAATTAGGTGTGAAACATATCACTCCATTAAAGAATGTGAACATTTTGGTGATAATGATTTTTTTGCAAGTCTATATTGAAATTCTAATGCTGTCACACACACACACACACACACACACACACACACACACAAAGGCAATCAAATTATAAAATGTTACTATTGTCTCTAAAAACAATTACCCTTACAGAAAAGCTAGCACATCTTGTAAGTTTTTTGCAAACATAGAAAACGTTCAAGGCAAATGAAAGTTATGTTCTAATTTCTGTCTCTTGTTTACCCCTTTATGCCTTCGGTATTCTCTTTTCCTGAAAGGCTAAGAGATAAATATTCATAAGGCTGACTGCAGCATATATATGGCCTCTTGTTCCAAAACCAGGAAGCATTTCTTGAAAACTTATTCCTATGGTGTCTGTTACCTATCATCGTACAGACTGTCAGTTTAACCATCTGTGAAGTGGAATTTATTATTTTAGAGCTGCTCATGGTTTTATTTGAAAATTTTCTCCCTTTAAAGGACCTTGGAGGACCTTTCTTGCTATTACAAGAATGCTCTCTCTTCAAGCTGGTTTCTACCTCTCTCTCCTCATCCTTGAAGTAATACCTCCTGCCACAGGGTGATGGGGACTGAATTCCATTCAGGCACAGAACAGCAGCAGTCCATGGAAAAATCACAGCGATAGATCTGAGCTTCATTTAAAAGGTGTAATTATACATTAAATGATCCGGTTTATGCTGGACATCTGCAGCACATAGCTGTAATTAATCACAAATGTGTAAGTATAAAAACTTAGCCACTAGGCTAAGCCTCCTCTCCTTCCGTTCCACTAAAACAGAAAACAAATATCATAGAATTGTGAATAAAATTTTTAAAAAGGCTCCATTGAAAGAACACCTTGAATCATCACAGTTTTAAATAGAACTAACCCTTAAGAAAATTGGCTGTTGGAACCACAAGACGGAGAAGTGAATGAAGATGTGTGCTGCCACTGACAACCAGAGCTGCTGCAGAGTCAGTGTTGGGGGATGGTCTTAGGCACTGTGTAATCAGGTGCTGATTTCTATGCCCAAGATCTTGCTACAGTCTGTGGTCTGTCTATAGTGAGGCACAGAGGACAGGGTGCAAGACTTCAGATCCCAGTGAGGGGGTTAGAAATGGAGCAGAGCGAAGAGGAGAGAGGAGGATGTTGCCATAGGAAGTCACTGTAAGGAGTTCACCATGAGGATAAAGATGGAGCAGAAGCAGCCAAGGCAAGTCAAAGATAGCATGTAACAGGGGGCACTTGGCTGGGAAGTATCCAGGCCTGGGTATATAGGTTGCAATAGATCAATATCTGCCCAGGAGTGTTGTTTTAAAGCTTATTAATAAATGTAATAGGTCTCTGCATCATTATTTGGGAGCTAGAATGGAAATAGAAAAAATATAAATATATTCTTTTTACACTCAGTGAGGATTACAGGAGAACATAGTGGACCTATTGCTAAATTTTCTTCCCAGGGGAGACTTAAGTGATAGCTACACTTTCTCCTAAATTCCAATGAAAAACTGAGCATGATTCCTTAAAAGTTAATGCTGGTGAACCAGTTTTAGTTTTTTGGACTTATTTACAGAGCATAGGTAGTACTTACAAGGTTGTGGGTGCTTCCCCCCCAAAAAAAACTGCACAGCAAAGTCTTTATGATGCAGTGTTTATGGCTTTCCCATAGTTGCATAGAAAAAGCCCCTCTCCTCTGTTTTTTCCTAGCTATATACTCTAGCCCCTCCCGAAGTCACGTGCAATTAGAGTAGCAGTGCATACAACAGGTGGCATGGAGAAACTGTATGCCAAGGCTGGGTTCAGTTCCCAGCCCTCTATGACAGGATGTAAGTAGACAACAAGGCCAGCTGGGATGATTTTGCAAGTGGGCACAGCTGCACTCCGGAAGGTGGAGGTGGCAACACTGTGTCTCGGAGGGTAACAGTTGTGTCCTGGAGCCTTGTGTATGACTTTCAGAGATCTGAACTCAGATTCTCTGCTTACCCGGCAGACAAATTTACTGACTGAGCCATTTTCTCAGCCCCCCAAATGGTTCCTAATAAAAATGCTTTATTGGTGGATTCAAAAGTAAAGCACAGAGAAAATATTTTATTATGATCAAGAGAAGTAGAGAAGAAACTTTGGGAAATTTTAGCTTAGTCATTTCTTCACAGGTAGTTAAATGACTGAATGTATTTCTACTACACAAGGGCTAAAGCAGTGCTAGGGAAATTACAGTATGTAAAAGGACCCAGAAAAAGCAGTTTGGTGCCCATGATTAAATGCATTCTCAGTCTAAGCATAGATAGATTTCAAAAATTACCTTTATACTGGAAAAATTTTAGGTCCCGAGATGAAAAGAAGTTTAGTTCATCAAACTTCTACAGCATACCTTCAATCTTATCTGGCCTGACCCTTTTTCTATAAATACAAAAAAAATGAACAATATTAAAGAACAAGCAATACAGGAAATGCTAATCCATTATTGTGAATAAATTATCGCCAGAATGAAGAGAAACAAAGGCTAACTGCTTGGCCTGGAGGAAGCAGAAATACAGACCAGCATTAAGCCTTACTGGGAAGTGGCATTTGGCACATGAGTAGTTGTCTCTAGGTGTGATGGGAAGAAGTGGGTATTTTAGGGTCATTCATGGTCACTTCGAAGTGTTTAATTTCACATTAAACACATTTAAACATGCCTGGACCTTATATTACTGTATGTTTCATGAATAATGCTATTGTCTAAGCTACATTTGACTAGATGCTAAGATGCTGCATTTTATAGATACTTATCAATTTGACCTTTTTCATCCAGGCATTGTAGCATTCAGTTTTCTGTCACTCTGACAAAAATACCTAAAATGTTTAAACTAAAGGTAGGAAAAGTTTGTTTGAGCTCATAGTTGTGTGCATTCCAGTTAATGGTTGGCTGGCAGAGAAAATTTTCTTTTTGTAGTAGTAGGGAAGTAAAAGTGAAGGACAGGAAGAGGTTGGTATAGCAATAGCCACTTCCGGAGGATACCCACAGTAATCTTCCTCTGCTAACACACCATAGTGCCACAGGCTGACAACCAGGACTTTGGCAGCGGCTGTTTGGAGGCATAGCCACCCAGGAGCAGTGCACTTTCCCCAATGAATTGGAAAACTCAGTCTCAGAGCACACTTTTTGTGGTTTCTACAGGAAAAAGACTGGTGGAAAAGCATTCCAGCCACCGGATTTGACTTAGACACGAAACGTGGAACATCTGTATTTTTACAGAAAAGTATCCCAGTACCAATAGACCGAGTGGTTATACAAACACGAAATGTGTTTCACACAGTCCAGGAGACTGGTAGGTTCATGATGAAGACACTGGCTGTCTTCTTGCTGGCCTTCATACAGTAGAAGCACTGACGGTGCTCTCTGAACTCCTACACTCCCGGGAAGGCGCACGTCCCAAGGGCTCCACTTCCTAATGCCATCACACTGAGGATTATTAAATGTCACTGCAAGGGTTTGGGAAGAGCATAAACATTCAGTTTTGTATTAGTCGCTTTTATGTCTCAGTGAACAAACAACAGAGACAGCTTAAGGAAAGAAAGATTTGTTTGGGCTTATGGTTCAGGAGGTGTTAGTTCTCTGTGGCCAGAAAGACTTGGCAGAACGGCTCAGTTCATGGTGGGAGAAAGGTCTCAGGCTACTCTGTGGTGATCAGGGAGCAGAGAGATTGAGAAGGGAAGTAGGAACCCAGCACCACCTTCAAAGGCCTGCCGTTACTGAGCTACTCTTGCCAGTGAAGCCTCTCATCTAAAGGTCCCACAGTCTCCCAAACAGGTTCAGTATCTGGGGACTAAGTATTTACAATGTCAGCCTGTGGCAGTCCAGATTCAAAACAAAACGTGTGTCAACCATAAGTAATGCAATCATCGATTAGCCTTTTGTAACCATACATGTTTCCATATTTTAATAAGACATACTCTCCACTGTGGTCAGATCAGCAAAAGTCTGTATGATGGGCCACTCTGAGACTACATTTCCTTCTGCTGTCTATAATTATAGATAAGTCCCTGAATGTCTTCAGTTTTGTTTTATTTATTTTTTATTCATAACATAAAGATTTAATTGTAGCACTATAAATGTGATGACTTTGAAGTTTTACATGGAAGACTTTCTAGAGCTGTATTGTATTATCGCAGCTGCAATAACCCAGTGCTTTTGTCTAATATTTTCCTTTGAATCCAAAAACAGCAAATGTTCCTAAAATGTTTTCTCTGACAGGCAGACATTAGGACATGAAACGATGAGAAGGACTCCTTGATTCTTTGCCTTTGGAAAGCATCAAATGAGATGTCTTTCTTTAGTACATAGCACTTGAGAAATATAGATTATCTTTGTGAATCATGATATGCAAAAATCACAAATTGATTGATTGATGCAAGGAAAAGGTAGCTGGTGGGAAGGTGGGTGGAGAGATGGCTCAGCATTGAAGAGCACTTGTTGCTCTTGCAGAGGACTAGGGTTCAGATTTCCTGGTGCTCACAGCCGTTTGTAGTAGCTCCAGTTCCAAGGGATCCCGCTCCCCTTCTGACCTCTCCTGGCACCAGGCATGAATGTGATGCACACATATAAACACAGGCAGTCACTCATACAAATAAAATAAACAAGTATTTTTCAAAAAATTTAAAAGGATTGCTGGTGGTACAAATGGGGAAATGAGTAAATTATTTTTTCAACAAGAGAAGCAAAACAATTTAAATGCCTAATAAGATGAATATTGAATCTGAAAACTTTACAATAGAAATTCCTTTTGACTTCCTTAAGCAGCATTGTTTACCACACACTGAACTCATAGTTCCACATTAGCAGCCATCAAAGAGAAAATTAATTATGACAGTACTTTCTCATTTTGATATGGTTATCCTTGTAAAGAATTTGATTCTTCCATTGTGCTTGTTACATATTTACTTAGATTTTTGTTATGAAGTTAAATTTATGCGCTTCAGGTACTAGAATGAGATGTCTTTTACTCTGTCCATGAATGCCATATAGCTGGCAAGTCTCCATTCTCCCCATAATCTGTTTCCCCTATCTTACCCATATCTCCCAAAGAACCATCTTCATTGATACTCACAGTAAATATTCAGGTTAACGTTTTCTATGCTTTTTAATTTGTCTCCTTATTTCCACAGGGAATTGTAGCTCTCATCCTCATCAAACAAACTTCTTTTAGCAGCAGGCAGAGATCATTACGGAAAGCCACACTGGTCAAACTGCAGGTACCATGGAGTGCTGATCCCCACACATTTACCCTACAACCTCTATGCCTAAGCATCAGGGAATATATTAGAAAACACAAAGGAAAATAAGAACCAGAAAATTAGGACATCCTTTTTCTTCTTTAAAAAAAAAAAAAATGAAGAGGAGGAAAAAGAGCACCACCAGCAGGAGGAGGACACTAAAGATGTAGATCTGGGAGGTATGATCAAAATACATTGTAAGAAATTCTCAAAGAAATGATAAAAATATTGTGTTTTAATTCTGGTTTTTGTTTTTGTTTTTAGGGTTTTTTTTTTTGCTTTGTTTTGTTTTTTGTTGTTTTTGTCAAAACACAGTTTCTCTGTGTAGCCTTGGCTATCCTAGACTCACTTTATAGACCAGGCTAGCCTCAAACTCAGAGAGATCTACCTGTCTCTGATTTTCTGAGTGCTGGGACTACAAGTATGCATCACCACAACTGGCTGTGTTTTAATTTTTTAATTGGGGTAAAATTAAATTAAAATAGGTCTCAGTATCTGCTTTGATAGCCAAACTCTTGGCAAAATGCAGGGAATCTTATGAAAGAAGGGGGAGATAGTAAGACCTGGAGAGGACAGGAGCTCCACAAGGAGGGCAACAGAACCAAAAAATCTGGGCACAGGGGTCTTTTCTGAGTCTGATACTCCAACCAAGGACCATGCATGGAGATAACCTAGAACCCCTGCACAGATGTAGCCCATAGCAATTCAGTATCCAAGTGGGTTCCATAGTAATGGGAACAGGAACTGCCTCTGACATAACCTGATTGGCCTGCTCTTTGATCACCTCCCCCTAAGGGGGGAGCAGCCTTACCAGGCCACAGAAGATGACAATGCAGCCACACCTGATGAGACCTAATAGACTAGGATCAGAAAAAAGGAGAGGAGGACCTCCCCTATCAGTGGATGTGGGGAGGGGAATGGGTGGAGAAGGAAGAGATAGGGTGAGATTGGGAGGGGAGTGGCGAGGGAGCTACAGGGGATTCAAAGTGAATACACTGTAATTAATAAAAATAAAAATAAAAAATCATCCTCAAAACTTAAACTAAGATAATCTAATGCTCACCTTAGACAATGTGGTGAGAAGGTTGGAATTCGGCGCATTCGCAGGAGTCTGGAAGGTGCTGTGATAGAGACGAGTTACAGAGCAAAGTTTTTGAGATGCAGGAAGGACATGGAGAACAGAGAGAATGTTTGTTTCACAGACTTCTCTTCCATAGAAGGAACTATGTATGATGCCAGCTTTCTGTTTCACTGCTGCAGCTCATGTTTGTACAAGGAAAACCAAAAGGTTATGAGCAAGATTGGGTAAACGCTCCATCAAGTTCATAGCACCCTAAAATTTTATCACAGAAATGTGTGAATTCTATTACCATCCTTCAGTCTGTCGATTAGGAAATGTGCTTATAGACATTTATAAGGTCTTTCATGTGCTTATTCTCTTCCTTTCGATGTATAAATATTTTAAAATAGTTACATAATGAATTTGATCACTATTGCAAACTAGGAATAATCAACATAATTTAGTTTAAATGATATTATACATTTATCAAATGAAAGTAATACTTACAACAGGACAGATTCAATGTTCATAAATCAGAATAAAATAAATCTGTCCTTAGGACAGATTGTATACAAATCGCAGCACTATCAGGAAGATTTACTTATTGATTGTACTATTGATTGAATTATTCTTGGGTGTGAAAGCCATACAAATCAAATTTCTTGTCACAGAGCACACAGAAAGCTCCTTCCCCTTAACTCCTACAACCACAGCAGCGTCCCAAAAAGAGGTCATCTTCCTTCAATTTTGAAATTATTGGTTAAGCCTTTTCTGCATTTAGTGATCACTGTGGTTGAGTGCCTTCTAGAATGTAGATGGTAAGTTGATTCAATCAGGCCGTAGAAGAGTGGAAAGTGAGACTCACATAGAGGCCTTCAGGGAGGAACTCGTCTCTTGTGGGGCGGAAAGGGTTTATTCGGCTTACGGTTCCATATAGCTGTTCATCCCTGAAGAAGTCGGGACTTCTTCAAACAGGGCAAGAAAACGGAGGCAGGAACTGATGCAGGGGCCATGGAGGGTTGCTGCCTACTGGCTTGCTCAACACCATTGGCTCAGCGTGACTTCTTATAGAACTGTGACAAACAGCCCAGGGGTGAGAACAAAGCAGAATCAAAAGAATGGTGCATAGCAAACAATACCTTGGAGAACTGTCAGAGAAGCTCCAGTTAAGTAGGTAGAATGCATTTTGTTTTTGGACATGATTTTATGCCTCCTGTGTTAAAGACTTGCATTCCATTTATAATGCATTTATTCTTGTTGGATGTCAGACCATAGCTATAGAAGCCAATCTGGTGAAAGGGCATGCTAAGTGTTGTCCTTTAGTGTACCCTGAATTTGGATGTGGCCTTGCTTTCATGCATTCCCACATACAATCTGTATAATGTTCCAGGCAATTGTGTTTAAATGGGTCTGTCCTTAGAAAGTTCTGGAAAAGAACTGCTCTGTTAACATTTAGTATGTGCTTACTGGTGTTTATTTACATGCTTTTCTGAACTCAGCCTCCCTTGGATCATTGTTTTTTTTTTTTTTTTTGTTTGTTTGGTTGTTTTGTTTTGTTTTGTTTTTTGTTACACTCTGGTATAAAAGCACACTGAAACTGCAGTGAAATGGTGTAGAGCTTTAGACTGTGCTCTGCCCCATTCTCTCCATCTCCAGTCCTAGGTCTTGAAGACAGCTGCATAGACAAATGGCATCACCCACACTGGGCTGGATCCTGCTCTATCATTCACTAGTTAGAATGCCCTGCAGGCTTGTCTACAGCCTGATCTTATGGGGGCATTTTTGTAACTGAGTTTCCTTTCTCTCAGATGATTTTAGATTAAGAGGAAGAGGCTTAGACGGGTGAGTTCATTTATAACCTAAGGATAAAGATGCATTGTAGCTTATTCATCCCTCTCTACCCTACTAAGGAAATAGAAATAGAAATATATATATATATATATATATATATATATATATATTTAGATAAAACTGGTAGAGTGCTACCAAAAATGCACACACACACACACACACACACACACACACACACACACACATACACACCTTTGGTCCTAGGGATCATTAAATTTAGATGAAGTCATGAAGGTAGGATTACATAATAGGGATGGTAGTGTCTTAAAGGCACAATCAGAGAGCTGCTGTTCATGTTTTCTCTCTCTCTCTCTCCTCTGTCTCTTCTTCCTTTTCCTCTTCCTCCCCTTCTTCCCAATTTCACTCTCCCTGCTCCTCTTCCTGACCCCCCTTCTCTCTCCTTTCCTCTTCGCCATACCAGGGGTGCAATGCAGAAAAGGAGCTGCCACCTATAAGCAGTAAAGGAGAAACATTTGCCTTGGAAGCCACTGGATCCATGTTTGTCTTTTTGTTTTATTTTGTTTTATTTCTTATAGCCCTCACTAATGATAATCCTCACAGCTGTCTCATCAAACCAACCATGCACCAAAGAACTTGGAAGCATGGGAATATACACAAAGTAGAAGAGGCAGGGGATCTTGCCAAGGAAGAGTTCACAGCTGTACAATAAGCTTGTTTATATGAGCATGCATTTTTTCAAAGAACAAAATATTTTTAAATATGTGTAAGACATTTAAACAGCATTTAAAACCAAAAATAAAGATCAGTGAAAGAAGCTGTGCTGTGGGCAGGCCCTCCACCTCCCAGTGGCCTTCCACCCTCTGCTGATGGTTCATATTTCAGAACTGTATAATCAAGGAGAATGTTGTGCCCTGAGTGCTTAAAAACAAATTGCCCAAGTTTCCATAGTTTGTCACAAGCTTCAGTGAAAACCAAGCTCATTAAGTCTAGATGCTTGCAGAGTCTCCCTTGGTGGGAAACTTTTTCCACTACGCAAGCCCTTAAGCTGAAATCTTTGGTAAAAATTGAACCATGGAAGCAAGAACTGAACAGATAATGAGATTGGACCTCAAATTCCAAGTCTTCCAATGGAGCATCTGGGGTACTGCTGTGACCTGAGAGAGTGGGGAGAGGACTGCCTTAGTTTGGTAAATAGTGTTAAAACTTTTTACCCTTGTTAGAATTGCCAGCTTTAAAATACATTATGGGGCTTTGCTATCTCACTCACCCTCAGGACCTCACATTACTAGAATCTTAAATCATCTGGGCTCAAAGCCTCATAGTATAACAGTCTCCCTTCAAATGGCAAAATATCTACTGTCTTTTTCCCATCCCACCAAGAATGGCTGAGATTGCCCCAATACTAGTTGAGGTACCTTGCTAGAGTCACATGATAATCCTGCCTTTCATGCTCAACCAGAATTAGTATCCCCAAGGTAAATTTTGGCTTCTTGGAAAATATGCTATCACCTGTCTGCTTATCTTTCTTAGAGCCAAGGTTTTGAGTTTTTCTACTCTTAGTTATGTAGAAGTAGTGATATTCTCACTATTGTTCTAAAATGTATTCAAGCCTATTGGGAGCTGTTACAAGTATTAATTCAATAATCTTTCTGGTTCCGAGGTGTGTTACTATCCCTATGTTACCATAAATAACTTTGGAGCAACAAGAATGGAACAATTTCTCCTAAACCATAGCTTACAAGTGTGATGGTAGCAGAATTCAAACTCAGTCTGCCTCCAAAAGTTGTATGAACTAGTATAGATTGGAGCCTCTCACATTCAGTAGTAACAATTAAAAGATGGCCTATTCTGCTGGTTATTTCTCAATAGGTTTAATAGGTTGTATTGGACTAACAAATAAATTATTTGTCCCTCTGCATGGGAGCATCCTCAAGGAAGTAGATCTACCTGGAGCTAAAAAAAAAAAAAAAAAAAAAAAGTTCTATACCTCATAGCCTTTGTGGTATGTGTAACTGTTTTTAGTGTGCTAATATCAGAATATACTTCAAAGTATAACTCAATGTTTACATATATTCCTTTTTGCTGGAACTTACCATAGAACATATAACCTATTCCTTTCCTACAGACAGAAAACCTGGTGTTTAATTGTTAGAAGAAAGAATGCAGAAGTGGAATTTTGATGGTTTCTCACCTTTCTCGGGGAAACCCACCCCTGCCCTTTATGAGAGAGACAAAAGAATATTGGAAACCCTTTTTGTTCCTAACTGCAATATTTCCTAGCTCTCATATCATAGATATCAGAAATATTCTGAAATATTATGGCTTTACTTATTCTTAGAAAAGTGTTTACCTTTGCTATTTGTTTGTATTTCTGATGCATTAAGATACAGGAAATATTTTAGATTTTATTTGCTATGTTGTAATAGTAGACAAGCATTCCAATTACGTCCTTAGAATCTATTACTGTGCATTCAGGAGCCTTGTTATTCTAGAAACATTTTAATGCTCTCTTATTTTTCTCACATGGCACCCTCTAAAACTTTCAGAGTTAACTTTATTGCTGCCTTCCTGAAATACAAGGACAATCATCTCCTATCTTGGCTAATACCATATAAAATCAAGTGTACCCAATTTTACTATCACTACAAAATTAATTATTGTTAGAAAAATAATAAGCTGAATACAATTTTTCTAGAAATTTAGAATTTACTGATATAAGTATTTAAGATTGGGAAAATACCTAAAGCTGACAAATCCTCTCTTACCTTTAAGAAGATACGTAACATAAAATATAACCCTTCTCTTCTTAGAGAACTACGTATTATTATGGATGATGACAATAACACAACAGCCATGTTCTCCCAACAAAATTCCTCCTTCCTCATTAAGATTCAACTTAGTTATGCAAAAAAAACTATCGAATGCCTGTTACATTTGACAAACACTGAAATGCAAAACTGAGCATAAAAACCCCCATATAACAATATTCACATCAAGCCATAGAACCATCCCAAAACCCCAAACACATCACCTGGGCTTCTTTGCTATTGTCCCTTCCTTCCGCTAAGGGTAACTAGCATCTGACTTCCCACACATGTCAGTTATGGAAGTTTGTTATAAATTGAATTGTGAGTATTATCCTACATTTTGTTCTATGGTCAACAAAATTTTAGGAAACAAATTCTTCCAGGGCCCTACATTTCATTATTATAAAGTACTGAAAATATAATATGCAAAAGGCTGTTTGTCAGTTGACCTGTTCGTGTACACGTAGAACTTTATCTAATTTGTAATTATATGACAGGGTTGTTTTAATCATCCTTAGGCATGCCTTTAGGTAAACATGAATCTAAATCGTTATGTCCAAGTCTCAAGGACCCCAAAGACCACTAAGGAGCAGATTCCAATGCAAATGCAGCAGGGTCTTTTATTTTACGCTCCAGCTCAGGCCAACATCGCCTAGGCAAGGAGGCAGCAGTGTAGAGCCCAGAGAGCTCAGGGGTGTGGTGGGGTGAGATGGGGTGTATTTAGGGTTATTGGAAGGTTCTGGCTTAGGGAGGGGGGGTTATCTAGGGTTACAGGAAGGTTCCAGCTCAGGGAGACGGGGTGGTTATTTACGGTTAAATAACCCTAAATTTAGGGTTATTACAGGAAGTTTCCAGTAATCCCAGTTTAGCAGTTACACAATTGGGTGACATTCAGCAACGGTAAGCTTGTTACAAAGTGATTGTGCCTAACATGAGGGAGCTCTCCATACACCTCAGGAGTGTTAGGATTTTTGTGCCCTGATGTTCCACTATAAGGTAGGTGGGTTGCCCAGCACAGATGCCCCACTCTGAGATAAGATACCTTCCCATTCTTGTGGTTACCTCCAGGCTATTCCTTGGATAGGGTACTTTATTGTCATCTTCCTGGAATTGGTGACCTATGGCTCAGTTCCTGGGACTGGGGTTGGGGGTCAGGCCTGGTTCTCTCAAATTTTTTTAAGGATGTATCTGAGAATATAAGAAACATTGGCTCATCTTTAAAGACTAAGAAAGCATGAGTTACCTAGTGGATATAACCTAGAACCCCTGCACAGATGTAGCCCATGGCAGAGACCAAAAAAAAAAAATTAAAAATTGGTGGCTATTATTTTAAAGTTTAAGGCTTGAACTAAGACCAGCTGGGTGGGGAGGTTCAGTAATGCCCTGAGGAGAAGAATTCACCTTATTGCATTCTTTCCCCCTCACGGGAGACACAGTTGCTAGGAAACTGGCCCATCCCCCTAGGAAGGGACACCAGATCTTTAATGGTTTAGGGACCTCCCTATAGCCAATCAATTCAAAATGCAACATCCCCTTTGCGTTTAGACCAATAGATGCTTGCCAGGCAGGAATCACCCCTGCTTTGGATATGCTGGGAGGGACCAGAATCTTTAAATCACCCAATTAACCTGAGCACGAGGCTCTCGGCTCTCACTGCTTTAGCGGTGGGGGTGTGAGCCCAAGCTGCAGCTTATAATGATTTGTAATAAAAATAACCTCATGTATTTACAGCAGAGCCTATTTATTCCTGGTCTTTTGGGTTGACAAACTGGGCAGAACAGCAGCTCAGTATCCATAATGGGAGCAGGGACTGTCTCTGACATGAACTCAGTGGCTGGCTCTCTGATCACCTTCCCCTGAGTTGGGAGCAGCCTTGCCAGGCCACAGAGGAGGACAATGCAGCCAGTCTAGATGAGACCTGATAATCTAGGATCAGATGGAAGGGGAGGAGGACCTCCCCATCAGTGGACTTGGAGAGGAACTTGGGAAGAGGTGAGGGAGGGAGGGTGGGATTGGGAGGGAATGAGGGAGGGAGCTACAGCTGGGATACAAAGTGAATAAACTTTTGTAATTAATATAAAAATAAAATTAAAAAAATCTTACATAGTATTTACAATAAGTTTTCATTGTCTACAATCCCTTCTTAGTTATAATCAGATCTACAATGAGAATTTGGTAGAACTTGGCTGCAAAGATTAGCATGTTTAATAAAAATCTTCTGCTCCCAAGAAAGAAAGGGGGCTAGAACCTGTGTGCCATTGACTTAGCTCTTTAAGGAACAATCCAGCCACCCAGTGGCTCACATAAAATCCTAGGTACTCCGGTCCTCTTCACACAGTTCTTCAGAAAATCCCTGGTCCTAATGCTTCTGCAACTCAGTCTTCTGTTCTCCTTTGCTGAACCTACAGGACAACCATCAGATCTTGGACAGATAACATCTTCCAGTGGCCTTTTGTTCTCTTTTCTTCCAAGTTTTATACCCCTGTAGCATTCAAATGGCTTGATTTGATTTGGTTGTTTTCATTGATTCTCCCTGCCCTCCCCAAAACTCTCTTGTTTCCTGTATAAAGTTCTTCAAACAAAAAGCAAAGCTCTGTTTTTTATCACAATGGCTGTCAAGAGCATCTACCCCACCTGTCGCCCTGCTCCAGCCACGAAGTTTCATGTGCTGTTTCCACTTCCAGATCTTTGTGCCAAAGTGCTCATCTACCTTTGGGGGTTCTGGGTGTGATTTAAAATCAGTCCTGTCTAACCCCTGCTAGTGCTCAGCTTTTTTAAATGAACAAGAACAAAAACTGATGAAGCCCCAAGATGGCTATTCTTGGTTGGCAATTGGACTACATCTGGAATTAACTAAAACACAAGCAGCTGGGTACAACTGTGAGAAATTTTGTCTTAATTAAATCACATGAAGTATGAAGGCCCACTTTTAATACACATCTTTTGAGGTGGGAAGATCTACCTTTACTCTGGAAAACCCTTTCTGCTCTCAGCCTATATAAAATACATGGAAGAAGGAAGCTCTCTCTCCTGCTATCTCTTTGCTTGCTTGTCCTCACTTGCTGGCAAGACTCTTCTTTCCTTCACTGGCATTACAGTATTCTTCCAGATACTAGCTGATACTGAAAACTAGCTGAGACATCCACTCTCATGGACTAGACAACTGAAAGGACTAGGCCTGATCTCATCCTCCAAAAGTCAACTGTCCCAGGAACTAGGCCACAGGTCACCAATTTCAGGGGAAAATAAATAAATAAATAAAATTTCTTACCCAAGGAATAGCCTGAGGATAACCACAAGAATGGGAAGGTATCTTATCTCAGGGTGGGGCATCTGTTCTGGGCAGCCTGACTTAACATTCCTGAGATCTACAGTCAGTTATGTTAGTTAACCAATCACTTTGTAACAGCTTGCCCTTCTTGTATATCATCCAATCCTGTAACTGCTAAGCTGGGAATTCTGGGTTCTTGCTCAAACCGCAATAAAAACCCTGCCGTGCAGCTGCTGGTAGGGGAGCTCTCCTCTCTGATCCACTACATTGGTGACAGTGGAAAGACCAAGCTTAAGCCTGAATAAGGCTCTTTGCTCTTGCATGCATGGTCCAGCTCCTGGTGGTCTTTGGACTTAATATCTGGGCATAACACAACTAATGTATTCATGGAGATTTTCTATTGCTAGGCAGATATTATAGGACTAGCTGGACCACACAGCCTGTAAGGCATTCAAATAAATCTCCTACACACACACAGACATATACAATCACAAACAAAAACACACACACACATTCTATTAGTTCCTGTTTCTCTAGAGAACTCTGACTAATAGAGGCCCATGTGACTCAAATGAGTTCTGAACATTCTGAATGTTTAGCATACAAGTATTGCCTTTGAATGTTAAAACAGTTTGTTTGGTGAGTATATTAAATAATTTGTATTGTGCAATTAAAAGCCTGAAGTTAACTAATTAGTTAAAAATCACTAAATCCTTTGCTGCAGCACAAACAATATATAAGACACAGGTTTAGCATATCTGTAGCAAATAAGGCTGCTGCACCGTACAACCACAAGCTGATTCAGAAATAGGAGTGAAGAATTGAGCACAGCTGTGTGTTTGAATGTAAACTTTGGTTAAATAATGTAAAAGATTAAGAAATAAGACGACAGTGGTCACTATGCAATCCCATGCAATTCCTTGCGCAACTGTTATATTGAGAAATAAAAGCTGCTGTATGTTCATTCAACAAAATAACCTTTTCCATCCTAATTCATGTTTTGTCATTATTTAATCCTCAAAGGATCTCTGACTCTTGCCTGTCTTTGGATCCCTTCCCCCTGGCTGGGCTGCCTTTCCTGGCCTCAGTGGGAGAGGATGTGTTTAGTCCTGCTGTGACTTGAGGTACCAGGATGGGGTGGTACCCCTTAGGGGCCTCCCCTTCACTAAGGAGAAGGGGAGGAAATGGAAGTGAGGGGGGCATGAGGATGAGACTGGGAGGAGAGGAGGGAGGGGGCTGTGATCAGGATGTAAAGTAATTAAGATTTTTTTAAGTGAAAAAAAAGTAAAGAAAGGAATATTAAAAAGTGGAGGCAAGAAAGGAGGGGAAGAAAGAAAGAAGGAAAGAGAAGGAAGGAAGGAAAGAAGGAAGGAAGGAAGGAAAACACACACATACACAGCAACACACACACACACACACACACACACACACGCAAAGGGAGAATATAATTAACCAAGGATGAAGCAAGCTCCCAAGGATGGCTGCTGTCAGGATCCAGATATTGGGGAAATACTTTTCCATACTTGGCCAAGCCGAGGGATGCTGTTCAGCTCATTTCAGGGACAGTGAGCAGCTTACTTCAAATATGCTGATTAGTCTGCTTTTGTGAGAGGATAACAGCCTCAGGGAAAAGCACCATTAGGAAACCAAAGCAGAAAAACTTAAGGCCTCCAAAGACCACTAGAGATAAGGTAGTTCGATTTTTCAGAAGTGTTTGGGGGCCTTAGTTTATCTTAAAGAGTAAGTGCCTAGTGACATTGGAAAGTGCTCAATAAGCAGCTTATTTATAAGAACCAAGACTAACATATAATGCATTGCAAAATTTAGCAATCTTATAGTCCTATTTAAGCTCACTTTGATCATTCCTCTTTCTTTTATTCTCCACTTCTGGAAGATACTTGTCACCATAGGGTTTTTATTCCTTTATTCCTTTATTTATTTATTTATTTATTTATTTATTTATTTATTAATGTACATTAACCTCAGGAGTCTAAATAGCTACTTAGGAAATGGTAAGTACTCATAATGTAGCATGAAAAGCTACATTTTTCAAATTCCTTGGTACTTTGTACACGAGCGCATTAGCGCTACTTAATATATATTTGTTTACTGTATTGATGAGAAAACACTGAAAGTATCAATATAGGAAGAATTAAGATTTCTCTCTCAACTTGCCACTTCAATTTTGGGTTGTGAGCCTCCCCTTTCACAGCTGATCCATATCTCCAGCCTAATCAACTGTGTGCCTAATAAACAGATTAGATTTTATACTTGGTCGTTGTTAAGAGCCCCTCAGCTGTTCATCTTTTGGTTTTATTATTCCTTTCCCAACTTTCTCCTTTTTTTTTCTTCCTTCATTTCCTTGCTTACTTTATTTACCTCTTTGTTGTTATTTGCTTCATGATCCCCCATTGGTAGACTGATCACCACCTTTGCTGAAAGTCTGATGGCCCCACTGTGCTGAGTAGCACAGCAATCACACACCTGTCTTTGCCTCTTGATGCTTCCTGAGCGTGTGCTTACCTGAAGATGACTACATGAGTGTTCCCTTTATGTTTGCTTGTGTTTTGAGATGGGACCTTTACTCTGTTATCCAGGCTAGCTTCACACTTGGGATCTCCTTGCCTTAGACTCCCAAGAACTGGGATTACAGATGTCTCTCTGCAGACCTGGTTTAAATTGTTTTTATTTTTTTCCAAGGTGTCTAGAAGAGACATTAGATATCTTAAGTGTGTGTGCTTGTATGTGAGTATATGAATAACTTAATGAAGAGGATAATGCTGGAATACAGAGTGAAACTTTAGCCTCCTTCAGTTTGAAAATCATTGTAATTTTGATAAGATGTACTTAAAAGGAGCTCCAGATGGCCTCAGAGAGACTGAAGCAAGGAGACAAAAGTAGGTAGTCACAGAAGGCTTCATTTCTCATGTGTCCATCCTCCATGGAAACCTAATTTTCCTAAATTAAACATCAGTGTCCTTAAGCAACCCTGAGAACTCTCAACTTCAGCATTCACAAGCAGAAGTTAACTTAGGCTGTCCCACAACGGACCCTTCCCCCGAAGGTCAGGTCACTCTCCAGTGTCACCCACCAGTGATTTGAGTGTTTCAGCAAAGTTTCAAAACTGTTTCAGTTTTATTACATTTTGTCCTTATTACCTTATGAAGAATTCAAAAACTGAAAAACAAAACATGTGCCTTTGCTGTCAAGAACATGACTGCCATGAATTTAAACTGTTTGGAGGGTTTTGAAAGTACATTTAAGTAAAAACAAACAAACAAACAAAACCCCAAAACCCCAAAACCTTCCATCTCAACCCTTTTAGATTTAAACAGGTCTATATCTGTTACTAAATTAACACAAATTGAAAAAGCATTTTAAAGCACAGGCGTAGAACATTGGAATTCTGTCACTGGAAATAGTAAAAGAAAGTTTTCTTTTTTAAAACTCTGAGAAAAGGGGAAATATATTTGCCTACTGTGTAGGTGGCTTTTGCGCATGTCTTTATAAGTAGGTTAAGTAAGAAAGTGAGCTAACTCAACTTGAGTTTCTGGTCTTCTGAAACAAAAATTCCTCTTTTCTCCATTGTTTTATCTACATTGTTGCGTGCCTTAGTCTTTGCTATGCATTTGGCCTGCTAGTGCCACCTAGAGGTGTCTTCAGGCATTGCACAACTCAGCATAGACCTAAAGAAAGAGTGTTGACCTCTACCAGGAAATTTGAGTATTCAGAGCTGTAAAGAGCATATGTTTTTCACACCAATTATTCAAGTCTGAAGTTCCTAGGAACTTTTTAAATTTTACAAATGGTTGGCTTCACAAAATATCATGGTGGAAAATATGTATGCATGTGTGGAAGGGATTAAAAGCTTGGCTCTCATTGATCAACCTTGAGTTAGTTGCTTATCCACTCAGGAAGTATGTCTCTTTATTCACAAAGCGCATGCTAACACTTGGCTGCCCAAGATTATTGGGAGGATTGGGAGCACATCTGCCTTGTGCTAGATAAGGTTCACCACATAAAACAGGACCTATAGAAAGCATCTGGTCTACACTAGATAAGGGATGGGTTTATCATAAGTATTGATGCAGTGCTAATTAAAATTATATGATATCACAGTGAACTAAACTGTTGCCTTTAAAACACAAAAACAATTAAATGATATCTAAAATTCTCCATTTGAAAACCTTAAAAATTAACAGCAAACTCAATTAACCTTCCATATATTTTTCTAGGAAATGTTGATAAATTGTAACATTGCATCATTGCAGCCTTATGAAGCTGTCACAGATACTCAGCTAGTGAAGACTGTGGACATTATCTGAGGAAGAGGAAACTTTCCTTAAAAGAGGGCAGTAAGCAAGATGCTGGTGGAATTCTCCTAGCATAGAAATTCCAGCATGGTGCTGAAAGCCGTGGATTCTTATTGTCCTTAATTAAGGCAAAGTCATGGAAAGAGTAGGATCCACTTAAAACTTAAACTTTAAGTTTTAAAGTTTTAAGTGCTTCAGCAAATGTTATGTGTCTATTTCTTTCCCCTTCCCAGCACTGTAAAAACCTGAATAAGCTCATGGGCACACAGAGGGCAGTTACTGAATAGCAGAGCAGCATGAGGAGTGTGGCTCACTCAAAACAAAGGCTACATACAGGAAAGCCCGCATTTCTCACTGGACCTTCTCTCACAGAGATGATGGGTTCAGCCTCCAGTAATTGATGTTTGACAACCAAAGATGCTTAAGGGATTGATTGTGTATGTCCAGTACAAAAAAGAAAATAAAATAATAAAGAGTGAGTTCCAAGAGAGGGGAAAAGATCAGATTTTAGTAAGTTGTTGACTTTCATGGCTATCGAGAAAGGCCCATCATGCCTTATCAGGACTGACTGGTTCCTCTTCCTCTGTGGTCTGGCAAGGCCACATTGCCAAGGGCAAGTTATCAAAGAGTAGGCAATCCAGTTCATAACAGAATCAGCCCCTGCTTCCCTCGGGAACACACATTGAGACTGAGGAGAACTTCCCTTTTCAGTGGACTGGAGAAGGGGATGGAAGAGGAAGGGAGGGTGGGACTGGGAGGAGTTAAGGAAGGGAACTACAGTTGGGATATACAATGAATAAACTGTGAAAAAATTAAAAATGGAAGAAGAAGAAGAAGAAGAAGAAGAAGAAGAAGAAGAAGAAGAGGAGTCCAGGCAGTAGTAGAAGGAGATTTGAATGATAGTCTGAGTAGAACAATGATGGATATTTGGAGAAAAGAAAGAGCATAATGGCTGAAAGAAAATTACCAGAGCTATTTAGGGAAGGTGTGGTTTACCAATAATTCTTAACAGTGTACACCAAGGTTTAAAGCATCTGAAATAATAAATCTAGGATCCTTACCCAAGGACATCCTAAACAGAAAATGACTGTGTTCCTCTCATTACCTCAGCTGCAGTGTGGGGTTTGCATGTGGTTTCAGTGTGTGTAAAGTAGGGTAGGAATTGTCACCTACACTTTACACAGGAAAGAGGTTACACTCAGAGGCCAGGGTAGACATACAACAGGACACACTGCCAACAATGTAGGCCTGATTACAGCTTTTTATGTTGAAACTAGTAATTTCAGAAAGCAATAGAAATCACTATTATTTGTCAATTATTTAGAAGATCAATGATGTGGGATAATATCTTCAGCTTTGAGCAAGACACAATTTCTCTGTAAAATTATAAAATAATCATAAGTAGAAAAAACCTATCCAGTGAGAGATTATTCGTGCTTTTTTTTCCATTCCCACATTGTTGGTTTGATGATATCATCAGAAATTATCTGGAAGCGGTAAAGTTGTAGGTGATGTCATCAACCGGATTCCTGCAACAGATGTCTTTCCAAATCTGTTTCAGAGTAATCCAAAATTGGAAATTGTTGATGGTTGTCCCCAGCTACAGTACCTAAGACAATAGATGCCTGTGGTGGCTAATTGTTATTAAGAAATAAAAATTAATTAAGGACACCTTTAAATATGCACATAAGGGTGTTTCCAGAGAGGTACACTGAAAAGGGAAGACCCTTCCTGTCTATGACCTGGTGTCCTAGACTGAGAAAGAGGAACACCAGGCCGAGAGCTGTCATTTGTCTTGCTCTGCCTCTTGGCCAACACCACAGACCAAGCAGCTTTTTTTTTTCCCCTATTCAGAGTTTCTCTGTGTACCCTTGGCTGTCCTGGACTTGCTTTGTAGAACAGGCTGTCCTCAAACTCACAGAGATCTTCCTGTCTCTGCCTCTCCCACGCTGCTTTGGGCACAAAGCCTTTTCCCACAGGATGGACTACAGCCCTCTGAATTGCAAAGCAAAATAAATACTCTCATCTGTTACTTGTTTCAGCTATTTCATATCCATAAAAAAAATAGCAAATACAGAAACCTGGCAACAAGAACGGGGTCAGTTCTGTCACTACCTGCCATGCCACTTGTGGTTCTTTAGAGTTGACTTATGAGTGAAATTTCAAAGAATTTGGATTTGTGGGCTATGGAAGCCTTAGAGTGCTGTAAACAGAAGCTAGTGGGCTGTTCTGATAGGAACTGGAATGTCTAGAGAACAGTGGGCAGTGACGGCCTGACTTCATCACAAACAATGACTCAACTGGAAAGTGGCTGAAGGCCACTCATGTTATATATTATATTCTGGTAAAGAACCCTCCCGTGCTTTGCCCATGACTTGAGAACTTGAATGAGGTTAAATGCAAAGTAATGAACTAATTTGTTCGTTTCATGACAGCAAAACTTCTAGGCTCCGGCATTACTGATGCTTAATCCCTTTACTTGGGTTAACCAACAGTAGTAGAATGGCGAAAAGAAACAATGAAATGACAATATGTGGAGGAAAGGGCTGTGAACTTGATAAGCTTGCAGTTGTAAGTTTGCAATTTGATGAAAAAATGCTCATGCTCAGTCGATGAGAAGTCAGGTACAAAAGCAGTGGCTAATACATATATATAATATATGTATAATATATATTATAACATATAATATACAAATCTTAAATTGTGTTACTCTAATGGAGACCTCTACTAGTGGGAGACATGGAGACTGAAAAGGCTGCCCTCTAACCAGACAGGACTCCAAGAAGAGGGGGGGAACACCAGCCCACATATAAAAACTAACCCTAAATTTATCCTGCCTACAAGATGTGCAGAGATAAAAATAGGACAGAGATTGAGGGCATGTCCGATCAATACCTGGCCCCACCATGGGAGAGAACCAACACTTAACATTATTAATGACACTCTGCTGTGCTTGTGGACAGGAGCCTAGCATAGCTGACCTCTGAGAGGTTCCACCCAGCAGTGGATGGAAACAGATGCTGAGACTCACAGCCAAACAGGGCTGAGTGCAGAGAGCCTTGAGGAAGAATGGGAGGAAGGATAGAAGGACCTGGAAGGAACAGGATCTCCACAAAAAAACACAACAGAGCCAACTAATCTGTGACCAGCGGGAACTGGGGAGACTGAAATACCAACCAAAGACCATGTATAGACTGGACTTAGCACCCCTACACACATGTGCCCGATGGACAACTTGTTCTTCATGTGAGTTCCCTAGTAAGGGGAACCAGAGCTGTCATTGACAAAGACTCTCTTTTATTCTTTTTGATTACTTCCCCTTGGCGGGGCTGCCTTGCCAGGCCACGATGGTAGAGGATGCACTCAGTCCTGATATGACTTGATGTGCTGGGATGGGTAGGTGTGGTGGGGTCTCCCCTTTTCAGAAGGGGAGAGGAAGGGAAATATGTGGAAGAGAGAAGGAAGGTGGGACCAGGAGGAGAGGAGGGAGAGGGCTACGATTGGGATGTAAATGGAATAATTAATTAATTAAATAATTAATTAATAATAAGTGTGTCACAAGGAAGAAACTTGAGAGTTTGCACCAGGACAATAGGAGAAGATGCCTCGAGAGCAACATCCCTACCCATGGCGAGTCGCAGAGTGCAAATAAGTTGTATTAGAAATATGAGAGACTACAAGGAGGATGGACTATACAGAGGGGTTTCCTGCTGGAGAACAATGGCCTGAGGACATTTCTCCCTCACCCTGAAGCCACCAAGGTACAAGGAGACATTGCAGCTGTGGTAGGAAGGGGACAGACTGCATGTCAGTCTGACAGAAGAACTTGGCGGTGCTATCAATGTCCACATAGGTGGTACTGTTTTTGCAGGTACAGGCACTGCTAGAGTTTGGCCACACAGCCTGCTTCAAGATTCCAGAAAGCCACTTGTGTAACAAGGAAGGTTCCCCAAAAGAAGAAGGTGAAAGGCAATTGTGTTTAGCCCTTAAAGTGAAACCTAAATGGCAGTAAAGACACTAGAACGTTGGAAATGCCAGAACCATGCTGGGGAAAGCAGCAAGCATGGAGTGGACTAGCCGGAGGGCCCAGCTACATAGAGCCTAACTGGAGGGAAACAGCTGCCTTAGGCTCTTGTTCCCAGGGGATACCCATGAATACTCCTAGATGCCAGACATGGAACTGTAGGATTTGGTGTTTGCCCTGCTGGGTTTCATTCTTTCTTTGATCTGAGGTTTGCTCCATTCCTCTTCTTCCATTTTGGATTGGGAGCATAATCTCTGTGGCATTAGACATTGGAAATATGCAACTTGTTTGTTTATTATGTTCTAAGGATTCATAGTTAAGAGATTGCTTAAGTCTTAGAACAGAGTTTGCACTTTTAAACACTGCTGAAATTGTTACGTCTATGGATACTTTTGAAATTGGAATAAATGCATTTTTCATTTATGGGACTGTATTAAATCTATGGTGGCCAAGAGTAGAACTTTCTGGTCAATGTATGTGTTAGGTATTAAAATAACAAGTGTTTTACTTGTGATGGTGACCTTTGGGCTTTAACTTGAATGCATTAGGATAGACCCAGAAGTGTGGAGAGATGGCTGCGCAGTTGAGCACTGGCTGCTCTTCTTGAGGACCTGGGTTGGGTTTCTAGCACCCATATGGCTGCTAACAATTGTCTGTCACTCCATGCACCCAGAGGATCCATGCCCTTTTCAGGCCTCAGTGGGCACTATACACACATGAACCACATACTCACATACTACATAGCTACAAACACTCTATACAGAAAATAAAAATAAAGCTCTTTTAAAAGATAAATATATTCCATTGGTTTTGCACACCTCACATAGGTGACCCTGTGCAAGTATTTAATGATCAGGGAAGACCCACAGAATAAGGCAGCTCCATCCCATTGACTGGGGTCACAGAATGAACAAAAATGGAAAAAGAGAGGCCAATGACTAATCACAGTTCCATTTCTCTGTCACATAGGAAAATCACTCTTCCTTACCAAGTCACTCCAGCTTCTATCCCTCCTAATTTTGGTGTGAGGTAAATAGACTCCCTTCCCTTAAAGGAGGGAAAAATAAATAAATAAATATATAGCCTTGAAAGATTTGCTTTCTCCAAATGTTTGATTAGTGTTTGAAAAGAGAGATTGTTACATATACTGAAAGAGGAAATTGTCTTCTAAGATTTAAACCATCATTGTGTAGCAGTTTCTCCTGAACTGAAACATTCTTTCCTTGCAAGATTTGAATGTAAACAAAAGTCACAAGTTCAGGGAAGCTGAAACTATCAAGACTCACAAGACCTCTCTCCAAGGTCAGAGTAAATATCTGCTGGGAAGAAGATACTCTCATCCTTGAGCTTCCTGAGCGAGGGTGCTCCTGTGGAACTGTCTGCAAAGTAAGCAGAGCTGCGACTTCAGTGAGTTGCTACTCAAGCCTTTACAAGGCTTTATAGTCCTGTTTCACTGTTAGGCCTTTAAGGACCTCCAGTAATGTCATTGGCTCACCAGGGTAGGCTTTTTTGGAATCATTAGCTTGTTCTGTTTTTGGCTGTCTACCTTGGGTGAGTATGATTTTGCTCCTGTTACCTCTGTAAAAGTCACACAAGAAAATGTCAGTAAGAATTACTAGTTATTGTATTTATGTGGCTATCACTTTAATTTCATTTCTAGAGAATCTTTAAATGGCAGTTAACTTGACTGGTGTTATCACCAGTGTTAGAGTGCTTATGTTGCGAAGTCTCTGCTTTAATTCTTAGCAACACACACACAGTCCCTCTCTCACACACACAGTATTTGTGCATGTATGTGTGTGTGTGTGTACATATATATGTATACATATATGTGGTGTGTTCAATATGCTGATAATGTCAGTAGTACATTGATTAGGGTGGAAAAAAGTCAAATGGTAGACTAGAACATTAGCTGATAAATTGCTCAGATTTTGCTAACCCAATGCATGAGATCAGAAAATTATTTGGTTATCCTGGAACTTGAGCTGTATGTAGACCAGGCCAGACTTGAAGTCAGAGATCTTCCTGCCTTTGACTGCTGAGTTCCCCTGCCAAATAACATTATTTGGTTCTGAAACCCTGGTTTCACAGAATGTCCAGAATCATGCAGTCAGTATTGAGGTCTCATCTAATGCTTATGCACACATGGAGATGAAAGGAGATGAAAGACTGTGATTGAGCAAAATGAGACTCCTGCTTGGTATAACACTGTTCCACAGCTTGCTGAGACACCATGCCTCCATGGTCCTCCCTCAATGTCATCCCAAATAGAATACCATGGAACCATGCTGTTTACATTTCATGGCTTTGCTGTCACTAATGCTAATCATTGAAAGATGACAGTACTTACGGAAATGTAGTTCTTAAATATTTTACGATAAGATTGGGTGAAATTCTTTGGCCGCCACAATCACCTATAGCAGCACTGAAAGCGTATGTCAGCTTTCTTTTCTATTAACCATGAGGTTTCATCATGACTGTTTTCTAGTGCACATAAAGCAGAAAATAAAGAAAGATGCATAAGCAGGGGCAGTTTTTTTCCCACACTGATAAGAGTTCTTCTAAAAGGTCTCTACAGAAATGTGCCCTACAGCTGCCCCCATGTCAGATTTCATGAGCAGATCAAGACCCTTAGAAAATATACACATAAAGCCAATTCTCACTTGATAAGCAGGAAGAGAGAAATTAATTTAGCAGATAAGCTTTTGACTTTTATATTATTTGCATTCTGTTTCAAACAACATATTAATAGGCTAAGAACTCTATAAATAAAGCCCTTTTAATCTAAGAGCAATCACTGGGACTGTTGCTTTCAAATGGTTGACTTCCATGCTTCCTTCATTTCCAAAAGCAGATATTGAACCAGAGTAGTAGCAAGGGCAAGTAATCCTAGCACTTGGGAACAAAAGGCAGGAGTCAGGAATTCCTCCTTTGATATATAATAATTTGGGGTCATACTAATGAGACCCTGTCTCAAAAGTAAAGAAAAAAAGATACCCAATAAAATGGCAGGGAACTGTGAGGATATACCTTAGAGAAATCACCCAATAATCATGTCAGAAATTTATGATAAACACTGGAGGGTACACTTTGAATAGAATTTTATATCCATATAGCTTAAAAAAAATAGCAGTCAGGCATTTTTGCATACCTTTATTCCCGGCACTTGGGAGGCAGGGGAACTCAGCAGTCAAAGGCAGGAAGATCTCTGACTTCAAGTCTGGCCTGGTCTACATACAGAGCAAGTCGCAGATAACCAAGACTACACAGAGAAACCCTGTCTGAAAAACAAAGTGAAACAAAACAAAAACAACAACGGCAACAAAAACCAGTCAACAAGGCAGTTAAAATAGTAATCACTGAGGTGGCTGACACGGAGCTGGAGACAAGACTGCAGTGACAGGTGTGAAAGAGGGCTGAAGGTCAATCGTGGAACTGTGTCATTGCCCAGTGGGGTCAGTGGAATGGTGCAGGGCAGCCTGAGGTTCATGCAGACTCAGACTCAGGCTCTGGGCGATGATATAGACTGGAGATGAGGAATGGTTCACTTCTGGATTGGACCTCCTTGAAGATCATCGTGGTCCTTAATGCCACCAGAGGCCATCTTGGTTTCTGTGCTCCATGCTATTGGCCCAGGCCACGGTGAAGCCAGAGATCCATGCGGATGTACTCCGACTGTGTCGCTGACTGAACATGTGATGTTGTCCTTTGTGGCCTACTGGGTTCACATTGAGGTGAGTGGTCTCTGTATAGCCACTGAGGCTATGTTGAAGCCCATGATCCGTGCTGCCACTGAGAGACTATGAGTGAGTCAGTGGTCCTGATAGGGCAGGGTGTCATGTTTGATGTCTGTGGCGTGTGTTATCACCCAAGGTTATGTGGATGTCTATGGTTAGTGCCACCGTATGAAGCCATGTTGATGCCCGAGGGTGGCGCTGTAGGCCAGGGGCCATGTAGATATAAATATCCAGCATAGCTACTTGAAGCCATCTTGATATCTGTACAGCTGCTGGAAGCCATTGAATGTGAGTGACCAGCGCTGCCACCTGAGCCCATCTGATGTCCGGGTATATGCTGCATCTGAGAGCCATGTCAGGTCCAAGGTTCCACTGTAGCAGTTGCCATATTTATTGTCCATGATGTCACCAGAAACCATGAGCCATGAGCCATGAGCTATGCTCCTGCTGACTGTAAAGAACAAGGAAGCTGCTTTTGCAGTGACTGCATACACACAGTCTGCAGTTGAGAAAGGGGACATGAAAGGCTTCTGTGACTCCCTCTACCCATACCTACAGCCCACCCACACCCCCAAAAGTAGCAGCCTAAACAAGAACTCTTAAAAAGTGTGATGAGGATGTTGAATTGTATTTCTCCACAACTAACTTCTGATGGGGTGCAGGAGGGAAAGGACTCAGTTCTATCTAGGGTGCAGGCCGTTGAGAGTTTGATGGTGCTCCATTGAGTCTAAAGATAACATAAATTTGACTTGGTTTTGTTGTTTCTTTGGTTTTGTGATTGTTCTTGTTGTTTTGTGAGGTGAAGTCAAAAAGAACGGATTGGACTGGGAAGTGTGATCCAAGTGTGTGATGTGAAATTCCCAAATAATCAACAAAAACATGTTGATAAAACATAAAGAAAAGAATTAGCAGTCATTGGGAAAATAGCGTTTCAGAAGAGTGTCTTTGCTTTGTAGACAAATATGTCTTTACGGATCCCATGTAGACATGTAAAATGATATAAAGCCTGAAAAGACAACCTAACTTCTCAGTGCTTTCTTCTATGCCATGGTGCTTTTTCACTCATTTTACACAATGCCCTAATTTAAGCACTACATTTCTTGAATTAATCTTAAGTACTTAGGGCAGAATACAGGAATTGTTAAGGCTATTTATGCTGTGTAAATAAAGCAAAACAAATAACTTATTCCAATTTACTTCTTACCTAGTGTTTTCTACTCTCCCAGTTAATTAATGTTTTCACTGAAGAAAGAATGTAAGTACAATGAATAAATAAAGAATTTGGCGTACAAATAAATGAAGTCTATGGAAAGATAACAAAGCTGGGTCAGAAGGATTGAAGACACAGATGTTGGAGTAGCTGAGATTTTAGATGGAGCAGAAAGAACAACGACCAGAAAGCTGATATGTGAGTAAAGATTTCAAGAAAGATAGACAAGAGCTCAGTGAATATCAGGGAATATAGAGGCATCTTCAAGGGTTAAGATCCCGAGTTCATGATAAGAGTAGTGTGTGGAGAAGCAAATGGCAAAGCAAGAGGGGTTCTGGGGCTGGGCAGAAATATTGAAGTGTGCTTGAAAGGTGACATAGAGGAAAAAGAATGTAGGGCTTTGGGGGCCTCCCAGCATTGGACCTGTACTCCCTGCTAGACGGGGAAAGATGTGGGTCAGAAAAGAAAGCATGTTTTTATGTGTGTGTAACAGATCTTTATGGCTGCTCTGTAGATAATAGCTGGTGGCAAGGCCAGAGCAGGGCAGCTTGTGAAGATATTTGGAAAATAAGTCAACAGGGAGAGATGAGAAAGTCGCAGACAGGGCTCTTGGAAGCAGAGTGTCTGGTGTTTAATATGGCTCCTGCAGAGCAAAGCTGAGTTGTTAGTAGGCCTAGGACCCTGGTGGGAAGAATGCTACTGCTTTTCTGGCTGTCTGCTTCCTTTGGCTCATGTGTGACCCCAACCTTTCACTTCCAATCACTTCCACAGCCTCCTGCTGCTGACCTTACTCTGCCTCCCTCTTCCACCAACCATGTGGTTATGACACCCACCCAAGGAATCCAGACAATCATTCTGTTTTAAGGGACTTAAAATAATCATATCTTTGAAAGGATTTTAGCTATTAATTTAATAAAATATTTGGAAGACTATTATTGAGCCTACCACATCAATTCAGCAACCAAGAGCATGGGTATATTTGAGTAGTTAAGACACACTGGTGGTGCTGAGCTTGTCTGTAATGAGTGAAACACTGGCTAACTCTTGGTACCACAAACCGGTGTTTTGTAAAACAGAATAAGGGAAATATTGTAATGGAAGTTAAAGATGTCTGTGTCCTATTTTCCATCCTGCATCTGTATGCGTAACTTCGGAGATGAAGATGAAAACTTCCCAGTGATTCACAAATGTTCACACTTTTACATGGGCTGTGTTTTGACCTTTCCAGGAAATTTCATTGCTGTGTGCTTGTTGATCAATGGCTGCCAACTTTTTCTTTTCTGTTTTTAAATTTGAAGACTTATAGCGGAGGTAATAAATCATAATTTTTTGTAACAATAACCCCTTTGTATTCAAAATATGAATTTTCATCAAAAGATCCTATGCATAGGAAGAACAAGAGTGAAAGCCAGAGTGCAACAGTAATCCAAGAAGTGTTTATCTAGAGTTGCATTTTCTTTTGCTCTACTGATTTTGCCCAACATTTGTAGTGTTAAAATACAGCCTAAAATCATAAAATCCTCAATTATTCACTTATAAGCCATTTCTAATTTTGTTACTGTTCCCAAATTAGACAGATTGGCCTGTGAGTTGAACTGCGAAAGGCATTAAAGAAGGACATTGTTTCCCCTACTGTGACTCTACTGTTTCACTAGATGGCCAACATGTCACAATGTAGCTTCAGAATGTTCCCTTTGTCAAGCTGAGTCATAATTTGGGCAAACACAGCTAAACAATGTGCCTTCTACAGCTCAAAACTGAGAATTCAACTTAATTTAATCCCCAAATAAAAAGGGTTCAAAAATAAGATTCTAAAAGTTTAAAATTTGTAAATAGATTTATATTACATGTCATGTCTATGGCACTTTCTGTTTTTATTCAGCCAATCATTTTGATTGACTTGGAAGATCAATTCTTTTGCTCCTGTCAATCAAAATGTTTTGTTATTTTGTCTTTTTTTTCCCCAGAGATGAGGACCGAACCCAGGGCCTTATGCTTGCTAGGCAAGCACTCTACCACTGAGTTAAATCCCCAACCCCAATCAAAATGTTTTAATACTTAATTTTTTAGGTAGTTAAAAAAATTTACACAAGCATGGTAAAATGCAAATTACTGCAATTTGAATAGTGCATGTTTTCTATTAATTCCTACATTTTAAATGAACAAATCTACAGCAAGAATGAAACCACTATAACTTATGTACATATGTTCTGTATTAATTACTGCAAAATATTTTAAGTAAACAAATATACAACAAGGATTAAAATGAGCATTTGTGGAAACATGTTTATTTCATTTCTTGCAATACATTGGAAATGTAATTATAGCATTTCCTGAGATAAAGCTGTGAACAATGTGCTAATTACTTTCGATAATTAGAGCTTAAGCTAAAATGGTTAATAGTGCAAATCTGTGCATATATTTTATCTTTTTATAGAATATATGTAAGACACAATGAGAGAGTGTATCTGTAACTGAAGGGCTATTATTTTCCTGTGGTAGAAGTGGTACTCTCTTTAAAATATTAGAGGTATATTAGCAATATGTAGCTATATATAATAATTTTAATCTTTTCAAAATTATTCTTATAAATGCAGTAGGGTGTTAAAAATGTTTTCACAAACACCTCTAAAACCATCTATAGAGTAACCATTGCTCTATACCGAAGAGCTCCTTGCCTTGAATTGTAGGACACAAATGTAACCGGGAAGAGCTAAGGAGAAGGGCTGGTCTCAACTTATCTATTACTTTTGTAATTCCAAGCAGCAATATATCCTCCTGTAAGTAGATTTCATCTCAGAGGAATGTGCTTTCTATTTAATTTTTAATTTATGCCCTTATTTGGCAATCTAAATTGTGCCTAGCACAGACACAGCCGTGTGAGGGCTGATATCCTAGTACTGTGAAGCAGTATTAATTTTTGAGGTAGATTTTTATTTGTGCTCATTATCATTCATCATTAACACTTGAGAGATAGTTTTCAAAAACAGCATTTACAGACACCCATGACACCCATCCTTGGCCTTAAGACAACGTGCATCATGTAATCTCCTAAAGTGCTTGTTAAAAAAATTAGTTTCCCATATTCCAGCCCAAGTCAGCACCACTGAAGGAATCCCAAGGCAGGGTGTGGCTCAGACATTTGGATATGAAACACGTTTAGCTGGTGAGACTGGTGAAGAAATTCCCAGACAGTTGTACTGTAGAGGGCTTATGTCAGAGTTTTCTGTGTTTCGCTCTATCAGGCCTCTTCAATGAACTCTGGGAGCAGATGTACATATCTATCATGTATTTTGTGAATTTTTTTCTTTCAGAAATTTTTGTTTGAGTATTTTTGTCTACACATATGTCACTGTAGCACATGTGTGCATAGTGCTTGCAGAGACCTGGGAGAGGGAGAAACAGAGGGAGAGGGAAAGAGAGAGAGAGAAAGAAAGAGAGAGATCTATAGGGAATAGAAATAGAAACCCAAGCCTCTGTAAGAATAGCAAGTGCTCCTAACCATTTCTCTATGAAGTGTCTTTTTAAAAGTAATGTTTGATAATGTGTGGAATTAAAAAGTGTTAGCAATCATTATTCCTTCTTACACACTACAAAGTAGACCAATTTTCAGTCTGACACCAGACCATTCGAAGCTTTTTAGAGGCTAACAGCTGAGCGGCAGTGCGAGATGAGTAATCATACAACTTTCCTGTATTGTTTTCATGTCTTCCTTTGATCAATATGAAAATATTTATTCTTTTTCCTACAGACTCACTTGCCCTGACATGCCAAGTTCAACCACCCCATTTATTTACTTGTTTTCTATATTCTCAATGGTTGAGAACATGTTTATTATATATCCATAGTTTCTATTTTAAAAATATTTTTCCAAACACAAAATCATAAAAGAAAATATACCTATATAACCTTGTTTTTCCTCAAATCACCTAAGATCTTACAAGACATAGAAATGAATTCTACTTGTTGATATTTTTATTTACATAAAATAACACATTCAGAATAATAATACATTCTGAATAAAAACTCAGATACTGTTTCTAATTGTCATGGCTGATTTTTGTCTGAACTGTAGGGTGATTGAGTGGATGAATGTTAGTCCAGAATACTAGGACTCTGGATCATCATTTAGAAAAGAGACAGCAAACATTATGGAATTGTTTCTCTGGCCATACTTTAATTGTATTTTATGTCCTATGTTTGGTATAGTCTTTTCAAGCTGTCTCCAGAAAAAAAAATCTCTACACTTTTTTACATAATAATCCACAGCTAACACAGTCATCAGGTCAGGGGTTGACCCAGGACCTTCCCACCCCGAGGTACCAAAGACTACTGGTGCTTACATCCTATGTGTAAAGTGATTTATTTTCATAAAGCCTAACTACACCTCCACATCTGATTTAAATAAACTGTAGTTGATTTATACCCAATATAAATGTTATCTAAGTGTCTGTTATACCATACTTCTACAAAAATGAAGTTAAGAAAATCTGTACCTGTTAAGCATAGACACATTTATTTTCCTTCTTGGTAGGACTCTCTGTTGGTGAAATCATTCATTCAGTGTACTGAATGTAAACATCCATACCCAGAACATACTCCATCTGGGGAGCCTAACATAACTGTCTTCTGAAAGGTTTTATCCAGCAGCTGATGGAAACAGATAGAGAAAGCCACAGTCAAACAACAGGCAGAGCTCAGGGAATTTTGCAGAAGAGCAGGAGGAAGGGTTGAGGGAGCAGAAGGATATGGCAGCTTGTCCGAGACCTTGTGAAGCTTCGGAACCCAACATCTTTGTTTCTGTACTTCCATGAACAGCCCCTGACACCCTTAAGCATGAAGCTTCTTAGCTCCTTCTACACTCATATACAATCTCCATGGATAGATGCTGAAGTAACTGCTGCCTATGTCCTCTGTGCCATTGTGGAAGCATGTCTTGATAGGTCCTTGGAAACCTGTACTCAGGTAGAGAATTTAAAGGTTGTACAGTGACAATTGTATGACAGATTAGGGTTGACACTTGCTACATGAGGAAAGCTTTTTTTTTTTTTTTTTTACTAAATATCCCCCAAACACATAAAAATGTAAGTTTTAGGAATTCAAGTGATATTTCCTATAAAACATAGATGGGAAAAGCATAAAAATATTAGAACTGATAAAATGAAAGGATAACTAAAATACAGCTAGAGGACTTCATTTTAAGAAGCCACTGGAATATTTCCAAAAAAGACATGTCAGGAAGGGAACACAGCAAGTCCCTACAGTGAGTGGTGCTAGTCCAGACCAAGAAGGAGAAAAAGTATTTCTAGGATGATAGCTGACTCAATCAAGACAACTAGAATTATATCAGAAGTAGAGAATACATCCAGGTAGTAACATATGCCAAAATACATTCCTTACCATGGATTCCTTAATAATACATGGAAGGTTCTACATGTTAAAAGATGAACAGACTTCCTCAGTAATGTGAAGAGGACATTTATTAACAGTGTATCAGCATTCATTAAAGCCATTAGATACTGTTACAGAGTCTAAGGCTCTGTACACAATTTGTATTGTGATTTGTCTATCATTTTCTCTATGTCACAGAATATTTTAGTTTAAATGTTCTTTTTTTCTTGTTTTGCTGAATTTTGACAAATAGTGTTTATTTCTTGTTTTGCTGAATTTTGTCAGATAGTGACATGGTTAAATAATATTTTTGTTCTACCAAAAAACATAACAGAAAAAATTCTAGCAATTATTAGTGCCCAGCCTTGGCAAGCCCAATAGGCATCTGTAGAAAGGTTGTGTGTTATTTTTGTTCTTCATCCAGCGTTCAGTTATAATATTATGAGATCAATATAATATTGGCCTTATTAGTTTCTTTTTCACTGACATGAAAAGATACTATGACCAGGGCAACTTATTTTTAAAGAAGCATTTAATTAGGAGCTTTTTTACATTTTTAGAGGCTTATTCCTTGACCATCATGATGAGGGGCATGGCAGCAAGGAGGCAAGAATGGCATTGGAGCAGCAGTTGAAAGCTTATCTACAAGTTGGAGGCAGAAAAGGGGATGGGGAGGAACGGAAGGGGAAGAGAGAGGAGGAGAGACAGAGACAGAGAAAAAGAGAGAGGAGGAGAGGAGAGGAGGAAGAAGAGAAGAAGAAAGAGACACAGAGAGAGAGAGAGAGAGAGAGAGACATAGAGAGACATAGAGAGAGGCCTTTGAAACCTCAAAGCATATTTCCAGTGACACATCGCCTTCAACACGGCAACACCTCTTAACCCTTTCCAAAATGGTTCTACCAACTGGGGAGCAAGTACTCAAGTATATGAGTCCATGGGCTTCATTCTCATTCCAAATACCATAGGGGCCGTCCATCTCTCTGAATATCCTTTATTCTCTTCTGATTTTTTGTTGTTGTTGTTGTTAAGTAATGGAATATTGTAAGATGTTAAGATTTTCCTTCCATATACAATACTAAAAATGTATTAATATTTCTGCTATTTTTCTGATAGAAGTATAATCTAATTAGTATCATATACACCTACCACAACACAAACCTAACCACTCCTGACAACTTCCTCTGGTGTGAGCAATACTCACACCAGACATATATCATGACATATATATCATGACATATATGCATGGGAATGTTTGTTCTAAGGTAAAAATGTTAATGTCAAGCGTGGGCCTATGAAACACAGTGGTTTCCGAACCAATATTTTGAGTCTTCTATTGAGAGATGGAAGCTTTTTCTCCATCTTTTGGCAGGCTTTGGAAGGGGGTCTTATACTTGATTTGCCTGTACCATCTCCTTCAAATATACTTGAAAAATATTTGTGACTTTTTTCATTGAAATGAGGAGTCGTCTAGTAGATTTCTTCAAGGTGATTGTCTATAACTTGTCTGCTAATTCCTTTCCCGGTATAATGGAACCTCTCTAATATTTACGTCAGTACTAGAAGGAACAGAAATGTGTTTTTAATATTAGAGAAAATTAACTCAGATCTTCAAATCACCAGACAATATGATCTCTTAGCCAAATCCGAGTTTATCCTGCTATGCTGATCAAAGCAGAGACACAGGTCAGGACATCCGAGATGACTGCCGGTGACTCTAGCCTTGCCATCCTTACGTGGGCGGGGAGAAACTTGCTGTGGCCATCAAGTTTCAGCTGGTTGCAAGCACAGCCCTAGTTTTCACCACACCCGCTTCTTGTCTTCTCGAGCCTTTGCATCACTCTGGGCACACAATCCTGTCACTCCCACACATTTATTTTAATCATCCTCATCCCCAGTGAAGCTTGACTTTCAATTCTTAATAGAGCTTACTACAGTTTTGATAACTCAATCACATTTTATGAAATATAAATGGTGCATAGTTGTAATTATGTTGGTACTAAATTTCCTCTTTAGAGGTAAAATGTTGATATTAAATTAACTATGTGATATTTTATTAGGTCATTAACAATGAAAAGAAAAATGGGAGTGGACATTTGATTTTTAGGTTTTATTTTTTGTTGCTGTTTGTTTTGTTTTTAAAGTAACAGTACTTAAGCAACAGAAGAGAAATTTTAGGGGAAAATTAGATATTAGAATTTATTAGAATTAGAATATAAAAAGAGACAGTGAAATCCTAAGTTAAAATAGTGAATCCAAATTACCAAGACTTTAAAAATCACTAAATTTCTCTCTAAAATTAAGATTAATTGATTGCAAAATCTGAGCAACAAAAAATATGTTACCAAATATTGTTTAAGATTTTTGATGTTTATTTGAACTTTAATGTTGAGAGTCATTAAAATTTTGTACCTAGAAAGTATATATATGGAAGAAGAAAAGCAAATTGATGTCAATTCTTAACTACAATTTGTAATGTATTGCTATCTAGGTTTAAAAAAAGGTGAAAAACTCAGCCTTAACTCTATAACAATGTTAATGTGATATTATAATACATTCATGTATTCTGAGATGTATATTGAATGTTTTTTTTTTATATGCTGGCATAATTTTTCACTTTCCCACTTGAATTCTTCGTGGACCAACCATGGTCATTGATTTTGTTGAAGTCGTCTCAGGAAAGGAATGATGAACAATATATAAAATATAATGAAGTATTGTTCAGTCTGAAAAATGAAAGAAATGGAAACTTGAAGAATTGAGGAGACGGGCCAGTGAGTAAAGTTCTGACCACACAGACATGAGGGAGGACCTGAGTTTGGATCTCCAGTGTAAATGTAAAAACCTCGGCATGGTGGCTTGTGTTTGTAATCCCAAACTGGGGGAGCAGGGGATCCCTGGAGCCACTAGTTAGTGTTGTTTAACCAGTTTGCTCCATGCTCATAACAGTAAGGTGGAGAGTGACTGTGGAAGATACCTCACACTGACCTGGTCACTTCATGAACATGTACACACATGTGTGTGCACATACACACATACACAAATGCATCATATTCTGCTAAGTGCTACAGTATGTAGTCACGGAAAACATTACATTGAGAAGCTGGATTCCAAAGGACAAGTACCACACAATTCTGCTTGTTTGGGGTTTATACGACAGTAGATGTTACTTGGGGATCCTGAGGGTGGAGACGGTGCTGTCGGTAGAGTTTTACTGTGAAATGAAGAAAACGTGGATGTGGAGGACAGTTTCAGTTGCTTAATGACATCAATGCTCTTAAGACCACTAAACTACATCCTTAAAATTGGCTAGGACAGTAAATGTAATGATTTGTTACCTTTTACTGCTGTTGCTCCACGTGGGAACTGTAATGGTTCGGTTGCGATATGTCCCTCAAGGCTCATATGCTGAAGCCTTCCTTTATCGTCGGTGATGGCATTTTTGGAGGTATTGGAGACATTAAGGGATGGAGGCTACGTGGAGGAAATAAGTTACACCATGAGACATCATTTTATCTCATTCTCCGATTCCAGGCTGGGTGCGAGATATTTTACTCCGACCTCTGTACTACCATGATATCATTCCGCCCTTCCATGGGTGATAAGTACCAGGCCTAGCTGAACATAGATGAATTTGCTGTAGAAAGCGGAATGCGGAATGGTGATTAACATAGGATCTTGGGGACACTCGGGAACACAGTGAAATTCAACTAAAAATATTCAACTGAAAAGGAATATGAAGAACCATAGAGGAACAAGCTAAGGTGAAAATAGTTATCATTATCATATATACATTTGAGACAGGGTTTCTCTGTGCAGCCTTGCCTGTCCTAGACCAGGCTGGCCTCAAACTCCTACCTCCGCCTCCATGAGTCATGGGATTATAGTTATGTGCTACTGCTCCTGGCTCATTGTACATTTTATCTAATAAAATTAATCACTTTAATAAACGAATCACTTTGTGAATGTGTATGAATGTCTGTGGAAAAACTCTTTAAGATGATTCTGCTGCAAATTACACGTTTGAAATGAGCTGATATGCCCTCCATTTACTTACTGAAAATGCTGATTAATAGTATTTTGTTGTTCTAAAAGGATACTTTCTTTAAAAGTCAAGTATAAAATACAGTTATTGAACTTAAGTAAACTGGCTAAAAGTTAACATCTAAAGTGTACCTTGTTTTTATTTTACCAATTAAAAGGTACTAATTACCTATTTGAAAGTATGCAAAGTAGCTTGCAATCTGATTATAGGAGAGCAGGGTGAATGTGGGAACAATCAGCTTAAACATACTCTACATTTTGTTACCATATATATTAAAATCATTAACAAAGCTACATAAAATTTAGAAGAGTTAACATTTCTTTGTTAATCACAGAATTTTTTAAATGCAAAGATTATACCCATGTAATACGATTTTCTTCTCCCATATTTTAAAACCAGCCACATAGAAATTTATAAAATAAATACTTTGCCTCGTGAAGCTAATTCTTTCAGATTTTTTAACAAATCTCCTTAATGCCAAATGTTTTCATGCTGATGAAGAAGGTACAGGGGTAATTTCACCAAAAATAATGGAGTAAAAACCTCCAAAAATTTTATCCTGTAAAAGTATCCAGCAAAAATTAGCACATTCATATTTTGCAGGGTTTTGGATATTAGTCAAAGGCTTATATGAACCCAAGGAATGCTTCTCCAGGTAGAAAAACAACAACAACAACAACAAAAACAAAACAAAACAAAACAAAAAAACAGTAGTTGAATCTCAATAGGAGCAATAAGGGTTTGGGCATTTTGCCTGCTAGACCTATTCTCTAGCTCAGCAGCCATAAAGAATAATAGAGTAGTCCTGCTAAGTGCTGACAAACGTTGGAGGAAGCAGAGTGAGCTAGACCTCTTTCAAAGATTTCTTCCCAGGGTCTTGTCCTTCTCTGACCTGCTTGAAGGTTTGGAAGACAGCTTTATGGCTGGCTGACTTACAACCACAAGTGCTGGAAGCATTCTCTTTCATGCAGCATGCTAGAGAGGTGTTTGTGGTGGTCTGTTTTAGATATAATTACAGGTACTTAACCTTTGTGACTGCTCAGAAGAATTGGTAACCACCTAGCTGAGAAATACATATGGCTGAAAAGGTTAAAACATGTCTAGCATGGTACTCAGCTACTAAAGGTATTTCTAGCCTTGTCTGGAAAACTGAATTTGAACCTCTCAACCTGTATAAAGGAAGTAGGAAAGAAAGAAATCACAAAGCTGTACCTATGACTTTCACGTGTAAGTGAGGCATGTGTGCCCCTCCCATGCTTCCCCTTCAAGGAGAGGTGATCAAAGAGCCAGCCACTTAGTTCATGTCAGAGACAGTCCTTGTTCCCCCTACTCAATGTCCCCACTTAGACACTGAGCTGCCATGGTCTACATCTGTGCAGGGGTTCTAGGTTATCTCCATGCAAGGTCCTTGGTTGGAATATCAGTCTCAGAAAAGACCCCTGTGCCCAGATTTTTTTGGTTCTGTTGCTCTCCTTGTGGAGCTCCTGTCCTCTCCAGGTCTTTCAGGACTTACACAAAGGAAGACAATGCAGCCAGTCCTGAAGAGACCTGATAGATTTGGGTCAGATGGAAGAGGAGGAATGGACTTGGGGAGGGGCATGGGAGGAGAAGAGGGAGGGAGGGAGGTTGGGATTGAAAGGGATGAGGGAGGGCTTACAGCTGAGATACAAAATGAATAGATTTAATTAGTAAAAAAAATTAATCAATTAAAAAATATATAGCTTCAAAGGAAAAACATAAAATTAAGATGCCCATATGGAATTTTAAAATCTTCAAGGATTTTTTTTTGTATTTATGGCAAAATTCCTGTTTATGTCCTCTGTAAAAGTCATCGCTGCCTGAGGGAGAGCTCATCACAACTCTCCACACAAAACAATGGGGACAAGAGAATGAGTGAGACAGAGACAGAGAAAAAGAGAGACAGAGTTTGGGAAAGAGATCTTATATAAAAATATAATTATATGTAAAATAGTTATATGTAAAATGATGGAGAAAGTAAGCCATTTCCATATATAGAATAAATATTGTTGCTGGAATATCTATATAGCAAGAAAAATGACAGGTGTATCTTCAGACTTAAATGAAGAAAGAGAAGATAATAAAGACATTTAGTAAAAGGATGTTCTGTTTTTCTCCCATGATATTTAAAGAACAAGTATGTATAACAATACTTTAAATATTTGTTGATGACTCTATCATGTGTGAATATATAATTAGTGTTAAAAGCAACATTATGTAACAGAATTTTGTGGGAGAACAATTTTTTTACAACACTGAATTTAGTTTGGTTTAATTCAAATGACATAGTTATAATATATGATTAGTAAAAAAATTACTAAAACAGCCACTAGGAAAGCAACTTTACAGGCAAAGTGATAGAACCAATGGAGAATAAATTTATTATTTGGAAAATTATGTATTTTAACAAAATAAAACTGATATAGTAACAAGAAGACATACTGAAGACAATTGTGAAAACTTAGATGTTGAGCCCTGTTTTATAAATAATTAGATATATATGGCTTAAACTCTCCAATTAAAAAAGTTATTATCCAAATAAAATTTTTGGAAGGTTCAACTATATAAAAAGAAGACACAAAACTCAGATTCAGAGATACAAATAAACTCAGAATGTTAAGGAAAGGAAAGGATGCATCTTCTAAATAGTGGCCAAGAGATCAGGAGAGGTGTTGGTTATGTCTGAGTCAAAATCTGAAAGCGTTATTAAAGAGACAAAAATGCAATTGAACAATAATAGAGACCCGAATGCCTCATGTTCAGGAGTGTATAGAAGATGTAATACAGAAATCTTGAGAAAAAAAAAAAGGACTGGGAATAAAGCTGAGTGTTAGAGTACTTGCCTCCCATGCGCAAGATTCTCCCCCAAGAAAAGATATAAAATCACGAGCAATCACTCACAGATGCGTAAGCTGTTGAGAACAACATAAAATTCTGTTCACCTGCGCAGTGATAATGGAGTGTGGTGTAGCGCTCTTCAAAATTTATTTTACTTGGGGCATTTATGCCTCTACCTCACTTCCACCAACCCTTTGACCCTAGGAAAGAGAGGGAGGGTTAGTGGAGAAAGCACAGACCCCTTTCCTTCTCCTGGCTGTTTAGGGTTGGTGGCTTCTTTGGGGCTATACCATACTCTCTGCCAACAGCCGACCCAGCAAGCAGTCTCCTTGGAGCCAACGTGCTAACTGCCACGCCTTCTCTTTCCAGTCTCTCATAGTTGTACTCTCAGAGTCCTTGACCATGCCTCTCTTCGTGCTGCACAAGGCAGGCTGTGACCAGCTGGCAACGACCCTGCCTCGCAGGAGGCAGTTATCAGCTGTGGACAAACAACTCAAGCCCAAACTAAAATCCCACACTTGGAATTAAATAAAAAAACATGTTTACATAACATAACTGAGCTTTTAAAGAAACCAAAACGTCCGTTACAGTGTGGAATGTGCTGATCTGAAGTGCACAGTAGGTAGTCCGTCTCCGGGATAGACGATGAAGTAGGTGATGAAACAAGCCCACATGAATGCGGCCTCGCAGACAGCGCACGAGGCTTCTTCTCTGGGCACAGCAGAGTGGAGGTCGACAGCCGAGAGAAGCCTGGGGAGTTTACCAAGATGTGAACCAAAGAGAACACAGAAATATTTTTAGTATATTTTTGAGATATTTTCTAAACGTTTTATTGATTCTTCGTGAATTCCGCATCATGCACTATTGCCGTAGAGGCTCTGGTGTGTCATCATGTGTCAGCACACAGTGTACACAGCTTTGCAAATATCCGGTGCAATGAGTCATTGGTCAGGTTCAAGGCCTCTGGCTTCTGCTCCACTTTCCATACTGGAGCCTCACCTGGGCTTCTCTCAGGTAGCCTGCCTGTTGTTGCCCTGGGACATGGGGATCGAGTAGCTTTGGTTCTGTAGGACCTGTGCGTTCATGTGCTCCAGCAGTTCATAGATGGGGTAGACGTTGGGGTGGGCTTACTCAAAGCCATGGATCTGAGCCTGGATGGGAGCTGAGTTGGTCAGCCCACCAGTTCTCCTGTGCCTGTGCCATCGGACCAGCTCTCCCACTTTGCCCAGGCAAGAAGCAGGGCCGGATTGCCTGACTGCAGCAGCTGGAAAAACGCTCCTAGGCATATATCCAAAAGAGGCTCAAGTACACAATAAGGACATTTGCTCAACCATGTTTGTAGCAGCCTTATTTGTAATAGACAGAAGCTGGAAACAGCCCAGATGCCCCTCAACTGAAGAATGGATGCACAAATTGTGGTATATCTACACAATGGAATATTACTCAGCAATAAAAAAACAAGGAAATCATGAAATTTGCAAGTAAATGGTGGGATCTGGAAAAGATCATCCTGAGTGAGTTGTCCCAGAAGCAGAAAGATGCACACGGTATATACTCACTCATATAGACATATAATATAGGATAAACCTACTAAAATCTGTACACCTAAAGAAACTAATCAAGAGGGAGGACTCTTGCTGAAATGCTCAATTCCTATCAAGAAAGGCAAAGAGGCTGGACATCAGAAGAAGGAGAAAAGAGGGAACAAGTCAGGAGCCTGACACAGAGGACCTTTGAAAGGCTCTGCCCTTCAGACTATCAATGCAGATGCTGAGACTTATGGGCAACCTTTGGGCAGAGTGCAGGGAATCTTGGGAAAGAAGTCGGAAACAGTAAGATCTGGAGAGGACAGGAACTCCACAAGGAGAGCAACAGAACCAAAAAATCTGAGCACAGGGGTCTTTCCTGAGACTGATACTCTAACCAAGGACTATGCATGGAGATAACCTAAGACCCCTGCACAGATGTAGCCCATGGCAGTTCAGTATCCAAGTGGGTTCCATTGTGATAGGAACAGGAACTGTCTCTAACATGAACTGAGTGGCCTGCTCTTTAATTACCTCCCCCTGAGGGGGAAGCAGCATTACCAGTCCACAGAAGAAGACAATGCAGCCACTCCTGATGAGACCTAACTGACTAAGATCAGAAGGAAGGAAAAGAAGACTTCCCCTATCAGTGGACTTGGGGCGGGGCATGCATGCAGAGGGTGGAGGAAGGGCAGGATTGGAATGGGAGGAGGGAGGGAACCACAGGGGGGATACAAAGTGAATAAAGTGTAATTAATAAAGAAAAAAATGTAAAAATAAATAAATAAATAAACTCTAAAAAAAATCCTTAGAGTGTGGGGAGTTGGCTCAAAGAATAAAGTGCTTCTGTGCAACTGTGAAAAACAAAAAACAAAAACAAAAAAAACCCCAATCCTGTCAGAATTACACGTGGCTTCTCAACAGAGACGCTAAAAGCCAGAAAGGCATGGGCAGATGTCTACAGTCTCTAATAGACCAGAGATGCCAGCCAAGACTACAATACCCAGCAAAACTTTCAATCATCATGGAAGAGAAAACAAGGTATTTCATGACAAATGCAAATTGAAACAATATCTATTCACAAATCCAGCCCAACAGAAGATACTAGAAGGAAAACTCCAAGCCAAGGAGTTTAACTACAGCCAATGAAAAAAAAAAAAACAATAAATAGTCTTGAACAAACAAAACCCAAAAAAGAGAAACACACACACACACACACACACACACACTACCAACACCAACAAAATAACAGAAATTAATTGTCATTGGTCATTAATATCTCGCAATACCAATGGATGCAATTCCCCCCAAAAAAAACACACAGGCTGACACAATGGATACAAAAACAGCATCCATTCTTCTGCTTCATATAATAGAAACATGTCAATATCAAAGATAGACATTACCTCAGCATGAATGATTGAAAAAAGATTTTCCAAGCAAGTGGACTCAAGAAGCAAACTGATGTAGCTATTCTAACAAGATAAACTTTCAAACAAAATTAATCAAAAGAGATGGAGAAGGACATCTTAAACCCATTAAAGGAAAAATCCACCAAGCTGACATTTTGGTTCTTTTACTATTATTAATTAATTCAATTTACATCTTGGTCATTGGACCCTCTCTCCTTTCCTCCAAGTCCTTCCCTCCCTCCCATATCTCCTCTCCTTTACTCTTCAGATGGGGGGGGAGGGCACTAACCAGGCACTCCAGCTCATCTATTCACATGAGGACTAAATTTGTCTTTCTCCCCTGTAGCCTTTTAGGGTCGTCCCATCAGGGGGAAGTGATCAAAAAGAGGCAACATGTCTGTCAAAGTTATCTCCCACTCCCCTAACTAGTGGGCCCATGTAATCCCCAAGATGATCATTGGGCTTATCTTTCAGGGGTCTGTGGATTGTAGTATATCTGTCCTGTACTATATGAATAAGTGAGTATAAGTGGATTTGTGTCTTTCTGGGTCTGTGTTATCTCATGGTCTTTTCTAGTTCCATCCCTTTGCATGAAAATTTCATGTTTTCCATGGCTGAGTAGTATGGTGTTGTGTAAATGTACCACAATTTCTGTATCCATTCCTTGGTTGAGGGACATCTAGGTTGTTTCCAGTTTTTGGCTATTACGAATAATGATGCTATAAGCACGGCTGAACAAATGTCCTTGTCTTGCAGGTGTATGACCAGGAGTGGTATGGCTGGGTCTTGAGGTATGGATACCTTGAGGTATGGATACCTTTTCTGAGAAAGCACCAAATTGATTTCCATAGTGATTGTACAAATTTGCACTCCTGCCAGCAAAGGAGGACTGTTCCCCTTTCTCCACATCCTCTTCAGTATGTGCTGTCACTTGAGTTTTTGATCTTAGCCATTCTGACAGGTGTAAGATAAAATATCAGAGTAATTTTGATTTGCATTTCCCTGATGACTAAGGAATTTGAGCATTTCTTTAAGTGCTACTTACCATTTGAGATTCGTCTGTTGAGAATTCTTTGTTTAGCTCTGTGGCCCATTTTTTTAATTAGATTATTTGGTTTGTTGGTGTTTAATTTCTTGAGTTCTTTATATATTATGGATATTAGCCCTTTGTCAGATATAGGATTGGTTATCTTTTCTCAATCTGTAAAATGCTGTTTCATTCTATTGACAGTGTCCTTTGCCTTACATAAGCTTCTCAGTTTCTAGAGGTTCCAATTACTAATTGTAGTTCTTACAGTCTGAGTTGTTGGTGTTGTGTTCAGGAAGTTGTCTTATTTGCCAGTGACTTCAAGGTTCTTACACATTTGTCCTCCAGCATATTTATTGTATTTGGTTTACTTCCAGGTCTTTGATCCACTTGGACTTGAGTTTTCTGCAGGGAGATAAATATGGATCTATTTGAATTTTTCTACATGTATACATCCAGTTAGACCAGCAACATTTGTTGAAGATACTTTTTCCCATTGCCTGGTTTTGGCTCCTTTGTCAAAAGTCAGGTGTCCATAGGTTTGTGGGTTTATTTCTGGGTCTTCAATGCTATTCCATTGATCATTCAGCCTATTTTTATGCCAGTACCATGTAGCTTTTAGTACTATTGCTCTGTGTATAACTTAAGGTCAGGTACGGAGATATCTCCAGAAGTTATATTATTGTATAGGATTGTTTTAGCTTTTTGTTTGTTTGTTTTGTTTTTCCATATGAAGTTGAGAATTGTTCTTTCAAGGTCTGTTAACAAATTATGTTGGTATTTTGATGGGGATTGCATTGAATCTGTAGATTGCCTTCGGAAAGATAACCATTTTTACTGTTACTCCTATCAGGAGATCTATCAATCTTTTTGTATCTTCTTCAATTTCTTTCTGCAGAGACTTGAAGTTCTTATCATACAGGTCTTTGGCTTCTTTGGTTAGAGTGACCTCTTGATAGTTTATATTATTTGTGGCTATTTTGAAGGTTGTGGTTTCCTTAATTTTTTTCTCAGTCCACTTGTCATTTGTATACAGGAGAGCTACTGATTTTTTTTAATTAATCTTGTACCAAGCCACTTTGCTGAATGAGTTTGTTAGCTGCAGGGGTTCTCTGTTGGAACTTTTGGGGTCACTTATGTATGTTATCATATCATCTGTGAATAATGATGCTTTAACTTCTTCCTTTCCATATGTATCTCTTTGCTCTCCTTCAGTTGTCTTATTTTTTTTTCTAGCTAGAACTTTTAGTACTTCTATATTGAAGAGATATGGAGAGAGTGGGGAACCTTGTCTTGTCCCTGATTTTATTAGGATTGCTTTGAGATTCTCTCCATTTGGTTTGATGTTCGGTGTTACCTGTCTGTATATAGTTTATATTATGTTCAGGTATGGGCCTTGTAGCCTTGATCTCTCCAAGACTTTTATCATGAATGGGCGTTGGATTTTGTCAAATGCTTTTTCAGCATCTAAAGATATGATCATGTGTTGTTGTTTTGTTCTCTCTCAGTTTGCTTATATGGTGGATTACATTGATGGATTTTCATATGTTGAAACATCCTTGCATCCCTGAAATGAAGCCTACTTGATCATGGTCATGATGTGTTTGATGTATTCTTGAATTTGGTTTGCAAGTATCTTATTGAATATTTTTGCGTCAATGTTCATATGGAAGATTGGTGTTAGCTCTTCTTTGAAAGTCTGGTAGAATTTTGAGGTAAAAACCTTATAGCCCTGGGCTTTTTTTGGTTGGGAGACTTTTGAGGGCTGCTTCTATTTCGTGAGGAGTTATAGGGCTGTTTAAACTATTTACCTGCTCTTGATTTAACTTTGGAATGTGAAATATAGCCAGAAAACCATCCATTTCCTTTAGAGTTTCTAATTTTGTGGAATACTGGTTTTTGAAGTAAGACCTATAGATTGTTTGGATTTCCTCAGTATCTCTTGTTATGTCCCCTTTTTCATTTCTGATTTTGTTCATTTGAGTGCTGCCTGTCTTTAAGTTACTTTGGCTAGGGGGTTGTCTATCTTGTTGATTTTCTCAAAGAACAAAGTCTTGGTTTTTGTCGATTCTAATTTATTGATTTCAACCCTGAGTTTGATCATTTCCTGCCATCTACTCCTCTTCTTTTTTTTTCTCTAAAACTTTCAGGTGATCTGTTAAGTTACTAATATGGGATCTCCTAGTTTCTTTATGAACTCACTTAGTGCAATAAACTTTCCTCTTAGTACTGCTTTCATGGTGTCCCATATGTTTGGGTAAGTTGTACCCTCATTTTCCTTGAATTGTAGAAAGTCTTTAATTTGTTTCTTTATTTCTTCTCATACCCAGTGATCTTTTAGCAGGGAGTTGTTCAGTTTCCATGAGTGTGTGTGTTTTTTTTGGTTGTTGTTGTTGTTTCTGTTGTTGAGACCTAGCTTCAGTTCCTGGTGATCTGATAAACAACAATAGGTTAATTAATTTTCATGTATTGGTTGAGGTTTGCTTTGTGACCGACTATACGGTCAGTTTTGGAGAAGGTTCCATGTGGTGCTGAGAAAAAAGTATATTCTTTTGTGTTTGGGTGAAAAGTTCTGTAGACATCTATTGGGTCCATTTGATACATGACCTCTTTTAACTTCCTTATTTCTCTAGTTAGCTTCTGTCTTGATAATCTATCCATTGGTGAGAGTGGAGAAATCTTCCACTATTAATGTATTGGGATATATTAATGTATTAATGTATGTGTGATTTAAGCTTTAATAATGTTTCTTTTATGAATGCAGGTGCCCTTGTATTTGGGGCATAGATATTCAGGATTGTGAGTTTTGCTTTGATGAGAATGCAATGTCTTTTCTCATCTCTTTTTATTAATTTTGGTTGACAGCCTGTTTTATTAAATATTAGGATGGCTACTCTTGCTTATTGGATCTGTTTGCTGGAAAACCTTTTTCCATCCCTTTACCCTGAGGTAGTTTGTTGCTGAGGTGTGTTTCTTGACTGCAGCAGAATGTTGGATCTTGTTTTTGCAAATGTTCTGTTAGCCAGTGGGTTTTTGTTTGTTTGTTTGTTTTTATTGAAGAGATGAGTCCATTTATTTTGACAAATAATAGTGACCAATGATTGTTAGTTCCTCTGTGTAGTTGGTACTCATGGTGTGTTTGTGTGACTGTTTTCTTTTGCTATTGTGATAGTATTTATATCCTGTGTTTTTTTTTGGGGGGGTATAGTTAACCTCGTTGGGTTGGAGTTTTGCTTTTAGGATCCTCTGTAGGGCTAGGTTGGTGCATAGATATTTTTTAAATTTCGTTTTTTCATGGAATGTTTTGTTTTCTACCTCTATTGAGATTGAAAATTTTGCTGAGTACAGTAACCTTGTTTGGCATCTGTGGTTTCTTGGTGTCTGTATGACATCTGCCCAGGCTCTACTGGCTCTCATAGTTTCTGTTGAGAAGTATGGTGTGATTCTGATAAATATACCTTTATATGTTACTTGGCCTTTTTTCCCTTGCCACTTTTAATTTTTTTCCTTTAGTTTGTAGATTTAGTATTTTGATTATTCTGTGGAGGGAGGAATTTCTTTTCTATTTGTTGTTCTATAAGCCTTTTGTATGTTTAAGGGACTCTCTTTCTTTAGGGTGGAGAAATTTTCTTCTATGATTTTCTTGAAAATATTTTCTGAACCTTGGAGACTAGAATCTTTTTTTTTTTCATCTGTTCCTATTATTCTTAGGTTTCATCTTTCATAGTGTCCTTAATCTTGATTTCTTGGATGTTTTGTGTCAGAAACATTTCCACCTCAATGTTTTCTTTGAGATGTTTTGATTTATTCAATTGTATATTCAATGTCTGAGATTCTCTCCTCCATCTCTTGTATTCTGTTGGTGATGCTTACCTCTGTGGTTCCTGACCTCTAAATTTTCCATCTCCAGTGTTTTCTTGGTTTCTGTTTCTTTCTTTCTTTCTTTCTTTTTTTTTTTTTTTAGTTCTAAATCTGTTTTCAGGTCATTTACTCCACCTGTTTGATTGTCTTTCCCCAGTGGTTTCTTTTTTTTTGGTTGTATTTTCCTGTATTTCTTTGAGAGATTTGTTCATCTGGGCTTCACCATCTTGGATCCAGGCTCCACAGAACTTTACTGTTCACCTGGTCTCCACAGTGGGACCAGTAGAACCTTGGTTTGAAGGTTGGGATGCTGTTCCAGGAATCCAGATGTCTGGCTGTTAGAGTGGAGGATCCCTGGACCTAGGGGCCTATACTCTCTCCAGCATGCAGAAAAGGCAGGAGGCTCACAGTTCGTGATTCCTGGATCCAATGATAGTCCCCGACTCACAGGATGTCGAAGCACAAAGTCAGGAAAGCACCAAACTCGGTGTTTTAGGTCCATCTACCTGTTTACTCACCGATTTCACAGTCGCTGATCTTCTGCCAGGTAGATACTGTACACACTATTTGCAGCCATCTTGGAACCCACGGACCTTTTAGTTCTTAACATCAATGCCTCAAATGCAAGGGCATCCACATTTGTAAAAGAAAATTTAATTTGTAACATATCAAAAAAATAAAATACTCTAGAAGAGATAGCAAACCCTAAGTATAAGGTTCCTACATCAACATGAAAAATAAATCACTCTAGAATGAGCACTGAAAGAATAAAAAGTGGTCCTGAAACAATGGAGAAACACCTCACATCATGTCCTGGGAGACTTAATCTTGTCAAGATAGCAATCAGCTCCAAGCTAACCTACAGATGCAAAGCAGTCCCTGTGAAAATTCTGATTGTCTTTATTGCAGATACAAACATGATTAAAAGTGCAGGGGATTCAGAAATAATAATAATAACAACAACAATAATAATAAACCTAATTTTTCAAAACCGTTACAAGTCGAGCTACACATACTTCCTTATGCATACACTTACTAACACACTGCAGTATCCAGAAGAGTGTGGCTTAGATTGGGGGGTATGACAGATACACGAAGAGGCTAGAGCTGAGAGCCCAGAAGTAAACCTGTGTCTCTCACCAGTTGATTGTCAGTAATGCCTCACCATTTAGTGCAAGAGAGTATTTCAACACATGGATAGAACCACTCATAACCCTATGCAAACAGTAATTTTGATCCCTTGCTTTGTATCTCATGGAAGACTACACGTTTTTTAAAATGTAAAAGATAAATTATGAAACATCATAAAACATGAGTGTAATTCTGAATAAGCATGAATTTCTTCTTTTTTCTTTCTGTCATGTGTATATGTGTACGGTGTGTGTGTGTGTGTGTGTGTGTGTGTTGGTACAGACATATAAGGAGGCACTGAGGTCAACACTAGAGTCTTCCTTAGCTTAACTCTTTACCTTGAATACAGAGCTTGCTGATGCAACAGCTTATATTGCTAGTCTAGTCTAGCCACTTTGCTCTAGGAATTTCTCTGTCTCTGCAGTACAGGTCAGCCACCGCACAAAACTTTAATAAAAGTGTTTTCTGAATATCCAAACTTTTATACCAATCCTCACACTTGTGTATCAAACAGTTGAACTGCCAAACTACTTTTCCAGCCCTATAGAATTCAAATGTATGCTATCCAGAGTAAAATCAGCACTACAAATAAGTATAATGGCAACATACAGAATGAGAAAAATGCTTGCAGTTAATATAAATGATGAACGCCTATCTTCTAGAACATACTAAACCCAAAACAACAAGGAAAAAAAACTGATAACAAATACAATTTTAAAAAGACAGGTATGGACTACTCTTTACAAAAATTAAACCCATGCCCAAGAAGCAGAGAAAAACATGCTCAATGTCGTTAGTCATAAAAGAGATGCAAATTGAAACAGTGAGTTCAAGTTCGTACTGTCTAGGAGATGGAAAAATGGCAAATGGCTTAGGAGGTAAAGGCATTTACCATACAAGCCTGGCAATTCGAATTTAATACCTGTAATTCAAGTATAGGAGAGAAAAGATTCACTATATTATCCTCTGACCCCTTCATGTGCCATGTAACATATGTACACCACCTCATAGGCATCATTCACACATAAGCAATAATAAATAAATAAATCAGGCTGTAACAAAGAGAACTTAGAGTTTTTCTATGTAATTTATAATGCAAAAAGTTGTTACTGCTTTGGAAAGTGGTTGATTATTTGCTCACAAAGTTAAATACAAAATAGCTATACTAAACCAACACAAATTGGGTGATTGTGAAAACTGTAATCCAAATAACTGATGTATGTAAATATTATCCAGTTTCCATTCCATAAAATACTATTTCGAAATACAAAGGAATAAAGTTTGGATGCATGCATGCCACACGTGGCTGGACCATGAAAGCATTATGCTAAGTGGATGAATTCACATACAAAATTTCATAGTTGATTCTGTTCCCAAAAGTGTCCCCAGACATCTGTGCACAAATCCATAGAGACAGTAGATTAGTGTTCTCTAGGGCTGTGGTGGGGGAGGAGAATGCGAATGACTGTTAATGGGCACTGGATGATGAAAACCATCTGGAAATAGATGATAGTTTTGTTCTAACACCTTAGAATAAATTAAAACCTACTGAGTTGTGTATTGTAAAAGAATAACCCTTAAGCTGTGGGAATTGGCCCTTAAAAATTCATAGCTATGACAGTAAGAAGAAAAGTAGAAACAAACGAAATCAAGATGAGAGAGGAAATAGAGGTTAAGCCACGGGCTGAGTTCTGGTAGAAGCTGTGCTTTTGAGACTCAGGGCACAATAGCAAGTGCAAAAAACCTTGTAACATGTGCTGACAGTTGAGGCCTCCATTAGGGTTCCCGTAGAAGCGTGGCTTCCCCTGAGGTTGACACTCAAGTAACAAGTTTCCAGTATTGCAGCTATCTGTAATTAATTCAGAAAACTCCAAGTAATTAAATCAACAGTGGACATGTTGGTCCCTTTCCCTGTGTTGTTACTAATGCACTGTGCATAAGTCATTAACAAAGATATTTCATTTTATAATTCACTAAGTGTTTGCCAAGCACTTGGGTCTTTTTTTCCAAAAATGCAATCACTAATTCATCCTCGATTCTAATAATTTAAAAATAAGGAAAATGCTTCCATTTTGCACTGTTTCTCACCCTATGCCTTTAAACAGTGAACTGTTCCTTTTTGTTCATTGCCCTTTTGCTATTTAGGTGGCTCATTTTCTGTGCTATTTATTGGCCTAACTCTCTTTAGGTTTTTAAGATTCAAAGAGCTGTAAATCTATGTTATGTTGACATATTTTTTCACAAAACTGTGTCAAATAGAATCATGTTGTTAATTTTATCTAAATAGTTAAGGTGACAATTATAGGAGGTTCAGCAGGCGGTGAGTATCCTGGTATGTCAAATGTCCTATCAACAAAGAGTATGCTTCTTCTTCTAGGTAAAATCTTTAATGGTTGCTGAATTTAAAACGCTCCATTCATAACATTTACTGCTTAAAGGTATTAATAATAACAATAAAAAAAACCCCAGAAAGCTGAAATACCAACCATCAACAGTACAATAAAAGTCAAGTTGGTTTTGAGAGCAGGTCAGCCAAGATGAACAAATGAGTCTTGTAATTGTAGAGCAGAGGTCAAAAAATTGGCCTTATTAGATGAGGAGGAAGAGGAAATGCTGTTGACCTCAGAAGAGGTCATAGCCTAAAACTTCATAAAAATCTGCTTGCTGTGTCCCTTTGTCACATGGCAATTGTAGAGCATTTCAACAAATAATGGTAAATGGACACAAGTTATTTCCTGGGAATGAAATAAAAGCAGATTCTTCTTATCGTACGTTACATCCCAGGTTTTGTTTTGTTTTTAATCCATATGTGTATGGTGTTTTATTAGGCATTCTGTCAGCCAAGTTCCTACTAAGACAGCTCTTAAGAAAAAAATGTTAGAATTGGGGAAGAATGAGATTGCTGACTGAAAGTATCCCTATTCAGTTTGAGTAGTTTGAGCATGAGTGTGTGTGTTTGAAGGTTACAGCAGTAGGGATGCAGGTTAGTTGATAAAGTTCTGAACTTGATTTATACAAACACATGAGCCTAAAGTACCAGTACTCTGAAGATAGAAGCAGTGGGATCAGAAGTTCAAAGCTGTCCTCAGCTGCATATCGTATTCATGGCCAGCTACAAGGAAACCTTTCATTTTTTTATTAATTTTTATTTTTTTATATTGATCACAGGTTATTTACTTTGTATCCCAGTCGTAGCCCCCTCCCTCAATCCTTCCCAATCCCACCCTCCCTCCCTCATCTCCTCCCTGTCCCTTTCCAAGTCCACTGCTAGGGGCGGTCCTCCTCCCTCTCCATCTGACCCTAGCTTATCAGGTCTCATCAGGACTGGTTGCATTGTCCTCCTCTGTGGCCTAGCAAGGCTGCTCCTCCCTCAGGGTAGTAGGGGGAGGCAAAGGAACCAGTCATTGAGATCATACCAGAAATAGTTCCTGTTCCCCTTACTAGGGCAACCCACTTGGATACTGAACTACCATGGGCTACATCTGAGCAGGGGTTCTAGGTTATATCCATACCTGTTTCTTGGTTGGAGAAACGGTCTCATAGAGGACCTCAGTGCCCTGATATATTTTGTCCTTGTGGAGCTCCTGTCTTTTCCTGAGCATATTAACTCACCTTTTATCGTAGGATTCCCTTCTTTAAAACAAAAATCCTTGAACCTTAATGGACATGAGGTATTTCCAAAAATTTGAAATCTGGAGAGATGATATCTTCAGTTTGCTCGTATTCAAAGTTGTGTGTGGTTAATAATGATTTTGATATATCATCTTCAAGGAGACAGTGTCCTGTAAATTCTAGGTCTTAGCCTTGAACAAACACAAGGACTACACATTTGCACTTTCTAGTTCACTTGTGTCTTGTATCTTGGGAAATTAGCTTAAAGTAATCCAGTGGGTTAGAGAGATGGCCACATCTTCCAGATACTTTTAATTAGGAGAAACAGACTCCAGTATTATGATGCCTCCCTCATGTCTGGAGAAGATGAAATCTTTCCTACAAAGCTTTCTTAGTTTGTCACCATAAAAGTGAAACTCATACTTTTACGGTGGTGAAGCATACAAGGACAAGGAAGACACAAAAAGTGAGGACACACAGCACATCACCTTTATTTAGTTAGCCAGATTTATACCCGTACTCAGCTCTTTCCACTTCTCTCTGATCATTTTGTGTGACATATATTTTCTTTATTTGATATTGCTACAATGTCAAGGTAAAGTACCCCAGCCTAGATATATTACAATGGTCTCCCTTGTGATTTAGTTCAGGGCAGTTTGTCAACTAAAATGCCAGTCTTTATTCATTTTGAGATTCTTCTATAGCTGTTGGTTAAGGGAGAACTAAGCTGAGTAACATCTTTGATTGTATTATAGGTTCAACGGCTCAAGTACTTCCATGCTCAGAAGACTTCATGGATGCTCTCATGACAACAGGCTCAAACTTGTCACAGACCTCCTGGAAGTGTCATAGACAAGTGCAAGCTTGCAAAGAGAAGGTTCAGATAGGGTTAGAGCATTGTAATTAAATAGCACCTCTGATAGAGACGGATACAAATTGACCAAAAATACCTCTAAATGGCCATTTGTTTCACTTTCAGTTTGTAGCAACCAATTTTCACTGGCAAAAGTATATTTATAGCTGCTATCAAAAGGGCAAAGAATGGCGAAGGACAGCAAACAATAACAAAAAACACACACTACCAATCTGCATAAACCATTAAATAAAAAAAAAAGGGGGAATGAAAATGATAGAGGAGATGGAGGCTTGTTTTCTCTCGGAGAAAGATACTGGTTTTTATTTTGTGTCATTTTTCCTACCGTGAAGATGGGTGCCGGGAAGGAAGGCAGAAGTAGGGAGAGGACATTGGACCTAACTCGTTCTGATGTTTGCTGGGTCGCCTACAGTTGTGGACGTTTCGAGAACTGGAGTGGTACAAAGGGCAGAGGGAGCGTGGGTTTTCTGACATGGGTTTTGGTGGTAGTGGTGGAGCTCGTGGGTGTCAGCCAGTCAAAGCGCAGGAGGCAAAAGCAACACCAATTAATGTCCCATTAAGTTTTCATTAGAAGACTACACTTTTAAACTTAATGTAAAGATTCTAGGGCCTCAGATTAAGATGTAAGGTAGAACTCAAACACTCTTGGTAAAGCAGAAATAAGAGAATTACAGTTTCTAAGTGTAGTTGGCAAAGGGGACATAAGCCACACTGAAGAAAGCGCAGAATGTGTCAGCCATCTTGGGGATAATAAAAGATGTAGGCATGGCATAAAGGTTCACAGGTAGGTTTTGTTCCGAACTGGAGAATGAATCTGCTTTTAGGGAAAGCAGGCTTGTTTATGTGTCTCAGGGGAAAGGCGCAGGCACTCTCTGCATCAATGGCGGCTCACTTCCTGTAGGCTTTGTGACAAGTTGAGGGATCTAGCCATAGCCTCTGTGAAGGCTTCAAAGCGTGGAAAGGCAAACAGAACAGGCTGAATACCCAGAACTCTTCCAGTGTGTTAATTCAGCTCCCCTTTGTCTTCAGGAAACAACTTCTTCGAGTTGGGGGATGATTAAACAAAAGTTAAGCCCACTTTGCTAATCTCTATTGCTAAGATCTTCTATGAACTTCAATATAGAATCCTCCATATTTTATGCCTGGAGACTTGAAGCTGAAAGCTTAAGTAACTTGCTCCCTGTGTGGAAAAACAAAAACAAAAATTCTAACTCCTAGCCCAGGCGCTGCTCTAGGGCACGAACTTTTCACCAGCTACTTGTCTCTTTACTTTCTATTTACTCTCGTTAAAAGGTGGTTAACCGTTTGTGAAGTGATGAGAGGGCTGCAAGGGGTTAACGCTGAAGCAGACCAGCAAGCCGAGAAACAAACAAGCAAAACAAAAACAAACGGGCGAATGAAAGCCCTTTAAAGCCCCTGTAGGAAATTCAATGGGCCTCCTGTTCCTTTAAACTCTTGCGCTCCCTTTGACACCAGCAACCGGCGCTGGCGGCTGCAGGACCCTGCAGCGCACCGCCACCTTCCACCACTCTGCGCGCGGGTCTCGGGTAGGAGGGGTTTTGGTTGGGATGGGGTGTGTGTGTGTGTGTGTGTGTGTGTGTGTGTGTGTGCGTGCGTGTGTGTGTGTGTGTGTGTGTATCAGGAAAGCAAGCAACTCAGGTTTGATTTTTTTTTTCTTTTTTTCACACCCCAACGGTTGCCCAGACCAGCCCTCCGCGAGGGATGAAATGCTATTAACCCGTTAGCGCCCAGGCCGAACCCAGGAGATAGTAGGCGCCCGCTGAGGCCTCATCTCCCCCAACCCCACCCGCACTGGCACCCCGAAGCCCCGGGAGCCTAGTGGATGCAGGCGTCTTTGGCCTCGTTGCAGAGGGCACGGGCGCGGGGGTCGGGGGTGAGCCGATGGCGTCCGTGCCCCCGAGAGCTGCCACTGCCCCGCGCACTGGTCCTCGCGATCCCCCGGGGAGCGTGGGGCCGCAGTGCTCTTCTGCCTGCCCCCAGCCAGTCTTCCTGGGCTTCGTTTGTGGGAGACTTTTCTGGCAACCCCCCCGAAAAGCTCAGCCATTGGACAGGTCGGTGCCCGCTGCTAGTTTCGGGAGGGGAAAGGTGGAAGAAGCCCGGAGGAGAGTGGGGGAGGGAGGAGGGCGGAGGAAGAGAGAGGAGGTTCCGCGGCGGATCTGGCAAATGGCAAGCCGCCTTCCCTCCCTGAAGTGGAGAGCAGGAGTGCGGGGGAGCGCAGTGGCGCCTCGGCCACCAAACTCCTGGAGCTCCCCGGTGTTGGGAGCCACCTCCTCCCTAGCCCACGGGAGCTCTCCCACCAGGCTGCCGCCTCGCTTCCCCCCTGTCCTTTTTCTTTAAAAGGAGCATTTCACCCCTCTTTCTCTTCAGATCCCCACAGCCCGGACCTCCCCCGACTTCACTCTCCGGGGCTGCCCATCCCTCCGGCTGCCCGAGAGGACGCGCGCCCAGCCTTGGGCGAAGCAAAGAAGAAAAACTTGTCAGAGAGGTTTCCCGAGTCTCCACTAAGCCCCTTCTCCGGCGAATTCCAACCGCGCGCGGGGCCAGTCCTGAGTCTGGGAAAGTTCCTCCGACGGTCAGCGCCTTCTTGGACCTGGCACGGCGTAGGCTGTGGAATTAGATCTGTTTGGAACCCAGTGGAGCGCGTCGCGGGCGCTCGGAAGTCGCCGTCTGCGGACGCCCGGGTGGCGCTGCCTGCGAGGACCCGGGAGTTCGCCGGCCTGCCTGCGAGTAGCCTTTCCTCTGGGTGATTCTGTCTCGGCTGAGGGCTGCGGGGGTGACAAGTTGCGGAGGGAGCCCCGAACTCCGTAGAGGGCTGCGCTGCCCCTCCTTCGCTCGTCGCGGTTCCCTGCTACCCAGAGTGATAGCCTCGAGGAACTGACGGAGGCCTCGGCATCCCACCCGGGACTCACCCCCAGATCTCGGCCGCCTCTCCCCATCCTCTCGGAGAGCGCCGGACCCCAGGGCGGCGAGGAAAGATTGCTGGGTAGAGGAGGGGGTCGCGGCAGCGGCATGGCGAGGTTCCGGAGGGCCGACTTGGCCGCTGCAGGAGTTGTGTTACTTTGTCACTTTTTAACTGACCAGTTCCAGTTCGCCCGCGGAGAGCCTGGAGGTGAAGTCAATGGTAAGACGCACTCTTCTCGATTGTTTTTGTGTGCAGCTGATCCTTCCGGCGCCCGGTATTCCCGTTCTCAACCCACACCCACCAAAATGCAGCAGCCCTTGGGAAACTTACCCTAGTTGTTTTTCTGGGAAACTGGAGTTTCCTAGATAGGGGAAGAGGGTTGACAAGAAGGTGCTGGAAACTAGGGCTTCCCTGAAGCTAGGCTGCGCACTCCACCTGGGCGCCAGGGGGTGGTCCTGTCTGCCTCAAGGAGCGCAGGCAGGCCCCAGGGTAAGAGCCAGCTGAGGTGGACAGCTTGATCCTATCAGGTTGTCTCCGTTCTGGCTCCTCTTTCCTTGGAGCTCCGAGAAACAGCCTGTGCGTCGCGGAAGGGTTGGATGGGGCAGGTGACGACAACTAGGGATGGCAGGTCTCCCTCTGCCGATAGAAAATGCCTCTTGGCTGAGGCTCCCTCCATCAGGCTCTCCTCACCAGCTTTCTCGGAGTGAGGTTAGGACGTAGGTGCGGCAGGGCTTAGAGATGGAGAAGGGGTGGGGAAGATGGGGGCTGGCTTGCCTCTGAGGACTAGCCCTGGCCCCATTGTCCTCTGCCTGTCGACTTCACTGACAGGCCGGAATGTGCCAGCGTTTCTTCGGGCTGGATTCCTTGACACTGTCCTAGGAAGAGGGAGGGCCTTGCAATTGGCGGCACCCTTGCCCTAGTGGCCTCTGTGTCTAGGTGTGTGGTAGAGAAGAGAGTCCCAAGTGAGCTGGGACTGGCTGAGCCAACTGCGTCCCCAGACCGTTCTATTCACTGCAACCCCACAGCTTGCTCTTCAGCAAAGAAACCACCCCCCAGGGATGTGAAACACCGGGGCAGGAATCTGTGAACTCTTGTATACTCCCAGAGGGACTGAGAGCAAAGAGCACTTGAAGAGAAAAAGAAAGGAAAACTTCCTGCTTAGGACAATCACTTTTGTTCTATTTTGCTCTGTATGTGTGTGTCTGTCTTTAATTTGAGAGTGGTAAATGGTTCCTCAGAAAGTATGCTTCTGTACCCAGCTGTCAACCTTCAATGAGTGAGAGAAAGAAGGCTGGGAGGGACACCTGGGGATTCCAGGTGAGGATAAGTGTTTACAAAAACCTTGAATAAAATTTTACCATCTTGAAAAACATAGGATAGTCCAAATAGTGTGTCTACCCCGTGTAAGTTTAACAGCGAAAACAGATATTTTCTTGGTGCTGCTATTTAAGGTTAGGAAGGTGTGTGTGTGTGTGTGTGTGTGTGTGTGTGTGTGTGTGTTTGGGACCATAAGATAACAGCTGAGATTAAAATGAAGACTCTTTGGATTGTTCCTGATCACCCACGATCATTCTTATTAATGAACATAAGTTCTTGGTTATTTAAAATTTATACTAGCACAGCTGACTTCTGTTTATTTTCTTGGTGCATTGCATTGGTTGAAAACATAATAATACTTGTACTTCCTTCAGAAAGCAGCACTTTAAAAGATGCAATAGTCATCCCCATAAGCATATTTAGAGCAAGTAAATATGTAAAGCAATTTTGCAAAAGAGGTGGGAGAAAGACACACAGGGAGAGCCAAAACCCCGAGTTTTATTTTTTTTTTTAACTTTTTTGGCACTGGAAGTAAATAATGCATTTACAGCAAAAATAAGAATAGAAAGGCCAGAAAAATTTCACTTTCCTGCTACCGAGGATAGGACACACTAACAGCTATGTTAGATTTGCTGCTCAAAGACATCAACCAGAGGATGAAATCCATTGTACTCTAGGACCAACCAGCTCAGGCAAAGCTTTTGTTTGGGGGAGTATGACACGCCTACATTGATAAGATAAACACACCAGCATTTTAAACGAATTCACTGTCTCTGGGGAACTTTTAGAAATACTGTGCTCCCAGAATCTGGGAGGGGGAATTACATATTTCATCAATTCTTTAGAGACTTTGCTGTAAGATGAAACAGCCGAAAAGCATTACATATGAAGTTTTATGAAATTACCTTGGAATTAAGTGGTTTTAAACCTACTGAATATATAACACAGGGAAAAGGGTGCCACAGAGGGAAAAAAAAAGAATCTGCTTTCCATTGTAAGATGACTTATCTGAAAATTAAAGATCCAGAAAATATTTCCAAAAGTGGAAAGTTGTCATTCAGCAATCAGGATTTCTATTACAAGCGTTTTGGAGAAGGAAAAACATTGATGTCATAACAGGGACCTTTGCTGTGCTTTTTACTTCTTTAACACTGTGGTTGATTTTATTGCCACCAGAGGGCAGAAAACCACTAATTTCTTCTATTCCTGTTTCTAATATTTTTGTGTTCTAGAGACATGTAGTTCATGTTTAATCTGCCATTTACTTGTATTTTAGCTATTCTTACTCTGTTTGGATATTTTTATGCTTAATTTCCAGTGGAGTTGGCCAACTTAGTTGGCGATATTCCTGCTGATGTACTGGGCTAAAATTTCTGTTAGCACTATTATTTATAATAAAATATTATGATATACGGATAATCTCTATAAGTTATAAAGCAAGTGTGGATCATATTATTAGATCTGCAAGTTAATTATCCTTCTAAAACAATGGCTTATAACTTTCCATAAAATACTTAACATGAAATTGAGAAAAGTTTTTGTAGCTTGAGTTTGCATAAGTTAGGATGCCGCAGAAATGTGGTCTAGGGTAGGATTTTCTTTCATGGATGTCTGCATGGGAGCCTAGAACTATTATTATATAATAACATAGTTTCAGCCAGTGCGATCATGTCATATGTAAGTTGTCCACATATTAAGAAATTGTCTTTCCTACAAGAATCAAATAGGCCCCTGTAGAAATGTAGAAAATGTGCAATTTTTTCTTTCTAAATGTTATCTCCTGTTGCAGAAGCACTATTTTTAAAGATGAATGAACTGACCTACAGCTGGGATCTTGAGACTTAAAGACCTCAGTTTGTTTTCCACTTGTTCTGAAGACCATGACCTTAGGGCCCAAGCCACTGCCCAACCCTATCGCCTTTTGTATTCTTGAATTCTTACCAAAGGTTCCCTGAGTGAGGACCACATGTTCATAGCATCTTGTCATCCTCTTGTTCTGCTCTCAGTAATCCTGTCTTCATCTAAACATGTGCACTGACTGATTGCTTTCTTTGAAGCACTTCAAGGACTGGCCATCTGTGAGTGTCCTCCCTTGTTTGTACTGCTGAATCTCTGTCATAGATTCCATTAGACCAGCTCATGGGTCCCTGCAGTCAGGGTCCATTGTTACCATTTCTGAATCAGCTGTGGCATGTCCCATATAGGCATGTTAGAAATACTTGCAGAACTGAACGGAACAGTATGAAGCTGAAGTTCAGGGTGGATTACTGACCTGAATATTGCCGTGGGAGATTTTTAAGTAATTCTTAAAAACATGTGTTCAATCAATAAGGTGCATATGGGCATTAAAAATTAGCTTAATAGAATAATTTAAAAGCAGAGTGTATGATCTAGGTAGGTTTACCAAAGTGTCCCAATGCTCTGGCAGATGGCTACTTGCCTTAACCCTTCTATTTTGTTTTCTTTCTTTCTTTTAGCTTGTTTGTCCATTGAGACAAACTTTTAGCCCTGGCTGTCCTGGAGCTCACTCTGTAGACTACACTAACCTTACACTCAGGGATCTGCCTGCCTCTGCCTACTGAGTGCTAAGATTAGTGTGTGCCACCACTCCCAGCTTCCTTAACCCTTTGTATTAACTCTTAAACCTTTAAAGAAGTTTATGCATTTTCCTGTGCTGCTGGGTTCTTATTGCACATTCAGTCACATTCCTAACTTACTATCTTAAAGTACAGCTTATATAGATATAACTGTATATACTCATGAATACATATACACAAACATACATGCACAGAAATGTATAAAATCACATTGTTACATTTTTAGTGGAGATTAGAAATGTATTTCAGTGGAGATAGATAGCTTTGGTTATTTGGAAAACTGATTTTTAACTGAGCTGTGCTAAGACCTCATGCATTAACACAGAGACTTTGGAGAAATCGTCTAAAACATGGCTTGAGAGCCTTACTAGGCAGGTAATCCATTGATGATACTTCTTCCCAGCCTCTGTACAAATATTACAATGTACAAATATTAGAGGGATCCTGCACTTTAATCATTCTTTTGTTTATTTGGTTGATTGGCTTTTCCAGAAAGGCTTTCTCTGTGCAGACCTGGCTGTCCTAGTGCTCACTTTGTAGACCAGGCTGGCCTCCAACTTCCAGATCCTCTTGCCTCTGCCTCCCCAGTGCTGGGATTAAAGGCAAATGCAAGCAGTACCTGGCACAATGATGCTTAATGGAACTTCTTTGACACTTACTTGCCTGTACCTTCTAGATCAGAGGTTCTTGGGCCTGTGGGAGGTTAAATGCAACCCCTTTAGGGGTTAAATGACCTTTTCATGGGTTGGCCTGAGACCATTGGAAACCACATATGTTTACATTATGATTCATAATAGTAGCAAAATTATATTTATAAAGTAGAAACGCAAAATTTTTATGGTTGGGGAGCATGTCACCATAACATGAGGAACTGAATTAAAGGGTCAAAGCTTTAGATAGGTTGAGAACCACTGGTCTATATGAATGACTTGTTACTTCTTGGTTATTTGTGGTGTTGGGGATCAAACCCAGGGACTTAGACATTCTAGGCTAGTGCTCTTGCCACTAGGCTAAATTCTCAGCCCAACTTACCTCTCAAATGTGGGGCTCCTGGGAGAGTTCAAAGTCCAATTGATTTTCCCCTGTCAACAGGTGAATAGGCTTCCTCATCTGCACTTTGTGTACACAAACTCATCTCCCCCTTGTCTTTGTTCTTGTGGTTGGTTCCTGCCAAACTGCACTTTGAAAATTGGTTCCCAAAAAAAGTATTGAAAAACAGTAGCTCTTTTAAAAGCACACAGGCTGTTCTAAAGATTGGGGCAGGTTTCCAGGGCAGGATTAGTTAAAGAACAGGATGTTTAAGGGTGTTCCTGAGTGTTTTCCTTTTCCTTTTAGTTTTCTGTATCTCCTCTATGCTGTGGCCCTGCAAGACAGACTCTCCCAAAGCAACATGCCTGTGCTTATACTGCATTTCATGTCTCTAGAACAATAAGTGAATTGAACTTTTTTTGTTTTTGTAAATTAGCCAGTGTCAGGTATTCTGTTACAGAAACAGAAAATGGAACAAGACATCTAGTCTCACTTAAAATAGCATCTTGTATTTGTTTGGGAATTCAGAAAGAAGTGAATCTTATCAAATTTCCACAGAATACTCAGTTGCGCATTAGTAAGCTGCTTTTCAGCTTAGCCTTAATCTGATGAATTCCAAAATTTCCTTTTGTTCTGAATGCCTCCCCCCCACCCCCCGAGTTTAATTATCTCTAGAGCATTCCATTCTGGAAAGTCTTCACTCTGACCCCCCACCCCCCATACAAAGATTTTAATCCACTAGCAACACTACTAGGGAATATTAGGGTGCTTTCATTGGGATGCTTTTCTGCCGCATATAGTGTCATGTATTGCCAGGCCAAACTAACAGAAAAGATGCATGTGTAGAATATACCACTTCACGTTTCTAGACAGACAGGGAAGTCATTTCCCATTTGTGCTTCAGGTTTTTTTTTTTTTTTTTTTTTTTCTATCCCTCACCCTTTAAATGAAAAAAGACAATATGATTTGGAATGATTATCCAGATTTGTGCATTTAAACAGAATCTGAAGGCTTGTTTGAAATTAGTAAAGGGTGTTCTAAGTATAGCTAAAATCCAGGTTTTACTTATTCCTCCAGTGGGTAGCCAAGCAGACCTAGTTCCAATAGCTCTTCTGCACCCGCTAAATTAAAATGGGCTTTTGTCACTATTTATGTGTTTCTTATTATAGCAAGTATCCCAAAATCTTATCAAGAAAAGACAGCAAAAGCAGGGACACAGACTTTCTTAAAAGTTTAAAAAAATCTTATTACTAACTTTCTTTCCCCATTTAAATTTCTAACTCATTAATTGATTTTTTCTTAAAATCTACATAGATCAAAGATTTATCATATAAGTAGATTATAGCATATACAGATAATACTAAGAATTTGCCTTGTGGATAAATAGAGTAAAAACCTGGATATTTGAAGGTGAAATTTCTTGCATATTATGTGATAGGAAACACCTAAAGTAACCTGAGGTAGTTTTGTGAATATGGTGCTTGGTTTATTTAGGTTAGGATAGAACATTCTTTAGTTGGAATGTCATGCATTCAACATGCAGTGACAATTTTGGAGCAGAAGTGGGGTGTTTCTGTTTGTAGAAGTGCCCAAACAAGAACTTTCTCTGTTCAAAACTATGATTTGAATAAAATATTTCTTCTAAAGTAGACAGAAGGTAGTGAGAATTTGTGATGTTTTTGAATACGAAATTTCCAGTCATGATGTTTTTGTACATGACAGTCTTTTAGGTGAATTGTGGGTGAAGCTCATGCTGAATCTTTTGTGCATCTTTCCCTCATCCCCCCCTACTTCCAGCCCCACCTTCCATGGTTGGAACTGCCATCATCCCAGTAAAAAGTAGTTATTTATTTAATACGTGCTTTTGTTTGTTTAACCTCTTAAGCTTCTTGCAAGCGTTGCTGGACACAAGCCCGGTATTGCAGGGGCCTTCTTTCGAATGTTCCTTCTCCATTTTTGCTCTTTCATTCAATAAACTGAGAAATGTCTCCATATAGATCACATGAATGTAATCTACACAACAGAGCAGCCATAGCGCGTATCTGTGAAATGGCTTTGTGGTATAGTGAATCATATTCTTAGTACGTATAGGTTCTTGATTAAAAAATAAACTAATACTAACCTTTTGATTAAAATAATTTTAACCCCCTTTATTATTGCTGGTTTATTTTTTATTAATATGAGCCAATGCATGCTAAATTATTTTAATTTAATTATTTTAAGAATTCTGCCTTTTAATTTTTTTGCTTTTAAATCCTGCCTATTTACTACTTAGGTCACGAGATAGTGCACTTCTGATTTATTTTATAATATAACATTTTAACTCAATAATTCCAGAAATTAAAAATTGAATTAAGGGATATGTCACTGATCTTTGTAGTTTGGTCTTTGACTGTTTTTTGGAGCAGGAGTAGGGAAGAACACTAAAGAGTTTTTATCACACCCACAAGATTAAAGAATATATTATCGGTGTTTTGTAAACTCATTATAATCTGTGAAAATAACGTTGGCTTATAAAACTGAAATGTGCCTTATTTTCTTTCAAAGTATTCTTACTGACTAATATTTTTGTTTTCAGATCATGGTTTATCATTATAAAATGTCTTTCAGAATGTATATTTGTATATGTTTTTAATTATATAGACTTCATGATATCTTTTATTTAGATAAAAACATATGAAGGCTTATCATGGTCTATTATATATTAGGAAACATTTTTCACATTAAAATATTGTGGCCATATTTATGCATATGGTAAGTTTTGGTGGTTATTTTATGAAACTATTTTGGCTGAGGCTGAGTTGGGTAATAAACGCTAACATTTTTTTTGAAATTGCTTGTGATACTTGGTGCTAATTCTCTCCTTATAGATTTATGTAATTGTTCATGGCTAGATGATTAGTCCTGTTATGCGTGGAGTGGTCTGTATGTCCTTGCTTATATCTCTTCCTGCCACAGGTAGGAGCTACTTCTATCATGTAGATCCAGCACTCCCAGATTCCCAGGCCTGTGAATATTCTGCTATAAAAAAAAAATCCTGGGGTAATCCCTCCTGAGCTAATAAGCTTCAAAGATAAAGGGAGGGAACTCCTAATTATCACTGAGCTGATATCAGACACTCTTAATTATTATAGCTTTAGAGTAAGTCTTTGTATCTGATGGGGCAAGCCATTCTTCTTGTTCTTGCTCTTCAGATGTTTTGGCTATGTTCACAGGCTCTTTGTTTTGTTGTCGTTGGTCTTCTTCTTTTTTTTTTTTTGTACCCATTCACAATATGCGATATCTGCATTTTAAGTTTTGCCAAATAAAAACTCTTAGAATTTTGATTGGATCATATCAAATTTGGGGTCATTTTTTTTAAGTTTAAGGTTTTTTTTAACTTTTTTAATGACTTTCTTGTAATTTATTTAATTTTTATTTTATGTTCATTTGGTGTGATGGTGTTGGATCCCTTGAAATTGGCATCACAAACAGTTGTGAACTGCTGTGGGTGCTGGGAATTGAACCCTGGTCCTTTGGAAGAGCAGACACCACTCTTAACCACTGAGCCATCGCTCCAGCTCCAAGTTCAAGCTTTAAATAACTGGGAAACTATGCAGTTTCCTTCCTACCAGATCTAACAGACAGAACAAGTTATACAACAAATGATAGAAAATTGTTAATAGCGACCAATTGGCAATAACCATTTTCTCTTGTAAGATGTCCCAAAGTGGAAGACTGGTGCTCTTTCCTGATAACATCATCAAACTCAGCATAGTTCCCAACTGGTTCTTAGGAAATACAGGGGGAACCACAAGTTGGCTCTGATGCACATCGCAGTCAAGGAAAGGCATGTCCCTCTGACTCAGGAACTACCCAAAGGAGAGCGACCTCCAGGCAAATGGGAGGTGGAAATGATGACGTATTTTTCCTTTAGGAAAAACCTGTCTCTGGACTCATACAGAGTTCCATAGAGCAGCTTCCTGTATCTTATTGGAGATTACTGTTTTAGACAAGTTAACGCGGGGCCAGAAAGGCAGTTAGCATATTTCTTGTCTAATTTGTAGATCCTAGATTTTATATAGATACACAAAAGTATGTTTGGAGATATGACATGAAAGTTAAAGTGAAGCTGTCTAGAGGACAAAGGGACTTAATAAGAGAAGGAAGAAGAGAAAAATAAGAGAAGACGACTGTATGTGTGTGGGTGTGGGTGCTCATATTGCTCACAAACCACAATGAACACAGTGTTATGTACAATGAGTAGACACCAATTAAAATATCTGCTCATCATAGGAAAAACTTCTCAGGGCTGGGGAGTGATGCAGAGAATAGCGTGGGACCAGAGTTTAGATAACAACATCCATGTAGAAGCAATGGTGAATGTCTGTTACCTCAGTCCTGAGAGGCTGGTTTACTGTCTAGCCAATAATGAGGTAAACTGTAGGATCAGTGAAAGACCCTGTCTCAAAAACTGAGTTTGAAAGTGATGTTGATCTCCCTCAGCTGCATGCTAACCCATGGGTATATATAACAACACACATATCTATGTATAAGCATGTGTACCTACATACATATTCACACACATGCACATATACATGTATAATACACATATACATGCATACAGTACATGTACATATGAATGGAACAACATGCAAATATGTCTGGTGAAAAGAATAAGTCTTGAATTTGAGGCTCTCCTTATTTTTCATTTATGGGTTATTTTCAGTTCCATGGGAGATTTATATTGAAAGAAAATAGACATGACACATTGCTTCCACTCTAAAGACGATACATTTCTGATTTTATTAAGATGGAAATCATTTCCAATTAAAGGTTCAAACTTCTCCTGCATATCAGTACCATGGCATAAACTCCACAACTTCCATACACTGAACTGCGTGTGCTGTAATCAGGAGTAAACGGTCAAGCTGGGCAGCTGGTTTTATTTCTTTGTTGTTTGCCTTCCTTATCTGTTTAACATCTGTTGTTCATTTCAGATATTTTTAAAAACAAGCATGATTCAAAGTCATTCTGCAGATGATAGTCTCATTGTGTGGACATTGCAAAACAGCTCTACACAGGGAGCCAAATTTGTGCAATCTCCATTTTGTCAAGTTGCTTTTAGAAGAGACGCTTGTCCAGTAGGCCCAGCCAGTGAGAAGCTGATCATTTTTAAACTATGTGGTGGAATTTGACTTCTGATGACTTATCTCTGTTCTCAGTTCAGCAACTGTTCCTTACTCAGGTTAGTTTGGCAGTGTGTATCGTCTCCAAAATTGTCTTGTTGTAACCCAGTGAGTGGTAACCATTGGGTTTCTTGTCACAGTTGACAAAGAAACCTGACTTAAAAAACTTTATGAAGGAAGAATTGATTTAGTTCAATGATTTCAGAGGTTTTGCTCTTTTAGGTTGGAAGGGCAAGGTGGAGTGGAGCAGTTCATTTTATTTCAGGGAGGGAGCAGAGAGAGGAGGAATGGTGGCAACCTGCTGGCTCTTCATTTTTCCCTCTTTGATGCCGAGCATTTGATGCCGAGCAGACTTCCACACACATGGCTTGGCGGCACAGCCCACATTTGGGGGAATGTAGTCAATCAATCCCCTCTGGAAATGCCCTCATAAATATACCCCAACAAGTGCCTCACCAACTTCCTGGGTGATTCTACGTCCAAACAGGTTAGCAAGCAAGATTAACACATATGCCAGACTCATTCCACAGCTGAAAAGTTTTTTCTAGAATGCATATGGGCTGGATGTTGGAAATGTTTTCATGTATGTTTGTTGCATTTGAACTAATGTTTGATACACTTTTATAATCTGGCACTGCTTTATATTCAAAATTCATCACTTCCACTCCTCTTCCTTGTCATGTTCTTCACAAAGTCTCCTTCTAAAATTCTGCCACCTCTTAGAGTAGCATTATATCCTGTTTTTGGCTTTATGTTTTCTTTCTCTTTTATCCACTCATTTTGTTTTTCTCTTTCTTTCAGGTCTTTCCTTCTTTGTTTGTTTGTTTCTTTTGTTCTTTGTTTGTTTCTTTTGTTCTTTTTTTTTCTTTGTTTCTTTCTTCCTTCCTTTTCTATTTAGACAATTGATTTCTGATGTAGTGAAATTTTCTTTGACTGTATCTGTTTCTTCTCTGTGTGTGTGTGTGTGCGTGTGTGTGCGTGTGTGTGTGTGTGTGTATGCATGTGTGTGTTCTCTATCAGCACCAAATCTAAGTTGGAAACTTAACCAGAAAATGCTTAACACATCGTCATATCAGGTGTCCTCCAAACTGCAATTCCTATGCTTATGCTTGATTATAAACTCCTGGGGTTAGATACCATCTGGGACTGGCTTCCACCAGATCACTGACTTCAGAAACAGGAAGCCTTTCTTCAAAATTTGGTGAATGATAGAAACCAACTAGTGTTTCTCATGTTTATTAGAAGTGCATTTGCTCAGATTTATCCCTCAAGCAAATTTTTGTTTATATCCTTTTTGTACATATTTTAGGTGATTTTCTTTTCTTTTTTTTTTTCAATGCAGTTTATTCAGGAACATTGAACAATCCTCGGACCCGGGGGAAAGCCAGCCCACAGCTTAAATAGCCTCTGGGTAGCCAACCCAGGCGTGCCACGGGGGCAATGCAGATAGGTCCACCTACATGGAAGCAAGCCAGATCCTCGGCCTTAGCCAAATGTGGAGTTGTTCGTGACAGAGAACACTCACCATCGGGAAGGTGGAAGGCAGAAACCAGCTCCATCTTTAAGGCAGAGCATTCCGCAGCTCTCTACAGTTCCCCCTTTTTGTTTTAGACGCATCAGGCAAGAGTAGAGGTCTGATCTCTGATATTAGAAATAAATTGGGACTTTGTACAGATGTTCATTTAGGTGTCATCCACCCAAAGAGCATCAGACCCGTCCAATACCTTTTTCTCAGAGGTGGGACCTGGGGCATCAACCCGCATGCAATCAGACATGCTCTTCTCTGGGTCCAAAGCGGCTGACCCTGAGTGCAGTGCTTAGCCTCGCATCCTGAGCGTATCATTTTAGCTTTTTATGGTATCCAACCATGCTTGGGGAGAATGTCCTGCTTCAATGGCTGTAAAGGCCTGAATGATCATGGCTGCATCACACTGTTGTGAGACTCTAATCTTGCATATATACCACAGGCAAACCAAGGAGACCAACACCAGAAGGCCTGCTAACACTCCCATGCCCGCCCATTCCTTCAGATGATTCATGGCTGCAGCAATCCGTGTTGATAATCCTGTGGCTAGTCCTGCGTCCACTCCGGTAGAATTTATTGTGACAGTGGCCACTCTCAGCTGCTCCATCGTAGTATTGAATTCTCCAGTCCAATTACCTAAAATATAGCTCGACAATTGTTTAGACAGATTTGCAGCACAGGAAAAATTCTCATGTTGTATGCTAGTGACACAAAGTCCAGCATACTTTTATTGACAGCCAGGCTGAGCGATTTGCCATAGGGTATCAATTTGCTCCTGCAAGAGGTCAATCCTCTGATTGAACACCATCAAGCTTCCTTTTAGTTGAGCATTAATTCCTTTATGTACAACTAAGGCATGAGCTACATTGGCTAAATGATTATTCAGGGTCTGAGCAGTCTGCCCAGTATGACTCATGGCTAATGCCCTGGTGGTAGCTCCAACAGCCGTCAATGAGATGGTAGTAACAATGGTGGCTGTAGTTCCAAGATCCCTTTTCTATCTGAAGAGTCATAGCGTGAGGGACATCAATGGGCACAGGCACCCAGTGAGGCATGCGAGTAACCAGGGCATACCTAAATTTACTAGCATTCCAGCATTGGGCAAAAAAGCAAGTATCATTATCACAATTACTTGGCTCTATCTGGCTAATAATGAATAAAAATGGGGGATATAGACAAACAGGTGTGGGCTTATAGGAAATATTATGAGAAGCCTTAACCCCTCGTTGGAACATCCTGCGTCAGTTCTAGAACTAGCAGTGGTGGTGTCCGAGGTCTGAGTAGGTTCAGGAGACCATTGCCCCCAGGGGCTAGGTGATTTTCTTAATCACAATTTCTATAACATGATGCATTGGAGTTAAATGTCAATAGCCAAAATGTAAAATAGAAGCCAGAGGTTTGACTGGAGAAATTGGGAAATATATTTGTAAGGAATTAAGACTTCACTTAGTCTACAGCCATACCACCCCAAACACTACTGATGTCATCTGATCTTGGAGGCTAGGCAAGGTTGGGCCTGGTTAGTACTTGGATGGAAAGACAGCATTTATAAAGGTGGGTTAGAAGTTTTTATGATAAAGGTGGGTTTAGAAATGATGTGATCACAGAAATCAGGAAGAACGAGATGTCTAGTATAACCATTTTTTGAAAAAGTAGTTTTCAATTTCTGAGTTTTATAAATATATGAATAACATTTTAAAGGTCACAAAATGATGAGATTGTAATTTTCTGTAATGATTTACAACTGAGCCATATGGAATTTGTATAACCAACTTTTTAGGTGTCCGAAAGAGGAAAAGAAATGCTAGGAAATATTACCCATGGCTAGACCCTGAAGACATTTTTATGTCCATGCTACTGGCTGCCTTTCAAACACTCTTGATTTCAGCAACTGTCGAGATGATCTCTAGAATGAGATTAGCTGAGGTGATCATTTCTCCTGTTTTTGCTATTCTTACCTTCACCTTTGTTTTTCTGGGAATATTCTTCACAGTTCTTACCATTTTCCACACCAATTATGTGCTGCGTACATCTGATGCTTTTATCTTCTTGATATCTCTTTTCTTCCACTGTATGAGTGCATCCTCCAGATGACATTCTGAACTCTGACTGTAGAGCCCTACTTCCCAAGAGTGAACAGCGTGTGTCCTAAACGTCATTGTTTACTAAACCTTACGTGCTATGGTTTGGTTCATAAATGTCTTCGAAAACATTATCCTTGAAACCTTGTTCCATCATTGCTGAGGCTGTTGGGAGAAAGTAAAGTCTTTGGGGTTGGAGGATAGTTGGAAGATGAAGAAAGTTAGGGGCATGTCCTTGAAGGGTACATTGGTCCCTTGGTCCCTTGATTTCTTTCCTTTTGCTTCCTGGCCTTCATATAGTGAGCAGGTTTCTTTCCAAATTTTCTACAGTGAAGGGTTTCTACAATGCGTTGGCCCATAAATTAGCAGGGCCAAGCAACTGGATAATGAAACCTTTGAAAGCATGAGCCACAATAAAGTTTCTCTCCTTAAAGTTTGTGTTCAGACTCATCACAGTAACGGGAAGAATACTAATGCACAATGCTCTGGGAGAGTACACCTGTGTTTGTTTACTCTGGCATTGCAATTCTGGAAGGGTGGACTTTCAAATCTACAGACAATCTTACATTCCTAAGTATTAGAAATCAGCAAATTCCAAATTTGAGGTATTATTGTCCTTCCACAGGATTAATCCTGTTAAATATACCAAACTTTTCAATTCTATTGCTCTTAATACAACTAACTGTTTTTTGTAGAATTTTTCTTTTGTTGATTTACAGTTTGCATAGGAGCCAAATTTTCTTTATATTTTAGAATTTAATTTGCATTCTTGACATGTTGTGCAGTACTGGATATATAAGAAGCAATCTGTTTGCTAAATTAACCTTGTTAGTTTATTGGTTAGAGTGTAATCTCAGTGACTGTTAGCATAATTCCAATCTCACACTTCACGGGGCATGTTTCTTGCTTGATATATTAAATCATCAGACCCAAATCTTAATATTTTAATCTTTCCTTGTACTTAATTTGATATCTTCTTTTATTTTGCTCTGTAATTTTTATCACTGTTTTACAGGTATAAGCTTTTGTAAGCACTAAAAGCTATTGAGGAGGAAACACTTAACACTTTAGTGAAGGATGTAGCATTGCTTTGGTAGTAAGAGATGAGGAATAAACGCCAGGCAGTCGTTTCTCTATATCTGGAGCTCATTTATTTTGTTTATTTTATACTATTGTTTATATTTCCAAGATCATTGAAATTATGTAATTGCATTTTAAACATAATACCTAGCAACAATAGACTTCCAATACAAAACACATCACCTTAATTATTAAATTTTGCTTTTTATAAATTCTTTGACTCATTATCCCATTTATTAAAAAATAACCAATAGATTTTTTAATAGATGGAGGAATAAGTTAACATATTTATTAGAATTTAATCAGGCTGGTATTGGCTGGCTGTAAGCTTCTAGAGTTTGGTGCTCAGAGGACCATGTGTTAAAGAATTGGTTGCCAAAGTGGTGCTATTAGAAAGTGGTGGGGCAGTTAAAGTAGAACTTAAAGGGAAATCTTTAAATCACTGGGAATGATGTCTTCTTTTTCCTTTATTATGGGCCAACAAAGTGTTGCTGCCTTCTTATGCTCTCCCACCATTACTACCAGAGGCTTATTACCTTAAAAGTAATAGGTCTACCTGATCATAGACATACCATGAGCCAATAATAATTCTTTGGCCTTTATAAGTTGTGTATCTCACATAGTCTTATATTGAAAGAAAGCTCAGTAACACAGAAACGTAGCTGATTATGTCATATTCTTTACACATAGTATGAAGACCTCCTTATGTTATACTTCGTAGGAGATATATAATCAAACTGACATTTTCATGGTATGATATGATATTTCTTCATAAAGTTCAGTTTGCCTAATTTTCATGTTAGTTCATCCTTTCTCCATCTGTATACTTCAGGTTAAACTGCTATTATTCATTCAACTTAATTCTATGTTTTCAACGCATAGAAATATGTATTATTTGCAATAAATGTGATCTACAAAGAAGATGGGCATGTTCGTGTTCGCTTTTCATTTCTGTGATTAAATGCCTGTTTTATGGGTAAAATGATAAAGGCTTTCTGGTTTGCTCACTGGGGGTTGTACAGAGGGGAAACATCATGGCAGGGAGCATGTAGTTGAGTAAAGTTTCTCACCTCCTGAATGGCACAAAGAAATCCGAATAAGACAGAAGTATGTAGGGTACAGTCTAACCTCCAAAGGGCCCCAGTGACCTCCTTCATCTATGTAAGTCCTCCTTCCTAAGGTCTATGCTACTTTCTGATAAAGATAACATTGAATTATGAACCCATCCATGGATAAGCTCACTAAAACGATAGAATAGTCATTACTAAAATAGAACTAAACTACCAGTCTATATTGTAATGAAAATGTTTGCGTTTTAACTAAACTTCTCTGAAAGTTTGTTTAGCATCATAGATACTTTTCTACTGCTGTGGTAAAACATCTTGACCAAGCCAACTTAGAAAAGAAAGTGTTTAGTAGAGCGTATATTTTCAGCGGGTGAGAGTCCATGATGATGGAGCAGAGCATGGTGGCAGGGACATCTGAGTGACAACATCCTGCTCTGTAAATAGAAGACAGTGAGAAGGTACACAGGGGGTAGCTGGAGGTTTGGGAAACCTTGAAGCCTAGCCCCAGTGAGAAACCTTCTCCAACAAGGCCATACCTCCTAACCCTTCCCAAACAGTTCCAGCAAAAGGGGATCAAGTATTCAATCATGAATACTTGAGCTTATGGGGGCCAGTCTCATTCAAACTATCATGGTTAGGTTTACACAGTTAGGTTACATATTTTTCCATTGTGTAAATGTACCACAGTTTTTGTATCCATTCCTCTATTGAGAGGCATCTAGGCAGTTTCCAGATTCTGGCTATTACAAATAAAGCTGCTATGAACATAGTTGAGTAAATATCCTTTTGTATAGTTGAACATCTTTTGGATATATGCGTAGGAGTGGTATAGCTGGATCTTGGGGCAGCACTATTCCTAATTATCTGTGAAAGCACCAGATTGATTTCCAAAGTGGTTGTACAAGTTTACATTCCCACCAGAACTGGAGGAGGGTTCCCCTGTCTCCACATCCTCTCCAGAATGTGTTACTTGAGTTTTTGATCTTAGCCATTTTGATGGGTGTAAGGGGAAATCTCAGAGTTGTTTTGATTTGCATTTTCCTGACTAAGGATGTTGAACATTTCTTTGTTTCTCTGCCATTCAGTGTTTCTCTATTGAGAATTCTTAGTTTAACTCTGCACCCATTTTTTTAATTGGATTACTTGGTTTGTTGGTATTTAACTTCTTGAGTTCTTTATATATACTGGATATTAGTCCTCTGTCAGATACAGGGTTGGTGAAGATCCTTTCCTAGACTGTAGGCTGTTGTGTTGTTCAGTGTCCTTTGCTTTACAAAAGCTTTTCAGTTTCATGAGGTCCCATTTATTGATTGTTGATCTTAGAGCCTGTGCTGTTGGTGTTCTGTTCAGGAAGTTGCCTCCTGTGCCAATGAGTTCAAGGCTCTTCCCCCACTTTTTCTTCTAACAGGTTTAGTGCATTGGGTTTTATGTTGAGGTCTTTGATCCACTTGAGCTTTAATTTTATGCAGGGTGATGAACAGAGATCTATTTGCATTTTTCTACATGTAGACATCCAATTAGACCAGCACCATTTGTTGAAGATACTATCTTTTTTCCATTGTATGTATAATACTCAGCAATAAAACACAAGAAAATTATGAAAATTTCAGACAAATGGATGGAACTAGAAAAGATCATCCTGAAACAGGTAGTCCAGAAGCAGAGCAGATATTAGAGATCTAAGATAGGATAAATATACTAAAATCCATAGTCCTAAAGAAGGTAAACAACAACAAGGAACCTAAGGAAGATGTTTAATCCTCATTAAGAAGGGCAAACTGGATAGACATTGGAAGTGGGAAAAGACAGGGAACAGGAAAGGAGCTACCACAGAGGGCCTCTGAAAGATTCTACCCAGCAGGTTATTGAAAGAGATATGGAGACCCATATCCAAACTTTGGGCAGGGTGCAGGGTATCTTATGGAAGAAGGGGGAGATAGGAAGACCTGGAGAGGACACTAGCTCCACAGGGAGAACAACAGAACCAAAAAATCTGGGCCCAGGTGGTCCTGCAGTGATGGATGAATCAACCAAGGATCATGAAAGGAGAGGACCTAGACCCCTGCTCAGATGTAGCCCATAGACAGCTCAGTCTCCAAGTAGGTTCCCTAGTAAGGGAAACAGGGACTGTCTCAGACATGAACTCAGTGGCAGGCTCTCTGATCACCTCCCCCTGGCAGGTGCAGCCTTGCCAGGCCACAGAGGAAGAAAATGCAGCCAGTCCTGATGAGACCTGATAGGCTAGGGTCAGATAGAAGAGGAAGAGGACATCCCCTATCATAGGACTAGGGGAGGGGCATAGAGGAAGAAGAGAGAGAAGGTGGGAGTGGGAGGAGATAAGGGAGGGGCCTACAGCCAGGATATAAAGTGAATAAATTATAATAAACAATATATAAATAAAAATTTAAAAAAAAATTGTTTTGTTTTGTTTCAAGTTGGAAATGGTATGTCCAGAAAGACTATCACAGAGCAAAAATGCAGGACAGGTAAAGTTTTGGAACTTTACCCAGAATGATGAACAGTAAAGAGAGTTTCATTGTTAACAATTAAATATTAATCATCAACCTCTCCATGTTTCATGCTGCCAGAGGTAAAGCCAGGTCACCTTGGCTTTAGAGTTATTCATGTAGAGTGACACTGGTGGAGGCTGGAGAAAACCATAGAGGAATCACAGGTGCTCATGGCCAGGTGCACACTGAATTCCATGCAATCTGATACACTCCAGCAGGCTCTGATGTGTGAGTGAGTCCAGGAACGCAAAGCATTTCTGTTATTTTCAACTCTCCCCCCTCCCAGTGAGCCTAGGACAAGGTTTGAGTTTGAAGGACCATAACCTATCCATTAATAGAACTTATTAGTGGTTTTTGTTTGTTTTTGTTTTTTTGTTTTAACAAATTCATGTTGTGTAAACTGAAGCAAGGTGCCTGTAAACTGTCTCTTCTCTTGGCCTAGGTTGAGGACACAACAAAATGCTTCTGTGCTATCTACTATGAGCAGGAAAATGATGTTTTGACCTTATTTATAAACTTGCCTCGGGGATAATACACTGCCTTAGAGATTGGTGACATTCCCTTCGATGACAAGTGAAGATTTTTGGATAACGATGCTCTGAATATACAGAGACCCTACATGATACTTACATCTTAGTGACTTTACCTGAAGTCCTAAAATTCCATCAAGAAATGGAAGTCAAGATATGCCAAAATAAAAAAAAAATGCCAAATAGTCCAGTTTTTTTCTTTTCTTATTTTCCAGACCTGTAAGAATCCTTTGTGTTTAAGCTGAGTTAAGTCCCTTACATATAAGTAGCAGAGTGAGGTGCATTCCTGGAGTTGAGAGCCATGGAATATCTCCTGCTCAGCTCCCACAAAGATGTCCCTTACACCAGTTTGTCATCAATCCTTGACCTTACAGATCCATTTGTTTGCGTTTTGGTAATGTGTCATTGAAAATGTAAGTGTTGGGGCTAGAGAAATGGCTGAGTTGGAGGACACAGGTTTAACTCCAGCACTCACTTGGTGGCTCACAATTGTCTATTCCTCTAGTCCCAGGGCATTGGATGCCCTCCTCTCACCTTCTGCGTCATCAGAAACACCTGATGTGCACAGATGGACATTCAGACAAAACACCCCTAAACATAAAAAAAAAGATAGAAAGGGGGCAGAGAAAATGTATCAGGAAGAGGGACAGTGTTCACTCATACTCTTCCTGTTTGAAGGCTTTAGAAAGGAGTGTAGTATCTAGATTCAGCTGACAACAACAAAGAAGCCCTGGGCAGAGTTCCTGTTTTTATGCAGAATTGTGGAAAGTCACTAAAGACCATATTGTGAGACTTGGGTATGTATCATTTCTCTGAGAGTATGTTTATCTATTTTTGTGTGTAGGGAGGAAATCATGGTAGGGCATCAGCAAATGGGCACATGAGAGTTAGTGTAGAGAGCCTGAGGAGGCTTCATTGAGGTTTGTCCAGGTCAGGCTTTGAAGAATTTAAGTGAAACTGAATGGTGGAGAAATAGTGGGAGGACCTTCGGGAAGGAGGGCACACTGTATGTTGTGGTTGTGTATGTATTGTTTTAGGGGAGGGTCAGGTGGAAGCCTAGTAAGGTAGGGAGGATGCTGTACTTGTTTGATGTTCAAGGCTGTCCTGAATGTGATACTTGTAGCATATTTTTATGCCTGAGTGACCAGTTCTGATGGGCTCTTTGTAAAGGTCTCTAGGAATGGTGTGGAAGCAGGGAGGAGAGGACGTGGAGACAGAGTGTGTTACAGGCTGCGGGTTGTGAAGGAGGAAAAGTTACAAAGGCTCAGATGAGGGTATTCACCTAGCTCCCAGGTGGCATAGGGACTAAGCTTGTTAAGAACTGGGACTTTCATAGTACAGGCATTTCCCTGGAGCTACCAGCTCTCCCAGGGCCAGACCAGTAGGAGGTCTCAGTGAGAACAAGAATCAGAGACACAATGCACTATGGGTAGCAAGGCCCAGCAGCAAACACAAACAGACAGCAAGTAGCAGAGCGGTTGAAGTCCAAGAAAAGTGATCTTGGAGAGGTAAACTGAAGAAAGAGTTCAGGAAGAAGACTACAGTCACCTGGAAAAGCACTCAGATTTGTAGAAGGAAACTGAGAGTTCCTCGGCAGAAAAAAAAAAAATTGCTCACTTGTTTGGTAGAGCAATAGGGGAGGGAGGGTAGGGGCACCCAGAGCCAGACCATGGGAGAGTACGTGAACACAAGAGGAAGAATTTGCTAAGCTTTTTGGCAAAATCGCTGGGACGATAATTATAGAGAAGTGAGAAGTGAGTGGACGTGGGTTTTGACCCTGTCCCCAGGTTCTGAGGAAACAGCATGTGGTGGAGGGGCAGGCATGCAGCTTTGCTCTGAGCACAGGGAGCAGGTTCTGACCGCGTTGAACATAATCACAGCGCTTCTCAAATGCAACTTGATATCAAAAAGATCATCTTTGATTGTGTATGAGACAATTGGCTTGACAGATAATAAAAATTTAATTAAGACCTAGACAATGTGATGTTTGATGTAACTGAAGTCAATCAATACAGATCTCTATAGTATAATGGAGATTGTTGGAAAGAGTGTCTCCAGAAGTGGCTGAGGGAAAAAAAATCAGTAAACTCTGCATTTTATCAGTTAACCCTGGCCTACAAAGTGACTGAGGCATGAGGAAGTTATAGACAGATTTGAAAAAGGATATAGAAGATTGTTTGTGCTCAGCCTTACCCTCCCCCTTCCCCCGAAAGCATAGCACCTAGAAAGAAATGCAGCAGTGACTTTAAGAATTCAACAATAATATATGTGGGGAGTTTGGTGTTGTTTCTGTTTTTCTTCACTGGTTAATTTTTTTACTCTTACTATTTTTCCACATTATTATTATTATTATTATTTTATGACTGTTGTGAAGATGGATTTTTACAGTGATTAGAACATTGGCTGGTACATAGTAGAAAAGCAGAGAATGTGGAAAAAACATTTTTAACCTTCTAATACTTAGGGAATTTAAGAATGAAGAAAAAATCTTTTATGAAACCTTAGAAGTCTTTTTCACTAAGAAACTCTAACTTTTACAAAGAAGGTGTTATTTCCATCTAGGTGAGCTGCAGTTTTTTTGTCAACAATCACTTTATGAAATTGTCTGAGGACTGAAAGAACAGATTGTCACCCTCTGTAATGTGAGATCCAGCACAGCATTCCACAGTAGTTTGAAATTTAAAAATAAGAAAAAAACTCAAGGCCATGCAAGTTTCAGATTAAAAGCTAAAGTAAAATTTAAAACCATGAACCTTTCTCATCCGGAGGCTGTTTGGCAGGACGGAGTACAAGATAGTTTTGTTTAATAATTGGGTCATCCTATTGTTTTCAATGTGTGCACATACTTTGTGTGTGTGTGTGTGTGTGTGTGTGTGTGTGTGTGTTGGAGCCAACAAGAAATAATGAGTTGGAAAGAAAGCAAAAGACAAAATGACAAGGTGCAGACCAGGTTCTGATGGTTTCATAATATTTCTGGATATACCGTAAGGTGGTTACATCTGTTTACATACATTATTGGTGCTATTTCAGCTGTGTAAACCATTGCAAAGACCAGAACAGCAATATTAATCAGTATTGTTTTATAAGACATGTGAAAGTGTTAGTGCAGAATATAAATATGCTTGGTCTACAGTGATCCTTCAGCTTGCTGCTGAACCTGCTGGATCATTTATCACTGTTTGTCGGTGTGACTTGTTCTGTCATAGGCTTCCAGATAAATCGGAAGCCTGGGCCTCCTCTCTCTGTTTGTCTCATTTCTTTTTCATCTTAGACTCTCAATATGTAAGCTGGTGAAAAAATTTTTCTACCATGAAAACATTTGCTGTAGCATTGACATTCTAATATATATTATATTCTCTCTCTATATTCTTTAATAATACTAGTTTAAACTAGTATATAAATACACACAGATAAGGTCAAAATCCACACAGGTGTTTTCATGAAGGCTGAATAGAGAAAGAAAAACAGAAAGGAGTGGGTGGGATTTCTAATACCTTCAGTAAAAGAATACCCTTGGTAAGCTGACTTCCCTCCTTAGGCTGAATGTTCTAAAGTTCTGCAACTCCCAGGTAATGCCATGGACTTAGGCCCAACTCTTTAGCAAAAGAGTTCAGGGGATTCAAGATCAAGCCATAGCAATTAGTAAATTTAGTTGTTTCCTTTGCAATTGCTCTGCATATAGGATGAACAACACACACACACACACACACACACACACACACACACACACACACAGAGGGCCCTAAAGATCATCCAAAGCATCAGTTATGCTGGGAACTCTGTGTATACTGCATTTAAAACTAGTGCCATCTTTCTTAAGTTGTCATTTCTTTTTGGAAATTGCATATAAACATGTATACAATCAGAGCATTCTCAAACAGTTCTATTTAATGTATGTCTAATTGAATTCATTTTCATAATTGGGAACTGAAGAAAAACAACATGATGTAATTGCTGTGTTCAAACAATCTATTGGTTGATTAGAAAAGTGAAAACCAATGTAAATGAGACTCTAAAGATGACCAGTGGATTGTGATGACTTTTTTATTATTAATTTATTCTCTCATTTGTTACATCCTGACTACAGTTTTCCCTCCCTCCCTCCACACCCTCCCATCCTCCATTTCACCCCCATCTCCTCCTTCTCCATCTACTCCTCCTCTGTTTTCCTTCAGAAATCGATATCCCTGCAGGTATCCCAGGGAATCAACCAAACATGGCATATCAAGGTGCAATAAGACACCTCCCCTCATTGTTTAAAATTTATTTTTTTTTTACTTTTTACAATTTATTCATTTTATATCCCTATTGTAGCTCCCTCCCTTATCTCCTCCTGGTCCCCTCCTCCCTTTACCCCCATCCCCTTCTCCTAGTCCATTGAAAAGGGAAGATCTTCTCCCCTGCCTTCTTACCCTAGCTTATCAAGTCTCATCAGCACTGGCTGGATCCTCTTCCTCTGTGGCCTGGCAAGGCCTCATCACCAGGAGGAAGTGATTAAATAGCAGGCAACCAAGCTTTTGACAGAGACAGCCCCTGCTCCCTTTACTCGGGAATCCACATGGACACTGAGCTGCCTATGAGCTACATGTAAGCAGGGCACTAGTCTAGGTCCTCTCCACTCACGGTCCTTGTTTCAGTCTCTGGATGGTCCCCTGGGCTCAGATATCTTAACTTTGTTGTGGAGCTCCTGTCCTCTCTTGAGTCCTTCTATCTCCCCCTTCTTCCAAAGACTTCCTGTACTCTGCCCATGGTTTGTCTCTGAGTCTCAGTATCTGCTTCAATCCTCTGTTGGTGGAGCCATTCAGAGGACCTTCATGGTAGGCTCCTGTCCTGTTCCCTCTCTTCCACCACTATCCCATTTGCCATTCTGAATGAGATTTAAGCATCTTCTCTAGGGTCTCTCCCCTCATGTTAAGTCTGGATGAGACAACCCAGTAGGAGGACATTGGTCCCGAGAACAGTCAAAAACGTCAGAAACAGGAGTTAGGAGTCTGCTCTGTTAGGAGTCCCATAAAACAGCAAGTACATAATCATGGCATCCTCACAGAGGGCCTACGATAGGCTATTGATGGTGCAGGTTTTAGGCATAACCTCTTGTAAGCAAGAATTGCAGTGTGCCACCTCACCATGCAGACAGAGAAGAATGGTTTGGATCAGCTCATGGAAGTCCTAAATGGTGGGGCTGTGATTGCTTTCTAGGTTATGAGTTACCACTCAGCGATCTTGGGAAAACTGTTCCCTCTCAATCTCCTGATTCTCATAAATGGCAAAGATAATGCGCACTTCACGGGACTGTTACGAGATTTGAAATAAGAACTGCAGAAGAACCTAACTTATAGCAAGGACCAAGTGGGGCGGTGAAAGCGGCAGTTTACTGTTAAACACATTCTTAGTGCTGAGCAGGCACACCAGTGCAATGGTTGGTAAACACATGGTGCACTCTCCTTGTGATACACATGCAAATATACGTGTGCACTCTTACTTTACTCTTTGCCATGGGTTAAGGCTTACTAGGTACTGACGTCTTTCAGAGACTATAAAAGTTGAGCCTCATATTCACCTACTTCATTTATTTTTTAAAAATCAATTTAGGCATTTAAAAATACAAAAATTTCGTAGAGATTGAATAGTCAAGGTAGGGGGATTTTCTAAGTCATTTCTTGATATGAATGAACACACACACACTCACACGCACATCTTAACTGAAACATGAGCTACATTACTGTTTACATTTGTTATGAACCTAAATGAAGTGGCTCTTAACTATCCTTTCCTTTACTCATGCACTGATCACCTTTAAATATGTCTTAGAAAAGTCAGGGATGGCTGTAGGTTCCAGGCTGATGGCTAGTATCTATACATTATTGTCAAATACTAAAAAAAGAAGAAAACACATACACACACACACACAATGAATGTTAATATAAAAAAAAGAAATTATTTATTTGGTTGCAGGAAGAAGAAACTCTATAATTGAAAACTCAGGGGTTTACTCTAGAGGTCAATATGTGTGTCAGCAATAAAAGCATTAAGCTTTCAGAGCATAAAGATTTAGAAGATAGCTGGTTCAATTTGCATAGTCAACCTAGGAAATTTACAGGCCTTTTGGGACAGATGTTGCTTGTGGTGAAAACATGATCAGGGCTAGAGTACTCTTTATCATATTCCTGTTTAGTTAAATTTATAAGATTTCTAAACCAGGTCACAGCTTTGAGATATACTACTTCAAATAGCAGCTTTGGTAATAAAAATGCAGTAGAAACCCAGTTTCTTAACTGTTCATCATTTTGCCTTATGGCCTGAGTGATACCATATGTATTTTATTCCTAATTCATGCAAAGCTCTACTCTATCACAGATCTTCTAAATTATATGGCACCAAATTTTTTTTGCAAATAAATTATTACAAGAGAGAACAGGGAACTTGAACTGTACTATATGTTATGAATATAGGGCATTACATGATTAGAAAACGTGGTAAGGCGTGGGTATAAGCGGTATATAGTAGCAATTTACAGTGGAGAAGCATTACTGATTGGATATGAACCCTTCATGTCATTGCTGTCATTAAAAAACTGATTATGACAGGGAAACATGTCAGAGAGCACTTTTACTAATAATAACATGATTACTGCGAACAACATGGTTCTGGAAGCTCTCCCAGAATCTTTATGCAGCAAAGATTTTCCTTAGCTGACTAGAAAGTCACTAATTAGTATCCTTTACACACTATGACTGAAAATAAATTGTAGCGCCAACAAGATGTCTTAGCAGGTAAAAGCTGTTGTGTCACAAACCTAATGATCTGAGTTAGATCCTGGAAACTTAAGGTGGAAGGAGAGAACTTACTGGAACCCAAATTAACTTAAACCTAAGGCCTATAGATGGTGTATGAACCCTAACGCATCAAGTTCTTATCTTTTCTGGCCAAAGTGAATTTGAAGTTGGCTAAATCCATTACTTATTTCAAAGAAGGTTGTGAACCAAAACATGGCTAACTTTTCTTCATAGACTCATTTATTGTTATCAGTGCATGCTAGTTCTTATTTTTGTTTTCACTCTTTATGTCTCATTTAATCTCATTTATGTCTGCATTTCATCATGGTAATGGAAAATGTTGAATGAAAAATTCCAGAAATTTGCAGTTTATAAGTTTTATTATGTTATTTATTTCACTATCTCTTTCTAGAATCTTGTATGCCATGAGTGAAGAAGCAAAGATTTGTTGAGGACAAATTTTGACTCTTAGTGGTGAAAATAGTTAATGTCATAATTTATTTTGTAAATTTGTTTTGGAACTGATACCTGCTTTCCCTGTGGGTAGGTAGTTCCTAACAAATTTCTTCAACATTATTATTTTTTAAAAAAGCTGAATTAAAACTGTGCTTCATGGTTGACAGCCCATATTTGTGAATGGCTGCTTAGAATTACATAATAGCTCCTGCCTTCAGCTAACTCAGTCAGAATAACCAGTGACTGCCAGACATAATGGAGAAGGATTTGCTTCCAGAGGCTCTAAGGAGACTGGAGTCATTTTGATGTTGGTTTGAGAAAAATCAGCGTATGCTGAATATGTCGGAAATCTCATCATTAGGGTTGCTGGAGGCTCATGAGTTCAGGCCTGCCCCACTACCTACTTAGATACCATCTCAATAACCAACCAAACAGAATGTCTCTATTTAGACTCATAAGTCACAGAATTTTGAACACTGGAAGAAGGGAAATATCCCTCTATTTCTTTCCCTCCAGTATTTGTAAAATCTTATTGTTACAAAAATGTTTTACTTTGGTTACCTTGTCTATTTGTTACATAATTGCTAGACCAGTGGCCAAGTTCTTTTCTAGCAACAGTGGATCCAAGATGTGGTTTCCACAGTCTGTCATCTCTGGTTGTGTCAGCTAGCATGTGTCCTTGCATGCTCTTTTCTGTATGTGGAGGAAGGCCCCTGCATCCATTCCGTTGTTTTAGTGGTTATAGCAAGCACAATATTTTCATAGGTGTGCAGACAAGTGACAAGAAATGAATGTTACAATTTCAGGAAAGCTGTTATGGTGACTTCATCTCAGGTGAAATGTTAGGGCAAGCGGTGCAGACTGGAGACAATTCACTGCAAGTAGAAGGTAAAGTTTAATGCTAGGTCTGTTCCCAGAGAAAACCAGGTGTTTGCTAGGACCTAAAGGGGATTTCCTCTTTTGAGTGACAGTCAACCTCAGGAGGTAATTTCTGAAAGCTTTCAAGTAAAAATTTTTTTCCAAAATATCCTGCTCATGCCAAAAATTTGCAAATAGCACCAGATTTTATGAGTCAAACCTCTCCTTTCTTGCTTCAGGTAGTCATGGCAACCACCCTAAGCAGTAAATATTAACTGATTCTTGTGCAGGAAGGTGAGTCATTCTGATCTAGTAGTAGCAGGGAAGCTTTGTTTAGAGGAGATATCATTAATCATCCCCATTCATTCCCCTTTGTCTTGATATTTCTATACAGGAGATAAGACTACAGTAGAAAATGAGTTTCAATCAGTTTCGTGTCACTACAGCAAATACCTGAGATAATGAACTTGTAAGGCGAGAGGTTTATTTGTCCACGCTTTGGAAGCTTCCAGTCCCTGTTTGGAGGGCTCCTTACTCTGAGCCCATGGTGAGTCAGCGACCACTGTGGGAGCTTGTGTTGGAGTAAAACACTCTCTCTGAGGCCAGAAAGTAAGCAAGTAAGAAAGTGAACACAGTACCACAGCCACTTTGTATCCCATCTCCAGTGACCTACAGACTTCCCACTAGGTCCATGATTTTAGGATTGTTTTTCTTTGTTTTGTCTCCCAAAAGTGCCACTTTGGTTGCAAACTTTTGACATTTAAATCTTTGCAGGGCAATCAAGATTCAAGCCTAGGGGCACAGGGCTTTCTGAAGTGATCCAGAGAAGGGAACAGAAAAAAAAGCCCCACAGAGCTGCTCCTGGACTCTTCAGATTTTTCAAAGGACAGTGTTAGTAGAATGATACATTCTAATTATCTTTATAAATAATGCATCTCTTTATAGAGTTAAAACCATCAGCAATCTCCTTTAGTCCACAAAAATATGACTGATTTTTGGATGGGTCCATGCTAATTCCCAAAGGGCAAACTTCATTCACCTCACAAAACTTTTTGTTTTTTATTTTTTGGATAGTCTAAAATGACTTACTTCTCAGGAATCCATTGTCAAGATCACAGTGCAGAAAGACTGGGATGATAGGAAAAGTCTCACAGATGGAGACCCCACGTCACTTCTTTAACCCAAGGTCAGGTAGCAATATGAGAAGACTGAGAAGCCATCCCCAAATGCTTTACTGTTTTTACATACTTCTAAAAAGATTTTTATAAAGAATGTACTGGTTATTTTTTTTTCTTATTTTGATATTAAGTCCCCATTGAAAACAATGAAGCATTTTCAAGCTTATGGTGACAAATATTTGAATGCCTATACATTTTATATTTGGTGGTTAGTAGAGTCTTTACTATTTCCTATTTCAAACAATTGGTTTTCGAGATGGCAAAACCATTATAAAAACATAGTTTACCAACTTTGGGGAGTGAACGGTATATATCGGCTTGTGCAGGCCTGCAGAGAATGCTTCAGATGCCTCATGTCTTTGTGGTGATGCTTGCAGAAAAGTACTAGTAAGAGCTTTTCAAGCTGTCCAGCATTAGCATCATCCTGGAACTTATCAGACATGAAAATGCACAGGCAGTACTAAGAGACCTGGTGATCTGTTCCTTAACAGCTAGCCGCACAGGAACGCGTCTACGCTTTACCACTCCTAGTGTTGTTTTCTAACTGAAGCTCAATTTACTCCTGGCAAACTCTCTCCATAGCTAGTACAACCAGTTGGTGTCCTGGTATTATGGAGTATGCCTACTCCTTCAAATGTGTTACTGTTGGACTCTGTTAGTCCAGTGTTGTATGTGCTAGCAAGCCAGATCCATGATGGAACTAAAGGTTTCTTTTGATTTTTTTTCTCCTATGTGGAATGGACTTTCTCTAGCCTTTCATCATCTGTCTTGGTTGAAATCATCTGTTACCATATTTGGAGATTTTGCATGGTCTATATTGTCTCCTGTGTCTAATTCCTCAGATGAGTTGTATGCATTTTCAAGAGAGAAGTAGACCACTAGGAACTTCTCTCAGGCCTCTGTGGGGAGTCTTCATGGAGTCCTGATGAATAGCAAAGTTGCTTATAAAATACCTCTCAGCTGAATGAAATGGGAAACTAGAAAAGCACTGTTGGATTTCTTGGAGCTGGTGTTGTGGGCATATATCAGATGTGGGTGCTAGGAACCAAACTTAGATCCTCTGGAACAATAGCGAGTGCTCTTAACCACTGACCCACGTACTCAGCCCTGTGCATTCATTTCCCTTCCCTGGGATGCAGTTATCACTATAGGCTGTTAAATAGTATGCACGAGTATAAGCATGGATTCTCTTTCTCTCTCCCTCTCTCTCTATGTCTCTTTCTCTCTGTGTGTGTGTCTATCTGTCCTTTGACACAAATACAATTGTCAAGTTTTTAAAATGAAAGACTAATTCTACATAATCAAGTCTAGTATAGAATATTGTATGTTTTATTCTACTGCATTGGATAGCTATGCTATTGTGAAAGGAAAGGAACATAAGGAAAAATGTGCATTTGGTGATAGAATGCACAAGAGGAAAAAAAAAAAATAGCAGAAGCCGTATTTCCACCCTTTCTTCTGAGGGGCTGTGTGTGCTGCCTGTGTGGTGGGTGTCGGGAGCAGTCCAGATGCTTCATTTCTCGGCAGAATTAAAGCTAATTTTCCAAGCCACATTTTCTTGCTTCCTAAATTATATTAGAGTAATTCAATAGGCCTAAGATAGGAATTAGTAATTGGTATCAATTTATTGTTATTAATTTTCATCAATATATTATGCAGCATCTAAATAAGAGTAAAGGGCAAGGCGATTACGCTGTTCAGTGCTAACCCCACTGCCCAACTTCACTGACATAACTCTTCCTCTTGTTGCTTTTTACGTGCTTCATGGTTAAATTAGAAACATTCCTTATCTTGGCCAGGGGAAAGCGATACCTGCCTAGCCAGTGGACATCAGCCATAGACCTGTGCATGCTCCCACAGTTGGAATACAGAAAATTAAGTATGTATTTTACTTCACAGTCATCTGCGATAACTAAGACCAGTTGTTCTTCGTTAGAAGTCCTCCTCCTCCAGCATATTCAGTGTGCATTTGGCTGAATTGTTTACTGACGATTGTTCCAAAACTTGGGAGCCACGAGTCTTTTCTTATGGGGTAATGTAATTAGCAGACAAAACAGTAAGCAAATTTGCTGAAGTGATTAATATCTCATGAGCATTTAATCATGACAGACTCGTCTAATTGATACCAGCACAACCACTGCTTCCTCACCCCTTATTGGAAGAAGCTAAAGCAGATAATCAGCATTTGCATTACTATCTGTTAAATTCTTTATAAGAGCAGCCAAAGTATGCATTTTAAATAAAATACACCATACTCTGCACTTTTGGAGAGACATGAATTTTAATGCATTTTCGAGTTGCTGATAAGAAAGTAAATTGTGGCTTATGCAGAATTCTCAAACTATAGTCTCTAGACCTTTCTCAAAGGTCTAGAGAAAGGTGAACTCTGCCCAGAAATTTAACATCCTTTGCTGTTGAATCATGGAAATGGGATATTCAAATGAAGCAGAACCACCTATCAATGAACTTGTTTCACAAATATCTGTTGGATACCAACAATATAGGAAACATTCAAATACACAACTCCGGAACATTTGGAGAAAAAAATACAACCTATTTATTATTACTAGAGTATTAAAAATAAAGGTTTGTATAGGAATTGGGCAAAAAGAAAGACCCAGGCATACATGTATCTGTATAAAGAGGGCTAAGGCATCTATAAGCAAAGTATTTCATAACGTTGACCAGGGTTATAAGTAATGGTATTCTCATAGCACTACGTGTGAGGATGCAGATGAGAAACAGTGATTTTTTTTCCAGTGATTATCAGGTCCATGGTGTATTCTCTGGCTTCATTGTCTTCATCTGTAGTAATAAGGTTAAATACCCTATGGCCTGTGCCCTAACAATCACTTAATACACATATGTTAATTTGACTTGAACTAAAGAATGTCTAGTTACTGAACTTTCAGTGTTTTAAAATCAGTCTCGCCTAAAATTGGCACTTCTTAGCACTTGTGTCCACTTCCTGCAACCGTGCCCTCTGAACATTTTTTTAACCACGTGTCCATCTCATGTCCTCGTCATAATTTATGATGATGACCATGCAGAGTTATCCTGATGGAGAGGATGACCCAAAGAAGGAGAATAACCCAGAGTTTCCTTCAGCCTTCTCCCATTATTCCTAAGAAGCCCGGTTAACCAATACAGACTGAAGACTAACAGGTGGTAATGGTGATTAATTTTACTCAAGGAATAGCCAGATATTTAAATTTAGAAAAAGGGTATGAGTCAGGCTATGAAATGTTAATCACCTAACAGTCTGGTTCCTTTAAAATGCTCTACCTGATCCAATATCTTCAAGTTCATTTAAGAGCCTTTGAGGGATGGAAAAATCCCCCCAAACCCAGTGAACCAGAGTCTGCATTGTAAATAGGATTGCAAGTGTTTCTGGCACTCAGTAAAAACTGAAAAGGACAAGGAAAGCCAGTGGGAAGTCAGGAATACAAAAGGACTTTGGAAACAAAAAGATGGTGACGTGTCTCATAACAATAAATGAAATAAGGTGAAAGTGATGGATACATAATAGTCAAGACCTCAAAACACACGGCTGATATTGAAATAACCAACACATGGGCGCGCGCGCGCGCGCACACACACACACACACACACACACACACACCATAAGAACAATATTGAACAAATTACAAAAACGTGCCTGAGCACACTTTGAGACAATTTTTCACTTCTTGCCCAGGATGGCCTGAAGCTTACCTTGTTAGCTTGCTGTAGATAAAACTCATGAAACCCTCCTGTTTTAGCCCCACAAATGGTATGATTATAAAGACAAGCCAAATGTTAAGATGGCAGTTTGTTATTTTGATTAGTGTATAGAATAACATCCATTGCAGGGTCCTTTCTTGTAGAGAAGCTAACTAGCAGTCAATTATTAAGCAAAAGAATCAGCCTGTTCAAATATTTCTTGATCTCTTTATATGGCAGTAGGTTTTTGATCATGTTTTTAGGCTCACAGTAAAATAAGCAATGCATTGATCATCAAGCTGAGAATGAAAATACTTTTCACTAATTTTATAGACTTGAACTACTCAAAGTAATTTGAATCTTGGACCCACTTCAAGAAAGCCATTTATGAAACTGTTCTGAAATATGTTCTTTCCATTGTCCAGTAAAGTCTAGATATAAAGAAAATGGGAAAAAAGTAAGGTTGTGGATTTTAAAGGCTCTAGGAATCCATGAGATATGTAGTGTAAAAGCATGTGTTATCTGACACTGTGGGTCTTAAGATGACTACTGCCTTGCTTCTGTTTTTAGCTTGTGTGTCACAGTTAATATTAGAAGTGATTTTATTTATTTCTGTATAGGAACTTCAAAATGGGGTATTTCTTTCTCCTAAACATATGCATAGTTAGACTTCACTTCTTTGCTTTCTCCTTTTGTTCCCCAACTTTTTCCTTGTCTCTTTTCCCTTCCTCTAATTTACCTTAGTTTGAGATCTCTTGAACAGTGAGCCTTAGGCTATTAAAAAATTTAGGTGATTTTATCTAGTCTGGAAAACAATAGAATATTCATTCCTTTTCTGTTACCAGGATAACATATTCAACATAAACAACTCAAGAGTGGAAGGCTTTATTTGGCTCATTGTTTGACATTTTTTAGTTCATCATTATTGTGAGTGTGTGATAAAATAGATAGTAAGTTCTCATCAGAGAGAGGAGGCAGAGTTCTACTGGAACCCAGGGCAGGAATAACCTCCAAAGACATCTCCTTCCTGACTTCTTCTGCCAGGCATCCTCATCTCCTAGGGCCCCTTTGCCTTCCCAAATAGTTACCAGCTAAGGAACAAGTGTGTAGATAATGAACCTGTTGGGAATATTATAGATTCAAACCATCACAGACAGCAAGAGCAAAAAGAGGAATAAAGGTGCTGCCGAGTTGGCCTTAATTTAATGAAAATGGATAATATATGAGTATGTGGTGCCACAAGCTGCCCCTGACAAGAATTATATGGAATAACCACACCTTAGAACAGATTTTTCATTTGGATCCGTTTATTTCCTGCTCTTCCTTCCTTTTGTCTCTCTGTTGTGCTGCAAACTTACCCCACCAGCTGTTTTTTGTTTGTTTGTTTGTTTGTTTTTCCTAGTACTTGACCTTTTAGCAGGTGCAACAAACTATCTATCACGTGTGTGGTTTGTGCCAGGCCTGCACAATGCAGGTACTTTTTGTGCAGGAAAGTCCACACAAGAGTCTGGCCCATGCTCATGAGATGCTGAGTGTGTTACATAGGAATCAAGTCCTGTATAACAACAGCCAGTTGCATGAAGTCATACAAAAGCAAAAGCACATGGGGACATCACTGGCTCGCATCAGACCTGGGAGAGCAGCATGCTGAGCAGTTCTGTGATATCACATAAAGCGTGCTCAGTGCAGTCTCTGTGTAAGTGACTGAGAAGGAAGCACCTTAAAACACCATTTGTCTTTTTACTACAATCAAAATAGCTCACAGTGCAGCATGGTCCAACCATGTTGTGTTTTTAAGACAAGTCAGTGGATATCAGTTCAGGGTCATTTTGCTTCCCAGTAGACCAACGACAATCTGTTGAAAACACGTGGGTGGTCACCTCTGATGTCTGGTGAAACAGATAAGCTGCCTAAACATCTCAGGGCAGGTAAGATGGTTTTCACTAACAAAGTATTACTAGCCTCAAAATGTTTTGGTTGAGAATGCCCTGGCTGATATACGCAAAGGGTTCAGATATTATTATTATTATTATTATTATAAGATTAGTTTGTTTTTTTATTAAACAGTTTAAATAAAATCCTAAGTTCCTGCCCCTTCAACCTTGGTTGTACATTCCTACCTAGTCTAGCCTTCAAAAACCACTTTGCAGAGAATAAGTGCAGAGAGCCTTGGGCACATTCCACTCTGTAAAACTTTGTCCTGAACTCACTCTGCAGCACAGAAAGGTTAAACTTTGATCTTTTGTTCCTCTTGCTGTGTTCTGCATTTTTATAATGCCTGTATTCAAAACCAAGAATTTGGGCTAGAATCTTGAAGTCCGGGTTATTATTATCATTTATGAAGTAAAGATATATCAGTGTACAAAGGGCAAGTTTGTATGAGGGTGATATCTCACTCTGCAAATTATTAAAACTCAAATGTTATACCACTACCTCTGGGTCAGATTTAGTTACTTTAGCAGAGGTGCTGGGACCAATAATATCTGGTTTAATTTTAACTTATCAACAACCATTGGCTTGGGGATGTAGATCAGTTGGTAGGGTTTGCCTAGCACACCCGAATCTTTGGGTGAGCTTTGGGCTCCTCCTAAGCCAGGCATAGTGGTATGTGTGCCTTTTTCCCAAAGCTGGGAGATGTTGTGAGGAGAATCAAAGTTCATGATCATTGAAACAAACCAAACCCAACAAACTAAACCCGAGTCCCAGTTCTGCTTCTTACAGCTGTGTAATTTCAATAAAATTAGTTGAATGTTGTAACTGTAGTTTTCTATATTATAAAACCTATTAAATAATATAATCATCTCATGGTAGTCTCTAAGAAATAAGTATTCAACAGTATTATCAACTGGTTTATTTTATGTTATTTGAAAATATAACTTCAAAACGTCTTGCCACTTTACCTTATTTGCTAGCAGGACAATCTTTCTGTGTACTATCTGCTTTTCATGCATATTCTACAGTTCTATTGCCTTTTTTCATCCTTCCCTCCTTCCCTCCCTCTCTCCTTTTCTTTTTACTCTTCTAGTCTTTTAAGGCCCATAGAGGTGGGGATGGAATCCCAGATTTGAGCATGGGCTCTATGCTTCAGCTATACCACCAGACTCATTGACATGTTTTTTTTTCCAGAACTGTTATAATTTTTCAACATTTTTAAACCACAATAATTCTCATGAATTGTTAGGCTTCTGCATAATACCATCACACTAAAAACTTTGTTTTACTTAAACTTAATTTTTGAGGCCACACAGACATAGGCAGAAACAGACACACACATACACACACACACACACACACACACACACACACACACACACACGTTTCAGCATCTTCGCGTTTTCATTAAACATAGCTCTTTTTCCACTTCTTTATTATTATTATTATCATTTATTATAGTTTATTCAATTTGTATCCCAGCTGTGGCCCCCTGCCTCATCTCCTCCCAACCTCTCCCTCTTCTTCTCCTATGCCCCTCCCCTAGTCCAATGATAGGGGAGGCCCTCCTCCCCTTCCATCTGACCCTAGCCTATCAGATCTCATCTGTTGCATTGACGGTTGCATTGTCTTCCTCTGTGGCCTGGAGAGGCTGCACCCTACAAGAAGAGGTGATCAGAGGGCCAGCCACTGAGTTCATGCCAGAGGAAGCCCCTGCTCCCCTTACTAGGGCACCCACTTGGAGACTAAGTCTATGGGCTACATCTGAGCAGGGGTTTTAGGTCCTCTCCATGCATTGTTCTTGGTTGGAGTATCATTCTCTTCAGGGGCCCCAGGGCTCAGTTTTTATGACCCTGTTGCTCTCCTTTTGGAGCTCCTCTCCCCTCCAGGTCTTTCTTTCTCCCTCTTATTTCATTATATTCCCTGTACTCTGCCTAAAGTTTGGCTATGAATCTCAATTTCTGCTTCAATAACTAGATCAGTAAAGTCTTTCAGAGGCCATCTGTGGTAGGCTCCTGTCCTGTTCCCTGTCTTCTCCTTCTTCTGATGTCTATCTCATTTGTCCTTCTGAATGAGGGTTGAACATCTTCCCTAATGTCTTTCATGTTGTTTAGCTTCTTTGGGATTATAGATTTTAGTATGTTTATCCTATATTGTATGGCTATTATCCACATGAGTGAGTATATACACATTTGTGTATTTCTGCTTTTGGGTTACCTCACTCAAGATGATTTTTTTTCTAGTTCCCACCATTTGCTACAAATTTCATGATTTCCTTGTTTTTAATAGCTGAGATGTTCAACCACTTTGGAAATTAATCTGGCGCTTTCTCAAAAAACTAGGAATAGTCCTACCTCAAGATCGAGCTATATCACTCCTAGGCATATATCTGAAATATGCTCAACTATACAACAAGGACATTTGCTCAACCATGTTCATAGCAGCTCTATTAGTAATAGCCAGAAGCTGGAAACAACCTAGATGTTCCTCAATGGAGGAATGGATACAGAAATTGTGGTAAATTTACACAGTAGAATAAACATAGCTTCTTAAGCACCGTTTACCAGATGGGTGATGCATAATGAGTTCAGACACCAAGGTTGGCATTCAGTTCAAGACCACAATCATGATAAAAATCCGCAGGCTGCAGCTTTCTTTGAGGCTGCAGTCTAACATTTCATGTGCTTTACCTGCTTCCCTCATACTGGGAACATGCATGCCAGGAAGGGAGTTCATGCAAATAGGGGAGGGAGGTGAAAAAGGGAGGGGAGAGCACAGTGACATACATGTGACATGATAGTAGAAGTGGGATTACCTGGGAAAGAAAATCGGCCAGACAACAGGCATGGGGAAACACATGTGCACAGAGCATGGTGATGCTTGTGAAGTTCCCCCTTTGTATGTTAACCTAAAAGTAATAAGAGAACAGAAAAATTCAAGAAAGGATGAACTCTCCTGGCATGAATAAGAAAATGAGAAACCAAAACAATTTACATTGCAATTTTTAACGTTCTGAAGAATTTTGTGTCATTTTTCCCCATAACACATTTCAGTCGCAAATTCAAGTATCTTGTTTAATTCATTTTTCAAGGTACATTAGATTTTGGTGATAAACACAACAAAAGACAAAATGGTTGCTGCGTTTATTCCTGAAAACCCTCAGGAAAAATATCAATGTGTGGAGAAAGTAGGGCCATTTAGTATGCTTTTGACCATGACTAACTTTTTCATTATCAATCTAGCAAATAGCCGTAGTCATAATTTATTAAACAGTGCGACAGGTCAGGAGTTATCCCATTGCTTCACATGGGTGTGTCAGTAAACTTTCACCTAAACTGTAAGTACGTGTGGATAACTTACCTTACAGTGGAGAGTGCCAAAACCCACCAGAAAAGGGGCTAACTCACACAGCTTACACGCTGTAGAGCAAAGGCAGACTCCTTGGTCATTGTTTTACTCACATTTCAGGTTTCCCTAGCGTGATTAAGAACATTCAGGTCTCAGGTTTTAATTACACAAACAGAGTGAGTTAAAATTAAATTAAATCATAATTAAATATTTGTCTTACCCCCTCTCCTTTAGATCAATAATGTACAAACTCTTGAGCATGTTTTCTAATTGCAAAATTGCAAAATGGGCACACAGGAATTCATCGCTTATGTTTTCACTAAGAATTGCTCATTACATTCCATATTCTTCTCAGCACTTCAGGTAACATTTAGAAATGGTACTGATGGACAGTTGGTTTTTTCTTCAGTGTTTATTAGGAGCCTTTTCTAGTTGCTGGGTGGAGAATTCAGTTTTAGACCTCTACTTTTGTGTTTTGGAAAGCTTTTCTTCACACTGATCACAAGTAGAGACTTGAACCATACCGCCCTGCAGTACCACCTTCTTTAGACACAGAACAGTGATGGCGTGAGCTCAGTCTCCACGTACATCTGTTGTCTGTTGTCAGGCAACCTGGGGTTCGTATGCTGATAGACAGTGACATCGGCAGTGCCCCGTTCAAGAGTTTACTTCCTTTAGTCAGTGTCTATTGACTTCATTCCTCTTCTTGCACTTCAAAAGAAATCTCACTTTGCAAAGTCTCCTCCACGCATAAACTCTGTGTTCCTAGCCACTCTGAGGTGTCTGAACCTTTTAATTAGCCAGCGATCAAATAACCTTTTCAGCCTCATTTCATGTACTCTCTGCTCTTTGCTTCCCTTAAATGACCCGAGTTTGCCTCATGTACTGTCTTCTCTTGTATCTATTCTGGTTATTTTGGTCCATGCTGCCCTTCTGCCTTGACTTTTTGCTTTTTGATTTCTGTCATCTTTTAAGCCTCAGTTCAAATGTTCAATGATTTTGGCCTTTTCTACAGCTCCCACGACTCCCAACAGCACCTCAGTTAGAGAGGCAGCACTTTGTTTATGCTCTTCAGAATTCTAAGACAATTGGCTTCACACACACTCATATCTTCAGTGCCCTTTGAACTCAATAGAGACTACTCCTCCATCCTTACATGGGAGCTCTGCTTCTCACACAAGGAGACATTACTTGTAGGTTTCTCACACTTAGTAGTGGTAATATTTAGTTCAGACTCCTAGAGAAATGCTAGTCCACTTTCTTGAACTCTAAATACAAGATATATACTTCATACAAAGAAGATGGTAAAGTCTTAATACAATGCCTAGTTTTTGTAGAACTTACTGTGATAAAGTATTAATAATGAATATGGCCACTAATGATTTCAGAGTGTGACGTAAGGTAATTCAAAGTCATAAAGTTCATGTAATAGGGTTATCAGTTTTGTTTTTGTCTTGATATATGGCCCAAAATAGACTTCAAACACAATCCTCCTGCATTAACCTCTCAAGTGCTAAGACTACTGGCATTGGCCACCATACCAATTAGAATATTTGTGACTTGTCCTGTGATGAGTATGTATTATGTACCTTCAGATATATTTAGTGTAAGTGTGAACTTGTTACATAGTTCCATTTTATCAAGAAACAGATGTTTATGCAATCAGTATTTATTTAGTCATCTAAAAATAGATGCACATATGCACTCTCTCTTCCCCTTTCCCACTCCCTCCCCCTTCTGTCTTCTAAGTGGTTTCTATTGTTCAGGCACTAATTCAATAACTTTCTAAGACTTGCAATAAATTCCACAGAAATGACACAGTTTATATCTCAAATGTTCCTCTAAAGCCCATTTCTTTCATTTTAAAATATATTATTTATTTAGTCTTCGAAAATATCCTCAGGACACACATTGTACTTTGATCATACTCACTCATTGCACCTCCCTCTCAAAGTCCTCTAGGATTCCCCCACCCAGCATTTCCTCCCAGCTTCATATTGTCTTTTTTTTTTTAAAATGGATGATGAGTCCAGTATGCCCATACGCTTGGGTGTGGGTCCCTTCAATAGGTTATGGTCAGCCTACGAGGGTTGACACATCTGAAGAAAACATTGTTTAGTTCCAGTTCTCCCCAACCTGTGGCTCAAGATACTTCCTCTTGTAAGGTGTTGTCTGAGGCTGAGGGAGAGGGTGTGATACAGAAGTCTCATTTGCACATCACAGACACTTGTTCTATTCATGTTCATCAGTTGTGAGACCTCTGCCAAAGCACAGAAATTCTTCTCTGCTCAAGACCGTCAGGGGCACTGTGGGTATGGAGAATTGTAGTTAGAGGGTAGTTTGTTATTATGCCCATTTAGCAAAGTAGTTGGGCAAATGCCTTATCAGCTCAGGCCCATCCTGGTAGCACTGGAAAGAACAGTTTACATAGTGGAGCCCAATAAGAGGCTTTCTGGTCACTGAAGGTCCTGCCCTAGAAGGATCACTAAGCACTCAGAAACTTTCTCTTTCTTTAATTTTGGCCTCCTGGCCATGCAGAAGGTGATTTTTATTCTACCACATACTCTCATCAATAAATTTTGCTTACTTATTAAAGAAATAAAAGAAATGTGCCTCACCAATCACAATCTGGATTTCTAAAACCATGAGCCAAAATAAACCCCTTTCTCTTCGTAAATTGATTATCACATGTGTTGGTTACAGTGACGGAATTGTGAGGCTGGAAAATGCAGTCTCTTTTTGTTTTTGTTTTTTTTCTTTGCATTTAGTGTGAGATTGTGTACTGGCTCATTAATCGTCAATACGAAAGTGTGTGGGCTTTATGTATTGCCGTTCAAAAGCATGTAGAATGCCTACATTGCACAGCATCTCTTCAATGTGAACTCATTCTTCTTTTCATCTTAACAAACTCCACAATCAAGGAAAGGAAAGCAAGGATTATACTCTCTATTTACAGCCAAGCTTCTCAGACCCACTACAGGCTTGCATTTTGTGTTTTTTAATTGCCATCCATCTCTGTGTCCTGAGTCCTTTATTTTTTCAAATCTGAAAGTGAGGGTGTGAACTGTACAACGCTCCAAGTATATTTAATTCTGCTGTGAGGAATTAAGAAGTAGATTGTGAGGACCTTTGCATAATCTACAAGAGTGGTCTCTATCTTATGTCAACTTTCTGGTTTTCTCCCTATTTTTCATGCCTATAAATATTTTGCATAGATGGAAGCAAATGCATCATGTATGTGCCTGGTGCCGACAGCAGCAGAAGAGAGTGTCGGGTCTCCAGAAATTAGAGTTATAGTGGTTGTGAGCAGCCATATCGGTTCTGGGAACTGCACCCAGCTCTTCTAAAAGAGCAACAAGTGCTTTAAATGCTGATCCGTCTCGCCAATGTCAAATAATGTACAAACTGGTTTTCTTTTTCTTTTTCTTTTTTCTTTTTTTAACAAACATGAACAAAGCAATGAACGCAAGCTCCTCTCTGCTTCTTTTATTTGTTGAGGGTAAAAGGATGAGTTGATTTTGTTATTTTAGATATAAAACTAAATCTGTCTCTGATACTTTGACTTCGCAGAATGAACCTGTCTTTGGCATACTTTAGTCTTCATCTCATAGTTCAATTTTTCATGACATCTGAGATGCTAAGAATATAAATGCACTATTGTGTTTCAGGCTCTTTTGACATCTACACATTATTTTGATAAGTGTTGGATTCTTTTTTTTTTTTTCAAGTCTTGTATTGGCAAAAAGATCTCTGTGGAGCTCAGTTCAAAACAACATCACTTCTGGGAATAGTTGCGAAACAGCTGCCGGCTGATGCTACAGCACAGAAGCACTTGCTTGGGGTGGTCCATGACAGGGAACATTTTGCATTTGCTACTTGGGAACTGACAGCTAGGTTGCTAAGAAATGATGTGTAAGTCTGTGAGGAGCAGCACATCAGACAGGAGAGCATCGCAGGTTGCAGATGAGCATCCCTGTCCCCTAGGCAGCCCCAAAAAGGCACAAGAAAGCAGTTGGAGTATATGTGCTCTTTTGCACACTTAAGTGCCATTTTTGTTTGACTGATGTAGTGAATCAGGAGCCTAAAGAAACAAGGTTTCAGTTTAACCCAGCTTTGTTGTTTATATGCTTTTGTTATTTCTGTATGAAAAGAATGGCTGTCTGATGATTCCTCTAGTTCATAAATTAAAAATCATCAGGCACTTACAATGTTCAGTTCAATATAATACACTTCAGTTCAGACAGTACATAAGCTAAATATTGGATAACAGAGAAAGGAAAAAAAATCTTTTTTATTGGTCATGGGTCAGAAAATATAGGAATTACTTTTTTTGTTCCTTTGAGGTATACACTTGACCTTTATGAATCTGAATCAAATGTAGAAAATCATGAAATATGTCAGACTATCAACAATTAAACCAATATTCCTAAAAATGTTACAAACTACTTTAAAATAAAGGGTAAAATATATGAGTTGGAGAAATGCTGTGTTTGTTATGTCTTTTATTTGAAGATTTTTGATGATTCATAATGTTTCTGGTGCTTGTGTATTAAGATACATTACTATCCTGTACACAGTCTTAGAAAACAGCTCTTTAAGATCAGGTTTACTATCTCAGTTTTCACTTCATCTATTCGTCAGCTTAAAGACAGGTTCCTTAAGAGTATTTCAAGTACATGTCATCCTCTGGCACTGTGATTTTTGTGTAAGACTTGCTATGTGCAGTCCCCCAGTAGCCACTCTTATGTGCAAGATATATATTCTCCAAACACAAGTTAGGTGCTAGGGACAATGGATAGTATCGGATGCCTATTTGTTTCTCTGTAATACATGCTTGTGGTAAAGTTCAACTTTTAAGTTGGTCACAATAGTAGATGAATCACAGTGTCTAATACAATGGAAGGGTCATAATAATATCCTTTATGAATGTAATAAGATTCACCTCACTCTTGCTCAACCACCACAGTCTAGCATTTCATACATTATGGAATATTGGAGAGAAGATGACACATGTTCTGGGCATGATGAAGTGGAACAACATAAGATTTTATCATGGGTCTGGAAGAACATGTAATTTAAAACTTAAGAACTGCTCACTTGTTTTTGGACATTTTTCTTCAATAACTTTGGACCTTGGCTGATTATAGATGACTAGAATCCTATTGTTTGTAGATTATGTCTTAGTACTGTATTCTGCATGGACACAGTGAAGATGAAAACAAGGGAGGGAAGCAGCTGTGTCGATGTGGACACCCTGAAAGCTGGGACCCATGTTCCTAACAAACTTGTACAGCCAAAGGACCCTCTGCTGGGCACATTCTTAACAGTAAGGCACTTGGTCACATTTTAAGATAAACTTCTTTACTTTGTCCTGAGCAAAGAATTCAGCATGCAGAGTGAGAAAATTTAGCTAGTTTTTGTTCTTGAGGTGTGCCTTTTCTTAGTTCATAGAAGTACACTGGGCTGGGCTTTGCTTTGCAAATTACAACAAAAACAAACAAATAGGTTTGCATGCTCTGGTTGTCCTGTCCTTTCATTATTGGAATAGATGAAGCAGAAGAAAGCCTCCTTGATTATGTGTTTTTAGGCTCCTCACCCCCTTTTTGATATCTATCATTTACTTTGCAACATCCTGGTCCTTTGGAATCCCAGAAAACATGGAGGAGTAAAAAGACTTGCAAAATACCTCCAAGTTGGTCTACATCCTATAAAATGTCTTTGTTGCCTTTTAAAAAGAATAACATTACTAGAAACGTGTCAACATTTGCAAGTGACATTCTATCCACACTAGAACAGGTTCAATGTTTTCTTATTAATAACATCATTCTCACCAGTTATGTTTCAGTACACTTTCCTATCTATCTATCTATCTATCTATCTATCTATCTATCTATCATTTATTTATTTATTATTTGGGAGAGGGGACACACAGCTGCCACAGTACATAAGAATATGTTTAAAGGCAACTTAAAAACCTAATAAGTTAGGGTCAGATGGAAGGGGAGGAGGACCTCCCTATGAGTGGACTTGGAATGGGGCAAGGAGAAGATGAAGGAGGGAGGGTGGGATTGGGAGGGAATGAGGGATTGGGCTACAGCTGGGATACAAAATTAACAAATTCTAACTAATATTAAAAAAAAGTTGAAGAAAAAAAATAAAGGCAACTGGAGGAAATAGTTTCTCTCCTTCTATCATGTGGATTTCAGGGGTGAAACATAGATGGTCAGGCTGGCAGCAAGCCCCTTGATCTGCTGTGCCACCTCACTGGCCCATGATACACTCCCTAAGAAATGGCCTTTGTCTTAGTTGTCAAACTGACAATTTTGTGTAACTCTAGATGTGCCTTGGCTATGTCAGGAAGCTCTAGAAGTAGTGGAAACTTTTAAAAATGGAGCACTTAGGAGTGGCAAACCATTTTGCGAATAGCGTAAAGCAAGCTTTCACAGGTTGCATCACATATTTTCTTAAGCTATTTGTCTGGGAAAAAAAAAAAACAACATGATTTTAGCTTCTAGCATCTGGACATGTACTGAATCACTGTGCTTCAGTGCTGTTCAGACCTTCCTGGGTTTTCTAATAGGTGTAGGACTCTGTCTGAGAGCTCTGCTGGTTGATAGTTACAGCAATGCCAAGATGATTATGTTCTCTGCTAGCTCTGCAAATCCACACCTTCATTGCCAGAAAATGCATGCATACATTATGAAAACTGCCCTCCAGGAATATTTAGTCCTCTTATCATGTTAGAAGAATTACAATAAAAAGAGATGATGTGATACTTCCTGTGTGGAACTTTATTTCACAATAGCCATGGAGCTGTGGCATTATGAATGTGAGAATAATGACCCCAGTAGAGGTAAAGTTTCTCTCAGGGAAGTCAGGGCCTGGGAGACCTTTAGCTAATGTTCATACATTCACTTTTGGAAAGTGAATGGAGCAATTATGTGAAGTTTTAACAACTGTTTTCTATATTAACATACCAATCCTAATAAAATGTTTGCTAAGGCATCAGCATTAAATATATTGCAAAGGTCAAGAGCTGGAGAAGTGTCTCGGTGGTTAAAAATTCTTGAAGAGGACTAGACTTCAGTTCCCAGCACTGCCCATAGCTTATCAAGTCTTATCAGGACTGCCGCATCCTCTTTCTCTGTGGCCTGTTATTTACCTATAGATCCCATTAAAGATGATAAATTAACTAAAAAAAAAAAAAAAAAAAACCTCAAGTAAAATGCTCAAGTCTTTTATTGGCATGAAAAACTGAATGTGGATATGCTACAATAAAAATTACAAATTCTACTAATTGACATTATGCTGAATTTATTTGTTTAGGAAGCTGTCCGTCACCAGCTATTATAAGGAGAGAGAACTTGAGAGAGAACTTTAGTATGTATAATTTAGTACTTACTGTGTTATAGATTCCATGCTAAATGCTTTATGTGCGCTATGTCATGTGATACACATTCTGTGAGGTAGACTCTTTCATCATCCTCTGTGAACAGATATACAAAAGGCTTTTGATGAGGTGCTCCAGATCTTGACTCCAGCCAACTATGACTCACCTTTAGGAACTGTCTTAGTACTGCATGATAGCTGGGGATTGGAATGAGGAGAGATGCAAGGGAGAGATGCCCTCTGACGCTGAGACATCATTGTCTTTAGTGCAAAAGGAAGGCCAGCAAAGTCAAGAGAAAAATAACACCTCCTCCCTTCTCAAAGAATTAGGTCTCCATGAAATGTTCACGTACACATTCATAGGGAATAGTCATCTTTTTTTCCATATATGTATCCATAGCATTATTTTATGATGGGAATGTCTAATAGTTACAGGATAAACCTTTTTAATGAAAATTTAAAAAGTAGAAGATAGACTACATAATTGTATCAGTTGTAAGGTGCATCCGAGTAGTATAGGTTATGATGCTTTAAGACGTTGAAGTAGCCGTTGTTAAAATATAAGCCTACTATGAGGAGCTTGGGTATTTCCATTTCATTGTGCATTCTATATTATTGATACTTGCCTTCTACTTTGTTTCTCCCAAGAACACTTGATTTATGTTCTCTTCTCATGGAACTGACACCTATGGCGCTTACTGCTTGTCCTTTATTTTGGTGCAAACCCTAGGAAGACAGGAATTTCTGTCTCATTTACTTCTTACCTCGAGTGTATATGAGTCATTTAATTAATAGTTCAAAATAGAATGGAAGATTCTTTTCTAGAATTAATCTGAATGCTGGAATAATGAATAGTGAACTATTTTTTCACTATATTTACCATGTGTGAGGAGACATGTTTTGGGACATTAGCCTTAAAATAGTCCAGAACAGAACTGGGGTCCTCTTACACAGGTAACTTAGCTCAAGTAGAATAGTATTTTCAAAAGACCCTGCAAGTAATTTCATTCCACGTGAAAATGGCTGGTGAGCACCCAGATGGGAAGAAAACACAGCTGTCTGTGGTGGATTCTCAGTTTCTGCTTGGAGGCAACAGCCCTATTAAAGGCTGGGATAGATCAGCTTAACCTCCCGACCTGCCAGGGATCTGTGGTCTCCTAGAGAAACTCCGCCAGTTGATCCAGGGTCCATTATTGGTTCTTCCTTTTGTCCTAAGAACTTCATGTACTGTTTCTGTGTTTTTGCTTATATATTTCTAAAAGAGATTCCTGAATAATTTTGTCATTAAGTAAGGGCAAAAGTGCTTTAGCCACACCTAGACAAATGTGTTTTGGAGTCTTGGGATGCTCCTGAGGGAAAGGGGATGTCAGACTTTGAGCTGGGAAACTGGGTGGAGTTGGGAAGTGGGTTTGAAGCAGGATGGGTGGAGGAGGGGTTGAGAAAGTGTCCGTGATTTCTATCAAGGGTGTTGTTCTCCAGAAATAAAGGTCATGGTCATGGGACATAGATTTATTTTTCATGAAATACATCACCCGAAATGCAGAAAATTTCCTTTGTTGCATCCTGTGATTTCCTTTTAATGTTTCTCTGGGTCTATGTGAAGGTCACCAGTATTTGGGTAAGAGTCTGAGATTGTTTTGTTAACTCCCTCTTTCCACATGTCTAATCTTTATGCTGATACAAATGATTGCACAAACTTCTAACAAAACATTTTGGCTGTTTATAGGATGCTGATGAGTTGTTTTGACAGCAAACCTCCTATGACGAACACATTGGTTGAAAACAAGGGTGTCTGGACTTTTTCTTTTATCATAGGGGACAAACCACACCATAGCTCAATGATAACATCCATCTATGGAATTTCCAGCGTTCCTCACCTCAGTGATTTAAGGTGGCAGTGCTTCCAGACATGCTGAAAGCAGTAAAGGAGAGCTGTGTGGAATATTGGCTCATCCTTCGCTTCTTGTGCTAAGCTGTCAGCAGAGAAGTGTGTTGTATTGGCTTTTTCCTTAGACGATGGCTTTCAGTGTGGAAATAATGTGACTCTAACATTGCTTCCCACCAGTGAAGCATCTCTTCCTTAACTAAATGTCACTGCACACATGATTTTCCTCCTCACAATCCATCAAAGTATTTCTGGTCGATCTGGAATCAATTGACAACATTTACAGAAATATTGCATAATATTTACCTTCTCATTAAATAGTTCATGATAAGCTGGATGAGGAAGCTCACGCCTGTAACCATAGCTTCTGAGAAGCTGGGGAAGTAGGATTAATGCAGTTTGAAGCCAGCCTGTACTACTGCATGAAGCCAGTCTCAAGCCATGCCCCCAAATGTGTTTGAAGTATGTCTTGGTTAGTTGGTAACTTGAGACACTTGGGAAGATGAAATTTCAAGGGAAGGGTTGCCTCAATTGGTTATCATGTCTGTGGCGCATTTTCTTGATTGTTGATTATGGACAAACTACTGCACTGTGGACAGTGCCAACTCTGGACAGGTGAGCCTGGGCTGTGTACGAATGGTAGATGAATAGAAGCCTGGGAGGGAGTCAGCGAGCAGGGCTCCTTTGTAGTTTCTGCTTTAAGCTCCCACATTGAACTCTTGCTTTGGCTTCTCTCAATGGCAGAGTATAACCTATAAGCTAAAAGTAAAACTTTTCTTCCCCAAATTGATTTTGCTTATCACAGCAACAGAGACACAAACTAAAAATATATGACAAAATTTATTTTTTTTCTTACTATCACAAAGATATGTTTCCAATATAAAATAAGATTCAGTTGCTATACTGAGACTATGTAATATCTGACTCATGGAAAACCCCAGAAAGAAAAGAACTTGGGAGTATGTTTTTGGAAATGATTCCCAGGTCTTACCAGGGCTCATCATAAGTGGCTAGCAAGCCTTTTTCCTGATGCTGGAACTCCTACAGGTTTTTATATTCTTAATTTCAGACAGGCTTTGGGAGGCTAAAGCTGGCAGGGAAGGAGTCAGTTCAGCAGTGGTGATGGAAATGTATAGATCTTTCCAACTGAAATGTTTCCATCCAAGAATGTTCTCGTAGATTCAGCAGCAATGACTACAACTGAGGAGGTGTGCTTCGAGAGTGGCACTGCTAACAGCCTTCAAGAAGGAGAACAGTTTCAGAGACAGGGAGAAGCAATGTACTAGAAAACACGAGGAATATGTTGGAGGAAGTGCCCACTTATGTTTAGAAATAACTTACAGCAGGCAAAACAAGTATTATTAAGTATTGTAGATTCTTTAGTGTGGATAGAAGTAGAGGTTTAAGTCTGCAATGATCCCCACAGGGTCCTTTTGGATGATGCAGTATCTGAGGCTATAGAACCTTCAATTTGGCATTGAACTTAGTGTATTAGGGGCAGGCCTAGTGTACCCACTGCTGGATTTGCTGTACCTCCTTCTTTCTCATATTGTAGCTAAGATGGAGCAACTCCAGCTTAAGTATAACCACTATCAGGTTCAATATTGTCTTCTAGTTAACTTAAAGTTATTAAACTCTGATTTTTCCATCAGTTACTTTTTTCCCTTTTACATTGTGAGTTTATTTTAAAGATCATTCAAAACCACATCTGATCTATGAATAACTAAATTAATATTACCATAGATTGCCTAAATTGAAAGAACCCAAAAAGGAGATGATCCTATTTAAAATGCAAATTCAATCAAGAAATGAAAGATGCTCGAAAGGTGTTTGAGTCCCACTGCATATTAACTGACGGTTGAGTTGTATGGTCTCAGAATGAAATTAGTGGTATGCAAGAGTAAAAACTCTTATAGATTTGAAAAAGCAAAGTGGAAAGGAAGGGAAAGAGATGGGGAGGAAGACAGAGTAAGAGGGAAATGGGAAGAGTGCTGCTCTTGACCACTCACATTTCTGTTTTTATTATATTTAAATCTTTTACTGTGGGTCACCTTTACTTTCCCAATCACCTCTTTTTTTATTCTTTAGAAATATAAGTTACAATTGAGTATAGGCCTCAATACTGTTTTTTTTTCTGCCCTCTCTTAAATTTCTGACAGTTTCATACATACATATAATGTATTGTGATAATATTCACCCTCATTCCATTTACTTTTTCTTTTCTAAATGTGAGTTGATGTTTTGCCTCCATGTATGTATGTGTGAGGATGCCAGATCCTCTGGAACTGGAGTTACAGAAAGTTGTGAGGAATTGAACTTGTGTCCTCCAGAAGAACAGCCCGTACTCATAACCCCTGAGCCCTCTCTCCAGCCCCTCATTCCCCTTTCTTATTCCCCTTCTACACCTGTTGATCACTTTCTTCTTCCCTTACAATATTTTCTCATCGGTGATGATAGAGATGTTCTGTTCAGGGCCGAGCACGGAGCAGTCACTTAATCTCAGCACTAAGTGACCATTGTAAGTCTCTGTTTTAACCTCATCTACTGCATGAGGAAGACTCTAAGACAAAGTCTGACAGCAGCAGTGATCATGGATATAACTATAAATACTAAGATAGTAGTTTGATCACATGCCCATTTAGCAAAATATTAAAAGTGAATACCCTATTCCCCACAGTACACAGCTAGTGACCTCACTAGCTGTAGGCCTTTGACCAGATTTACAGTAACATGCCTCCATTGTCTTTGTGGAACTACTTTCAAATCCACTGAGCAGAAACAAGTCAGGCTCACCTTACCCAGGGAAGCACATCCTACCTGTCAGGACCTCATTGTAACATACAGGGTACACAGCTGGGTAAAACTGCTGACAGCCAGCATCAGCACATGCACATGCCTGAATAACACTTTCTTGTACCATGAACCCTCGCCAGCTGGGCAGACGCTTCCAGCTCAGTCCCATCCCAGCTTCTCTGTGTCCAGAGCATGCGGTATCTTCAGCTGTAGGGTCTTACAGTATCACGATATTTGTTTCTTATTCTTCTGGCTACTTTTCCCTCTCTTCCTGTGATAAAATGCTTGAAGAAAACAACTTAAAGAAATTTTACTTTGCTTTACAGTTTTGAGGGCATGGTCTGTCATGACAGGGAAAGCCTGGCATCAGGAGTCTGAGGCAGCTGGTCACAATGCACCAGATCTGGGGAAAGATGGCGAGATAGATAAATGCTGGTATTTAACTCCTTTTTTTTTTTTGGGTATTTTATGTGGTACTGTTTATATGATAATTTCTCCTTTTTATTTAACCCAAGACTCACTCCATTGACATGGTAAAGTCCATCTTCAGGGTGGGTCTTCCTTCCCTAGTGAAAACTGTGGAAACAATCTCATAGACACACTCAGGAGTGTAGAGTGTGTTTCTGTGGAGACTAAATGTAATCAAGTTGAAAAGGAAATTAACTGTCACAACTACCCCTGCATGTGCACATGGCGAAGCCACAGGCTGATGTCAATAGAGAATAGGGTTTAAGTGTATAACACATGCATCTGTGCCTATAATTGCATAGCTTCCATTCTCATGGGACAATGAATGCATGGAAATGGCCCCTGGTTCAAGTCATGGAGCAAATGCATACACTCACCTGTGGCTGCTGTATGCCTCTAGAGAAAAAAATAATCATAACTTCACCGAGCCACTGTTTCCAGTTTTGTTGTGTCAGCCTGATTACAATTTTCCCCCTGTCCTTTTTCTGTCTTTCTTATAGATTAGCACCCTTGGTATAACAATTCTCTTTAACATAATTCCATCAGCGACTCAGAATGAAGCTTTGGACCACATCGCTATAACCTGTGCTTTCAGAAGCAGTCTTCCTCTCTGTGGAGATGAATTGGGAAATACTGCAGTGAAGGCACTGAGGGCGGAGTTATAACACAATTTGTCAAATGGTTAAGATAGGAAACATTGCTTTCTAAGGTATAGATCTTATATGGCGTGGATGTGTGGATATATTGACAATATCACAGGAGTATCATATACATTTCCATTAGCATCTTGTTATCTTACTGTTGATGGTGTCTTCTTAAATCTAAACAGAAGCCTGTCATCTTAAAAATATCTGAATTTTTTAAATTTTAAAAGAAAACACTTTGAACCTTTATAAATCTCTCGTGATTATTAAATTTCCAAAGTTACATCCTCTTTGAGAAAAAAAACCAAACAACAATAAAATCCAAACAAACAAAAAAGTTCCATAACATTTTAAAAACTTAGTAAACTATCTTGCGATATATTCATATGGAAAAAAATATTCTTTCAAAGAATCCTCAGATAATGTCTTAAGAAATTCATAGTACTCTGTTCTGGGCAGTCCTTTCTACTTACGGCCTGGTCATTGGCACTGGTAGCATCTCAGCTACCCTCCCTCCTCCTGAGTAGAAATTAAAGTGCTTTAAGGCTTTTCCAACCTGTTAATCCATTTCATATCTCCCATAGCTCCATTTGTTTTTATTGTGGAACAAATTATTGTATGTTTTTTTTTTCCCACCAAAAATTTTTAGCTTCAAATTACTCTGTCATTCTTCATGTTAGAGATGATATGGAACATGAGTTCTGGCATACACTGAGTATTTTACTATTTTGAAAAGTCCCCCAAAAGGCCTTTTGATTTAAGAATTAATACCACGTGAATCCTTGCATGAGAAATCAGAAATCTTCTACTCCCCAAATATCCCTTTTCTGAATGTAGGATGGAGGTCACATTTTGCTAACCTATTCCTAATTGGTAATACTAAGGGCTAATTAAATGACTCAGTGGGTAAAGGCTCCTACTGCCAAACTTGACTACCTGAGTTTAATCCTCAGCATCCACCTGATAAAAGGAGAAAAATATAGTTCTCTGATCTCCTGCTCATTGGCCTAAGCAGTAAGTGTAAACTATAGAAAACATACTGAATCGTTTTTACTTGGTGAAAGCTACTCTCCCTGCGATATTGTGGCTCTTGGAGGGCGGCCTGGCGGCCGTTGCTCACACGCAGTGCTGGTTCCACCCAGTACACCCTACCCTCTGAAGAGATTCGAATTCAAAAGTTATTTCTGTTATGATTACTACGTGATGAACAATTTGCTTATGATTTGAAAAACTCTCTTGAATGTGTATCATTTTCATAAAGCAAGAAACTCTTACATTTTATCAGAGTATATTGTAGATACTTCTCTTTGTAGAATGTTCTCTTTGTAGAATTTTCCTCTTATGCTCTAGTTCTGGATTTCTCTAGTTTATGTTGCTTTGTTCTGGTCTCATTAAATTTCTGAAGCATCCATAATGAGGAAAAACAAGATTCCTTCATTTAGGGGATGAAAGCAGTACAAGGACTACTTTTAAAACTCTCAGAATTAACAATCTGTACCTATCTGAGACTGTTTTATATAAAATCTAAAGCAGAAAAAAAATAACAAGAAAAGAGATTGATCTTAAGTCTTCTTTATTTACCATGTTCTTAGCATCAATTATGGGCAACTTTTTATGCTGATTCCAGCTCAAGTTCATGGGTTAAGAATTTGAATTCAGCACCAAGGCTGCTCTGGCCAGGGATCACATCCAAAGACCTAGGTCTGTGTGATCCAGCTAGAATACAGACACCTTCAATCCCTCTTGCCGAAAATACAAACACACCTTTAGTACACACCTTTAATCTTAAACAATGTGTCTAATTGAGGGGCAGACAAAGTGAAGAATCCGAGAAAGATTTGACAGAATGAGTGCTGACTCATCTCTGGCGAGGGTACACCCAACTCTCATGAGAAAAGACAGAAAAGAGAAATTACTGAAGAGCAGCAGCAGCAGCAGCAGCAGCAGCAGCAGCAGCAGCAGCAGCAGCGAGAGACACACAGAGTTAGTTCATGAAGGCAGTAGAGTAGAAGTCAGAAGTACAGTGCAGATAAGGTTTGGTTCAGTTGAAGTACAATGGAGTTCATGCTGTTCAGTTAGTGCAGTTCAGAGGCAGTTTTTTCCAAGCAGAGCAATCCAGTGAGAAGCGGAGAGAAGGCAGTTTGAGTCAGTCAGGTTGGAGAAGAGTGTGAGCCAGAACAGCTGAGTTGAACCAGCCAGCCAGAGGTCAGAGATAACAAGAAAATGTGAGCTTATTCAGCAGTAACTCTCAGAAGCTTAAAACATTCTAGGCCTAAGTTAGCAGATAGAGGCTGGAAGCTGAAGCCTTCAAGGTCTGGGCTTGCAGAAGATTACATTGTGTGGAGGCTAGAAGCTTCCTGGTCTAAGTCTAGGGATAGTTGGATAGAAATGCTCTCAGCTCAGCCAAGCCAAGCCATGCATTCATAAAGCTCGGGTATGGCTTTCATTTCATCCCTTCATCTGAGGAAATAAAAATGAAATTTACACAACATGGTTTTAAACTTGATATTTGTGCTTCCTTAAATCCCTAGCTGACTTCTATCCTGGTGAGCTTTTGTATTATGTGGCAATGGTTTATCGTGAAATAGTTCGGGTATTTATAGTAAGGATTGTGGTATGTAAGTAAAATTCTAAATTGCTTGATTTTCTTTGAAAGATCTTAAATTTTTCACTTGTGCCACTATTTCATATAATGAAATCTGACCATTAATTTTAGTAGGAGTGATTACTTGGATATTACCATAAAATACAGAGTTCCTGGGACTTCAGTATAAACTATCTTGGTCATAGTGTTTTATCATAGAAACAGAAAAATGACTAATAATGAAATACATGGCTTATCAAAAATGATGAAAAGTAGCAGATATCTAATGAACTGTGAGGCAGCATGTATGAGCCTGGCCATAGACTGAAAATTTTATCCTCTCCAATAGATAGATGTGTTTTGTTTCAAGTTAAAATTCACAGCATGACATTCAACATTGAAAATTATTGTTTCCGTATTTTATGTCTCCTTAGGCCACTTCTCCTGCTACTATAGTGGGACCTTCAAACCCACCAGCAGTACAAATGACACAGAGGCCAAAACTATTTTAAAGCTTAGGCTTTTAGCGAGGCAGATTCACAGCCACCTATCTAGCTTAACCTAACTAATCCTGGTACCAGCTCTATCTTTCTTTCTGCTCCTGTTCATGTCTGTCCTTTCACCTCCTTGTTCCATTGGTGAATCTCCCTCCTGGTTTTTTTTTTTCCCAGAGTCCTCTGTCTCTTAGAAGTTTCCCTCTCTACCCTCTTCCCAACTATTGGCAGTCAGATTTTTATTTCATCCAATAGGCATGTGGGGAAGGACAAATATTTACAAAATATAAGATCAGTGATGGGCCATAAAAAATAATAAAAATAAATAAAAAAAACAAGATCCAGGTAGTACTTACCTCTCTGCTGCTTCAGCAACAACTGAATATTCAGAGACACACCTTCACACAATTTACCTCAACATGCCAGACTTGTATATAACAGTTATCCCATGTTTTGTCAATCAAAATGAGCAGAAAAGAAGCCAGTATCTGCTTTCTCCTTCTTCACGTCTTTCTCTTTCTTTTCCTCTTCTTCCTCTCCCTTTCTTTCTTGAATGCTGCAGTAGTTTAATGAAGGAAGCCTCACATCCATATTGTGAATTCTCCTGTTCTCCTGTGTGTGCATGTGTGTGTGTGTGTTGGAGTAAATATGTGCTTTCAGAATTCAAAACAATTATAGTGAAAGAGACTAGTGAAAAGCATAACTCAGCAGTTAAATCATTTTGCTCTGAAGTGCCTGAATCTTCACTGTGGTAGAAAGGTAGCTCTGCTTGTATCTTGTATCCGTGGTGATGAAATACCTCTGCCTTGGCATTCGTTTAAATTTGTAAGAATTATTAATCTTGTTATAATTCCTTTATTGTGAATTCTATTTGCTAAAAATGAGTAACAAAAATATTAACCTGTCAATATTTTTAAGATAACAATAATAAACTTCCCATATATTTGAACAAATGGCATTTTAAGGAAAATGCTACATTTATTAAAGCAAAAACAACTTAGAAGAAAGGTAATATATGCTCTTGCATATACAAATGTCTTGAGAATTTGGCTTATTAGAGAATGGCTGGACTCATATATCTGTCTTTGATTTAATCACTAGGTTTTTCAGCCTCATAACAGGATGATGGCTTGCTCAAGCAAATGCTGGGTCTGTATTTTTATGAGAATAGCTTTGATCTGACAGCCCTCTGAAGGTGTTCCAGTAAAACTTTCAGCACCCTGGAAACACTGCCTAAATAGAACAACTTAGGTAGTATAAGCTTTAGTTCTTTTAAATATGCCACCTTTGTAGTCCCTGGTGGGATGTTCAGCATAGCATGGTCATTGTTATTTAACAAAGCTCTTCTTAACAGAGAAGTTGCTGATTAAAGATGGGAGAACAACTCATGGGAATGAAAGCTGGGCTCAAGAACGCCTCAGACAAAAACAAAACAAAACAAAAACCACCTCTGTTTTCCTCTATCTCTTTTGTACACACACTCACAAATGTCTGCTATTAAAAATGTAAATAATGTATGTGTGTGTAAATCATACATATGTGTGTGTGTTTCTACTATTCAGTAGAGATGGAAGAAGAGAAACCATTAAAAAATTTTATGACACCAAAGCCAGTATTTTCTTCTGCTGTGCATGTGAATGGGCTAGAATTTACTGTGGTTACCTGACACAAAAGTGAATGTACATCAGATATTGCTTGGAGTAGGGCGACTTTGCATAGTTATACTGACAATTCAGTGTGTATGTCATTTTCAGATCACCTAAGTGTTGTGCCAAAAGAAAGAAGAAAACAGTATTTTTAATTACTTCTGTACAGCCCATATTCTATTATATAAAATTTTAATTGTTTTGCAAAAAATTTAGTCTTGCAAAAGGTCTACCTGTGATAATGAAAGGGGCTTTGATGCCTACCAGTGAGACATTATTAATGGTCTTGCTGTAATGAAGGCATGTACTTTTTTGAAGAGCTTCTCTTGCATGCCTTTATTTTAAATTTCTAGTATTATTTGAAAATTTGAATGAGATAGATTATAAACTTTAACATATACTTTAAGTAAGAAGTAAGGAGTTTTCTTATAACATTTCTATACAAGCATATAATATAATTGGATCATTATGTGTATTTTAATAAATAAGCTAACAGACTGAGTTCCAGCTTGTCTAAAGACAATTGCAAGAAAGTGTTACTTAGCAAATGTTATTGAGCTAATTTCATGTTAAAGTGATAACATTTTTACTTCCTGGGAATGCTGGGGTGTTAAGTGGTAAGGGAATCATTCCCCTGTATTGAAGATTGGTTGTGAATTACCACGTCAAAATTGGTGATTTTAATTTTAAGGCTGCTTTTTTTCTTGCTTGCTTTCCTTCTTACTCGTTTTCTTTCTTTCTGGTGGTTGATTTCTAATAAAGTATTTGACAGCCTTCAAAAAAGCAATTAAAAATAAACAGGAGTAAATTAACTATGTCATAAATGGTGGATTGGAGTGAATTAAACATTCAAGGAAGTAGGTATATGGGAGAGCAGAGAGAGAAAGGTGGCCAAGGGAGGCTAAGGTTAGAACAATTATGGCAGATGAGTGGACTGTAATGTACTTGAGTATGCAATAAAGCAATGCCACCAGACAGCCTCAGGGATGCCCTGGCTTGTTGTCAGGCCATATGGGAACTAAGCGGCTATGGATGTAGGTGACCAGGTGACTGAAAATGAACAGCTTTATGTCCAACAAAAGTCTCACCGTGTTTATGGATATGTGTCTCTGTGTCTGTTCTGTGTGTGCAGGTACTGTCACAGGCCAGAAGCAAGTGTCAGATCTCCAGCAGCTGGAGTTACAGGCAGTTATGAGCCACTTCACGTGGCTGCCGAGTACCAAGCTCTGGTCCTTTGGAAGAGAAACAAGTGCTCTTAACTACAAGCCGTATTTCCGGCCCCAGTATTTTCAGTATTATAAACATGATAAACATTAATAAAAACTTGTAATTTGAATAGAATGGCTTTTAAATATTTTTTGCATTCATTTTTATTATGTTTATGAATATTTTGTGTGCATGTTTGTATGTGCACTATGTGTGTGTTTCGTGCTTTTGGAGGGGAGAAGAGGGCATTGGATCTGGAGCAGGAGCTGGAGCAGGTTTTGAGCCGCACTGTGAGTGCTAGGATTTAAACCCAGACTTCTGCAAGAGCAACAATGGCTCTAGACTACTGATCCATCTCTCCAGCCCTGATAAAAACATTATAAATGTTTATCCCTTGATTTGACCTTTCAGAAGTCTGTAAAAAAACAAAACAAAAATACAATTTACCTTATGAAAATTTTCTTAGGATAATATAATGGAGTGCCTATTTTGACTCATTTATTGAAACGTATTTAGGGCTAGTGTTCATCTCTCTCTTCATGATTTGAACAACATTTTAGACCATTCAAGGATGATTTCTATGAGCAGGACACCTGCCTTTTGATTAACTGTGTTTTTTAAATTTACACCAAGACAAACTCTGTTGTTTCATTTCAGTACCAGTTGTTTTATTTCTCTAAAAGGCTGTGTCCCTTCTGTCATTAATCATACACTGGGGGACATACATTAACTCATTCAAGCCACTTGGGCCCCTCTAAATATACTGGTATCCAATTCATTAAATGACTCATTAATTGTTTTCAAACCACAAGGGTCTCATTTAATGACTTGCCGCAGCCATGTAATTAAATTGTGTCCTAGTGCCCTCAAAATGTATCCTCGTTTAATGACTCAGACTTGAAAAGAGAATTTATTGAGTGGCTACCACTATGCCAATGTTGTAAAGTAGAGTGAACTGTTTTCCTGATTTCCATTATTTTCCCTTTCTTGTCTGTAACTTTTCCACTATTAGTCACAACCGTCTACTGGTGATATAACAACTTTAAATAGTTCAAATTGAAGGTATAACTGTTCCTCAGGATTCAGTTTGAACATTTACAGTGAAAGGACACAGGGCCCAGACACCTTGTACTATAAACTTCATGACAATATCTGAAGTCATCCCTTGCAATGAAAGTGAATTATCATTGTATCCAGGCTTTGACCCAACTCTTTGTCTTTGTCACTGAAATCTTTGAAGAATCATAAGGGGTTGTATGATTTTAGGCTTGCCTGTGTTTAATGATGAAATGATTAAGGATTTAGTACAGAGTCTAAAATAATATGTGGCATATGAAAGGTACAGTCCACTCCACGATGCTTTAGTATAACTTCTTGACACGGCATATTCATACTTCAAATCTTTCCTCATTTATTAATTAGCTCTTTCTGACTAATTTCATTATTCATTCTGACTTCAACTTTAATACCTATATGCTGTGACTAGTTTGACGCCTTATGGGAAGAGAAAGGCAGTGAAGGAAACTACCATTTCAAATTCAAAGATAGATCTGAGTGTCTTCTGATTATATATATGCATATATATATGTATATATATTTAGTACTGCCATAATATATGATATATGATATAATTCAATATATATTAGATATGCGCTTATGTGAATATGGCTCTTGTACACTTTTTGACCTGACTTTGGAACCATATTTTAGACTTTTTCAGTAATAGCATCCACTCTTTAAGTGGCTATCAGGTTTAACTAAAATCCTTTAAGCACATGGTAAAAGAAATATGTACATATTAGTTCTTATCATGATTTATAAAAGTTTCATCAAGTACTATCTAGGTGTTGTGGACACGAGCCTCTTTCACAAAGTTATTAAAGTGTCTGGAAAAGTTCTCTGTTTCAGTTTTTCATGTTTTCTGATTCTAATATTTCTGGCCTTTCTTCACTAAAAGATAGTGCCTTTTGTGTGAGGTATTTTCATCCATAAATAAATGAATTCATTAAGAGAGAACATCCTAACATGAGAATAAAGTCATGCAACTTTTTGTTTCATAAAGGATCTCTTAACTTAGTTTGTGAAAATGGAAATTGAATTTATTTATTTATTTATTTGTTTATTTATTTCACTTTATTCACTTTGTAGCCCCCTTCCTCGTCTCCTCCTAGTACTACCCACCCCCTTTCTTCTCCCCCTATGACCCTCCCCTAGTCCCCTGATAAAGGAGGTCCTCCTCCCCTTCTATCTGAACCTACCCTATCAGGTCTTATCAGGGTTGGCTGTATCATCTTTTTCTGTGTCCAGGCAAGGCTGTACCCTCCCCCCTCACAGGGGGAGGTGATCAAAGAGCTGGACACTGAGTTCATGTCAGAGACAGTCCTTGATCCCCTTACTAAGGAACCCACTTGGAAACTGAACAGCCTATGGGATTCCTCTAAGCAGGGGTGTCGGTCTTCTCCATGCATGGTCTTTGGTTGGAGTATAGGTACGACCCCCTGGACCCAGGAAATCCAGGTTTTTTGTTTTTGTTTTTAAATCAAAGAAACAATTTCACATAAAATATCATTTTGCTGTTTGCGTTGTTGAATACTTCAAGGCAAAACATATTCTTTGGTTGTTAAGCTTGAGTTTTACTTCCAACATGAGTTAAAATAGCTAAGTGGAATTTATTTAGAAGCAAAAGAGAAATTTCCTTAATCATGCCTCACTTTGCAATGACTCCAGAGGATGCCAATCCCAAAGGCATCAGGTCTAAATAAGGCTTAATATCTCCATGTAGTGAAGATGCAGGGAGCTTTCAAGTAGGAGGCAGTGCTGGGAACATGTGGTTCTCATCTTTTAATGCCTGCAGGAGGAACTTGAGAAATAGGGAACACACCTCAGAAAATAATATTTTTTGTGTTAGACTCTGTAGATAGGCCACTTCAAAGTCTACTGAACAATTCCACAACTGTGAAGGGTAATCACTGCAGATTGTAAAGGAGACGTTGGAAAAAAAAAAAAAGGAAAGAAAAAGCACATGGAAACAAGGGTTAAGATCATAGCTATAAGTGCATTTCACTTCTGTGACCAAAATGATGATTCCTTTTGGGGGGGATGTGGGGCTCATGTGTGAGTACATGTATGTGTGTGTGCATGTTTGCGGTGTGAGTATATCTCTCACCTAGACAAAAATAATTAAAAGGTAAACAATTAAAGGTGCTGTTATTGTTTCCATGTCAGTGTTGGAGCTATGGCTGCAGAGAACTTGAATTTCTCAGTTTGTTCAAAATCATTTAGGTATTTAGACACTGACCGGAATTCAAGTCCATACAGCCAATTCCTAAGTTTTGCTCCTGACCACCAGGAAAAACTCCCATTCCACTGCAGGTAAATGACGGTTGCCCAATGTGTGTGAAGTATGTCTACTCTGAAGCGTTCTCGTGTTCACATTTTTCTCGTGACTCCAAACAAAATTACTGGATGTTGTACAGCTCCTCAAGATAATAGTAAACTTTCCTTCACTCTGACAAAACCCGAGATAATTGACTTAATGGAGGGAAGGTTTCCTTGGGTTCGTAGTTTCTCATATGTGGTTGCTTGTTCCTTCAGCTTGGGGCTTGTGGCAGCACCACATATCCTAACAGGAGCATGTGGCAGAGGAAGCTGATTCCGGAGATGGTCAGGAAGCACAGAGAGCGTGGGAGGGGCAAGAGTCTCTACACCCCTTCAACTTATGCCTGTTTGCCCCAGTTTCTTCTCCTGAACACCCTCCCCTTTTAGGTGTGCACCATGGGTAGCTCTGTTGGCAACAGACCGTCCAGGCCTTAGGATACAGGCTTTCTGGGGGTACTTCTGCACCATGAAGTCAAGAATAAGATTATTGGTTCCTCTGAATTCTTGTCTATATGTATACATTATATGTCTATGTTCATGTCTGTATACGTGCGTGTACACATGTGTGCACTTATGAGTGTTGACCAGAGGGTGATGTTATGTGTCTTCTGTAATATCTTTACTTTCTCTTTCTGTGGTAGGGGTTTTCACAGAACTTGGGATTCAGCTATTTGGTAGGATTAGTTGACACCAAGCCCTAGTGATCCTCCCCTTTCTACCGCCCCTTGATTAGGAATTACAACTTGAGTCACATCCCTGGTAGGTCACGCATGTGGGTGCTGGAGCTCAAACTCAATGGCTCTTGCTTTGTGCTTTGCTTTACTCACTGAAACATCTCTCCCATCCTTTTATTGCTTAAGCTTTAATCCAGGCAGTTCCTATTGCATTGGGCCATAAAATCCTGTGGTAAAAATTGATTTAGAGGATTGGAGCTTCTATACATAAAAGTGGATATACATATTTCTTGCTATGGGGAGTGTTTCAGTGCAGATCCTACAGTGTTTGGGGTTGTTGTGTATGCATTGTTAATAGTAGTTTATGATTTATCAACAAGTACTAACACTGTTTAGTGTTCTTGGTGCTTGTCATAAGATATATCAGCCATTATCGTCATGGAAGATAGAACAATAAAGTCAGTAGTGGTGTGTCTAAGTCCTATATAACAAATTCCTATATGCTCAGTTTTGTAACATTCATTCTCAAAGTCCCAGGTGTTTATAGAAAGCTATCAGCTAATTTTAAAACAGGTAGAAATTCTGTACAAAAATATGTATCTGTGACCAAAATATAATAATATATATTTTTAATTATAATTATATTATAATAATATAATGATTCCTGCTGAAGAGGAGAAACCTTACTAAGGTTGGAGGTGCTGTTCAGATATGGAAGCACTACAAATGGAAACTGATATTGGGGACAGAATTGCTCTAAGTGATATTTTATAATCAGTTTAGTAATATTCTAAGTATCAGCCTTTCAGCAGCAAAAGTGACAGGTTTTCCCAGAAATGGTCCTTTCTAGAGTGCTCTCCAGTGAACTTTGAAGAAGCCTTGAATATTTGGTTTAGAGAATGACTTGAACAGTTTGGAGCCAATCATGCTGACAGCTGATATCCTTTGAATTCCCTTCAGCACCCAGAAGTTGGGACTGGCAAAAGTGTCCTCCCTACAATGTGATGAGCTTAGAAAAGCAGCCACAGGAAATCTTGAAAGGAAAAAACAGGTTGGGCACAGCCCCATAGGCTTCAGAAACATGGGAGACTGAAATGTTAGAAACCATCTAAAACACCTAGGAGAATAGATGGTATTCCATAGTGTGAAAAAAAAAAATGATGGTTCCCTTAAGTCTCCATGATTCCAGGAATACCTGGCAAACCCAAGGACTGACTGGTCATCATCGTTTTATTTTAATGTTGTTATCATTCAATCCTAAGGTGGTTCGTTTCCTCCCTCCACTTTCATATAACACAGTGTGAAATGATTCTACAATCTACATTCTATGAATCAGAGATTCCTGCATTTTCAAAATATAAAGAGGTGGAAAAGTGCATTCATTTGCCCACATTTATTAAATTTAAATTCTGACTCTTTAGTACTTTTTTCTTTTATTAATTACACTTTATTCACTTTGTATCCCCCCTTAAACTCCTCCCTCCTCTCCTCCCGATTCCACCCTCCCTCTCCCTTCTTCACGCATGCCCCTCCCCAAGTCCACTGATAGGGGAGGTCCTCCTCTCCTTCCTTCTGATCCTAGTCTATCAGGTCTCATCAGGAGTGGCTGCATTGTCATCTTCTGTGACCTGGTAAGGCTGCTCCCTCCTCAGGGGGAGGTGATCAAAGAGCAGGCCAATCAGTTCAGTCAGAGACAGTCCCTCTTCACATTACTAAGGAACCCACTTGGACACTGAACTGCCATTGCCCACATTTTTTTGTAGACTGTTTTTATTTGGATTATTTTTTTTTCATAAAATAAGAGGGGGAGGAATGTGTGTGTGTGTGTGTGTGTGTGTGTGTGTGTGTGTGTGTGTGTTAGGGAAGAGGACATCAGTAGTTTGGGAGGAAACCCGGTAGGTGGAATGGGAGAAGCTGTAAGAAGATTAGAAGGAAATTAAATAATTATATTTTATAAAATATGTTAATGTTTTTAAAAAATGGGAGTCAATTTTTCAGTTTTATAGTAAGCATTTTTAAAGCTGGAGATAGCTTTAAATAAAATTTACTTTAGAGAATATATTTTACTCTTTAAAAATCATTTCATTGTATTACGAAGGACAAATTGTTCATGTTATGTATTTTAGGTTATTGTTCACTTAATCTTTGGAACATAGTGTATGCATTCAGTTATAGCATTTCGTGTTTTGGGTTGGCAGGTTGGTGGCATTTCTCTCTAGTACTCAGGAGTGGCTGGTAGCTACCCCACTACCCACTAACATCTCATTTCTAAAGTTTCCTTTGATCAGCCCTAAGGAAAGCTTTCTAAGCAGGCAATGTGGAGTGGTACCTACTCTTGACAAGAGGACTGGGAATGAAGTCTACTTCTGGATCACGTGTTGCAGGGAGCTTCCAGACTAGGCCAACATGGTGGGGACCTGACTGTCCCAAATTCCTTATGTATCTCTCTTCCATTCTGTACAAGCTTTCTGCTTCTTTGAGAAAATATTTGAAAAAGAAACTTAAAAGAAAAAAAATTATTTTTAGCTCGTGGCTTTGGATGTTTCCCCTCTGTTTTTTTCTGGCTCAGCTGTTTCTCAGCTTTATGGTGAAACAGAGTATAATGGCTGGGAGCATGTGCAAGAAGATGCCGCCTGTTTCAGGCATGAAGCACGCACACACACACACACACACACACACACAGAGAGAAAGAGAGGAGACTAAGGAAAATATCTGCAACAAGGGCAAGCCCCCACTGACCACTCTCACCTTAGATGTACAGACTCCCAGCTGCTCATTAAGTTGTGAATCTATTCAGGGAGTCAGAGCCTCACAGTCAGTCACACCCTGTGTGACTCCACTGTGCAGTCTTGTAATTGGGGTTGTTTTCAAATCCCACCCACAACAAATCCTCTCTCTCACCCTGCTCCCATTTAGCCTGCCATGGTATTGGTGATGTTCCTCCTCCAGCCACTGAGAGCTGATGCGTAGCCAATCAGACTATGGCCAGAAAAGCATCCCTGGGTTTTACCGAATAAAGCTAGTTTTGTGCTTACATAAAAAGAGATCATCTTAGCAAACCGTGGTGTTCTCTTTGCACTGGGAAGTGACCATAGATCAGAGATAGCCAGGAAATCACAAATCAGATTTTGAGTAGTGATACACAGCTGAGTTGCATGTTGGTAGGTTTGCATGTCTCACTAGCTTTGTGAAGTTACACCAATTATTTAACTACTCCCTCCCCATCCTTACACAGTGCCTACTATAGGAAAGTAGATGCATTTGTATCAGTTTTGCTTGTCCTCGAGTTAAACTTTTGCTAGAATTAAACTATAGGATATTTTTCTTTGTCCTCAGTCATGGAACCTAAAACAATTCTCGACACATGGCAGACACTAATTCACCACATACTAAGTTAATTTATGAATGAATGGATTAGATAAAGACTTAGCTACAATAATATAGCCACTTGACGTGGATCTTTTTATAAGGTTCCCTTAAGTGTTTGACTCCCTTTATTAAGTCCTCGTATTACTATGGAACAGAAAGAACTCAAAAGCTGGCCCTTTACCCTCATGAATCCATTCAGGACTGGCAAGGAAGAACGTTCTCTGCTGCTGTCTCCCGATGCTCATGAAGCATCTCCTCTCTGTAGTCATGCCTTGGGTTCTTCTGAGTTCTTTTAGGATACTTTGTCTCTGAAATTTTCCCTCAAAGTTGTCTCTCATAACTAGGGCACTAAGTTTATTCAAATTTGCATACTTCATTGATATACTAAATACTTAAGGGGTTGGGAATAAGTTAGCAGACTGTTCAATTTTCTTTCCAATCAGGTGTTTATGTAGATCAAGCAAACTGCTTGCCCTCCATCTGCTGCTGGAGCTCCTAATGTTCTGCTAGTTAAGCACTCTGGCCTTAATGTACCAACTGTTGCCTAATTAAGACACTGTCTCTACAAAACAAGTGCATGTTTTCTTTTTGATTGAGTATATGATATGAAAGTAAATCTTCATGGATTCACTAAGTAGCCCCACAAGTGACCTCTGAAGGCCAGATCAACACAAATGGTAGACAACAATAATATTTACCTATAGTTACATATTTACGTATACGTTTATATGCATATGATTTGAGAGCATAAATACATTCTTATTATTGGGGAAGAGGTAGAACATTTTAAGACTACAGACAGTTTTCACAGTTGCCAAATACAAAAAAGGTAACAGGATACTTAGTTTACACTATGTATAAATACTATTTGTTAAATGTTTTATATATTTTTAAAAACTCATGTATGAAAACTAACTATTTTATTAAAATTATAGTATTTATATCAATTTCTGGATTACCAGTTCCAGTTTTTGTTTTACCTTTACATTTCTTAGATCAATCCTGACTATTTCACTTGTCAGTTTTGTTTCCTTCAAGCACGATTGTATTCAAAGTCTTTTACAGCATCTTCTATATATATGTGTATATCATGACATGCATGAATTCATAAACTGTGAAATATATCACTTTTGGGATTTTAGCTTAGCCAAATCCATTTATTGTTATTCAGGGTCCACCAGAAGAGCTTCAGTCATTCTTTTCCATGGCATGTTTCATCTCATCTCTCTGCTTGATATATATATATCAAGACCACAGTGTGGCTGTTAGGTGTGGAGAGGAAATGTTATTTTAAGATTATAATATTTGAGCCATGCATTTCTAAGCAACCTTTTAGAAGAGTTAAGATTTGTTTTGACCTTCTAGATGATGAAAACAAAAGCAGAAATAAGAAATCATATAATTCACAGTTTTCATCCAGAAATATCATGTCATTTCTTCGAGAGAAATAAAAGATTTCCTAATCTTAAGAAAATATTCTGAATCATATCTTCAGGTCCAAATGAGGTTAATGATGTCCTCAGTAACAGTCATGTAGGCTACTAAAGAATGGATGCTTCAGGAAAAATACATTGACAAAATCACTAGTGTAGTATTTCAGCATCATTCTTGTGTGATAATATTTGGTTCGGCTCAGATCACGCAAGGAGCCTGTGGTTTGCACGACTTCCTGGCTGGCTAGAAGAAATAGGCGCAGACATCGTTACAAATTCCACCCAAATAACCATGTGTATTTTTTTTTTTTTGCTTTGTTGATAGTTAAATCTAATTTCCTTTCTTCTGTTTATTCTAATTAGTGTGTGGACAGGTCCTTGGATTATTTTCAGTTCAGCCACAGCTATGAATCAAAGAGGTCAGTCAATGGAAATAATTCAATTAGATGCCAAAATAAACATGATGTAAGCACCCAGCCATCTGCTGCTTTGGGTTTATTGAGATATTAAGCCTTTGGAAAAACTGCTGTTTGGAACAAATCTTTGTAAATATTGCTTTTCTTACTGAGTTTTTGATTGATGTTCTGAAAGAAGAGGCCATCTTCCTAAGTGACCAAAACAACATCCTGGATAATTAAAACAGGGAACTCACATACATAAAAATCCACATAGTATGTAGTAAGATCATAGAACTGGTGATGTTTTGCCAGATTTTATGGTCCACATAATGCTTGGTTTTAGATTAACATCACCAAACAGCTACATAAAATTCTCTGTTACACACCCAGTGAAGCACTGATTTAGAATCAGTAGCTCTCGTGAATACTCCAGGATGAACTGGTCGCTGTTTGAGACAGGAGTTCACGGAGTCCCTGCCTGCCTTCAAACTTGTTACACAGAGGAGGGCCACCCACTACTGCCTTTACCTCTCAAGGATGAAACCACAGCCTGGCTTGACTCAGCGCAGGGAACCAAACTCAGGGCTCATCTGTAAGCTCATCACCTCAAGAACCTTACCAACTGAGTTACTTCCTAACTCCCCAGATTGAACTGAAGTGTCAAAATTATATATATATATATGTATTCTTTCTTTTTATTTTTCCTATTTATTTATTATTTAAAATTTATTCACTTTGTAGTCCAACTATAGCCCCCTCCCTGTCCCCTCCCAATTCCACCCTCACTCGTTCTTCTCCTCCCATGCCCCTCCCCAAGTCACTGATAGGGGAGGTCCTCCTCCCCTTTCACCTGACCCTAGCCTATCAGGTCTCATCAGGACTGTCTGCATTGTCTTCCTCTGTGGCCTGGTAAGGCTGTCCCCTGCCCCCCGCAGGGGGAGGTGATCAAAGAGCCAGCCACTGATCAAAACCAAGTTAATTTGATACATATCTTCTAAATATCACAATTCTGATTTTTGGAGTAGGTGGTTTTAAGCCAATCTTTCTGACAATGGCTAGTGAATAGGAGCTCATTACTGAGCTCATTCATAAGTCACTCATTTATCTAATGAGCACTTATTGTACAATACCAAGGGATATAACTGTGAGAAAATATTCCCAAGTTCCTGTCTTCATACAACTTATATTCTAGTGTAAGTGTACAGAAAAGATCTAGAGAAAATGATAAGCCATGGGAGAAAGAGATGAAGCAAAATAAAACAGACATTGATCTCTCTCTCTGTCTCTGTGTGTGTCTGTACTAATGCATATGTGAATGGATGTATATTTTGAAAACATAGATTCAAATGCATATTTGAATACAGAAGGATTTGTGACTAGCAAGGCTAACATACTGAATGACTGATATAAAAATGGGTATTCCTATACTTTAAATTTCCCACAAAAGGTGGGATGCAGCACTATGCGTGCCCATAATCAAAACCAAAAGTCAGGAGGCAGTGGCAGCCGAGAGTGATCGTGAGTGAGAGCTGTGTTCTTGCTTTGCAGAAAGGAATGAGTGCTTCGACTGATTAACAGCTTTGATAGCCCAGTAGATGAGACACACACGGAACTGTCCCTGGTTGTCTAACACCTGATTTAGCATGGTAGAAGTTGTTGATATAGGCTCTGGAATGGGTTGTGTGCATATTAAAGAGGTGTACATAAGCCAGAGGTTTATAGTCTCGGCAATTTGGGAAGGATGTTCCTTTAGGAACATCAAAACACAGAAAACAGCTGAGGATGTAGCTCAGTGGTACAGCACTTGTCTAGAAAATTGGTTTGATCTTCAAACTGCCAGAAAAAGGCAGAAAAATATACAGTAATAATAATGCTCTGGGGGGGGGGTGGAAGAAATTATATGTACAGAATGATATTTAGCTGAATGTCTAAAAAGGGAAGCCAGTATTATTGGGGTATGGTCAGTGTAGGAACAGGCTGAGAAAAGCTGGGGGGGGGGGAGTGTGCATCACACAGGTGCTAGGCTCTGCAGGGCTCTTGGCATTTGCTAGGGTGGGATGGGAGCCACCAGGGTATTTGAGCAGCTGAATGACAGGGTCTGGCTTATTCTTTTATAGAACCATTCTGGCTGTGCTGAGTACTAGCCATAAGTACAGGAGAGTGGCAGCAGGCACTTAGCTAAGAGCCTCTTCCTGCAACATGTCAGCCATGAGATTCAGTAGCCGGGGCCCAAGTGGTGCCAGGAAAGATTGTGAAACCCGACTGGATTGTGTATCTGTTTTAAAAAGCAGAACTTACAACATGTTTTGAAGGTTAGATGTGGGTGTATGTGAACTAGGGGAGAAACAGTGCTATCAGCCTGTGCATATCTTTTTACAAATAAGGAACAAGTACTCCCTCCGTCACCATGCTGTCTGGGAGATCAGCTGGGAGACACACCAGTTGGATTTCAACTTCCCACTTGAGCTTCTTAGCCAAGTGTACTTGGCAGTGGACAGAGGAAACAGCCATGTGTGGCCTGTCACCTGACAGGGCTTTTTCAGTTTCTTTTCTGCCACCCTACAGAGGGCTTTTACATTTTCCTTTCAGTTGTTTTTCTTATTAAGGAATAATATGGTGAACTGATCAATAATTAAAGGTCACCAGCTTCAAAAATTTATCATCATTTTTTCCCTCAGACATCTGTTTATTAAATTTTCTTCTTATTTTAAGGAGTGAGAGTTTTATTTTCCAGAGATCTAGGAGAAAAAAAATCTGGGCTTAAGTGCTAATGTGAAATATACATTATTCTTTCTGTCCAGTATCAACCGCCAGTAAATAATTTTCAAAAACTTGAAATTAAATCCATCTCTGTTCAGTAAGTCATCTTTGTCCAGGCTGTTGTTTTCTACATGCTATTTCTACCCTTGCTAATGCTATCTTTACCCTGTCTCCATTTCCATGGCACTCTAGTCAATAGCCAGAATCATTTACCTACGTGGAGAGAAATGAAGTTCTATGAATATTATCAGAGAAAGAAAACCAGAACTATGGATGGGATTCGTGATCTATGGTTTTTCCAACAAAAGAGTGAAATATAAATATCAGGAAGGAGTAGATGAAACATTAATTCAATCTCTAGACATACCTAGCACCACTAACTTTATTAGCTTTACTGAATGTGGCTTTAGCAGAAAGAATGTCACTTTTTAATAAAATATTTTCTATAGGAAAGTAGTAATGACTTTACATCCATGTTTTCCATTTTTTTACTTGTGTATCTATAAAAAGAATTTGAAAGCCACATCCTTCTACTCATTTTAAAGTTAATATGCACAATTTTCCTTTATAAGATTCAGTTCTATGCTTCAAAAGACATAAGTGCTGACTTTGATAATCTCTTTAATATAAACTAATAAAAATTTAAATATATTGTTCATATTTTCATGTGTATTTATTATATAAATGTATATAAATCTTACGATTAGTATTTCAGGCGGTATATCTTACTTTTAAAGTCAATCTTACTTTTAAAGTCAATAGTAATTTTTAATTACTATTAATCTTTGCATAATAATTTAATGCCTGAACAATCTTTGACTGATCAATTTATAATAGTTCTTGGCCTTAACATTGTATATAAATTGAAATAAAACACTAACAAAAATTTTTATAACAATATTTCCCAATATGTTTAATTATTTCTTTATATTGAGATAGTTTGTATTATAATTATCAGAAGCACCCAACAGTTCAAAATATCACCAGGGCATTCTATATTGTCATAAGCAGGTCTTAACTACAGAAGAAAAAAAATACAATTTTGTTTTATTTTATTTCTGAAGGGGGTGGATGATATGCAAATTAGAGGTCCAATCAGGGATGTTGTATCATGCTTAAGTGGATTACTCTTTTCATGGCAATGCATCAGAAAAACAAAATACTAAGAATCTGGTGGGTAAATTTCTTCTAGGAAGAGCAGGTATGAGGCAGTAAACATGAAGCTTTAGGATCTGGGCAGCAGATGTCTGTGTTTCCTTAATAATGACAATAACAATAAAAACAAAAACAGACAGAAAATAAAAGGGTTCATAGGCACCCACAGTACCCTTAATGGCATTGGGGTAATGTTTGAGAGCAAAAGCGTTTATTCTAGAAATGTTTTTCCAGTACACCTAATAGGATGCGTCACTGACTTAGCTACTGTGGTCATTATCCCCCAGGGAAGAAGAGTCCCACTCCAGAGACTCACAGCTGCACAGAAGTGCCTTGCTGTGTACATCTGACCCACATACATTGTCCCTTCCTCTCACCTCCCTATTCTAGGGACCCAGGCCCCTTTGTCACTTCTGCTGTAAGACCCAGATTAGTTATTTTCTCTAAAAAGCCAATACTAACCCCAGGCTGAATACCTACTTTATGTCTCTCTTTGGCCCAGCCTGCTTCTCCTGCTCAGCTGAGAAAACTAGAACTTTAACAGAGCTCCCAGTAACCGGCAGAAGGAGGGATGTCGAAGAGCAGAAAAGACACAGGATGGAAGGGCTTTTTAGGATCGTTTTTGCAAATGCTACCCAACCACCTTGGGTGTGCACACCCTGTAGAATCTCTTAAAGCAAAGCCAGGCCACGTCTAACACTTAGTTCATCTAATAAAAACTACATGACTGGAAACACAACGACAAAAAGAATACTCACAACTCAATTTGAAGAAGAGAGATATGGAGATACATGATTACTTGTCCAGGCACATTATACATGTGAAATCATTTATTCTTCTCAGCTCTCCTTCATTAAGGCTCCTGATATAATTGAGGTCTTGAAAATCTCTTAAAGTTCCATGTACTGAAGTCGTGGTGTCCTGGCTGTAAAAAGTAATGAAACCTTTAAGAGGTTTGGTGTAGGGGAAGGAAACTGGGTCATCCGGGCTTGTCATAGGAGTGCCTTCTATTCTTTATTATTGGCTTCCGTAAGACGGACAGGCTTTCCTGCTCACACACTTTCCCCATGCTATGTTCTGCTGACACAGAGAAAAGAATCAGAGCCAGATGCCCATCATCTGTAACTTCTGAAACTGTGAGCCAAAGGGAATCTTTGTTCTTATAAGTTGATTGCCTCAGGTATTTTGTCCCAGGCGTGGAAGGTTAATATGCTGTGAATACGATGCTGTCTGTAAACCTTTGCAATTACATTTTTAGGGAAGTGTTGCTGTAAATAGAGGGCAGCCAGCTCTCTCCCTACAAGTGAATGGACAACACACTCATCTTTTGCTGGGTGGTGTTAGAGTAAAACCATCAGTTTTTCATAGTTTTGACTTTCTGATCACCATAATACTTTCTGGTTATAATTTGACCATCAACATAACGTTCTCTTCAAGTAAATAAACATACTAATAGAGCATTGTTTAGAACTGTCCCTGTGGTGTCCACGATAAATTCACTGGTGCTCATGACACCCTTGTGTCATGAAGTCATAGCTGAAGTTACTATTTCACAGTTTAGTTTCTTTGAGGCGGAAGTGAAGTGCTGAGCTGGAGAGATGTCTTGGCGGTTAAGAACAATTATTGATGTCCCATAGGAACTGGTTTCATTACTTGTGCGCACATGATGACTCACAACTGTCTGTTACTCCAGTTCAGAGGAGATTCTGGCCTCTGCAGCACCCGGCACACATACGGTACACAGATATATGTACAGGCAAAATACCCTTACACACTAAAGAAGGAGTAAAAGAAGGTGAAGAGGAGGAGGGGGAGGGGATGGAGGGGAAGCACTGCAGATGTAAAAGAGATAGCTAGTTGCAGCAGAACTGAAACTGAATGAATTAACATGTGGCCATTTACAAACATGTATATACAAATTCCCAGGTACACACAGAAAAGATGAAGGAAGAGAAGAAAGCTCCTGTTTTTTTATTAGGTTCCAGTACATTAAGTTCAAATTAATTTTAAATCCTATAAAATAGTTCAATTTATTCAAGGATCTTTCACTTCAACAGTGTGTGATCCAAACACAAGTTAGAAGGGAGATTAATAAGTGTTTTATATGCCAGCAAATATTTTAAGAAAGTCACAAATCAAAGTTGACAACAGCTTGGCAATAGGTCAAGGAATGGCCAGATGGCTACGGTGAAATAGACTATGACCAGCAAATCTACGTTTTGTGACTCACTCTCTTATAATTAGTTTATTATTCATTCTTACATTCATGGACAGTTATTAATTGATTAGCAAATATTTCTGGGGCCAAACAATATTCAAAATTCTTGGTATTTCAAGAAAAATAAACTACAATTCCTGTTTTAGAAAGGCTTACTTTCACAGAGATACTTTCATACACATAAACCATGATAAGAATGATGCCAGTGATGACAGACTCTTCAGTAATGTTTCCCATGAGAAGGGCCTGTTTCTATGTGGCTGCTGTTCAAATCCCCACATACTATCTAGTGAATGTTTAAAGTGTTTCTAGGAGATTAATTAGTTGGTACAAGGTAGTACTACTTGTAGTGGTAGTTCTAATACCACCTATTTCAGGAAGCGTTGAACAAAAAGCATAAAATCAGTGTTACATCTGTTCACCATCCACATAACTCCAGTCACTGGATACTGTCACGTTGACCTTCAAACTGTGGAGTTTCAATGTTTTTGAAAGCAGAAAATCAGAGGTAAAGACATGAAAGGATGATTGGTGAATTGTACATACATGTGTACTGCTCAATAAATTTATTGATTTAATGTCAACTTCTCTCACGTTTGAAGATTAAGTCCTTATTCTCCAGGGAGTAGTAGAGTTCCTGATATTAAAACCCATGGATGCTTCCTTTTCATGCATACAGTTCCATAGTGATTGCATGTCTCTTGTTTTTTTTTTTTAAGTCATTCCTACATTACTTATAGTAACTAATCACAACCAATACAAATACTTTTCATATTGTACTGTTTAGAGAATAGTGACAAGGAGAGCAAAGTGTGCAGAGGGCGATGGTCTGTGTGAACGTGGCCACCTTAGGCATAGTCTGTAACCGCTTAACTGCTAAGCTGTCACGGATGCACTGAGCCGCAATAGGTACGAACTGTATGGTTTTCTTAATGGATTACTTCATTCAATCTGTGTAACAACCAGATGGAGTACTATTTTTATGTTCACTACACAGAAAAGGAAAATGTGTCTCTCAGAGATGTCTGTCATCCAGCATAGATGTGATAACTCTCTTTGCATCTTTAGTCACCTAAAACTTGAGAGTCACCATTTCTCAACTGAGACTCACAGGCAAACTTTGGGCAGAGCTCAGGGAGTCTTATGGAGGGCTTTTCTTACCATTCTAGAAAACATACAGTCTGTCTCAATCTCAGTTCATTAAAAAGCATTCATTAAGCATTCACCATTTCAGCATGGTTTGGACCATGATCAGGACTTAATAAATTGGTGTACTTATAATTATGAAGAGATAGATCTATGATATTCAGGGTTTGTTTCATGTAAGTCTCTGGCTTTGAGAGTTCTCCTGGCTGCATTACAAAATATTTCTCTGAAGCTGTTTCTTTCTTCTTTCTTTTAAGTCTATCTTCTTTGTGTCTAGTGTTAGTTTATTACTTGTGTCATTTTTGTTCGACTTAGGTTTTTTTTTTTTTTTTTTTTTTTTTTTTTTTTACCTCAAACTGATTCCACATGTTTCTTCCAATCACGGGCTCTCAATCCTTGCATGCTCAGCCTTGTAGCATTTCACTTGTTTGGTATTTTACTGAGACTTCAGGATGTGTGTACAGAGCCAAGACAGCTGAGATTCTCCATACTTTGTCTGAGTTTGCCTTCTGTTCCACCAGACAGCTCATTTCCATGACACATGATGGCAGAAATTCACAACATATCTTATTTTGCCTATTGTCTATAACTGCAGATTTTTAGCACGCTCATGACAACATCAGATTACACAGAGGAGAAGTAGCTAGTAGTATGTACCTATCATCCAGGCAAGCTGAGGCAAGAGAGTGAGTTTGAAGTCAGCTTGTGCTACATAGGATACACTAAGCTAGTTGGGGATATACACAGATATTTTCTCATAATTTCATGTGTAGATATAAGACAAGAAAAATTTCTAACAATCGTTTAATGTTTCAAGCATTTAGAAGGGGGAATGCTGGGTAATAAAGTATTACCAAAAGAATCATTTGAAGGATTCTTTATAGTAGACTCATATGTATGAGTGACTATTAATTGGTTTTGTCACTTTAGTTTAAGTTAGTTTTGGTTTGACACAAAGTTTTACTCTGTAATCTAGGCTAGTTTGGAATTTACTATGTATATATAGTCCAGGCTGCCCATGAACACATGACCACCTTCCTGTCCAAGTCTCCCAGATGTTGAGATGACAGGCATGGGTTATTATAACCAGTTCTATCTTTTATGCTACAATACTGGTCTTGAAAATGTTTCAGCTCCTCTTGGAAGTCATGGGATACACTCAGTAATGATGTTCTTCATTTGGCCTCCCATTCTCTATTATGAAAAAAAGCACAGAGCTCTGACTGCGGTTGTGCTGTGTGAGAAGAAACATGTTCCTAGAACCTAGCCACTGAAGCAAAAACAAACAAAACCCAACAACAAAAACAAAACAGGGCATCATATACTGCTGCAACATAGTTAAAACTCTGTTGCGCTGTTGGGTTCCAATGTGTTTGAAGAAAAGGTAGGCCTAATCAACAAATGGAGTTTTTCTAGAATTTTAAAATCCATTATTGTCTTCAACATAAAAGCTGCCACACAGAGCTGGGATGTGGCTTATTTGTAGAACACTTGCCTGCAACATGCAAGTACCTGGGTTTGATCCCAGCTCTGTCAAAACTCGTTTAAAAAGTCATCATCAATTCACATTAAGTTTTACATTTTTGTGCTACAAATTTCTTTTGAAATTTGGACATACATCTCTCCTAATGGTATTGCAAATACCATTAATCTTTAAAATATCAAACTCAGCCCTAGTGATGAAAAGAGGACACAGTTTTTCTTCGTTACATGTACATATTCAGCCTGGATTTCAATGGCTGTCTATTAAAATTCTACTGTTTGTGTTTTCTCATAGGAGTAAGAAAGGGATTCAGATAAAATGTGGTTCTGTTAGAGACTTCTAATTCTCCAAAGCTCTTCTCCTGCGCCATCAGCCTAGGAAACTCTTTTAATGGGTATTTAAAACCTTCTCATCTGAACAGATTACAATAGAACAAATTAAATGCTTACATCCTGCTTGGGCTTCTCCTGAATCGCTCATAAAATGCAACCGTGGAGAGCAGAGGAAAAGCAGAGCTTTTCTTTGACGTCTCTCCCCGCTCCCCCTGCCATGAGGGAAGAGCAGCCTTGCTAGGCCACAGAGGAGCCTATTGCAGCCAGTCCTGAAGATACCTGATAAGCTAGGGTCAGATGGAAGGAGAGGAGGTCCTTCCCTATCAGTGGACTTAGAGAGGGGCAGGGAGGAGATGAGGGAGGGAATGTGGGGTTGGGAGGGAATGAGGGAGCGGGCTACAGCTGGGATACAAAGTAAATAACCTGTGATTAATATAAAAAAATAAAAATTTAATTAATAATAAAAAAAGCAGAGCCTTGATCTCTGCTCCTGGCCCCCGTGGTGTGGCAGTGTGTATGGCCCCTCGCCCATGCTCTCCTGGTGATGGATGGAGAGCACACTGCACTTCTAGCTGGGCATGAATGGACTCATGAAGAGTTGCCCCTCTTCCACACATCTATCCAGTACAGCGATGAGGTCAGCTCCTTTAGATGGAGAAATTGAAGCCTTGTCCTCTCGTTCAGTCATTGGCTAACTTGTTACCTGCTCCTAAGATAGATGCTATGTATTATTATTATTGTCGGTGTTATTGTTATTATTATTATTGTTGTTGTTGTTGAAGGGTGAAGCAGCTCAGTTGCTGAGCCTAGACAGACTGCATGAGGCAATGCTGTTTGTATGTCATCCTGCGTTTTACAAGACAGGAGATCAGGCGATGAGAGATTAAGGGCCCTGTGTTGTAAGATACACAGCTGGCTTGTGGCAAATCCAAGAAGTCCCACTCTGCTGCCTTAGAAAGAACTTGAATAGCCTCTGTTGCAATAATGGAAAAACAACGGAGCATGTGGATCTTGTCCTCAGTCTGTGGTGAGAAATGCATGAGCAGGTATAGTTCAAGGTCACTGCATTTTCAGAAGGGCTCTAGAAGGAAGGCCACCAACATGAGGAATGAGTGTAAGAGATACTGAGAAGACTAATGTTTTTCCTGCCATGAAATCAAATACAAACTAATATATATAATATGTCATATATGATATAATATTATTTAATTTAAAAACATTTTGAGTTACCAGATATTTTTAAACAAAGCAGATAGAGGCTTGTCCTGGCATGGATTGGGGACCAAAATCATGTAAAAGGACAAAAAAAAAAAAAAAAAAACCCAAAACAACAAAACATGTCAGAGAATTCATAAATGTAGGTCTTGCTTTCCTGCACTCTTAATGTTTCAGCCAGGCTTCAGAAAGGGTAGTGTATTTATGGAATAAGTGGATCATTAGAACATTCTCCTAAAACAAATCCTGAAAGAACATATATAAGGTAGGCATTACTTTTAGTGGCAAAAACCATGCTAATGGGCACTTGTGAATAGTTGAAAAGCAAATCCATGTACACAGGATGTGGTGGTGCTTGTGGACACAGAGGCATCATTGTGTCACGTTGAATGTGCATTGCAGTATCTGAACTTTGTGTGAGCTGCTTCTCCTGGGAGACAGTCTGCTCAGAGACCAAACACTTTTGATTCCCTGGGATAGCAAATGACAAGTGCCACGTTCCTAATGTAAACTTCAAAGACTGACGTGGCCCATTATTAACATAGTTTTAATTGGACCATGCAGTGTGAGTACAAATTAAAGAGAAACAAAAATAATATAATGGTATAAATGAACCCCAATTACTTGTAACAGTGTCCTTTGAAAATTCCCTTTCACTCAATGTAATGTATAAGATTTTATCCAAAGTCGTGGAAAAAGAAGTCCAGACACTTTGGCTCTAATTGGCATTGCTTTTACATTTGTAGTGTTCTGTTCATTTTCATTTGCACAAAACCCTTATTAAGAAAGGACATTATCTTGCATGTAGGTACTTGCTGAAAGAATGCAGCTTGCTGACAGAGAATATTCTAAACTGCCAATCTCACTATGAGCCTGTTATAAAAACATCTGCAGCTTGGCAGAATTGGAACTGGCTAATAACAGTGACTAGAACTAATAGTTAATTGTTTTAAGGAAAGCAATTAACAAATTGAGCTTAATCTACTCAATTGATAAACAAGAAACAAACGAATTCAGAGAAAAGAAGTAGTGTGCATTGTCTCCACGAGTCATCTTTCTTTAAGGATGGTTTAATTCACGTTTGACTCATATTTGAGTCTGATAACAGTTTTGTTGTGTCTTAAGACTTAGTTGTTTTTGCCTTTCTCTCCTTCCTGTTACTAAACTGTTAAGACCCCCATTCTAATGAGGATATTGCCTACGTAGCCATGTCTAGTCTTCTGAATGCAAGATAAAAACATGCTAGCTACATCCTAATTCTAGCAAAGTTGTGTATGAAGTCAGAGGTGTCTTACAGCATGTAATTCCAGACTCTCTTTTGGGATTAATTTATGGCCTCCTTAACACAGCTACACTCAAATCCATTTTATTACATCTCCATGTAACAATCAGTACTTAAGCGCATACTGGTGTCTGCATTCCATTTTTATTGCTGAGGATTGACTCCAACCCCGCATCCTCATTCGTGACTTCCTCACTTTCAAACGAGACAATATCTTTGGTTGCCTCTACCCTCTGCTCTTCGCCAACACTGAGGTCTAACTTCTGTGGTTATCCATGGCTGGCTAGCATCTTGCTTTCCTCACAAATGGTACTCTATGCTTATTAAGGACTCTTGCCAAGTCTCTGTAGGCGTTGTGCTGTGTTCTGATCTTTAAAATCTCTTCTACAACACAAGTTTATATGCTTAATGGTTCAAAGGAACGAGCTTTCTTATATTAATTTTTATTCTCAATGTAGTGAATATTTGACTTACTTTCATGTACATGGGTTCTACATTTTGATATTCACTAGAAAATATCATTTCAGATGTTATATTTTTTAAAACTCATGATTTTTAAGTGTTAATTTGAGAAAATATGAACATAAGATACTAATGAAGCATTTAACAAAGTAAAAACTATATATAATTATATAGTTATTTCAGAGGATCACTTTCATCTCTGTTTCCTCATCACTAAAAATAGAGTCCCCCTCTTCTTCTGGTAAGTAAAGGTGCAGACTTACATACCTGAAAAGTATTCCCCCAAAATGTGTTTCTTCCTTTCACAGAGCGTAGTGTATAGCCTTGCCGACTATGCATCATTATGTCACAAAGCAAAGCATGCCATATGGACTTTACTAGAGTCTCCATTCCACATACAGGTTTCTTCTTTCTTGAGCTAGTGCTCCATCACGAAAAGGGCTAGTGGAATGACCCCGGACTGCTGATGTGGGCTGCAGCCAGTATAAAGCTGCAGCCAGCCAAGGAAGGAAAGGGGCTAAAATCTAGCCAGCATTCCACATGCCAAGCACAGTGCCCTAAGAGCAGTCCAGACAATGCATATTAAAGTCCCACACAGAGGACATCTGATTCTAATTTACACAAAGACACTTTGCAGGCTAGCAGAGTCCCTGGGGCTAGACTTATGCCACCTCGCTGTGGATTGAGGGACAGTTTGCCAGTGTGTTTAAAAACTTGTCATAACTTATCCTTTACGGGGCTGTTCCAGTAGGGCAGAGTTATAAGTGTGTTGGGATAGAGGCAATTAGACACACTTCAGTGATAGCTTTATTTACTTGCTGTTTGTTCAGGCTCTGGCGCTGGGGATCTGAGGAAGAAACCTGTATTAGGGGTAAAATCCTTTTGTGAGCCATCATTCAATTAGATTTGAGCTTCCTGGACTCCACCTGTATAGAAGTAGTCTGAGGAGGCCCCGCTGTGACCATTGCTGTTTGTGTTTTTTGCTAATAAAGTTTAGAATGGCTCCTGCCACATGTGTTTGATATTTTAATTGTGTTGAATGGGACACATTCAAGAACAATGAATAAACAGTTGGCACCTTGCTCAGAGATATGTGAGCATGTACGGGACCTCACTTGGGGACTTTTGTAACAAAAATACAGCTCAGTGATTCAAAACATAAAACATGTTTTTAAAGCTCCTAAAGTTGATGTAAAGTGCCAGAATTTCCCAGCTTGGACTGGCGTCAAGGCCACGAGAGCTCAGACACTGACTCATGGAACTATTTCCTTATTAACAGACATAGTACTTCACATATTTGAGGCTTGAAAAAAAAATGACTGGACCTGACCCTCTCCAATGCAAGCACTTTTTCACTTTTTTTTTTTTTTTTTTTTGAGAAATGCATGATTTCAAAGGAAATCTAGTCTGTCTACATTGTTTATTCTCAACTTATCCCCAATGCTCTTTGGCCAAGGCTGTCTTATGTCTAAGAAATCCCTTGAGTCATTTTAGAGTTGTTCAGTCTTTTATTTTCTAAGAGCAGGAAGTTACAGATTGTCAGTGGTAAGCAGAAAGTGTGCTGCTGAGCTCTAACTTTGCACAATTTCATGTGTTTCTGAAGAGATTCCTCGCAGTTACAGTCTACCCCCAAATATCATATAAGACTGAGAATTACTCTTAGATGCACTATCAAAAAAGGCTCACCCAGAACAATGAATTTATTTTACTTTGTTATTTTATTTTAGCAGTGTTTTTGTTTGCCTGTATGTCTATAAATCACATAAATGCAGTTCCCATGAAGGCCAGAAGAGGGTATCAGATATCTTGGGACTGGAATTACAGCTGGTTTTGAGCCAACATGTGGGTGCAGGGAATTGAATGTGGGTCTTCTAGAAGAGCAACCAGTGCTCTTGACTTCTGTGTCTTCTCTCTTTCTTTCATTATGACCCTAACCTGAACTTGCTCAGGAATGTACTACTTACCCGAGCCTGCTCAGAGATACGTGTTCAGTGATTAGCTTTCCTGGATGGACATGAAAAGGCTCCCTGGAGGAAATTCCCGTGCTTCCTGAGTGATAGCAGAATACTGTTTTGGAAAGAATCAAAGCTCTCTTATCTAACATATGTGGCTCAGAACACTGTCTCTACCCTTTTGTGTCATTTTCTTGAGTACTTCATTTGTCTCTGCAGTAAGGGATCTGTGAACCCATTGCACTTAGTTAGTTACAGGGAGTCAAGGTAAAGTATCTTTGGAAATTCCTGACAGTCTATAAATGAAATAAAACAACTCACAAAATTTCACGAAGGCGTGATCTTTGCTACCTCCTCTCTCTGTCTCTCTGTCTCTCTGTCTCTCTGTCTTGCTGTGCATGTCTTTCTCTATATGTGTGTGTATCTTTGTATGTATATAAGATAAATATAGAGCTGATTTCCTTATCAACTCTTCCTTTATCTATATAGGGTTCACATACAGGCTAGCAGTGATTTTGGCATACCTGATGGTTACAGATCCCCAGATTCTTTGGCAAGATACCATAATATTAGCCATTAATTCCTTTATCAATTTGCAGATGAAAGTATTACCAATGAAATTGGGAACAATCAGGCTAGGCAGCAGTGTGTCAGTGTTTAGAAAGTCCTTTACCCTGTCCTCTCAGAGATCATTTTTATAGTCTGTTACAAGAACTGTTTTTTGAAGGAAAATCTAAACTCCAGATCCTGTTGACTTCTGACAAGTATTGGAAATCTTCTGAAAATATGGCAAAATGATAGAAAAGATGGATATCTTTCTCCTTCCCTACTGAGTGGTAGACTTAGGAAAGGACATTCAATTGTTTGATTTGATCAGGGTTCTGTGTTTTTAAGGGATTAATTTTATTACTTTTATATTATGCTCTCCGTCTGCATGAGCTTACGTGTACTATAAGCATGCTGGGGCGTGCAGCAGCCAAAAGCGAGCATGCAAACCACCAGCACTTTTGAGCTGCAGGGTTCTTGATGCAGAGGGCTGTGGCTGCTATGTGGATGACCTCAGGTGTTCTGGACAAACAGCGAGTGCCCTTACCAGCTGAGCCACCTGCCCAGCAACTGGTTTCTGTCTTAATTTTTTGAAATGATATTGTTGCCCGTGTGTTTACCTGTGATACGGCGAAGAGTCGGAGCTCATGAATTTTACCATTGCTTTACTCGCTAGGTGACAAGAGAAATATTCTGGAGCCTACTTTATAGTCCGTTTGTAGAGACACAGTAATGGTTTGTTCCTATGACAGTACTTTGTATTTCTTGCCTTTCCATGGTTTTTGAGAGGTTGACAGAAAATGGATTCAAAATCAGGGCAGAGTTAAAGGTGTAAAAACTGTGGCTGTAAAAAAATCTAAGTCTTTGTCCCTGTTGACAACAGCACTGCTAACTCTGGTGGTGACACCAGCAAGCTGTATTTAACATCAAGGCACCAGAGAGGGTCAGCAGGCCCTACAGTAAAGGCTGCCAGACTTATTGCAACTCAGCTGGAACCATCAGGAGGTTGGAGCAAGGAAGCCTCTGCACACCAATGAATTTATAGGCTGGTGGTACATTGCAGAAGCCACACAGTTGTGTGTCAAGAGGGCTTTGGATGGACATACTGAGAGGCATGACAGATATGCTCAGAGTATGGAAGGTGATGAGCAATCTCTCATTTCAGTGAAGTCAGTGATAAAAGGCTTCTGATCTGTACTTTTTTGTTACCTTATGAGGTTGGTAAATGGCATTTACCTCCCTATCACTGAAAATAAAGTTTATGTGAGTATTTTTTTTCATTGAATTGTATGTCCAATTACATATTAATAAACAACTCAGCAGCTTGCTCAGGCACCACTTCCCCTACACACACACTTTTGAATGAAGGACTGCAATGGGAGTGCTTGGAGTCATGGATCAGTGAATCAGTCTTCCTGTTCAGTGTCTGCCCATTCCAACACAGGCTTTCCTCAGCATCTGCAAGGTGGTACTGAGCTGAGGAATATATTCATCCAACAGGGATGGCCTGCTGCTTCCCACCCGTGATCTGAGAAAGCGTGCAGCCTTTGAAGGATTTCTGAGTGGCTGTTCTGCTCCAGAGTCTATTAGCTGAACAATAAGCTCATTATACCTGTCTGATGTAAGCACAGGATGCCCTTGCTATCCACGTGGATGCACTTGGCAGCAGCACCAGGAAGTCAGTCAACTTGATATCTTAACTTTTCAATCAGGACACATGCAAACAAACAAACAAACAAAATGGGCATTTTGGGGAATGAAAAAACTGACACTAAATACAGTTTTGCCTGATTGCCATAACCCTGAGTACCAAACAACAGCTACTGGCACCACAGATCCATCAGTTTTGAAACTGTGACTCACAACCATCCTCAGGTGCAAAGTAAAGGCAAGCTTCAAAATAATGAGTTTTAGTCATGTTTAGCCAATGCTCCAGTTGACAATGCCCCTCTCCAAGCTTATTTTGATATAAATTACCAATCTATCCTGAGCAGGTGGTAGTTTTTTATTGTCTGTGGTATTATGTGTCTAGAAAATCACCTCAAACAGTAAAGGAGAAGGGGTTGTCTGCCTTCCACACCCATTAACAAACAGAAGTCTCCATGACCGCTCTACAAGGCTCATCGGCTGAAAAATGAAATAAGCTATTACTGAGGGGAAAATACTGATTGAATCACTTTCTCAAGATTCTAAGATGGGGAAAAATAGACCAATATACAGTTATTTTCCATCTGGTCCCTTTAAGCAGTAAGGAGTTGAGAAAATGAGAACTTCAAGGTCACTAGATCTACACTCATGGTTGCAAGAGAAGGGCTTTTAACCCTGGGTGAAGCTAGGGCAGGTTTATGCTGGGCATTGCACACTAATTTATGACTTGAGCTTTGAGTCCAGAGCTAGAAATGAGTGTTAGAATGGGATTAGGCTTTTTTTTTTTTTACAAATATTGCTTTTTATCATGCAAATAATCAATATTCATCACAAAATGTAGAGGAGAATGGGTTGCAAGCAGAAGAGTTAAGAGCACCCGTACCGCATTCTAACCTGGGCCTCCAGGGAGACTTTCCAAGGAGAGGACTCAGAGCTGCAGGCTTGGCTAGAGCTTAGCTCAGGAGACCTTGCTGCATTAGCGAGGCAGCAGTGTGGGTCCGTAGGTCTTTTTCTTTTGCAGAGAGAGCAGATGTTGGTAAAAGTATAGATGATGATATCTGTTATCATTTTAGAAAGAACAACTCTGCATAAGTTGGTGGTATATACAAGTAGAAGAGTTCTGAGTTTGAGGCCAACCTGAGCCACATTTCAGGACAGTATCTCAAACACAAAGGAACCAAAGGACCCATTTTCCAAAGGACATCAGTTTCTACCAGGTAACTCTAGTACAACTAGAATCACCTTGATACATAAAGAAATCTTGGGTTTTTATCTTGGAGAGGTATATAAGACAGTTTTCAGAATCTCCTTCTGTAAATGGGACAGTCACAATCTGTTTCAGCATGTGGATGTCTAAATAAACTGAAAAGAGACTAATTTTTAATTGAAATTCCTTTCACCTCCTCACAAGTGACTGACAACATTTTAACAGTAATTTAAAAACCAAAGCACATGTAGGTTGTTTTGAGAATCTGGCTATCACCAATAAAACTGCACATAGTTGAACAAATGTCCTTGTTGAATGGTGGGACATCTTTTGGGTATATGCTCAGGAGAGGGATAGCTGTATCTTGAGGTAGTGCTATGCCCAATTTTCTGAGAAAGCACCAGATTGATTTCCAAAGTGGTTGTACAAGGTTGTACTCCCATCAGCAACAGAGGAAGGTTACCCTTCCTCCACATCCTCTCTAGCATATGTTGTCACTTGAGTTTTTGATCTTAGCCATTCTGATGGGTGTAAGATGGAATCTCAGAGTCATTTGGATTTGCATTTCTCTGAGACTAAGGATAACAGCATTTCTTTAAGTGTTTCTCTGCCATTTGATATTCCTCTCTTGAGAATTCTATTTAGCTCTGTTCCCCATTTTTAATTGATTATTTGGTTTGTTGGTGTTTAATTTCTTGAATTCTTTATATATTCTGGATATCAGCCTTCTGTCAGATATCGGGTTGGTGAAGATCTTTTCCCAGGCTCCAGGTTGTCATTTTGTTTTGTTGATAGTGTCCTTTGCTTTACAGAAGCTTTTCAGTTTCATGAAGTCCCATTTGTTAATTGTTGATCTATGAGCCTGAGCTCTCAGTGTTGTGTTCAGGAAGTTTTCTCCTGTGTCAATGAGTTCAAGGCTCTTCCCCACTTTTGCTTTTAACAGATTTAGCGTGTCTTTTTTATGTTGAGGTCTTTGATCCAATTGTACTTTAACAGAAGAATAGATACAGAAATTGTTGCGCAATGGAATACTACTCAGCAATTAAAAACAAAGAAAACATGACATTTGCAGGCAAATGGATGGAGTTAGAAAAGATCATCCTGAGTGAGGTAACCCAGAAACAGAAAGACACTCATCGTAAATATTTACTTATAAGTAGATATTGACCTTATAATTTAGGATAACCATACTAAAATCTACACACCTAAAGAAGCTAAACAACAAGGAGGCCCCTAGGAATGAGAATTAAGGATGCTTAATTCTCATTCAACATTTTAACAGTAATTTAAAAATCAAAGCACAAGTAGGTTATTTTGAGAATCTGGCTATCACGAATAAAACTGCACATAGTTGCACACATGTCCTTGTTGAATGGTGGGACATCTTTTGGGTATATGCTCAGGAGAGGGATAGCCGCATCTTGAGGTTTGAGAATTAAGGATGAGGAATTAAGGATGCTTAATTCTCATTCTTCCTTGTTGTTTAATTCTCATTCAGAATGGCAAACAGGAGAGACTCCAGAAGTGGTGGGAGAAAGGGAGGAGGTTGGAAGCTTACCATAGATATCCTCTGAAAGGCTCCACCCAGCAGGGTTTGAAGGAGATGTAGAAACTCAGAGCCAAAAGTTGGGCAGAGCACAGGTAGTCTTATGGCAAAAGGGAGATACAGAAATACCTGGAGCAGACAGGAGCTCTATAGAAAGATCAAAAAAGCCAAAAAATCTGGGCCCATGGGGACCTGAACATATTGATGCACCAACTAAGGGCCATGCATGGAGAGGACCTAGAACCCCTGCTCAGATGTAGCTCATAGACAGCTCAGTCTCCATGTGAGTTCCTGAGTAAGGGGAGCAGGGCTGTCTCTGACATAAACTAGGTTGCCTGCTCTTTAATCACTTCCCTCTGGCAGTTTTGCCTTGCCAGACCATAGAGAAAGAGGATCCAGGCATTCCTGATGAGACTTTATAAACTAGGCTTAGATGGCAAGGGAGGAGGTCTTCCCCTTTCAGTGGACTAGGGGAAGGTGATGGGGAGGGGGAGAGGGAGGGTAGGATCAGGAGGAAATGAGAGAGGGGGCTACAGTTGTGATATGAAATGAATAAATTGTAAAAAATAAAAATTAAAAATTAAATAGCGATGATTAAGACAAAAAGGAAAGAAAATCTCCCCAAACCCAAGCAAGTAAACAAACAACAACAAAAAACCAAAGCATACTAAAGTGCATCTAGTCCTGATTCTTTCTGATTTTGAAACTATTTCTATACATACAGAAAGACAATTAAGATAAATTTTACTTTTTGTGGAGAAACAGAGGCTGTGCTTGCTTTCCATTGCTAAAACAAAATACTCAAGTTAACTAGGGAAAGGCATATGCTACCCACAGTTTGGAAAATCTAGTCCAGGATTGGTTGTTTTCATCGATTTGAAGTTTTAGTCAAGGATTAGGAAGGGTCCTAAAGAGTCAAAGGCACACCCTCCTATGACATAAGAACCCTCAGTAGGCTCCACTCTTAAAGCTCCAGCACTCTCCCATAAACAACCCCGTCATTAACAACGGACCTCAGGGTACATTGCAGAATCTAAGCAATGTTCATTATGGAGCTGAGTCAGGAGTTAAAAAATGCCACTACCGCTCATCCATTCAGATGTCAAGAGGCTTTCTGCAGGTGTACTGCTCTGAGATAGGAGACAAGAACACCTTATGCTATCACTCTGCTGTATTCATTTTATACTTGTGGCTCACTTCATATTCGTTTACTGGACATTGTAGATGGAACTGTGTTAGCAACTATTATTCTGAAATTCTTAGGTCAGGAGATGTTCCTAGGTTGCTGGTATTCTAGAGTGTTCAGGAGAATGTCTCCTTTGTCTGGAAGATGTAAGATTTGGAATCTGTACTCACTCTTCATTTCTTCTTCCCCCTTAGAACTTCATTTTCCATTTAAAAATTATATCTACAAAATTGCCTTAATGCCATTTTAATGTGAAAAAAATTACTTTTCTTAGACTTAAGTTTCACAATTCTAATTTGAAAGGTATTTTTATTATGAAGTGGACTGAAACCATTTTACAAAAAGGATAATATATTTTAGTCGAGACAGCAGAACTTTAGTAGCAAACATTCACTGCTTAACAGAAGGATAGGATCTTCCTGTTTTAAAAGAGCTACTGGGACTCTTTTCCACTTGAGCTCTCTGCAAACCACTAATAATGTCTTTAGCTCTGTGATGTTAGCGTAATTCATGGTTGTCAAGAGGAATATTTGCTGACTTAGTGGATATGTTGACTCTTATCAATGAAATGCAAAGAAGCTGGTATGTATCCTGAATTTTTATTTCAGGCGTACAGGGCCTGTTCCAAATACATAGTGAAAGTAGGGGAAAGTTCCCCTATGGTAAGCCAAGGTGAGCACTGATTTTGCAAAATGTGTTGGCTATGTTTGGAGGGATTGCTAAAAAAAGATAAAATTTAGGTGTTGTAGAAAGCAGAGGCAGAGATGGTCCTTGTGTTTGCTGAACAGAGTTAACTTTCCTTCTGTGAATGGTAAAAGCCAAGAGAAGGAGGCTGTCAGGCTAATTCACCTAACTGTGGTAAAGAGGAGTATAAATGCAGTATTTGACACAGGTTGCTGAGAGTAATTAGAGTCTTTCCGAATCAGTCTGAGACCCTTGTAATTCAAAGGATGTACCAGTACCTCACGCCTTCCTTTTTTAAAATTATTTTTATTTTTTATATTAATTGCAGTCTATTAACTTTGTATCCCAGCTGCAGCCCCTTCCCTCATTTCCTCCTAATTCCATCCTCCCTCCCTCTTCTCCTCCCATGCCCCTCCCCAAGTCCACTGATAGGGGAGGTCCTTCTCCCCTTCCATCTGGTCCTAGCTTATCAGGTCTCATCAGGACTGGCTGCATTGTCCTCCTTTGTAGCCTGGGAAGGCTGCTTCCCCTTCAGGGGGTGGGGGAAGGCTGGTCAAAGAGCCAGCCACTGAGTTCATGTCAGAGACAGTCCCTGTTCCCCTTACCAGGGTACCCACTTGGATACTGAGCTGCCGTGGGCTACACCTGAGCAGGCGTTCTAGGTTATATCCATGAATGGTCCTTGGTTGGAAAATCAGTCTCAGAAAAGATCCCTCTGCTCAGATATTTTAGTCTGATTGCTCTCCTTGTGAAGAGACATAACCTGTCTTCTCCAGGTCTTACTATCTCCCCCGTCTTTCATATGATTTCCTCACCTTCCTTTTCAACCTCTACATTCCTTCTACTCCTTTCTCTTTTGTAAAATTGTTGATTTGCCTGGCACCAAGAGTAGCTGTGGACCAAAGTGAATTGCATGACTGTCCTTTAGCTTTAGCCCAACAGCCCTTTTATAGGTGTGTTCCATCCTGCACTTAACTATTTGTAGATATTTTTTTAATATATATTTTTAAAGCTGCAATAGTCATTGTGAAATATAATTTCAGTGTGAATGTGAGCTTGTTGCTGAAAAGGTGTTCACAGCAAATGTATTTTGAAAACAGAAGAATTACTTTCTTATGCCAGGTTCTGGAACCGGCCCCTAGGCTTGCCCATCCATATTTGAGAGCTTCAAAAAGAGTAAGGTATGTTTTCAAAACACTGTCCACACTGAGTCTCACCAATTCATTCACCAGTTTATCACCCACCCTTCAAGAAGGCCAGCTAGTGTGCCCTGAAGAAAACTCAGGTCTTTGATTCCTCTTTTTGACTATTCTGCTGTGACCAGCACTTTTAGGGGTCTTCCAAATTCTGTGAATGAACTTTGGATATGGAATCATATACTGAAATTAATAAATTTCTGGAGTTTCAAAGATATAAAATTTTAATAAATACAGATTTTAAAAACATTCCTTCTCTCTTTCTCTCTCTGTATGCGTTTGTGTGTGTGCATGAGAGAAAGAGGGAGAGAGAGAGGGAGAGAGAGAGCACTTGTTTTTAGGTAAATAATGAAATTTTTTTCCAAAAAAAAAGAAACCCTTCCGACCTGGAGAACTTTCCTGGCTCAGCAAACAGAGACTGACATTGCATATGGAATGATTTTCAAATAGCTTATGTATCACAGCAGGTTCAGGTCAACATCCTTCTTCATTGCATCATGATGGCAGACTATTCATTATTTTTGCCAAAATAGTGACCACTATTTTGTGAATAAAGAGCTTTGGCAAAGTGTCAGCTTAAGTTTGATTGTTATTTTGCTCTGGGTTTATTTATATTACATTTCTTCCAATGGACCCTTGTGATTTTTCACTTTTCTATCTATTCCCTTATGCTCTTCTCCATCCTCTTTTGTCTTTTCTTTGGCATCATTTTCCATTTCTGATCTTGAACTTATGTTACCATCTAGTTTCCCACTCTATGTACAAAGACTGTTAAGTCAGCCAGCTGGAGTTATCAGTGTGACATTTCTGACAATGTTCCAAAACTCTTTCAACAAACATTAAACATCAACTTTCACAAGCTTGTTTTCACATCCTTCACTTAATTTTGGTGTATTTAGAATATAATTGGCATTGTGTAATTTTTCCTGCATTTTTCATTTTCTGCTTTAGGATTTAGTTTGCTTATGCACAGTGAGATAGATACCCACAGTGTGTGTTTTCTATGGTAGATAGCAAAAAACAGCTCTTTCTGTGAGCAGAATTTTAGGTCAGATGCAGTCTTTGATAGATTATCTTCATTTCTCCTATTGGAGGTTATACAGCATTGCAAAGCTCAAAGTTAAATTGTTATGGGAATAAAAATATTCTTTTCTAATTTGCTTCAATAAGAAACTTTCCAAAGCAAATATTCTGAACTCATTGGGCACCACTTAGGTAAGACATCACATCTGAGATATGCTAAATCAGGCACATGACATTGGGTCAAGCAGCTAGTGATGGGAAAAAGCTGAAGAATTTTATCATGTTCAGCTGCCTTTTGTGATTGTCTTCACTATATATATGTATATATATGTATACACACATACATATATGGCTTCCTTTTGTCAGAGATAAGCTACCTTATAGTTTAACAACAGATTTGAAGAAGAAGAAACTCTTTGAAACATAAAAAAAGAGTATAAAGTGGTGGGAAATTTTTACTGTACTTGGGTAGGCACATGCTGAGCTCCTGGCAGAGCTGCCTGGTATTTGTGAGATGGTAGATGAGGTCTTTTACTCGGGCATAGCTAAGGTTCTTTAGCTATGTGCAGCAAGCACCCTCTACACATACTTGGCAATGCTCTGATGTAAGCTTTCCTGTGCGACAACAACCTGACCTAAACTGTAAGCAAAGATAGCCATTTCTCACCACTGTGGGATGGAGGGGCTTGCAGTGCCCATTCAAGGCATCAACTTTGCTAGGAGTTTCATTGGTTAGTGGGTTATGAAACCAATGTATACCTCTCATTCCTGCTTGGGGTAGTTGGCTGAAAACAAAGTAGAGAACCAGGACAGCTTAGACATGCTTTCCATCCAAGGCAGTGCACAGCTAGTCTGCTTTCTAGACTGCTCTGTCTTAAACTCCCACAGTTCATAGAAGACCTGCCTGTCCTGTACCTATGTGAGGTCTTTATCCTGACCTAAATAATGACCCTGCTTGATTTGTGTTCCAGGAACATCACTTGTCTTTCTTTTCCCTTTTCCTCTTTATTTTTAAAACTATAATGCAATTACATTTCCCCCTTCCTTTTCCTTTCTTCTAACCCTTCCAACATTCTACTTTCTTTCTTCAAGTTACGCCCTCCTTTAAATAGATTGTTGCTACATGCTGATATATGGGTATTTCTAAATACAACCTGCTCAATGTGTGTACTGTTACTTGAATGCATGTTTTCAGAAGTGATCACTTGGTATTAGTGGTAAACAGTAGTTGTGCTTTCCTTTAGGGAAGACTATTTATCCTATTATCAGCATTTGATATTTCTTTTTTTTTAATTTTTATGTGATGTTTTTACATTTGCAAGTTCTTTATGATAAACTTTCAGTAAAAAATACAAAAGGAAATGACTCATACACATGTCAAATTTATTGACTCCTATGCCCCACAGAATTTCCATAACAAACCTGTTCTCAGTAATCTTCTAAAGCTGCGACTTTTCTTAAAACAAAAGAAGAAATATACCCCCCATTGCAGTGGATTAGTAAATTACAAAGCTCATTTTTACGTTCCATAAATCACTGGCTATCCACAAGTGAGGGTTAGCCCCTCTGGGTGCACTCATTCACTGCTAGGCCTGGTACCACCCATGAGTTCACCGATGGTAGAAGCACAGGTTGCCAGTGCTCTTTGGCAAGACTGAAAACTTGCTCAGACATTTCCCCAGCATCCAGGTGCTCCAGTGCATCATAATGGGTAGGAAGTTGGCTGACCGCTGGAGCTAGAGTTATACACGGTCCTGGCAGCCCACAGGTGGCGAAGTTTGAAGCTAAATGGATGCATCTCCAGTTTAGAAAGTTGCCATGCTGGAGCACAGCATAGGAGAAAGCTCAAGGCTTAAGAGCTCCAGTTCCTCTCATTCTATCCTAGAAAGAATCACGAACTGCAAGTCTCAGCCAGAGAGGTGCCCCAGGGAGCATGAGGAGCATGTCAGACAGCTACCTTTTCTTTTTACCCAGTGTGCATATCTAGTCGTTGCCTAGATTCTTAGCAAGGGAAGCTTATCTTTGCTTAGAGCATACAGGAATGATAAGCACGTATGATTGACCTGCCTACTATACTTTCAAGTAGAATAAATGATAATGTCAACAAAGAATGACCTTATTAAATACACAGAGCTCATAAACAGATGAGTCATACACAGCATTCAAAGAGAAGTGTGTTTAAGAACAATGAAGTTGCCACCCATCTCTCTATCAGTGCCAAAAAGAAATGAAAACACTAGTATAAAACAAGGAAAGTTTTGGTAAGAATCTCATACAATAAACAGGTCATCTTTGATGCTGTTTTTACCAACTGATATCTGTATTTATAACATCTGCATGTAATCAGAGAACTATAACATGGTCCTCCTTTGATGTTCAAAAAGAGAAAACTGAAATTATTTAATGGATTTTAGGTTGTTTTTTGAATCATCTCAGTATTGTTTATTTTATTGCTTCTTTACGTATTTATTTAGTGTAAAAGGGAGACAGAACATTCATGTGTGAGGTATGACTATGAAGGTCAGAGGGCATCTTGTAGGAGTCAATTCTGTTTTTTTACTATTTGGCTTCCTGGGATCACACTTGGTCATTAATCTTTGCACCAATAACCTTTACCCACTTAGCCATCTTGCAGGTTTAAAATTGTTTTAACATCATTTTTTAATTTTAATTTTTATTAATTACACTTTATTTACTTTATAGCCCCCATAAAACCTTTCCCTCCTCCCCTCCCAATCCCACCTTCCCTCCCTCTTCATGAATGACCCTCCCCAAGTCCACTGATAGGGGAGGTCTTCCTTTCCTTCCTTGTGACCCTAGTCTATCAGATCTTATCAGGAGTGGCTGCAGTGTCATCTTCTGTGGCCTGGTAAGGCTGCTCCCCCTCATGGGGAGGTGATCAAAGAGCAGGCCAATCAGTTCCTGTCAGAGACAGTCCCTGATCCCATTACTATGGAACCCACTTGGATACTGAACTGCCATGGGCTACATCTGTGCAGGGGTTCTAGGTTATCTCAATGCATGGTACTTGGTTGGAGTATGAGTCTCTGGAAAGACCCCTGTGCTCAGATTTTTTGGTTCTGTTGCTCTCCTTGTGGAGCTCCTGTCCTCTCTAGATCTTACTATTTCCCACTTCTTTCTTAAGATTCCATGCACTCTGCCCAACAGTTGGCCATAAGTCTCAGCATCTGCTTTGATAGTCTGGAGGGCAGAGCCTTTCAGAGGCCCTCTGCAGAAAGACACACGGTATATACTCACTCATATAGACGTAATATAGAATACACCTAGTAAAATCTGTACACCTAAAGAAACTAATCAAGAGGGAGGACTCTGGCTAAAATGTTCAAACTCAGTCCTGAAAGGCAAAGAGGATGAACATCAGAAGAAGAAGAAAACAGGAAATAAGTTAGTATCATTTTTATTGAGATATAATTTACTGGTACAAACAAGTACAAACCTTCATTGCAAGCTTGATAAAAATATCATAACAGCTCTGGTACCCAAGAAGTAATGTATGTTCTCCTTTCTCTTTTCTGATAACTATTCCATCTCTTCGTTTTCAAAGACCCTACTGTCCTCAATTCTAATTGATTTTGCCCATTTCATACCTTGCAGCATAGGTTGATAAATGTTTTCTGTAAGTACCAGATGGTAAAAGCATTGGGCTTTGGGGTCTAGACAGTGTCATGCAACTATTCAGTCCTTCCTTTGCTGTGGGAAATAGAACTCAGGAATATAAAAACAAATGGGTATGAGTGGTGCCAATAAAGCTTGGATGACAAAAAAACGAGCTGGTAGCCAGTTGTTGTCCACATGTCACAGTTTGCTAGTGTCTGCTTTAAAAAATGCCTAGCCATATGCTTGTGAGGTCTGTGTATTGCTGTGCTGTGGCTAGCTGAGACTGGCTCACTCCCAGTATGTGGACATGGCTTCCCGTCTCTCTATGGCACTCTTCTGACGGTAGTTGGATGTTGCCCATGGTGTACTATCTTTACTCTGGTAACTACTGTGAACTGTGCCAACCACCTCCTCCATTTCTCCGTTCATTTGCTGTGAAATGTGACAGAGGTGGGTCTAAGTACCAATAGGTCCAATGTTTCTGAAACTGTTTATTCATCTACAAGGGAGAAATGGAACTATTCTAAGATAATTCATATAGAATCCTTACCAATATGGCTAATTACAAACCGATTGATGATATTTGATTGTACTTAATATATGCTAACTAGTAACAGTTTATCTTAGCACTCTATGTGTGTGCTAATGTGTGCCAAGTTATACATACACACGAGTGTTTGTTCATATGGAAGGCAGAGGTTTGTATATCTACCATATTCAGTTGCTCTCCATTTTATTTTTGAAACAGTGCGTGTCATTAAAACTGGAGCTTACTGATTTGGTTAGACGGGCAGGCCCGCAGGCCCCAGAGATCTTGGTTTTATCTCTTCAGCAGAGATTACATCACCAGCTCCACGTAGCTGCATCGGGCTTTTTTTATATGGGTCCACAGTGATGAACTCAGCTGCTCATGCAGTTTAGGGACTAGCATGTCTTGCCAGACCCATCGTTGCACTTTCGCCTTCTCACTGGAGGTCCTCAGTGACCCAATACTGACATTTTCTGCCACATCCGCTTTCTGCTTCCTAATTGCTTTGTGATCTGGATCTGTCTGGCAGTGTTCTCCCACGTGAAGTTTTCTTTTCACCTTCTGCACCTTTAGTCCATCCACAGCTATCATCCAGACTTTCTTTTACAAAGTGGAATGTTCCTCAGTTGGAAGGACAGTGAAAGACTCCCCATGCACACAAATAAACTCCCGCCCTCTTTAGTGCTTGTAGGTGATCCTAACTGAGGCAAAAGACATGGAAAATGCTGGAAATGTGAGAAGGCCCCTCACTCTGAACTGAAATCTGGTTGAAACCTCTCATCAGCAAAGGCACAGGAGCGACAAGACAGCAGCCATTTGAAACACCTTTCTATTCCTGGCTTCAGTTTTCTGGGGATCTTACCATGAACCCAGTATTCAGGGAAAGGGTGTCTTATAAAATCAGTTTATAATTCTAGTGGCTTCTAGTTTACAATTTATCAGATTACAAATCTCTCCACAATATCTCTGGATATAAGAGTATTACTCATCTTTCTATCAAAAGAGAAAAATAATGTTTCTGAGCAACTTGAAAGATGTCAAAAGTATTTATACAGTTATGCTAGATCAATTGAATGTGACTCTCCTTTGGGGAGCCAAACTTGCTCTTGAATGTGTTTCACTCTCTGAGGAGCCCTTGCTTATGCTCTTGGATGTGTCCTGCCTTCTCCCCGGAGCACATTTTCTTGTCTCTGCTGCTTCATGCTTATGCTTATATTAAAACATCTTTAATGAAGCCACCAGCCTTGTTTCATCATCCTAGTTAATCCTGAAATTCTGGATCATCTTGAGTGAAGGTCTTTAAAGTTTAGGGGTGCTCCTCAGGTCACTGAAGGTGGAACTTTGTCTGTGTCCTTCCACACCTAACCCCACGTCATCATTTGCAGATTGTTCACAACTCTGCCATACTGTGAGAACATGTCACAACTCTGGCCTTGCTGAAGCTTGGTTGGGCACCTTCCCAGATTATCTTTACATTGGATTTTAGTGCAGTTCTTCTCTCTGATCCCCTGTGTGCACCAACATCCCCTTCATTTTTTTTTGTGGGTGTCAGAGTTTAATATAGTAACTGCCATAACTAGTTGTTTATGACTCTGTTTCTCCTTGATGCCAGTCCCATTAGGACACATTTTGTCTTGATATCACTTCTCCCTTCCGAACTTTTGTGATACACTCATAGGCTTATAGAATATACATCAGAAAAACAACAGAAAATAAATACAAAATAATTCACACTTAATTGCCATATATCACAAGAAAACCTACTATCAATATCAATAAATAACTTTTAAAAATTCTTTCTGATTGAGGAAGAATTGTTGGTCATTTTGGCTTATTAGAAAGAGACAGTAAGGGAAGCAATGGCCAGTCATTGCTAGCTACCCCATCTCCTGCACAAATTTGGCTTTCAATGAACTTATATGGTGTGACCTTGGCTTTGGATGATATCTATTGCCATTGTGACTTTAGGAAAAGGGTGATAATTACTAACTCATGTCTGTTCTCCAAGCCTTTATTTATTAAAACTCAAAATACTAGGTGGCATAATAGCAATGCTGGGCTTCTTGATATGAAAATCCATGTCCATATCTGAATCACTGCAGTGCATTATGTATAATAATTGTTGCTTATCTTTTGCTATGTAGCACAGCAGGAAGGTTGGTGGCTGTAACTAAAGCAAAAAGAGTTAAGTAGTTCCAGGGGACAGGAACCAGATTTATCACTGGCAAGCATCTCAGTTACTTGATATATAGAAAAGACGTTCGGAAAAGTAAATAGTTTTGCATGGCCTTCAAGTAAAACTTAAGTCATGGTCCTCTGCTGGGTAAGCAATAGGAAGTTAATGAAAGTTGATTATTGGGAGAGTGTTGTAATCAGAGGTCAGTCAGAGAAGATTAAACTGGCGGCCCTGAGTACAATAAAATGGACAGAAAGAAACAACTAGGTGTCCTGTGAAAAGACTGTTGAAATAGTTCAGAAAGCAATGGGGACCCTCAGTCAAGCAGTGGCAGTGAGGCTTCACAGCAAAGAGACTGGATATGAGAAGAGTACTGATAACCATTTTTTTGAACGTAGCATCCATGGTGTATGGTAACAAGAAAGTAATAGTCCTGGAACTGAAGAGTAGAATTATAAAGGATCATAAGGTTTCATAGAGAAGTGAGTGCAACATTCAAATGATAAAAAGATAAACACAGGGTAAACTCGCATAAATGACACAGTTAGCTAATTAATAGGCTTCAGTGCCTTTGCTGTCGTCTGTTCTTCTTATACATGAGATTAAACAGGCATTTCTCACATGACTTCCCATTATAAATTACTACGACAGTGATATTGGTAGTTGTTGGAGTCAGGTAAAAGGTTATTCTTTTTCTCCAAAAATGTAAGAAAATCTAGAGAAAACAGTATTATAAAAGAATGAAGCTTAGGGAGTCATGTCTACCAAGGAAAGAAAACTCTGATTGGAGTTTTCTCAGTGATGGCTACATTTCATCAAATTAGCATTTGGAGGCACAGTTATCCCCAGAGTACAAAGGAAGACAAATGTCATATAGTTCTATGTTTTGAATCCTTGCCATCATTAGAGTGAGGTTTTATATCTGAAAGAGTTCCAGAGGGCTGAGGCGTTTGCCTTCTCCCTTTGGGAAAAGGTTATGTGCTCCTGTGTAGGGATGAAAAATCAATGCAGTAGCTGAGTATGATCCAGTATTTTCTAGGTTCTAATAAGCTTTGTACTGGTCCAATGTGGCAGGAAACCAAAAAAAAAAAAAAAAAAAAAAAAAAAAAAAAGCATGGTTGTTATTGAAGGGACTATAGTTTGTAATATTTGAATAAAGTGTAAAAGCAGGGAATGGATTCTTTTGGTATAGCTGACATCTTCTATAATGTGTATGTTTGTGTAGATGCTGAAGATGGTTGCCCTAACAAATTCTAGTTCTAGAGACTTTCAGCAGCTGAAGATAATTTGGTGAGTAATACAGTCTTGCTAAGGAATTTGACAGGCAGAATCTTATCACTGAATAATCTAATTTACTAAAAATGGAAGATAGGAAGCTGATACAGTTTAATGGTATCTAATCCTGCACTCTGGGAGGATTTTACTACATTTGTTTATATAAAAGAACTTTGAACATCTTATATAATTTATACTAAGTTTCATAGAAGCCTATGCTCAATGAAAAATTTAATAACTGCTTAGAAGGGACATGTTTTAAATATATTTTAATGTATCCCTTTAAAATTATCCCTTTAAAAATATATCCGAATTTGGGCCAAAGTTCATTAAATAATAAAGTAATATTGTATTTGAATTTCTAAGACAAGGATTCTTTTGTTCTTTATTTTACTTGCGTATATAAAATTTTTTAGGTATTAAAGTTTGCTTGATTGTATAGAAACCCAATCATTTTCCTTTGATTGTATTAGATAAAGCCCCGACTCATTACTGTACCCACAATTACACATGGGCATGTAACTGAGGCAGACAGCTCAGAGCCCTTCCCCTTTGAGCTGAGAACTGTGGTACAGAATTGGAGTCAGGCAACAAGAGTGTCCAGTGAATACAAGTGCTGTTTGTTGCATTATTTGCCTTCTTGCTGATGTTTTATAAGATGCATACAGATACATACATACAGATGTATGTGTCGGGAGTGGGTGAGGAAGTAGCCAAGCTACACTTAAGTTCTTTAAATTTTTTTTATATTTAATCTTTATTTTGGATTTTTTCCACTCAGAAAATTTTAATAATGAATGTTAAAAATGTATTCATCTTACAAATTGTTCTGCAATCAAATATACAACAGCTTAAAAATATAACATATAGAAAACAAAGGCCAATGTGAAAAAATAGATTAAAATAACAGTACAGGTTTCACAGCTTTCTATGGCTCCATCTATGTCAGAGCTCTGGCTCCTTAGAATTGTTCCCTTAAAGTCCTGAACACTGATGTACTTTTTTACCATGGCTGCTGCTGCTGCTGCTGCTGATCTGCTTGGAAGATGCTAAAGATGCTTCTGTTTCTTCACAGGTTTGTTTTCTTTTCCTTTTTTTTAATGCTTTTGTTTTGTTTGTTTTCTGATTTGATCAACTTGCTTTTTCTTCCTTTTCTTTTTCTTTCTTTCTTTTTTTCCCCCAACATTGTGGTCAGAATCACTGTCCGAAGAGCTTGAAAAAAACAAGTTCCTTTGACTTAGGCATTGCTGTGCTCCTTCTGTCTAGCATCTTCTAGGTCTCCTACCTAGATGCAAGGTATCCAAGCCTTGATACCCTGAGTGTTGGGTTACAGGAATATTCCATCATGCACAGGGATATTATGCAGATTTTAAATCTGGAAATGCAAATCTCTGGCCACCAAGAAATTAAAGAACAGAGAAGGTTTCTAGAACTTTGCTAGCTTCCATTTTCTGGGCCCGGACATTTCAGAGAACCAGCTGCATTAGTGGAGAACCTTGCACCGTTCTCATAGGACCAACGTAGTTCCTAGGAGAGCATATTGCTCTCTTCTGCATGTAGCAAGTCTTCTTTCTGGTACTGTCCCACATTGTCATGGAGTCAGGTTACCCTCACTTCAGCCCAGCTATGTGAAGCCTCCAGCCAACAGAATTATGAGCCAAGGGAGCCTCTTCATTTATTTTTAACAAAGAACTCAACTGTATATATTTTGATATAACAACACAAAATGGACTAAAGTACCCATATTTATTTATAAAGCATTTTCACTAAAGAAAGGTGGCTTCTTGTTGTGGCTGTTAACATCACAAAGACTGAGCATTTCAGTCAAGTGTACTGGGGTTCATTGTCCCCTTCAAGTACCTTTTCTTTTTTCTTCACACTCCTGGGCTTACATTCCACTCACATGCATTCACTGTTCAGTTCAAACAAATTTTTGCATTTCGTGAATTATGTCCACTGATTTTACACACAAGCCTTTTGCGTTTATTCTGCTGTACTGTAAAATATAGAAGGAAACACAAACAAATTGATAATTAAACAACAACAAAAAATCTTTAGCCTTTAGTTTATAGCTTCCAAAGTGATTGAAGACTTTGGCACAAAGACAGTGGTTATTTATCTTGAACTCTGGGGAAGATTTAATAACTATCCACTGTTGCCATTTTGCAAGGATAGTAATTTTGTAGTAATTTTGCAGACATTTCCATCTTTTCCAAAGGCCAGACAAAGAAGGGGTTGACTCAAACTGAAATGTTAGGAGATGCCCCTGAAAAGAAACACACTATAGAGCTCGGCCAGCCTGTAAACATAGTAGAAAACAGGTTCTGAAAGACGGCATCATGTAGCCCATTCTGCTGTCTGAAAAAGCAAGACCCTTTTCTCTTTTTACTTACCCCTATTTGTGTGTGTGTGTGTGTGTGTGTGTGTGTGTGTGTGTGTGTGTGCTTTAACCTAATAATTCTCAGAATTCTATTGTGTGGTTGTATCATATAATTCGAAATTTTCTCTGAACGACTGGCAAATTCTGTCATTTCTATGCACTGTTTTCCAAAACCCAAAACCTTTAAACCTAATTAGGCTTTCCAAGGGTACTACCAAAAAATTGCTGGAACCAATTCTGTTCTAATTCAATGTATAACACAGATTTCACTCACAGTTGACTAGGTGTTAATTTAAAAAAAATTATAGGAAATGGAGTTCGTGAGATGGTTCAGCAGTTGGGAGCATTTTCTGCTCTTGCAGAGGACCCAGTTCAGTTCCCAGTGCCCACATGGTGGCTCACTCCAGTCCCTGGGAGCTGATGGTCTCTTATGACACCCACAATTGTTTATGTAAGTTTATGTAAGTGATTTTGAGTTTGGCTTCTTTTCCTTTCTGTAGAGGTTCAACTCACATTCATATCCTTGGTCCAGAATGTTTCAATATTAGCCTTTCTTTGCTATTTGCTTTCTTAACAGAGTATTTTCCATGTTTACAGAAGCCATGTAATGTGAGGCTTCTTTTTATTATAAGTAGCCACTTTATAACAACAGCTGCCAAAATGAAGCATTTCTCTGACATCCTCTGCAGCCTATATCAGATCGTAGGGGACTAATGTTGCAACTTCTAATGCGGAAGTCTTTGTCTTTACCATTTTTTTCTCTTAGAAACAAGGCAATGTGTTTGTCAGAATGAAAGTTATTTTAGGAACATCCACCAAGCGATTTCCACTTCATAGAATGCCTCAGCACACAGACAATGCCACATACCATTGGTGTAGCTTTAGTTTGTTGGTCAAACCTATTAACCCCAAACCACTGTGTTTTGTAATTTGTTAGACCAGACAAAGCTCCCTAAGACTCGGTCTCATTGTTGAAATCTTTTGCTCTTTCCCTTACATATAGTGTCAGCCATCAGAAAAACAAAAAACAAAACAAAACAAAACAAAACAAAACAAAAAAAACCTCTTAAGGGTAGGAAAAGCATTACCTTGTCCCTTTAGATGTATTAAACTCAAATGACTTCTCCTAAGAAATGATTTATTTCTATGACTTATTTGGCAAGTGGGCATTAATGACAGAGAGTTGTGTTTTCATTTGGAGGAGATCCGCTATGCCTGGTATAGGAACCCTCATTTTCCAATTTTGTTGGGGTGTCCCATTTTGTGCAATTAAAAGGATTTGATGTTTAATGTTTATTCTTAGTACCTTCCTCTGAGAAGTGTGGTCTGTGCTTCTAGTTTCTCATAGCTTCCATGCAGAGGCTATCACATAATAAATTTCATAGAGATGTAAAAACACAAGATCAGTACTAGCCTGGAGTGTTTTCATAAATCTAAATGAGTTTTATACAATTTCCAGTGTATGTAGAATTTTTCTGTAGAGATTTTATTATAATGGAGAACAGAGAAATCACTGGTTTGAGCCCAGTTAACCATCGTTTTCCATTGTCTCCATTATGTTAAAGAAAGGGAGATCACATCCATGTTAAAGAGTCAGTTTTCCCTCCAAGTTGCAGTCTAAAACCTGAGAATATAAAATAGTTCACATAGATAAGCCAGTTATGTATTAGATATGTATTCCTGGATTTTGAGCTCCTGGGATCAGTAACTTTTCATTGAAAACAGTGACAATGGTCAGCAGTAGATGGTGGACATAAAATGAACCCCATGGCATTTCCAGAAGTTGTTTGTCTCACAGTGCTCTATAAGGGTACTTTTTCATTTCTTTCTTTTTTTTCAACCTTACAGATTGTTCGCTTGTATATTATGTTTTTTGGTTTTGTGCTTTAATGGGATTTCTGTGTGTGTGAATGTGTACATATCTGCATATGTGTGTGTGTGTGTGTGTGTGTGTTTCTTGAGCCTTTTCTTTGACTCTTTTTCTTGTTTGTTTTGTCCTATTCTGTTTTGTTATTTTATTACATTGTATTTTATTATTAGATATTTAGATGCTTGCTTGGATCCTAAACGAGCAAGAGAAAGAAAGGATGTGGATATGAGTGTTAAAAAAGTGGGGAGGTTTTGAGGGAAAATAATAATCAAAATATGTTGTATGAAAAAATGATTTTCAATAAAAATAAATAAATCAAAACATGATAACAGTTTTCAGACTGCTGTAGGTTGTCATGAAGTTTATATTAATACCATTATCCAGATACACAGACACTGTGCTCCTTTTCTTGTTTGGATTCCCTTTGATTACTTAGTAACTGCAGCATGGAGTTCATTTTTGAGTAGCCTGTCATTCTGTCAATATATTTTGAAGTTAATAAGGGAGTCTGATGAACTAGTGTCTAAAACCCTGATACATTCATAGCAGACTGAAGTCGTGTCGTGGATCTGGTGATGAGAGACATCCCATCAGGCTGACTGTCAGTTTGTTCAGAAGTGGGCATCATAATGTCATCACTCCCCGGCGATCAGCTCTGATGAGGTCACAAATGACGTCTGAATTCAGTTCTCTTTGCCTTGGTCTTGTATTGTTTTCCCCCTGTAGCCTAAATAGAACAAACAATGACTTCAGCTTTGCAGTGCTGGTAAAGTCCCTGACTGTGAGCACTTTGAACTCTGACCTTTATTGTTTTCAGGTCACCAAGCCTGCTGCAGCTTCACAGTGTATCCCTGTCATCTTCTCTGTGTGTCACAATGATGCTCAACGATGCTCAGATGCTTAGATTAAATTCAGTTGTCTCTTGATAGCCATGAATTAACAGAGTGAAAACCCCCTATCTAACCCCAACAAACTCCATTTGGGCAATGCGACAAGACTTTCGATCTGCTCCAATCAGATATAAGGGATTTATATTATGCTGTTCCCCGTTGTGTTGAAAACATTTCCGCAAGACTGGAGATGTATTTTCAGAGCAGTGTCCAAATCCCTTGTTATAATTTGGGACAAGACCATGTGAGAAAACATGAATTCAAATTGGAGCCAATATTGTGCACTTCTGCTCATTAAGGATAAGAACGGATGAGATAAAATGCTTTCCATTTTGCAAAGAATGTCAACATTATCATGGATTGGTTGTGGCATATTAGGAAAATTTCTCCAGACAGTTAACTGAAACTGCCTTTGCCTAGCTGAATGCCCTGCCCAAACCTCCCACCCCCAATTAGTTGATCCTGCCCAAATAAGGAATGCCCTAAAATGTAAATCAAATGCTGATAGGCAGAAAGGAAGTCTTCATTGTTTAAAGTCTAAAATTTGTATTTATTAGTATCCAATCTTTTGACATATCCATATTTAATTTCCTGTGGTAAAATAATAGTATCACTCCCTTCCTCATTAAAAGCCTTGGCTATGCTGTGAATCATGGGTTTTGCAGAAGAAATTAGATTTGTTAATCAGAAATTTTGAGATGCAAAAATTAGCCATAATTAATCTGTTAGGCCCTGCATAATCTGAAGGATTCTTATAAATTAGGGAAAGAAGAAAGGGAGAGTCCAAAACACTGAAAGGTACTAGGCTGTTGGCTTTGAAGATGAGGAAGGAGGTCACAGATGAGGAATACAGATACCTTCAGGAAGCTGGAAAGATAAAGGAATGCAGTCCTAAAAAAAAAAAAAAAACAAACACCTTGATTTTAATTCAGTGAAACCCAGATTTCTCTTCTGCCCTCTAAAGCTATTTGCTAATAGGCCAGTGATGTTTCAGATGTTTGACTAGTGCACGCTGCCTTTGTCATTGGAGAATGGGATGCTGGCAGCCACTGTATGGTGCAGTAGTTCTGTAAACAGGCTGAGAGCCCAGGCTGTTGGCTCTGACTCCGAACCCCGATGTCCATGTGCACTCTCTGTCCTTGGATGAGTCATTTAATGTTTTCTGTGACGTGACCCCCTTCTACTCATTGAAACTTCACATAGTTTAACATTTTCTTTTACTAAAAATACACCTGCGCTTCATGCTGTGGCTGTAATTCTTGAAAGAAATACCTGTGTTATTGCTTCCAACTTTAATGCTGCTTCTTTCTTCTGTGTTCCCCTCAGAGTAACTAGTTTTTCTATTTTTGTGTGTGTGTGTGTGCACACTCATATGCATGCATGCATGTGTGTATCAGACACACATGCTTTTTGTAACTAGTTTGTGTTTTGCTTTTTGTGTAGTTATACATTATTGTTAGTGTCATCACTATTAATATTAAAATGTATTAACAAAATTTATAAATTTTAATCATATTTGATTTTTGCTTTATCACTCAAGGATTAAAAAATCCCATAGGAATATTATAGATGTTGTTCAATATCTGTAGAATCAAACTTAGCTTTTGACATGGTGGTATTTTATGTCAGCGAGCATACTATTCATTTTAATGGCCAAATGACATTGTGTTCCCAGTAAGTACTTACAAAGTGTTAAAGGATGAAATGATAAAATAAATTTAGTCTTCTGAAGCCATGAATCAAATTTGGACTAGCTGTTTCTATGTAATAATTCTTTGTTAAATCAATATTCAATGTTAGTATTTACAATGCTGTAAAAAGACTTGACACTCAGCATATCATGAAGAGACCATGAGGTTATGCTCAAAATTCAGTGACATGTGATCTTTTCTAACACCCCTGCTCTCTACTGATTAGATTTTTCATGTATCAAAGGGGAGAAAATGGAGAAATATGTTTTTTTAACTGAGCATGTAAAGCAAGGATTTGCAGAAGGAATTTTTTCTTTCTGTCTCAGGATCAAACCTAGTGCCTCCTGCATAGGCAGCTCTATCCCTGAGCCCCACTTACAGTCCATGAATACTTTTTATACCCTGTTTTACTTCATTCTCCAAGAGTCAATACTTGCTTTGACTCTTGGACACATTTCTTTTTGGGAGTCAGTTTTTCTCCACAAATACTGCTTATGGTTTCTTTGTAAAGCCATGGTTGGAGTTAGAAGAAAATGTTCTCCACTTAGTAATGATTTTAACCTCTCTACTCTAAACAATGCGGCACTGTCGAGGCCCCAGCTTTATTTCTTGAAATCTTTGTGCTTCAGGCAATATTAATACCCACCTCTTCCTTTTTATGCAGATGTTATTTACAATCATGGTGGCTGTTATTTCAGAAACTTTGCTTCTTAGACAGGGCTTTTTTTTTTTTATTATTATTATTTTTTTTTGGTCTTTTTTTTTTCTTTTTTTTATTTTATTTTATTTTTTTTTTATCAGTTACATTTTATTAACTCTGTATCCCAGCCGTGTCCCGATCCCTCATTCCCTCCCAGTCCCTCCCTCCCTCCCTCCCTCATCTCCACCGTGCCCCTTTCCAAGTCCACTGATGGGGGGGACCTCCTCCCCATTCATCTGATCCTGTTTTATCAGGTATCTTCAGGACTGGCTGCAAAGTCCTCCTCTGTGGCCTAACAGGACTGCTCCTCCCTTCGGGGGTGGGGAGACCAAAGAGCCAGTCATCGAGTTCCTGTTAGAAATAGTCCCTGTTCCCCTCACTTTGGGAAACCAATTGGTTACTGAGCTACCACAGGCTACATCTGAGTGGAGGTTCTAGGTTATATCCATACATGGTCCTTGGTTGAATGTCAGTCTCAGAAAAGACCCTGTGCCCAGATATATTTGGTCCTTGTGGAGCTCCTATCCTTTCCCCATCAGACTAACTCCCCTTCTTTCTTATGATTCCCTGTACTCTGCCAAAGGTTTGGTCATGAGTCTTTGCTTTGAAAACACTGCTAGTTAGAGTCTTTCAGATGCGCTCAGTAGACTCCTGTCATACGTTCAATGCACATCCCATCTGTCTTTCTAAACGAGGATTGATCATCTTACCCCATGTCCGCTCAATTGCTTATCTTTTTTAGGTGTATAGATTTCATTATGTTTATCATATCTTATAGGTCTATATAAGTGAGTATATCCCATGTTTGTCTTTCTCCTTCTGGGATATTTCACTCAGAATGATCTTTTCTAGATCCCACCATTTGCCTGCAAATTTCATGATTTCTTCCTTTTTGATTGCTGAGTACTATTCCATTGTATAAAAATACCACAATTTCTGTACCCATTCCACCGTTGATGGACATCTGGGTTGTTTCCAGGTTCTGGCTATTACAAATAGAGCTGCTATAAACATGGTTGAGCAAGTGTCCTTTTTGTGTACTTGAACAAACTTTGGGTATATACCTAGCAGTGGTATAGCTGGGTCTGGAGGAAGCACTATTCCTATTTGTCTTAGAAAGCGCCAGATAGCTTTCCAGAGTGGTTGTACCAGTTTACATTCCCACCAGCAGTGGAGCAGGGTTCCCCTTTCTCCACAACCTCTCCAGCATGTGTTATCGCTTGAGTTTTTCATCTTGGCCATTCTGATGGGTGTAAGGTGATATCTCAGGGTCGTTTTGATTTGCATTTCCCTGATGGCTAATGAGGATGAGCATTTCTTTAAGTGTTTTTCTGCCATTCGATATTCCTCTGTCGAGAATTCTGTTTAGCTCTGTTCCCCATTTTTTAATTGGATTACTTGGATTGCTGCTTTTCAGCTTCTTTAGTTCTTTGTATATACTGGATATTAGTCCTCTGTCAGATAAAGGGTTAGTGAAGATTCTTTCCCAATCTGTAGGCAGTCGTTTTGTTTTGATGACGGTATCCTTTGCTTTACAGAAACTTTTCAGTTTCATGAGGTCCCATTTATTGATTGTCGCTCTTAGAGCCTGTGCTGTTGGTGTTCTGTTCAGGAAGTTGTTAGACAGGGCTTTTAAAAGGACAAACCATCCCATTATTATTTGATAATTTATAATAAATCTAAGGCACATATATGTTCTGTAAGGTTGCTGATGATCCTAGATTATTATCCGAGCATTCTACTTGTCAAAGTACTAATTCTTTCAATGTCTGAGGGCTGAAGCTATTTGAAAACTTGACCTTTAATAGTCTCATGAGGGGAAAATCTGATATGCAGAGATGAAAGAATTAACATCTGCTCTGACATGAGCGGTTCTAGGGCTCGTCAGAGCAGAGGGATCTGCTCATCTTCTAGGATTAAATGCGGTCTTTGTATTGAAAACCTAAAACAATTAATACTCACAGTAGGGGGTAAATCAGAGAGGCACGATTCACCTCAATCGAAATGTGGTAAGTGAAGCTAACATTTCAGAGTGCTGTTGGGGATAAAGTGCCAGCAGTGATGCATCTGCTAGGACAGAAAGAAATACTCATTTCCCAACATGTGCAGAGACACTGTGTGACTGTTGAAATGAAAGCGGTAACTCAGCTTGATAGTGGGGAGCTCTCTTCAAGTGAGTGCACACCTCTTGGGATGGGGTAGCAGAGACAATTCTGCTTCTTCCAGGTACTGTGATGCAAAAAGGACAGCATACGTGTCTTGCTTGCGATAGTGAACGCTATATTTTGAAGTATGCTACCAGGCTGGGAGATGTCCCAGAAGGCAAAGTGCTCTCTGTGCAAGCACGAGGAGCTGAATTTGGCTCTCTGTAAAGCACAAGAAAGCTTGGTGCAGTGGATGTGTGTCTCTAACTCCAGTGTGGGAGCAGGTGCAAAACAGAAAGATTGCAGGGCTTGCTGGACTAACAGAAATGGTGAGTTCCAGGTTCTCTGAGAGACCTTGCCTCACCAGTTAAGATGGCAAGAGTTAGAGGAAGTCACTTTGACATTGCTTTCTAGCATCCATATTTACTCACACATGCACATACATGTACACACTACACACACACAGTGAAGTACACTGAGTCACAAGGGTATACTTATCCTTTCACACATACTCAATAGGCAGAGACGGTAGTGTAGCTCTAATTCTATAGCCCCAAGTCAAGTATTAATGTACTACACTCTGAACAAGAAGGTCACAAGGGCATGGTCAGAAACCTCTGAGTGTCTGAGACAAAACATACTTTTATCTTTGATGAAGTCGATAATCTCAGGCATTTTGTCACAGTAACAGCAGCCTAGCACAAATGTGTAAGCAAAGTATCTTCCTTTTTTCTTTCTTTTTTTTTAACTCTTAGTAATTACACTTTACTCATTTTTTTATCCCTCCATAAGCCCCACCTTCCTCTCCTCCCAATCCCCCTCTTCCCATTACTATGGAATCCACTTGGACACTGAACTGCCATGGGCTACTGAGGAGAGCTCAGATTCTCTGTGCCTGAGAATTCCAGAAAGAAAAATAACCAAGAAAGCTACAGTGTGTAAGGTGGGCTCTGCCTGCTCACAGAAGAGCAGGAATTGGAATCCAGTGCAGAAGGAAGGAGGCAGGCAAGAGGCATAAATAACCTGGCAAGACGGTGTCAGGTCTTGGCATGTAGAATGAGGGCTTTATGGTAAGGAGCTTAAGTGAGCTTGGAGCCTGGGTGGCCTCTGAGTGATATCAGAAGTCTTCACAGAAATCACTTCAGTCATAGAAAATCAAAATTGTACAAACCTGTTTGGAGATCTGCCATGGTAACTTCAAATATAAGCCTATGGATAAGAAAAAAAAAACAAAAAACAAAAAACAAACCACCAAGTTTGACTAAAAATAACACAGGACAACACATTTCCAACGTCTTGACTGCATTTAGAATTATCATGAATTTAACCCCTTCAATGTAGATATTTCTATAGCTATGCTGCGTTGTCTAAGCTCAAGTTACTATAGCAAAATCACACAGACTGGATTACTTACAAAACAGAGATATATTCTCAAAGTCCGGGAGATGGAAGTTTGCAATATGGTTGCCAACATGTTCCAGAGCTTGGGAGTGATAGCTCCTCGTGAGGAGTCAGTGGTCTTCCATTGTAGCCTTACACGCCAGAAATAAGCAGCGTTCTCTGAGAATCCTTTATAGACGCCATACTTGCACTTGCCTGCTCTCATGACCCTTTACCTTCCATAGCCCCATCTCATACCATCATTATGTTGGGATCAAGGATTCTACCTTATGTGTCCTGACGGGACACTTTCAGTCTACTACTTTTAATCTTGGAATAAACTTAGGAAAATCAATTCTAGGTGTTCAGGCTTCATAGACTTTCAAAATCCCAAACTAGAATGGTAGATGAAATACTACACTGGCATTTTCAGTACAAACCAGGAAACGGAATGTAGTGTCTCTTAAAGTTCACAAATACAGGGATTTAAAAAAAATTAAATTTATTTATTTTTTATTCATTACAGTTTATTCACTTTTAATCCTAACTGTAGCCCTCTCCTTCATTCCCTCCCAATTCCACTTGCCCTCCCTCTTCTCTCCCTATGCCCCTCCCCCAGTCCACTGATAGCAGAGGTCCTCCTCCCCTTCCATCTGATCCTAGTCTATCAGGTCTCATCAGGAGTGGGTGCATTGCCTTCCTTTTGTGGCCTGGTAAGGCTGCTCCCCAATCAGGGGGAGGTGATCAAGAGCCAGCCACTGAGTTCATGTCAGAGACAGCCCCTGTTCTCCTTACTAGGGAACCAACCTGGACACTGAGCTGCCATGGGCTACATCTGTGCAGGGCTTCTAGGTTATCTCCATGCATGGTTCTTGGTGGGAGTATCAGTCTCAGAAAAGACCCCTGTGGCCATATTTTTTGTTTCTGTTGCTCTCCTTGTTGAGCTCCTGTCCCCTCTAGGTCTTTCTATCCCCCCTTCTTTCATAAGGTTCCCTGCACTCTGCCCAAATATTATTAGTGAAAACAGCACACACACACACACACACACACACACACACACACAGATGATGTTACCGCATTGACATATTCACATTACTGGTTAATGGAGTATCATGCCAATCATACACAAATGATTTTTACTGTATCAGGACTTAAAAATACATATTTAAATTCTCCTTTCTGTCTTTGATGAAATTTTTTATGTATGCTTTCCCTGTGGCTCATAGTTATGTCCTGGCCAGTGGAAAAGACACTCATTTTGTGTGAAGTTATCATCAACACCAGAGTCTGATCCAGATAGAAGAATTTCTTTGTTGGAAACAGATGTGTCAAAATATTGAGTGGCCAAGAAATGTTACCTGGTCTGTGTGGACTCTTATGAGCAACTTCTGTTTAGATGATAGAATAAGTTATTTCTTAGGTTGACCTTTCTGGGAAATGCTGGTTTCCTAAGTTCCCCACAGAAGTGATGATAGTCAACTGCTTGAATTCATTCAACTGTAACTGAGTTAATTCTATATAGATTCCTCCCACAAGATCACAAAACCAAACCCAAACAGCTAAAATTAAACAACCGTTGGCTGCATAAAACTAATAGGAGGCAAAATGCAGGAAATTACATTTAGCAACCCCAGAGGCTACCACGTTCAATCAGAGCACGGCCTGCAAGGTTTTTTTCAGAGAATAAACAAAGACATGCTGAATGTACAAACATCTGGTCTGATTGCTTTGGTGAAAGAACTGCTTCAGCGTGCACTTATTAAAACTGGGTTTTCAGAGATGTTGGCTGTAGGGGAAGCCTGTAGAACTGACTAGTTGTTACATGCTTCATACTTTCTGGGGGCAGGGGGGGATCAAGACTGAGACATACAGGGTAAATATCAAGCAGTTAACTTGATAGTGTTGGAGATGAATGGGAGTCAGTAAAAGAAACTTTACATGTAAATTTGTATCTTATTCTTGATTGTATAACATGCGTGTGTTTATACAATTCAGATTTCTGAAATTTCTCTATATTTTTGATAAATACTTCCTGATATTATATTAACCATCTTCAGATATTATTTATATCACAGTTGAATTGAGACCGCGCCATAGAAAATAACTGGAGGAAAAGAACAAGGAAAATGGAACTACTTTGAGGATATTTTGAACACTCATGCCAGGGATGATGGTGATCTGAGCCAGCGTAGTGGGATGGAGGAGAGAGGAGGAGGTGCCTTTATGACTTATATTGGGGGCAGACCCAACAGAGCTCATCCAGGCATTGCCTGGCTATGCTTTTGAAAGTGTGAGTGTAAGTGTTTCGGTATGATTGCATATACCTTTGTTGGTTAAGGGAGAGTGTGTAGAGCCACTCACAAGACAGGATGGAAAGTCAAAGAAAAATTCTACTTTTGTTTAAAGAACAAGACAAAAATATAGGCATATCAAAAATATAAACTTTGTTTACAGTCTGAACAAAAGTTCCAACTTATTATGAATATTAGCATTCAAATAGACTCTCTGGATTTGACCTAACCTGAGAATATTGGAAGGGAAAATACTTCAAATTTCAATTTTAGAACTGTCAGTCATTTACCTTTTTTTTAAGACTTGAATTATTTTTCATAAAGGGACTTACGATTATCATGCTTTAAGTTATCTCCAAAGTAGTTTAAATTTTTAGTTATCATTATCCTTGATATTGGATGAAATCAGACTTATTTTTCTATAATTTCCATTGAAATATGATAGTGAATGTACTGTTTTGTTGACAGAATGATGATCTTCCTTGTATTGGTTTCTGTATTTTAGTTTCAAGGAGTCCAGAAAAGAAAGTGACAGCTTTCAACAGAGTGGGAAGGAGTGGAGTGTTGCATTTAAATCACGGCGAAAAACGTGTTTTGAATCTTGGGAAGTTTAGCAGCTTATAGCAAGTTAAACAAAGACAGCTGTATGTGAGAAAATAGATGGGTAAACCTAAGAACAGGCAGAAATTATGAGAAAATTAACAGGGTACTTGATTCAGCTGGAGTGACTATATAGGTTTATCTTTGAAAATAACAAAACATATTCTGTCTTGCAAATTACTGTTTTCCTTCTATCATCCCATGTAACATTACTTCCTGAAAATAAAATTTGTTTGTCTCTGGTGTTTGTCTGTCTCTCCTTTGTGTCTCTTTCTCTGTTTTTATCTCTACCATTCTTTCTGTAACTACTTATTAATCTATCTACCTATCTATCACCTACTTACCTACCTACCTATCTGCTAAGGATAGAATACGGGGCCTCAAATATTCTAGGTAAGTGCCACATAACTGATATATATTACAATCCGTTTTCTTTTTGAATTTTATTTTTAATTTCATGAAACAACAGAGTCTACTAAATTGGCCACGCTGGTTTTGCAATCCTTTTGCCTCGGGCCCTGGAGAGATAGAATTACACAGCTGCACCAGTGGGCCTGGCTCGTTCACTCCTTATTATACTTCGTTCCTGTCTCTCACTCTAAGCCGCTCTTCTGTTTTCGCTGGTGGCATCCAGAAAAGGGGACAAGGATGCAGTTTACATGCTGCCTTCAGCTGAAGGGCAATAGCATTTCAAACTTTAGTTTACTCATTGATAAAAGGCAACACATTGGTGCTCCCATTACTTGGAGAGTGACTGTGACATGATACCTAAAACCTCCACACAAGGTTTATTAATCACTAGGTGTCCTGTATTATTTTAATGAATAAATATACATTTTCTTGGTTCCTTAATAAAAATTTTGTCTAATTTTTCCCCACCCTTTACTAGGCTACTTTTTTTTGAAACCAAAGATTTTGCTTATTTTTCCATTTTAAAATAGCAGAAAACCTCAAAGAACACAAAACAAAAATAAAAACTATCAGTGACTTTTATGAGGACCCACTACTAACTGGGAGGGCAAGTACTTGAAAGAAAAGCTCTGAATTTAAAATAGTGTGAAATATTTCACTAATCACATCATTTCTATATTGATCACATGTTAAATATTTTTCTTTTTAGTTACTGAAAATATTTTTTTCAGACAATGCATTTTGGTCAGAGTGTGGCGTGTCACCCTCCCTGCAGGGAGGATCTTCTAGATCCTCACCACCTCCACACCCATCCACTGCCATCACGTTTTCTATCTCCTTAGAAAACAAACAGGAAAAGGAAACGAAAAAGGAAAAACAAAGCAATATAAAAACCCCAGAATTTAAATGAGAAAGATAAAGCAGGAGAAACACACATACCCATGCAGGAATACACATGCACAAACTAAATCCATAAAAACACGAAATTGGAGACCATAATACACAAACTGAGTACATTTACACAGACCAATATACTTATATACAAATACTGTAAAGTTTCATAAACTAAGTTTTACTGGTAAAATTGGAAAAAAAAATCTTAAACAAAACACTAGGAGAAAAAAAAAATCTCCCAAAAGATGCCATTGAGTTTGTTTTGTGTTGGCCATTGACCCTTGGGCTTGGGACCTGTCCCTAGGCGTAGTTTGTATTTCCGGGGAGTACTCTGTTGGAGAAAACTAATTATTTCTTTGCAAGTTTTTGTTAAGTAGAGAAAGCATCTTGGTTAGGGATGGGAGCTCATGCCCCTTCTCAATGCTGAGATTCCATCTCCTTTAGACCTGTGCAATCCCTATACATTTCTGCACAGTTTCTGTGAGTTTCTTTGTACATCAGCTCTGTTGTGTCTGAAAGACACTGGTGTCATCCATTTGGCTTTTACAGACTTTCTGCCTCCATTACTGCATAGTTGTCCTAACCCTGATGGGAAGGATTTGATGATTACACCCCTTTAGAACTGAGTGTTCTGAGGTCTCTCGCTCTCTACACATTGCCTACTTGTGGATCTTTGTATTTGTCCCAGTCTACTGCAGAAGGAATCTTCTTTGATGATGACTGAAAAAGACACTGATGTCTAGGTATACCTGCGTGTCATTAGAAGACATTTTATTGCTAGATTCCTTTAGCAGAACAATAATGTTTGGTTCACTCCTAGAACCCTGGTCTTGGTCACCAGAGCATTTCATGGGGTAAGCCTTAAATCCAATCAAAGGCTTGTTGATTGGTCCCACAACATTTATGCCTCAATTGCATTGACATATCATTCAGGCAGGGCAGCGTTGTAGATCACAAGACTTGTAACTGGGTTAGTGTTTATTCTTTTTTAGTAACATTCAGTATATCTTCCAGTACCATGACCACTAACTAGTCAGTAAGGGTGAAGGCTCAAATAACAAAGTAATTTGCCGTGTTCTTTTTTTTTTTCTTTCGTTCTTAATCTCTAAAAATTCCTGCTATAAAATCACAGTTCCACGTGTGGCTCTCATTTTACCTTTATTATGCCTTACTGCTCATGAATTTTAGTGCTAGTGCTGTTCATAAGATACTAGTTCTCATCTGGGCATGCTAGTGCATGCCTTTTATTCCACCACTCAGGGAAACAGATGCCCACCGATTCTTGTGAGTTCAAGTCCAGCCTGGTATACACATCGAGTCCAGCACAGCCAAGGCTACATAAAGAAACCGAAACCCTGCTGAATGAGAACATTTATCATATGTCTTTCGGTGTTTATGAAGCAGCCAAGGCTCTGAAAGAATTTTCTAATGCAATTTGCTCATTTGTAATGCAGATTCCCATTCAATGATTTAAATATTCTGTATTGTTATCTGGTACACAGAAATGTCTGCTTACTGTTATGCATCTTGCGTAGTTTATATCTTAAAGTTTCTAAGTTTCAAGGATCACGCTTGAAACCAGGCGCCTTTCCTGGAAAAGGTCTCTTTTAGTCCCTTCATTTTGTCTGTTTCTGTATGTATTTATTGTTTAAATTGGCTTCTCTTTTTTAGCTTCCTTGGAAGCATATACTGTTGACACTCCTTTTACAGAGAAGTGTTTAAAGCAATAAATTTCCCTGAGGACTAAATTAACTGCATTTTTCTTATGTCTAACATTTAAAATTTCCTTTCTCATTTCTTCATAGACCCTTATAAAATTTTACTTCCAAAGTATTTTCACATGTTCAAAAATATAGGCTTCATGATTTAATTTCCAAAATACTTGGTTGATTTTATCACCAACATAGAGGATATCCTGTTGAATGGCCCCGTATTTTCAATATATACTTGAAAACCATGTGTATATTCTATAGTGGGTGATGGTAGACTTTTTAAGTGCTGATTGCATTTACTTATTTAATAGTTTTGTGAGTTTTACCAGTTGAAAACAAATACTGAAGATGTGTAAGTGTGTCTGTATATGGTTCAAGGATTTCCATCCCTAATGCTGACATTTTTTTTCTTACAGTCATATACATTTGATCCTATTTTGCCTTTGGAATGAAATGCCTATTTGTCCATTATGCACTGACCCTATTTATTCTGCATTACATGTTGGGTCCTCATGCAACATTGGAATGTTGTATACTGTAGATTTTCCCAATCTCTGTCTTTTAATTTATCTACATCTTTGTATCTAACGTAAGTTCCAGTGGACATAGCATAATAGTTGATTATTTTTAAAAGACCAATCTGTTCTGCCCTTGTTTTTAAACTCATTTTAATTTGACGTTCCTTAAAGCTTCTCCCTTCAAATACCCCAACCCTAGCTAGGAGAGAGATGTTAGTATGGAGAGGGGACACAGACCTCTTTACTTCTCCTGGATGTTTAGGGCTGACACGAAATCTCCATCAACAGCAAACACAGCAAGCAGTCTCATCCAAGCCTTTGCACCACAAAATGTCTCTTTCCATATCTCCAACTGCCACAAGGTCCAACTCTAGTCTCTCCAAACTGCTGCATGCCACACTTTCCCTCTCTGGGCTCTCCTATTTATATCCATCAAAGTCCCAGACCACGCCCCTGTCCAGGCTGCACTAGGCTGGCCAATACCAGCTGGCAAAGACCACACCTTGCAGAAGGCAGTTATCAGTTGTGGAAAAACTAAAGCCCAAACTAAAATCCCACACCTGGGATAAAAGCAAAAACATATTTACATAACATAACTCCGTTATTAAAGAAACCAAAACTTCCATTACAAATATGCATATCTGCCTTATAATTCATTTTAGTAAGTACAGTTAAATTTAATAATTGGTAGACCTATAGTGAGCTTAAGTCTGCACTTTTGCTAATTTTCTCTGCCCCAATGCACTCTGTTTTATATGTTTCATTTAGATTCTCATCTGTTGCTCTTTTTCAGGGGCTGATTAATAACTTACCACATGCACTTATAGTGTGTCAAAGTCCACCATGAATGCATTGATGGACTGTGAAATCACTTTATGCATAAATGACGTCACTGCCTTGCCCCTTCTGCCTATTCTGGAGTAATTATCATAGATTTTTATATGTGAGTACATTATTATATTCATAGTATATTATTTTTGCCTTATATACATTGTTTTTGAGAGAAATTAATAGGAGAAAATATTCTTTAAACATTCATTCACATCTTTATTATTTCATGTGTTTTTTTTTTCCCATTCTCTCTGGTAGATTTGATTGTTATTTACCTAGTGTGATTTTTTTCCTATCTTCCTGCATCAAATTCTCTCAGATTTTTAAAGCCTGTTTTTACTTTGATTTAATTTTAGAGAAATATTTGTTTTACATTGATTATGACTTAGCATTCATGCTGATAATTTGTTCCACTTTCATCAATGGTATTGCCTAGTAGTAATGGTTCTAATGGTCCTAGTGTCTATTTAGAAATATTGTCAACTAAAGGTCTAAAACTTAAACAGGAATGAAAATGAGTGTCCATAGAAGTCAACCAATTCACTTAAGTTACTTAGAAAATGCTGTTGCAGAAAAATCACTATACTGGTAAAATATATATATATATATACATATATATATATATATATACACACATATATATATGTATATATATATATATTAAAGGGAAATCAGTCTGGCTCTTTCTCAGAAAATTATTAATAGTGCTACCTCAATATCCAGCTATACTGCTCCTAGGCATATATCCAAAATATGCTCAACCATAGAATAAGGACATTTGCTCAACCATGTTCATAGCAGCTCTATTCATAATAGCCAGAATCTGGAAGCAACCTAGATGTTCCTCAGTGGAGGAATGGATACAGAAATTGCGGTACATTTACACAATAGAATATTACTCAGCTATTAAAAACAAGGAAATCATGAAATTTGCAGGCAAATGGTGAGAACTAGAAAAGATCATCTGCAGTGAGGGAACCCAGAAACAGAAAGACACACATGGCATACACTCACTCATAAGTGGTTATTAGACATATAATATAGAATAAATATACTAAACTCTATGCTCCTAAAGAAGATAAACAACAAGAAAGACCCTAGGGAAGATGCTCAAGTGCCCTTCTGCCAGGACATTGGAAGCAGGAGAAAACAGGGAACGTGACAGGAGCCTACCACAGGTGGCCTCTGAGAGATTCTACTGATTGAGGTGTCCAGAGGTTAAGACTCATAGCCAAACTTTGGGCAGAATGCACAGAATTTATGAAAGATGGGGGAGATAGAAAGGCCTGGAGGGGACAGGAGCTCCAAATGGAGACCATCAGAGCCCCCCCCCCAAAAAAACCCTCAAAAACCAAAAACAAAACCAAACCAAAAAGAACCTGAGCCCAAGGGCCTTGAGGAAAATGATACCCAGCCAAGGACATGAATGGAGAGGACCTAAAACCCTGGCTCAGATGTAGCCCATAGACTCAGCCTTCAAATGGGTTCCCAAATAAGGAGAGCAGGGCCTGTCTCTGGCATGAACTCAGTGGCAGGGTCTCTGATCATCTCCCTCTGGGGAGTAGAGCCTAGCAAGGCCACAGAAGAAGACAACGCAGCCAGTCCTGATGAAACCTGATAGGCTAGAGTCAAATTGAAGGGGAGGAGGACCTCCCCTATAAGTGGACTAGGGGAGGAGCATAGGAGAAGAGGGAGGGAGGGTGGGATTGAGAGGAGATGGGGGGGAATAAATTGTAACAAATGATGACAATAAGAAGATGAATAAATAAAAATCAAATACAAAAATCCATCATTCAAACTCTCTTTGTGTATGTGTGTGAACAGAAAGAATATAATTGATGGAGTAAGAACCTCATATTAAAATATTTAGAACTTTAGGGTCTATCTAAGTTATATTTGATCCTGATTGCTATGGTAGGCTACCATTACTATAGCAGAGTACTGGAGACCATTATTCTTAAAAGAGGAAGTGTTTGTCTCTTAGTTTTGAGGGACTAGTTTTTGGCCATTTGTTCCAGTATTTTCAGTCCTGTGGAAAGATAGTGAATGTAGTGAAGTGGAGTTGCTGACTTCAAGAAATCCAGAGAAGAAAACGAAGCTGTGTGAGGGCAGGAGAGTGGGAGAGACAGAGACAGAAACAGACAGAGAGAGAATCCACATATCTCTTTCCAAGGACACTTCCTAGAACTGCTTCTACCTCTTAAAATATCCATTTCCTTTCAATACCATGCCCCCAACCCTTCTGACCCCGTTAGACCCCACAGCATGCTGTTAAGAAGACATTTATAGCACAACATTTGTTCAGATTTTGAATGGAAGCTCTCTGACAATATTTTGTTTTCCTCTCAAATTTGTACATATTTTTATTTGTGAACTATAGTTTAATTTTGAGAATTTTATACATGAATACTAAATAAATTCACGTTATTTCTCCCTCTCCCCTTTCCAATTAGCTTTCTCTCAAATTGATGACTTCTTCTTTAATTAGTATTTAATGTGTGTGTACTACTTTTTCCACTTAGTGTTGCTTATATCTTATATGTGTTTCTTTCATGTTGCTCATTCCCTATCACCCTTCATCTATAGCTGGGGCCTTGTGAGACTTTTCCCATCCAGTTTGGCATATCAGCTGGTGTTGTCATGCAGGTCTTCTTTAGGCAACTATATTTTTTGTTATTATAAGTTGATTCTGTATCCTGCTACTTTGCTGAAATTCTGACCATTCTAGTAGGCCTCTGGTAGAATTCCTGGGACTTCTTATGCATAACATTCTATGCTTTGCAAGTCAAAATTATTTGACTTCTCCTGCTCCTATTTGTGTAGTTTAATTCCCTTTTCTTAATTGATTTCCCGCCTCCAGAAGTGTAGTAAGCTATGGCTCAGTATGCCCCTTTCCCATGTTAAGGACTGTTTTGTTCTCAGTCAGCTGTATGGGTAGCCAACATTATACATTATGCATTAGGATTTACAATATCTCAGAAGTAGAGATGACAGAAATGTTCATACTTCATATTGAAATTAAGCATAGATCACTCTGCCCGACATCAAAAGGTCTTGAACACTTTTTCTTATCATAGTTCTTCATGGCATTTGAGATTATACAAGACCCTGTAATACAGATTCTGGGAGGATACTTGGCAAAATATCTGAAGAGCACTTTTGATGATTTTGGTGAAAGCGAAGATTAATGTGTTAAAGTTAAGCAGGTCAGGCTAATGTCAAAAAGTGAATTGGATTCTTGTTAGTTTGGAAGGCAGATGTGTTGTATCTTTCTCTACATATGGTGGTACTAACATATATACATGCAAACATGGCCAATTCATTATTGGGTGGAATAGAACAGAGCAATTAGAAACTTTTCCTGCCAAAATAATATCATCAGTTTTTTTAATGGTGTGAACATTTAATTATTGGTTCCCCAAGAGACTGAAAAGGCCCAAATTTGAAAGGTTTTCAAATTCCCCTGACTGCTCCCATCATGGCTGATGTCCTGTTACCAACTAACTAGTTCTCTCTGGGAATAGTGTTGGCAACTGAGGTATAAACAGCAAATTCTTAGGATAAGGGACAGTACTCCATGAGTTGCAGTTCTATTGATGCCAGCTGGTTGGTTTACAGGTGGATAAATACAGCAATATGAAGGAAGAAAGGGTGTCCAGGTTTTTACTATTTATGTTTTATATGAGCAAAAACAAAGTTATGGACTTGGATCTTTTTCCAACACTCTTACGGTACTTTAAACTGTTTCCTATCTTTCACCATTGTAAAAACAACTCCAACTGCAAAGGAGCAGCACACTAAAAAGAACTAAGAGCTGATTGCTCTGAGGAATGAGTATGCCATAGCTGAGTACTGTCCTCATTGCAGGGTCCCAGCTTCTGACTGGAACGCACGTTCTTCTGGCACAGTGCCACAAACCATCATGGTAGGCATCGGCCACCCACTGTGACGTTAGTTGTTGAATGCCACTGCAGGCTACTAGACCATGCACTGTGTGAGTGCAGTCCATACGTCTTCCTTCATCTCCAGGCCTTTTCAGACTGGTTAATACCTGGCTTCTTCTGTGAGTTCTTTGTCTCCCCAGAGTACATCTAAGGAAAGGACCTCATAGTTCGCTCTGTGATCAACCCTGGGCTTTGCAGCTTTTGTTCCTCATCTAACTTGGCTTCATTCTGCTCCCCTCGTTTCTTCACTTCTAAATTCTTAAAGCATAAAACAATAGGAAGCCTGCTTGCAAATCTCTCCCTCTGATACAATGTTTAATGTATAGGTTTTAAAAATTGCAGAGCAGCACTAGCTAATTTGCATTATTCAGAGCAATAAATGTCTCATAATTCAGTGGAAGGGACATTTAAACTAGATGGCCCCTGAGAACGTTAGACTTGTTAGCAGTCTTTTTACCACTTTGCAGCAAAACTCCTGACTTGGCTGTGATTCAAGTAGAAAAACTCTAAGACAGAGTGCAAGTTCCTCTGAGAAGGAATTAAACATCACAGATACCTGACAGTCTTTAGACTTCTGAATAATTGGCAGAGATTATTTGCTGCATTTTACTTTTACTGTTTTTTAACATTAGAAATAAATAGAGACTGTCTCTGACATGAACTCAGTCGGTGGCCCTTTGATCACCACCAGCTTAGGGAGACTGGCCTTTCTAGTCCACAGAGGAAGACAATGAACCCAGTCCTGATGAGACTTAATAGACTAGGGTCAGATGGAAGGGGAGGAGGACCTCCCCTATTAATGGACTCTGGGAGGGGCATTGGAGAAGAAGAGAGAGGAAGGGTGGGATTGGAAGGGGGCTACAGCTGGAATAAACTGTAATAAAAATAAAATTAAAATTAAAAAAAATGAAATAAATTCTTTCTCCTACCCTGACCACAATTTCTCCTACTTCCATGTTTTCCAGATCCCTACCCTCCACTTCCTCTCTTCCCCTGATCACTCCCCCTCAATTTCCTCTTCAGAACAGAGCAAACCTCCAAGAGATGAAAGCCAAACAGGATAAAAGAAGATACAATCAGACAATGCAAAAGCCCTCATATCCAGTCTGGAGAGGGCAACCAAGCAGGAAGAAAAGAGCCCCAAGAGCAGGCAAAAGAGTCAGAGATAGACCTGCTCACATGTTAGGAGTCCCACAAAAACCTCAGTCTAACAAGCCAAACATGTATGCACTTGGTGGAGACCTAGCGCAATGTAGAGAATGAGTTTTTGCTCCCTGGCAGCTGCCCAAAAGCTTTACTATCAACCTTTTGAATTGCACTTACTTGCTGATCCCATTATGTGTCATATGACCATCCTTAGAACAGACAATTCCCACTTGACACCTGCATCTGAAATACCAACAGACACATTGGCTTAGGGGAGACATAGCTGAGACTGCACAGCTGCTGCAATGTACAGCAAATTTCCTTGAGAAGCCGTTTTTCCTCGTTACGTGATTAAGTAACTGCGTCTGAATGCATTACTCTCATAGGTCAAGATGGCAAATGTCATGCCCCAGAACAACCATCCTTAACGCCATGCTTAGCTGCCCTAGTTTTTAAATAAAGTTCCTGATTTAATTATAACAGAGCAGCCCTCGGATGGATATGCAATGTCCCCCTTGTTAATGTGATCCTACTGTCTATTCTGGAGGACGTTCCTTTTAGCTGTTAGTAAAATGGGACAAGGATAACTTTAGTAATGTTCTTGAACTGAGTAAAAGTAGGATGGGCTATTATAGTCACATATTGCTCATCACAATTACACACTACAGGTGTACATGGTTATAGAGTGCTGGCACTAAAATGTCATTGAGCATGGCAATCTTTCTTATATATGTGTATGTGTATGTATATAGACATTTGACAGATACATGTCATAAAAGAAAAGTTATAGCACTAATAGAAGCTATTGTCAATTAACATGTGAAATTTGGTAAAATGAACTAATTTACTAAATTGTTTTGTCTTATGGATTTATCATGCATATTTGTGATTTGTTATTAAAAATTTCCATCTGTTTTAATCTTTTATTAAGTGGTTAAATAAAAACAAAGACCACTGCACAGAAGTTGGCCATGCTGGGTCTGATGCCCAGCCATGTTAAGGCTTGATTGGTCAGGTTGAAATGAACTTTCCTGTAACCATCCTTGTTCAACTGGAAGGTGCAGCCGGTTTATGTTAGAAAGATTCCTTGCTTTAAAGAAGTGATTATATATAAGAACCTTACAGGTCCACCGTTTTTAAAGTTCAGTGTCTTCCTGGGTAGGGCACGGTTAATGTAGGTCTTATTCAGTAAACTACAAAGGACTGTCAACATTTGGAGGATGCTAGTCCTTTGCATGAGTCATTTTCTTTTCCTCGTAAATCATGGCATTATATGTAGAAAGTTTCCAAGACAAAATCTTTCAGTGATAGAAATGATGTCCTATAAGCCTATTGATTACCAGCATCATGCAACAGGAAGTAGAAATCAGTGTCAGTCAAGTGAGCATGCTCAGGATGAGGCTGCCAATGTACAAATTGACAACAGCTGGCAAAAGTTCCCTGGAGGACTTGGCATCTGTAAGTAATCAGTTACTGGAGAAGTCCTGGTCAGACAAAAATTAGTTTCATTGATGATGACACTTTTAATAGCCCAAGGACCTCACAGCTTTATTTAATTAGAATCACAGTATCCAGTGTACACATAGCTGGTCACCTTTGACAATTGTTTGGTTCTCTGCTATTTTGTTAGTCTAAGCTGCAGCATACTATGTCTGTGTTTCTGAAAGTCAAGGGGATCATTAACACACAATGAAAGGCAAAATGGACTTATTTGTCAATATTGTGCCAGTGTTTTCTCTGGTTCTTTATTCACCCGTAACCAACCCTTAAGAAGAAATCAAATACATATGTTTTGGTTTCTATTCAGTGGAATTTAAATCCCACAAAAACCAAACTGTGGTTTGAACTGAAAACGCTCATTTTCAAAGTCTGTTACTAGCCTTACTGATATTTTATTGCAACACCATACTCTTCCTCTGAAATGGATACGGAAGTCAGCTTTAGAATATTCATAAGAGAGCTGCTGTTGACATTGTCCAAAATTAGTACTTTTTAAACCTAGAGTCTTTCATTTCAACGCTATTTAAAAACACGTGCCAAGAGGTAAGAATTTAGTGAAAGGTCTGTTCTATTATTTTGGAGAAAAAAATGAATAGCTCCAACTTTTCAGGCAAACCCTGGGGAAATTGCTGTGGATTCCTGTCAGCTAGTATAGTAAGATATTTTTCTTTCTGAATTTGCTTTGAGTAATTTGTCAGAAGAGCATTTGATTTCTTGAAACAGTGTGTTACTACATTTATAACAGTTAAGACTGTCCATAAAGCAGGATATAAATATAAAGGGAAACATCAAATGGTCTGAAATACCTTGTTTTGAAAAATTGATAGTGTACAAAGTCAAGGACAATAGACTGCATACAACTCAAAGGTTTATTCACCTACACTTGTTTTGTGCAAGGTAACATACAGGATTCCAGTGTGCAAGTGTGTTGCAAAAAAGAGGCTAAAATGTAATCTAGATTAAAAAAAAAAAACAGTAAGTGGAGTTGGTAGCATTAAATTTTGTTTCCATTGTACAACATGGCCTCTACTTCTTTCCATCTCCTCCACTGCAAGAGACATTTTATCTACACACGCTGTTTTGTTTCCTACTAGGCATTAATCTGTTCCTCTAAAACACCAAAAGCATTTTGCATTCTAAATTTGTCAAACCTTTGGCTGTGTCATATTATTTTATTTAAGTAATGAATGGCTGATGTATTGAGAATGGCTTTCTGGTCATGATTGTCCTCATGCATTTTAAGTATCAGCTGTCTAGTCACAATCATAATGATAAGCCAGGTCCTTCTTAAAGTTCCGGAGCAGTGAGTGTGGTGAAAGATGACAGTGACATTTTCAGCTCAACTCATAAGAGAGAAAGAGGAGCAAACAATAGTCAACGGATACCTTTGTGCGGTTTATCACTGGTATTAATGTTCTTTTGAGTATTTGTTTGTCTGTGCGATTGTGTGTGCGCAGAGAAGATATGTGTACACATGCATGTGGAGGTCAGAGGACAATTTGGTATTATTCCGTAGGTGCCATCCATGTTAGTTTGTGTGTGTGAGTGCATATGAGTGTGTGTGCACCTGTGTGCATAGGCATAGGCAGGTGTGTACATGAATGTGTGTGCAAAGGTGTATGTGTCCATGGGCTTATGTGCTGAAACGAGAGGAGGGTGTCAGAGGTCTCCCTCTATCCACTCTCTCATTCTCTTGACACAGAGTTCTTGCTGACCTGAAGCTTGCCAGGTTTTTTTTTTGTTTGTTTGTTTGTTTGTTTTTGGCTAAATTTGATGACCAGTGAATTCCATTAATCCTTAGTAATCCTCCTGTCTCCGTAACTCCATCGCTGGAGTTAGAGGTGCCCTGTTGATGTCCTGGACTTGTACATGTATTCTGAGCACTATAATGTTTGTAGAGCAAGCACTCTTACCCACTAAGCCACCTTCCCAGCTACCCGTCATCAAAGACAGAGGTACTGTCCTGGACTTTACCTGTTAGGCTAAGCTCCTTTGCTACTGAACCTTGGGGATTCTGCTGTCTCTGTCTCCCCAGGGCTGGGATTGCAAGTGCACACCACCATGCCAGAACTTTTTTTTTTTTATGTAGGTTCTGGGGACTGAACTTAGGTTCTTGAAAACTCAGCTTCTTATCTGAATTTAAGCCTTTGTGGTGTGTGTGTGTGTGTGTGTGTGTGTGTGTGTGTGTGTGTATCATTTGATTTCCTCCTGACCTGTCTGAATTCATAGGCTTTGCTAAATCTGAAGCATGTGGAGTAAATTGACTCCCATTCAGCCAGTTAAAAAAACTGCTTCATAATTACTAGAGTGTAGTGGCATTTTCCTGTGGATTTTATAAACTGTTGTTAAAAGTGTATGATTCATGCATAGTACAATAACTTGTGGTCATGTTATTTAAGAGAAATTGTTGAGTTATACCAATTCATCGTTCTTCTGTATACTCTGTTAGTTAGCTATTAGATGTTTTCCATTAAACTATTATAGAGTGTGAGGAACCATGAGCTGATGTTTTTATATACTAATCATTATTGAAGAGTGAGTTTCCAAGAGATGAAAGTCACTGGCTAAACCTTAACTTCACAACGAATTGCATATGTAGGTCTGTTCACTGATCTCAGTTTCTTGTTATGAGGGAGAAGTTGCAGAGACCCTGGGTTGTTCAGTATTTTATCTTGTCCAGCAATATTGTTACACACTCAACCACATAAAAAAAAGAAATAGAAGGGCGTGTAATAAGGTCTAACAGACAAAGGTGCTCCTCATCAAGCTGGAAGGACTGAGGCCTCTCTGCATCCTACCCAGTGGAAGGAAAGAACCAACTGATGCAAACTGTCTTCCTCCTTTCACAGCTTTGTATCCTGAAACACCCAACTCCCCAATTAAATATAAAAATAATTAAACATAATGAAGTTTCAAAGTAAATTGGAGGGTTAAATGAGAGTGCTGTGGTCTCCTAGGCAAAAGAGATCAGATGAGTATCCTAGTGATCAGGTGGCCAGGATAGGGACAGCAGGTCTTGTCCTCACCTAGGAAGTTTGGGAAGAAAAATGAACACATCAGTATAGGAAATGCACTGGGAGTTGCAACAGTCAGGGGTTTGTTAAGGAACCCCATGTTGTCCTGGACTTAGTCTCGTCACATGTTTTTCCACTTTTCCACATCCTGACAGACATTATTCAGATTTTAGGTAGTGATGTGTCTTTTACTGAGATCGTAACAAGTTGACTCAGCCCATCAGAGACGATTTGATTACATTGATGTAAACCAGGATGTTAATTGCCATGACAAGGAAGAAAATGTGCTTGTGAATGTTTAATCAAGCTTGGGCATCCTGACCTGGGACCTAAGGAACAGAGCGGCTGAAAGCAGACATGCTAAGTCTAGGGAGTGATGTGAAGGGACATTGAGGGAGGAATCTTTGATAATTTCACAGAGTGTTGGGACACAGTTCTTTTTAGCTACAAGGTTTGCATTCTGAACTGAGACATCAATTATTACTGCCTTGATTATCAGAATCAGTCTCACCACTTATCCTCTGGAACATACTGGTCAGACCACAACATTAGCAAGATGTGTCTAGCAGCAGTGACAAGAATGAAGAGATTAAGGAAAAAAATAGATGCAGAGGCAGAGTTAAGCTGTTACAATGGAGGGACATCACAGAGGCTGAAACTTCAATTTTGCACGAGTTATGGTAGTGCACTAGCATCTAATTGATCAATTAAAGAATCTAAACAACTTAAGTCATCTAGATGCTTTCAACCATGCATGAAGCTATATATTTTAAAACACTGTCTACACACAGAGACTAACCAAATTTAGAGAGAAATATATTAAAAATTGTACAAACTGGTAGTATTGTTTTAAGTTTCATTACCTTTGTGTGATGAGAAATGCATGGGCTCGTTCAGTCCATAGATAAAGATTTAGAATTCTATTTAGAACTATAACGAATTAAATGAGTTAAATGAATTAAATGAGTCTGAATTTTAATTTTTCTACATCATTCATGTTAAAGTATCTCTGTGGAAATCTTATTTGCAGTCAGTGGAGACATTGTATTATCTGACATCTTCTAGGAACTGAGAGTTTACATCTTCAGAGAGAAGTGGTATCGATGCTCCTTCGTTTACTGCCAATATAAGAATAATGCTATCCTTCTCTTTGTTGTGGTTTCTGGTAAGAAGAAAACTACTTTTTCAAGCTTCAGCCTCCCAATTTCTAAATGGAATTTTTTTCTTTTTTTTTTCATGTTTTTAAATATTAGTTATAGTTTATTAACTTTGTATCCCAGCTGTATCCCCCTCCCTCATTCCCTCCCAATCCCACCCTCCCTCCCTCATCTCCTCCTTGCCCCTTTCCAAGTCCACTGATAGGGTAGGACCTCCTCCCCTTTCATCTGACCCTAGCTTATCAGGTTATCTTCAGGCCTGGCTGCAAAGTCCTCCTCTGTGGCCTAGCAGGGCTGCTCCTCCCTTGGGGGGGGGGGGGGAAGGTCAAGGAGCCTGCCATTGAGTTCATGTCAGAAATAGTTCCTGTTCCCCTTGCTAGGTTGGATACTGAGCTACCATAGGCTACATCCAAGCAGAGGTTCTAGGTTATATCCATACATGGTCCTTGGTTGGAGATACAGTCTCACAAAAGACAATTGCTTTTATCACCTACACTTAGGAAGCGAAAATACTTGGAAAACTCCTCTTGAATGATCCAATTGAGTCAGAGGCAAAGGGCTCACATTTGCCTTTAGGAAAAATAACTGTTTGACTGGTACAATGGGAAAAATAAAGTCCAATAGTGGGATTTCCCTTTGCTAAAAAATAACCAGTTAGAGAGGAAGTGGTTCAGGAATGGTGACCCTTCAGCCATAAAGGCAGAGGACAAGCATTAATAAGCACTGTCTGGTGGAAGCCCTATCATTACGGCGCCTGAGCTCCCAGGGAGAACACGATATGGTCTTCTCTATCCTCATTCAGAATAGCCACAAGAGAATGAATGAAAAAGGCTAAAAAGCAGCAGAAACAGCCTACAGAAGCAAAAGATAATTAAAATAGAACGCTCCCTCCCCACTCAAGTCAATTCTCAAGGTAAAACTGGAATCATCCCATTTACCTTTGATGAACTTGTAAAATGTGACAGTCAGGATATTTTACATTTAATTGCCCAGATTTTTAATATCAGACTTTTGGCATCTTAAGTGCAAGAAAGTAGGATGGATGAAGACTAGCAAGGGTTGATGTTCTGGAAAGTACAAGGAGAGTTCTTTTAAACTGTTTGCATGCCTCATGTCTGAGGAGAAATAGGTAACTGGATGATTTTACACATAGTGCCACAATCCTCAAGGAAATCAGCTTAATGCTCACTCTCCATTGTTCCACAAGATGGAAATTGTCAGCTCCTGAACCAGCTAGTGGTTTGTGTGGCTGGGACAGGGCTGTCAGCCAGTCTGTGGGCTTAAATGTTGGCAGAAAGCAGCATTAACTCGGAAATATGAAGTCACAGAAAGGCCATGTTTCACAAACTCATGCTCAGACCTTCCCTGACTCTGAGTGAAAAGAAAAATAGTCTTGGTGCTCACTGCATCAGGAAGTAACGTCGCAGCAAACCTGTCTGTGTGAGAACGTATTTTATAAGGAGTGTAGCCAGAAACAGAAAAGAGTGTGGTTAGGGGACTTCGTACAAGATCGTTTGGAAAGGGAACAATAATACTTCCACATAAAACAAAACATGAACATTAAAAAAAAAATAGATTTAAATTCTGGTGTTTGGTAAATAGTCAAAGATGTAGAGAGGTGAATAATTACAATGACTCACTATTAGCTATGGAGATTCTAAGAAGTGAACAAATTCATAGAGTATCTTTTTTTTTCTTTTTCATTTTAAATTTATTATTTTTTTTATTAATTACAGTTCATTCACTTTGTATCCCAACTGTAGCCCTCTCTCTTGTCCCCTCCCAAACCTACCCACGCTGGTTCCCAGTCCACTGATAGACGAGGTCCTCCTCCCCTTCCATCAGATACTACTCTATCAGTTCTCATCAGGAGTGGCTGCATTATCTTCCTCTGTGGTCTGGTAAGGCTGCACCACTTACCCCTTCAGGAGGAGGTGATCAAAGAGCAGGCCACTAAGTTCATGTCAGAGACAGTTCCTGTTCCCATTACTAGGGAACCCACTTGGACACTGAGCTGCCATGGGCTACATCTTTGCAGGCATTCTAGGTATTTCCATGAATGGTCCTTGGTTTGAGTATCAGTCTCAAAAAAGATCCCTGTGCCCAGATTTTTTTTTAAATTTTTATTTTATTTTTAATTTTTATTTATATTTTTGCTCTCCTTATAGAGCTCCTGTCCCCTCCAGTCTTTCTATCACCCCCTTCTTTCATTAGATTCCCTGCACTCTGCCCAAAATTTGGCTATGAGTCTCAGCAGCTGCTTTGATACCCCATCAGGAAGAGTCTTTCAGAGGCCCTCTGCAGTATGCTCCTGTCTTGTTCCTTGTTTTTTCCCTCTTCTGATATCCATCCCATTTGCCTTTCTGAATGAGGATTCATCATCTTACCCAGGGTCCTCCTTCTTAATTAGCTTCTTTAGGGATACAGATTTTAGTATGATTACCCTATATTATATGTCTAATATCCACTTATAGTTGAGTATATACCATGTGTGTCTTTCTGCTTCTGGGTTACCTCACTCAGGATGATCTTTTCTAGGTCCCATCACTTACATGCAAATTTCATGATTTCCTTGTTTTTTATTGCTGAGTAGTATTCTATTGTGTAAATGTATCACAATTTCTGTATCCATTCCTCAGTTGAGGGACATCTGGGTTGTTTCCAGCTTTTGGCAATTACGAATAAATCTGCTATGAACATGGTTGAGCAAATGTCCTTATTGTACACTTGAGCATTTTTGGATATATGCCCAGGAGTTGTATAACTGGATCTTGAGGAAGCGCTATTCCTAGTTGTCTGAGAAAACACCAGATTGATTTCCAAAGCGGTTGTACCAGTTTACATTCCCACTGGCAATGGTGGAGGATTCCCCTTTCTCCACATCCTCTCCAGCATGTGTTGTCACTGAAGTTATTCATCTTAGCCATTCTGATGGGTGTAAGGTGAAATCTTAGGATCGTTTTGGTTTGCATTTCTCTGATGCCTAAGGACTTTGAACATTTCTTTAAGTGTTTCTCGGTCATTTGATATTTCTCTATTGAGAATTTTCTGTTTAGCTCTGTACCCCATTTTTTAATTGGATTACTTGATTTGTTGCCCTTTAACTTCTTGAGTTCTTTATATATTCTGGATATTAGCCCTCTGTCAGATATAGGGTTGGTGAAGATCCTTTCCCAATATGGATTTCCTTTTATTTACCTATTTCTTTTATGCAGATAAGGGGATAGACATAGTGATATTGGTTATTTATGTTCGTGCATTTGTTTACATGTGTGTATATATTCATGTTTGTATGCCAATGGGAAGAAAACAACACAAGAACTACCAGGGTCTCCAGTCTTCAGATTTTTAGAATAACAGTAGCTCTCCCACATAAAATTCATTGATCTTCATTTAAAAAAACCTTTCTCAAACTTTGTTCACTAAGGGACCCTCCTTCTTTCATAACATATTCCAAATGCTTCCAAGGTAACTAAAAAGGTGGAGACTAAGGCCTGAGTGATATCTATGTGTGATGGAAATTTGCTCTCTTCTGAGATGAGCATAGACATGGAGTCCACAGATCACTCAAGAACAGTTTAAACTGCTGTACCTAGGTAGTGCTTTCTCCTTCAACAGTGCATAAAAAACAACAAACAAAACCTTTCAATTACCAACTGAGTTTCTTGGAGATTGCTATGGTCTTAAGGTTAGGATATCTCTTTCCAATGACTATGCAGAAATTTAAGCCACAAGATATTTGGAGATGTTATGGAAGTCTCATAAGTGATAGTGATGCCAAGGTAAGATATGGAAGGGAGTAAGTCTCTCATGTGAAGATCCAGTGAGAACTCTATCTGTGGAGAACAGAATTTGCTGTTGAAGACAGAGAATCACTTAGCAACTTGGCCTATGGATTTCCTACCACCAGAAGTGTGAGAAATAATTTCTATTATTTAGAAGTTGTTTAGCCTTATATACTTTGTCAGCATTAACATAAAATATGACTTATCATTCCTACCTGTATGATCTAAAGATACCAGATAGCCAGTTTTTAACCAGTGATTAATAAGTTCCACGCTCTGTGGCAATGTGAACTTCTCACGCAGACTTCCTAGAGCATACCTCTAGGTATGTTCACCACAGAGAAATTTGTAAATCTTGATAATCCATACTGATTTAGGAACCTGGTACTTGGTTGTTTAATTCTCCAACTGAATATATACCATAAAAAAAATCTCTCTTTCAGAAAACATGTTTCTATTTCCTGGGAAGTATCATCATATTCTGGGTGTCATTTGAAGTATATCAAAGTATCTTAAGTGCCATCAAATGTCTTTGATGATTTTGATAGTGCCTCATGCCTCTTATTTCAATTATATTTTGCTAAACTGTTGACAAAAAAGGACACACAAGAGAGGACCATAAAAGGCAAGTTAGCGACATGGCTTCTTATTTTTAATAGCAAAATGATTTTGTTTTTATCTCCTTCACACTAAAATCAATGGGTCTTTGTAGTATGTTTATTCTAGTTGAAGGCTTTGGCAAATTGACAGATTCTAAAACGTTTTCTCTGGGAGAAAGTCTTACGCTCTTGAGTGCTGTTTACTAAAATTTATCAAAAGTTAAACACAAGGCAAACACACCTTTGCATGGTCTAGTGTGTTTGTGTGCTGTTCTGCTCTAACAAAACATTCAGAGTATGATACTTTACACAGTAGACATTTAGTCCTCCATACTTCTCAGGATATATGTCCACAGACAACATGTCAGCAAATAAACTAATTTGCAACGTTCTATTTCTTGAATGTCGGAAGTTTGTTTCTTGGTGTGCTACCTTTATGTGCCCTTTCCTTGATGTGTGGATGAGGAAGAAGAGAAGCAGAGATGTGTATGGAGGTAACATTCTGAGGGTTCTTTTTGTGATGACACTAATGCTATTGACGAGGGCTTCAACCTTAGGACTTCATTGTTTTACTTTAAATATTGCCTTAGATCCAGTCCATAAATGAGGTTTGATAAAATTTGTTACATCTATCATTTTGACTTGACTTGATTTTAATTAGTTCATTAAGACTGAATGTCTAAAAATACAAACCAGTCTTCTTTTTTTTTTTCAAACCAGTCTTCTTGATTACAGAGGGGTGATGGGCATGTGATAAGTTTTGTTACAGAAAGCATTAGAAAGTATGTAACAATGGAAGCTCTGCTGTCTGTTTCTTAGCTGTGTTTGACTCATTTACTGATTGCCCAGTGATGCTAAATGTTATCTCTTGTAAGTTAAAACTTGTTTGCCTTATTGACGAGGTAATGCACTTTCAACTACATTAGAGTGACCTTTCCTAATTCCTATTTGGGGAATTAAAGATAATATAATTTATATATTTTCCTTTACAAATGAAGAAAAATATCCAGAGAGCATATACAAGCATTGATACTTTGATCTGCAAGTTATTTTCTTCTTGTATCAATTTAGGAAGTTTGAGTTACAACTGAGACTTAAACTTCATTCACTTGGACATAATTTCGTGAGTGAGTTTACTCAAGCCCTGTATAGTTCCATGCCAAAGAACACTCTTAGATTCACAGTGACTTCTTACTTCTCTTCTGCCATTAAATATCTCTACATCTAGGCGATTTGTTTACACAGCGATTGTGGCAGGTTGAAGTAGGTTTTGAATGACAGACTGGTTGGGTTTTTACTGTTTTTCTCAGTGGTGGTTAAAAATACATCTTTTGTTTTGTTACTTTACAGACCACCTAGAAATGCTGTCTACCAGTCCAACAGCAAGTATACAATCAGTAAAATAAATGATTATTTCAAATGAGCACTGAAAGAAAACCATCTACCATTATACTTGCTGTGTAGAGCTCTACACTCAGAATGACAGTGATGCTCACAGTTCGAAACAGGTTTAGCAATTTGACTGTTGGGTCACTCAGAAATAAAAATCTAGTGTTGATGGGCAATAACAGGTTTGGCTTATATTTTTCAGTTATCTATTAAAATCTAGTAGACAGAGTTTTTTTACATTAAAAATAAATAGAGTTACCTGCTGTAAGAGATGACTTCTTTATACATTTTGATGCATGTGAGACACTGTATTATAAGGAAATAACTCATGTGGCCTACATTCAACATATGGTCATTCATACTGCTGGGAGATATTTAAGTGATATACAGTTACTTTTCTATTTTGCAAAGCACTCCATATTTACAAAGTCAGTTTGTCCCTATAAATAGTAAATTTGCTAAAGTCTAAATATGTTAGGGTAAGAAGTTCACTTCAGCATGTTTATAAGCTTCTCAGGAACTATAGATTTCCCAATATTAACACATTCTTATGCTGCTGGCTTGTAATGTGAAAGTATTAATAGCATATTTGATGATATAATCTTCTACTAAAGTAGCATATCTTCTTAAGTAACCCAAATTTGATCAAAAATGAAAAGTTCTAAATGCTTACCCTGCATTGAGTGAGTCAGTTGGTACTAATATGTAACCATAATATATAAGATAGAAATCAGTTCTGGAATAGGTAATTGCTGAAATCTATTCTTAAGCTAATTCATTTTTTGATTAACCTAGCTAAGGTGAGAAAAAAGGCACACTATTTTTCTTGTATAAAACAAAAAGGAGGGATGTTCTGTCCTTAGATTCTGTGTGCCTCAAGGAATTGGCATTTCTTTTTAATATTCTTTTATTATTTGTGTTGATATTTAGGCTAACAATTATTTGACACTTGAAGGTAAGGCTCAAGTGGTCAAACTGGCCACTGGACCAGACAAGTATACTCTGAGAGAGTAAGATCTTAAGTGCTGTGATAGTTACCTTTTGGTAATACAAGGAAGCTAACACTCTGGGGAGACTAGAATGTTTATGTAGCTCTACTTCTTTCTGCCTCTCACGGCATTTGTGGTTGCCTTTGGTTCTCATTATTTCCTCCAGTCTCAGGTTTAATCTGTCTCTAGTCTGAATGCTAAAAATGTGACCTGTAGACTAGATTTTCAGCAGTATCGCCTAAGGGCTTGTTGTGTGCTGAATTCTAAGTCCATCTTGGACATGCTGAGTCAGGCCTACATTTTAATACCCAAGCTTTTTCTTTTCGGTGAATTGGGTGCCAATATGAGAAATGAATCCTAGATTTTCCTTAATACCTTACCTATGTAGCCTTTCATTCCAATTAATTCCAGTGTTTACATTATAAAAGGAAAGACCCAACTATCAGGTAATAAGTTTGTTAGTGTGATATGGTCTATCAGTTTACCAAATCCTAACATATTCATACGAGTTGTCAATTTTCATCAGTCAAGAGAAGCAGAGTGTCCTTTTTGCCTCTAGAGACTGAAAATATATTTCTGTGTTCTATGAACATAAACATTTCTCAAAATACTGCAATTAGCTCTGTCTGTCTCTGTATCCTGCGAATCTTCAAGAAAGGCTATATTTGAAGAATCTTTAGAAACACTGTGATTCTGATACATTCTAAAATTTGAGGTACACATTTAAGTATGATTTTGTTTTAATCTTGGGAAAAATAAAAAATAAATTGGAATTCAGTTTGCAGATATTTGCATTTTGGTTTTATGATCTTTAAATTCCCATTCATACACATAAAAGTTAATCCTGTATCTGCCTTTTTTTCTGAAATGGTGCTGTTTGCTTATTCACTCAATTGAAGTTTCTTCAACATCTGCTACAACTGTGGAGCCTTGCTATTGAACAGTAAATGACCTTCATTACTCTCGGCTTTGATAAACTATTAGAGAAATGAGCCCATCAATAATTAGGATATTTGGTCAGAATTTCTGGGAGAGATGTCAGCCTCAGACCTGCTCTCTCTCGGCGATCATTTGGTCACTGTAACGTTTTAGATATGTCCTCTCTTCCCTTGACTTCAACTTTAGTTAAGAATTATGCTGCTCCCTTTGTAACTGTTGTAATATTTCTCCTGGAATATAAAGGGGAGAATGGGTCTGGAATTGATTAGGTTACTGAGCTCCTCTTTACCACATTTTGACATAAGTTCTCTATTCTGTCATGCTGGATATGGGTTGTTTTCACATGGGAATTGGTTACCTCACTAGTGAACTTGTTGGTACATTTTGTGAATGCTGTGTACAGAGAAGAAAATATATATTTTTAAATTTCTGTCAGCTGAGCCTTAGGTTCTAGAAGAATATACTCTTGCAGTCCATCCTGAAGTGATTTATGAGCCAATCCTTTTAAAGCAGGCACCACATGGATCATGCCCTCTCCTCCCTAAATCTTCTTGATTGCTTTTAAACTCCCTCTGAGGGATCAGGCTCAACTCAGAGCCTGCAGTACACAACATCATGGAGATGCGGTTTCACCCTGCTTTCCTTGCTTGTGCCACTTCCTGCATCCTGCTCCCTCTCCCTTCCCGCTCTCATGCTCTCACATCTCCCTGTGGAGAGAGGCTGCAGCATCTTTGCCATCACTCATTCACACCCTGAGGGTCTCTGAAGTAGGCAAGTGAAATAACTTGATTCATAAATGGGTGACTGAATGGAATGATTTTACAGTGAATTGAATGGAAAGCCACACTATACTTTGGTGGGAAATTTGATAAGCATTTTGCAGAGTACCTTGAAACTTCTGGTATTGGCATATGTACCTGGCACTGGTGAGAGAGATTCCTTGGTGCATATACCATACATTTAAATGTAAGAGACTGAGGTTTAGAATTCTCAGTGTGGACCTGAATCCAAATTTAGAAGCTGAAATTTACATATAAATAGAAAATTAAATCAGTTTTCCACATAGATTTTTTTTTAAAACTAAAAAGCTCAAAACCAGGTTAAGTAATTTAAGGTTTGTACAAACTAAAAGAATATTTTTGATTTAATTTTAATTAATCTACACAAAGTATTTGACCCATACGAAAGAAAAGAAGAACTGAAAAATGTTGATGGTCTAAAAACTTATATAATCCACCTGTCTGTTAGTCGGCCAAGTGATTTCTAACAAAAGGCATGTTATAACGCTTCACTCTCAAGCTGTGTGTTGTGAAATGTGACATTATTTAAATTAACAGGAGAACATAATGCTGTGTTTTCTACTTTTTTTTTTTTTTAACATGTCATTCTCTATAAACAGAGCACTTGAAAGTTTGTCTCCAAGCATTTTGCCTTTCCTGAGGGGAAATGTGAAAGAAAATTATGTCTCTAGAATAAAAACACTTTAATGTATACTCATTTATTCCAGCAGAATGGCACAAGTGCTGCACTGGAGTGGGACGGCCATTCAAGATAAATTGTGATTTCCATATATTGAATTTTGGAAGTGTTTATAGCTGGCTATCGCAGCATTTGAAATGAGAAGTGGAGTGAGTGTGTGTGTGTGTGTGCGTGTGTGCATGCACACATTTGCCTGTGGTGTGTGTGAGTGTATGCTTGATTATTTCACAGCTTTCCCTCTTCATATGGCAACTATTTTTCATCTCAGATTAATTGAACTAAAACTGTAATACAGCCATTGCTCAGGATTCAATGTTAAATAGAATTATTAGTGTATTACTTGGAAGGAATACAGAAAAAAAAAGCAAACCTAGTTTCAGCATCTAAATACCTATAGGTTACTGGACTTTCATAGGCCTAGTGCATGCCAGATCTCCCACTGTCCCAGAAATGCTTGCCTCTAGCTGAAGGAGCTCCCTGAATCATTTTACACACACTTGTAACCACAATAAACGCATACAAGAAGCACTGTTTGATTTTTTCCACATTTTTCAGACTTTCCTTGTTCTTCATTTCCAGGTGTACATCACACTTACATGGTATATTTTTAAATCAGCCGAGTACTCTGACTTTAGCCTGGAGTGATATGCACCCATATCTAGATATCAAATAATGTAAAAATTAAATATCAACAACCATCAACAGATTGATTTTCTGAGTTCTGTGTGGTAATTCATTCCTCTTTATTTTTATGTTACTCTTATAAGAAAATACATATCCGTAATTTTTAGTTCGACATTTTTTCAGTCTTTTTAGTTTTTATTTATTATTTATTACAATTTATTCACTTTTTTATCCCAGCTGTAGCTCCCTCCCTCATCTCCTGCCAGTTCCCCCCTCCCCCCTCCTGCCCATACCCCTCCCCTAGTCTACTGATAGGTGAGGTCCTCCTTCCCTTCTATCTGACCCTAGCATACCAGGTCTCATCAGGACTCTCTGGATCCTCTTTCATTGTGGCCAAGTTAGGCCACCTCGCCAGGGGGAGGTGATCAAAGAACAGGCCACCGAGTCCATGTCAGAGATAGCCCCTGCTCCTCTTATTAGGGAAAGCACTTGGACACTTTGCTGCCTATGTTCAACATCTGAGCAGGGGTTCTAGGTCCTCTCCATGCATGGTCCTTTGTTGATTCATCAGTCTCTGCAGGACTCCCTGGGCCCAGATATTTTTGGCTCTGTTGGTCTCCTTGTGGAGCTACTGTTCCCTCCAGGTCTTTCTATGTCCCCTTCTTTCATAAGATTCCCTGCACTTTGCTCTAAGTTTGCCTATGAGTCTCAGGAATGAGACAAATTGAAAGATGATTTATTTTTAAATTAAAAATTGAAAGTTTACATAAAGAAACTTTGTTAAATATTTCATCTACATATTATCTTGAGTTAATCATAAATGTCATCATGTAAATGAATACCTTTGGTTTAAATTATCTTCTAAGTATTAAAAATCATGAATGGAATACAATTTGTATGTAAACTCTTTCAAAATCAAGTGTAAAAAGCAATATACTACTTCTGCTTAAAGAGTTGCATGCTGTTTACTGTAACTAACAAATCACTCTGGACCCTTCATTTCACAGTTGTCTTTGCCATTCAGAAGCACACATCTTTCCTTTGATTTCTTTTCTCATAAGGCTTCTTTGTAAAGTTATTTGTAAAAATATCAGAGCTAAATGGCTCTGTCCCTTGCTTTATGGTTTGAAGGCTGTGTGAGGATTCATTTCATTAACTATATGAATCAAATGTGAGAAGAAGAATAACTTGGAGAAAATTGCTTTCTCTTGCTGCACTAATCTGAACCTTTCAAAGGACTTTAAAATTATACCACTGCAACTCTGATCGTTTAGTTAATGGAACTCATCTATAAAAAAGAGGTGAAAAAAAGTGTAGGAAATTGCACAAAATTGCAGGGCAGGTTCTAATTTTCCTGAGAAATGATCTAACTTATCTAGGTAGTCAAGCCTAAGAATTGTAAGCAAAAAAATAATAAGAAGAAAAGAATAAAAATAAGAATAACAAGGCGATATAGGGGATCCTCGTGTGAAGACACCTCAACTGTGTCACAGTTTGGAAAAGAAGCTGCGTAGATGCGTGGTCTTAGCCAAAGCAGCCTTTCTTTGAGCTTCCGAAAATGCTAAATATTGTAATGTGTTTTTGTTTGTTTGTTTGTTTTGCTTTCTGTTTCAAATTATTATCTGCATCCTTAAACCGTTATTGGAAAATTCTAAAGTTAACTGGGTTGTATTTCAAATTGCTTCCTATTCTGAGTAGTGTTATAAACTCTCACACCATCTACTCCTCCGTTGACTGAAATAGAAGTCATTTCTTTGTTCAGGCTATCCATGAGGTATAAATTACCTGTCCATTAGTCACTGGATAACCCGTGCATCTTGTTTTTTAGCTCAATACAATAAGCCCCATTTGTATTTCAGGATGGTACCAGACTACAAGATAAATGATGCTGACAGTTCAGGAAGTTCTAGACTTAATAAGGAAAAGGGCAATTGTTAAGATTGATGCTAAGAACTTCAAAATTTAGGTCACTGTGACTGATAAACACTTAGTTAAAATAGAAAAGGCATTTGATTATAAGGCTGTGTAGTGTTGATGAATCCAGGCAGGTGCTTGAGATCTTAATATGTTTTTTCCATAGATGGGCAGAAAATACTCCATCATTGAATTCTTAAGGAATAAAAATTGTTGCTCTCCTTTTGGAAAGAGGTGATCAACATTATTCAGATAATCAAAACCATGTTGTCACATTTCAGAAAATTAACCTCAGTTTTGACTCATGACGTGACAGAATATGTGCTATGTTCTGTCTCCTAACACTTTTTTAATGCTAACCCAAGTTGGTGGAATTTTCTAAAATCATGTAGTTATAAACTTCAACTTACCGTGTTTTAAAAATCCATCATAGAGATAAATGTTGTGATGAAGAAATCAAGTTTTACTGGGATATGTGCATATCCACTAAACTTTTCTTGAGGATATTTAACCTACAGATATTGGGGATGGTATTGGTATGATTTATCTGGTTTAATCAGATGCACTTTATAGATAGAAGGACATGTGTTGAATACCATCTGTGGCCATTGCCTAAGTAAGCCTGAGCTCCACATGAGCCGTTATGGATTTTAACTCTACACACCGAGCTTGATATGACAACAACACGGGCTAAGATTGAGTTGACCTGGCAGCCTGAATTTACTAGAAGTCCCTCTGTGATTTGGGCCCAGGGCATTTAGACATCATTTTTGACCCTAAGTACTATTATATCAATAGATTCCATCTGGCCTGTTCTGGTTCAGAAGTTTACATTTTCCCAGGAGGTGTTATTGTCCATGACTGATCTTTGCTCACAGAATCTTTTGTTTCCCTGGCTGGCAGTCATTCCTTTCATGCTTTGGGATTTGGTTCCAGTGCCTTGACTTCATTTTAAAACCAGCCATTCATAGCCACAGGAAACACAGGAGTTTAAGATGCCTAATGATGAACAGAAATGGAAAAGTATTATAACACATGGTTTTATTTTTTATTGTGCTATGAACATATTAAATATTGCTTGCATACATACATACATACAAAATACAAACATATATACATACATGTGTATGTATTTCACAAATAAAATAGAAAACCTGAAAACACATATGGACTAATATATGGCCCAAATATAAAAATCTGTATTAATAAGATTTTTAGATAGTTTGGTTTATTATTAGGCTTTTATAGTTGGGAGGGACCAAAAAGACTGTAAGAACTTATCTTGTCATATTGGTTGAGGTCATGATGATTGAGGCTACAGTCCAAAAGTGGCCTTGTTGTTCTGAGGCTCACGAAGCAATGTATTCTAGTAAAACACAAGGCTCTTGTGGAAATATAGTATCTTTTATTTAATTAGGTACTCTTTACCTGTTTACGCATTATCTGTAAATGTAAATTTTGTGGAAATGAGCCCATTCCCTTAGTCCCATTAATGAATCTGAATGCTCTGAATTTTCAAATATGTGTGCATTAACAATATGATGAAACACTATCTTCACAGTAAATTCAATGCTGAAATTTATTTACTTGAAGGACAGGGACAGCATTAATAGCTAATTAGTAAGCAATCTCCATCCACAAATTATCCTTTTATTTCTTCCCAAACTTTAAATCTATAACATGCATACTATTAGGTTCATAAACTATTTTTGCCAGCTTTTTAAACTAGTGGCAGTTCATTTTCCCGTGTTAACATAGCTGGCATGATGGAAGCCTCTCTTCCCCATCTGCATTATTGTGAAGGGTTGTTTTCCTTGCTTGGCTATTCTCTTTTTTCTCTCTCTCTTTTTATTATTATCATTTATTACAATTTATTCAATTTGTATCCCGGCTGTGGCCCCCTCCCTCGTCACCTCCCAACCCCACTGTCCCTCACTCTTCTTTCCCTATGCCTAGTCCACTGATAGGGGTGGTCCTCCTCCTCTTCTATATGACCCTAGCCTATCAGGTCTCATCAGGACTGGTTGCATTGTCTTTTTCTGTGGCTGCATCCTCCAGGGGCAGGTGATCAGAGAGTCTGCCACTGAGTTCATGCCAGACACAGTCTCCGTTCTCCTTACTAGGGACCCCACTTGGAGCCAGAGTCTTACATTGTTGGTCTCGTTTTGGAACTCCTGTCCCCTCCAGGTCCTTCTATCTCCCCCTTCTTTCATAAGCTTACCTGCACTCTGCTCAAAGTTTAGCTATCAGTCTCAGCCTCTGCTTTGATACCTCTGTTTCGAAACCTCAATCAGTAGAATCTTTCAGAGGCCATCTGCAGGAGGCTCTTGCCCTGTTTCCTGTCCTTGTTTTGCTATTTCCAATAGCATGTGTTTCCTGTATTCACTGTTAGATTATCTTGTGGTGTTCTGTTACTCAGCTCTTTTAGAGGTTGATAACTTGACCTCATGAAGGATTATTCAAAGGCAGGCTAGGTAGCAGGACAAAGCCTCTAGATTTATCTCTGGTGATTTCCCCAGTACATCACATACCTGCTCAAGCATATCAAAGTGTTTATGTGTAACATGGAGTAACAGTACATTACTATTATCTTGACTATAAGTTATTAGGAACAATATACAAAACATTACAGTACATAGCAATAACATGGATTTAGTCTGTGTCTGTGTTATATTTTGCACTTCAATAAAGTATCATAAAATTATGAGGATGTTTTTTCAGACAACTTATAGCTCAGGCTACCTTGAAATTCACCATGTGGTACAGTTTACGTACAAACTTGGCTTATGCTCCCAAATCTTAGAATTACAATTTGTACCTCCTCATCCAGACATTAAGCTGTTTTCAATTTTATTAATGAAAGCTTGTTACCCAGAGTATAATTTACCCTCTATATCTATCAAACTAGCATATCTGCTTATCATTTTATTTCACAATAAAATGACAGAATATTCAAAATGACAGAATATTCAAAGTGTTCGATGTAAATACTCAGTGAATATTTTGGATCAAACCCTTAATAATTGGGTTTTCCCAATCCATATCATTTTTATAGTGGTCTTAAGCTGCCAAATGTTCTTTATTCAAAGAGAATCTGACAATCAACTGCAATGAGAGAAGGGTCGAGGCAGACCATAAAATGTTCTCCTCGCCACAGGTTTTTAGGGTCTTCATTTGGCCCTGCTTCAGGTTGAACATTTTTTTCAATCATTTTGGACTATTTGTTTTTAGTAAACAAATAATATATGCCCAGGCCCATGCTTGTAATAACAGCATAGTCACGAAACATACACAAACACGTGTGTGCCTGCACATACAGAAAGCACACTGTATAAATTAGAGTCACTGTTCTGAAGCCATCTGTGTCATGTGTCCCTAAGACCCCACCTGCCTCTCAGATTTGGGGTCTTTACCACATAGAGCCATGAGATCCACTGTTAATTCATATTTGGTTAATTACTTATTATAATCAATAATGAAAAGCAAAGTCAGCAAAAGGAAAAGGACATGGGAAAATATCTGGGAAAACTGATGTTAATTGGTAAGGCTTTATTTCTCTGCCAACATGTTGTTAAGACATGTAAGGTATTGTCTACCAAGAGACATCATTAGAAACTCCTCTGAGTTGGTCATCTTTCCATGTGAATGCCTGAAACACCCAGAAAGATATATTCAAAGAAGGAACATTTATTTTGGCTCATGGTTTCAAAGTTTACAAATAGGCTATGATTGCATGGTTCTGTTTTTTCTGGATTTTGGGGGAGTCAAAAGACTACAGTAGAGAGTATAGTAGAGCAAAGCTGCTCACCTCCTATTGTCAGAAGCAGATAGAGGAGAAAGGAAGAGGAAAAATTTGAGAGAGAGACTGAAGAAGGGGGAAAGGAGGGAGAGAGAGAAAGTGCAAGAGCAGCATGAGGGGGGAAAGCATGCAGAGGCAAGTCATCTCCTTCAGTGTATGCCTCTAGTGACCCATTTCATCAAATTGGATTCTATCCTCCACCATGGTTACCACCTGGTAACACTCCATTCACCTGTGAATCCTTGGGTAGTCTAATCCACTGATGAGGTCAGTCTTCTAATCCAGTCAGATATGAACATGGCTGGCATTAGAACTAAGCCTTTCATACAGGAGCTTCTGGAAATACTTCACAGCCAAGTTATAACAACCAAAGTTCTCAAGGTTCTGTTTGATTTTGGAGCTGCTCCGTGGCTACTCATTGTATAACATATACCCATATCCAGTTTGCCCTACAGGAAAGTGGGTATTCATCAAAAATAATTTACCAAAGTGCCTGTAAGAAGTCACCTTTGAAGAGTGAGTATATTACAGAAGAAAACTCAGTCTATTTATAAGGACCATTTTGACCAGGAATTGAAAGGAAGCATAAGATTTCCTGAAGATTTGGGGTTGGGTTTTTCATTAATAGAAGGTATGTGTTATTGGTAAATGGTTTGGTGAAAAATTCTCTGGGGTGAGAACAGAAAACACTGCTGAGAAAGTTGAAATAGGAACACTTGGGACAAGAGCCTGGAATATTTTATACTTGGGTGGATGGTAAGGAGCCATTAGCACAACCAGAGGCAGAAAGTCTTTCCTGAGGACTTTTACGATTCCATTCAAAACCCTTAATTCACCTAGATAAAACATGCTCTGGTCTTCATCTTCTGTAGCTACCTTACTGAATAATCCCATCAGTCAAAAGCTCCAAATCAACTGCAGTAGTGAGTTCATTATTAACACAACCATGGATATAAATTTATTTAATAGCATTTTCCTATTCAGTACTGAAATAAATTGAGATTCAAAGTCACATGGCATTTTGCCTTAGCCAAATAGTTCTATCTTTTATCAGTTGACTCAGCCAGTAAATAGGACTTTTGCAAAACTTCTGAATGATTCTGCTGAGAATTCACAATGATGGCTTGGTTCACTTGCAAAGCAAAGAGTAGAGTTTCAGAGATAGCCCAGTCAGTAAATTGCTTGCTACATAAGCATGATACCTGAGTTCAGTCCCCAGGACCCACATAAAAAGATGCATGCGTGCATGAGATGCCTCAATTTTCTTGATGAAGGCACTTAGAGCTATGAACTTTTCTCTTAGCACTGCTTTCAGTGTGTCTCATAAGTTAGGACAAGTTGTACCTTCATTTTCATTGAATTCTAGGAAGTCTTTAATGTCTTCCTTTATTTCCTCACTGATTCAGTTGTCACTGAGTAAAGAGTTGTTCAGTTTCCATGTGTGTGTAGGCTTTTTGTTATTTCTGTTATTGTTTTAGAAGGTCTAGTTTTAGAAGATGGTGGTCTGATATGATACAAGGGATTATTTCAATCTTGTATCTATTGAGGCTTGCTTTGTGCCTGACTATATGGTCAATTTTGGAGAAGGTTCCATGAGGTGCTGAGAAGGAGGTATAGTCTTTTGTGTTTGGGTGAAAGGTTCTGTGGATATCTATTAGGTCCTTTTGATTAAAGACCTCTGTAAGTGTCATTATTTCTCTGTTTAGCTTCTGTCTCAATGATCTGTCCCTTGGCAAGAGTGGAGTGTTGAATTATCTCACTATTAAGGTTTTGGGATTAATGTATGATTTAAACTTTAATAATGTCTTCTTTGACAAATGCAGGGGCCCTTTCAGGATTGTGATGTCCTCAAGGTGGATTTTTCCTTTGATGAGAATGAAGTGCCCCTCTCCATCTCTTTTGATTAATTTTGATTGAAAGTCTATTTTATTTAATATTAGGATAGCTACCCCAGCTTGCTTCTTGGGTGCATTTGCTTGGAAAAGCTTTTTTCAGCTCTTTACTCTGAGGTAGTTTCTATCTTTGTTGCACAGGTGTGTTTCTTGAATGTAGCAGAATGTTGGATCCTGTTTCTGCAACCAACCTGTTAATCTGTGTCTTTTTATTGGAGACTTGAGACCATTGATATTAATAGATATTTGTGAATATTAGCTCCTTTTATTGTGGAGTTGGTGATGATTGTGTGTTTGTGTGATTGTTTTCTTTTGCTTTGTTCTTGTGAAATGTCTTAAACCTGTGTTTTCTTGGTGTAGTTGATGTCTTTGGGTTGGATTTTTCCTTCTAGTATTTTCTGTAGGGCTGGATTGCTGCACATATATATTGTTTAAATTTGGCTATGTCATGGAATATAGGTGCAGCAGAGGGAGGGTGGGTGAGACTGGGAGGAGACAAGGGAGGGACTTACAGCAGGGTTGCAAAGTGAATGAATTGTAATAAATAAATGAAAAAAAAAAGATGAATGCAATGTCCTGTAGAGATATGTCTGGGAGGATCTCTAAGGCTTGAGGGACCATCAGTCTAGCCAAATCAGTGAGCTCAAGTTCAGTGATAGAATCAACCTTAAAAAAAAAAAAAACAAAAAACAGTTGAAGAGCAATTGAAGAAGACTCTTAATGTCAGCCTCTGGCCTTTACTCCAGCACCCACACATAACTTTATACAACTCCCAACATGAATCCACACACAAGCATACACATATCTAAACACACATAAAGTATAGAACAGAGAATATGTTAATAAATACAATTATGATGAACTCTAACGTTTTTTTTTTTTTATCAGTTACATTTTATTAACTCTGTATCCCAGCCGTGTCCCGATCCCTCATTCCCTCCCAGTCCCTCCCTCCCTCCCTCATCTCCACCGTGCCCCTTTCCAAGTCCACTGATAGGGGGGACCTCCTCCCCACTCATCTGATCCTGTTTTATCAGGTATCTTCAGGACTGGCTGCAAAGCCCTCCTCTGTGGCCTAACAGGACTGCTCCTCCCTTCGGGGGTGGGGAGACCAAAGAGCCAGTCATTGAGTTCCTGTTAGAAATAGTCCTTGTTCCCCTCACTTTGGGAAACCAATTGGTTACTGAGCTACCACAGGCTACATCTGAGTGGAGGTTCTAGGTTATATCCATACATGGTCCTTGGTTGAATGTCAGTCTCAGAAAAGACCCTGTGCCCAGATATATTTGGTCCTTGTGGAGCTCCTATCCTTTCCCCAGATGTCCATCAACTGAAGAATGGGTACAGAAATTGTGGTATTTCTACACAATGGAATACTACTCAGCAATCAAAAAGGAGGAAATCATGAAATTTGCAGGCAAATGGTGGGATCTAGAAAAGATCATTCTGAGTGAAATATCCCAGAAGGAGAAAGACAAACATGGGATATACTCATTTATATAGACCTATAAGATATGATAAACATAATGAAATCTATACACCTAAAAAAGATAATCAATTGAGCAGACATGGGGTAAGATGATCAATCCTCGTTTAGAAAGACAGATGGGATGTGCATTGAACGTATGACAGGAGTCCACTGAGCGCATCTGAAAGACTCTAACTAGCAGTGTTTTCAAAGCAAAGACTCATGACCAAACCTTTGGCAGAGTACAGGGAATCATAAGAAAGAAGGGGAGTTAGTCTGATGGGGAAAGGATAGGAGCTCCACAAGGACCAAATATATCAGGAGTATCATTTGTGTGCCATAGCCAAGAAAAGTGGTTAAAATGATTTCAATACAACTGTCAGTTACTTGCAAGATGTTGAAATAAAACCAACCGTGATTTCCCTTTCCCTTTCCTTTTTTTTTTTTTTTTTTTTTTTTTTTTTTTTTTTTTTAACTAATATAGGATGGTTTTGAGACTTGTCTTGCTGGGAAAAATAAATACACAACATAAGCAACTGAGGGAGGATGACTTTATATTTCTTTGTGTTTCCAGAAGTGCAATCTGTCAGGGGATGGGGAGACTTGCCAGGGGCAAGAGCAGGGTATGGCAGGTCAAATCGTGCCCTCTGTGTAGAAGCAGGGGTGATGGACATGGTGCTCAGCTTTCTCACCCCCCTGTTTTTAGGCAAAGTTTCTCGTAGCACTGGCTGTTCTGGAACTCATCCTGTAGACCAGGGTGGCCTCAAACTCAATGATGTGCCTGCCTCTGCCTCCTGAGTACGGGGTTAAAGACATGTGCCACTACTGATTTTCGATGTCTGACCAGGCTGATGACACCCCAGCCCATGGGGTGGTCCACCCATATTAATGGAGCTTTCCAACCTTATCAATTAATCATACAGAGATGTTTGTTACCAACGTGATTCCAACAAGTTGACAATAAAGGTGAGCCATCACAATGGTGGAGAAGAGAGTTAGAGATTACATAGAACAGTGTGAGGATGTGCTAAGATGTTTTGTGGCTCTTTCCACAGTCACAGTTAAGGAGTCATTGTGAGGCTTCGTGATGATATCCTATTGGAAATATATCTAATAAACTACCTCAAAATGTATTAATATCAATTTGCTTACTGTATGTAAACAGTTCATAAATGTGTACTTATATATCTTTCTCCCCTTATATCCAAATGGAAGTTATTAAATAGAATTAATATTTTTGTGATATGAATAATTACAGTAACAAGACACATTGGAGACAGTTCTCCTTTAAGGTTCTCCGTGGTGGTTTGATTGGCACACAGTAGACAGATCACTGAGAATCTGTTGACTGGAGTGCTGAAAGACCTCGCCTAGTGCATGTGTTTTTACTGCAGCTGGAAAGGACAAAATCTTTTCCCATAGATCTCTCTGTCTAGTCTCTGAATGACTTGTTTAGTTGTCAATTTGAAGAATAATGTTACATGTTTGTGTATTTTTTGAACATTTTATGCAATACAGATGAATCAGTTACAATATAGATAACCCAATTCTGACTCTTGCAGTTTTCCTCCCTGTATCTCTGTAAAGAATTCATTTTGACTTACTCTATATTCTCTAAAATCCATTCAGAAATAGGATCAGTGTGGAAGCCCATTTCATACCAGAATCTTGAACTATTCACAAGTGAATTATGAACCAAAGTAATGTCTCTATGTGCAAAACTGAGTCTCCCTGCTTCTTTATAGCATTATCAGAGAAAATAGAACTCAGTAAAAAGTAACAACCAACAGGTTTTCACAAGTCCAGACTCTGAATCCACAAATCATCTCATTAGAAAACCTCTCAGGCCTTCCTGAGGCCTTGTTTACTTTCTGTAAATCCAATTAGAGTGAGCCAAGAATTGGCTTTTCCAGTTTGCAGAAATAGATTCTTCTAAGAACAAGCATTTGCCAGCACAGTGATGTGTGGTGAAGAGTGGTCACTATGTCTGTAGTATGGAGCCTCTGAATGTTGTAGTGATGAAGGAGATATCACATTGATCCCTACTAATATGCACAATAATTATATAACAGTAAAATGAACTATTTTTAAAAGTATGAATAGCAATTTTTTTTTAAATCAGAAAATGTTACTCAATATCAAGAGAAAAGTGAAGCCAGTCCCTTGGGAACCTCCATCCAGTAGCAGAACAAAACAGATGCTGAGACTCACAGCCAAACATTAAATGGAACTACAGGAGTTTTGTGGAGGAGTGTGGGAAAGAATAGATAGAAGGTCCTGGAGGTGACAAGAACCCTTCAGAAGACCAACAATGTCAACTAACGTAGGCACATCGGGGCTTACAGAGACTGAAGCACCAACCAAAGTGTATGCATGGACTGGACCGAGGCCCACGGCCCATATGTAATTGATGTGCAGCTTGCTTCTCATTTGGGTTCTCTAGCAACAAGAGCAACAGGGATCATATTTGACATGTTCTTGGTTGCCTGCTTTTAGATCACTCTCCCCTCTCTGGGCTGACTTGACTTCCCTCAATAGAAGATGATATACTAAGTCCTGATGCAACTTGATGGGCTGGGTGGATTCGTAAGGGGGGATTCCCCTTTTCTGAGGAGAAGTAGAGGGGGAAATGGTGAAGAAGAAGGGAGAGTGGAACTGGGAGAAAAGGAGGGAGGAGGCTTTGATCAGGATATAAACTGAATAAATTTATATATTTTTTAAAAGTATAGAAGTTACCCTAAGAAATTTCATGAGGAAGTGGCTTCTGTTTCCAGGCATATCACTCATTTTACAATAATCTGAATGTCCCCAAACTTCTTGGTGGCTCAAGAGTCTCAAGGTGGGATGGAGTGAAGGCAAAACAAATTCAAAAGCAATTATTTCCTAGAAGTGATTTTAAATAAACATCAAACTCTTTTTAGTAAGGAGAATGAGAAAAACTGATAAAGGAGATTTGATAGTGGTTGAGAAATAGAATCTACTATCCACTGTCTCTTCTACTGATAGTCGTTCTGTGAGTCTAGTGGAGTGAGTCTGAGGAGGACCATGGGGAGTGTTGTGTTATGCGGTACCATACATCTCAGGAGAACAATGCTAAACTTATGTCAGAGAAGTGAACACAACCCATTTAACCACGAAGCTGAGCTCAGTAACATGCCATTGTATTCCCAGACACTAGGGAAGCTGAGGCAGGAAGACGCAAACCCAGACCAGACTGTGGTGTATGGCAAAACGTCATTACATAAAATAAAACTGAAAAGAATCAAAAGGAAAGGGGAGGGGAAAAGAAGGTAGGGCGTGAGGGGCAGGAGAAGACAGGAGGAAGGACAGGAGGGGAGGCCAGGCACAGACTTGGCACAGCCCACCACTGGCACAGCTTCCCAGGACCCTCCACTCTGCATGGGAGGCAGACGGGCATCTATGAGGTTGACCTAGGCTTTGTGCCAGAAGGTATTATCTGTTTGTTAGAAAATTTTATTGCTTAGCTTTGTTGTCAGGTGCCTCATGGGCTTTTGATAATGAGGCAGGTTATGCAAGTAAGGCAAACAAATTGCTTTGCGTAGTTTTGCCTAATGCCATCATCCTCAGAGCAGATCCATCCTTAAGAAAAGCTGTTTGCCTTTCCAGGAAAGCTCAGTCCAGTGTGACCTAAAGAAGAGGATGACAAAAACGGAAAAACATTTTTAAATTACCCTGGACCCATATCCAGCAACAGATCAGAAAAAAATTTCAGATCCTTTTGCTTACTTATGCCTGGTCTGATAACTCTTGTTCCAAAGAGAATGTCAGTATTGCATTCCTTCACTCGGTCAGTCAGTGAACATTGAAGCATTGTTAAATGACAAGCAGAGGTAGAGTGTTGAAAAAAAATGAATGTTTCCTGAAATTATGTTAACAAATCTGATTAGATATTCTTAATGAAAATTTAGGAGAAGCAGAGGGACTAGGGAACCTGTGCAACCATTTACAAAGCATATGGGTCCCTTACAGTATAGAGTTCACTGATATGAGCACAGCTCTCACTTCTCCTGGCTTCCAAATTACTCTTGTTGCAAATTTGGTGAATTTGGTACCCAGGGTTCTTCATGGGGCTCAATGGAGATGCTATCATTGTAAGGTAAGGCTTCTCCTAGGGCTCCATCCATCAGTACATTAGACTCTAAAATATCTTTTAGGTCCCTGTGAAACCAGATTGCCTTGTCTTATCAGAAGCTTTCTGAGTGGAAAGCAAGGCATGCCCACCTATTGCAGTTTCTGTAAAATAGTAGTGGTAGTGGCCTATAGGCTTTAAAGTTATGAGTGGTATAATACTATGGATTAAGCACCATATTGTTTCACAACATGTTCTTGTATTGAGGGGAACATCACATCCATGATTAAATCAGTGTTCTCCTGGCCCTTTGTGAACCTATATCAGGCCAGTTATAAAGGCTACTGATTCCTATCTTTGGGTAATTCTTAGGTAGAGGCTGTTCGTCTTGCTTGGAAACTGAATTTTCAATCCTTATGGTATTCCATCCCCTGCTGACCTACTGAAATGAAAGACTAGGAGTCATGATTAAATCTAATGTTCCCTCTTGTACTGCAGGATGAGCTGGGTCAGCAGGGCCAGTCCCTGCAGATGGCTGTAAAACAGCTTTGTGATTTGATCTCCTTGCTGTCCCATCCATTTCTGTAAGTGCCTGTCAATGTCATCCTTTACCACCCTGACAAGTTCCCAAGGTGAGGACACTATAAATGAACAAGCACATTTGTGATGCCTCTTGAGGGTGTTGCTTATCAAATGAGTCAGGCGATGAACCAAGTCTGGCTTGTGAACTACAAGATAGGTTAGCACATTTACAGCAAGAAAATTCCACTATGGTCTCTTCGCAGCCAGGCATAACTGACATGAAATCAGCATAAACTCACACTTTCATTATGCCATTTATTTTCACATAGGTGAAGGTGTCTTTCTGTCCTCCTTCCTCTGTGGCATGTGGTGGGGGGGGAGAGAAAGAGACACAGAGAGGAAGAAAATGCATTTTTTGCAGAGCTGTGTGTCTGAAAGACCCTTAGATGTCACCACAGGAATAATTAGTGTAGTTTATGGTGTAGCCTCCAACTGTACTATACCCAGCTTATCAGTCAGGCTTATGTCACGTGGAATCAAATCCCTGGGGAAAACTAGAAAAGATTAGTTTGTTTGAATCACAGTTCCGAGGTTACACAAATTTCCTTATACCGTCGGATACAGCACCATGGTGATGGGGCATGTGTGGTAAGACCTTGTTCACCTTACGGTAGACAGGAAGCAGAAAGACCAAGAAGGGAATTGGGGATAAAATGTAGCCTTCAGAGGAATGCCCAAGTCACCTCCTCCCTCTACTAAGACTCCTCATCTCTACTAAGATGATGCCAACCATCTGTGGACCAAGCATTCTATATATGAATCTGGGGACACATTTCATATTTCATCTATAACACTCAGATTTCCACATCAACAAATAATTTGGTTTTATCGTGATAAGTTAGTTTCCTATTCTAATGACCAACAGAGGTACACTATTTTTTTTTTTACTCTAATAGGTATTATGTATGTCGTTCACCAGAGGTAACATTCTTATTCCTCTTTCAGATTGGAAGTATGAGTTTGTGACAGCCTTTCCTCAAGAAGAAGATGGGGTGCAAGTGGACTCCCAAGCATACAGACACAGGTGGAAAAGAAACGTGGACCCCTTTAAGGCGGTAGACACAAACAGAGCCAGCATGGGCCAAGACTCCCCAGAGCCCAGAGGCTTCACCGATCTGCTGTTGGATGATGGGCAGGACAACAACACTCAGATTGAGGTAAGTAAATATTCTGGATAATTGATACAAATTGTTCATTATTTTCTTGTAAAGTGTCTAAGCTCTACTACTTCATTTTACTATGTTCCTTTTGTGATTTGACTTTAAAGAACAGTTCAATTGATTGATAAAAAAATTTCTCAGTCATTAGTTTTTTTTATTCATGAAATAGACAAATACAGGCTAGGAGAAGAGTGAAAGAACACATCACTGGCTCTCTGGGAGCCCACTGTCTGGAGGGTCAGAGCATCACAACCAGATCATCTCGACACTAGGCGATGTCTTTGAAAGAGCACACAACAGCGTGACCTGCAGTGCAGCGTGATGAGTTCTCCTTGGGATAACAGCTCAGAATGCTAACAAAGAGGCTTTGCCCAGGAATGGCTGTCTAGACAAAGTCTTGGTAAATTCAGAAGAGTTCGCTTAGTGCATAAACTGTCAGCAAGAAGGGAGACAAGGATTCCTGCTGAAAAGCACCATATCCACAGGGGATGAGTGTTGGAACCACAGAGCATGCTAGAGTCTTGCAGGCTTAACTCACCGTACAGTTTCAGCTACAGATCAGGAGTTTCCTGGGATGGAGGCATTTCATTGCTAACAAGGGTACATTTTGGGGAAAACTGGATGACTGGTTGCTCTTTAGCTTTATTTCATGACCTGTTGTGGTGGAGCCAGGAAGTGGAGTAAAAGGGTATTGGAGAGTGGTTGAGTGAGTGTGACTTTTCAGGGCATATTGGAAGCAGATTTCAGGGAGGCTCTAAGGCCTCACAGGAGATGCTGGAGTTCAATGACCCTTAAAATTGCAAGTCATAAAAACATGATCTTGATTGTGAAATAAGTCTAACAAAATGAAATATGAACATCTTTAGGGAGAAAGTAGAGACCATCAAGATGAGAGATAACAGAGGTTATTTATTTGGTTTGTTATAAAAATGGGGCCAGTCCCAATCTCTTATCTTTGTTAAGAATGTGAATGAGAATGTGTTTAGTAAAGAAAGAGAAGGCCGCAGGTATTTGTGAGTGGAGGCTGTTGGCTAGGAGACTGTTGGACTATCTACAAAGGGCATCTTAGGTGAACAGTTGAGTAGAATTTGCATTTTATGGTTGGTGCTTTGTCGAAGAAGGGGACCTGTGACCCTGCATGCTAGTTTGGCTGAGGGCACAGCAATGTTTCTCCTTTTTGGAGTGCATGTTGTAGAGGTTGGATTGGAATTTGGCTGGGATATGTGATCCAGCCATTATCTATTTGCATATACTTTCTCAATTTGACATTTTAAGTACTGTTTTCTCCAAGATCCTAGGCTTCTAATTTCTTACAACCCAAAAGCCCTCTTTTTACTGTGTTACATTTTCTAGCATACTCATTACTTAGGATATAACTCAGTTTCATGAAGCAGATGTTACACCATCCTACAAGTAGAACTGAGGCACCAGTTTGTTTCCTCAAGGTCAGAAAAAATTTCCAAAATACAAATTGTTGGAAGTATAAGTGTGAGAGGCTGGATCATTGCCAAATGGCTACTCTGTGGCCATACCATGACACTTTTTCCTTGGTGGCTCCATAGACCCTCTGATGCCAGGCAACAATATATCAGGCACTGTTCCATTTTGATTGCTAAACATTGGCTAAAGGAATTTATAAGAGGGTAGGTAAGTCTTTATTTGGCTTGTGCTTCCACATCACAGTGAATGTTTAGTGGTGTCAGGACAGAAGCTCAAACAGGACCCTTGAGACAGGAATCAAAGCAAAGCCCGTGGCAGAATGCTGTGAACTGGACTGCTTACATGGCTTTCTCGGCTCCCTTTCCTACACAGCCATGGCCCACTTCCCTAGGGAGACATTGCCCACTAAGGGCTGTGCCTTCCAAAAATCCGATCAATAGTAAGGAAAATGCCCCACTAACATACCCATCAGCCAGTCTGGTGTGAGCAGTTACTCAAGTGAGGTTCCCTTTTCTAAATGAATCCAGTTTGTATAAACTTGACAAAACTAAGCAGCACGGGCACTGAGAAAGTGCCATATCTAAAAGAGGTTTCTCTGGCTCCTGCACAGTAATCTGGTATTTTGACAATGATATTCATTTAGCAACTTGGAGTTGGCAAGTAGGATCCTTCCTTGAGTTGCCTTTAGGTAGGATGCAGCATAAAGAAAGGAGAACTAAACTGAAAGAAAAAGAGACATTCTTACCCAGAATGAGGATCCTGATGTGAAATGTCAGCAACATAGACTCTTGGAGCTGACTCTGCGATCTTTTCTGTGATTCCTTCTTGTTCAGGATGGGGTATGGTAACACTCCTCAAAGTGTAATCAATTGTCAACTAAGGATGTTCCTCAGTGATAGAGATTTACTTAAGATGACTGAGATCTTAGGTACAATTCCAAGATCAATGAACATTATAGACTTGTGTGTACATTGTACACACAGGAATTGTTATACTTTGAGTTTGTTATGCATTTCTTTTTTTTTTTTTTTACTTTTTTTAAATATTAGTTACAGTTTATTAACTTTGTATCCCAGCTGTATCCCCCACCCTCATTCCCTCCCAATCCCACCATCCTTCCCTCATTTCTTCCTTGCCCCTTTCCAAGTCCACTGATAGGGGAGGACCTCCTCCCCTTTCATCTGACCATGGTTTATCAGGTATCTTCAGGACTAGCTGCAAAGTCCTCCTCTGTGGCCTAGCAGGGCTGCTCCTCCCTTGGGGGTTGGGTCAAAGAGCCAGCCACTGAGTTCCTGTCAGAAATACCCCTGTTCCCTTTACTAGGGAACCCACTTGGATACTGAGCTACCATAGGCTACATCTGAGCAGGGGTTCTAGATTATATCCATGTTATGCATTTCTTAATTTCTTCATGTTTTGTACTTTAACAGAGGCAGACAACAAAAGTTAAGATGCTTTGACTTGGTGAAATAAAAAAGGGGGCGCAGAAAACCGTCTACTGGAAATGTCCTTGAATCTTAAGATCAATAAGGTGCTCAGTGGACATTAATTAGTATGGTCTTTAGAGTGGCTTTGTGAGATTTGTTTCTTCAAGTCACCTGGACAAACTCAATGGCTTTTTAAAGGTGTTTTCTATTTTTCTATTCCAGATTTTAGTTTACTGATTACTTTACTGACTACTTTCCATTTAGTAGTAAATGAGCTGATATTCAAACCCAGACCTAGCACCCTCTTCCAAAGCTTGGTCCTTCCTAGGCCACCTTGCTTCCTCTAGTAAAAGCAAAGACAAAGGCATTTGTGTCAAGCCATGAGTCTGGACAGGCAGGCCCTGACTACCCATGTTAGAATAATATTAGCATTTCCATCTCCATCTTGCTGGAAGGAAACTTGTATTGTAGCTGCAGGGTACATGGGTACCAGATGTCTTTATCTTGAAATGTGGTGATTTTTATATGTTTCTGGGATTTGATGAACATGATTACGCATCTAAAGTATCTTGCACCACTCTTAGGTACTGCTTCAGAAAAAAAATCTAATCTAAAACCTTTTTGGAAATTTTAGCATTTTCTGATCCTTGACATATATGTTTGCTCAATGTCACATCTATCTTGGGAGAAAAGCTTGTTGGTATGATTGCTTATATAATAAGAAGAAAGGAACAAATATTTACAGAATGACTACTCTTTCAGTGAGGATTGTAACAAGATTTTTCTTATTTTTTAGATGTAAGTCTTTTGATTATAAAAACATGTAAATACGAGTTTCTTGTTTCTGCTTTTTTCTTTTATCACTCCAAAGTCAATGTCAGAGACAAAAAGTTTTTCCAGGAGCCCAGATTGTAGTGGTGGCTGTTAAAATTATATGACAGCAAAATAAATAAATTTCCTTGTCTTATTTTGCAAGTTTTCCTCAATTTTTCTATTATCAAGAGTATGTCTCCAAAAAGAACAAAAACACAGAAAATAAGAGCATGTTAACTAATTTGGCACAAATAACTCTCAAATAATGGCAAGTGGTTATTCTCTCAACTTGATTCTTGGTGACAGTATTTTGGGGGGGGGTACAAAAAGGCAATAAATTGAAGGATTGTAAAATTCAGTGTTCTAGTTAGAATTGTCCCAGTTACAATTTTGTTATTTTTTTGTCTTTGTCTCTCTACAAAGATGGAAAGATGTTGTCAAATCCAATGCCCTTCCTGTTATATAACCTGGCAATGTTGCTGTGGCCTCTTGATTTCTTAAAGTTTTTCTTCTTGTATGCCATCTAACCATGGAGAAGTACAGTCCTCTAGATTCTGCTTCTTGGGTTGGTACATAACACATGGTATCAGAAAACTGCCCATTAAGTATGCTATTTTTTTAAAATGATTTTAGGAATAAGCAATGATACAGGACTCTTGGGTAAGGTAGATTATATCTCCCACTAACCTTGGTTGATCAAACGTCAGTGAATATGGTGGCTCTCAGAAGACAAAGCAAATGAAAGCAGACATAACACACTTCTCCACCTGGGTGTGGAAGCTGGCTACACATCATTCTCCAGCATGGAATTCTTCCAGCAAAAGTAACAACTGAGAGAATGGTGTGGGCCTTCCCAGTGTTTATTGAAAGTTACTAAGTCTTTATACAGATCACCTTCAATGGCCTGTTTTTGCTGGATGGGGCTGGCATCCAGTAGCTCGTTACCTTCGAAGTATAAGAGAGATGACTGCAATTGGGGGACGGCACTTGCATGGGGCTAGGTAGAAACCTAGTGCAGTAGAACCTCCCTGGAGTCTACGAGGGTGACCCTAGCTAAGTAACGGGGGATAGGAAGCCTGAACTGACCATCTTCTGTAGTAAGATAGTGAAAGGATTGATTGGGTCACCAACCCAGCATCCACAATTTTTCCTGCATACAAGGTGTTCTGGGGTAAAGCTGACTCAGAATTTTTTGGGAAGGGAGCAACCAATGACTGGTCCAACTTGAGACTCATACCACAAGATGGAGCTCATGCATGGCAAGGAACCAGAGGCTGGAAAGTCCAGGGACCTAGAATAGAACCAAACATGACTGCTATACCACAGCTTAGCATAATCATCTCCTCTTCTAGCAACTAAAAGGAGCAGATGCAGAGACACAAAGCCAAACATTAGGTTCAGCTCAGAAAATCCCAGGTGTAGGCAAGGGAGAGGAAAGATTGTAGGGGGCAGAGAGGTCAAGAACACAGAACACAGCCCACAGAGTCAACCAAGCAGTGCTCATAGGGGCTCACAGAGACTGAAGCAACAGTCAGGGAACCTGCATGGGTCTGACCTAGGTCCTTTGCATACATGTTATAGCTGTTTCTCTTGGTATTTTTGTGGGAGTCCTAACAGTGGGAGGAGGTGCTGTCTATGAATCCTTTTCCTGTTTTGAGGACCCTTTCTTCCTACTGGGTTGCCTAGACCAGCCTTGATATGAATTATGTACCTAGTATTGTTGTTACTTGTTATGCAATGTTTGATTGATATCCCTGAGAGGCCTGCCCTTTTCTGACTGGAAATAAAAGAAAAGTAGATCTGGGGTAGAGGAAAGGTGGGGCAAGGGACTGGGAGGAGGGGATGGAAGGAAGGAAAACTGTGCTTTGGACGTAATATATAAGGAAAGAAAAAATAATTAAAAAAATAAAAAGAAGCGTCAATCTCAAATTTCATTGGGACACACCAAAGCCAAGTAAGTAAGTGACTTGCAGTCACATGCAATCTTGGGAAATAGCATATTTGCTCTCTTGGGGCAGGAAAGTATTTTTGAGAAGGACTGCCATTTTTAAAGCACCCCCCATCCCATGACCAGAATATTTAAGGCCTTAAAATGGGGCCTAGGCTCAGCTAGCAAAGTACTTCCTGCCTAAACAGGAGAACATAAGTTAGATTCACAGTGCCTAAGTAAAAGCTGGGTACTGGGGCTTGCTTTTCTGCTCCAGGGATTGGCTAGAGTGTGTTCCAGGCAGATCCCCTTATCTAGCTGGCCAACCATTCTAGATGAATACATGAGCTCAAGGTCAGTGAAGAGACTGTATAGAAAGTAAGGCAGATGATAACAGAAGGTACCTTATGTTGCCCTTTGGTTTATACATACACACACACACACACACACACACACACATACACACAAATATACACATGCATTCGCGCACACATAAACACAGCAATAAATAAGTAATAAGGCCTAGGAATCAGATATGCCGTCTCACAACCCAAAGTGATACCAATTGCAGGGTAGGCTAGTGTCTCTGAAGCTTCAACACATTGAAAGAGCACCTTGGTATCACGTTCAGTCCCAATTCTGATATCTCTGTACTAGGCTGGAGCTGATCCTATGCAATTCAAACTAGCCCCAAGTGGTACAGCTGAGGCCAATCAGAGGCCATGCTTTGAATTGCAAAGCAAACTTAGCTAAATCAAGATCAGACAAATAGATTAAATAGTCCTATATCCTCTAAAGAAAAAGAAGCAGCCAGCAAAAGTCTCCCTTCCAAAACAAAAAAAGCTCTGGGCCAGATGGTTTCAGCACAGAATTCTACCAGACCTTCAAAGAAGAAAAAACTAACTCCAATTCTCTTCAAGCTATTCCACAAAATAGAAACGGAAGGAACATTATCAAACTCATTCTATGAAGTGACAGTCACCTAGCTACCTGTACCAGAAAAAGACCCAACAATAAAAGAGAACTTCAGACCTATCTCTCTTATGAACATTGATGCAAAAACACTCAACAAAATACTTGCAAACCAAATCCATGATCACATCAAAGATATCATCCACCATGACCAAGTAGGCTTCATCCCAGGCATGCAGGGGTGGTTCAATATACACAAATCCATCAATGTGATCCACCACATAAACAAACTGAAATTTAAAAACCTCATGATCATCTCCTTAGATGCTGAGAAAGCATTTGACAAAATCCAACATCCCTTCATGTTTAAAGTCTTGGAGAGATCAGGGATACAAGCACATTCCTAAACATAGAAAAGGCACTATACAGCAAGCCTATAGCCAGCATCAAACTAAACAGAGAGAAACTTATATCAAACCCACTGAAATCAGGGACAAGACAAGGTTGCCCACACTCTCCATATTTCTTCAACATAGTACTTGAAGTCCTAGCTAGAGAATCAAGACAACTAAATGAGAGCATGGGGATTCAGTTCAGAAAGGAAGAAGTCAAAGTATCACTATATGCAAATGATATGATAGTATAGATGAGTTACCCCATAAATTCAACCAGGGAAACACCATCAGCAAAGTGGCTGGATACAAAATTAACTCAAAAAACAAAATCAGTAGCCCTTCTGAATTTGAAAGACAAATGGGCTGAGAAAGAAATTAGGGAAACTACACTGTTCATGATAGCCACGAATAACATAATGTACCTTGGTTTGACTCTAACCAAGCAAGTGAAAGACCTATTTAAAAAAAAAAAAAAAACTTCAAGTCTCTGAAGAAAGAAATTGAAGAAGATAATCAGAAGATGGGAAGATCTATGCTCATGGATCTGTAGGAATAGCGTAATGAAAATGGCTATTCTGCCAAAAGCAATCTACAGATTCAATGCAATTCCCCTCAAAATACAAACACAATTCTTTTCAGAACTTGAAAGAAAAATTCTCAACATCATTTGGAAAAACAAAAGAACCCAGCATTGCCAAAACAATTCTGTACAACAAACAGATCTTCTGGAAGTAACTCCATCCCTGATCTCAAGCTGTACTGCAGAGGAATAGTAATAAAAACTGCCTGGTACTGGCATAGAAACAGAATGGTGGATCAATGGAATTGAATAGAAGACCCAGAAATAAACCCACATACCTATGTATACTTGATTTTTGTCAAAGAAGCTGAAACCATACAGTAGAAAAAAAGACAACTTCTACAAATGGTGCTGATGTAACTGGATGTCTACATGTAGAAAAATGCAAATAGATCCATATTTATCATACAAAACTAAAGTCCAAGTGGATCAAAGACCACAACATAAAACCAGACACACTAGATCTGTTAGAAGAAAAAGTGGGGAAGAGCCTTGAACTCATTGGTGAAGGAGACAACTGCCTGAATAGAACAACAACAGAACAGGCTCTAAAATCAACAGTCAATAAATGGAACCTCATGAAACTTCTGTAAAGCAAAGGACACTGTCATTAGAACAAAATGACAGCCTACATACTGGAAAAGGATCTTCACAATCCCTATATCTGACAGAGGGCTAATATCCAGAATATATAAAGAACTCAAGAGGTTAAAAAGCAACAAATCAAGTAATCCAATTAAAAAATGGGGAACAGAGTTAAACAGAGAATTCTCTGCAGAGGAACAAAGAATTGCTCAACGTCCTTAGTCATCAGGGAGATACAAATCAAAACGACTCAGACATTTCACCTTATACCCATCAGAATAGCTAAACTCAAGTGACAAAACATGCTGGAGAGGATGTGGAGAAAGGGGAACCCTCCTCCTCTGCTGGTGGGAATGTAAACTTGTACAACCACTTTGAAAATCAATCTGGAGCTTTCTCAGACAATTAGGAATAGTACTACATCAAGATTCAGCTATACCACTCCTAGGCATATATCCAAAAGATGCTCACGTATACAACAAGGACATTTGCTCAACCATGTTTGTAGCAGCTTTATTAGTAATAGCCAGAATCTGAAAACAATCCAGATGTCCCTCAACTGAGGAATGGATACAGAAATTGTGGTACATTTACCAATGGAATATTACTCAGCAATTAAAAACAAGGAAATCAAGAAATTTGCAGGCAAATGGTGGGAACTAGAAAAGGTCATCCTGAGTGAGTATCCCTGATGGGAAGAATCCTCACTCAGAAAGGCAAACAAGATGGACCTAGTAAGAGGGAGAGGGCAGGGAACAGGATAGGAGCCTACCACATGGGGCCTCTGCAGGACTCTTCCCAGCAGGGTATCAAAGCAGATACTGAAACTGGTGGCCAAACTTTGGACAGAGTGCAGGGAATCTAGTGAAAGAAGTGGAAGATGAATGACCTGGGTAGGACAGGAGCTCCACAAGGAGAGAAGCAGAACCAAAGGAGCTGAGCAAAGGGGTCTTTTCTGAGACTGATGCTTAAATGGGGGACCATGCATGGAGATAACCTAGAACCCCTGCACAGATGTAGCCCATGGCAGCTCAGTCTCCAAGTGGGTTCCCTGGTGATGGGGGCAGGGACTGTTTCTGACAGGACTCAGTGGCTACCTCTTTGATCACCTCCACCTGAGTGGTGAGGACAATGCAGCCAGTCCTGATGATACCTGATATGCTGGGGTCAGAGGGAAAGGGTGGAGGACCTCTCCTAGCAGTGGAGTTGGGGAGTTGCATGGGAAGAGACAAGGGAGGGAGTTTGGTATTGGTGGGAATAAGAGAGGGGGCTACAGCTGGGATACAAAATGAATAAACTGTAATTAATTATAATATCACATTAAGTGATCTGGGCAGTCTTACATTTCCTTGCTTACCAAAAGTATATCTAAAGTATTCCCCTGCTGTGATAGTGTTAAAAATTGCAAGTGTGGGCAGCAGCGATTGCATCGCACATGTACACTTCAGATTCAGTGACTGAGCAAAGCACAGTGCAGAATGATGGGTAAGTACATGTGATTTGCTCAGGTAGAAATGGAGATCAACAGGTTTTGTTTAAGCATCCCTTCCATTTTCTGCCATGGCTTACTAACGATCTTACCAAAAACTGTCTATTACCATACTTTAAATATTATGATCATAGTTAGGGTGTTTATTGCTGTGATAAAACAGTGCAACTTGAGAGAAAGATGCTTAATTTTACCTTACACTTCTACATAGAATCTGTCACTAAGGGAAGTCAGGGCGGAAAGGCAAGAGGGTAGAAACCCGGGTGTAAGAACTGCAGGAGAGTATGCAGCTTCCTCTGCCATGGCTTGCTCAGCCTGCTTTCTTATGCAACTCAGGATCTCTTGTCCATGGGTAACAGTTCTGGGCTCTTTCATGTCAATCATTAATCATTAAAATTCCCAGTAGGGAATTTTCTACTTACCTACTGGTCAACCTGATGGTGGCACTTTCTGAAAAAGGAGGCTTCCCTTCTCAGATGACTCCAGGTTGTGTCAAGTTAACCAAAAGCTAAACAACACAGCTACCTATTAGTTATCTATGTACACAAAATTATTGTTAGGACTGTTATGTATTTTGCCATCTTCAGCCAGATTATCTCTTTGGTATGAAAAGAGTCACTTGCAAAAGCTTAATCTTAAAATTGAGATGATTGCTTTGATGATGATTTTTATGAAAAAAAATGCTAATTTTATCAATTAAAATTGTAATTTTTAATTGATGTAAACCATATTGAATTTCATTTTGCTATAGGCATACATAGGCTTCTAGTATTCTATCTAGTACTCTATTACATGTCTATTTTCTTTTTCTACCTTCCTTAAAATATCTTTTTTCTCTGTCTCCTTTTTTCTCTGTTTCCCTTGTGGATCCATGACCTATGACTGCAATAATAGTGACACCTATTTACATTCATTCATCTTTGTGGGTCTGGATTACCTCGTGTAATCATTTCCAGATCCATCTGATTTTTGAAGATTTCCTACTTTGATCTTTATGGCAGAATACAATTCCATTGTGTATCATTTTGATGTATGAAGAGTTTGCATGGTATTTGCAATAAGGAACACATTTCAACTTATCCTAAGCTAATAAAAAGTCTTACGCTCCTTGTATGTTTTATGTCTAAATAATCTTTCTTTACTTTATGCTTTGATTATAAGAATAATGAATATGTCTATGAGGTAGTTTCAAGGCTTTCCATCCTCCTCTGCAGAAACAGTGACAAGGGTGGAACCAGGTGGCACACAGCTGTAAATCCAGCAGCTGGAGGTTTAGTCAGGAGGACTGTGGGTTCAGTGGTCAGCTTGTGTTACATAGTGGAGCTATCTCTGAACAAGCAGCAAAATACAGTGTTAAAACTATATACATGCACACACACATATATGTTATACAGAGCCTTATATTAGTCATGTCCTCCAGCTATGTTACTGCTTAGTGAAATCAGACAGGAGAACATTTCTATCTAAGAAGAATTGATACAAGAATATGTACATTTTTCGTAAAGAGAAGAAACAGTTGTTATCAAATGGTTCTGCGTTAGCTTTTATGAGTGTGAAAGGGTGGTAGACATTAAGTTTAGTGCAACATTTTGTCTCAAAGAGTCTAGACCTTTCAATACATAGTGGAATAATCAGAAATCTGAGATTAGGACTAGTGATTAACAGTTACCTGATAATGTTCTGTACTAGATGTCCCTATGTCCCTGGTCAGATCATTTTCTTTTTCTTTTTTCTTTTCTTTTTCTTTCTTTTTTTTTTTGTATGATAAAAGAATGTGATAGAATCTTCCTGAATGGTGAGGCATTGACATAGGAACATTCAGTGTGATATTCTTATAACTAATCTCAGGCTGCTGCTGGAGATGGTAAGCTTAAATATATTTTTCTCTGTGCTTGTAGGATGCAAGAATCTTATCTACACTGAAATCTAATTCTACTTTAAAGAATAAATGATAGAAGTAGCATTCTTAATAACTTTACAATGTGCATACATTGGTCCAAGGACTATTTCTATGCTATTACATGAAGCAAAGTCCATTATTAGCATAGAAGCCTCATGGAGATAATCCAGTTATTCTTTATGGAACACTTTGAAGGGCAGTTATGGATCTTTTTCCATTTTTGTTGCAATAAGGAGCTGACATGTCAAGCTAAGAATAATCTATAATTGAGCAAGATATATGATACCCTATTTTAATCCTCATTATCTTTTTAGAGGATGAGCAATAATTGCAGATATCATCTCTGGCTGATTTACTATTTTCAGTGTTTCTTCTTTGCAAAGTAAAAGTCATCATCAATATTCTAAAAAGAAAATGAATAGAATCCAATCAGAAGTTTACATATTTCTTCCCCATCACCAAAACAGAAGAAACTGAATCAGATCTTATTGTCACTTAATACATGATCTCTGGCAATATGCAGTAGAAGAAATGAGGCTATTTTCCAACCCACAATAGACAAGCAAATTTCAGCCTGGAACAAGCAACTCTGACAGTAAGGAAGGAAAATTTTCAAGGCTGACTTTTAATGTCAAGTTGGGACTAGAGGTTTGGCTCAAGCACATTCATTTAAATTCATGGCTGAAGATCTAGTTTTGAAACTCAGATGGCCACCAATACCCTTTAATTGGTGTTTCGTAATTTTTCAACAACTCATTGGAACATAAACGAAATGAGGTTCTGGTGAATAGTGAGGTACTCTAGCTGCATTGGGCAACCTTAACTGGCACCCGTTGTCAACGGTGACCTGGGTGTCTACCAACACTGTGCGTGAGATGTAAGCTCTATTACAGCGATTCTCAACCGTCCTAATGCTGTGACCCTTTAAGCAGTTCCTGATGTTACGGTGACCCCCAACCCTAAAATGATTTTCTTTGCTACGTTATAGCTGGAAAAATTTTGCTACTGTTGTAAACCATAATGTTAATGTCTGTGTTTTCCAATGGTTTTAGGGGACTGGTGTGAAAGGGGTTTTGACCCATAAATGGGGTTGTGACACACAGGTTGACAACTGCTGCCTTCTTCACTCTGCTCACCCATGGGCTATGAAGACATAGGAAGCAAGAGCTAAAGAGATGTCTTAGTAGTTAAGAGCACTTGCTCCTCTTCCAGAGGATCGATGTTTGGTTACCAGCAACTACATGTTAACTAACAAACCATCTGTAACTTCAATTCTGAGGGTCTAGGGCCTTCTTCTAGCCTCCATGTATACTGCACACATGGCACACTGTACATATGTAGGCAAACACTGTTACACATAAAGAAATGAATTTACACACACACATTCTCACACACATAGAAAGCTAGGAGTGGTGGCATAGCTTTACTTCTAGTACTCAGAAGGAAGAAGCAGGCCAATCTTATTAATTCCAGGCCACTGACAGCAACATCGTGATACTGTCTGAAAAATAAATAAATAATATGAAATATTATATTGGAAGATAAATATGTATTTAATATATGTGTAATTTAAATTTTCTAATTACACAAATTTATCTTAGTAAACCTCTAATTTCTACTTGTTAGGAAATGATATAGAATATGTTCTGCTAAGTATTTGGTGAGATTTTCGTTATCTGTGTGTTCCAAAACACATGTGATTGGCAAAGGCAGTGTGACACACATCTCTTTAAGAAGGCAGAATGCATTTGTCTAGGAATAGTCATTGCTTTGAATATTTCATGCAGTAACTAGTTCATCTGCTACTTTGTTCTGGTTATGGAAGGTATCAAATATCCCAAGGCCCATGAAGAGTTGATAACATTTAGAATGAAGAGGCTGCTCATTTTGTTTGTGTATTTTCTAAGAAGAAAATATACAATGCCTGTCAATGCCTTAAAATACAAGGGGTTGTGAATCTATCTTGAACTAGAAGAATTGAACCACCCAGCCACTGGCACTGTTGTTTAGCTCTATTCCATATGGTATTTCAAGCTTGAGCTGTTAAACAATAATTTGGAATCTTTTGTACTGGGTTGAATGAATGGATTAAACACGGCTATTTCCCTTTTATAAGTTCTTCCCAAACTTTTTGTAAGCTCCTGTATTTATGTATTCACAAAGCTAAGAAGCAAAGCTTCAGAAAAATACCAATATTCACATTTTAGATGATCTCTTTCCATCTTGTGTACCTACATATCATCCTTCCTTATTATTTTGGATTCAAAATATAGATCCCACTACAGCAAACAGAAATTGAAAGCTTTACAAAATAAAATTTAAAAACTTAAATTAAAAGGTTTTTTATTAGTTCTATCTTTGCAGAAAATTTTCAAGTACTTTCAAATCTAAAATTGTTTTTACTTACTCAGACTTTCTACCTGAAATCAATAGTGCATCATTTTTGGAATTTCATGGGTTATAGAAGAGAAAATTTTATAAATTTCAAAGATGAATATAATGATTTAGTTCTCAATTTTTTTTTATAAAACTCAGGTTATAATATCTTATATTATAATAAGAGATATAATATTATATTAGAAATTATATTAAATATAAGAGATTATAATATAATAAGAGCTATTATAAGAGATTATATTATAATATCTTACAGTGTTTTGCACAATATTCATTATTTCAGTTCAGATATTTACTACTGTTATTTAAAAATGGCATAGAATGTAGGTAATATAGAGTATTATCCTGTGAAAATATTTATAAGGAGCATAAACAAACCTTCCCCAAAATTAAAACAATTAACTTGTCCCTTGAAAATAATAATCCTCCTTAAAATGCAGACACATAATATCATTTTTCTCCTTCTCAAATGTCATTTTAATAAACAAAGATTTGTGTCTGTCAGCCAATCAGATACCCCTTTGTTATTTTTAAACTAAAATTATTTTCTATCAAAACATCAACAGATCACATTTGAATCAAACAACTACAAGTGAACATTGCAGAAAAAACTTACAGAATAATTAAAAAAATATGCCAGACCAAAATATTGTACGGTAATTACAAATATTGGATAAAAATCTTTTATAAGTAAACAAACTTTTCATACAAGTCTTTGCATATTCACTGGTTCTCAAAAGCTCTTTGAAATTTATTATTTTCCATCATTAGCCTACAGCAATAGAATACTGCATTGAAAAGTTGCCCTTCTGCCCTCTGACAGTTGTGTTCAAAGAAGTTTATGGCAGAAGGCTTCAATAGAGCACCCATTGTTCACTAACTACTCTCCGGGAATTTCACTAGAGAATACTATTAGTTTGCCACCATGAACAAAAAGTTATTTTGTTTAATTTAGTGGAGTTGGAAAGATCAGAGCAAATTTACAATGTATTAGATATGTGCTGTTCCACTGCATTGCTGAACACCTATAATTTTTAAAAGTTCTTAGTGCTTAGAGGTGGTATGGCCTATACCTCATATGTTCAAAGTTTTGTGTCCAGTCTTTAACACACACACACACACACACACACACACACACACACAAACACAAACTCATACACACACACACAAACTCACACACATACACACACATACACACAGGAGGGGGCAGGGAACTCAAAGGGACATGAAAATAAAATTGAAATAATTTTAAAATATATATTTAATTTGCTTCAGAAAACTATGATAGGTTCTGCACACAAACGTGTCTGCAAAAAAAAAAAAAAAAAAAAAAAAGAAAGAGACCATTTCCTTGCCTCTTGGTTTTAGCACTCAGACTTGGCTTCTACACTGCTTTACCCTTTTTGTTAGTAACTTCCCTCTTTTACTCCCTTTGCTTCATTACTCTCTGTTTGCCACAGATTGAGATAGTAAGAAACAAAATCTCCACAGAAAGGGGAAGCGAGCATGATAATGGAAGACTGGGGGAAAAAAAAAAAACAAAAAAAAAATAGAGACTCACTTCATGAGTCTTCATGCCAGTGGGAACAAGAAACCAGGCGCCACCACAGTGACTCTTAAGCTACCTGACCTGGATGCTAACTGCGCTTGCCTAGTTACAAGCGAGCATCCTAGTGCTTGTAGATGGGCAGAGGGTTGCTTGAGTACCAGAGTAGAAGAGAAAATGCAAGTCTCCTCAAAACACTAGACCTTCTTAGGGCTGGGTAGCCACTTCTTAGAGAATCATCCTGCGTCCTAGATCCTCTGAAGAGAGTACAGAATTTCTTACTTTCCCTTTAGAGAACTAAGAGATACCTATTTGCTAAAGCCTTGCAGAGTGATCAATCTGGAATTTCTTTTTTCATATTTTAATGGACTACATACCTACCTAGTTCTCAGATTGAAAAAAAAAGTCAAATTATATTTTTCAATGGTGTATGGAACATTTTTATTGCAGATATGATAGGGAGATCATCCAGAGACATCTGAAACAGTCCAAAGCAAAGAAAGAAGTAGACTGAATGTGGGTAGCAGACTGGCCATGGCCAGAGCTACGAGAAAGAGATATAGAGAATAGTCAAGTATAGTGAGAATAGAAGGAGCCAGACCCAGCCAAGTTCTATTTTCATATTTATTGATAACTTTTAAAATACAACTTTTCTCTCTCCAAACACCTCCATATGCACCCAACTTCATGGTCTTTCTTTCTTTAATTTTTAAAAACTGTTTGTGTTTTAGGTTGTATTGAGACATCTGTCTTTTTTTCTTTAAAATTGTGACCTCTGCTAGTTGGACAGCCTTCCAGAGCAGGGTCTACACTGAAGAGTTCTTGGCAACACAGCTTGACTTCTATAGGTTTAGGAGACAGAGACAGACAGAGATAGAAAGACAGACCAAGAGAGACTGGGCAAAATATGGAGAGGCGGGGAAGGAGAAGGTGGGTGCAAAGTGGGTAAATCAGGAGCTAGAGGCATGATGGGCATGAACCGGGGGGGGGGGGTAAACATGGTCTCAGGAAAGAAGTAAAACTCTTTTGTTTTTGTATAAATACCTTGTATAAATTATAAATATCTGTGCATAATCAATTTTGGATTGGTTACTCTTTTTCTGACCACACAGACTTCTTGGCAACACAATTCTACAGTCTGTATAAGGCTTGCAAGTCCTAAGTGATTGACACATTCCAAATGTGCTTATCTTGACTGAAGTCTGCCTCTTCCCAATCTATTCAATTGTGTGTGTGTGTGTATGTTTGTGTGTGTGTGTGTGTGTGTACTTGAAACATTGGCAGAGGAATCATGCTCACTCTCATTAATCTGGAACCAGCTTATGGATATTTTTACTGAACTAGGTTGTGTTCTCTAAAGGAATGGGCCAGATTGTAACTTATGAAATGGCTTACATGATAGATCTAGACAATCTGACAATGAATGTCACTGGTAAAAGGTAGGGAACCAAGTAACTGCTCAGTCCAAGTAGGACTTGTAGCAATATCTATTGATTACTGAAGGCCTGGAGGCTCCCCAGAGATGGTGGAGTTTTCATATACTGTGTCAGGGTCTGCTGTCAATAGAAAAAGGCACTAGTAATAAACACATGCAGAAAGAAAAGGGCTTGAAAGGAGCTTTCCTCAGAATGTAAATTCACCCACACTCCTAGTCCATTATTGAAATTGTCATGGGCATTTAATGTGTACATTCCCATCTGTCCTTCATTTTAAAAATGCTCCCATAGACACACAGACACACAGGTGTATTTTATCAGTTAACAGGCCTCTCTTCATCCAGTCAACTTGAAAGCCAAAGGCAGTACTCCCATTAGCTAACTAAAAATAATAAACACATTAAACCATATGAGCACAAGTCAAGAACGATGTACTTGCATATAAAGTAGTTTCCAACATTTCTAGATTATAGATTTGAAGGAAAAAGCTAATGGGACTCAAGTACATAACTTATGGTTTTGGAGAAAACTTGCTGAAAACTTGCTCAATTTACTCTCACTTTTTTGTTTCTGCCAGTATAAACTTTACTTAGAGCCCTTTTAGTTTTTGAAATGGGGCTTCACCTTATATCCAATGCTGAACTCATGATCCTCCTGCTTCAGCCTCCTGAGTTCTGGGGTGAGGTTATTCTTTTAAAAGAGTACTACTTTTCAAACATGTGGTAGCCTGATTGTCCACATGACTCCCCAAAACAAAAGATTTGAATCCTTTGACCTTCATACTAGTTTTCCCATGGCTCACTTCCCAGTGCATGCACATAGTTATCTCTGGAAGAAAACCAACACTTAATGTGCCAGACTTATTGTACTTTCTCCTCTTATCTGAAATTGCTGTTGTTTTGGTGCTAAGAGAATCTTCAAGTTTTTGCATACATTTATTTTGTTTTCATGACCTAGAACTTATAAATTCTTCCTTAATGGTTTGAAACTTCAAGGCTATAGTGTAATGGAAATTGAATTAGATAGCTGAGTCATTCACATCCTTGCCAGTTTGCATGTGTGAGCAGATTCACTTATAATGGCATGCATATGTACTTTAATTCGCATTAAGTCCCAGAGACATGGAATAACTTTGCTTGTGCTGTCTTTTGCACTCCAAATAACCTGTAATTAGAGTGAGCTATTGGACTAGGTAAACAGTATCCTAGGAACTCCAACACAAAAGAATGAGAACAAGCCAGAGATAAACCCAGAAAAACAACAACAACAACAAAAAAACAAACAAACAAACAGTGAGGCCATAGAAATTACCTACGGCTTTTGGGGAAATATCATAGACTTATATATATTTGTTTGTTTCTGAATAGCAGTCACCAATTAGCTTAGCAAGTATTTTTTTTAATCATTAAACTGAATATGATTTGAATCTGTTAATGATAGCTAAAATAATTGTAGAGATTATCAAGTCTATTTTTATCTTCAGATAGGAAACATTTGTAATATGCCAAATAGTCTTTGCTGTCAAAACCTTCTACCATTCTTCTCATGTGAAGAAAAAAAAAACTGTTTTCAATATTCATTAATATATTTTCTCATTCATAGAGAAACCTACATGCCCAGAACATTCATCCCTAACTACCATTCTGACCTTTGCATATTTAAAGTTTCCCAGTGTCTCCACCTTTATTTGTTGCTCCAGTGGCTTAACCCATAGACCTCATGTGTTTTGAGCTTTTCTTTGAGTTACAGGTTTGTGAACATCTAGTAAAAACTGTATTCAGCAAGAAGTCTCCGTGGGCTTCTTATGCACCTAGCAATGGATTAGCAACTATTCCTTGCTTTATCCTTGCAATATCTTGCACAAGCCGATTGGTTGAAGAACAATTGTGAAGTCAGAGTTGGGATGGAGCCATGACTGGGTGGTGAATGGCAGCTGTCTCACCATTATATAACTCCAGCTCCCGAGGATCCAACACTCTCTTCCAGAATCCATGGGCACCTACATTCCTGTGGGCACTTAGTATCCCCAGCACAGATATACATAAAGTTAAAAGGCTAAATTACTCTTTAGAAAACAGAGGCCATGCTCCTTTTAAAAATCTGGCACAATAAGACCCTTAGATTCAGTCCTCCATTTTGTACTTGTTTATTCACCCAATGCTCAATCAGCACTACCTACAAGGACACTGACGTACACAAGGGATATGTAAACTGAGTCTCTTTGGAGCTTGCGATCAAGTGTAATATACAAATAAAACAAATTAATGCAATTATAAATATAAGCTAATGTGCAGACGTACAGGATATTAGTCGGTGCTAAGGCGTGCTTTCGAAGCCCCTTCTAAATGCTGAAGCCTGAGCTCAAAAGTCACTCAAGGGGTATGCATGCTGGGAACTCCCTGGCCCTTGCTTTACCATGGATAACTAAGTCCTCAGAGATACTCAGAGGCTGCTTACTAGAATAAAGGTTGTATTAGAGCTAGGTGAACATTTCTACCTCTTATCCCCCCCCCCCCCCCACACAGCTTGACAACTTCTTTGTGCCTCTGTACTCCTGTACCACAGCCTATCAGACAGCTGGGTAATCAAAATGATATTAATGCTCAAAATCCTTAGACCAAAAAGAAGAAATCTGATTTACATATGTGTCAATCATCTTTCTGACTCTATAACAAAGTGTGTGTGCTGAAATTATAGTTGGGAAGACCCATCTTAACTGAGGGAATCCCTGAAGCAGTTAGGTACCTGGAAGGCACAAATTGGAAAGCAAGCTGAGAACTACCTCACATTCACTGCCCTTTTCTGACTGTGGAGGTTTTAGAGCTGCTTGCTCCAAGTTCCTCCTGCCTTGATTTCCTGCCGGAGCCAGCCAGCAGAGTCGAATGGTTCTCGAGTCAGGAGTGAGGATTGATATTAATAAAATAAACACACAGCACACAGGAAACTTTTTAAAGGTCCAGCAAAAGGCAGGCTGCCACAGAAAGCAGCACAAGCAGCAAGTCTCAAGTCTCTGCCTCCTCCTCTGCCTCCAGCCCTCTGACCACTTTATTTGTGAGGAGTTTCTTTTAGCCAGTAAAACATCTTAGAACAATGGGTTAATTTCCCACAAGGAGCCTGAAGAGAGGTGTGACCTTCACAAGCTATCCCACCTGCTGTCACAAACAAAAGGAGATGGACTTGCAAGTTCTTCTCTGCCATTAGTAAAGGCCTGCTAAAAGCCCTCTCTCTGCGGAGATTTAAATATCAAAGCAGGCCACTGGAGTCATGGCTCCCAACAATTTCCCTACTATGATGGACTGTACCTTGAACTGTGAGCTAAAACTATCTCCTTCTCCCTTAGGTTGCTTTTACTGGGAAGTTTTATTGTTGTAATAGGAGAAACTAAAGTTAGGGGCATTTGACATTCAAGCAATTCACTTAGATCAGTAGAGCTAACCTTCCAATATAATGCTTAGCCTCAATGTGTCAGAATAGGGAGCTTGGGGCTGGGGAACAAATGGACTTATCCTAGTATGACCCTCATCCGAATGTTTTCATAGGAGTGGGCTGTTTACAAAAGGAAGAACTTGGCCCTTACCTCTTCCTGTTCCTTGTGCCCTTGCTTTCTTTCTACTCTTTTGCCGAGGAGGCCCTAGCCGAATGTTGCCCTTCACTGTTGAACTCAGCCACCTACAGATATATGAACCAATAGATTTCGATGTAATATAGATCACCTAATATTTGATATGATGCTGGATAAGGGCAAACCTGACTGAGGTGATATCCAAAAAGTGAAGCTGATTATAATTAGCTAGTTCTGAAAAGAATATTTTTAAATGATTACCTGGAAGTAATTTCAACTCTTAATAAAATATTAAGAAAATTTCTAATTGAAGCTTGTAAAGAAATCTATTTTATTTTCTTCTCGGCTGCAAAATTCATTCCTGTATTCCTACACTATTTGGAAAACTATATTTAGTATTATTCTTGGTGCAAACTGTTTAAGCCATCTCTAGTTATATAAAATTTCAGCTATACAACGCAAACAAATATGTGCTGGGTTTAAGAAACTATGTCCAACATATTGGACTGATTACAAAACCATCAAGTCAACATAGCTAGTGCAAGCAGGAAGATTCGTCTTTGAATTTTGCTGCAGTTGTAACAGAACATGCAAGTGCTGTGTGTCCATCCTGTCCTCCCTCCATGGGCTGTGAGGAATGTTTATCCCTTCTCTGTCCTCTCACTGGGCAGGCACACTTTTCTCCTCGCTCATGTTCATGTTTTCTCCATTCTCACTCTCTGGAATATAATCTCTCTTCCAGAATAAAACACTCATAAATATTATTACATATTTCCTCTAGGTTGTTACTGATGTTTAACCGTTAGGCAATATTTAGAACTTCAGCTACCTATTGACCAACTTCAGTGTATTAGTCGGGCAACAATTCTAAGCATCTTTTACACGATAAATTAATGATAGGACACTAATATTTAATAGCTTCCTAGGAGGAAATCCTTGAGCAAATGGGAATTGTTCCATTTTACTTGAGGTTTATTTAAATTTGTCTTATTTTAATTATATACAATCTCGTTATTTCTCCCCATTTCCTCTCCTTGCTCCAACACCCTCATGTACCCTTGTTCCCTCCCAACTCATAGGTTATGTTTCTATAATTATTATTATTACACACACATACACACCTAAATATATTAATAAGACCTATTAAATTTTTTTTCGTGTTACTTGTATGTGATTTTAGGTCTGACCACTTGGTACTGGATAACCAATTAAAGGCTCATCCCTGGGGAGGACTAAACCTTCCTCTCTTATTAGTGTTAATTGCCTACTTAGGAAAGTGGTGATGATAGTAGCTTCACCTCTAAGTTTTTAGGTTCACCTCATATATACCAAATTATAGTGCAAGAGCATTCAATTACTAACTCCTCTCTGTTTTTTTTTTTCATTTTATAAACATTTATTTTAATGTTCACAAGCACGTAAGTGATATTGAGTGTTTATAAAGTATACTATTCATTCTATAGCTCTTCAACAGGGACAGAAGCAACATTAATGAAACCTCCAGTGGTTTGGTGGTGGTGGAGTTTTACATATAAGTGTGTGTGTCTCTGTGTGTGTGTGTCTATGTGTGTGTGTGTGATTTTATTTTCTTTGTTTTTGAATCAGGTAATATGTAACACAGTCAGGCTTTGAACTCTGTTGAGCTCATTTTTAAACTCTGTTTTATTTGGCATTCCATACAGCCTCTCCCTTCCAAACCCCCAACCCTAGGTAGGAGAGATAAGGTTAGCAGGGAGAGGAGGTGCAGACACCTTTACTTATGCTGGCTATTTAGGGTTCTTTGGGGACTGTACACATTCGCCATCAACAACAAATGCTGCCAGCAGTCTCCTCCAAGCCGCTGCATTGAAATGTTTCTCATCATCTGCTCCAAGCTGCCACACCATTCATCTCTGGTCGCTACAAACTTCAGCCCCGTCTGTCTCTGCTCTCTCCAAAATGCCACACTTTCTCTCTCTGGGCTCCCATATTTATATCCCTTAAGAGTCCCAGACCCATCAGGACTGTCTGGATCCTCTTTCTCTTCGGTCCTGATAAGCTAAGGTTGGACAGTAGGGAAAGAGGACTTCCTCTATCAGTGTGCTATGGGAGAGGGATAGGATAGGAAAAGGGAGGGTGAGACTGGGAGGAGACAAGGAAGATGACCATAACTGGGATACAAAGTGAATAAATTTTAAATAATATTAATAAAAATAAATAAATAAACAAACAATATAAGGTATATCATAAAAAGAGAGAGAGAGAAATAAAAGAGGGTCCTAGACCACACCCTTCACCATGCAGCACATGGTGGGCCTTTACCATGCCTTTCAAGGGCAATTATCAGCTGTGGACAAACTATAGCCCAACAAAAATCCTACACTTGGGATTAAAACCAAAACATACTTACATAACATAACTGAGTTTTTAAAGAAACCAAAACTTCTATTACAGAACTCACTATGTAATAGATCCTGATCCTTAACTCTTTCTCTTCCCACATGCTGGGATTACAGTAGACGTGTGTCACTATGCCATGGCTATTATAATTTCTCATAATAAAATTTCTTGCATAATTATTTAATGTTTCTGAGAGCAAAGACAAGTGCACTTTACTAAGTCGGTAATTGAGTTCCAAACACCCAGAAACAATCTTGTCCTATGTACATGCTGACCAGAGTCTATAAAATGCTGAAGCAAGATGGAATGGTTAAGCTAGAGTCAGATGGAAGGGGAGGAGGACCTCCCTTATCAGTGGACTTTGAGAGTGGCATAGGAGGAGATGAAGGAGGTAGGATAGGATTGGGAGGTGATGGAGAAGGAGGGCTACAACTGGGATACCAAGTGAATAAAATGTAATTAATGTAAAAAAATAAAAATTTAATTTAAAAAAGATGGAATGGTTCAGTTTGGTTACATATTTTGTTCCTTAAAGGTAATGATATCTTTTCATAAAATGGTTTTAAGTTTTGAATTTGGAAAAAATGAGACATTATCCTTGAGAATTATCTAAAAATTCCAGATATTGAGCAACAATGGTTCAGTGAAAACAAAATTTCCAAAAGATGTTAATGCCAACGCCCAGACAAGCATAGGCACTACTGAGCAAGAGCAGATGTCATCAGTGATCAAGATCACCAAATCAGCACACTTAGCAAGCTAAACATAGATACAGACCTCCCACATGGACTGGGTTTTACGGGTGCTGCTTATTAGTAGTGCTGTGTTTGGGACAGTCATATTTAGTTATTCAGATTTTGATTTCATCCTGCAGGGGCATACAAGCCTTAGAGAGTCTTTGCTATGATGTCAAATGTGTCTACTACCTAATATTTTGGGAACTTCATGCCTGATGCATCAGTGTTAAGAGGACAGGTAGGAGGAAAGTGGATGGGTCACAAAGGCTCTGCCTTTATGGATAGATGGATGATGGTAAGAAATTATTTTCCAGAATGTATTTTGCTTTCTTGTCTGTCTGCCCATGCTACATGAAAACACAGCAAGAAGATGCTCACCAAACTCGTTTTTTTTTTTTATTTAATTTAGTTTTATTTTTTAGGTACAATTTATTCACTTTGTATCCCAGCTGTAGCCCTCTCCCATCTTCCCCTCCTAATTCTACCCTCCCTCCTTCTTCTTCTATGTCCCTCCCCCAGTCCAATGATAAGGGAGGTCCTCCTCCCCTTCCATCTGACTATAGTCTATCAGGTCTCATCAGGACTAGCTTCTTTGTCTTCCTCTACCGACTGGTAAGGCTGCTCCCCCCTTAGCTGGAGGTGATCAAAGAGCCAGCCCATAAGTTAATGTCAGAGATGGTCCCTGGGCCTATTTTGGCAGAACCCTCTTGGATATTGAGATACTTTGAGCTACTTTTGTGCAGGGGTTCTAAGTTATCTCCATGCATGGCCCTTGTTTGGAGTATCAGTCTCAGAAAAGGCCCCTGTGCCCAGATATTTTGGTTCTGTTGCTCTTCTTGTGGAGCTCCAGGACCCTCCAGGTCTTTCTATCTCCCCTTCTTTCATAAGATTCCCTGCACTCTGCCCCAAGTTTGGCTATGCATCTCAGCATATACCTTGATACCCTACTGGGTGGAGTATTTCAGAGGCCCTCAATAGGCTTCTGTCCTGTTCCCTGTTTTCTCCCTCTTGCGATGTCTGTCTCTTTTGCCTTTCTAAAGGAAAATTGACCATCTTACCCAGGGTCCTCCTTCTTGATTAGCTTTGTTAGGTGTACAGATTTTATTATGATTGTCCAATATTATATGTCTAACATCCACTTATATAAAAATGGACACACTAAACCTGTTAGAAGAAAATTGGGAAAGAGCTTTGAACTCATTGACACAGGAGAAAACTTCCTGAACAGAACACCAACAGCACAGGCTCTAAGATCAACAATCAATAAATGGGAACTCGTGAAACTGAAAAGTATCTCTAAAGCAAAGGATCCTGTCATCAGAACAAAATGACAGCCTACAGATTGGGAAAGGATCTTCACCAACCCTATATCTGACAGAGGCTAATATCCAAAATATATAAAGAACTCAAGAAGTTAAACAGCAACAAATCAAGTAACCGATTAAAAAATGGGGTACAGAACTAAACAGAATTCTCAATAGAGGAACATCAAATGGCAGAGAAACACTTAAAGAAATGCTCACCATCCTTAGTCATCAGGGAAATGCAAATCAAAATGACCCTGAGAGTTCACCTCACACCCATCAGAATGGCCAAGATAAAAAACTCAAGAGACAACACATGCTGCAGAGGATGTGGAGAAAGGAAAACCATCCTCCACTGCTGGTGGGAAGGTAAACTTGTACAACCACTTTGGAAATCAATCTGGCACTTTCTCAGACAAATAAGAATAGTGCTACCTCAAGACCCAGCTATACCACTCCTAGGCATTTATCCAAAATATGCTTAAGTATACAACAAGGACATTTGCTCAGCCATGTTTGTAGCAGCTTTATTTGTAATAGCCAGAATCTGGAAACAACCCAGATGTCCCTCAGGTGAGGAATGGATACAGAAATTGTGGTACATTTATACAATGGAATGCTACTCAGCAATTAAAACAAAGAAATGATGAAATTTGCAGGTAAATGGTGGGAACTAGAAAAGACCATCCTGAGTGAGGTATCCCAGAAGCAGAGAGACACCCATGGTTTATACTCACTAAACTCTCATGTCTCGACCTTCAAACTTCTAAACTCTAGAATGATGAGGAAAATGTCTTTTGCTCACCATATTTGTACTGTCCTGTTGTCCCAGCAAGAACAATAGATAGACTAAGACATCATATTTGTAATTGGATGGACTCTTACACATGTTTAAGTAGCTCATACCAATGCATTGCTAAATTAAAATGAAGCGGCTTTATTTTAACTTTTCTTCAAAGCTAGTAAAATACATAAGATTTGAGTGCTACATCAAATATATAAAGCAGAATTGATAAAATTGTTCTACATTTATACCACGTAAGGCATGTGTTGATACAACAGCAAATTTTCTAGAAAGATTTGTTCATAGCATGCTTTACTGAGGTTGGTATCAAAATAGGAAGATCACGATTTCCAAGGATAATTTGTGACTTCTATAGAATTCTGGGGAAAAAAAAAACACCTTGTTTTCCATGGTTTGGAAAATGCCAAGCTTGATACTGGCATTATCAAAAATCTGAATTTTTGATCATTCTATAAAAATAAGTTGGAAATATATCAAGGTTACTAAAAGTGTAGGTGTAGGCATGAGCACTTCCACACAGGACATGCTCATTTCCAGTTTGCAAATTTCAGCTAACTGGTGGCATTTGTTCTTGTTCTTGCTCAGATTATAAGACTTGTCCGCATGTTCATTCACAACAGTGTGTCCTATCCCAGGTTATTATTTAATCCATATGGTCCAATGGCGTGGATTTTGGATTTTTTAAAAGGTCTCTAGGTGATGCTAGCGTGTGGACAAATTTGGAGACCATGGTTTTAGTTCAAAGGCATTTGTTAGCTCTTGGCAGTGTCCCACCTGGAAGATCTGTTCAAGTATGCTATGAAAGAAAAACAGCAATGCAGGTGTTATTTGAAGGGACAAATCAAGTCAGGTTGTTACTAAACTCTTTTATCTGTATTTTATACAGGTACTGGGCTTGAGAGACAGTGTTATTTATTTTCTTGAATTTGTTTTCAAAAATTTAGTATGATATATAAATATGTTTTTCTTTAAATGTTCACTGATGTTAGTGACTCAGAATTTGCTGGATTGTCCCAGTTTCTGCTGACTAAATAAAACACTTCAGGGTCAATTTTGAATGCTCTTTCTTTTCATGCACTGTAAGATCGTTGGATTCTTTGTAGCCTTTCCCACAATAGCCTCTTCCTTTCTTGTAAGCACCTTAGTTTGCGCTACTTTGGCTTTATTCTTTATCTATTGAAATAGCTTCCAAACCAATGTCTGATTCTATTTCTTTTTCTTTTGGCTGACTTATGCTATTTTCTAGATTGTTCCTCCGAAGACTAACTTGATCTGTTATCCCCAAAAGTTTCCCTCCATTTCCCCTCTCTCCTTCCACCATTTCTCTTTCTGTCCTTCGCCTCATTCTTCTTCCTTTCCTCCTTCCCTTCCTCTCTCCCTCCCTCTCTCTATTTCCCTCAGTCCCTCAATCCCTCCTTCTCTTTCTCTCTTTCTTTTCCAGAGAAAAGTGCAGACTTTCTGGAATGGCAATCAAAGCATTGTGAAGAGCAATTTCTGCACATCTAACCAAATCCATACCACAGGGCTGCCATCAATGTACATACTGTTTAATTTAGTTCCCAGACCATCCCTATTTTTCTCTGTATATTCACCAGTGTTCAGACCAGTGTCTGTATTCAGAATGATTATTTCAAATTCCAACTCAGTGTCTAAGGAGAAGAATAAATTTCATAGTTTTCAAATCTTCCTTATTTAATAACTAACACAAAAATAAGGCTGTCTTTCCTTGGGTTACAATATTTAGTTTTTCAGCAGTGCATGCTTTTGCTGGTTGGTAGAATATGTTAAGGTATACTCTTGAGTGGTGGGCTAGGAATGCAGGGTCTATATATCATGAGCATCTTTTTTTTTTCTATTTTTCCTGGTACCTAGTTGAAAGCCTCTCACATACATATTCAGCACATCAAAAATACTTGTTAATTTAAATGAGTGATACCTTAAAGAAATGCTTATATTTAATGCCCCTCAGCTAGACTATCTTTTTTTTTTTTAATATTTACCTGCATATGTTTTTTTTCAAAGAGGTCTTCCTACCAGTGATTAGGAGAGTAAAAAGTTAAGTACACTTGTATTTCTTTTATGTGATTTTTACAAGTCAGAGTCAGAAAGCAAAGCAGGCTTCTTAGGCTGCACTGAAATGAAAAATCTCTTCTAGCTATCTTATCATTTTATTGCAAGATAGAAATGTCATCCTTATAGACTTGTGAGTTTTTCTGCACAGTCAGCAGAACAGTATTATAAAAATACTCATTCGAATCTTGCATTGGTAGTTTTAAAACAAAGTAACCAGCTCCGTGGCTTTGCTTGTTGTTCCCTTTGCTTTCTGACTTTTAATGACTTAAACAGTGATGAAAACAATTCCCAGAATGCTCTGCATTAGCTACCTACATTTAACTGAAAGCCAAAATTGCTTTCTTTCCGCTAAGCTGGGATTCCAGACCTCTAGATTACATCCTCTAGATGTGATCTCTTGACCTTGGCATTTAAACTTTTATTTAGAAATCATGATGATGAGTTACAATTATAAAAAAACAAGCCTCTGTAGCAAAGGAAAGCACTTTTAAAGATTATCTAAAACCTATTAATTTCACCCTGCATATTGCAGAGTAGTGTCACCTCAAAATGAAAAGGCAGCCTTAACTCAGAGCTGGGGAGTGGTTTTACATTTACCCAGCTGCTCAGGAACAGAAAAACTAATGATGCACAATTCTTGCAAAATGAATAACCACACATTCTTGAAGCTCCTCCTATGTCAAATCTATTGCCCCGTCTATGAAATTAGTCAAGCATGTGCAGTATGGTGTCAAAATAATACATGTCTTTTAAGCAAGACCTCAAGCAGTTTACAGACAATTCACCGTCTCTTGAATTATCCTGTAACTGTGTGAATACAGCAATCTAGTCTATTGGTGACTTCTTTTATTTCCTTAGGGGATATAGGACTACTTAATTTATTTACCTGATCTTGATTTAACTTTGGTAAGTGACTCTATCAAGAAAATTGTTCATTTCATTTAGATTTTCAAACTTAATGGCATATCGGCTTTTGAAGTAAGACACAATGATTCTTTTGATTTCCCCAGTGTCTGTTGTTTTCATTTTTTATTTTGTTGATTTGGATGGTGTCTCACTGCCTTTTTGTTAGTTTGGCTAAGAATTTGTCTATCTTATTGATTTTCTCAAAGAACTAGCTCTTGGTTTTGTTGATTCTTTGAATTGTTCTCATTGATTTAAATTATTGATTTTATTCCATAAAAAAAAAGCCCAGGGAAAGATTGTTTCAGCACAGTATTCTACCAGACCTTCAAAGAAGAGCAAATACCAATACTCTTCAAACAACTCCACAAAATAGAAACAGAAGGAACATTGCCAAACTCATTCAATGAGGCCACAGTCACCATGATACCTAAACCCCACAATGACACAAAAAGGAAAAGAATTTCAGACCAGTTTCCCTTATAAAAAATGATGCAAAAATACTCAATAAAATACTCAAAAACCAAATTCAAGAACATATTAAAGATATCATCCACCATAACCAAGTAGGTTTCATCCCAGGCATGCAGGAATTATTAAATATGCAGATCCAACAATATAACCTACCCTATAAACGAACTGAAGGAAAAAAAGAAACACATCATCATCTTCTTAGATGCTAAAAAAAAGCATTTGCCAAAATCCAATACCAGTTCATGTTTAAAGTCTTGGATAGATGAAGGATACAAGGTACATACCTAGACAAAGTAAAAAGCAATATACAGCAAGCCTATAGGCAACATCAAACTAAATGGAGAGAAACTTAAATCAATTCCACTGAAACCAGGGACAAGGCAAGGATGCCAACTCTCTCCATATCTCTTCAACATAGTACCTGAAGTCCTAGCTAGAGCAATAAGACAACTTAAGGAAACCAGGGGAACACAAATTGTAGGAGAAGAAGTCAAAGTATCACTATTCGCAGACGATGTGATACTATACAGTAAGTGACACCAAAAACTCTACCATGGAACTCCTATAGCTAGTAAAGACCTTTAGCAAAGTGGCTGTATAAAGAATTAACTAAAAAAAAAAAATAAATCAGTAGCCTTCCTGTATTCAAAAGACAAATAAGCTAAGAAGGAAATTAGGGAAAGAACAGCCTTCACAATATCCACAAACAACTTTTCAAACATTTAGAGTGATGCTCTTCAGAAAGATCAAAAAAAGTAAACATAAGTAATAAATTATGCATGCAAACATATTTGTGTAATAAATCTAGGAGATAAGGCAACCACTAAGAAAAAGAGTAGGGGCTAGAAACAGAAGGCATATTTAAATAGACAAAGATAGAATACCAGGTTAATTAACAGAAACCTCACAGGATTAACTATTTAAAAAAAATCATTAATATTTGTAGCTCAAATATGGCTTGCATAAGATCTTTAATATTTGTATCTTTCATGTACATTATTTAAAAACTAATAAATGATGTCTAGGATTTCAAAGTATTCACAATATAAAAATACTTTATACACTGTACTTAAATACATTTACTCATGCATATTTTTTCTCATAGAAATATGTTAACATAATGCTTATAAAATTTTTGCTTTATAACTTAAAATTAGGCTGGAGAGATGGCTCAGAGGTTAAGAGCATTGGCTGTTCTACCAAAGTTCCTGAGTTCAATTCCCAGCAACCACATGGTGGCTTACAACCATCTATAATGAGATCTGGTGCCCTCTTCTGCCCTGCAGGCACACATGCAGGCAGAACACTGTCTGAATAATTAATAAACAAACAAACAAATAACTTAAAACTAGAAGAAATAGCTCTTTGAATCATACACCTGAATCATTTGGATAATATTGAAAATAGTAAAAATGAGAAGATTTAGATATAAAATGCTGAGAACCATTAAAAATGATTGAAACTCCCACACTTAACTATAATTAAAACAAAGTTAATTAACATTTAGGGCAATGCACTTTCAAGTCTTTATATTTTTATTTCTGTGTCTTCATTTTTAGTTGAACTGGTAATTTCTAAATATTTTCAATATAATTTTTTCTTACATTACAAAGCAAACAAACAAACAAAAACCCAAAACCATAAAACATCTTGCTGCAACTCTAACAAAGCAAGTGAAAGACTTGTACAAAGTGAAAGACTTGTACAAAAAAAAAAAAAAGACCCTTCAGGTCTCTGAAGAAAGAAATTGAAGAAGATATCAGAAGATGGAAAGATCTCCCATGCTCATGGATCCGTAGGATTAACACAGTGAAAATGGCCATCCTGCCAAAAGCGATCTAAAGATTCAGTGCAATTCCCATCAAATGCCAACACAATTCTTTATAGAATCTGAAAGAACAATTCTCAATTTCATATGGAAAAACAAAACAAAAAACCCTGAATTACTAAAACAATCCTGTATAACAACAGATCGTCTGAAAGTATCTCCATCCTTGATCTCAAGTTGTATTGTAGAGCAATAGTAATAAAAACTGCACGGTACTGGCATAGAAACAGAATGGTAGATCAATGGAATTTAATCACTGTGTGAGTTTATTTCTTGTTCAGAAACACCTACAGACATCTGATTTTTGACAAAAAAGCCAAAACCACAGAATGGAAAAAAGATAGCAGTTTCAACAAATGGTGCTGGTCTGATTGGATGTCTACATGTAGGAAAATGCAAATAGATCTAAATTTATTATCCTGTACAAAATTAAAATCCAGGTGGATCAAAGACCTCAACATGAAACCAGACACAATAAATCTGTTAAAAGAAAAAGTGGGGAAGAGCCTTGAACTCATTAGCACATGAGAAAACTTCCTGAACACAACACCAACAGCAGAGGCTCTAAGATCAACAGTCAATAAATGGGACCTCATGAAACTGAAAAACTTCTGTAAAGCAAAAGGTACTTTCAACAGAACAAAATGACAGTCTACAGCATGGGAAAAGATCTTTAGCCACCCTACATCTGACAGTGAACTCAATAAATTAAACACTGACATACCAAATAATCCCATAAAAAAGGGTGCAGAGCAAAACAAAGAATTCTCCTTCTTGATTAGCTTCCTTAGGTGTACAGATTTTTGTATGATTATCCTATATTATATGTCTAATATCCACTTAAAATGCGAATATACCATGTGTGTCTTTTTGCTTCTGGGATACCTCACTCAGGATGATCTTTTCTAGATCCCACCATTTGCCTGCAAATTTCATGATTTCTTTGGGTTTAATTGCTGAACAGAGAAATATCAAATGGAGGATTAAAGGAATCCTCAACGTCCTTTGCATCAGGGAAAAGCAAATCAAAATGTCTCTGAGATTTCATCTTATACCCATCAGAATGGCTAAGATCAAATACTCAGGTGACAACACATGCTGGAGAGGATTTGGAGAAAAGGGAACCCTCCTCCACTGCTGGTGGGAGCGCACACTTTAACAACCATTTTGGAAATCAGTGTGGCGCTTTCTCAGAAAACTGGGACTAGCACTACCCAATATACCAATACTGGGCATATACCCAAAAGATGCTCTCCCATAATAAGGACATTTGCTTAACTATGTCCATAGCAGCCTTATTTGTAATAGCTGGAATCTGGAAACAACCTCATGTCCTTCAATAGAAGAATGGATACAGAAATTATGGTACATGTACACAATAGAGTACTATTCAGCTATTTAAACTAGGTAATCCTGAAATTTGTAGGCAAATGGGTGAAAATAGGAAAGATCATCTTGAGTGAGGTAACCCAGAAGCAGAAAGACACACATGGGACATTATCTGTGAATATTAGCCATATAATACAGGATAAACATACTAAAATATACAGACCTAAAGAAGCTCAACCACAGGGAGGATCCTAGGGAGGGTACTTAATTCTCTTTCAGAAGGGCAAACAGGATAGCCACCAGGATTGGTGGACGGGAAGGAACAGGATTAGAGCCCACTATAGGTGTCCTCTGAAAGACTCCATCAAGAAAGTGATTGAAACAGATGGAGAGACTCAGAGCCAAATTTTGTGCAGAAAGCAGGGAGTCTTATAGAAGAAGGGGAGGAAAATAAAGACCAGGAGGAAACAGTAGCTCTACAAGGAGATCAACAAAGCCACAAAAGTCTGAGCCCACAGTGCAGAATGTGCCAATGGGTAGGAGAGATGTCCATCCAGTGTCATTATGGGAAGGACTTGGGTTTTATTCTAAGTGTGATGGAAACCCTCATTAGAAAAGAGGAGTAATGTGTGTTGGTTTCTGTTTCCTTTCATAAGGCAGCACTGTACCTATAGACACTAGAGTGAAATGAGTGAAACAGAGCATGAATGAAGCTATTCACTCTAGCCTATAGAGTGAATAGCATAGAAAGGCTAGAGTGAATGAAACAGTGCTGATGACCTGGATCATAGAAGCCAATGGAACAATTGCAATTTATTTTTGACATGGTGAAAAATTCTTGATATCTAAAAAGCATTGCAGAAATGAGAAGAACATAGACTTCAGGATTGTACAGGAACACTCATGTCCCTGCACTCATGGGGCATTGTGTAAGCTATTTAATGTGTCTGAGCTTCAGTTTCTTCTATTTCAACATAAGATGTAATTCACAGAATTGTTACAGCTACTAAACATGTAATGTATATTATATGTCAAGCCAGAGGCTTGGATTATCAGTCACTCATAAGCATTGACTGTTCTTACTGATCAATTGTCATAAAAATAATTTATTTTTATTGATTACAGTTTATTCACTTTGTATCCCAGCCCCCATTTTCCCCTCCCAATTCTACCCTTCTTCCATTACCTCCTCCCATACCTCTCCCCTAGTCCACTGATAGGGGAGGTCAGCCTCCCTTTCCCTCTGACCCTAGCCTTTCAGGTCTCATCAGGTTATTCTTAAATGTTAGCGAAGAAATGATGCAGCCTCTCCAGTTCTCAGTTTCCATCCACTATTTAACAATGATAGCATATGGGTGATTGGTTTCACAGTGGCAGTACATAAGAACTCTTACTTCTCTGTGTAAGTAACTTCTCATGTTTCTGATAAGTAGTCTCAATCCTCCACTGTAGCTTTGACTACTTCCAAAGAAAGCTATAGGGAAAAGAACACACAATAAAAAGTAAGGAATGATTCAGTCCTGATTTTAACAGAGAGATGTAGGCGTCTCTCACTCAATCCCACTCTTGATTAGCTGCTGCATGAACCTGCGGGCTAAGCTGTTGAAGCGACAGCTGCATTAAGGGAGGGAGAAGAAAGATAAAGCTGAAGAGAAGCAGTGTTCTCTGGCATTAACTGACAAAACAGCACAAAGGAAAATCTGACCAACCGAAAGTACTTTAATAGGTTTGTCATTTAAAATACCAGACTGGAAAGTTTGGGAATTGTAATAGTTATCCTAGAATTATAATATTGGCCAAGTTCTGACCAGTTGGAAGAAACTATACAGCTTTTCCACAGAGGTCGCCTATGTGAAAGTCTTAACTGGGTCATAATTTTAGTGGTGACTTTTCAGTGCATAATTCTTTTAAAATTACAAATGATATTCAGTTCACTCTCCTTCCCTCCCTCCTCCCCTTCTTCGTGAAATAATTATATCAAGACAGACAACTGTGGTTTCTAAAGGTCCTCCTATTTAAGAAAGCTTAAATGGCAATTTTTAAAGCTCTAGAAAATTACATAAATTTTCAAAGGTGACATGTCTGTGGCTTTTTAAATAAATTCAGATTTAATAAAGGAACCATATACGCATTATTCAGATAGAGTTATATTTCTCCTCAAAGTCATATATTCTGTCTCTATTGTGACTGTATCTGGATCCAAAGCACTTAGAGAATAATTAAAGTTAAATGAGGTCATAGAGCTGGTTGACCCTACTTTTATAAGATCACTGCTTTTTACCAGGGAGAAGGAGGAAACAGCAAACTTTTACTTCATTTTGTGAGTGAGAGAGTGATGAGTCAGAAAAAGGACCCTAGTAGGAAACCAAACTAGTCAGAGCTATGAATTTACTTTAGAATTCAAAGCCTCAAGAGATGTGAAAAATCAAAGCTAGAAAAAAAGAACAACCCTACTATTATAACACAAAAGTGCTCAGAAAGTCATGGTACTTCTAAGAATGAACACAACTGAAGGGATTATGTTCCCTAAAACTGCCCTAGAAAACCATATGGACAAGAAAACTGGTAGTTGTCCCAAAGCAGGTAGAAAGTGGAACATAATAGAGCATCCAGAGAATCTCACGTAGCTGTGAACATATAATTATTCACAAATGTGTAAGAAAATGCACTAGGATAAAGGCAACAACCATTAAATAAATTGTGGTGGCATAACTGGGCATTTGCCTGAAGAAGGATGAGACTTGTTCCATATCTATCATTAATCAAAAACAGAATAGAACATAGAAAGTCAAGTCAAATTATTTTTAAAAATCCATAACTTATTATCAAAAATAATTACTGCCAAACTACAGAGATAAAATACTTCAAGATACACATATAGGCAAAAAATCTTTGCTTAGAATCTAACAGCACTAGGATTAGTTCAAGAGTGGACAAAATTGGTTATATGAAGTTGAATAGCTTCTGTACTACAAAAGGAATTATCAATAGAGTAAACAGAGAGCTCACAGAATTGGAGATGATCTTTGCTAGCTCTGCTTCACAGTATTAAAATCTAAAGGGTACGAAGAACTGCAAAAATCAACCATGCACACACTTCTGTTACCTAGCAGTAAATGAGCCAGTGGATCGAATGGACACTTCTCATAAAAGTACAATTGGTCAGTAAGTATTTAAAAGGGTTCAGCAGCCTTAGCAGAAAGAAAAATGTAAACTAAAACTTTGATACTCTGATACTGTGATACTTTGATACTTTGATCAAAGTATCTATTTCTAAGAAAGTATGACAACAAATGCTGATGAGCCTCCTGGAAGACACCCTTCCTCTTTGTGATGTAAACTGTGTTGTCACTGGAAATCAACATGGAGACTTTAGCTACAAAGAAAAATAAAACTGAAATTACAGGAAAATATTATAGTTAGAAAATGTAAAAAAGACAAACAGAGCATGTTTTCTCTCCTAGGCGAATCTTAGTTTCTAAAGTTAATGTGCATATCCAAATGGAGTAGGTGTGCATAGAAGTCAGGAAGCTGGAGGGGGTCCATGAGATGGGACACAGTGCTTTAAGAACTGTGGTGGGGTGAGCAAGCAGAGCTTCTCCTGAACTTTGAAAGGAAAGGAAACTGTCCCCTGCAGGTCTTTTTATCTCACCCTTCTTCATAAGATTCCCTGCACTCTGCCAAAGTTAGGCCATGAGTCTCAGCATCTGCTTTGATATCCTGCTGGGTAGAGTCTTTCAGAGTCCCTCTGTGGTAGACTCCTGTCCTGTTCCCTGTGGGACAGGAGCTCTACAAGGAGAGTTACAGAACCAAAAAATCTTGGTGTAGGGGTCTTTTCTGAGACTGATACTCCAACCAAGGACCATGCATTGGAGATAACTTAGAACCCCTATATAAATGTAGCCCATGGCAGCTCAGTCTTCAAGTGGGTTCCCTAGTAAGCAGAACAAGAGCTGTCCCTGACATTAACTCAGTGACTGGCTCTTTGATCACCTCCCCCTGAGCTGGGGTGCAGCCTTACCAGGCCACAGAGGAAGACAATGTAGACAGTCCTGATGAGACCTGATATTCTAGGGTCAGATGGAAGAGGAGGAGGACCTCCTCTATCAGTGGAGTTGGAGAGGGGCTTGGGAGATAAGGGAGGGAAGCTGGGATTGGGAGGGGATGAGGGAAGGAGCTACAGCTGGGATACAAAGTGAATAAATTGTAATAAATAAAAAATAAAAGGGAAAAAAGATAATTTTTTTAAAAAGAAAGCAGAGGAGACTACTGAGACTGAAGGGGCAGGGAGGGAAGGGGAGAAAATATGTGGAGGAACAAACACAGACTTTTTGTCATTATGTCCTCTGTAATGTATTTGCATAGCAGTCATATTGTGTTTGATTTTACAAAATTGTGTATCATAAATAAAAAATACTTTTCTGTTTTTTTTTCAATCTCCCATTTGATAACATTTGTTATGGAATCCCAGGCTAGCCAAAGCAGTATATAGATAATACAGATTCTAAACCTGGCACATATAATCCCATCTTTTTAAACTATGCTGTTCTTTTTTATTGTACAATTTTGAATCCTTTTGTGGTCCAGTTGTTGCATTTTGTAGTTGAAGAAAAAAAAAGTACATTGTACCAAGAATTACAGAGAAATTCAGTGACCCTCTAAATGAATACATACTTTGCTAATGACAATTACACCACACATTTGAAGATAGTAGTGCATTTATATATAGGAATCCATAATCTATAGAGTTCTCCCAAATGCTGAATAACATACCCTAGGATCCTTAGATACAGTCCATGAATTCTGTGATTTGTGCCAGCTGTGAGGCCAATCTATAGCTAATTAAGAAGGATGAATAATCAACTGTTGAAATGGAGTCAATACTAAACTATAATTTGCTAATTTCATTGCCCATGCAAAATATACACTTTTCTTTCCAAAAGAATCATGTAAATGAGATCAAGTCTTCTGCCTACATGTAGGCATCTCATCCCGTTTTTCTTAGTCCAAAGAAGTTTGGGAGCTTTGTTGAGGAGCACTCGAGTTCAGCTCATATCCAGACTAAGTCTTGAGCTCGGAATGACTGCTTATTATCAAATACAGTTCCTCAAGACAAATGTCTAAGCCATATTGTTTGGTACTAAATTTCTGAATGTTAACGGAGATCTTGTATGCATTGTGTTTCTACTCATGTATTTCTGGTGGGTTTGTGAAGCACTCAATATCCATTGTTAAGTAACAAAGCATCTCTATAGTAAACACTGCTTGAGTTGAACTTGCTTGCCTCGTTTTAGAAATAAAAAATGAAAATGACAATAATTTATTCAAAACACTGGCCCAGAACTTTGTCTGTCCTCTTCTATCTTAGTACTCCATACATGGGCATAGTCTATTGGACTAATTCTAGCAAAGGCTGACGGGTTCCATTTATGACACATAATAAGCTACACCATTTCCACATGGAAACACATAAGTTCACTTGAGACATGATTCAATGTGAACACACACCAAAATATCCCAAAAATGTATGTATGACTTAGCACACACTTGAATGATAATGTTACTCATGATGCTATTTTAAAACATTGTAGTGGGTGCCTCGCATTTCCTTGGCCATGATGCTTCTACATCACTGCAGCAATGTACAGTAGACAATGTCATTTGTGAAAGAGATTATTATTAGAGATGTAACATTTGCATGGAAATATTGCTAGAATCCTGTATTTTAAACTTTATAACAAGTCCTCTGGCCTCTAATTTTACATTCTTTCAGATAATTAACTAAACTATTGAGAGCAATGGGTTAAAATAAAATAAAATTCTTACAAGACTCACAATTGAGCCACAGCTAGAAATGACAGACCAAAGGCTTTTTCAGCAACTACTAAGATGATCATATTTTTTTGTTTGTTAGTTTTGGTTTGTTTATATCATGGATTATATTGACAGATTTTGATTTTTTGAATCACCCATGCATTTCTGGGATGAAACCTACTTGATCATGTCAGATAATCCTTTTGATGTGTTCTTGGTTTCAGTTTGGAAATATTTTATTGAGTATTTTTGCATCAGTGTTCAAGAGGAAAATTGGTCTGTTGTCTTTATTTGTTGGATCTTTGTGTGGTTTGGGTACTGTATTGACCGGGCCCTCATAAAATGAATTTCCAATGTCCTATTTTTATTTTGTAGAATAATTTGAGGAGTATTCATATTATATTTTTGAATGGTAGTATTCTGCTCTAAAATCACCTATATTTTGGTTTTGTTTGTTTGTTTATTTACTGTTTGTTTTTGATTTGTTGAGTATGGGTTTTTAAAGTATGAACTAATGCTTATTTGAATTTCCTTGGTTATCAATTTTCCATTGTTATCTCCCACTTTTTGTTTCTGATTTTCTTAATTGGAATATATGCCTTTGTCTTTTAGTTGATTTGAATAATGGTTTGTCTATCTTGTTGAGTTTCTCAAAGAGGCAACTCTTTGTTTCATTGATTCTTTGTCTTGTTCTTGTTGTTTCTAATTTATTGATTTTAGCCCTCAGTTTCATTATTTCCTACCATCGGCTTTCCTTGGGTATGTTTATTTCTTTCTGTTCTAGAGCTTTCAGATGTGCTGTAAAGTTGCTAGTATGAAATCTCTCAAATTTCTTTATGTTAGGTACTTAGTACTATGGACTTTTCTCTTAGCACCACTTTCATTGTGTCCAGTAATGAATGTTATGTATTCATTTTTGGTGAATTTTTAGGAAGCATTTAATTTCTTTCTTTCTTTAGGCCTTGACTCAGTGGTCATTCAGCAGAGAGTTATTCAGTTTTATGGGTTTGTAGAGTTTCTGTTGTTGAATCTCGCTTTAACCTGTGGTGGTCTGATAGGGCTTTACAGGGGTATATTTCAGTTTTCTTGTATCTGTTGAGACTTGATTTGTGACCAAATATATGGTAAATTTTTGGAGAAAGCTCTGTGAAATGTTGAGAAAAAGATATATTTTTGTTGTTGTTTCATTTGCAAATAGCACTTATCATTCAAATCATTTCATGTTTGTCCATCCTTAGATGACAATATGTTTATAATCTGAATAGAAGATAGTATTTTACTGATGCAACCTTTCAACTAAGTTTAATTGAATATTAATGAGCTCAGTGGGGGATGTTTGTGGTATGCAAAACTGGCAACATGACATTGACCATCAAATAACATAACCAAAATAAACCCCACAAATCTATCATGATGTCTTCACTTACCTGTCATGGCTGAAGAACCCATAGTTTCATTACACACATACAACATGCTTTTCTGAAATAAATCTCATTGCTGTTACAATGTCTACACCTCTATATAATTCTCTCAGAAGACAGTACTTCAAAATGATGCACCATGTATTAACTACTGGGAACACGAGGAAGCATGGAACTTCAAACAATACATACATACACATACATACATACATTGTATTAAGCATTTTAACATTAACGTTGGTAAAATATTTTGAAAAACAGAACGCATTGGGGGTATATCTTCCACCCTCAAACTTTTACTCAGAAGGCTGGCACATGAGAATCAAGACTTCAAATGTAGTGTTGGATATATTATTTTGAATTTGGTTCTGTATATTTCTGTTCAGTCCATTTGGTTTATAACCTCTGTTAGCTCCATCATTTCTCTGTTTAGTTTTTATCTGAATTAACTATCCATTGGTGAGAGTAGGGTATTGAAGTCTCCCACTGTTAATGTGTGAGGTTTGATGTGTGTTTTAAGCTTTAGTAATGTTTTCTTTCCAAATATTGGTGCTCTTGTGTGTGGGGCACACATGTTAAGAATTGAAACATTATCTTGATATATTTTTCCTTTGATGAGTATGAAGTGTCCTTCCTCATTTTTGAATTAATTCTGGCTTTAAGTCTATTTTGCTAGATATTAGAATAGCTACACCAGCTTGCTTCTTGGGGAGGAAGGATTGCAGTAGCCAGAGAGATCAGATCATGGATACCTCAAGAAGACAGCCCACAGAATCAACTAACCAGGCTTTACAGGGGCTCAATAATCAGGAAGCCTCTATGGCTCTAATCTAGGTCCTCAGTATATATGTTATGGTTGTGTAGCTTGGTGTTCTTTTGTTAGAGAGGGCTATCTCTGACTCTTTTACCTTCTTTTGGGACCCTTTTCCTCCTACTGCACTGCCTTCTACATCTTTGATATGAGATTTGCACCTAGTATTGTTTTAACTTGTTATGACATGTTTTGTTGATATCCCTGGAAGGTCTGCTCTTTTCTGAGGGGAAGTGGAGGAGGAGTGCATCCTTAGGAGAGGAGATTTTGGGATGAGGTACTGGGAGGCAAAGAATAGGGGGGAACTGTGGTTAGGATGTAATATATGAGAGAAGAATAAATAATAGAAAATGGAAAGATAGACCAAAGTATAGACAAAAGGTAGTAAAAATAAATGAGAGGTAAGTATGTAAAATTCCTTAGGGAAATTATAAAGGAAACAAAGAAAGTGTAAAAGAAGTGTGCGATGAGAACTGTTGCAATTATCTGATATATCCAACAGCAGATGGATTGGTTTCATTTCTTCTAGCTCAATAGTAATAAATGAAATTGTATATCATAACATTGTTCTTCATGCCGGAAGGAGATATTAATATAATATTCATTGATGGATACTGAAGATAACTCAAAAGTAATATGTTATTCCTCCCATCATTCTGAAATTGTCTTGGATGTACTTAATAATGGTGAGCATTTTATATCTTTTTGATGTAGTTTCAAAATAGGTTTAAATGCATTTGTTTAAAATTTTTCTTTGATAACCCAGTGAAAGAGAGTTAATTGTCATCTTCAACTATTACAGTTTTGTTAATAAAGAAACTAATGAACATGAACATCTCTTCATGCCTATACTCATGCATTCCTTTCTTCTGATGTGATTGGAAAAGAAGGAGTGTGGTGTGAGCTTTATCTGTCTCTATCCATGTGGTCTACTCTGTCATATTCCATGTAGTGAGAATGGCCTCACTCTCCTACTGTAGGTCCCTAATGAATGAGAGAACAAGTAACTTCTCTAATCTGTCAGAGCTCGTTGGTGACCAAGCCTGGGGGAACTGGAGTTCAGATACCAGCCTACTAGTTTGATGCCTTTAGACATACCCCATGCTTCCTTTCTGCAAGATATAAAACGCCACCATACTCCCGGCCACAGATGTCAGAATGTACTGGTCAGTTCTGCTGATAGACCCTTTCTGAGAGTCTTCAAACATGTCCTGGAAATAAAGAAGCAGGCTGTACTGGGTGATAACAACAGAAACATGAATAGCCCCTTAAAATATGACTTTCGTTGAATTATAAAAAAATTATGAGATCTAAGACTGCCCTTGAGAAATTCTTAAATATTCACCTCCATACTTGTTTTCAAAATGTTTCTCATTAACAGTGTGTTGTATCTTAGAAACATGAAGTAATTTCCACATAATTAAGGAAAAATGAAGAAATATGATATGGTGGTGCCAATAGTGATTATAAAAGTCAAAGGTCAGTCTTTTAACATTTGGTGAAAATGGGTATTATCTTACACTTCTCTTAGTGCTAAATTCAATTTTCTAGTGGTAGTGCAAAATATTGAACTTTATAGAAGTCAAAGAAGATAGTTTCTTAAAGAAAATATATAGTTCAAATCTGTATATCAGTTTTGCTTTGCCCAGAAATAATTCAAGTTCTTGACCTTACAGTTTGATTTTGAGTGTCTGACTTTGTATGATAAGGATTTTTCCTTAGGAAACTTTCAAAACACTTAATATAAAATTTTTACTAGCTCTCGTAGCTTTTCACACTAAACAGCCTTTGAATATATATGTTCTCAATTTAATTTCAAAGACAGATTCTTTAAATCAAATACATTGATGAAAATATATTGCATTAAAATTCTCAAAGACTGAGTTTTTTCTTTGAGAAATTAAGAATTTTCATTCATTCTTTGAATTGTTTTATTTGTTTCTAATTTATTGATTTCAGCCCTGAGTTTGATTATTTCCAGCCATCTACTTTTCTTGGATGTGTCTGCTTCTTTTTTTCTAGGGCTTTCTGGTGAGTCATTAAGTTGCTTGAATGAGATGTTTCAAATTTCTTCTTGAAGGCACTTAGTGCTATGAACATTCCTCTTAGCACTGCTCTCATTGTGTCCCATAAGTTTGGGTATTTGTACCTTCATTTTCACTGAATTCTAGGAAGTCTTTAATTTCTTTCTTTATTTCTTCCTTGACTGAGCTGTCATTGTATAGTGAATGGTTCAGTTTCCATGTGTGTATAGGCTTTTTGCTGTTTCTATTGTTGCTGAGGTCCAGCTTTAGTCCGTGGTGGTCACGTAGGATATAAAAATTATTTTAAAGATTTTCACCAACCCTCTATCTGACAGAGGGCTAATATCCAGAATATATAAAGAACTCAAGAAGTTAAACAGTAACAAATCAAGTAATCCAATTAAAAAATGGGGTACAGAGCTAAACTGAAAATTCTCAATAGAGGAATATCGAATGGTAGAGAAACACTGAAAGAAATGGCTTCATCGTCAGGGAAATGCTAATCAAAATGACCCTGAGATTTTACCTTACATCCATCAGAATGGCTAAGATAAAAAAACTCAAGTGATTTCTTGTTTTCTTTTTCTTCTGATGTCCATCCTCTTTGCCTTTCACAATGGGAACTGATCATTTTAGCCAGAGTCCTCCCTCTAGATTAGTTTCTTTTGGTATACAGATTGTAGCATGTTCATCTTATATGTCCATAGTAATGGGAACAGGGACTGCTTCTGACATGAACTGATTGGACTGCTCTTTGATCACCTCCCCCTGAGGGGGAGCAGTCATACCAGGCCACAGAGGAAGACAATGCAGCCACTCCTGATGAGACCTAACAGACTAGGATCAGAAGGAAGAATAAGAAACCCTCCCCTACCAGTGGATTTGGGGAGGGGCATGCATGGAGAAGGGGGAGGAAGGGAGCGATTAGGAAGGGAGGAGGAAGGGAAATAGAGGGGGGGGATACAAAGTAAATAAAGTGTAATTAAAAATAAAATTAAATTAAAACAAAAAACTCAAGTGATAACACATGTGGGAGAGGATGTGGAGAAAGGGAAACCCTACTCAGTTGCTGGTGGGAATAAACTTGTACCACCACTTTGGAAATCAAACTCGTGCTTTCTCAGACAATTAGGAATAATGCTTCCTCAATATCCAGCTATACCACTCCTAGGCATATATCCAAAATATGCTCAAGTATACAAAAAGGACATTTGCTCAACCATGTTCGTAGCCATTTTATTCATAATAGGCAAAATCTGGAAACAACCCAGATGTTCCTCAATTGAGGATTGAATACAGAAATGGTGGTGCATGTATATAATGGAATACTACTCAGCAATTAAAAACAAGGAAATCATGAAATTTATAAGCAAATGGTGGGAACTAGAAAAGGTCATCATAAGTGAGGTATCCCAGAAGCAAGTATATTCTGACTTTTAAGTGGATATTGGACATAATAATACAGGATAATCATACTAAAATCTGTACATCTAAAGAAGCTTAGCAAGAAATAGGACCTTGGTTAAGATGATCAATCCTCATTCAGAAAGGCAAACTGGATACACATGGGAAGAAGGTGAAACAAGAAAGAAGACAGGAGCCTACCACAGAAGGCCTCTGAAATACACTACCCAGCAGAGTATTAAAGCAGATGCTGAGACTCATAGCCAGACTTTGGACAGAGTGCAAGGAATCTTATGAAAGAATGGGGAGATAGAAAGACCTGGAGGGTCCTGGAGCTCCACAAGGAGAGCAACAGAACAACAAAATCTGGGCCCAGGTTTCTTTTCTGAGAATGATACTCCAACCAAGGACCATTCATAGAGATAACCTAGCACCCCTGCACAGGTGTAGCCCATGGCAGCTCAGTCTCCTAATGAGCCAGTTGTAAGGGGAACAGGGGCTGTCTCTGACATGAACTCAGTGGCTGGCTCTTTGATCACCTCCCTCTGAGTGGGGTCCAGCCTTACCAGGCCACAGAGGAATATAATACAGACAGTCCTGATGAGACCTGGTAGGCTAGGGTCATATGGAAAGGGATGAGGACCTCCGCTATCAGTGGACTGGGAAAGGGGTAAGAGAGGAGAAGGAGGGAGGGTTGGGTTTGGAGGGGATGGGAAAGGAGGCTACAGCTGGGATATGAAGTTAATATATTGTAATAAGTTAAAAATATTTAAAGAAATTAAGAATTTTCTAGTGCACTGTGTAAATATAAACAAAAATTTCCAGTTTTATAAAATGTTTTTAATTATTGAAATTTTAAATAATATACCATAAAGACTATTCCTTCTTGATGGTATTACTCAAAATTAACCAGTTAGAACATGTTTAATATATTCTATAGAGATATGTAACATATATTATCAACATATCTATACAAATGCTTATACAAAGATATAATTGAGAAGATTCAGAGACAAGTAGCTAGAAATACACATTTACATTTGGGTAAATGTGATTTTATAAAACTTACATTGCCTGAATATTATATTTGAGGAAAATAATGAGTTTAATATTTTCTGCTGGCCTTTGGTGACATGTATACAGCACTAAATATTCAATTTCAGTTCTCTGTCTCCAATGGTGACCTTAAAAAATAATATTTTGTACCAAGTGTTTCTATGCTTTCAATATGATCCTTTAATTAACTGTTATGAATCATGGGCTAATCATATCTTCGTATTAATTATTCTGTGATCACAATGCCTAATAGAAACAACTAAGGAATGGAAGCCTCCTTTTGGGTCATTGTTTTATAGGAATTGAATCCCTTGTGCCAGTGAGGACATAGCAGGGCATCTAAGTTCATGGGGCCAGGTCATGTGGGAGAGGCAGTTCATACTTTAGTGGACCAGGGAGCAGTGGACAGGGCAGGACACAGGACTGTTTCTCTGGAATTATATCTTTTTTCTGTGCCCTTCATTTGAAAGGTTTCACGTGCTTCCTAACTAGTGCCATTAACTGAAGAACAAGCATTTAAGGAATGAGCCTGTGAGGGACATTTTACATTTAATTTATAACAATTGTATTTTTATTACTGTATATTCATGATGGAAAGAAATTACATACCTGTTTATGGTTGCAATGACGGCATGTGACCTTTTTTGAGGCATTCTTGTCACAGTCATTGCTCACCATCAGACCTTTCCCCCCAGCTTCTGCACTCTACACAGAGTCAGGCCAGCACACAGCTAAATTGCTCACTGTAATTGGTATGATACACAGTTTAATCACTCACGTGGGTAGGTATTATATAATCAAGAATTTCTCATTGATGGTGTATTTTCTCTGTGTGTATTAGAGAGGTGCTGCCTTTTATGTAAAATTTAATCTTGTAAGGTAAAACTATTTTCAGTCACAAGTTCATTTTTTGAGATTTTATAGATTCTGTTTCCGTGGGATGTTATGAAGTTGTTAGATTATTCATTGCTTTCTCACTACAAGTATTCTGATTTGTCTGTCTTGAATACCTATAGGATTTCTCTTGAGCCAAATATGGTGATTCCCTCCCATAATCCTACCACTTGGGAGGTTGCTCTGAGTTTAAGGATATCCCGTGATATTTAATAGGTTTTAGCAAACCTGTTTCAAGGGAAAGAAAGGGGGAGGTATTATCAACAGGAAATTTCATGGTATACACAAATTCATTGCAAAGTTTCTGAGAACCTATTCTGAGGAAGGAGGGAAGATGAGGGAAAAGGGAAGAGAAGGAGGGAGTATGAATGAGAAGAGTTGTGGAACGGAGCATCCAGAAGAGGAAGGGAGAAAATCTATTCCTACTTCTATGTGTATTAACCCAGTGTTATCAACATTTCACTATTATGACAATAGAGATCCACTGAAAAACTACAAGTATGTTGGGAGTTGAGTCTTTAATATGTGGATTTTGAGGCGGGATCAACAATGTTTATCCCATACCATCTGTCTTAAGATGTGTTTTCTCATTCTGTTTTCTATTTCATGTTGTGTTTCAGAAGGTTGTGTGGGCAGAATGAACACATTCATATTTCTCACAAGTTCATCTTTGAGCACTCTCACTTTGCTCTTCAGTTTTGTTATTTTATTGCATCTCTTTCTTTTTTTTCTTACTTTCTTATCATAATACTTTGTTTAGATTACAGAAAACAATTTTTATTTATGTCTGAAAAATTTGACTTACACAATTGTTACTGAAAGTATTTTATGTTTAAATAAATAATGATGCCCTGTGAAAGCATTATTCTTATAAGAATAAAAGACACCTCCACATATGTAAAGACCATTAAAATCTATTTATTATAGACTATTAATTATTTGGCAGTCATCAGTTTAGTTCTAGATGTCTTTGATTGAGAACCTTGATTATGTTTAATATATCCAGATACAGTAAATACACACACACACACACACACACACACACACACACACACATATATATATCCAGATATATTAGGACATAGATGACAATGCGTTCTCAATTTCTTGTAGTTCTCAGCGGAACTCAGCATTTGAAGATTAGATGCCATTGCTGTGTCTAGAAACATGCAGCATCTTTATTATGTGTTATAAAATTGCTTCAACAGCCCTGGCATTAGAGAACACTGAGGTTGAGTGGTATAGACTGATTTTTGCATGATGCCTTGCAAGCTATGAGAACTTGTCCTTAGAGTTTTTTTTTGAAAGATGCCCTATGTTTTCCCACAGCTGCACATTTGCAGCCATTTTTGAGAACCTGAGTTTATAGCATTTAGAGTTACCCACTGAGCATCTACTTTCAGTAACAGTTGGTTTCCTAAATGAATTGGCAAGTAGTCTATTCACACTAGTGCCTTGTTTTATTGTCTCTGGTGTTAGGAAGGTTTTGTTTTAGAACAGAATATAAAAATCTTTGTGCCCAGAGTGACTTTCAATAACTCTTTAAGTATCATTATGCCTAAAAACCTGACAAAAAGTAGTTTAAATTATTTACTGGTGCTAAAATGTCACATTTTTGAGACACCTATTTTATGGCTTTCCTAAGTGTCTGAGACAAACACCTCCCTAGGATTTAACAACTTGTGTGCCTACATTTCTAGGTAAACAATAAATTGCTTTCATCTTTGAATAAAAGTTTCCATGACAACTTGGCAAGCTTGAGCTATAGAAATCAGTACCAAGTCGTTAGCTTAACTTCGGTATTTTTAAGATGTGATATGCTCTGTGATATTCCTCTGACTTAGCTGAAAATTGAAGGCATGGTTTCATATAGCAACAGCAGTGATGTGTGTGTGTGTGTGTGTGTGTGTATGTATAATATATACATAATACACTATAAATAAGAGTGATGCATTTTAAATCAAGATTCCTTTACTGTGGTGGTAAAGGAACTTGAACATGTGCCTACTGATAGCTATTGGCCAGAATGATGGCTTTTCCTTCACTCTTTGCCATTTTGTCTTCTTTTTCTATGTTGCTTTTATTTTCAGCAGTCTTCTGATGCCAAAATGTCAGGAGTATCAAATGTCACCTGTAGACATCCCGGCAAGCAAATAAGGGAACTTACATCCTCTGAACTCCTAAATGCCCAGTCAGTGGTTCATTTTGCACTGATGTTCACACAGGCCCACTGAATTCTGTGGCTGGTAGAAAGAATAGTATGAGCAAATGACTTGCTCTTCCTCTAGGGAAGTCTCAGAGGGAGGACAGCAGAGAGGGAGACTGGGCAGACACTGGGAGGCAGAGCACTATGCTTTTGGTCCTCATGACTTTTGCTAAGAAGCTGTGGAAGGCAGACCTGGAAACCCACAAGGATACTCGTCCTCCAGACTTCAGGGCATCTCATTCCCACATCCCTTGAGTCTCCTCTTTTCTTCTTTGTCTGCAGACATTTCTTCCAGTGTGGGCACACAGAGAAAACTGCACCTCAAATTTAACTAGAACTTTGCTTATAAACTTCATTAAAGTAAAAGCTCAATTTACGGTTAACATTCAGTCTCCTCAGAATTTCCATGTTGAATTGTATGTATTATTCCTTTTAGGAAAGATGCAAAATCTCTTTGAATATTACTTAGACTTGAACATTATTTTACTTTTCATAATCATCTCGGGTCCACATTTACCTGGTGAGCTGTGAAGAATAGACTAGATGTGGGTTTGAACTGAATGACTTGATACTTCAATTTTATTTCAATTACACTTTGATAATAAATGTATTAATCAAAATTCACTTCCTGAATGTTATTGCTCAAACCATAAGCAATATTCTCAATCCATGTCTTTCTCGTATTTACCTGAGTGTTCTGAGATGTGTTCTATTAAGTGACACCTTAAATTGAGGATCTCTATTGCATTTGTGAGCCGTTGTACCTGCTCATGCGGTGTGCGTATATTTGGGGGCCCTGGGTGTGCAGGTGTGTGTTTCGGGGCCCCTGGATGTGCATATTAGGTATATTTCTCTATAGTTCACCATCTTAATTTTTGAGTCAGGGTCACACAGTGAATGTGGCCTTCACGAGTTGTAAGGCTGACTGTCCAGTGAGCTCCAGTGATCTGCCTTTCCCCGCCAACTTTTTCATAGTGCTGAATGATCAGCCACATCTCTGTGCATCTGGAGAGATGGCTCAGTGGTTCTCACAGAGAATCTGAGCTGGGTTTCTTACACTCCAGTCAGATAACTCACAACTGCCTATAACTCTAGATACATGGGTGTATCTAGAGTTGGTATAATGTTCTTTTAAAATGTATATGCCTTACCCTTGTTAATTCAAATGCTGATTTCCCCACCCCCAACTCTCTGGTTTCAATCTAGATATTGCATTGTGATACTCACTATAAGCATTCTGTCTCAACTCTTGTGTAAACAGGACACTAATAAAGCAACTAGATACAATGTTGTGCAATGGGAGGAGCCAGAGGACAGGAAAGAGGGGAAGAGCTAGAGAACAGGAAGGGGCGAGAAGGAGGAGGAGCTCGAGGAGAGGAGAGCAGGAGGAGAACAGAGCGGGAGGAGAGAGCTTGGAGGACTTGGAGCATGAACCAGACCTAAGATTTCACAAAAAGCAAGTACAATGTGGGAAATCTAAATGTTAGGAAACTGAGGGCTTGGAGGTTTAGGAGGGAGTAAATATTGCCCAGCATTGTGTTCTAGGTTAACTAAAAACCCAGTCTCTGTGTGGTGATTTGGTTATACAGCTGCTGAGGATTAACAGCAGCTTTACAAGAAGATAAAACAATAGCAAATATCAATAATCATACAACACTTGGGGATCAAGTGCCCTCTTCTGGTCTCCAAAGATCCCATCACTGATGTGCACATAATCCACACATCAGACAAATCGCCTCTGAAATGTGCATATAAATGCCTAGAAATAAAAATGAAATGGCTTTTTAAATGATTAATTGTAGCATGTCTGGCTTTTATCGGGGTGACGGAGCCCCAAACACAGATGATCATGCCTGAATGGCAAGTAATTACCAACAGAGGACACAGCCCAAGCCCCTCATAGGTATCATTGCATTTTGTGGCTAATACATGTGTATGGTCTGTATTATCCGAGTGTCCTATCATTTTAAAACATTCATTTTCCCCATTGAGCCTGAAACATGAGAAATAAAAGCTCAGTGAAAAGCCTTGTAATGAGACTTATAATGAGAATTTAAATAAAAGTTGATTTTAATAACCCAAAGTAAGCAATTATCTGAATTCCTAGGACCATTAACTAAAATCAGACCCTAATATAATGATTTTTAAAGAAAAAATTAATTTTGTTACTCAGTATATTCTAGCTCAGAGCCACAGTAAATATGTCTAAATCAGACAATTTTGTCTTGTTAGCAGTTGAGTCTCCACTATTAATGTGACCAAAATAAAAACATAATGTGCAAAGAGGATACATTTGCTTCCAGTCTTTTTATATTTAACTACTTCTTCTGAGGAGGATGACTTATTTTACATATACCGTTTTCTTTTTAAGTCACTTTGCTGAGAGTCTACTTAAGTCTTTTACTAAATTCAAGAGCACTGATACCTTTAGTTACAGAAAGTTATTAAAAAAATAAAATTAGTGCAAACATTGCAGTTCTTTATTTAATATAAGCACTTTAATATTAACAATTTTAAACTGTGTTGAAAAAAAATGGGACCTGTTCGGGGTATTTCTATCCTTGGGTTTATATTCAAGAGGCTGAGACGTAAGACTCAAGAGTTCAGTGTATCCCTGATTAATTACTGACATCAAAGCCAGTCTGAGCACAGAGAAAATCATCTTAAGGGAATAAGCGAATGTATAAAAATTGAAACCAGGGTCAACAAGCCACACACATCCTCAACCTGAAGCATGATGCAGAGTGAGACTGAGAATGATATGTGGGTATAAACTCTCAGAGGCCCCTCCAGGGGGGAGTTTGCTGCAGGAGGGCAGCACTTTCCAAGTCTGCCCAAAGGATGTGGCCAGCTGGGAAGGACTTCTTTCTCTGTCTTCAAACCTACATGCTTGCTTCCTGCTGCACTGAGGCAATTCATGATGAACAGCAGCTCTTTAAGGATGCCTGTAGAGACAACAGAATCTGGGTTACAGAAAGGGGAAACCCACAAGAAAAAGTCCGGAGTGAAATATATGTTTGCGTAACAATTTGTTTTAATTTAATTTATGTGATGCCATTGTCTGCTTTTGTGGGTAGGTGCATGTTCATGCTGGTACCCAAGAAAGTTAGATCCTCTTGTCTTTATGTAGCAATAATTATAGGAAGTTTCCAACAACCTTTCCTGGGTCCTGGGAATGAAACTGTAGTAATTGCTTCATTATGTCTCTAGTCCTGTAAATATATTATAGCTTTTATAAATCAGCTTAGTCTCAGGAAATAGGGAAGAATTCATACCAACAAAAACCCCCACCCTTTAAGTAAAGAATTTGGTGAAGACTTTTGACATCACAGTTGTCATCTGTTTTACCAAAGTAAAGAGCCTTATTTCATCTCTGTTTCATCATAGCCTTGACACATACTTATTTACCGTGTTTACCTAAGACTGATGGTGGAGAACGTTGCATTGTGGTTTCATTTTGAATTATTTGGAGTAGGTATTAAAGTGTGCTGTATGTGCGGAAAGTTCATGTAGTGAAGCTTCTTCTGTGGTCTTTATATTCTTTCTGTGGCTTTTGTTCATTTTCTATTGTGCTTTTTCTTTATGATAGGTATTTTTCTGCTTTGATATATAGTATGAAATGCCCATTGTCTAAGTGACCCATTGTTTATTTAAATGTCAGGCCGTTTTTTATTATATTTTTCAAGAAAGAGTGTCAGTGAAAACATTACAGTTCTGAATGTTCACCATTCTCCACCAATGCAGGAGGATACAGATCACAATTACTACATATCTCGGATATATGGCCCAGCAGACTCAGCGAGCCGGGATCTGTGGGTGAACATAGACCAAATGGAGAAAGACAAAGTGAAGATTCATGGGATTCTGTCCAACACTCATCGGCAAGCAGCAGTAAGTGCTCTGACATTTACTATTTCTTTCCTGTACAGTGAGAAAAGTGTTCAGTTAATATGTGGTTGCCATCCAAGTACTCAGTTCTATGACTGTCCTTTACAGCTACATATAACGTACTAAGGAAACCAAGAGAACTATTTTGATTAACTCATTTATTTTAGCCATAGTATGTCTGATGAGTTACATATTTTACTCCAAGACATTATTCATATTGGATTATTTTTCAGCTTATGCAACACTTTAAAACTTCCTTGATCTTGAATCTCATCCCATACTATGGTTTATTGTTTCTCATGTCATGAAAAAAAAAATAAGAAAGTACACTTGTGATTCCAACATGTGCTGGCCATGTTCCAGATTAAGTGAAGAAAGTGTGTATAGGAGACAGAGTATAGTACAGAAGGCTCAGATTGGCACATTAGCCTGTGCTCATCATTTACCAGCTGTCTCTCTGGAAGCAAAAAGTTTATCCTGAGGCACTGTTGACACCAGTCAAGTAGCATTGCGGTGCCGGAGATATTCACATCACATGGGACTAAGTGAAGTTGTCATCATTATCTGTTCCTGTGCACCAGGCTAGATACTTAAATTAATTGGCTCTTTTGGGCTTCACAATAATTCTACAATACAAACATTATTGAAAAGTCGCTGGCCTCCACATATGCCACCCCATACATATCACACACACAGGAACAAACACACAAATGATAAATCAAATAGTCATGAATATTAAATAGAATTGATATCCAAGTTATTGAAGATGAGAAACTGAGTCATGAAAAACCAGGAACCCTACTTACAAATATCCAACTGGGTAGTGAAACTGAGATGTTATAGAAGTCAAACTAACAAGTTCTTGCTTACATATGTGCTAAAATTGAATATGCTGTTTTTTGTGCTCTCCCAAATTTGAGGAAGTTTCTGTGTACTGCCTCTACTTAGGATTTTCTTGTTATCTGGTTTATTTGTCTTGTGACTTCATTAAAGTTTATGATGATATAGACAATTATTGTTTTCTTCTTGTGCCTGCGGGTTTGTATTGATGCTTTCAATACCTTGTGCAGACCCGTACCTGAAGAGAAGGTCTGGGACTTCTAACTGTAACCTACCTGGTGTTTTGTGCATTCATGTTACATGTTTACAGAAGCCTTTTCTTTATAAACTCCTCAATTACAGTATCTTGGATTGGCTATAAATTCAGTTGTTACCACCACGAACAGAAAAACAGGCTACACATATCCATAGCCCATATTAACATCTGTAAAAACACAGACATATTTCCTGAAACATACCACATACAGAAATGTAATATACACACACATACCCCAGACAGATAATACTTTATACTGTACTCACAAATATATACTCCACTTGAAGCTACCCTTAACTCACATTCATATACATATACACATACATATACATATATACTGGACTCCACATACACACATCTACATGTAGATATATGTACTAAACATACATTCTTGCAAATATTTCACAACAGATAAACACATACTTCATACAGAGATACATGTGTGCATGTACGCATGCACACACTATGTACAGATAAGAGCCCCTCAAATACAGTGGTGTACTGTACATTCAGATATCCAGAGTACAGGCACAAATACAAGTATTTTTCATACAGAACCATGTACCGCGAATACACATACACATTTCTGTATGCACTACATATAGGTAAGTAAATACATCTCACACACCCACATAGAGCACACATACCATGCACACCACATGCAAATAGGTAGATACCACATATATGTGTGTATATGTGTACATATGTCTGTATATATGCCACACACACTCTCTACACAGTTATACATACTATACATTCAGATAAATATGCTACACATTCCCCACATGGAGCCAAATACTCCACACCTGCATTTCATGGACATACAGGTAAGCAAAATACACACTCATACAGATAGCATTCATCATACACCACACACACTTACATCCATACCCATACAGCAATCTTAACACACCAAGTCACATGTGCACAGCTGTACTCACACACAAAAAAAGAACAGTAAAGTTATTTCAGTTCCTATATTTTTGGTTATATAATCTGCTACTTGAACTATATCATGTATATCAATATTATATCTTGAAAAAATAGTTGCCTAATACATTTTTGATTTTTTTCTAAAGGCATTTTTTTACGGTACTCCACCTTTTAATATGTGCTTATTGGGGCTCCCAATCTTTCCAACATTTCCTGGCTATTTGATTGATTTTCCTGGTATCTTCCCTCAAATAAATAAATAAATAAATAAAATTTAAAAAAGAAAGAAAATAAAATCAAATTGTAATAGACAGCATAGTAACTGTAACATCAAAATTATATTGGACAGAGCTCAATAAGATCTCACAAGCTTTCACCTCTCAGTACACACATGCGCACATGCACACACACACATAAACATACATAAACCCACAGGCCCATGAACACACAGATAATACCCAAAATCCCAGACACAGATGAATACACAGAAACGAATAACCACAAATGGATACATACAGACATTTATGAATAAAGGCACCCACAGCTTCACATACAGACACACACACACAAAGACACACAAGAACACACATGCAAAAAAAGCATGGGACTACACCTCCAAGACTGTGCTGACACATACCTACAGGCACACACGAACACAGACACATAAACCTACAGACACACATTGGTACACACATAGCTATTCTTCTATGTATTACCCAGAAGCCTACTAACCCACAATAATAATAATAATAATAATAATAATAATAATAACAATAATAAAACAGAAATTAAGAAGCAGAATGTACTTGACAGAAGATTTTATTCATGTCTCATAGACAATTCTTGATGCAATGCTCTCTGCAAATTTGGGTAGAAGCAGGATTTAAATCTAAACCCAAAGGGAAGGTATGTGGATATCTCAAATCTCATTACCAATTTATAAAATTTTTATGCCGGTGGGTCCACATTCTGTCAACAAGTTAGGCCAGAAAAAAAATAAACTTTAGATTTTTTTAGGAAAAGACTCAGGATTGGCTAACTAATACTGCTCCGGGTATGCAGAAAATAAAGTGGAGAGCCAGAAGGTTGTGGTTCTATGAATAAGAAATGCCTTTCTTTTCCTGATTCCTCACAATTAATAAGGGGAGGAGCAAGACAGGGTCTTACCTGGAAACATAATTTAGAGGAAAAAAATGCCATCACCATCATCCATAATGTCCATAATAGTTTAGAATCTTAGGTGAATATTCTAGGGTGAGAAACAAGTGAATATTCCAAAGAAAGAAGAAAAGAAATTTTAGAAATCATTTTTCTCACATTTAACATTCCTAAACACTCCATTTTCTTCTTTCTGCCTTTATTTTTCTTTCAAATCATAATCTACAGTATTTATATAACACCCTTGCATGCTAAAATCTTTTGAAATCTCTCCATCGTATATTTGTTTATGCTACATTTCTTAAATCATCATTTAAGATCTCTGTTAAGTCAGCTGCTGAAGACTAATTTTGCAGTTAACAGATTAAAACAAGGAGCATGTCTTCCTGAATGTTGGAAAGTGAAAATTTTAAACAAACTCTTAGCATGTGGCAAGCAATGAGGCAAACATTCTACACACACACACACACACACACACACACACACACACACACACAAATTTTACAGTTATTGGGGCATTTTTAACCCTGTATTCAAAGTCACACAGTTTTGAGGTAGCTGTTCCAGACACTAATGATTTTAAACCTAGACTCCAGCCAGTTTCTTCTTCTCTGTGTTAATGTTTTATATCCTGTAGCTCTGTGGATTTCTTTCTGTACTTCCAAATCCACACTACTTAACTCAGTGATGGATGCATGATTTGATTCAACAGCTTAGACATATTAGAACTATTCTGCCCTGAAACCATCAATAACATTCTCATTCGAATCTCCCAGAGAATCATCTCTATCTTAATGCAAAGAGTCTAGGGTTGAAAATAACGAGACCTTGCCTCCCATACTCATTTTCTCAGATTCTGACCTCTCCTTACCTCAATTTTATAACTTGAAAGAAAGGGATAAAAATATCTGCCTACCTATCTAGAGTTATTGTGAGATTAAAAGAGAAATCATCACTAAAGGATGATGAGAACCTTAAAAGATTAATGAGTTTGTAGAAGTTTGTTTTTAGAAAATTGTTATTTTAATGTAATTTTTATTTATTATGATTTACTCACTTTGTATCCAAGCTTTAGCCCCATCCTTGTCCCTCCCAATCATGCCCTCCCTCCTTCCCTCATCTCCTCCCATGTCCCTTCCCTAGTCCACTGATAGTGGAGGACCTTCTCCCTTTCCATCTGACCCTAGCCTATCAGGTCTCATCAGGAGTGTCTTTCATAGTCTTCCTTTGTGGCCTGGTAAGGCTGCTCCCTCCTCAGGGGAAGATGATCAAAGAGCCAACCCCTGAGTTCATGTCAGAGACAGCCCGTGTTCCCCTTATCAGGGAGCCTATTTGGAGACTGAGCTTCCATGGGCTACCTCTGTGCAGGGGTTTTAGTTTATTTCCAGGAATGGTCTTTAGTTGGAGTATCAGAAAACACCCCTAGGCTGAGATTTTTTGGTTCTGTTGTTCTCCTTGTGAAGCTCCAGAAAATTCCAGGTCTTTCTGTCTCCCCCTTCTTTCATAAGATTCCTTGCACTCTGCCTAAAGATTGGCTATGAGTCTCAGCATCTACTTTAATACCCTGTTGGGCAGAGTCTTTCAGAATGCCTCTGTGGCAGGCTCCTGTCTTTATTTCTTATTTTCACCCTCTTCCCATGTCTATCCAATTTGCCTTTCTGAATGAGGATTGCTCATCTTACTCAGGGTCCTCCTTTTTGCTTAGCTTCTTTAGGTGTACAGATTTTAGTATGACTATCCTGTATTATATGTCTAACATCCACTTATAAGTGAGCATGTACACACACATATTTATCTATCTCTATACCTATCTTTCTATCCGTCTGTCTGTCTGTCTGTCCAACCACCTACCTGAGATGAAGCTTGCTGGTAGAGTTCTTACCTTGCATACAGAGCCATCTAGCACTTGTGCCCAGAACTGTAGAAGCTGGCTGTGGCGACGATGTCTGTGACCCCAGTGTTCATGACGTAGAAGCAAGAGGATAAAAAATCCAAGGCCATACAGTTACATCATGATGTCGAGAACAGCCTGGGCAACCTGAGATGGTGTCTCAAAGATAAGAACGAAATGTGTTTCAAATGCAAAGTTAGCTAAGGAGACTTGAGCGATGGCATAGCTGTTAAGAGCCTGTGTAGAGCTTGCTGAGTTCATTTCCTAGCATTCACTTCAGGTGGCCCACAACTACCTGTAGCCCCAATGTGAAGGGATTTGATGCCTTCTTCTGTTCTTTGCAGACACTTGTGTGAACACATGAGTATATATTCACATAGACATTCACCTGCATACATACATATATACACATATGCATACATACACAATACATTGTTAAGTTATTGGCTATTGGAATGTGGCAAGAAGGTGTAAGTACAGGACTGGGCTCAGTTCTGAGTACACATTTATAGCCAAGATGTGGAGCGTGAAGGGTGAAACACATTTCTTTCTTGAAGACTTAAATTTAAATCCTATTTGTTACCCAAAAGATATGGCAGGACTCAAGGGCTTCTGGTTAAATTCACATAATGCCACTCTTTCAGAAGGCAGGGCAGTGTGATCAGCAGTCATTGGGGATGTGATGGGAGATGAGCTTCCTGGGAAGATATGGAAGACGGGCTCTTGTTCAGCTAACATTTTCCTGTTGTTGTTAAGGTTGTTGTGAAAGTGCAGAAATGTGTCCAGCAAAATATTCAGAAGTACGACTAATGACTACAGCCTGCTCAAAGAATACTTTATTTTATTTAGTCAGACTCTGAGGGAACTTGTACTGAAATTATTTGGTTTTTTTTTTTTTTATAAAATTGAGTGGTATAAAGACACAGAGTTCCAAGGTTGAAGCTTTGTACAAAGGGCAGTGTAGGGGTGTCTGTCCTTTTTCAAAGGGACAAAATAGCTAGACAGACAGGCCAACTGATTGACAGATTGATGGTGGATGGATAGATAGGTGGAGTCCCAACTGTCAGGTTGATGCGTGGATGGATACACTTGATGACAAAACTCTTGAGTCTGTGCATCATTATCTTATTCTGCTTCTTTTCACTGAGCAATTGTAGTGTACTTTTCTCCCAGCTAAACACTCTGGGTTAATGTTGACTTTCTCCTTTCATGGATGGGAACATTGATTGTTTAAATGAGAAACAGCAGCAGAATGAATTGCTTAGAGTGTTATTCTTTGTTCATGTTACTCTGTTATAATGTGGGTAAGGTTTGTAATGAATCTAGATGTTTTTTTCATCTGCTGATTATTTAAATTTTTAAAATTTTACTCCACGGAGTTCTCTGATGACTTGACTGTACATATATATCTGCATTAAAAACATCCTTTAAAATTCTGAAGAGTTCTTTCTTCGGAAAGATTCTCCCTGCTTCAGTGAGCATTCCTGTTAGTAGTGACTTTGGATGATGTCCCTTTTGGAAAGACAAATTTGACTGCAGGTAGTGATTTTACCTTGTAGTTTCTTGGGTTATACCAGTTTGTTTTTTCCATACTTTGAAGTGCCTAGTGCTGTATGCCTATTTTGCTAAAGGATGAGCTTTAAAAACAATATGCTATCTCTATTAGCTTATTGTTGAAACCACAATTATGTGGGGCTGAGCATGGGATGCTTTTGAGGGTCAATGGCCAACTTTGTTATGTCAGTTTTCTTCTACCCTTACATATATGACAAGGATCTAACTTGGATCTTCCGATTTCTGTGGCAACTCTTTACCAGCTTAGCCTTCCTACACGCCCAAGACTTAGTTCTTGAGATTGTGTGTGTGTGTGTGTGTGTGTGTGTGTGTGTGTGTGTAGGAGTTGATGGAGATACCTTAGTGCTCTTGGTGTCAGAGAGGGCATAACTTTAAAGATTTCAGCTCTTCTTTTCCAGTTTGTGATCTGAGATGAACTCAGGGTAACAGGTTCCCACTGTAAGTGCTTTTACTCACTGAGCCATCTTGCCAACCCTCTATACAAAAACAAAACCAACCAAACAAACAAAAAAAAAAAATGTCAAAGTTTGTGCTCAAAATGACTAACTTAAAACAGTTAACTATTTTTTTATAAGTTTGTTGGATTCTTTTTTGAGTTGCTTCATTTCAAGTAAATGCTCTTCATGATCCTCGTCTTTCTTCCCTTTAATGGATTTTCTTTTAGAAGAACAAAGACTAGAGTAAGTTGTATATACATCTGTTTGTGGCTTTTAATTTTGATGGAAAGGCTACTTTGGCTGGTGGTTTCTGCACATAAGCAGTCGACCCAGTTGTTTTGGGGCCTGTGTTCAAGTGGCAAATCATGGAAAGATCAGTGGTAGAGGAAGCTATTGAATTACTATGGGACAGGAAATGGAATAAAATCTGAGCTAAACTCCTGTTCTCTCCTTAAGTAAGTATTCCAGTATTCTTTCTTCTCCAATAACTCCAATATCAACATTAAGAATGGGCCTTAACTTTGATCACCTCCCCGTGAAGGGGGAGCAGCCTTGCCAGGCCACAGAGAGGACAACACAGCCAGTCCTAATGAGACCTGATAATTAGTGTAAGATGGAAGGGGAGGAGGACCTCCCCTATCAGTAGACTTGGAGAGGCACATGGGAGGAGATGAGAGAGGGAGGGTGGGGTTGGAAGGGCAAGAAGGAGGGGACTATAGCTGGGATACAAAGTGAATAAACTGTAACGAATATAAAAAATAAAAATTTAATAAAAAAAGAGTAAGCCTTAAACAACTGGGCCTTTATGGACAATCTAGATGCAAACTATAGCAGATATATGTTTGATGTGATTTTATTCAATTCTATTTGTATTTTTACTCTAGTTGAATTTTAAATTATATAGTCATTAGTGCAATTCTCTTCAGTTTTTAGAAAAATTTAGTCTATTCTCTTATGTCCTATGAGAAAGATATAGTTTGAAGTTTAAAATCAGATGATTTGTTTAAAGTAATAAAGATTCAAAAGCTTGGGGTTAAGCTTCATAAATTCTAAATTCAAGGTTATTGCAGCTGTGAGATTTTGAAAAAAAAAAGTCCCTAAATTTTCTCTCTTTTTGCCTACCTTATGCTGTTTTTGATAGGAACACCTTACCTGCCTCCTTTGTAAGGTAACTACTCAAGCATTTTACTCAACATCAGGCTTGATGTCAAACACTTTTATTCATTGTGCCTTCTCATAAGCTCTTTCGGGCTACTCTTTATACTTTATTGAGATATCAACTCAATAAAGTAGTAAAAGTTGTATAATTTTAAAACTTTTAACTGGAAAAGCTTCATAAAATCAGAGAGTTCTTTGTATTATTTTGTAAATTTAATTACAAATAAACACTTATCTATTTAAATGGGGAGATAGATAAGGAAGTTAAGAGTTACAATTGTGTTGTCACTTGAGTTTTTGATCTTAGCCATTCTGATGGGTGTAAGATGAAATCTCAGGGTCATTTTGATTTGCATTTCCCTGATGACTAAGGATGTTGACCATTTCTTTAAGTGTTTTTCGGCCATTTGATATTCCTCTATTGAGAATTCTCTGTTTAGCTCTGTACCCACCTTTTAATTGGGTTACTTGATTTGTTGCTGTTTAATTTCTTGAGTTTTTTATATATACTCGATATTAGCCTCTGTCAGATAGAGGTTTAGTGAAGATCCATTCCCAATCTGTAGGCTGTCATTTTGTTCTGACAGAAATGTCCTTTGCTTTACAGAAGCTTTTCAGTTTCCCATTTATTGACTGTTGCTCTTCCTCCACTGCTGGTGGGAATATAAACTTGCACAACCACTCTGGAAATCAATCTGGCACTTTCTCAGACAACTAGGAATAGCGCTTCTTCAAGTTCCAGCTATAGCACTCCTAGGTATATATCCAAAAGATGCTCAAGTACACAATAAGGACATTTGCTTAACCATGTTTATAGCAGCTTTATTTGTATTAGCCAGAATCTGGAAACAACCCAGATGCTCCTCAATTGAGGAAAGGATACAGAAATTGTGGTACATCTACACAATGGGATATTACTCAGCAATTAAAAACAAGGAAATCATGAAATTTGCAAGTAAATGGTGGAACTAGAACAGATCATCTTGAGTGAGGTATCCCAGAAGCAGAAAGACACACAGGGTATATACTCACTCATAAGTGGATATTAGATATACAATATAGGATAAACCTACTAAAATCTGTACACCTAAAGAAACTAATCAAGAAGGAGGATTCTGGCTAAAATGCTCAATCCCCATTCAGAAAAGCAACCAGGATGGAAATCAGAAAACAGGGAACAGGACAGGAGCCTGCCACAGAGGGCCTCTGAAAGGCTCTACCCTGCAGACTATCAAAGCAGATGCTGATACTTATGGCCAACCTTTGGGCAGAGTGCGGGGAATCTTTTGAAAGAAGTGGGAAATAGTAAGACCTGGAGAGGACAGGCGCTCCACAAGGAGAGCAACAGAACCAAATAATCTGGGCACAGGGTCTTGTCTGAGACTGATACTCAAACCAAGGACCATTCATGAAGAAAACCTAGAACCCTTGCACAGATGTAGCCCATAGTAGTTCAGTATCCAAGTGGGTTCCATAGTAATGGGAACAGAGATTGTCTCTGACATGAACTGATTGGCCTGCTCTTTGACCATCTCCCCTTGAGGAGGGAGCAGCCTTACCAGACCACAAAGGAAGACAATGATGAGACCTGATAGACTAGGATCAGAAGGAAGGAGAGGAAGACCTCCCTTATCAGTGGTCTTGGGGAGATGTTCGAGTGGAGAATGGGGAGGGAGTGTGGGACGGGAGGGGAGGAGGAAAGGAGCTACGGGGGGATACAAAGTGAATAAAGTGTAATTAATAAAAATTAAAATAAAAAACATTTAAAAATAAGAGTTACAATTGAACTTGATCTAAATTTTATTCTCAACTTGTAATCAAGTTTTGAACTATTTAAACCTTCTGATGAATCATCATTGACTTCTGCATTCCAACCTTAGCTTATGAAGGGGAAAACAGCTGGAGAAAATGAGGGACCAGGACCTGTGAGCAGACAGCATGATCTGAGAATGCACTTTGCCAGCAACCACTGTGACCTTGCACATGGATTTCTCTTTCTTCCTTGGTTAAATGGGAATGATAAAAGCACTGAACTTCTCAGGTTATCACTAAGCTTCAATGATGTAGCACTTACACTATGCTTAGAACAGCACCCAAACCAATGGTAAAAGTCTCTTCTACATTAAGAATGATATTTAGTATGCAAATGTTTAACTTTAAAGCAGGTCTTTTCCAATGGCTGGAAACTGAGAGTTTTGTTTTCTAAAGGGAATATTGGAATCTGCTGAGAGTAGGAAGGATACTGTAGAGCTCTAAATTACACTCATGGAATGTTCTGTTGCCCTTCTCTGTTTGAGCATTACTGATGCAGGAAGGACTGGATAATCCATGTTTCCTGGTATACTCAGGCAGAAATAAGGTCTCCCAGGTCAGCACTTCAATAGTTTTAGTGGAAAGTTTCAGGGAATATAAGTTCGGCCAAAGAAACACATTGAGATGATGTTATCCAGAAATCAGTCTGCTTGTCTTTTTAACCTGTTTCGACTTGTTGATGTTTCTTCTCAGCAATGGTTTCAGAGTTCCAAATATCACATTTATACATAGAACCTCTCTATGTACATAAATTTGGATTACATTTATCCAAAATTAAATAAAAAAATAATACCAACGAGCCTGGAAATTTGTAAGAAATGCGGGACTTCAGCTCTGATTCCGAGAATCCACATCTGTGTAAAATCAGATTCTACCCAAGCTGGATTCTACTAAAGTCCAACTTGATGTTCCACTAAGTTTATTGTATCACTTAGAAGAGTATGGTTGAGCAGTTATTTACAGAAGTATGGGTAACCAAAAGGCAGCTGTAGCCCCGCAGGGCATCAGCATAAATGACAAGTCATGGAAACTTGAACCCTGAAGTTCTCTGCAGGACTCTCAGCCACCTAGGCAGGTCAATGGTTTTCTTCCAACCAAAGCACCTACTCAGTTTTACCCTCAACCCAGCAGTTGTTTCCTGCTTATATTCCCAGGGGGGTGTAGCTTGTTTTCAGGAACTTCTTATGGCTTCTGAGAATTTCAATTTCCCAAACATTTTGTGATGTTTTTTGTTTTGTTTTTGTTTTGTTTTGTTTCAATATTAAGACAGGCTATTAAACTGAAGTACAAAGAGAATATTCCATGGAGTCCAGTGTATTTACATCTGGGTGAAGAATAATATAGTAGAGTCTTGCCTGAGAACTCCTCTCCAACTTAGTGACTGAAGACACACTGTAGACAGCCAGCGAGCATTTGTTCAGCTAGTAAAGACAAGACAGAGTGACAGCTTCCTTAATGTCTAATTCTGGGAGCACGCACATCTGCTCCTGTTTACATCGCATTTTCTAGTTTTAGGAGTACTTCCTCGATGAGTGTCGCTCCGTATGCACGTTAATCAAACTTTAGTTCACTATGAACAAAAATGCTGGCGAGATGAGAATGTCTTCCTCTGAAAATCAATTGCATTGATGGATTGTACTTGTGAAAAGACTAGCCAGTTCCCAGGTCTGTGTGTTTGCATATTGACTAGTTCCCTTACATGAACATTATGACCTTTTAATTGGGTTTTTAATTATCTCAGTCACTGATTGACCACCCATGTCCTGTTGAAAACTCCAATAATGTGAGAATTGGTTAAAATATCCCATTTTTATAAATTTTACATGGGACAGGTCTTATTGCTTATTCTGCCTGATACCATATTTCATTTTGGATTGTGCGAGGATCATTTGTTGCCTGGGAGCAGAATCTACTTTAAATCTGAAGATGTTTATTTTGCTGCTGTCTACAAATACACATCTCTCCATATTCTTCAGTCTCTTTAATATTTTCCCCTAGTGCAAGCCTGTCATTTTTATCGTTTCTACTTATGAAGCTGTACAGTCAAGAATTACTGAGTAAAGGGGATACATTCTGAGAAATGTGTCCTTGGGCCATACAGTCACTGTGTGAAGGTTGCAGAGAAGGTTAAGAAACAAGGATATAGATGAGTTAAGTAGGAGACCACTGTTTCATTTGTGGCTGTAGATGTCTGGAACACTGTTACACAACACAAGGACATGCTTAAATTTATATTACCCTGTTGTCTTTAATGTTTATTGCTTTTACAGGTAAATGTATCTTTATAACTGCTCATGCGGGAGAAAGATAATACTAAAAATGGTTAAAAATAAACTAAATGTTCACTTAGAGACTCAGTCTCTGGATCTGTCTGGTATGAAAAGAAATAGAAGCATTTTATCTCTCAGTCTGTTGAAAAAAAGGCTAGAATAGCAGATCAGACTGAGCACGTTATTTGCTGTGAAGACCGCAGTGTCATGCTTTTCCCACCAGGTCTCAGGGAGTGCACGTGTGCAAGGCCCCACCCATCATGCCACGCCCACCGCATATGGTACTTTGTCCAATCTTTTTTATCTGAGAAGCTCTCTGACTGACACTTACACAGTTTCAAATTTGTTTTGCTTTGTTTTGGCATTGTGCATATGTGTGCTATCTAATCATTTGTTCCTATATTTTGAAAAACATAAGGAAAAATAAAGTGAAAATAAATAATAGTGCATTTGGATTTGTTACTTAGCCCCAGAACATGCTAAACTCAACACTCGATTTGTATTCTATTGTTTGGTAAACATATAGAAACATATAACTTGGTATCTGGCTGACCCACAGACAGAAAATTCCCACTAGACACAGTGAAATTTTTAATATTTGAAAAGACATGAAGTTTTCACAATGTTTAGGCTTCAAGGTTATAACTAGCTATTGAAGGATGTACTACCTGGTGTAATTAAAGATGTAGTTGTCAAGGCAGAGTTTTGAGTCAAACATTTTGCTTTGAAATAATAGTTCCACTACATCCTAATGGTTTCCTTTTATGACATCTTCTTTGAAAAGTTCTGTGCCAAGATAATTTTAGAGTTCTGAAAACCTGTAAAAGTTTCTGAAAGTTACCACATAGCTTTCTCCCTATCCTATAAAACTGCCTTTAGAAGAAGAAGATAGTTAGGTACATTTGTCCCATGCTCTTAATTAGTCTATATATTATTCTAATCCTACCCATTCTGCATTATCATCTACCTATCATCTTATTCTCATGCAGGCTCCATGTAGGGCGTATGTTGAGTTTATTTCTCACATCTTTTACCAGTTTTATACCTAGTTTTTAACTTTTCTTTCATGACCTTGATATTTTCTCATGCTTAAGTACTTGTCTTCTCCCAGCAAGAATACAATAAGATTAGAACTTTGTGTTTCTGTGTACATCATATTGGGAGGTACGTTGACATGGCTAAACTTGTTAGTTCGAACTTTAATCCCCCAAAGCAGCAAAGCTGAAGAGAGTACCCAGTAAAAGCCAGGCAGGTCTTAATAACCCTGTCCTCAGAGATGGGCTAATGTTATTTTCTCAGGCTTAGGTAGTTAAGAGAAAGAACAGGTATGCTCTACAATAATTTTGACTCCCCACCCCTGCTTCTTCTCTTAGATGCTCCTTAACTCAACTCATGTGCCTTATACAATGAGGTGATTCCTGAAGAAGACTCTTACGAGACACCTAAACTTGACCGGAGACTTCCCAGTCTCTAGCTCTGTGAGAGATAAATCTCTACTGTTCGTAATTACATAGACTCAAGCATTGTCTCTTCAGAACAAAACAGATAATGACAATGTGTTTCCTCGGATGTCATTATCAGTGCCGGGAATGGGCTACTGTTAGTTTTCCTCTCTTCACTGCGATATTATTACTGTTGTTGTAAATAACAAATATTTTGCTTATCACATTTTTACCAACTAAGTTTCACATTCATCCTTAGTAAGTACAGATAAAACACTTAGCATGATGTCTGGCATATTAAATGTTGTTCCCATTCTCCTAACCCCTATGAATATAGTCCTTATGGTTATTTCAAAGCACCTAAATGAGATGATTGTGATATTGCACAGAAATGTTACCTAAAATCCTGACATCAATTCTACTACAAAACAATTTCACTTAATTGGTTTAATTCTTTCTTAGTAGCACTTTTGTGTTCAAATATTGAGAGAATACATAATTCAGAATTTTTCTGCCAAGCGAATAAATTGTAATAAATAACAAGAAAATAATTTTTTCCTGAAGTTTATCAGCAACTAAATGAGGACAAATTTTATTTAGGAAACTAATTGTAAGGAATGCTTGGTGTGCTAGATACTTCGTCTTTTTTGTTTTTTAAATTAAATTTTTATTTTATATTAATTACAGTTTATTTGTTTTGTATGCCAGGGGGTAGCCCCCTTCCTCATTCCCTCCCAATTCCACCCTTCCCCCCTCACCTCTTCCCATGCCCCTTTCCAAGTCCACTGATAGGGGAGGTCCTCCTCCCCTTCCCTCTGACCCTAGCATATTAGGTCTGATCAGAGCTGGCTGCATTGTCTTCCTCTGTGGTCTGGCAAGGCCACCTCAGGGGGATGTGATCAAAGAGCCAGCCACTGAGTTCAGGTCAGAGACAGTACATGTTCCCCTTACTAGGAAACCTACTTGGATACTGAGCTTCCATGGGCTATATCTGAGCAGGGGTTCTAGGTTATCTAGGTTTTTATATACATTCATAAACATAATCTATTGTTAACCATTGCTTACTCGGTGCTCACAGAGAATTCTGCAGGATTCAATCATTTGATACTTCCATCACTTTTTCAAAGATAGTCTTGATATTAAGGCTAAATGCTTATGAAATCATAAAGCCATTGTACTGGCTAGTTTTATGTCAATTTGACACAAGCTAGACATAGCTGAAAGGAGGGAGCCTCAGCTGAGAAAATGCTTTCATAAGATCTACCGTAGGGCATTTTCAATGATTGATAGGGGAGGAACCAGCCCATTGTGGGTGGTGTCATCCTTGGGCTGGTGGTCCTCTGTTCTATAAGAAAGCAAGATGAGCAAGCCATGATGAGAAAGCCAGAAAATAGCAATGCTCCTTGGCCTCTGCATCAGCTCCTGCATTCAGGTTCCAGCCCAGTTTGAGTTCCTGTTCTGGCTTTCTTCAATAACGATATGATGTGGAAATAGAGCCAAATAAACTCTTCTGTCACTGATTTTCACTTAGTCATGTTGTTTCATGATAGCAATCCTAACCCTAACTAAGACAGCCACTAACCCAACACAGATGAAATGTTATTCCAGGTGTCCCTGATTACAAAATCCTCCTAGAATGTTCAAAAATTAGGGAAGAAATGGCTCAAAACTCAAAAATAAAGTCTCACTGAATGAAGACTGTAAAATACATGCCTTACGATAATTGAGGGGATATTACTGCTGTCATCTGCTAAGGAATAAACTTTAAGTGGCTTGTTCAGTGACAATTAAGTTGTTCCCTTGCTATGTCCATCTGGCAGAAACAGACCATGCAAGATCAAATCAATCACATTTATCCAATGGTCGTCCAATCATATTTATTTAGTAGAAGCACAACACAAATAAAAACTAGGCAAGTCTATGTAAATTAAACAACATCCTCCTATATTTGATTATTGTACAAGGCTCATATTTAGACATATACCCATCACCTGAAACATAATCAATATTTTATTTGATAATGTATGATTAAAACACATTCTTCTATATCAGTAATCAAATTGATGATATTCTTCAATGCTGACAACTTCAAGATAAATATGGACCCCTCAAATATAAGTTATCTGAATAATTAAAGGTTGATTTGAAAGTGAAAGTCTGTGTATAAAACTTGATGAGTAATCAGTTCATTCTGGAACATACAGTTTTTAGATCCTTCATTATTATGGACTCATGAGATCAGCAATTATTAAAATTCTAGTTACTATTAATTTTCCTCCTTTAAGCTGCTTTCAGCTATCTTGTGCTTGAAAAACACAAAGAGACTTTGGGACCTAGACAAGTGTAGATTTCTCAGCAAAACAAGGGGCCATCTTTAAAAAAAAAAGGAATTTGTGTTAATGTGTCTCTGGAAAATAAGGTTCTGAGAATTAAAAATGGGACCCACAGCTTAATTCCCAATTTATTGTATTTAGAAATTAATAAAGAATGATACAAGGTTTAAGAAGAAAATTTCGCTGAAAGAATGTTGTAAAAACTCTGCAGCCACTCCTGATGAGACCTAACAGACAAGCATCAGAAGGAAGAAAAAGATCTCCCCTACCACTGGACTTGGGGAGGGGCATGTGTGGGGAAGGAGGAAGAAGGGAGGGATTGGAAGGGGAGGAGGAAGGGAACTACAGGAGAGATACAAAGTAAATAGTGTAATTAATAATAAAAAAAATCTGTGCCTTCTGATTCATCCACATCCTAATGAAGAGGCTTCTATCATCAAGATTTTGCATCCACAGAATTGTCTACTGAGCTTGTAGTCATAATACTACTGAGGAATAGACAAGTTAAATAATATGAAATATTTTAGTTGTAATGTATGTGTTACTAAGAGAGCCACAGCAGATATCATAATAAATAGTCTAATATATACAAAAGAATCAAGTGATACATGGACTGTCAGACATAAATCTGGATTTTTGACACTGAACATGTCTAATTTGGTTGCCAATAGAAATTTCAAGAGACAGGGCTACAGTGATGGCTCATCGGTTAAGAGCACAGATTCTTTTACCATCACACATGTGAGGTGGTTCACAACTGTCTATAACTCCAGTTTAAAGGGATTTGATTTCTCTAGTATGGGCAGGTACCAGCAGTCATGTGTACATACCTGTACATACATCCACACATATACAAATAATTAAAAATAACAAAATAATATTTAAAAAGAAAACTTTGAGAGAACAGATATTGAGAACATGTTATTTAACTTTAAAAGCTATATTCACAGATAGCTGTAGCTGCTTTTAGTTCCTATCAAATTACCAGGCCTCCACAATTCTATAAGCTCTTCAAAGCATTCTTCCTAAATTATTGTCCACCAGGAGGAGACCAATGATTCATTTCCTTGTCTAGATATTTCTAATTTCCCCACCTTTCTATAAAAACTAAGAGAGTTTTACCACATTATTTTATTATGCTTCTTATACTCCTTAAATATATAGTTCTAAGTTTTAAAACTTTTAGCCAATGCTTAGTTTCAAACTGAGAATACTTTGACATGTTCATTCATGTTTTGCTCAGACTTCTTATCCATTAACTGAGCCTTCAGGTAGCCATTTCACTTAATCATTTTCCCTTTAACAGTGGATGTTCCTTGGGATAGCTCAAAGACTAAGGTAGATTTATTTATTCATTTATTCCTCCTGTTTAGAAATTCTGATGATGCTCAGGGTTCCCTTAGCCTTTTGGTTGCAGATGAGTTTTCCTACACAGTTTTGGGTCACTTTTAATTAATGTTTATTACATAGTTAAAGGATGCATAACTAATTAGTGACAGCAGATGTTTTTACAGCTAACAGAAATGACCTTTCCTTCTGCGTTTGTCAGCCTAGTTGGTGCCCCCACAGCTCACCACTCTTCCAGCGAGAAATCTGCACTGCCACAGTATTATGAATTTCCAGTTTTCATGTGACAGTCCTTGTGTATTATTGTTGGGATTAGTAAGCAGGCAGTGTTTCCTAACAATTACTGTATATACTGGAGCCTCTTTCCTGCATTCCATGTAATGTGCTCCTTTTAAATTAGGACATATTAACTGTACCATAGCGGTTATTAAAATTTTTATCCTTTAGTTGCCTACTTGTGGCTGTTTTGTCTATATGTACATCTGTGTACCACATACATGCCTGATGCACACTGAAAGTTTTGGAGTTACAGATGGTTTAGCCTGCCATAGATATGTTGGCAATCAAACGCTAGCCCTCTGCAAGGACAAGTTCTCTTATCTGCTGAGCCAATCTCTTAAACCCAAAAAATGGTTCTTATTATACCATTTTTTAAAATTCCTTTATTTTTTATATTAATCACAGGTTATTTACTTTGTATCCCAGCTGTAGCCCCCTCCCTCATTCCTGCCCAATCCCACCCTCCCTCCCTCCCTCATCTTTTCCCTGCCCCTTTCCAAGTCTACTAACAGGGGAGGACCTCCTCCCCTTCCATCTAACCCTAGCTTATCAAGTCTCTTCAGGACTGGATGCAGTGTCCTCTTCTGTGGCCTAGCAAGGCTGCTCCTCCTCATGAGGGGAAGAGGGTGGAAGAGCTCACTGTTGAGTTCATGTCAGAAATAGTCCCTGTTCTGCATATTAGAGAACCCATTTGGACACTGAGCGACAATGGGCTATATCCGAGCAGGGGTTCTAGATTATATCCATATATGGTCCTTGGTTGGAGAAACAGTCTCATCAAAGACCCCTGTGCCCTGATATATTTTTTCCTTGTGGCACTCTTATACTCTCCAGGTCTTACTAACTCCCCTTTCTTTCATATGATTCCCTGCACTCTGCCGAAGGTTTGGTTATGAGTCTTAATGTATGCTTTGATATACTGCTAGGTAGAGTCTTTCAGAGGCTGTCTTTGGTAGGCTCTTGTCCTGTTACTTGTTTTCTCCTACATCCAATGTCCATCCCATTTGTCTTTCTAAGTGAGGATTGGTCATCTTACCCTGAGTTCTCTTTCTTGTTTATCTTCTTTAGGTGTATAGATTTCAGTATATTTATCCTATCTTATAGGTCTATATAAGTGAGTGTATACCATGTGCGTCTTTCTGCTTTTGGGATACCTCACTCAGGATGATCGTTTCTAGGTCCCAATATTTGTCTGCAAATTTTATGATTTCCTTGTTTTTAATTGCTGAGTAGTATTCCATTGTGTAAATGTACCACAATTTTTGTATCCATTCCTCAACTGAGATACATCTGGGTTGTTTCCAGGTTCTGACTAAATAAAGCTGCAATAAACATGGTTGAGCAAATGTCCTTGTTGTGTACTGGAGCATTTTTTGAATATATGCCTAGGAGTGGTATAGCTGGATCTCAAGGAATCACTATTCCTATTTGTCTGAGAAAGCGCCAGATTGATTTCCAAAGTGGTTGTACAAGTTTGCATTCCCACCAGCAATGGAGGAGGGTTCCCTTTTTCCACATTCTCTCCAGCATGTTTTGTCACTTGAGTTTTTGATCTTAGCCATTCTGATGGTTGTAAGGTGAAATCTCAGGGTCGTTTTGATTTGCATCTCCCTAATGGCTAAGGATGTTGAGCATTTCTATAAGTGTTTTTCTGCCATTCTACAATCCTCTACAAAGAGTTTCTCTGTTTAACTCCTTTTTCCACATCATCTTCAGCATGCGTTGTCACTTGAGTTTTTGATCTTAGCCATTCTGATGGTTGTAAGGTGAAATCTCAGGGTCGTTTTGATTTGCATCTCCCTGGTGGCTAAGGATGTTGAGCGTTTCTATAAGTGTTTCTCTGCCATTCTACAATCCTCTACAAAGAGTTTCTCTGTTTAACTCGTGCCCCATTTTTTTAATTGGATTACTTGATTTGTTGCTTTTTAACTTCTTGAGTTCTTTATATATACTGGATATTAGCCCTTTGTCAGGTGTAGAGTTGGTGAAGATCCTTTACCAGTCTGTAGGCTGTCCTTTTTATTTTGATGACAGTGTCTTTTGCTTTACAGAAGCTTTTCAGTTTCATGAGGTCCCATTTATTGATTATTGCTCTTAGAGCTTGTGCTGTTGGTGTTCTCTTCAGGAAGTAGTCTCCTGTGCCGATGAGTTCTAGGGTCTTCCCCACTTTTTCTTCTAACCAATGTAATGTGTCTGGTTTTATGTTGAGGTCTTTGATCCACTTAGACTTTAGTTTTGTGCAGGGGGATAAATATGGATCTATTTATATTTTTCTGCACTTAGACATCCAGTTGGACCAGCACCATTTGTTGAAGATGCTGTCTTTTTTTCCATTGAATGGTTTTGGCTTCTTTGTCAAAGATCAAGCATTCATACACATTTATAAGGTGTTTTATCCCCCTTACTACTCACCGCTATCCCCTCTCCACCACGAGTCCTGGTAGTTTTTCTCTTATTGTCCTTTACACATTCATATTTTTTTAAGATTTCACATATGAATGAAAACATATGATATCTGCCTTTCTGACTCTGTCTTTTTAGTTACATGATGATTACTAGTTCCATACATTTTCCTGCTCATAACTGAAACTAAGGTCTTCTTAGAAGCTCAGTATCCCTCTGTTGTGTATGGATATGTATGGATGTCCATTTATTCACTGACAGCTACCTAGTCTGATTCTGTAATTTGGCTCACTGGAATAGTGCTCATATAAATATCGACATACGGGGAACTCTGTGGTGTGTTGGCTTCAGATTCCTTCAGGCATATACTGACATCACTAGTGGTATACCTAGAGCATATGTCTCTTTTCTAACACATACTCACCAATATTGTTTTATTATTGTTTGTGTTTCTCAGTGATAGCCATTTGGACTGGAGTGAGAGAATGTTAGTTGGTTTTGGCTGCATATCTCTAATGTGTTGGATGCTTTTTATGCATTTAATAGATATTTGTATTCTTAAATGAAAAGTATCATTTCAGTTTACTTTCCCATTTGTTAATTTGAGTGTTTGCTCTTTTTTATCTTTCTATTTTTTATTTTTTTATTAATTACACTTTATTAATTTTGTATCCCCCCATAAGCCCCTCCCTCCTCCCCTCCCGATCCCGATCCCACCCTCCCTCCCATTTCTGCATGCATGCCACTCCCCAAGTCCACTGATAGGGGAGGTTCTCCTTTCCTTTCTGATCTTAGTCTATCAGTTCTCGTCAAAAGTGGCTGCATTGTCCTCTTCTGTGGCCTGGTAGGGCTGCTCCCCCGTTAGGGGGAGGTGATCAAAGAGCAGGCCAATCAGATTATATCAGAGGCAGTCCCTCTTCCCATTACTAGGTAACCCACCTGGACACCAACCTGCCATGGGCTACATCTGCACAGGGGTTCCAGGTCATCTCCATGAATAGTCCTTGGTTGGAGTATGAGTCTCTGGGAAGTTCCCTGTGTTCAAATTTTCTTGTTCTGTTGCTCTCCTTGTGGAGACCCCATCCTCTCTAGCTCCCACTATTTCCAACTTCCTACACAAAATTCCATTCACTCTGCCTGAGAGTTGGCCATCAGGCTCAGCATCTGCTTTGATAGTCTGCAGGGCAGAGGCTTTCAGAGGCCCTCTGTGGTATGTTCCTAGTTTGTTTCCTGATTTCTTCTTCTGGCTTTCAGAGGCCCTCTGTAGCAGGTTTCTAGGTTGTTTCCTATTTTCTTCTTCCTCTGATGTCCATCCTCCCTGCCCCTCAGGATGGGGATCGAAAACTCTAGCCAGGGTCCTCTCTCCTGCTCGGCCTCTCTAGATGCACAGATTTTGGTGGGTCCGTCCTACATTGCATGTCTATATGAGTGAGCATATACCGTGTGTGTCTTTTTGCTTCTGGGACAACTCACTCAGGATGATCCTTTCCAGGTCCCACCATTTACCTGCAAATTTCATGATTTCCTTGTTTTTCATTGCTGAGTAGTATTCCATTGTATAGATGTACCACAATTTCTGCATCCATTCTTCAGTTGAGGGGCATCTGGGTTGTTTCCAACTTCTGGCTATTACAAATAAAGCAGCTACAAACATGGTTGAGCAAATGTCCTTTTTGTGTACTTGAGCCTCTTTTGGATATATGCCTAGGAGTGGTATGGCTGGATCTTGAGGAAGCGCTATTCCTAGTTGTCTGAGAAAGTGCCAGATTGCTTTCCAGAGTGGTTGTACAAGTTTACATTCCCACCAGCAGTGGAGGAGGGTTCCCCTTTCTCCACAACCTCTCCAGCTTGTGTTGTCACTTGAGTTTTTGATCTTGGCCATTCTCATGGGTGTAAGGTGAAATCTCAGGGTTGTTTTGATTTGCATTTCCCTAATGGCTAGTGAGGTTGAGCATTTCTTTAAGTGCTTCTCTGCCATTCGATATTGCTCTGTTGAGAATTCTCTGTTAAACTCTGTTCCCCATTTTTTAAGTGGATTACTTGGTTTGCTGCTTTTCAGCTTCTTTAGTTCTTTATATATACTAGATATTAGTCCTCTGTCAAAAAGGGTTGGTGAAGATTCTTTGAGTGTTTGCTCTTTTGATTTCTAATATTTTGATATCTTTATACATTCTGGATAGTAATGCTTTATTACTAGGACAAATCACCATTGAAGATTCTCTTCTATTCTGTAGGCTATAAGTTTTGCAGTATGGTCACTGTTTCCTTTGCTGTACAGAGATTTTTAGTATAGTGCAGTCCTGTTAGCCAGTTCTTGCTGTCTTTGTGTCAATGAAAGTTCCAGTCAGGAAGTTATTTTCTTGAAAGGTTTCCCATATGTTTTTCTCTAGTAGTTTCAAAGTTTCAGGTCTTATCTTCAGGTCTTTGTGAAGAACTTGCAGTATTTTGTGTTTTACAAAGTCAGCTTTGGTCCCCTGAACTTGGGCTCAAATAGCACTTCTTTGTGGTACTCTGCCTCCACATGGTTCAGCTGTGTATCCTATGATCTTCTCCCCACCACTGATGGCATTCTGTGAAGCTTGCTCATTGTCATACCCAGGGTCCTAGATTTACTGCCTGTCTTATACAAGCTGATGAATGAAGGATGAAAATATGAACAAATAAAATGGCTCTTTGTTCTTGTTTGACAAATCTTTTACATATCACCCTGGGGGGAATAATAATCTAATTAATAATGGGTAATTATGTTGAATGTATAATCATTTGACTTCAAGGCACTTAAATTCTAGTGCTTAACTGTTTACATTGATATCTTACTATATCATACATTTAGGTGGAAAACTAATGATTTTCCTAATTTTGCCTTTATATATGTCTACTCTGTTTGTTCTTAATATTTCAGTATTTGAGATCATTGCCTTTGTAATCAATCAAAGCAAGGTCAGCTCTTAGGCTCCTGCTCGAGCCACATTTAACCACTGTGAGTAGCCACCACTCAGAAATGGTTGTAAAATAAGACTATTACTCCAACAAAGGAGCAAGTATGGACATAACCTAGAACCCCTGCTCGGATGTAGCCCATGGTAGCTCAGTATCCAGGTGGGTTCCCTAGTGCAGGTAAAAGGGACTATTTCTGACATGAACTCAATGGTGGCCTCTTTCACCTCCCCCCCAACCTGAAGGAGGAGCAGACTTGTTGGCCACAGAGGAGGATATTGCAGACAGTCCTGAAGATACCTGATATGCTAGGGTTGGAAGGGAAGGAAGACCTTCCCTATCAGTGGACTTAGAAAGGGGCAGGGAGGAGATGAGGGAGGGAGGGTGGGATTTGGAGGGAATGACAGAGGGAGCTATGTTTGGGATACAAAGTAGATAACCTGTGATAAATGTAAAAAAATAAAAATTATAAAATAAATAAATGGCAGTAAATGGTTCCAGAATTAAGACTGAAAAGGCATTCAGTTTGTACTTGTAGGTATTGAGAAAGGTAAGTGAGCTATTCTGGGAAGACATTCTTGAGTTAAGAAACATTGGAAACAGTCTGAAATCTCCCCTTTAGTGGCCTCTGTTTATTCTTTACAGGCCACTGATGGGAAGCTGTTTCTGATTTAGGAGTAACTTCCCAGCTCAGGCGGCACTTCTTAGTGCCTCAGGCATGGGCTAGGTTGGAGGGGAAATGAGCAAGCTAAGTCAGAAGAGAAAATGAGTTGCTGTATGCATATGCTTCCTGCCCTTCAACGATTTCAGGCATCCCCAGTGTCTCAAAGAGCTTACTGACAGAAACTGCTCCGATAGCTTGCACTTTGTGGATTGAATTATCTGTTCTTTTGTGTTTATGAACCACAGTGGTAGTGTATCCAGTGCAGTACCTATTCACTCTCGGCTTTGTCTTTTACTTCTGTTGGGGGAAGGGGTTAATATGGTTGCCTATGCCTGTGAGTATGAGTGTGTTTACATGTGTGGGTTCATGTGGGCACCAGACGCTGATATCAGTCTGTTGTCCTCAATTGCTTCTCTACCTTATCTTCTGAGACAGGGTTTCCTCATGCACCTGGAACTCTTGAGTTTAGGACTGGATTATCTGACTGGCAAGACCCCAGAATATACATTTTTTTTCAGCCCTTAGCTCTGGGGTTATAGACATGTGTTCACAATGCCCTTCTAATTATGGGTACTCAGTATCCAAACTCAGTTCTCCATACTTGTAAGGAGGCACTCTGGCATCTGATCCAGCTCATGTCCCATGTCCTATAGTATTTTTCCATAGTATTCTTATATCACACAGCATGTATCTCCTAAGCTCATCCTCCAAGCAAAATTCTTTCTAGGCTGAGGAGAGGGCTTAATACATAAAATTCTTTGCCACAGAGGCATGGGAATCTGAAATCAAATACCTAAACCCACACAAAACCACTGTAACAACTGCAGTCCTGGTGCAAGATGGAAGGCAGTGTGTGAAAAATCTCTGAAAACTCTCATGCCAGCTAGCCTGTCATGGATGGAAACCATCAACAAAAAAAGAGGCCCTGCCTCTAACAAAGTGAGAACCTTCTATACATTCCTCTGACCTTCCTGTGCATGTCTGCCTTCACACAGGTACATTCACCCAAATCACACATGCATACCCCATACCTCACCACACACATCACATGTACTTATGTGCATGTATATGCACTGTCTTGTACATAACTCTTTTAAGAATCTTCTTTAGTCTTTAGATCTGGATTGGCGTGGAGGGGCACAACTCAAACTAGAGCAACAGTTGAAAAGCTATAGAAACCACGACTAATGAAGGTTCTACGACTGTGCTTGTGTTATGTAGGACAGGAGCTAAAAGTTAAGAGCACTGGACTCAGAGAAGCAGAGGGTGAAGTTTATGACTGACATGAGAAGTAGTGTGAGTGACACTTGTCCAGTCACAGGTTCAAGTTAGGGCTAGGCCTGAAAAGTGATTAGTATTTCCTATGATGCTTAGGGTCAAAGACTGAGCACTAAAGGATTGGGGAACAAGGCAGCAAAGTGATACCAGACAGTAGCATTCAAGGGGAAATGGAGGCAAGGCATCTGTGAAAAAAAAAATGTGTAGGAATGAGGGGTTATAAGAAGCGAGTGAAGCGGAATGTATACATTTAGCAACTATTCATAAGATAACATCTGCTAAATTCTATTTTATTCTATGAGATAGAGAATGCCATGGAGATAGGGAGATAAAGTGGTCATTTTAGTAGGGAAGCAACTCAATCATAGATGTCACTCTTGAGGAAGATGAATTCTTAACTTTTCTTTCAACACTTATTTCATTCTTTTTAGTTTATATATTAGTCATGTATTTCTGCCCAAATTAAAATATATTTTACTTTATAAACATGTCATTAATTTCACTCAAATCTGATTATTTTGCTATTTCCTGGACAGCTACAGTGTCTGAGCAAGCTTATACCATGTGATTCTTATTTATCCTTGATGAAAACCGGGTTTGTTAGACAAATGTTTAAAGCAAAATGTTAGTAATGATGTAACTTTAATAAGAAGCCTGGGAAGACATTAGAATGGTGGGGTTCTGTGTACTCTGATAACTACCTACATTGAATTATGCTTGACATCTTTTAGACACATCAGTTTGATATTGTTGCTTTCATTTTAGTGTCATCAGTGACCACTCATTCCAAGTGGCAGAATAAAATAGTTGTTATTTTTCTGGTAACATAAAATAGATGTGATGAAAACCATTTTAGGGAGATGTGGCTATAATGAAAAAGGAAAGAAGAACTAATTGAAAGTCAATGTAGATTCTGAATGATTAACTCTGTGCCAAAGAAGTCATTAAAAATCTCTGAAGGATATGAAAAGGCAATCATTTGCAAAATTGGAGAGAGCTAAATTCCAATAGATATCCTCTTTTACATTTTAATTTGTAGATTCAAAGAAGTAAAATGAATAAATGGTGGCATTTTAACATAACAGCACTTACTATCGGAAGTCTGTCCACGAGGCTGGGCTTTAACATGGCCACTTAACATTCATTTGAATTTGTATGATAAATAGATTATAGATAGATGATAGATAGATAGATAGATAGATAGACAGAGAGAGAGAATGATTGACTTCAGGTCACTGTCTCTATATGTAGACTTTTTCTTGTTTCTTAACTTGTAATGCTTTAAGCTTACAAGGAGCTATTTTATTCTGTTATATTTTACTAATGTAAAATAACTAATGTATAATGTATAATAATACAAATAAACATAATATATTTGCATACATTGTGGTTAAACCAAATATACATATGCTATCTCTTATGTATTAAAAATCAGTGTCTTAAGCTCTCTTGAGGAAGGCAATAGGTCATGACTTTTGAACTTTCTACCTAAACTTTTTCAATTTCCCTTATACCAAATCAAAGTAGATTTCCAGCAACTACTGTTTATCCTGCAACTTCATACTTTTGAAAACTGTGCTAAGTTTAACTATCTCACTTCATTAAACAAACATAAGGATGTCTTCAGTTCCCCATCTATAGCTCCATGACATCACCTTTCATCAATCACTTTTTATTGTAGAATATTTAGAGAAAATTAAAAACAAAGCTATAATATGAAAAGCCCTATCTTTGATTTTCATTCACTGAATTTGTGCTATAGCGTATTATAGTGTTTCATAATCAACTGGTAAAAGGACAAACAACTTACTCATTAGATAACAGAAATATCTTGGTAAATGATAAGACAACAATGATAAGGACTAAGAGAAAATAAGTTGATTTAGAATTTAAACTTCCAAATAATCTTTATAAACCAGAAGGAAGTCAAAAGACCATAATAACCTCACTTTATTCTTTTCATATGCTTCAGATTCTGAATTTACAAAAATATACTCTTTAATACCATCCCACACTGAGTTTTTAAGTTCAACTACAATACCAGTTGGGTAAAGGAGAAGCATCAGTTAGCTTTAATTGAAAGTCTCTCTATTTCACATTTACTGTTATGCACATTATTGATTTTTCTTTTTTGATGTTGTTCCTTGCAGAGAGTGACTCTGTCCTTCGATTTTCCATTTTATGGTCATTTTCTACGTGAAATCACTGTGGCAACTGGGGGTAAGTTGTTTTCTACATAGTTACCTAAAAATATCTATATTTTCGGTATAGTTTTTATTATTAATTTTTCTCATATTTTAAGGTAGATGAAATTTATTGGGAAAATGATTGATTTATAACAAAACTTACTATAGAGTGGGCATGTTAGGAAAGTTTTCACCAGAAATAATTAAAGTATTATGATAATTTTCAGGTTAAAATAAATTTTAGTTTTAGTTTTAGCTCACTTCTTGGTAACAACATAAAATGGGGGAAAATGGAATAGAGATAGCATTAAACTGTGCAAAAGAGAATTGTTGGAATCTTTTTGAACTTTCTTTCATCATATTTAGCTACTATGCATGGATATACATACTACGAAAACATGTTCTTTACCTTAAATCATTTTGCCTTTTCATTTAATGTCACCTATATTAACAGAGAAATTTGAGTATCTTAAACACTGACATTCAGATTAACTTTTCAAAAATTTTCTTTCCTCTGTAAATGTAAAAGGCTAGGGTCTAAGCTAGTATTCTCCAAGGATCATGTTTCCCAGTGTGTTGCAAAGGCAATGTGTTTATCATGATGTGATGAACACATTTTGTCCTTGAGACTATCCCTGTCAGCCATAGGTGGTGGAGAACGGGCATAGAAGTATTAGAGAAAATAAACAAAATAATAGAACTGTAAAGAAAAATGAAATTTCACCTATTGGCAGCAATGGCATAATGAAATGTCTTGAACATCTGTACCTAAAGTACCAGATAGTTGGGGTCATCCCTTCACTAGTTTTCATTCATGGTTTCTGAGATGGCATGGAAACTGCCTGCCTTTTTCTTTTTGTATTTTAATATAAGTTATGAACATAGAAGTTAAGTAGAAACCAGCAGGGAAAGAGTTGCAACCACAAATATCAACAAGAAAAAGATTTTGAACACCTACATTGAGCTAAGGTAAATTATGCTACTTTTTCTTTAGGCATCTTTAGCCCAGGGAAAATAGAAAAGTGGAATTGCTTAGAAACCAAAAGTATTGGATGAGATTTCCAGGGCAGCTAAGCCTCATGCATTTGTGGGAATCATTCTATAAGTCTCGATGGAGAAATTATTTAAGGTATTTCTTTGAGGGAGTCACAATTTTTGTGGTTTTATAAGGAAGAAAAGTATGTTTTGAGGTTGGGGTCACAGTCAGAGACACACATACAGACAAAGAAAATGGGCAGAAGAGCGTTTTTTTAAATAATCAGATTTATGTAAAATTGATGAAATGTTTATAAAGTCAAGTGCAAATCAGAAAAGTAAACTGGGGCAATTTTATATGTCATCTCTTTGAATCCTGGGTCAAAGATATAAGTAATAAACTTTAACAAGACAGGTCTAGATGTTTGTGTAATTGCTTACACTATAGATACACTGTATGTAGTAAGTATATTTGCTTGGAAGAGTGTTGTGGTCGCCTGTTGCAGAAGCTTAAGGGATTTGATGGTTCAAACAAACCAAGGCAGATGAGTCATGTACAACAACCACAGAAACAAATGTGAAATGACTGAGTTAAAAACAAAGGGGTTCAAGCATGGAGATACTGAATTTTTGTGTGGGATAAGACTAGATTATACTTAAAGTATAGATTAGGAATCTGACTTTTGAGTTCACCATGTGCACACTATTAGAGAGAGTTAGCCCTTGAAATGATTATTGAAGGGTTGATTATATTTGAGGTGAAAATGAAGAGTGGACCCCTTGAACCATGAATGGTATCACATTATCTCTCATTAAAGGATGCCGGGACATGGTGGCTTTAGAATAAATGTTAGGCATGTTTGCTAACATAACATGTGTAACAGAACCCAGGATGTTACTTAGGTTCCACTGACACTGTAATAAAAATATAGACTCTTATCTAAGTTAACTTAAAAACTCATGTCAGTGATTAGGCTACTGTGAGTTAAGACAGAGCTTAATGGAGTGCACAGCAACCAACCGAAGAAGATGGTTATATGTTGTATTAGTCGTTAATATTTACTATTGATGTATCTTTCAGTAGTGCTGTGGTTAATCCTAAACCAGCTGTCTACCCAAATCACCACACAGAAACGGAGATTTAACCTAGATCACAATGCTGGGCAATAGTTACTCCATCCTAAACCTCCAAGCCCACGTAGTTTCCTGCCATTCAGATTTTACCCATTATACTTGCTTTTAGTGATATCTTAGGTCCAGTCCACCTTTACCTCGTTCTAAGACCTCTCCTCTAGCCTCTCCCTGCTTCTCTTCTTTCCCTCCTCTTCTGCCTCCCACTCCTCCCTGTCCTCCGGCTCCTCCCCTCTCCCGCCTACTCCTTCCTTTCCATTGCTCAACATTGTGGCTGGTTGTTTTATTTTGGCATGTTTACACAAAGTTGAGACAGGTGATGCTTAGAATAAGTATCCCAATGCAATGTCCGATTGAAACCAGAGAGTGGGGGAGAGACATCAGCATTGGAATGAACAAGGGTAAAGTGTATACATTCCAAAAGAACGTTATGCCAACAGCTATATTATAATTAGTGCTTCAAAATACCATTTTTAAAAAAATCTCAGTTTAAAAAATGGGCCTTCAATGATATCTACCCTCTCTGAAAACATTTAAAGACACTCTTTTTGTCTACTTAAATTATAACAGTAAGAATAATATATAAATCCCTGTACCTTGCTTAAATCAAACTGAAATCAGAGGCCTCACCAAGATAATTTGGATGCAACCTGTAAAACACAGAAAACAGACTCTCATCAAAAATTTTCAAGTAAACACCTAACTTAAATTCTCTTCTGCTGCTTGCTGTCCAATCAGTTCTGACCCAGACCCTGTAATCGCACTGGAAAAGAAGCCCCATCAAGTAACAGGAAAGAGAGACTGTGGTTCCTGGCTGAGATTATTATTTCATCTAACGCAAAGAAAGAGGCATGATCTGGATAAACAGTAACAAGCTACCCAGAAATGCTAAAGGAGAGGAAAGATATTTTAAAAAGGAGGTAATTTTTATTGTACCATGCAAGAACAGAATTATGAAAGAACCAACATTTAGCACTGAACTATTGAACAAGGTTGAATTTTATTAGGCAAAAAAGTGACAGGTTAAAATGTGGAGAGAGAAAGCATAGTCCAGAAAAATAAATACTGAGCTAAATCATAGTCTGAGGCCTGTATTGAGTGAGTTTGAAAAGAGGGATGTTGGTACTTTGAACAAGGGCAGCTTGAACCTTAGGTTGTTCAAAGATGTAGTTTGATCTGAAGTGGGGTACAGGGGAGGAGGAGGAATGACGGTAGAAAAACTAGGTAGCAGAGTTTTAATCCTTTAAAGATTTTTTATTGAATTTCACCATGTAACTACAGATCATATTTAATTATGTATGATAAAATTAGACTATTTTATTATATAGCAATATAATAATGTGTTAGAAATAATAAATAATGTTTGAATGAATATCAGATTTCAGTCTAAAATTGTGTATGTGGAGGGTAGAGGTGCATATATGTACATGTGCATGCATGCACACATGCCACAGAGTATGTAGGGGAGAGTCAAAGAGGTGCAGGTTGTTCTTTGACTGTTTGAATCTCCAGAACTGAACTCTGGCCATAGGCATGGCAACAAGCATGTTCACTTAGCAAGTGCCATCGTGCTGGCCCAATATGTATGGCATTTTCTTTCTTTCTTTCTTTCTTTCTTTCTTTCTTTCTTTCTTTCTTTCTTTCTTTCCATTTTTTTTTGTAGACATAATTCCTAATCTGAGATAGGTGCAGTGGAAAGGGAAGAGGCCAGTTCAAGGCATGTATCATTTAAATTGCTTAATCATTGTGGTTAGAAAAGCTTCCAGCCAAAAGGCTCCATGAAATTTCAGTGGAAAAAAAAAAAAACCAAAAAACTATGAGTTTGGAGGTCTGAACTACAGGGTGTGATAGAGCTTCGTGAATGGTAAAATGTTTCAACCCAAAAGACCAATGTGACAAATGCCCAGAGTCATCGCAGTTCTTAAACAGGCTACACACCATAGAGGGTTCAAAAGAAAATGAAAACTGCAAGTCAAATTTAAAGTGTTGATTTGACGCCATTAGTACTGGATGAAGGCCTGATATTTTTAAGTAGGAACATTAGCTTCCATTCTATTGACTATCATTTACCCTTGATTTTTATCTCTGAATTCTGTCAGATCCTGTTTCCACATCCAATGTAAGAAAAAAACAAAACAAAACAAAATAGGATGTTTTCTTAGTGAATACAAGCTGGACAAACAAATAAAGCAAATGCTTTGAATTACTCTTCCTGTCTCATTACCTCACACACGTGCCTTTTCCTAGGCCTTCGTAACCACACTCTACACATGTAGACACACACACTTTAAAGCTAAGATCTGGAGTTGTTCGTGACAGAGAGCACTCACCATCGGGAAGGCGGAAACCAGCTCCATCTTTAAGGCGCGGCATTACGCAGCTCTCTACAGTTTCCCCTTTTTGTTTTAGACGCATCAGGCAAGAGTAGAGGTCTGATCTCTGATATTAGAAATAAATTGGGACTTTGTACCGATGTTCATTTAGGTGTCATCCACCCAAAGAGCATCAGAATCTGGCTTGCTTCCATGTATGTGGACCTATCTGCATTGCCCACGTGGCACGCCTGGGTTGGCTACCCAGAGGCTATTTAAGCTGTGGGCTGGCTTTCCCCAGGGTTAGATGATTGTTCAAGGTTCCTGAATAAACTGCATTGAAAAAAAAAAAAAAAACAAAAAAAAACTAAGATCTGTGATTAATTTCAGAATTGTGCCTCAGATCGCTGTTAAGATCAGTACAAATTCAACTCAGAAACTGATTTTAAAACAGACAAATACATAATTCATGTGGCAAATCTTTGTTTTGTATGTGTATATATGTGTGTCATTATAAATAAACTTAAGTTCTACTTTAAAATTTGAAACTAAACTAAATACCAGGCCTGTAGTTAAAACTATAAAATAGTCTTTATTTATTACATATTTTAATATTCAAAAGCTTTAATCATCCATACAAATAAAGTAGAAAATGAATTTAAAATACCATCTTATTTTCTGGTTCACTGACAACAAAATCTAGAAACTTTTATTCATCTTTCTATTTAAAATATACTTTAGTATGCAGACATTTCAAATATCTCAAAACTAGTGCTCTGCAGTTCATCATCAAGAACATGGTCATTAATGGCTCAGCTGAGTCCTGTTTCTTGCTTATCATAGCAAATTTTAATTCATATGTATAGCTTAAATTGCTACTGGCCTACTAATCTGATATTTTACATGTTTCATGTTTTGATTGTTAATTTCTCTGGCTGTCAATAGCAAGGGAAGGTCGTTTTAACCAGAGTCCCTCACGGGGACATATGATTATGAAAAATCGGGGATGAAACCAAGTGTTAGGATTCAGATACAAAACTGTGCGAAGAGGTGGCGATGGGTGTGGAATTGTAAGCGTGTGCTTTGTGGTCAAAGATGTTGTATATCAGAAAGCTACTGTGGGATCCTTGCTAACTCCTTTGAATGCAATAAAGTATTAACCATGTCCTGTTTCTGTATAACTTTCTAATTGCACATTTCACTTTAAAAACTGTTTAAAAATTTTACATATATTTTCTTCAGTTGCCATATGATAAATAGTAAACAAAATTACTGTTACATAATGAACTTTTACTGTCTTAAAATCAATATGTAAGCATTAAAAGAATCGTTCAATAAGGGGAACTACAAATCCCCGCACGCCTTCCCTTCATAGACTATGCATGCTCCTGTCAATCAAACCACAATTTTTGCTCTTTGATTTATGGAATATTAAAGTCAAATGATTATTCGTCTATGTCAGGCAAATAATCATTTTTCTGTGCAAACATTCTGCACGGTTGATCAACTGTGGACAGCTGGAATGTTGAGCATTAAATTTATTTTGGGCTATCTTTGACTCTCTAAATTGCCATTCACTGCCCATCCCTCTGTGTGACCTAACATCCTGTGGCTATGAGGCAAGTAAGTTTAAAGCATATGTACACAAAATATATTAAATATATTTAAAACTAAAGTAATATCTATTGGTTACCTTGGTTTTCAGGAAGTATATTACTAAAGTTTCTATCCTTTTTTTCTTCTGGCTTTCAAATAGTAGCATTTTAATTTTAGTTCCAAATCATATTTCATGGTTTTTGAAGACACATGATTAATAGCAGGAATAAAAATCTTTCAGGGAAGAGAGAGGACTGGTTGTTACTCATGACGATTTATAAACACTAGCCTGTCTTGTTCCAAAGGTAAAACCTCATGAAAGAGATAGTGATGCACCCACAAACCATCTCAAAGTGGTGAAGAAGGATGGAGTTATTACATCTTTCTAAGTGATTATTAACAGAGAGCAGAGATCACAAGCACCTAGTAATCAGTGTGTTAATGAAAGACAGTAAAGCCACAGATGTAGAGCAGAAGCAATTCCATTCCATCCTGGGTGCCAATTTAAAGTAACAAGCTTAAGTCTCAAGATTTCCAGATAGAAAGACATATAGGACTCTTCCTAAGTTCTCTATCTGAGTGATTCTCTGAGATACACCCGCAAACACCCGAAAGCTCATTTTTGCAGTCCCCTTGGGTAATTTACTCTTCCTCTAAACCATCTAGCGCCAGCAGCAACATCAGCAGATCCAACAGCATTACCACATTTCTTTTCCCTGAAGCAGTAAGGTGCTAGGAATCACATATTCCCAAGCATCTTTGTTTCTGCTCTGAACATATGTGCTTCATTAGCCCTGGCTTCATAAAGTGCGGCATAGTAGGGTGTTTAGAGCGGTGAAAAGCTACGCAGGTGACACCCCTGGGAGTTAGAGCTCAGTCAGTAAAATAATAAGGAAGAAAACTACCAGAGGCAGAGAGGTGGGAAGAATGAAGGTGGATAATGACACCCAAGCAAAACAGAGAAGAATTATGAGTGTATGATGGCAGGTCGGGAATGGGAGCCAGGCCAAGGGGTGATCACCTGACATGAGAGCATGGATGAAAAGCCGAGGATTCATGCTCATTCTCATCCATTGCCCTAGCAACTTCAGAAGAGACTGCATGTCTCCAGAGTTTAAGTGTGCTTAGGAACTTTCATCTCTGCATAGTGCCTTTGTCCTCTGATCTGGGCTTTATGGGAGACACTGGCGGCAACATTCTCCGGCATTCTTTCCCTGCCAAGGCTACACTAAGTCAGTTAAATAGTGCTATACCACAAATGCATACATGCATCATTCAGTGCAAAGAGAGTCAAAAGCGAAGGGACAGTGTGCTGTGCATGACCCTGTCCACTGTTGGAAAATAAAGGACTTTTTAACAGTATGAGGCTGACAGATTCTGGCTGCTTCAAAGTCAATTAGAAAACTCTGCTCAAAATGCATCACAGCCAGAAAATAAACTTCCTTTCCTTGAAGAAAGCAGTGTGGCAGCATGGCTAAGATAGGCTGTTGATGCACATTGGTTAGGCTCAGAGCCAAGACAGATGTGTCCATAGAGTCCCCGGGAAATTACTTACACGTAGGGAAGTCCTGCTTATAACAGTTTTTGTGAAGACAACTAATGCTGCTGATCAATATTTTATTGAAAATACAATGTAAATAATATGTGTTATTGCTGCAATCTTTACCTGTAGCCTGGCCTGTTTTTAAAATGCTTGTCTATGAAGTTTTTCTATGGCACAATCATTGTTTGTTAGTCTTTGCTCCAGAAATTTAACCCATGGGCATGCCTAACTATTTAACGGCTGACTTAAATGGTATTATTCATTCATGACAGGGGAAAAAGAAAACGTTTATGTGGCTAGCTTCTGATGTCCCTTCTAATGGTTACATAGGCCATTTCTGAGTGCAGAGCAAAAATTACTTTTAAAGACTTCCTGTGAAGAAATTCTGCCATATCAGGATCCTGTCTACAAAATTAAAAAATTTGGCAGTTTTGTAGTCTTGTGTCGGGAGAATCTTGAAATCTTACACTCTGATGTTATCGGTTAGCAGTGCATGCACCATTCTGCTTTCTCTGCTGCCCTTTGCTCTGTGAACCTAAACATTCTGCACGGTTGATCGACTGTGGACAGCTGGAATGTTGAGCATTAAATTTATTTCGGGCTATCTTTGACTCTCTAAATGGCCACTCACTGCCCATCCCTCTGTGTGACCTAACATCCTGTGGCTATGAGGCAAGTAAGTTTAAAGCATATGTACAGACCCTACACCCCCTCCCCAAGGCGAGCATACTATCAGATACCATCTCAGGCCTGTTGCAGTGGTTTCCTCCATTCGCTGGAACCACCTATCAATATATCTTGCCGTGTATTTGAAAATGCTCCTGATTTATGACTTTTTTGTTCTATAACTGCCAATTTTATAAAGCTTACCCTACTAATAACAGTATTTGGGGTACAACAATTTACGTTTGAGGGCAGTAGTAATCCATATTTGGCTCCAGAATAAACAATTTATATTTCTTTTGAGGTGAAAATTATCCATTTTCTCAAAATTTTCTAAAGTAAATTTTCTATTTAACTAAACAGCCTTATTTTTTGCTTAAATAACAATGGGGAATGATAATATTCCAATTACAAGACATTTCTTTCTGTCATGAGAACTCTTTGGTTTCTGTTATAATTCCAAATTTAACAAAAGTATTCTGATAAGAGAATTTAGACTATGACAAGAACTTTGCAGACACACCATTAGTTGCAGCTACCGATAGTAAAACTGCAGACATGCGACTGGCTCTCTCATGGCCGCAGGGTGCCTTTGTTAGACTTGAGATTCATTTTACTCCTCACAGTATGATTCAGAATGTATGGAAGATAAACCCTTAATACAAAACTGTGAAATACAGTACATGTGAGGCTTTGACATTGGGTAGATTTCTATATATGTCCATATTCCAGTGCTACCTTTATTTTTAATGGCTTTTCTAACATCACACAAAACTACTAGATGTAAAGTCAATTTTGCTTAAAATTCAACTCTTGTTTCAATCTCTAAAGTCCTAGAGCTCAGACATTTGAAAAGTCTAATAATTGTGTTGGCTAACACGAATGGGATCATTGTAATAGCTTCCCCTTATATTGCTGATCTGCCTCGCCTGAAGGCTACAGGAAAATTTTGAGTTAAACTAGAGAAAGTGTTGAAATCTGAGTTTTGACTGAAGGCAAAAATGATGGAGGAAAATGTCTTGTAATTGGTGTTCAGGGAACACTGTGTCAAAACCCTAGACAAGCATTTGTGTCTGTCCAAAATGTCAGAATTTATTGAATAGTAATAAATTCACCAGGTATGCTGGTTTTATTGAGAGAGAAATGGTCAGGTAACACCATTTCACCCACTAGCCCTGGCTAAGGACAGGCATGAGTTCTGTTATTCTAACTTTAAGTGTTGGCAATAACTCGAAGATCATATCTTACAGAGCAGCAGTAATTAGATAGATAACTCTCTCCCTTTCCCTCATGTGTGTTTGTGTATATGATTGTATCTGCACAGTGTGCATGTGGATATGGTTGTTTAAACTTGCAAATGATGCTATGTATGTTATTATGTGTTGCAGTGTGCATATGGTTGTTTGTATAATTGTGAATGACTGTGTGTGATTGCATGTATGGCTCTGCATGTGTATGTACGACTGTGTGTATGCATATATGATTGTGTGTGTAAATGTGTGTGTATAAAATAGTGGGTTACAGAATAAGACATGACATTCACAAAAATTAACAAAAATGCAGGTAGGAACTATAAGCATGAGAAAACTGGCTGAAGTAAGCCGGGGAAGCTGCTGTGTCCACTGGCTATGGATCTGACTACAGTGAGGGCTAACCTGTAGAGCTGAGTAGCTTCAGAAGTTAAAAGGCAGGACCAGATTCAAACAAATAATGGGCAAAAGAATGTGTGGCAGTTTTCACTGTGCAATCAGGAAGATGGGACTGAAGCCTCTAAGAAAGAAAGAATGTTCTATGCTTGTCAGTATCTTCATGTACACACCAAGTGATCAGATGGCAAATCTGTGGGGCCATAACCACCTGGGGCCATAAGCACCAGGTGTCCACAAGTTTATGTGGTACAGTTAGAAAAGTTACAACCACGTATTTGTTTGCTGTGTCCAACCAAAGATTTGTCTCCTTGTATCCCCTTTTCCTGACATGATTTTCATATGTCCATGTCCTCACACTATAGTGCATTTATGGGGTCACATTCCTTCTACTCCAAGAGGAAGTTATTTATGAGTGTGTGCTTGGGCAGTGTGCCAACGAGATAGCACTGTGGATAAGCAGAGTCATCCTCCAGCACCAAACTGGAATCAAAGCTTCTTGTAAAATCAAGTGTGTCTGGGAAGAGAACAGCATGGGAGGAAAAAAAACAGAGTTTCACATAATATGGAGTCACTTAGGGTAGGGAAGCCTGTGTTCAATAGCTGTTTTATTATCAATTTCACAGCTGCTTACCAAGATAAGCATTTTTTTTTCTTTCTCCAACCAACATATAATGTTAGTTAAGTTTTAATTTTTCCCAATTTCCATGAGATTTGAAGATATTCTTTAAATTAACATGATTTGTTATGAACATATATCTTAAATTATTTAATCATGATATCAACAAAAACTATTTTATAATCATGAAGCTGCGAAGATCTTTCCTGAGTAACATAAGACTCAGAAATCATTTAAAAATTGAAAACTTGCATTAAGAAGTGTTTCTTCCTCAGAAATATTTATTTGCTACATCTTTTTAATATTTACTTTTAGAATTTTACATATGAGTGCTGTATGTAGATCAGTTATCACTTACCTCTCCTCCCTTGAACCCTAATTATGTCTGCACCACCCTCTTTCAAATTCATATTCTTCTTCTTTATCATTCTTATATATATGTATGTATATGTGCATGTATATACCTATAAGTACATAAATACGAACTCATGAGTTCCATTAGTGTTGCTTCTACATTTATGTATTAAGGCTCCACTCCTAGATAAAAAGCTACATAAATGGCTTTTGAAAAGGATGAGTCTTCTCAAGGGACAAAACTTCTGTTTCACCTTAACAGGTTCTCAATCCAAAGTGGTTTATTTTTGTTGAGCCCTAACCAAATCCATTTGGGACATCTTTCTAGTAGCCTGGATGAACATGTAAAACTTTTATCAACAATGTAGTTTCTAGACAAATGAGCCATCTAAACAATGGGTATATGACAAAGATCGTTTATTACAAAGAATTATAAGATCTTCTAATTTTAGGTTGTCCTTACAAAGAATATAGAAGTTGTCATTCCTATTTTATCAACAAGACACAGCTCTCTAAGACAAAACTCAATCTTTTTCTATCCAAAAAGAGTTTGAAAGAAAAGCACCTTCACTGAAAGTCGGGGTGACATGCATCCAAGGTGACATGGGAGATGTTTACCTAGAACATAAACCATTGGAACCAAAGATTGTTAATAACTCTTAGAGGGCTACTTCAGTGAAGCAAGATTTTGAGTGTCCATGAGCCAAGAAGCCATGCACTGTTGAGGACCTCGGTCTTGGAAGGGCACTTTAGCTCTGGGGACTTGACTTCAATGAAACAATCAGATTCTCCTGGTATGGGGCTCAGAAAGCACTTTTCAGGGCTGGTTTTGGACAGGGAATTGTATTTACTGTGAAGAATAGTCACAGACTTCTCAAAAACAAAGGATGATCTTCAGCTTAAAGACTTTTGCTGCAGCTTCATTTCAGCTAAGAGGTCCCTGGTATGAAAACATTCCCTTGTATCTCCCTTGCTCATGTAAGAGTAAAGTACTAAAGCACCTTACACAGGAGTCAAGACTTTAAGGAAACACATATAAAGAACATTCTATCTGGGAAGGCAGAGAAGATGTGCAGGTTGGGATGTATTTCAGTGAAGAACATCCAAGTGGGACACGGCAAGAAGACAAAGCTCCACTGTAGACAAAGGTCCACTACAGATTCAGACCTACAAAATAATACTTAAAAAAAGGTATGTAACAACAAGTAGTGAAAGAAGAGATCATGAGTTTTAAAGAGAGAAAATGTTGGTATATGCATGTGTTTGGAAGGAGGAAAGGGAATGGGAAATAATAAAATTATATTCTCTAAAAATAAATAAAAAATTTAAAAATACGAAGCAAAGAAAATAATGTACAGAATAAATCAGGGTAGAACTTAACATCTAAGATCGAATAAGGTCACAATAATAAAGAAAGTATACTAAAAAACAGAGTATCAGAACAGAAAAAAAAAAGATCCGAACATGAAAAATACTGGTAATTCTTATGGTAAAGAATTTTCCAACATTATAGACATCCATCTAAGAAGGTTGGTGAATTCTACTGAGACAGCAACTACCAAAACCCAGGCGTGGGTACATGAACTTCCAACTGAGGCAAGGAGGGAGTGTCTAAAAATGAAGCCAGGGAAGACCACCAAAAATAAAATGTACAACCAGGATGCCTGAAAACTGTCAAGTCCCTAAAACAGGAATGGGAAGTACTAAAAAAGCAAAACACAAAAAAACCTAAAATACACAAGGAGCCCAGGATGCAGAAGTTTAAGGTGCTAGGCAGGCTAGATCACATGGAGTCTTAGAAGAGAAACAGAACATTACATAATGAACATGGAAATGTAAACAAATTTCCTATGTATATACAAGCTGTGATTTCTGCTTATAAAAACATATTCAATGGATATTTTAAGCAATACATATTTGAATGATGTAAATAAGGATGTACATTGCAAAAATATGAAAAGTACCTGAATGCCTGTCGCTAAGGATATCCAGGTTAAATGTGTTATTGTACAACCATTGAATGGAATATCATGTAGCTATTAAATGGGATGGACTCACTTTGTGTATGTATAGGAAAGGATAGAACAATGTTTTATATATATATACACAGTGAGGGATTTATGAGTGTTATTCCATTAATTAGTTCTGCCATCTGCTGTCACCAAATGCTTAGCAGAGCTTAAGAGAAGAAATGCCTAGTTTGAATCATCTTTTCAGAATGTCCAGTTAGTGATCACCTGGCCTTGTGGGTTTGGGAAGCACATCAAGGAAGCAGGAGTCTGTGGTGGAGGAGACTGCTCCTCCCGCAGCCAAGACCAAGGAAGTTACTACAGGTCATTTCTAACCTCCAAAGCCATGCCCCAGTGACCTCCTTCCTGCAGCAATGATCCCATCTCTCTACATCTTTTCTACAGTCAGCCAAAACAATACTACTTGAAGACCAAGCATTCAGCCTGAGGAGGGGTGCAACTTTTTAATAGAAATATTTTTATTTATTATTTATTACAATTCATTCACTTTGTATCCCAGCTGTAGCCCCTTCCTTTGTCCCCTCCAAATCCCATCCTCCCTCTCTTCTCCTCCCATGCCCCTCCCCCAGTCCATCTGACCCTAGCCTATTGAAATATTTTAAATTATAGGCTCCTTAAATTCTATAGTGACCAAATAATGACTAAATTCCATGGAATTTTTTAAAAATAAAATGACCTGGGCAACAAGAAAATAATGACAAATGACTTGTAAATTTTTACATTGTGCTTTCCCTGTACAATTTTTATTTTTTTTATTTTTTATTAATTTTTATGCATATTAGTACTCTAAGAGGGCAGTAGAGAGTATAGATGGTTGTGAGCCACCAGGTGGTTGCAGGAAATTGAACTCAGGACCTCTGGAATAGCAGACAGTGCTCTTAACCACTGAGTCCTCTCTCTAGCCCCTATTTTTTATTTTTTTTAATATATTATCTTATTTATTACAATTTATTCATTTTGTATCCCAGCTGTAGCCCCCTTCCTCATCCCCTCCCATTTCTGCTCTCCCTCTTCTCTCCCTATGCCCCTTGCCCAGTTAAGTGATAGGGGAGGTCTTCCTTCCCTTCCATCTTACTCTAGCCTATCAGGTCTCATCAGGACTGGCTGCATTGTCTTGCTCTGTGGCCTGGTCAGGCTGCCCCCACCCCCAGGGAAATGCAAATCAACATGACACTGAGATTCTACCTCACACCCATCAGAATGGCTAAGATCTCAAATGATCACACAAACTGGAGGAACTGTGGAGAAAGAGGAACCCTCCTCCATTGCTGTTGGGAATGTAAACTTGTACGACCACTCTTTCTTAGACAATAAGGAATAGTGCAGGGGCTAGATAGATGGCTCAGTGGTTAAGAGCGCTGTCTGCTCTTCCAAAGTACCGGGGTTCAATTCCTAGCACCCACATGGCAGCTCACACCTGTCTGTAATTCCAATTCCAAGGAATAGTGCTACCTCAAGATCCAGCTATAACACTCCTAGGCATATATCCAAAAGATGCTCAAGTATACAAGGACTTTTGCTCAACCATGTTTGTAGCAGCTTTATTCATAATAGCCAGAATCTAGAAACAACCTATATGTCTCTCAACTGTTGAATGCATACAGAAATTGTGGTTTATTTACACAATGGAATACTGCTTAGCAATTAAAAACAAGGAAATAATGAAATTTATAGGCAAATGGTGGGAACTAGAAAAGATCATCCTGAGTGATGTATTCCAGAAGCCGAAAGACACACATGGTATATATTCACTTATAAATGGGTATTAGACATATAATATAGGATAAACATACTATAATCTATACACCTAAAGATGCTAAGCAAAAAGGAGGACCCTGGGTAAGATGTTCAATCCTCATTCAGAAAGGAGTGCATCTTATAGTCAAAATACAACACCATCTTTCGACATGGAACTCAGATGTATTTAATGCATGTATTTAATCCCTGGTGCTAAATGGAATTTTTACCAATTACTCAAAGTCCTAATAAAAGAGTAGCAGGGGGAAAAGAAGTACTCTTTCGGTTCATGCTTTACACATGTCACATCACCAACAGATTTCTACATTTAATTAGCATGTATTCTTATGTTATCAGCCACTATGTAGTTACAGAGATAGCCTTTAAAAACTCTGACATAACTGATTGGCCTGCTCTTTGATCACCTCCCCCTTGGGGAGGGGGTGGGGGGAACAGCCTTACCAGGCCACGAGGAAGACAATGCAGCCACTCTTGATGAGACCTAACAGACTAGGATCAGAAGGAAGGAAAAGAAGACCTCCCCTACCAGTGGACTTGGGGAGGGGCATTTGTGGAGAAGGAGGAAGAAGGCAGGGACTGGGAGGGGAGGAGGGAGGGAACTACAGGGGGGATACAAAATAAATAAAGTGTAATTAATAAAAAAAATTAAAAAAGAAAAAAAACTAAATCTGTATTTCTGAATGTGTAAATGGTTTTGTGTGTATGCATACATTTTCCAGAAGTAACAGCAAATGTCAGGGCTTCAGAAATGTACCCCAGAAAAAATGGAGATGACTCATAAATGATGAGAGTCCAAACTTGCTGTGATCTGGAGAGGTTTTTGCTAGGATGTACATAAAGCTTAGAGCAAGGTTCAAGCTTTATCAAGACAGAAGTCCTGGACCAAAGAGATTCTTCAGCTTATGACAGTTTCTTTGTCCTAAGTATTTGGCCTTTGGCATGGGCACTGAGGAGCCTGAGTCAACCTCTGAGAAGCAGAACATGGCACCAAGCCTGTTAGCCGGGCAGTGACAGGAGAGGGTCACCCATTACTTAGAGGCATTTTGAGTAACTGATGCTCCCTGCAGAAGGAGCATAGGTGCAGAGCCAAGGTTTAATGCAGGAAAGGAGGAATAGCATTCAGACTAACATATTCTCCAGAAAGGACAACTGTATGAGACAGCAGATGGTGATTAGCTGTCCTCAATAAATAACTCTTGGCCAAAGGGAAGGCTGGCTTGACAGGCCAGCTACAATTATCTCTGCTTTCCACATTCTCAAGGATGCACAAGATGAGGTATTTCAGGACCATCTACTTAAGGTGCCAAAGAAATCAACCATGAGGAAAAAGATGCAATCACTGTAACCCTGTAAAATAGCCCTAGTAAGAATTCTGTAATTTTTCAATATTACCCAAGTGGTATTTTATACCTTGTCTTTTTGTACAGAAACCTCCCCTGGTCAGGTTCAGAAGCATGCACTCTCTACTCTGCAGAGATCACAGGTTGTTTTGTGCAGAGTTGGACTCCATAGCGTTTCTCCAAGCATCTTAATCCCAGGCTCTACTCTGTTGTTGTAAAAAGAGCAGCTACTATTCTGTTCAGACTATTTTCTCTGATCTTATTTTCATAGACTAAACAGCAACTGTGTTTTCCAACATTTCTAACTTAGCAAGTGGTTGGCACTGAATTGATAAATGCTCGAATGAAGAACAGACCCTGCCTGAACCTTGCCAGGGCTGCCTCTTTAAAGTATGCCTGTCTGAGCCCTGCTACCAGTGGCTGCTGGACAGTTTCCATGGAGGAGGGCCAAGGAGTCAAGCATGTGGTTAGAAGGTGGGGGTACAGAGGGATGAACCCAGAAAGTATTTGTGTAGATGTGATTTTCTTTTCTAGCATGACTGTGGGGATGTCACTTCAATAAAAGAGCATGTTTCTGCTGTTTCCCATTTCAAAGTGGGTAAGATTTATAATTTTGATGAATGCTTGGAACTTTATTTGAAGAGAAGAAAGCTGCTGTGAAGAAGGGGGATAAATGTCCCCTCTGAGCCATCTCCAGATTCTGTCGCTTCTCAATTAGACTCCTGTAGGAAGAACCAGGAATGCAGTTGCAACAGCTCCCTGGCTGAGTCTCTTGTTTACTGTGCATGCCTAAGGGGACAAAACACACTCTCAGAAACAGGGAGCTTTTATGTGGCATCTGGTCAGTGAGGACTATGTTATGAAAGAACACTTACAAAAATATTCCTGCTAACACCTCAGAGAAAGCAATTAGAGTTTCTGCGTAAATTTAACCACAGCTGCCTAAAATGTATGACAGAAAACAGCTGCTACCACCCTTCATGGGGAGCCTAGTCACTCTTCTTGCTGCTTGCTGGCAGGCCAGGATCTAGACCACATAGCACAGTTCTTACAAAATTCAGTGTCACCTCTCTTGTTTCGTTCTTTTCACTGTTTTTGTGGTTTTGTGATCTGACAGTATTTAAATGTAGCTGCCATTCTCTCTTACCCTCTCAGGCTCCAGCTGAATCCTTTCTTCCCTGTTAGCGTCTCTCCCACTTACACATCTTTGTGTGTGTGGCTCACTCACAGAATTTAGTTAGGATTATTCCATGAGCATGGGTAGAGAGCTATTTATTGAAGAGCAGTCGGTCAACTTACCACTGGTCACTCCGTGAAGAAAATACCTCCTCCTCCCCTGGAAGCCATTACCCACCCTTTTAAGACAGCAACTGTATTGTCTGAGGCTCCTGTTCTCTCACAGTCATCTGTAGGAGTTTCTCAAAGCATGGTGCTTCCAATATTCCAGGGAAGTGCTGTAGACATGGGTCAAAGTAACTTAACCACGTCACTAAAGTACCTTACCTTAAGAGTAAAGCACTGCACTGAGTCTCATGAATCACAAACTTAAGGTAAAATTTAATAGATAAAGTATAAATTAGTAACTCACAGAGAGCTCTTGTGATCCCCTAACATTGGACAGGCAAAAATAAGAACAAAACCATATTGAAAATATCATTAGGGAAGCTTTGATTAAGATGTTTTAGGCTGTTACTTCTGATGCTCACAGACCATCTTATTGATGGGATCTACTGTGCTTCCCTCGGTGTCAGGACTAAGCATGTCCAGATTTGCCTAGAATTTTACCCAGGATTTTATACATTTACCGTAATCTTTACACTTGGACTATGGAGGAAGCATTCAAGTGAGTACTCGGGTTGAAATTCCTGATAAACTATGGGTAACTTGAGGGATGTTTAAGATGATGCAGGAGCTCTAAAAAATAGTTGGCTGGTTCAATAATATATTTTAATTAAAAGGTTATCCATTTCCATGGAGCAAAGCGATATTCATCATTGTCATTCCCTTTGCCTTGGACAGAAAAATCACTTCAGCCAGTTAAACATCAATGCTATCTGGTGAGGTATTTGTTGAAGCACTTGTCAAACCCTGGCAGAAAGCACAGTCACCAGCAGCTTCTAACCTCCAGTGATGTTTTTCTTCCTTCAGTAGACGCAGCTTAAATATTTAAGCCTCGGCATTCTGGCATTCTGATGCACTGCCCCTGATGAAGAGCCACTTGCTAGCAATAGAAAAGTAATTTCTTAACCTAATGAAGTAGATAATTTAAAAGCAAGGGCAATATATTTGCAGTTGGTTTTAGAAGAAAAATAAGTTGGCATTTCTGCGATTGGTTTGCGGTTTCCAGGTCCCACGTCAATTTCATTAGAATCTTTGCAGTAATGGTTTTCCTACTACTCCTGATATAACCTTGAACTTTCCCAGTTTTCAAGGTGCTTTGATCAGGGCATTGGGCAGACCACCTGCTACCTCAGCTTCAAAATAACGAAGTACAGTATGCCCGTACAGAACGGAAGAGGGACGGGACACAAATTCTAAAGAACAGGCTCGGTAAATCACTATTCATTCTGTCTAAATCAAAATTACTTAAATAGCCTGAGTCAGAGAATAAAGATTGAAATACTTCCTCGATGGGACCTCAGTGGCCTGGAGGTGTTTCAGAGCTACTTACCTCTGCTTCTGACAAGATGTCCCTGTGGTATGGACCCAACATAGCTCCTAAGGCTGCAGTTTCTCTGCCAATGCTTATTTTACATAGCTGCAGTGAAGGGGATAAATGTGTCTAATATGTATTAAATTATTTTCAGTGGAGATCCCTGGGGCAAATGAAAATCTGTATCTTCACATTTAAAAGAAAGCAGAACGGTGATGGAAGAAGACATTTTTTTCTGGGTGGATAAGAAACATTGAATATCAGCACTTTAGTGACCAGCCATTGACTCTGGGATGGCTGTGATCAGAATCAGGGTCTTCGATTTACAAGGACAATACTGAATAATACTGTGGATTAAACAAGCCGAAGCATGCGCTCTCTGTCTCCAAGGGAAGGGGAACAGCAGGATTACTAAGTCCTTGTATTTCTTATCTGGCAGACCACATGCGTGAGCCATAGGGAATACAGCCAGGGTTCAAATCTTATTTCAGCTTGTGCAAGGTTTGTGCTTCCTTTGCTAAAGTCTTCTTATCTTGTAAGCTGGGTGTGTCGTAACACTTACCTTATAAAGTATTATGAATATTAAATGATGTTTGTGAAATCCCCAGCAAATGTTAAATAATGGAAATTTCTGTTTCTAGCTACCTCTTATTCTGGCTAAGGAAGACAGCAACTCTGCAAATTAGAGGTATCCTAGCATGCATCTCTCCTCACCTTCCATGCACTTCATCCTGTGTGGAGCTCAGAGAATCTGGGACTCAGACAACAGCAGGACTCAAGATTAGTTGTAAAACCGAGTCTAGTGTGATCTTCCTGTGCTGCATGACTCTGTCAGTGCTTGAGACTAAATAGATAACATGTGTCTTGAACCTTCCCAAGTACTCACAGTTAGTCCAAATAGGGGATGCCAAACTGTTTGCTATTAAATTATGTAGGTTTTGTGTATATGCAAAAAGATGGGATAGACTGAGACAGAGAAGAGATGAGGACAGGGAACACAAGAGTTCTGTGGAAACTGTCATGAGGCTGAATTTCCATTACATGAGTCAAATATGGGTTTTGGAAGCCAGAATGATAGCTTAGCAGATAAAAGTTGCCCAACCCCCAATGCTAAAATTCACAGGGGAAGGAGAAAATTGGATCCCAAAAGTTGTCCTCTGATTTCCACATGCATGCCATGACACACTTTTGCCCACATTCACATATTGTCATATCACATACATGCACACACACACACACACACACACACACACACACACACACACACCATTATCATCATAATGAATTAAATCAATTTAAATTTTTTTAGAAAGAAATAGCACTTGACTTGAGATATGAAGCATGTGTGTAATGTTTGTAGGCTGAGGTATTGGCAAAGAGAGTCCCAGGCCCAAGGGGGATGAGCAACTTGGAGAATGCTGTAGAGTTCAGTCACGTATCCATAAGATTAATAGACTTACCAAGAGAGTCAGGAGACAATTCAGGGTTATTATTCAAGAGCTCTCTGTGTTGTTCTAATGTGAAGCTAGGGCACTCTGTAGATGAGTCATTAAGGCATTGTGGAGAACCCTGTTTTGATTTTTTTCTTCATTCATATTGTTAAAATAAATGGGAAACAGTTATGGCATTGTGATCCTAGTTATAGCGACTCTGTAATTGGGCCCAGATTAAATCTAAAAGGGAGACTGAAGGAAAGGATAAAAAATTGACACACTTTTAATGTGTGAAAACTGAGATAAAAGAATCTGAAATAGAAAAACTATTAACTGATATAAGGCTCACATACTAAATAGGACTCATGTATTTGACAGGCCTCACTTTTCTTTTCACATGGAATTCGTTTTAACCTGGAAAGGAAAAAGTGGGGCTTTGGGTTTGATATCCATTTTTTAAGAGTATTTTTTGTTTCTAGTTTCCCTGTCTGGGATACCCTAGTAAACCCTAGAACTGGGTCAGAGGCACTTCCAGGCAGTACTGCTGTGCATGGAGTGTTATGGAAACTGGCTCACCACAAACCTGCCACACTTGGTAAACCCAGCTCTCCTAAGTGCTGGGTACACTGTGCCCACAGACACACTGCCACACTGCTCAGATTCCACCCCTTGTCTTTTTTTTTTTTTTTTTTTTTTTTTGGAAGACAGAATAGAATTAGTTGACAAGAATGCCAGGTGACTTTTTTTTAAAGTTCAGATGTAATTTCCACTCAAAGGAACTAATACCTATTAATTCTCATAGAAAATGAAGGAAAAACAAAAACTGGAATCAGTCTTAGAGTCACTAGAGAAATTTGGAATCACAACAAGGATAAGGAAATCCTAAAATGCAAGTGAGACATGACTCTGAGGATGAAGAAAACGGATTAGACAGTGGGAACTAGGAGGAGTAATGAGATGAGGAGCGCTTCCACACCGCATGCTCTGGAGATGACACCAGGCATGTATTTAAGCTTGTTTTGTTTCTAATGCCTCCTTTTGCCCCACGTTTTCTGTTTTGTGCCATGCAAATGTAATATTTATCACACAGCTGATAACTTTGTTACCAAGATTCATTAGCAGATTAGAGAAAGATGTGGAAATTCGGAAGATAATTTTATGTGTGTATAATACACCGGAATATTCCACACATTGCAAACAGATTACCCACTGAAGACTATGGCTTTGATGTAAGTTAGCATTTTTTTTTTAGCTCTCTTACAAAAAGAACAAAATAGATACCAAAAAGGCTCATCCTACAATACATTAAAAATGGTCTTATACAATTGTCGTAGTCAGTGTTCTGTTGCCATGAAGAGACACCATGACCATGGCAATCTTATAAAAGAAAGCATTTAGTTGGGACTGGATTAGAGTTTCAGAGATTTAGTCCATTACCATCATGGTGTTTGGTGGGAAATCAGCAGTACACAGGCAGACATGATGCTTGAGGAGTTCTACACCTGGACCACAGGCAACAAAAAGATTGCTGTCTCTGGCCTGGGCTTTTGAAACCTCAAAGCCCACCTGCAATGATACACTGCCTCCAACAAGGCCAGGCCTACTACAAAAAGTCCACACTTTCTAATTTTTTCAAATGGGGCCACTCCTTAATCATTTAAATGTCTGAGCTTATGGAGACTGTTCTTCTTCAAACCCCCACAATGTTATTAGTATCCGTATCATAGCATGCCATTTTTCTCAGTTCTAATGCCAAGGGAAGAGGAACCCCAAGTTGTCCAATAAAAAGTTTAATGGAAAAATGAAGGACACAGAATTCTCAAGTAGCAGGAAGCACATCGTCAACCAGGCTTGCCGGCTTACCCATGGTTTAAAACAGCAATATGCAGTTATCCCCAGCCTGGCTGCTCTGGCAAGTCAGGTGTAGATTCACATTAGCATGTGTGAGAATCTCAGCTGAGGAACACCAAAGGGAGCATTGACTTCTCATTATAACTCCCATTTCCTCTCACCATTGTAATTTTTTCTGTCTATTGCTACTTTATATGTGCTATCTCTGTGTGATTCTGGATTCTTCTCTTCCTATCAACTCTCATCACTATAGTCACCACATCCTAAAAATCTGTATCTCATAGACTTCCCATAACCCAAGAACTTTTCTGCATGCTTTCGGGGTTATGTTACAGTTTGGTGCTGTGATCAACACCAAGACCAAGAGCAATTTGGGAAAGAGTTTATTGTAGCTTCTTCTTTCCTGTAACACTCTATAATTGACGGAGGCTATGACAAAGGCTCAAGGCAGGAACCTGGAAGAATGTTGTTCATTGCCTTGTTCTCAGGGTCAGGCTCATCTACCTTTTTTATATAGTGCAGGCACACCTACCCAGGGATGCTACTACTCAGCGTAACCAACCCCTCCTACATAGATCAGAAATCAAGAAAATACCCCCAAAGACATGCCTACAGGTCCATCTGAGGGAGGCAGCTCTTCAGTTGAGGTTCCTTCTTCCCAGGTATGTTCAGTTGAGAACCAAGTTTAACCAGCACACTTTGTGTATTGACCTTCTCCTACCTAGTATAGTTCATTGCTTTTCTGAAAGGCTTGCTATTTGTGGTGGTTTGAGTGAGAAAGACACCCATAAGCTCATATTTTTGAATACTTGGTCCTCAGTTGCTAGAACTTTGGGGAAGGATTAGGAGGTGCGACTTTGTTGGAGGAGGTGTGTCATTGGGTATGGGGAGGAGGTGTGTCACTGGAGGTTTCAAAAGCCTGAAGCATTCCTAGTTCGCTCTCTCTGCCTAGTGTTTGTGTCTTAAGGCCACAGAGAAAGACGATGCTGCCAGTCCTGATGAGACTTGATAGGCTAGGATTAGATGGAAAAGGATAGAACTAGTGTGGCATTAGAACTAGTGTGATAGTCCACCTCTATCAGTGGACTAGGGCAAGAAGAAGGAGGGAGGGTAGAGTTCGGAGGAGATGAAGGAGGGAGCTATAGCTAGGATACAAAGTAAATAAATTGTAATAATAAGTAAATAAACAAAGTAATGAAGTAATAGACTAAAAGAAGACAGATTTTATCTACTGCCTCAGCACTCTGCTTGCCTGCTTTCTGCCATGTGCCCTTGCCATGATGTCCATGGACTCTAATCATTTCAAACCGTGAGCTTCAAACTAACCATTTTTTTCTTTTATAAATTACCTTGGCTACAGTGTCTTATCAGAGCAATAGAATAGTAGCTAAAACACTATGGAAAACTTTTCTGTAAGTAGCGGACAAAGACTCTTTTTAATAGAGGACATGAACTTTCTGCTTGGTGTGCAAATGGAATGGAAGTCATTCAGTTTCCCAACACTTTATCTCTTACCTGAAATGACCTCCACTGATTTTCCCTTATTCTTAAGTTTATCTGGGTTATAGTTACATTCTTTTAACTCTTTCAAGACTCGGTAAATGCTAACAGTGTTAAAGTCTAAAATCTTTTTGAGAATATTTCTTTTCTCTCAAACTCTTCACCTACGTTACCTGGGGAGTCAGCAAATGTCCCTCGAGTCCATCTTCTTCTTTCCTGTCTTATAGTGTGCACTGTTGCATCCTGTTACAGAATATCTTTCCCTAAATATTATGGTAAATATTATGGTAAAGACAGGTAATGTTTGCTGAATATATACCAAGGATTCATTTGATAATGCCAACCGAAAACTTATGTAAATGTGGACAAAACAAAACTTCAGTGTATTTGTGCATATCATGTGTGTGGATCAGGGAGGCTGGATGTGGGTAGAACCAGAAGTCAATGTCAAGTGTTGCTCTCCACTGTATGTTTGAGCCAGGGTCTCTCTCAGCCAGAAACTTGCAGATTCCTGTAGACTGGCTGGCCATGAAAACCCAGAGATCCCTCTACATCTTGGTTACTTAAATTGGGATTGCTGGTATGCCATTGTCCTGTCTTTCTTTTTGTGGTTACAGAATATCAAACTAAGGCTCTTGGACATGTAGAGAACTGATAGAATAATCTGCCTAATCCCAATCTTCCTTTTCATGCCTATTACACTCTAAGGAGTCAGACATTTGGAACTGAACAATCACTTTTCTGTGAACATGTTTTTCAAGCTGCTCAGTAATATAGCTTAGCATGCACAAACTTTATAACTGGGGGGACAGTGATGTTCTATTTTATTGAAGATTTAAATGTATTATAGGAGAAAATACTTTAAGCTCATTAAAGAGTCTATTTGAAATAGGCTGCAGTATTGGCAGACAGCATCAGGAATCTTACTGTATTAACTTTTAAAGCTAAAACTTAAATTTGCTTGAACATATTTTTTTTCAAATTCTACAGTACTAAACATACATGTGTTATCAGCTCTTCAATACTAATAGTGCCTAGCATGTACTAGACACTCAGTTCCATGTCTAGAAAGGCACCAGGGATATAAAATAAGGGAAATTGCTGTTAGGCATTCGGGTTCTCTAATTAGTTTTAGAAAAGATCAAAATATTTTGACTATTGGCAAGGGCACTGGAAAATGAGTGTTCCAGTGTTTTAAATGAAATGTTTTAAATGTCTGTAGCAGGTTGAATAATGACCACTTAGACATATTGGATCTGTCTCTCAAGAACTTGCAAGTGTTACTCTATGGTAAGGAAAAAGAGGGTTGAAAGTATGATTCATTTAAGGAGTTTGGGAGAAGAATTATAGTAGATTATCAAGTAGAGTGTAAATGAATCACTGGAGTCTCACTAAAAGAAGGAAGAAAGTGATTTTATGGAAAAGAAGAGGAAACAACATTGCAGTGGGTGTCAAAAAGTAGCAGCAGGGCACAGATGCTGAACCCGAAGCAGCCAAAGACAAAGCACTTGACAAGAGCTCACAGGACACAGCACAGCCTTGCCTGGACCTGGTGCCAGCCCAGGGACTAGGCTTGAACCTTTCCTCCTTCTAGACCTGTACAAGAACAAATGAATGATGGTAGCTGGAGAGATGGCCTAAGAGTCAAGAGTGCTTGTTGCTCTTCCAGAGGACCCAAGTTCGTTTCCCAGAACCCACACTGGACAACTTACAGCTGCCCATACTCCAGCATCAGAGGATCCGACTCCCCTGGCCCTTGTTGACCCCTGTGCTCACATGAACATATACACATGTACACAAATTAAGAATAATGAAATAAATTATAAAAATAATTTATACTGTTTAAGTAAATACTCCTTATATATTAACATTTGAACATATATTTATGAGTATTTTTCTCAGTCACCATGGTCATTATATATTTTATTCTTATTTTCAGAGAAATAAAGGGAATCTTACAATGTCAGACAGCAGGTTTACAGGCTCAAAATTTATCAGTGCACATTTGCAGAAATATTTACAGGATGATATGGATGATATGAAACCACAGTATACGGGATAATGATTTCAACTGGAAAAAAGTAAAGGTGGTCCAAAATAGCTTATGAATATATGTGACAAAAGAGAGAGAGAGAGAGAGAGAGAGAGAGAGAGAGAGAGAGAGAGAGAGAGAGGCTTTTTGGCAGTAGGACCTAAGAAGAGGAATTAAGTCACTGAGGGTGTGCTCTTGACGTAACATACTAAAGTTTGAACTCTCCTTCTCTGTGCTTTCTGGATATCATGAAATGAGAAGCTTTCTCCACCACGCACACCTATCACTATATTGTGTTTGCCTGGCACAGACAATAGAGAAAATTTACAAATTACAACTTTTGAAGCCATGAGTCAAAAAACCAACCAAACAAAAAATACTTCCTCTTTTTAAATTCACTGTCTTGGTAAACATGTTACATTAATGGAAAGAAGGCTAACTTAGTAGGTAATTTTAAATATTTTGTTGATGCAAAAGTATATGTGCATGGAATAAGAGTGGCACAAAATACAGGCATTCATAAAAGCTGTGGGGATGTTTCTGAATGTAGATATAATCCCTAAAAATCCTTGTGTCCTACTAAGTAATATGTACGTTTTATTTGGCCCACATTCTAAGGTCACTTTAGGCAGAGGTATTGTGAGTTTTGAGGAATAAATTAATGTTTCATTGACTAATTCATGGTGTGTGTGTGTGTGTGTGTGTGTGTGTGCGTGCATGCATGTGTGTATACCTAATAGCCTTTATTTCCACTGCTTTAAAATGCCATTTTAAATATATATATTCTTCTCTCATATAATACATCCTGACCATCCCCTTCCTCTCCTTTCCCAGCTCCTACCACCACCTTGCCTCTCCCCGAGATTAACTTCTTTTCCCATTCCCTTAAGAAAATAGCAGGCCACATTGCTTTAGGCATAATTTGTTATGCCATATGGTATAAAAAAATTAAAATAATTCTAGTGGTAGTTTAGTGTGTTATGTGCTGGCTAATTCTACATCATGACATAAGGAAGAGTCATTTGGAAAAGGAAACTTAGATGGAGAAAATGTTCCCACCTGTCCTACCTGTGGGTAAGCCTGTGGTGCATTTCTTAATTAACTGTTGCTGTGGGAAGGCCCAGCCATGGTTGATGGTACCATCTCTGGGCAGGTCTATAAGAAATAAAGCCATGAGAAGCCATGAAGCAGCCATGAAGCGCCAGCATGAAGCATTCTTCATAGCTTCTGCTTCAGTTCTGGCCGCTGGGCTCTTGCCATGCTTGAATTCCCGCCCCATTGTACAAAGGCATGATTGTACCACTAGCTGGAGACCAAGTGTTCAAACACATGAGCCTTTCAAAGACATTTCACATCCAAACAATGAAAAATGTCTACGTTTATGTGCTGGGGAGAAAGAAAAAAGTGTTAAGGAGGGATACTAGGCAACTTTGGAAATCAATGTGGCATTTTCTCAGACAATTCAGAACAGTGCTACCTCAAGATCCAGCTATACCACTCCTAGACATATATCCAAAAGATGCTCAAGTATACAACAAGGACATTTGCTCAGCCATGTTTGTAGCAGCTTTATTCATAATAGTCAGAATCTAGTAACAACCTATATGTCCCTCAACTGTTGAATGGATACAGAAATTGTAGTTTATTTACACAATTGAATACTGCTTAGCAATTAAAAACAAGGAAATAATGAAATTTGTAGGCAAATGGTGGGATCTAGAAAAGACCATACTGAGTGAGGTGTCTGGGAAGCAGAAAGACACACATGATATATATTCACTTGTAAGTGGATAGTAGACATATAATATAGGATAATTGCACTAAAATCTGTACACCTAAGGAAACTAATCAAGAAGGTTGTACCCTGCGTAAGATGCTCAATCCTAATTCGGAAAGGCAAATGGGATGGACATCAGAAGAGGGAGAAAACAGGGAACAGGACAAGAGCCTACTACAGAGGGCCTCTGAAGGACTCTACCCAGCAGGGTATTAAAGCAGATACTGAGACTCATAGCCAAACTTAGGACAGAGTACAGGGAATCTTATGAAAGAAGGGGGAGATAGAAGATCTGGAGAGGACAGGAGCTCCATAAGAACAACAGAACAAAAAAAATTCTGGGCCCAGGGGTCTTTTCTGAGACTGATATTCCAACAACCAAGGACCATGCATAAAGAAAACCTAGAACTCCTGCACAAATGTAGCCCATGGCAGCTCAGTGTCTAAGTGGGTTGCCTAGTAAGAAGTAGAGGGACTTTCTTTTACATGAACTCAGTGACTGTCTCTTTGATCACCTCTTACTGATGGAGGAGCAGCCTTACCAGGCTGCAGAGGAAGACAATGCAGTTCCTGATGAGACCTGATAGACTAGGATCAGATGAAAGGGAAGGAGGTCCTCCCCTATCAGTGGACTGGAGAAGGGGCATAGGAAGAGAAAATGGAGGAAGAGTGGAATTGGGAGTGAATGAGAGAGGGGCTATAGCTGGGATACAAAATCAATAAACTGTAATTAATAAAAATAAATTTAAAAATGAAATAAAAAATCACCATGTACAGAAAATAGAGTATACTGCCTTAAAGGTTTTATCTACATGCTTGTTCTATACATGAATTTAATAACACCTTTTGTCTTCTTGGGTTTATCTGAATGAGAATTTCAGGCAATTAATTCTGTAATATTCCATTTGGCTGGTTTCCAGATCTTTCTAGTCACTCCTCTTTGGCAATCTGAAGATTGTTTTCTTGTAGTACCTTGGAAATAGACTTCAGGCCTCAAAGACAGAGCAGTGTTTGGAACTGGTTGTGGAACACTCATCTCCTGTGAATAAGTATTTCAGGGCTGAGAGAATTTTTCACACGTTCTAAATTAAGAGGTCTAAATTAAGGTCTCCTTTTCACATTGAAATGGCTCATCTGAATCAGGAGTTACTGAGTGTGGGCGAAAACTTGGTACAGGATTAAGGTAGTCCTCCCAGCCAACTCAACTGTAATGAAATAAAGATCATAGTCCCCAGAATAGTCTGGATAATGTCAAGTTGTGCAAGGAAGAAAGAAAAAATTACTCACAAAATTTGAAGCAAAAACTAATATTCTAGCATTCTTCATTTATTTTCTACGACAAATTAGAGGCACTAACAATTTTAAATTTGCCTCTGAGTAAATATGAAGAAATTAGAATCCTTTTCTCATTTCTTGAACGTATTCTTTAAATATTTGCCCGGTCAGGCATCTTGGACTTAGCATGTTTCTATTTCACTTTTACTTACAAATATTGTGTTTCAATTTTAATGTCACAATTGAATGATTAAAAATTTTTTCTAAATCATAAGCTAGCAGAAATACCAGCAATGTATTCTACATACAAATCTATTTTAAAGAAACCCAGACAATTTCTAGAGAACTGAGTAAATACGTACTATAAATGTCTGTGGGTTATACAACGATCTTCCCAAATTTTAGAAAGCCCCCTGTTAATATAGTGTTTTCTGAAATGAATACAGTTATTTCTTTGCTTACCAAAATAATTTTAGTAATATTCTATAATTAATAAGATAATAAAGTCTTATATGTACACACATGTACATAACATACAAACACAAATACATACACACATACATATATTTGTGCATGTGCATATAGACTTTTAGACACAGGGAAGAGTATGTGGCTAATATTAAACTGTTTTCTGACAGTGCATTGATTTTTTTTTAATAGTGTCAGGGGTTGACTCTCTCTCATAGGATGGGTCTTAAGTTGGGCCAGTCACTGGTTGGACATTCCCTCAATCTCTGCTCCATCTTTATCCCTGCACATCTTGTAAACAGGACAAATTTGGGGTCAATAGTTTTTTTTTTGGGGGGGTAGGTTGTTGTCCCTATCTCTCCATTGGAAGTCCTGCCTGTAAAACCCATTTTAATGGTCAGACATGATGGGGCTAGTCTGTTGTGAGGTCTCCAACAGAGAACACCACTCAGACATGGTTCAAGCCAATATAAATTCTTTATTAGCTGCTCAGTGACCATGCTTGGAATTTGGTAGCCGAGTGCAGTCCTAAGCCTTTCTTAGAGTGAGCTTTTAAACACAAAAGCCTTATCTTGGTTTAACACTCCTCAGTTAGCAGGTAAAGCTATCTTGAAGTGGAATTACAGAAGCCAAAAAGCAAGGGTAGTACAGTTCAGGACTTTCCCAGAACTGCAGACTTTAGTGGATTAGACCTTTGTTCTCATTCTGGCAGGGGCTGCTGTCTCTGTGCTGGGTTCCGAGGCCCCAGTGGTACTTCATGTAGTATAAGTTGAACTAAGGTCCAGGAAACAACTATTGCCTGGCAGACCTGTTGCAAGTTTTACTTTTCATTTTTTTTTAACTCTCTGGTTTTTTTTCTTTTTCTGTTTTTTAAATTTAATTTTATCTATATATTTATTTATTACAATTTATTCACTTTGTATCCCTGCTGCAGTCTCCGCCTCCCTCTCCTGCCAGTCCCACCCATCCTCTCTCTTCTCCCCTTATTCCCTTTCCCTAGTCCCCTGATGTGTGTGGAGGGTCCTCCTCCCCTTCTATCTGACCCTAGCTTATTCAGGTCTCATCAAGGCTGGCTGCATCATCTTCACCTGTGGCCTGACAAGGCTGCATCCTCCAGGGGGAGGTGATTAATGAGGCGGCCACTGAGTTCATGTCAGAAGCAACCCCTGTTCCCCTTACTAGGAAACCCACTTGGCAACTGAGCAGCCAAAAGGCTGCCTTTGAACAGGGTTTCTAGGTCCTCTCCATGCATAATCCTTGGTTGGAGTATCAGTCTATGCTGGCCCCCCTGGGCCCAGGTATTTTGGCTCTATTGTTCTACTTGTGGAGTTCCTTTCCCCTCCAAGTCTCTCTATCTCCATCTTCTTCCATAAGGATTCTGGCACTTGGGTAGAGTCTTTCAGAGATCCTCTGTGGAAGGCTCCTGTCCTGTTCCTTGTCTTCTACTTCCCATGTCTATCCTGTTTGCCCTTCTGACCCTTCCCTAGGGTCCTCCTTGTTCTTTAGCTTCTTGCGAACTATAGATTTTAGTATGTTTATCCTATATGATATGGCTAATGTCCACTTATAAGTGAGTATATATCATGTATGTCTTTCTGCTTCTGGGTTACCTCACTCGGGATGATCTTTTCCAGTTCCATCCATTTGCCTGCACATTTCATGATTTCCTTGTTTTTAATAGCTGAGTAGTATTCCATTGTGTAAATGTACCACAATTTCTGTATCCATTCCTCCATTGATGGACATCTAGGTTTTTTTCCAGATTCTGGCTATTTTGAATAAAACTGCTATAAACATAGTTGAGCAAATGTGCTTGTTGAATGTATGGTGGAACATCTTTTGGGTATATATCTAGCAGTAGTATAGCTGTATCTTGAGGTAACACTATTCCTAATTGTCTGAGAAAGTGCCAGATTGATTTCCAAAGTGGTTGTACAAGGTTGCATTCCCACCAGCATTGGAAGAGGGTTCCCCCTTCTCCATACCCTCTCCAGCATGCATCGTTCCTTGAGTTTTTTATCTTAGCCATTATGATGGGTGTGAGGTAGAATCGCAGGGTCGTTTTGATTTGCATTTCCGTGATGACTAAGGATGTTGAGAATTTCTTTAAGTGTTTCCTATTCCATTTCATATTCCTCTATTGAGAATTCTCTGCTTAGTTCTGTACCCCATTTTTTAATTGGATTACTTGGTTTGTTGGTGTTTAACTTCTTCAGTTGTTTATATATTCTGGATATTAGCCATTTGTCAGATGTAGGGTTGGTGAAGATCCTTTCCCAATGTGTAGGCTGTCATTTTGTTCTGATGACAGTGTCCTTTGCTTTACAGAAGCTTTTCAGTTTCATGAGGTCCCATTTGTTGATTGTTGATTTTAGAGCCTGTGCTGTTGGTGTTCTGTTCAGGGAAGGCTCTTCCCCACTTTTTTTTTTTTTTCTAACAGGTTTAGTGTGTATGGTTTTATGTTGAATCTTTGATCCACTTAGACTTTTAATTTTGTGCAGGGTGATAAATATGGATATATTTACATCTTTCTACATCCAGCTGACCAGCACCATTTGTTGAAGATGCTGTCTTTTTTTCTATTGTATGGTTTTGACTTCGTGGTCAAAAATTAAGTTTCCATAGGTTTGTGGGTTTATTTCTGGGTCTTCAATTTGATTCCATTGATCTACCTGTCTGTTTCCATGCCAGTACCATGCAGTTTTTATTCCTGTTGCTCTATAGTACAGATTCAGATCAGGGATGGAGATCCCTCCAGAAGATCTTATATAGTACAGGATTGTTTTAGTGATTATGGGCTTTTTAGTTTTCCGTATGAAATTGAGAATTTTTCTTTCAAGGTCTGTAAAGAATTGTGTTGGTATTTTGATGGGAATTGCATTGAATCTGTAGATCGCTGTTGGCAGGATGGCCATTTTCACTATGTTAATCCTACTGATCCATGAGCATGGGATATTTTTCCATCTTCTGATATCTTCTTCAATTTCTTTCTTTAGAGACTTGAAGTCTTTTTCATGTAGGTCTTTCACTTGCTTGGTTAGAGTTACATAAAGGTACTTTATGTTATTTGTGGCTATTGTGAAGGGTTTTGTTGTCCTAATTTCTTTGTGAGCCCATTTGTCTTTTTTTATACTGGAGGGCTTCAGGTTTTTTTTTTTTTTTTTTTTTTTTTTAGGGACACTCATATATATTATCATATCATCTGCAAATAGTGATCCTTTGACTTCTTCCTTTCCGATTTGTATCCCTTTGATCTCTGAATTCAAGAACACGTTAAAGATATCATCCACCACGACCAAGTAGGCTCATTCAGACATGCAGGGATGATTCAACATATAAAAATCCATCTGTGTAATCCACCATATAAACAAACTGAAAGAAAAAAAGAAACACATGATCATCTCCTTAGATGCCGAAAAAGCATTTGACAAAATTCAGCACCTGTTCATGTATAAAGTTTTGGAGAGATCAGGGATACAAGGCACATACCTAATCATTGTAAAAGCAATATAAAGCAAACCTATAGCCAACATCAAACTGAATGGAGAGAGAAACTTAATCAGGGACAAGGCAAGGCTGCCCACTCTCTCCTTATCTCTTCAACATAGTTCTTGTTGCAAGTTTTTAAATCTCATCATTGACAAGGGAGAGACAGGAAGACCCCTGAAGCTCACTTGCCAGCCACCCAACAAATACATGAATTACAACTCCAGTTAGAGGTATTGTCTCAAACCCTAGAGCAGATAAAAAAAAAATTAAGGAAGATCTGGCCAACAACTATTAAGAAGGTCATACACACACACACACACACACACACACACACACACACACACACACACACTTCACATGTATTTTTATCTTTATACCTTCATACAGATGGAAAATTCTTTTTTTTGGCTTTTTACTTATTTTTTTTAATTTTTTACTGTATTAATTATACTTCATTCACTTTGTATCCCCCCTGTGGTTCCCTCCCTCCTCTTGTCCTCCTCCCTTATTCCACCCTCTGCATGCATGCCCCTCCCCAAGTCCACTGATAGGGGAGGACTTCTTTTCCTTCCTTCTGATCCTAGTCAATTAGGTCTCATCAGGAGTGGCTGCATTGTCTTCTTCTGTGGCCTGGTAAAGCTGCTTCCCTCTCAGGGAGAAGGAATTAAAGAACAGGCCAATCAGTTCATGTCAGACAGTCCCTGTTCCTATTACAATGGAACCCACTAGGATACTGAACTGCCATGGGCTACATCTGTGCAGGGGTCTTAGGTTATCTCCGTGCATAGTCCTTGGTTGGAGTATCAGTCTCAGGAAAGACCCCGTGCTTAGATTTTTTGTTTGGTTCTGTTGCTCTCCTTGTGGAGTTCCTGTCCTCTCCAGATCTTACTGTTTCCCACTTCTTTCATAAGACTATACTTTCAGGGATCATTTCTATAGTTCGTTACAGTTGGAAAATTCTTAAGTAATGTAATTGTATGTGGCTCTTTTGAACATTAATTTTTTTAGTTATTCCCGGATTCCTTTACATGCCATCTCATTCCACTCATGATTAAAGCTCTTTCCCAATCATTTTTCTTCCCTCTTCAAACATTAATGTTATACTACCCTTTCCCCAATGTCCCCCTTTTTACTTTTCTAGCTCCAATTTGCACATTTGAATGTAAAGATTCAAAACTAGGATCCACATATACGAGAGAAAATAGAGGATTTGATTTTCTGGGTCTGGGTCACCTCTTACCAGCACTGGTCGCTAAAAGCCAACTGAAGATAAAAATAGAAAAAAATATTATAAACCAATTCACATATGCAAATAAACATAGAAATACAATAAATTAATAAAAACTTGAAAGCTTAATTAAAAAAAAAATCAAACAGCTCTCTACCATGGTAACATCACTGTCTTACATCCCGTCTCTATGATCCAATGCTCATAAATCAGTAAATTGTAATTGACCAAATAATAGACACAAGGGTAAAAACTACATGAGGAAAAGACATTTGACAAAATGTTGACAAAATCTTATATTCTTTCATGATAAAAGTACTGGGTAGACTAAGTTCAGGAAACATCTCAGCCTAATAAAGACGATTTATGAGTCCTCAGCACATAACCTACTAATATGCAAAGCATTTCACAAGTGTCAGGAGTAAGATAGAGATTCCCACTGTCTGTTTTCTATTTGAAATAGTGCTTAAAATCAAAGCTAGTGCAATAAGACAGGAGGAAGAGGGAGACTAGATACAAATGGGAAAGAAAGAAGCCAATGTATCCCTTATCAGTGTATAATATAATTTGCTGATGATATGATAATATACATAAAAGATCCAAAGACTTCACAGGAACACTCCTACACCTGAAAAATACTTTCAGAAAAGGGTCATAATACACATAATATATTATTTCTTTTTATATTCAAAAGATAAAAATATTGAGAAAGAAATCAAGGCAACAATTCTATTTTTCTACATCTTGCAAGAAGAAACTAAAAAGAAGGTGCCAGCAACAGGAGGATGTAGCCTAGATAGGGCTGGCTAAAAGAATGAATTTATTAGTGGGAGTACCTAATTATCTTTGATGGATATCATTTATTCTTACTATATATTTTAACAATTCATTCAAAGTAGAGTGTGTCTTTTTATCAAATAGGCTTTCTCCCTCAAAAATAACACTGTGTAGTTGTTACAGGAGGATGCTACTGACACATACCAATATGTTATATTGAATCTGCAAAAGAAAACATTTCACATATCACCTGTTTTGAAAATGAACTAATTGAAAACATGAATCCAACAATTAATTGTCTGTCACAAAATTTGTAGCAAGGATCTGGGCCAGTGGCTTCAAGAAAACAAACCAAAAATGTGTTTCTTTCTTGTCACTAAAAATAAGTAGACAATAAGGACAGAATGAATAATAGTGTGTGCTTGTAAGAAATACTGAGCATCTGGGGAAATATCAGCATCCTCTGGGACCATGAGTCTCTAAGGGGAAGGGAATACTGAATAGCTTGTGAATTAACCCATGATTCAAAAAGACAGAATCTAATATAGCTCGTCGTCGCTGGGCTGAGATGCCAAGTGCTTATTTCGCATGTAGGGTTTTGGAAGGGACTGTTGATGCATTTGTATTTCATTTTCCCTCATATGTGAGTGTGTGTGCTAATTAAAGGAAGTGGCAGGTCTCCTTAGTGACATAATAGAGAAGCCTATAACATAAAAGAGATGTGGAATACATAGTTTCCCTCCAAGGTATAGGATGGAATACCATAAACACTGTGCAGTTATCAGGCAACTGCAGACATCTTGGGTATTTCAGGAGAGACTTAATTTAATTCACCCTTGGCTGCAACTCAGTTTTCCAGGCCATGTCATTCCCGTTCCTCTTCTCTTTCTCCCCTCTGAGCACAGTTTAAGTTGAAATTGCTTTGGCCTGAAAAGTAATTGATAACAGCCTAGTAACACGGGTGACAGAAAAGAAAGGGAGTATCTTTGGGTTACTTAAATAATTTTACCAATAATTTGGTTCACTTTACACTCTGATTCAATGTTCAATAGAATGATCTCAAAAAAAAAAATATTCATCACCAGGACACAGTTTTGCTAGGCACTCTTCTAAACTGAAACAGAATTTACATCTATTTTAGCATCCTAAATTGTATCCTCCCATGTTAAGAGGCCAAAAAAAAATGTGAATTCTATTACCATTTACATGGAAGTTGCCATTTTGTATGTTGTCCAGTTTAGTAATTCCATTTGAACTGAGAGTTCAACTCATTCATTGGCCAACAGCAATGACTGATGATTTTTTTTTTAATATTATTTTCTGTGAACTGCTGATCACAAGTCACAAGGAAAAGTTGGGCTGCAAAGTATTAATGGTTTGTGATTTGGGGCCACAGTGACCCCTCAATGTGAGATGTAAAGGAGTAACACAACATGTAAAAAGGATAGAGTAATGCTCATAGACTCCCTCTCATTCTTCCAAAGTATGTGGAAGGCAGGTATCTGTGCACAAAAGGCATATGAGAAAGTGTGTATTAGTTCCAAGCAAAGAAAGGAGAAACTGAATTCTAAGTTGAAATAGAGCAAACTGCTGCCAGCCTTCATCAGTGACCATTTTCTTCATACTGAGTCCCCGACAGTCCACTCTATGCATCAGCTCCTATTTTTGCCTTCAGGTGTCTCACTTCCCATCATCTTTCCTGTGCTTTGTGTTTTACAGACTTGTTTTATTCATTTCCCCCCTTTAGTAACTAGGCTACTTCTCTCCTATTAAAAATATATCTGCTAGATGTCTCCCACTGACAAATCCTTCATGGTTTTAGCTCTCCTTTTAGGTTTGTGGCACAGTTGTTATCTCTGACCTTAACATCTCAGAATGGTATCTTCTGCTGATCATCTACTCATGGCACATTCTAGTAGGACCTGGTACTTTGTTCCAACCTATTTGTGGCTTACTAGTCTCATTTTAGCTACTGTTCCCTCCATCATCATGGTTTCTAAACCGTGTGCTCTGACATCACTCTGAGCTTCTCAACCCTATCTTTTTTTAATTTCATATCTTTGCCTGCAGTATGTCAAACTCTCCAATCTATACCCCAAGTGGTAATCCACCTAGTTTTTACTTGCATCTACTTTATAAAACAGTTTTATTTGTGTAGCTCAACATCTAAATTGCATTGCATATAGGTGATTATCACTGTCTTTCTGAAGATGAGTGAAGACTTTCTCTGACTTGTTATTCTTGCTCCTACAATCACTTAATTCATAAGTCAAATCACTATTCACTCTGTGGAATGTACATCTGTGCAGATCCATCCCACCAGGAGGAGGATTCTGCATAGATGTTGAAGGTTTTGCTGATATTGTAACGACTTAGGTAAGTGGGCATAAGAAAGAAGACACCAGTCATGGTGATTTTAAGAATTCAAGCCCTTTATAACTGAATGAATTTCAGTGACATTTTGATGCAAAATTCCTAGTAGGAGCAAGAATGAGGATAGGGTGTGGTCCTATTTGTAACATATTAAATATGAGATTCCCACTAGTTGTTCAAATATCACATGTGCAGTTAAGATTTATGAACTAAAATTTAAGAATAAAAGTAGAAGACAGAATTTAACCTGAAAAGTGTCCCAGGCTAAGATCTAGAGGACTCCAAGATTTACAAGGCAAGTAGAGAAATCACCTACTGGAAATAGCAACTAGTGTTTGGGAAAGAGACTGGATGAGAGATCCCAAGAAGGGGACAATCAAGTCTGTGGAGTATTAGCTGCTGTGACTGTAAGGTAGGTACTTGTTAGGTCTCAAAGAAACTAGGGAGAAATGGCTGAGGTGCCAATTAACATATGAAAACAGACACTGGCTAGCCTCCCCGCATTACTTACATCTGTGGCTCCTCCCACCTCTCCTCACCTGGTCCCCTACCCTAAACCTCTCTAACCTATAGACTGGGCTTAGCTTCCCTTTCCCTAGCTAATGATTTCTATGTGATTCCTAAATGATTCCTCAGAAAATACAGCTAAGTGCCTCCTTGGCTTCACTCTTGGTTCCCTTGTTCTCTTGGTCCTCTTGGCCCCCTTTCTCCTCATTCTTTTCCTCCTAACTCTCCCCACAATCTCTTTTTTCACGGCCCAGTTCAGTCTGGACACTGAGATATCCGACTATACTTTTCCTTATATCTACAACAACACTATACTCCTCAACCCTACCAAGTTGCAGTCATGCTCTCATTTTCGTTCAATATGGAAGCCAGAAACTCAGTGAGGTAAATGCTCCATTGAGGTCCTTTAGGGTCAAGAGCACAGTACTTACTGCCTATGATGCTTGAACTCTTCAAATGTTTCCATTTTTATTTAGTTTGAAATAAAAATATCCATTCAATATAACAATGGATACATAGCAATCAAGCCTGGATTATATCTCTCTTTAAAATATTAAAGTCATGCAACCTTAAGTACTGTCCAGTGGTGAATAGACACAGAGGACATACTGTATCCATGCTGAGTATCAGAGAAGCAATGAGGATCTCACTCTCATCACTAGAAAGAGCTTTGAAGGAGCTTTGGCTATAAAAAGCTGAGAAAGAGTTAGAGGAGAAATGGAACATGAAGACTAGGAAACCTTTAAAATAATTCTATAAAGGGCTACAGAGACTAAGAATCACAGCTAGAAAAGATGTAACACCAAGGGAAGTTTTTGTTTTGTTTTGTGGGATGTGGAGTAAATGCAATCATGGGGGGAGGAGGCATGTATTTGTGTATGTGTCTTTGAGAAAAGTGGGAACACATCTTTCAAAAGATAAGTTTAAAGGATCAGAGTCCCTGAGAAGCATTTAATGGGGCAAGCTCTTAATAGTTTCTACTCTGGATGTGAAATTGAAAGTTAAATCATCAACTGAGAGCAAGGAAGCTTGTGGCAGATGGGAGATTTGAAGAAAGGACAAAATACGACATCGCTTTTATATTGAGAGGACAGATTATCTAAGGCAATGCAATGAGGTTTCCGAGGGTGGGAGAATGGGAGGAAATTGAAAATGCTAAGAGCAGTAAGTTATCACTGGGCAGCAAGATCAAATGATATTTTTATATTTTTAAATAATGTTTTTTTAAAGTCTTTGTATTGATATATATTTTTTTCATGTCAAAAAGCTATTAAACTAAAAATAAACTTCCCTTCTCTAATGTCTTGCTGTTTTCTATTTCCTATAAGATTTTTTTGGGAGCTAACTTGTATTCTGTCATATATATTTTATAAGTTACTTTAACTGACATTTGTATTGCTACATTGTGTTTATAATGAAATGACAGACTCCTTCTGAATAGCTAGTAGGTCTTTGGGTTTAGTATGTCCATTTGCACCAATGTCTTACAGGTGAATCTTCAGTGGCAAATGAACTTTCTATTGCATCATTTTTCTATGGCAGAGCTTCCTGTCTTCCTTAGGACTTTGTGCCATCTAACATGTCCATTATTTTACAAACCTCACAATTCACCTTCAAAGTGCCTGCCAGTTTTTGTTGCTTTCATGCTGTCTGCACTACACCATAACTTTAAGAGGCATATGCCCACTAGTCTCATGTTCTTCTCACTATCACCCCCATACACCTTTCCCTCACAGGTACTCTTAAAGTCTTCTGGAGATACATGCTGAAGGGCTACAAACAGAACTTATCCTTCTTGTCAACAGGTCAGGCCGCAACTAGAGCAAGCCCTTTAACCTCCGGTCCAACCTCACATTAGAGGAGCAGAAGTTAGTTTTAAGGCAAACTGCTCATTTCTTATCCCTACCTTAATACTGTAAAGGACTCTTACTACTCATTACAGTCTGAGCGAAGCAGAATGTTCCTGAGATGTCATCAGGAATAAGCAGAAGGATGCGACGCAGTGTCTGGATATTGTGGTGGGCTACACCACAACCTCTATGATCAGTTCGCTATGTTTTTTAACAGTAACCTCTACAGTGATATTTTGGTGTCGGTGACAATGTTCATTATGGTGGAAGCATTGGGGCTTCCCCACTCAGGTACCTGGTAGAGCATTCTCATTGATACTGGGACTTCATGGATTCTAATGTTCACTGTGAACCGGTCATGTGGTTGGTCTCTCTCCAGCACACATAGGAAGATTCTGAGGCTGGAAGAATAATTAGATCACTGTTACAGAAGTGGTGATAAGTGTTGGAGAGGAGAAACATGAAGAAATGAGAAGGACAAGAACCAGTCTCAGCAGCTACACCTCTTGGTTTCTATATTCTTTCTTATCTTCTCATTGTTGCTGGCCCTACTGATGTGCTAACTGAATGATATCAGGGAATGAGGCCACCATCGCCTATATCTGTGGCCCCCACTGGCCTTTCAGTGAGATCTGGTGACACCAGCTTAGTTTCAGCACTATTGTTATACTACAGTCTGTCCCATAAATGTCATATAAGTGTTCAGTAAGTGTTTGTGCTACATAAATCAATATCCTATTTTTGAACTGTCCTGTAGACATAACCACAATCTGTAATGTCCTTTTCATAAAAAATGAATCCCGAGTCTTGAGTAAAGTGAATTATAAATAGTAGTTAATGTCAAATGTCTATTGGATAAACATGATTATCCATGCTATTGGCTAGAAGCAATCACATACTCATTAGTAATCAGGCATTTGTCTATCTTTAGCTTAAGAATGCATTATGCAATTCATGTGTTCTCTAAGCACACTGCAGGGCTGATGAGTGACAAAGAAAAGTCCATCTGTTGATCATTTATGAATGGGATTATTAAGTACAAAGCCAAGACTACAGTCTCTTGCCAGCCCTCCTCTCCTCTTTCCAATAACCCTGAGCAATGTAGGGTAATGTGCGGTCACGAGTAAAGTTAAACAACTGTCTTCTGGGGACTTATCCTTTCATTTGTTCAGATGGCTTACGAACTTGGCTTTCTCCATGACTGGGCTCTGGCTGCTGACATGAAGGACTTGATGCCCTGTGAAATCATGGCATTCATGAGACCTGATACAGATCCTGCTCTTCAAGGCTGTGGTCTGGTAGCACATTGCAGCCATTTTAAATTAAGAGATTAAATTACATAATGCATCAGATGGTCATTCTGATGGTCATTCTGATTCTGAAGGAATGCTATTATTTAAATACAGAGTGTTAGAATCCAGGCATGGCAGTACATGCCTATTTTCCTGCAGAGGCCAATTTGGGCTAATGTAGCATCTCCTAGACAAGTCTTTGGTATATACTGAGGCTCTGATTTAATGAAAGAAAAAATAGTGTTTTCAATAGTCATTAATTCCATGAACATTTTTAGATGCCTGGTTTATATTTGACTGAACGTTAGTATCAGCGCTAGAGATGAGAAAATATGGTTCCTGCCTTCACAGAATCAGAAATAATAGGAGGGTAAATGGCCAATGGCACTGCTGAATTCATTTCCACAGTGGCTGGGAGATCCTCCAGTTTTATTTTTAATGAAATCCAATTGTCGATTTAAGAGTCAAATTATGTACTAGCATAACATCTAGACACACAGACCCTGATACATAAGTTGAGTAAGGAGAAAACAGGAGGTCTCCTTTTGGTGTCTGGTGCCATTGCCACCACTGACATCCTGAGAGCTTGTTTGTTTTGTTTTGTTGTTTACAGGAATAGAAGGCAGGAATAGAAGGCAGGGTAAGACCTTATCAAGTGGCAAGGCATAAAGTCTTTTTCTTAGGTAGAGCTCACAGTTGGTCTGGACTGTGCTCAAATTGCTGTCTTTATTATCAAAACCATTGAAGGCTTAGAAGGAGCCCTATCAGGGAAGTCCCTTGGTGAAGACTGATTTTTAAAAGATAATTGACTTAGACATTGGTGTCTCGGGGGATGTGGTGAAGATTTCTCTACCTCTGCTGTACTGAATTTTCCTGTGGTATCTTCCAAGGAGCCAAGTGTGGCCCTGCATGCCTGAAATCTACCACTTGGGAGACCGAAGCAGGAGAACTCTGATAAGTTGAAGGGCAGATTAGGAAGCAGAGTGAACTCAGAGACCAGCTCAAGAGAGATAACAAAGTCAGAACTTTGTCTCAAAAACAACAGCAGAGTTGGCCCTTAGACAAAAGTTGTTCCTTAGCTACCCCTCTCCATCCTGTCCTCAGTGGCAGGATAAAGACTGGGCTTCAGGTATGGAGAACAGTGGAAGGAGGAATGCAGACAAAGGATTGGAATGCTTTTGGTGTTGGGGATGCTGGGGTTTAGATTGTCAAGAATTCAGTCACTGTGCTAAATACTAGCCCTGGGTTTCCTTTTCCCTTTGTACCTTTTAGTGCTCCAGCCACAGTGAGCATTCAGTGTTTCAAAGAAACTGTATTCCTTATCATCTGTAAATAGCTCTCAGTTGCTCTCCTCCAGAACTCCCCTCCACCTTCCTATTCAGTGTTCTGTTAGCTCCCATGCAACCCTTAACCCTTAGTTTGCTGCCTCAGATTATATCCTACATAAGATAGGCTAAATGCTGCTAATGGTTTGCACTGCAGGTTTTTCACTATATGCTATTATATCCCTTATACTGTAGATACATTGCTATATTTTATACAAGATACAGTATTTATATAAAATATCCCTCTACTGAGTACTACATACTGGGCAGAATATACTGGGTGTGTTCACACCAATTTACATGAAGTATATTTTCTTCATAACAATGTATTCATACTATTCCCCAGATACTCTATATAATAGATACAATATATCACAATAGTATCTGTTATTTAGTTAAATTCTCCAGTAAAAGTTTTACAAGATTAGAAACAATGTCTATGTCTTCTCAAAACCCGAATAGAGAATGATCTTCTGGAAGCAATTACTGTTGAGACTGCTGAAGGGAAAGTGTATGGATTTATAGCAGTGTGTGGGAGTGAAATGGCTTGAATGAAAATACAAAGGCAGAAATATGCACCTGTCAGAGAGAATCTAAACTGCTTCATTCTAAATTGTAGTCTCTTAACATGAAATTTGCCTGTATGAGACATTGTGGGGAACATGGGGATATTCACCAGTCTCTCTTTTCACCATAGTGGCAGGAACAATAAGAAGCTTTTCTCATAGGTTAATACAATAAATGACACTTCCAGGAATACCTTGAAACATTAAAAACTGACGAGAGCAGTCTTTCTTCTCTGGGACATCCTGCCCTCATGTCTATAAACTTGGCTCCAAAGACTCTGGATTATTTTATTTGAGAAACTCTCATGTGTGTGTTTCTTTTTTAAATCATGATTTTCCACTTAGAACTTGTCTTTATGATCTCTTCTTTCAGACAGAGAACAACAATGAGGTCAGCTCAGAGGAGAATGCTTAAACCCATCATTAGGAAGTGATTGCTACAGTACTAAATCACCAGCGTAGGAAAGGATCTTAACTGGACTGTTTCTCAACTGGGTGCTTGCCCATTTGGGGGACAGAAGGACCCTGTCTGCTTTTGCTTTGCTGGATCTAGCACCCACCTCAACACAATCATGTACAAATGACTGCTAGATGGAATTGTAAAGTATAGCTCTCTCTGCCATACATTCATGGGATGCAATCAAGACTGAGTTGGATTTTTTTCTCACTTGGAATGAATATGTCAAGTAAGAGAGAGAGAGAAAAAAGGAAGTAGACAGGCTCATATGGGTGAGTGTAATAATATCTTAAGTGCAGAAAGAAGCTGAAAGTTGATGTGCAGGCTGGAAAGAATGTAAGACATCTGCCTGGCAGGGTTGGGGAGGACTCACACAAGAATACTAAAGTAAAGACCAGGTGCAGGTTTTGACAGGCACAGCTCTTCAGGGAAAGCTTCTACAAGAAAGACAGGCTGAGTTGAGATGTTGAAGAAAGCCAAAGGAATGCCATGGAGGCTAGAATCATGGGCTTTGTCTACCTAAGGACAGATAGAAATCGATTAATTCACCCTGGTCAAGGGGAGCAGAGAATGCCAGACATTCTTATAGCTTTTCCCAACAATTACTTGAGGTGTTTTGCTGCTGTTGTTTTTTCACAAGCAAAAATACAAGATGTCCTGATCAGAAATTTCATTTTACTCATTCACTTGCTTCATGGCTCTGTTCTTGTTCAGGTCCTTCTGATTTAAAGCTCAGCTTTCCTTCCTGTGGCTCACTGTTCCTAGGCTGTTCTTTCTTCCCGCACATTTGCAGATTTTCTTTCTGAGTTCTCACTCAGGCCTCCCCAAAGCTGCCCTCAGCTTCCTTGCATCCTTGCTAGTTGTGCATACAGATACAGTGTTCTCATTCTCTTACGGAGCCCCTACCTACTCCTCGGGCTAGCTGACCTGGAGAATTTGCAGAATCAAAAGCCACCTTCTCCCGTCCTATGCCTTTCTTCCTGTTTTGCCACTCTTTCCATTTTGTCCTGAGTTCTGCACGATTCACAGTTAGATGTTTTGTTTTTGTTTCTCATTTGATCAACTTTACCCCATGTTTCTTTTCCTTTTTTTCTCTTCTCCAGCTTTTCCTTTCCATTCCTTCTGCAATATTAGTTGCCCCGTGTTTTCACAGTTGGGATAGCCTAGATTCCTCCAACTTCCAGCTACTGTTTTTTGCTCATGCCTGGTCCTTCATCAGGATAACCATGTCAGTATAAGTCTAGCAAATTAAACTGGAACAGAGTCTCCCATTTCTCACTGGCATCGTTGTACAGGAAAAATCAGTGAAGAGTTATGGGGAAGCCTTGTGTACCACACAGAACACTGGAGGTGGCTCAGCAGTGACAGACACGTCGTCTGCTTCCGGGAGATTTTCATTTGATGTGAGTGGACTTTGTAAACCTGAGCACTTTAAACAGGACTAGGTCTCTCTGAAGGACCTTCAAAGCCTATCTCAACTAGTTTTCACATACACTCTTTTTTTTTAATGTTGGCGATAAATTCTTTTTGTAATTTCTAAAACAAATTCATGACTTTATTTTAAAATAAATCATTTAGGGCTGGGCTGTTGCTTATTATTAGAATGTCTGTCTGCCATGTATGAATCCTGAGCTGAATCTTCCACAGGTTAAATTTTATGAAAGAATTTAAAAATACTTACCTCACCTATAATAGCCACAAATGTTGCGGTTCCTTAAAATTTGTACTATAACAATATCTTATTACTGAGTTTTGGACTTCAAAAATCGATTGTTTTGGAACTGAAACCTTTTTTCCTTTGGACAATAGTTGTTCTCTTAGTAAAATATACACATGTGCAAACTAACATTTGATTTGGTGTACTTCAAGTGTTAAAGCAAAAATATCAAGTGAAATGTTTGCTTTGTCAATACATACTGTAAAAGGAACCACACTGTAATCTTTGTAAGGAAGACATAATCACTCATTTTAAAACCAGTTAAAAAGAGCAAATATATTGTTTTGATAAATGTTGCATGAGATTCCAGGCGATCCATTTCTCTTTCCCACTTGAAAGTTAATTATCGCAAGTTGCCCATTATGACAGAGTAGAAAACTTTCCACGGCAGACCTGAGAAAGGGTGTCTGAATGATTCATAGAATATGGAGTATGGGATTTGTGGTTACTGTGACCACATTTACTGAATTACATCCTCAAAACCCCAGGGACTAGAACAGGAAGAAAAATTTAAACAACAAATACATTACTGAAATGGAAGCCCATTCCCTGGGACTATGTATTTGGGGAAATATTATTGTGAATTGATATTTTTCAAAAAAGGAACTTAATTATTTTATTATTCTGAGAAGCATTAGGAGCACTTGTGGTCCCCAAACTTCACAGTTCTCAATGCAAATTTTCAAATATTTTCTAACACTTGTTTGTTAAATTTTGATTCCAATTTATCATGGCTTAGGTTCCCCTAAATCTGTATGTTTAAGATATTAAACCCCAATGTGTCAATATTTCTTGGTTTGTGTTTGGGGGTTGTTAGAATTAGATGAGGTTTTAAAGGAGGATGCTCAAGATGGGACTATAATCTTTGAAGCACCAGGAGGCTTGGCACTCAGTATGGAAGAGGCCACATGAGCCACAGTGAGATGGCAGTCATGCTCAAGAAAGGAAAAAAAGCCCTCACCAGATCTGGCTCTGTTGGCCTCCTGATCTTCGGTTTGCATCCTGAAAAACTCAAAACAATAAACTTTTGTTGGACTAACTACTCTATAATGTTTAGTCATGTCAGCTAAAGTTAAGAAAACACTTAAATTGTATTGACAATTGTGCTTCAAATCTTTCACTGGCTTAATAATATGAAAATAGGAATGGAAATATTTTACTTGGGAAATTGAAACGATTCTGTTTTTCCCTCTCTCTTTCTGTGTGTGTGTCTGTGTGTGTGTGTATGTGTGTGTTGTGTGTGTCTCTATCACTTTCTGTCACTCTGTGTGTCTCCTGTATCTCTCTCTCTGTCACTTCTCTGTCTCTGTCTTTCTATACATGGAAATATTCCTTGGGGTATGTGTTCACATGATTTTAAGCACATGCCAAACATCATCATATGCATATTGCTAAGTCTTAATCAGTCTTGTGCCCAAAATGGAAACCACCTGTTCTAGCTATTTTTCTGTTGCTGTGATGAAAGCATTCTGACAGAAAACAGCTTGGAAAGGAAAGGGTTTATTGAGGCGTACACTTCCAGGTAGCAGCAGAGCACTGAGGGAAACCTGGGCCCTGGAGGCAGGAAATGAAGCAGAGGCAATAGAATTGTGCAGCTTACTGGCTTATTCTCTCGCCATGGTCAGCTGGCGACCATGTGCCCCTGTAACTCGACAAGCATCGATTTAAAATCATTTTCCCGTGTTTCCGGTCCATTGATTTGGGAAGTTGCTGATGAAGCCATGACGTCCTGATTTTTGTTGGATGGGTTCTTACACCTGCCTCTATCCATCTGATGGTCCATAGCCTTGGCTGTCCATAGCCATGCCTGCAGACTGGGGTCCATCTGTCTCTGGAGCCTGGAGTGTTCTTCAGGAAGATGAGAGAGGTCCGCTGGTTTGAGAGTGGGTGTTGGTGTTTCAGGTGCAGCTAAGGGAGGAGGTCGCTGGCATAAGTGAGCAAGTACAGGAGTGTGTGTGGAAATGTGCCTGGTTGGAAGCGTGAATTGTAAGGGAGGAGCTCAAGAGCAAGTTGTGGTGCAGGCGCCATTTGCAGGCGCCGTGCACATGTTCAGGTTCCATGAGTAGCTCAGTGGCCCATGGGCCTGTTTTGGTATTGTGCTCCAAGTACTCAGATCTGCCTGGGCTGCACCATCTTGGCTGGACTCTCCTGGGAGACCCACAGAACAGAGGCTTCAGTGCTGAGAAGCTGCCCCAGGGATCCCTATGTTGCCCATAGTGTGTGGGTGGATGGGAGGGATCTTTTGTCTGCCTGCTAGCTTGGAGGGACCCTGTCTGGGGCTCTGTGTGAACTCTCTTGCAGACTCACTCACTTGCAGGCATGTGTGGAAAGCACAGAGGGCCCACGAACTCCCTCGCAGGCATATATGATAAGCTCATAGGGCCCACAGTTTTCTACTCTCAGGTTTGGGTACCCTATTTGGCTGTTAGAGTAAGGGGGGCTCGTACCTCCTGAGGTTATGCGCTCCCAGCCGCTGCCACCCCGGCTGCTGACAGAGCTGCTGCCAGGGTCGGGAAGGTGCAGCTGGAAGTGCAGGGGTCAACAGTTTGCCACTCAGATCCCAGAGACAACCACGGAGGCCTGGATCCAATCTGCCCCAGCTCACGGGGGGTCCACTCTAGCCCCGTAAGCCTCAGAGTCGATGCTCCGGCATCATCCGCCCATCCACTCACCAGTTTTGGGGTTTGGGTCTCCTGACCTTCAGAAAGAGTGTGCGCTGGTTGCTGCCGCTTTGGAGTCCCTGGTCAGCTGTTTTGTTGTTGTTGTTGTTTGTTTGTTTTTTGTTTTTGTTTTTGTTTTTACACAGCCTGGGCCCACTTGACTAGGGATGCAATGCCCAAAGCTATACCAATTATCAATCAAGAAAAATACCCCAGAGACATGCACCTATGCGATCTGATGGAGCATTTCCTCATATTAGGTTCCCTTTTACCAGATGATTCTGCTTTGTGTCAGCTTGACAGCAACACCCAACCAGTACTCTGTGGCCTCTTTTCTGAGCAGTGTCCAGTGGGGTTCTGGAGGGACACATTGTGTCTGTTAGGCTCTAGTGGTATTGGCTGAGTCCCTCTGAATAAAACTTCTCTCAGAGCATATTTATAAATTTACAGAGAAGATAAAATCTCTAAGGAAAGGCTGACTGTGTTTCATAGTGGCTACATCTTTTTATAGGGTGTTTGTAAATACTGGTACTGTAGACGAACACATTATCAACAACAACAACAACAAAATCTACTTAAATGTACTCATCAAATGTATCTAACCTGCTGCTTAAGGGTTTCTTTAGCCCATTGAAAATAGATTGAAATGTGGCACTTGAACTAATTATTTTTCAGTTCCTTTGAGAATAGTTTACCAAGTCTTCCCTGACTTAGGGTAGAGGTGCAAATATGGTTTTGTGGTTAGTTTAGCTGGTTATTTGTTTTCTCACTGGAAGACTTTAAATGGCGATTTATTTTTCCACTTGCATACAGCTTATACTTCAAAGGTTTAATGAACAAGCAGATTTTGAATGACAGAGCTCGCCATGTGACCTATTGTATTGTGATAAACTCGAGGCTGGATAAGCATTCCAGAAGCTGAGTTAGTTAGCCTGGTTCACATGCTTTCTCTCTGAAACTAACCACCAAACTTAATGTACTGTCCCGTTTCCCACTGCCCACTGTAGTAAATGACCTCTGCACCTTTTACTTGACTCCTACTCAGATCCAGTCTCTACATATAATAGGCTATGTCATTGATTCTATTCTGGAGAAACCTCTGACCTGTCCACTTCTGCCCTTTCTATACCACATCTCAGCCCATTCTGTCAATTTATTGAAACAGTGGACCCTTGTCATTCTGCTATGATTTCTTTTTACTCATCACCTGCCCATATTCTTCCTGAATGAATTTAGTGTGTGTCTGTTTTTAAGTTGCAAGAATATATGCACATAATGTAGACGTCAGCTATGGGTGCATCCCCTGGCTCAAACAGAAGTAAGAACACAGGTGCAGCTGAATACTGCTAAATACCTTTTTACTATTTTGGTGGAAATAAACACTTGTGAAGGTGATGATTCACAAAATGTTCTTCAATAAAGAAAATATAGCCAGGTTATATCCATTCTTAAATGCCTCGGATTTCTCTCATTACTTTTGAGAAACAATCTTAAACCATTACCATATCTACCTTAGCCTTCTACTATCTGGCCTCAGTCTATTCATACACTATTCTCTGTAAAACAGAATGTCTTCCTCCTTGCTCTCACACTTTTAAATACTAACCATGCAATAGTCACTTAAAGGCCAAGGTGTCTTTATTTAAAAAAAAAAAAAAGTCTGTGACTCTATATTCAGGCAAACTTTCTTTGTAGAATGGATAACAGGATATAGGTTCTCTTAACAGTTAAAATGGGATATGGATACAATTTGTGAGATAAATATTAACACTTACCAAATTCTATCCCTTTGGCCATAGTGACCCTGTACCAAATGAATACATGTAATCATCTATATTTATTATATTAAACTATAATAAGTTATTCCCAAAGTCAACACAAGTAATAAATGACTTCGTAAACTTCATTTTTGTTTTCTCACTATTTCTTTTAGACTTGGAGAAGGAAGAGCTGTAAATGTGGAGGAAAGGCTGAGGGTTTGTTTTAGGCTTTGTTTTTTTTGTTTTTTTTAATTTTATTTTTTTTATCAGTTACATTTTATTAACTCTGTATCCCAGCAGTGTCCCGATCCCTCATTCCCTCCCAGTCCCTCCCTCCCTCCCTCCCTCATCTCCACTGTGCCCCTTTCCAAGTCCACTGATAGGGGGGGACCTCCTCCCCATTCATCTGACTCTGTTTTATCAGGTATCTTCAGGACTGGCTGCAAAGCCCTCCTCTGTGGCCTAACAGGACTGCTCCTCCCTTGGGGGTTGGGGAGGCCAAAGAGCCAGTCATTGAGTTCCTGTTAGAAATAGCCCTTGTTCCCCTCACTTTGGGAAACCAATTGGTTACTGAGCTACCACAGGCTACATCTGAGTGGAGGTTCTAGGTTATATCCATACATGGTCCTTGGTTGAATGTCAGTCTCAGGAAAGACCCTGTGCCCAGATATATTTGGTCCTTGTGGAGCTCCTATCCTTTCCCCATCAGACTAACTCCCCTTCTTTCTTATGATTCCCTGTACTCTGCCAAAGGTTTGGTCATGAGTCTTTGCTTTGACAACACTGCTAGTTAGAGTCTTTCAGATGCGCTCAGTAGACTCCTGTCGTACGTTCAATGCACATCCCATCTGTCTTTCTAAACGAGGATTGATCATCTTACCCCATGTCCGCTCTCTTGATTATCTTTTTTAGGTATATAGATTTCATTATGTTTATCATATCTTATAGGTCTATATAAGTGAGTATATCCCATGTTTGTCTTTCTCCTTCTGGGATATTTCACTCAGAATGATCTTTTCTAGATCCCACCATTTGCCTGCAAATTTCATGATTTCCTCCTTTTTGATTGCTGAGTAGTATTCCATTGTGTAGAAATACCACAATTTCTGTACCCATTCTTCCATTGATGGACATCTGGGTTGTTTCCAGGTTCTGGCTATTACAAATAAAGCTGCTATAAACATGGTTGAGCAAGTATCCCTTTTGTGTACTTGAGCAAACTTTGGGTATATACCTAGCAGTGGTATAGCTGGGTCTTGAGGAAGCACTATTCCTAATTGTCTTAGAAAGCGCCAGATAGATTTCCAAAGTGGTTGTACCAGTTTACATTCCCACCAGCAGTGGAGGAGGGTTCCCCTTTCTCCACAACCTCTCCAGCATGTGTGTTTTAGACTTTGAATACCCTTTCTAATTACTTACTAATTAAGCGCTTCCTAAATATTTTATAGATACATAATTCATTATATCTGAAAAAATGCAGTCTTGAACAGTTCGATGTCACTGTTATGAACAAAGTATTGGTACATCTCTAAATCTGGGTCAGCAAAAGAAATGAATAAATAAAAATAAAATGCAGTCTTTGACTGAAATTCCTTTGGAGGGAATAAGATGCCTGGATTTTATTGTGCATTGGATTTCAAGAAATCAATACATGCTTTATACACTTTTTTGTCGCCTCCTCTTTCATGGAGCTGGTCACCATGGCAGTATGTGGAAGTGAGGCGAGAACAGGTTTGTGTAGCTGCTTCTTACCTTCCACCTCACTGAGCAGAATCTCTTTTTCTCCCACTGTACAATGGACTCTGGCGTAGAGGACTTGTGAGCTTCTGGCTTAGTTTCCTGTCATAGACACGTCTCTCACCACAGGAACGCTTGGTTACACTAGCGTTTTGTGTGGGTTGCATGGCTTGAAATCAGGTCTTCAGGCTTGCATGGCCAGCACTCTCACCCGCCAAGCCCTCCCCTCGGCCCTCAGTTTGTGTATACATGCATGTACATGTGTGATAGATAATTGTGTATGACTAAACATATGGAACAGAGACATATAAAATCCTTTCTTTTCTCTAAATTTTTCTCTTGGCATTTAGTGTTTTATATAAAAAAAGTCCACAAAATCACAAATCATAAATTGTCATATTAGTGTTTACCTGTGTCAACATTCTTTTGCTGTGGATAATTTATTCCTTCAACTCTTCATTATATCTCAACATTCTTGACCTGAAGAGAGGAGACTTGGAGGAGGAACACATGTCAAAAGCTGAGTAGGGAAGATTGTGTTTCATAATAAAGTGCCTAGTTATCAGAGGCTTCCAAGATAACTCAGTAATTAAGAGCATGTGCTATCTTTGCAGAACACCCAGGCAAAGTTCTCAGCACTCACATGGTGGCTCATAACCATCTTAACTCCAGTTTGAGAGAAATCTAGTGCCCTCTTCTGCCCTATGATGGCACCAAGAATGCACACAGTACATGCATGCAAATAAGCAAATAGTCATGCAAAATTAAGTACAAATAAACCTCCAGTCTCTGTTATCATTTCGAAGACCAGACCTAATTATAAATGGCACACCCTTAATAGAACCAATAATAAAATATCCCAAAATTGTAAATATGGTCTGTTCTTATCAGACATGGCTTAGTTTTGTCTAACCATGGTGGATGTTTTCCTTAATTCCACTCTAGTCCTAAGAGACTCGCAGATAAACTGGGTCATGGTCAGCTCATACTTAAGATCCTGAGAAACTTTAAAAAAAATTAGTAGAAATTTATGAAGTTAGGAGAAAGCAGAGGGGAAAAGAATCACTGTCTGGTGAGAAATTGGTTATTCCAGAAATTGAGTCATGTTAGATTTATTTCTTGATATCAACAGCCTTTTAATAAACAATCATATTAAAAGGGAAGTAGTTTCCATTTGGAAGCTGGGAAAAGCAAATATCAGAGCAATAAAATAGCATAAAATGGCTATGCAATTATTTAACAACAGGCCAGAATTTTCATCTAATTTTTTTTCTAGAACAAAGTCCTTCCCTATGTAAACATTGCTGAGAGAAATCCTGGGCCATTAATACTGACCATTAATAATGCTACTAATAGATCTAGTAATACGAATAAAGATCTCCAGGAGGGGTTGATTTAAGAGTATGTATAAATAATAAAACTACTTAAAAGAAAATTATGGGATTGAGGAGGAGGTAGCCAAAAGACCATTTCTGTCCAGAGAAACAGCCCGACAGTGAATGTACAGAACATGCTTGAGTGAATTGAAGGGGAAGATGATGAGTGAGAGGGTTTGCTTTAAAGAAAATAGAAGGTTGGTATGGACATTGGTAGCATTTTGAAGTGGGTAATAGTGTGCAATTTCTCGCTAAATACCTATTGGTATTGGCATGTGGAAAGAGCAGTTTTTTATTGTGCCTGAATATGGAATTTTATCAGGTGATTGTTAGAACTCGATCCTGGTGGTTCCCAAAGGCCGTGACAAGCCAAGCTCCTAGACTAGACTTCCTGCATCCCCAGGCAGTCATGGAGGAACTGGTGTTAAAAAGGTACTAGGTACCCCTGCCTTCCAGTGGGAAACTCAAAAAGTATGGAAGTCTTGATTTAAGTTTTTGGTAACTCCCTATGCAAAATAAAATAGAGAAATTAGGAAAGTGAAAATAATTTTTGTTCTTTGTCCTAACTACACAGACACAATTGCTAGGTGATGTACAAGCAACAGAATGCTAAAGATGATGCCAACATGTCTGTAGTCTTGGATGGAGGGCAGAATACTAATATCTCATGGCATCACCTTTTAGAATCAGGCTATTGAGATGTCCGAGGAAATGTAGACAGGGTCATAACCTTGAGGTTTAAAGGGCACTTTGCTCAGAATGATCGCAAATATCACAGAGGTTTGTGCTTGACCTTAGGATGGTAAAGATCAGGGGAACAAAAAGAGGATCAATGTAGCTGCAGATACGACCTCTTTGGAGCTGTCTTTTTGAAACAAAGTCAGAGAATAGTAAAGATGCTCAATCCATTTGTGTTGAATGGTGAAATTATAGCTGAGTTTGAATTACTGGTTTTTACTACTGATTATTGTAAACAACAGTGTTGGTTAAAAGGGATGAATTTCATAGAACACATTGTAACTGAAATATTAGCCTTGGTACCACACATTGCCTCCTCATAGAAAGAAACTTATTTGCATGTACAAATATATTTATAATTTATATACACATCAGATATTTACCTGTACATATAACATATACACACACACATATATATGTATATAGACTTACTATATATACATTCAAATTTTCTATTCTCCAGATACAATATATGTTTAAGATATATACTCAATAGCTATGTGCCACAACTGAAAGTGTGATTGATGCTGTAATAGACACTCACAGCATCTAGGGAAACACTTAAGATGCTTCAGACATTTAGGTGGAAAAAAAAAGTAAAGCCCTTATGTTTGATTCAGAGCTAACGGTTCAATGCAGATATCTGCCAGAAGAAATCATAGCATGCCTTTCTTTTAGCTCCTACCTTGTCTAGGTGAATGGTCCTCTTGCTTCTTGCCCTAAGAAAGACAACAAAAAGAGCAGTGACATCTCTGTTTAGACAAGTCATAAAATGATCTGACTTGAATGGATTCAGATAATACTTAAGGATGAGATTGAAATTTTCCAAAGTAATAGCTGGACAATCAAGGAACACAAAAATGCCAGTGAAGAATAAAATTGGAAAACTATGCTCAGCTTTTTAAAAAAATTAATTTTTGATATTATAATACTAAATATTATTTCCCCTTCATTTTCCCCTTCAAACTTTCCTATATACTCCTCCTTGCTCTCACAAGAAATCATGGCCCTTTTTCATTAATTGCTGTTACATGAATATATATTCTTAAATACATAAGTACATCCTTCTCAATCTATAAAATATGCATGTTTTCAGGGCAAAGCATTTGATATTGGGTAGCAAGTTGATGTGCTTTTTCCCTAGAGAAATCTTTTTTTTTTTTTTTTTTTGTAAGCCAGAGACTGGCTATAATTCTAGAGAAGAATTTGAAAGAGGTAATTCTCCTGATATGTAATGTATTTTCTTTTTAATTACCTTATATAAAAATGAAATCCAAGACATATTCATTATCTTTGGCAAGGTTTACTGATGTAGCAAGAAAGACCAAGATGCTGTGTATGCTCTTTGCCAGGTACTTCTGAGTATTCTCAAGTAGGTTTCACGATACAGTTATTAAGACTTGGAGAGAAAGGAGTAAAGGAGAAAGGAAGGAAGGAAGGAAGGAAGGAAGGAAGGAAGGAAGGAAGGAAGGAAGGAAGGAAGGAAAAGAGAAAGAAATTAATTTTGGGAGTCACCTCCTGGTGACAGGGAGCTGTTTCTTTTGTTCAATGAACTTGGCTTGCTTGCCCTTAAACAATAAAAATGAAAAGAAAGAGATAGTTCTGTTCATTCTTTGTGGCTGCTGGAGAGAACTAAGAATTAACTCAAGAACAGGGGACTGTGGATTCTCCTCTCTAGAGCAGGACAGAGCCTAGATGTAAGCACACCTGAATTCAAAGCTGTTCCATCCTGAATGAGTTATGCAGGTCCCACCCAACATGAAGACTCACAAATTGTGACTCCTTCAAGCAGTCTAGGGAAAGCCTTCCGAGACAAAGCAGTATCAGTTACAATGTGATTCATGGTTACGGTTTTGCAAACATAGATAGTGACAGGAGAAAGGCAAGCAGACTCCAGGTACTGAGGGTGAATTCCCAGGTGGAATTTGGCACAGGAGACAGCTTCCTCAACAGAACATCAACAGCACAGACTCTAAAGAGCAACAATCAATAAATGGGACCTCATGTAACTGAAAAGCTTCTGTAAAGCAAAAGACACTGTTGTCAGTCCAAATGACAGCCTATAGACTGAGAAAGGATCATCACCAACCCTACATCTGACAGATGGCTAATATCCGGAATATATAAAGAACTGAAGAAGTTAAACACCAACAAATGAAGTAATTCAATTAAAAAAATGGTTTACAAAGCTAAACAGAGAAATCAAATGGCAGAGAAACTCTTAAAGAAATGTGTCCTTAGTCATCAGGAAAATGCAAATCAAAAAGATCCTGAGATTTCACCTTACCCCCATCAGAAGGGCTAAGATCAAAAACGCAAGTGACATTACATGCTGAAGAGGATGTGGAGAAAGGGGAACCCTCCTCCAACACTGTTGGGAATGTGAACTTATACAACCACTTTAGAAATCCTGTACTTTCTATGAAAATCAGGAATAGTGGTACCTCAAGTTCCTGCAATACCACTCCTAGACATATATCTCCAGATGCTCAACCATACAATAAGAACATTTGCTCAACTATGTTCATAGCAGAACATCATAATAAATATGTAATAAAAATACATAATAATATATGTAATAAAAAACACAGTAATAAAACATAGTTATTCATAATAAACTGGACACAACCCAGATATCCCTCAACTGAGGAATGGATAGAGAAATTGTGGAATATTTACACAATGGAATACTACTCAGCAATTAAAAACAAGTTAATTATGAAATTTGCAAGCAAATGTGGATTTCTTTATCTTTAATATATTTGCTGTTTAGGATTTGTAAAGATCAATGTCCACTCTTCAAATTTGGGCATTTTTTTTCAACTATCATTTCTTTTTATCAGCTTTCATCTCCTCTTTTCCTCTGCTCCTTTAAGACCCTTGTATGTGAGTGTCCATTTACTTGTTGATCCTCATCATCTCTTAACTTGTCTTTTACTCTTTTTTTTTTCTTTTTCTTCTTGTTTCCTGATGCAGCAATGTTAAATAACCTGTCTTAAAGTTTGCTGACTTTCACATCTTATTGATTGAGTCTGGTCTTGAAGCTCACAGTTTAATTTTCTGTTTAGAGCAGCGGTGAGCTTTAACTCTAGAATTTCTGGCTCCTTTAAATGGATTTATCTCTATATTAAACTTATCATTGTATTTGTCTATTCTTTTCCTGATATAAGTGAGTCATGTGTCTGTCCTGTTCTATCTCAATGGTAAGGTGATTATTTTGATGTCTTTGTCAGACATTTTTTTACTTCAGTTCTTTGGGTTCTTCTGATGGTTTCCCTTGTTTTCTCTGATATTGTCCCGTTGCTTGATCACATTTTATCTTTGTTACCTTTCCTTATTAATTATTTGTTACCTTTCCTTATTAATTATTTCCTTATTATTAATGTATTTGAAGACGGGTAATTTTTTTTCAGTCTTGACAGAAAACAACACAAAACAAGGAATGCCTTTAATTCATCAAAACCACAAATTCTAGATGTTCAGCAAATAAATGAAATCTGAGTGGACTTGCTAGTGGTAGCCTATTGTCGGTAACTGGAAGTTGGATGAACCCAAATGTCTGAGTCTTCTTGGGCTGACCTGGTGCTTGAAACCTTGGTCAGAGTCTAGAGCCTACTCACTATGGAAACATTATACTGGACTCCATCATTACATGAGTGGAATTCCAGTGTATGCATTGGTGGATCTGGGATTTATAATTTTGGCCTGGTTCCAATGCCTACTAAGTGAAGCCTGGTGACTAGTTACATTGGTGTTAATCTAAAGTATGTTTTCATGAGGGAAAACATCTTAGAGCTTCCTAGGCCCCTGGCAGCTAAACTGGTGGAGCCTACCACTGAGGGCCTCTGAAAGACTCTACCCAGCATTGTATCAAAGCAGATACTCAGCTTCATAAACAAACCTTGGGCAGAGTTCAGGGAAAGAAGGAGAGATAGTAAGACCTGGATAGGACTGGAGCTCCACAAGGAGAGCAACAAAACCAAAATATCTGGGAACAGGGGTCTTTTCTGAGACTGATACTCCAACCAAGGACCATTCATGGAGATAACCTAGAACTCCTGCTTAGATGTAGCCCATGGCAGCTCGGTATTCAAGTGAATTCTAGTGAGGGGAACAGGGACTGTCTCTGACATAAACTCAGTGGCTGGCTCTTTGACTGCTTCCACCTGATGGGGGAACAGCCTTGCCCCCATCAGAGAGGGACAGTGCAGCCATTGTCCTGATGAGACCAGATAAGCTAGGGTCAGATGAAAGGGGAGGAGGACCTTCCCTATCTGTGGACTTGGAAAGGGAAATAGGAGGAGATGAGGGAGGGATGGTGGGATTGGGAGGGGAAAAGGGAGGGGGCTACAGCTGAGATACAAAGTGAATAAACTGTAATTAATATAAAAAATAAAAAAATAATAATAAAGGAATCCTTGGAATGACAAGTATTAAAAGTGTCAGCACTTAGGAGAAAGCCTAGAATCTCTTTTGCAGAATCAACCTTGATGATAGTTCACAGGGTAAGAATAATAGTGGGGTCTGTATCAAAGGTGAGTGCTCATCACAGCTTGATAGTAGCTTTATGTTGCAGCCCAGTGATCATTATGCTTTGAGCTAGATGGTTGTGTCTCCATCCCAGCCGAGTGCTCGGGAAAAGCAGAGCATGATAGTGGAGTCTTTGTCAAAGCTGAGTCCTCACTTTGCATGTCTTCCCTAGTGCTGAGGGTACTTCTTTCCACCCAGAGTTGATGGATCTGTGGAAGAGGAGTAAGAGTTGCATGGATCTACCCTTTTTATTATTTTTCTGATTCTTGTTTGTTCTTTTTTACTTCTGTGTTTTGCTCATGAACTGTAATCTCTCACCTGGATTTTATAGCTCTTTTAAAGGCATTTCCTCACCATGGTTGATTGTTCACCATGGGTGAATAATAGAAGCTCCTATTCTGCTTTGTTGCTCATATCATGTTCCTGTGTGACTAAGGATGTTTTCTTTTGTATTATTACCTGGATATACCTGAAGAAAAGAGATGTTGGGATTGTTTTATATCTTCAGCATAATTTTGATAACAGCAAGTTCACAAACATAGTTTATGGTACACAACTAAGTTATCAGTTGTGTCCTTCTCCCACTAAGGAAATGGACTTTTGTTGGTATAATGTTCTTGTGGAATGTATACAATTTACCTTTGTTTACTAAAATGTTGATTTCTCTACCTAACTATCTGGTTTCAATCCAGACATCACATTGTGATGATTATTCTAAGCATCATCTGTCTCAAAGTTTGTGTAAACATGCTACCATTTGTTCTCTGCATTGCCAATAAAAACAACCAGCCAAATGCTGAGCAATAGAGAGAGTAGGGTGGGACAGTGGGTGTAGAGAGGAGGAAAAAAGCTAGAGGGCAGAGAATTCTGAAAGGAGAGGACCAGGAAACATCAGGAGAAATGAATTGGTCCTAAGATATGACTAAAAGCAAGTATAATGTGGAAAATGTGAATGGGAGGAAGCTATGTAGGCTTGGAGGTTTAGGATGGAGTAATTATAGACCAGCATTGTTCTCTAGGTTAATTAAATAAATACTGTTCTCTGTGTGGTCATTTGGGTATACAGCTAGCTAGGTTACAAATAACCACTGTTTAACTGAAAGGTAAATCAATGTTAAATATTAATAACCATCAACACACTTTTAAAACTCTATGATACTCCATGGTATTAGTTCAGTGAAGGACTCTATGAGTTGTATCTTAATAGATATATTTTAAATTTATGAAAATTATTTGATATATTTCACTTTTATAGCTGTTGGAAATTTAATTTGAAATATTTGGTGATTAATATATTTTCTTATGTAATATATCTTTACTATGCTTTAACTTGATAGCTGATTTGAACTATAAAGGGAAAATACTTGATGACTGACCTTATTATAGGTTCCTTCTGAGGATCCTGTGGTTGGTTAGTAATCCCATTTTAATTTCAGAATATGTTTATCAACTCTCTAGGTTGCATGTACAAACCCGTATTCTTCCAGTGCATCACAGCGTCTCTCTACTCAAAGCCTTTTCTATGAAACCTATCAATGTACAGTTATCCTTAGTAAACAGCCACATTTTCATATAATTAATCATAACTGTTAAGTTCCAAATTAGCAATTCTATAACACATGGTTTTATTTGAAGGGGTGACTGAATTACAAATAAGCATTCGTCTTAAAGGCAGTAGTTTATGTCATGTGGAAATCTATTGAGTTGTAAAATGAAGAAGGAAAAGTAGAAATGCAATTAGCTTAATCTTCGTTGTTTTATTCCAAGCAATTTGTCCACCATGAGCACAGCATAATGGGAAAATAACTACAAACATCCACTTAATCTGCTTAGGTCCTTATGGGCATATCTAGAACATGTCGTGCATGAATTTAGTGAAAAATCTGAATGAGAAATTCCTTCTCCTAATTCTGATTCATAAATGTCAGATCTCTTTGATTAATAGGTAGAGATCACAGATACTCAGGCCTTAATAAAGATGACACAAAGTACATAGGTGCCATTGTCATTTGTGCTCTAAAGACATTGCTTTACTACAGATGTTCAATGCCTTCGAGACATATGGATTGACTCCAGCCTTGCCTAAGGGGTCAACAAGAATAGCAGATAGATGATAAAGTAGAATATTTTATGTAGCTTTCTGACATCAAAGGTTTATAGGATGTTTCATGGGCAACAGTATCCTAATGCTTCCTTTATCACTATGACACTTCCAATTAAAGGCAACACCATTTGAAGCCAACAGGAGGTTGATATTTTTACAAGGCACTTATTACATCACAATGGAAAGAAAGATTACATGAACTATGGACATTAAAGAACTTTATTATCTATTGCCCTGTGGTTAAACTCATTGTTCTATGATATATCAAAAAGAATAGATACATATTGTACATTTAGGCTTGAGTCACAATTTTAAAGCCATATAAACATCTCAATTTTCAACAAAATATATGTTAGAGAAAATTTAAGCAATTGGTTGCCTTTTGGTCTCTCTCTCCCTCTGCTCTTTCCCCTCCCCTTCCTTCCCTCTCTCCTTTCCTTCCCCTTCTCTCTCATCCTCTTTCCCCCTCCCAAACCTTCTCTTCCCCATGTATCTCTTTGTCTCTCTGTCTCTGTCTGTGTGGGGGATGTGGGAGAGATTACTAGCACCTGTTCTACATGCAGTTGAGCTGAGACTTGCCCATGGCAGGTGGATTCTCTGCCACTAAACTGCATCCCTGGCTCTAATATTTTACAAGCAACAATCTTATTCAGCAGTTTTCTTATAAAATAACACCCTCTCTCACATTTAACAGATATCAAGGAAGTAAAGCACAGGAAAGTTAAGTCATTTTGTCACACCACAAAGAAAGACTATGAGTCTTCCACAACACAGAGTCTCTAATTGGGTGCAATAACTCCTATCCCTAAACTCAGTATCATTTGACGAATTGCTATGGGAGAATCAAACTTGCTTATGAAACTGTCCAGTGTTGACCTAGATTGTTTTAACAAACCTATTTTATTTAGTGTTATTTAATGCTTCTACCTGATTTTAAACCCCCCAACACCAGGTAGGAGGGAAAAGAGGGTTAGTGGGAGCAGAGGGTGGAGTTCTCTCTGCTGCTTCCCGCTGGGTAGGGCCATAGGATTCTTTTGGGAGACAATACCAATATCAGTTATCCAGAAATCCAGAAGTCCAGGTAACTGGCAAATCAGCAAACCGCAAATGCAGCAGCAAGACGAACCAGCAACAAGCAGTCTTCTTCAAGCAGCAGCGCCTTCTTCCTCTGGGCTGTCATACTCCTCAAAGTCCTCAGAATTCAACTAATTCTACCTGGCCAAGACTACGCTCCACTCACGACACTCAACAGGTGTGGACAAACTTGGAATTTAAACCGCCAAATTGGAATTTTAACAAAAACATGTTTCCATAACATAAGCAAAACATCCACAATAGTCCAGTTTAAAGGCAGAGGGTCTGGAGGCTCAATTAAAGACTCTCCCCTGCAGGTATCAAAGCAGAGGTTGAGACTCATAGCCAAACTTTGGGCAGAGTGCAGGGAATCTTATAAAAGAAGGGAGAGATAGAAAGACCTGGAGGGGACAGGAACTCTACAAGGAGAAAGACAAAAAAATCTGGGCCCAGGGGTCTTTTGTGAGCCTGATACTCCAACCAAGGACCATGCATGGAGATAACCTAGAACCCCTGCACAGATGTTGCCCATGGCAGCTTAGTGCCCAAGTGGGTTTCCTAGTAATGGGAACAGGGCCTGTCTTTGACATGAACTCAGTGGTCAGCTCTTTGATCACCTTCCTCTGATGGGGGAGCAGCCTTGCTAGGCCACAGAGGAAGACAATGCAGCCAGTCCTGATGAGACCTGATAGACTAGGATCAGATGGAAGGGGATGAGGACCTCTGCTATCAGTGGCCCAGGGGAGAGGCATAGGTGGAGAAGAGGGAGGGAGAGAGGGTGTGATTGGGAGGGAACAAAGGAGGGAGCTACAATTGGGATACAAAGTTAATAAACTGTAATTAATTAAAAAATGAATAAATTTTTAAAAGATCCTATAATTTTATGTTTTCATTGAATATAAGGCTCTTCAATATTCTAAGAGTATTTTATAGTAGGACAAGAATTTTCAATGAGAAATAATGTGTGACTACTTCTTGGTTAAATAAAAATTAAAAGGAAGCTTAAAAAAAAAAAAGCAGGGCTTGGAATGACCCCATGTCTGCTGTAAGGCACAGGATTTATAAAGAGAGAGAGAAAAAAAATCTTGTCTTTTAACTGCTTATTTAGGCATAAAATCCACTGGATGGCATTGTGGGGTCTGTCAGCTCCCAAGTTTATAAACTTGCCCATGAGTACTGTCATTGTCACTGCAGCGTGGTCTTCTTAAAAATGACCTCAAGGTCGTTTTGATTTGCATTTCCCTGATGACTAAGAACACTTTAAGTGTTTTTCGGCCATTTAATATTCCTCTATTGAGAATTCTCTGTTTAGCTCTGTACCCCATTTTTAATTGGATTACTTGATTTGTTGCTGTTTAATTTTTTGCGTTCTTTATATATACTGTATATTAGTCCTCTGTCGAATATAGGGTTGGTGAAGATCCTTTCCCAATCTGTAGGCAGTCATTTTGTTCTGAGAACAATGTCCTTTGCTTTACAGAAGCTTTTCAGTTTCATGAGGTCTCACTTATTGATTGTTGATCTTAGAGCCTGTGCTGTTGGTGTTCTGTTCAGGAAGTTGTCTCCTGTGCCAATGAGTTCAAGGCTTTTCCCCACTTTTTCTTCTAAGAGGTTTGGTGTGTCTGGTTTTATACTGAGGTTTTTGATCCAGTTGGACTTTAGTTTTGTGCAGGGTGATAAGTATGGATCTAATTGCATTTTTTCCACATGTAGACATTCAGTTAGACCAGCACCATTTGTTGAAGATGCTGTCTTTATTCTATTCAGTGGTTGTGGCATCTTTCCTCATTCAGAAAGGCAAAAAGGATAGACATCAGAAAAAGGAGAAAACAGGGAACAGGGCAAGAGCCTGCCACAGAGGGCCTCTGAAAGGTTCTACCCTGTAGGGTATCAAAGCAGATGCTGAGACTTATGGCCAACCTTTGGGCAGAGTGCAGGGAATCTTATGAAAGAAGATAGTAAGTCCTGGAGAGAAGAAGAGCTCCACAAGAAGAGCAACAGAACCAAGTAATCTGGGCACAGGGGTCTTTTCTGAGACTCATACTCCAATCAAAGACCATTGATAGAGATAACCTAGAACCCCTGCACAGAGGTAGCCCATGACAGTTCAGTTTCCAAGCAGGTTACATAATGGGAAGAGGGACTATCTCTGATATGAACTGATTGGCTTGCTCTTTGATCACCTCTCCCTGATCAGGGAGCAGCCTTACCAGGCCACAGAGGAAGACAATGCAGCCACTCCTGATGAGACCTGAGAGACTAAGATCAGAAGGAAGGAGAGGAAGACCTCCCCTACCAGTTGACTTGGGGAGGGGCATGAATGAAGAATGGAGAGGGAGGGTGGGACTGAGAAGGGAGGAGGGTGGGATTTATAGGGGAATACAAAATGAATAAAGTATTTTTAATAAAAATTTTTTAAAAAAACAAAGAAAAAAAATTTTGTGTTTACCTCAAGGGAAGTAAATAGGAATGCTGTCTAACTTTCTGACCTCTGCAAAACTTGATATTTAGATTGCCATTATTTCCAAGCACCAATAGAGCCCATGGAATTTGAAATTATAAGACTTATGGCCATGTGAGCATTGGTAAATAAAACCTAGCCTTATTAAATACTGCATTTAATAAATTAAAAATAGTATGACCATCATTCCCAGTTATTGCAGAGATGAAACAAATACTTAATATAATGTAATTATCAATGGTCTGTGTATATACTGATTGTTTTATTTGTACAGTGTAAATGTGGTTAATTGATACATAATAAGGAACTAGAGAAATGACTCAAAAATAAGAGCACTGGCTGATTGATCTTCCAGAGAAGCCAGGTTCAGTTCTCAGCACCCACATGGAGGCCCACAGTCTCCTGTAAACTTAGTCCCAGGGGTAGGACCCCCTCTTCTGCCCTTTGCAGTCACCGCACACAAGTAGCATAGACACAGGGAAAGCATACACGTTTTGTAAAGTGGAAAAATGATGCATAATGATTGAATGGGATTTGTTCATTGTAAGTAGCTGCACTTTCTTACCAAGCCAAGGTCACCTGATGTTGCTGTGAGGAAGTAAATCAAGCCCATTGGAGGGGCAACAGCATAACTGAGGCTGTGAACATTTTATTGAGAGCAATCACACTTTCCATACCTCTATTAGAAACAGAATATAGTGGCAATTGCCAGGATTAATACAGTTGTAATTGCCAAATGTACAGTGGTGTTTGTAAGCCATACAGGGTACACAAGATTAATGTCTAAGACTAGTGTTCTGTCAAAGTTCCACGCTTCCTTCACTACTAGGGGAATATACAAAAAAACACGAAGTAGCCTGATGCTTTGTTGCCTGAGGGAGTACACTGGTCTCTCAGGAACTGGAAAGCACATTAGAGCCATGGACTCTAAACTGAAAAACCTATGACACATGGCTCTTAAGGCAACTAGGCCAGGACAACTCAGTGGTTCCCTACAGTTCATAGACAGGCTTCTTGTGACCAATTCCCTTAATAAGTGGATGATGTTTACATATTTGAAATCATATTATTCACACAACTAGAGGCCATGTACAGAAGAGACTTCAAGCAAGATGATTCAAGCTGAGAACTTGACTTAAGGTTTACTAGTGGTTAAGGCCAAAGGGAAGGACAATGCTATAGCTCATATTTGCAATTCAAAGAAAAAAAAGATGGCTTTTGTTTTTTATTTGATTCTCCTTGTGAGTGTATTTTTCACAATCCTAAGTCATCAAGATAGTAATTCTTACAAGCAAGCACACGAATTACTTGCCATTTGTGTTCAAATCTTGTAATGAATAAAGGAATCTAATACTAGCTCCCCAAATAAAAACTGATGAGTTTGAAGAAAGCAATGAAATATGTTGCTTAACTTTGCATTAAATGTGAAAACTTAACAAAAAGATAATTTTATTTGTTTTTTTACATCAAGTTAAAGATTAGATACTGAAAGCTGTGGTCTACAGAGCTATGAGTATTTACAAAAGGCTGTTATACTTGTCTAACTACTCCCTACCCAGCACCAAATCAGTGTATCCTGTGTCCATCAAGCTTCTATTTCCCTTCCTTCCAAATCACAGCTGAAATGTTACTGTTTAAGATCCATAAGCTAAGGAACTAAGTAGAGCCTTTTGCTAAAAACAGGTGTTTTGATTCTCGTTCATTTAGAAATAACTTGAATTACTAATAGAAATCAGTTTTCAGTATAGTCAAGAAAAATGCAAAAGTCTTCTCTGGATTAAAAAAAGCAGTTCATCTCTCAGTTTATTCCCTCCTAGTTGCAGACTTGAACTAACAGTGATAGTGGTAAAGATATTTGTGTCCCATTCACTGAGGTGACAAGAACATAGCACAACCCGTAACTGAAATTATAATTCACTTTATAAATGCTATTTATGCAATGGATTTATTTGTATCACATTTTATTTACTTCTGTGGTGTGTGTGTGTGTGTGTGTGTGTGTGTGTGTGTGTTCACGCTATAGCTCTCAGTTCATGTCACTAGTAGAGAACAGCTCTCTGGGTCATTTTCTCTTTCCACCTTTGGCTCCCAGGGATGGAAATCAGGTCACCAGGCTTGAAAATAAGCACCTTTACCCATTGAGTCATCTTGTCTGCTCTTCTAACTCATTTTAGTGTTAGAATAATTACAGAAGGGAGGATTGTCACTTTTCCTGGTAGACAAATTCTGTGTATTTACTTAGTTCTTTGGGAATTGTTTGAAATTTCATTGAAACATGGGAACTTTTAAGTCTTGGAAAGATTCTGGTCAAGAAAGTAGATCTGTAAAAAGAGAGTAAGTTCTTGTTAAATCTCTGTGGAACTATGTAGATACACATGCATATGACCTGTCTGTTTTAAATATGAATAGAAAATAGTGACATATATAGAATCTAAAGCAGTTGATCTGGAAGATTATGAGAGCCAACGAACAGTTACTAGAGACAGATATAAAAAGAGTAAAGGGACTAGAGAGCCCATACAATACAAGAATTAAATAGAAGCAAATCCTGGAGTCCTTCCCAGCAGCGTGATCATCAATAATAATGAGGTATATAATCAGCGCATAGTCAGAAGAGACAGTCAATGTACTACAAATAATAAAAGTTGACAGTAATGGATAAAGCAATGCCTTTGCGTTTATTACAATAATACATTCATGCATCAAAATGTTACTGTGTACTTTATAAACTCATAAATACACGTTGAATGGTACCAGTCGTAAAAACAAAACAAAACAAAAAAAAAACAAACAGAAAAGGGAATGAAGTCGTAATCTCTCACTGTGTTTCTCGTAATTACTTCTGCTTTGTGTACAATGGGTCTGGAAAATAGCTTCTGTACTGATTTAAGCTTTTCTTTCTTTGTTGTGCTCTAAAGTTAAGCAGTTTCATCTATTACTACACAGAGAATATGGAGTCAGGAAAAAAAAAAAAACTACCCAGAGCTCATGCTTTCTGAAAGGACTCCTTCACGGTTAAATTAAAACATTTACCTTCAAAGTTTTATTTGTAGAATTTTTTGTCTTTTTTCATGATCAAATTATGAATGAATCATGGTGAAGACAAGAAAAAATTAATTACAGGGTCTAAAATATACCTCCTCTTTGTGTTTATAATTATGAGGAAGTGCTTATGAAGAAGTGCTTATGCATGAAAATAGAGAGAGAAACTTCATAAAAGAAAAGATCATATCAGTACAATTTCCACTCATGGAAAGTAATAATTTATTATTTTAATAATAAACTCTTATTAGAAATACTGATAACTAGAGATTTAATTTTGCAATGACTTACATACGAATCACAATTTACAGGTTGAAACCACAAAAACCACAATGTGCCAATGAAATCTTTATTCAGAACATAAGTTAGATAAAATATTTGACACTTTTTGAAGTATAATTATTACAGTTTTTTTTCAAAATATTTTTGTCTTTATTCTTGTAAAATATGATCTATAGAAGTCTCCACTCTCTAGTGATGTCATAATTGCCTGAACATTCCAATTGCATCCCCATAAAACTCTTACTGTGAAATTTATTTTATACTATTGTGTGTGCAGGTTTATTTTCATGTTTATTCCTGATTGTGTCCTTTTAGATTAATATTAAAATGAGCAAGTTTTTTCCTGAACTGACTCTTCTCTTAGGCAGATAAAAACCTTGGAGATCAAAAGCCAACATAAGATTAACAATTTGTCATGGATATTTCACAAAGTAAATAAATCCAGTGTGAATAATTGAAAACGTGGCAGGGATGTCAAACAAGAACCTTTGAAAGTTAGTTCAAAGCTCAAGTCTCCTATCATAAATGCTTCTCACTAAGCATCTGCTGAAATAGGTTGGTGTTGAGAAGCCGCAAAGAAGGGGCTTCTGTAGGTTGTCAATATCACACTCTAAGCTGCAAATATGCAGACTGTATCTTCTTTGTATGACCCTAGAATTATAAAGATTTTGGCAAGCTGGGGAATTTGATGCTATATCATGAAGTTACTTGGCTCCCTTTCAATTTGTTTTAAGAAAACAAACAAGAGTAGAAATATTCACTGCCACTTAAATCTGGTATCTTCTAATGCAGGATTGTGTTTTAGGAAAACTTACAGTTGAGGATGTAAGAGGGCTTGCTTAGCTGTGGGTGAGGCCCTGGGTCTGACCTCCATTACTGCCACTCCCACAACCATTATCACCACCAACAAAAACAGCACACAAAAACACAATGAAAAGAAATTTACCATAAAAGAGCTTACCAGTTAAGCTTGTGTTAAAATTACTGAAGATTAAAATTTTAAAAATGGAAGATTTTATTTTCTTTAATACTGTGATAAACTTTCTAATGATCTTTTTGAGGCAATAGTCACTGTGCACAATTAAAAGTATACACATCATAGATCACTCTTAAGCAATTCTATAATTTTACTGACAAAGTATATGACAGTTTTTACATTATCCAGAAAAAGTATTGTCGATCAGACATCAAGACACTAAGTGTGTTCCTTGCCTTATTGTACATACAAAATGTGGCTGCGATTGAATCACAGCTGTTTTGGTTATAATTTTATCTGGCAATCTTTCTTAACACATTTCCCACTTTTCTCGTTATAGGTTTCATATACACTGGAGAAGTTGTACATCGGATGCTAACAGCCACACAGTATATAGCTCCTTTAATGGCAAATTTTGACCCCAGTGTATCCAGAAATTCAACTGTCAGATACTTTGACAATGGTAAGATATTAATTTACCCTGTTTGTGTTGAATGAGTATTACAACAACAGCAGCAATGACAAGAACAAAACAAGCATCAGATTTTTATCCATGTTTTTTGGTACTTTTCATTATACCTGGTTTGTAAATACACCACATTTGCTTAGTGCTGCCTTTCAGTGATAAATGTAAAATTGTTAACAGTGATGAAGTAAGTACGTGGCCAGACAGCTATTCATTCACTCACTCATTTGTTCTTTCATAAAATGATTATTTACATCACAGCAGAATATATGAGTGGCTATTGACAGATGTATAACACAAAACATATGTATGTTATGCTATTTGCAATAAATCCTTATTATTAAAAATGTCTAAATATGTATACATTTAATACAAATGAACTTGAAGTACAGATAAGTGGCATACTGTTTTGAAATTAAATGTCTACAACTTAATTTCCACAACCTATGCATCAATATTCTGAACACATGATTCCAAACTATGTCAGAGGCTTTTAAATTTTACTTAGGAATTACAATGCTCTCAACATTAAAATTTGAAATAGGTCATGTTAAGGTGTCCAAGTGGGTTCCATTGTAATAGGAACAGGGACTGTCTCTGACATGAACTGATTGGCCTGCTCTTTAATTACCTCCCCCTGAGGGGGAAACAGCATTACCAGGCCACAGAAGAAGACAACACAGCCACTCCTGATGAGACCTAATTGACTAGGATCAGAAGGAAGGAAAAGAAGTCCTCCCCTATCAGTGGACTTGGGGAGGGGCATGCATGCAGAAGGTGAAGGAAGGGAAGGATTGGGATGGGAGGAGGGAGGGAACCACAGGGGGGGATACAAAGTGAATAAAGTGTAATTAATAAAGAATTAAGAAAAAAAGGTAAATCAGTCATATTGACAGCAACCCCATATGTATTTCTTCTGAGGACATATAAAGTGTCTTAGTCACTGTTTTATTTCTCTGAAGAGACATTATGACCACAGCAACTCATAAGAAAAAGCATTTAATTGGGTCTTACAGTTTCAGAGACTTTTTCCATTTTCATCATGGCAGGGAGCATGGTGGCAGCCATGGTGCTACAGAACTAGTTGAGAGCTGCATCCTGATCTGCAGAGAGAGAAAGACACTCAGGTTGGCATGGGCTTTGAAATCTCACAGCCCATCCCCAGTGATACGGTTCCTTCAACAGAGCCAAACATCCTTATTCTCCTAAACCTTACAAATACTTAAATTATGGTGACTAAGCATCCAGATACATGAATGGGGCCATTCTTCTTCAAACCACTACATTTCACTCTCCAGCTCCCACAGGCTTGTAGCCATATCATAATGCAAAAAAAAAAAAAAAAAAAAAAAAAAAAAAAAAAAATACATTCAGTTCAACTTCAGAAGTCCCAACTGCTTAAAAATTCTAAGTCTAAAGTTTCTTCTGAGACTGAAGGTACTCTCTTAAATAGCCCCTGTAAAAAAAAAAAAAAAAATCAGCAGATCACATAATTCCAGCTTCCAATGGCACAGAATGTGCATTGCCATTCTGTGGATGGCAAGTGCAAAATCCAGCAGGACAAACCCCAAATTCGGCATCCCCACATCTGATGTCAAAAGGATCTTCAGCTCTTGAACTCCATTGAGCTTTGTCATATGCAACATACCTCTACCTCTGGCTGGTTACACACCCAGCCTGAAGTTTTTCTTGATGGCATCCCATGACTCTGCTATCCTCAACACTTTGGGGTCTCCGGCAGAGTTGAGGCTTCACCTTCACTGTTTCACACAATGGCTGGCCCCCTTGTTCAATTACATTTGTATCAACTTCTGTTGTTGATTTTTTTTCACTCTTTAAGCTTTTTTATAATTCTTCTTCACAAGTTGGAAGCTTGGCTGAATTGGGTCTCGGCTTGAGGTCACCACTGCCTTTATTCCTTTAAACATTTTGACTCCTTGAGCATTACACATAGATTCATTAGACATCCTGGTGCTGTTTTTCTCCTCATACTGTACACTTTGTATTTCTCTTTGTCTTGCTTATTCCCTTTCTTATATATATCCATAAGAGTGATTGCAAATACTCACATGACATGGTCAATATTAGGCTGTCTTAAAATCTTGTCTACCAATGTCATTAATCCAGAACTCTTCAATTTAGCCTCAGACAGATTTTTTAAACAAGGACAGAAAGCATCATGTTAAAAAAAAAAAAAAAAAAACAAAACAAAACAAAAAAAAACACCTTCCCCTGTGAAACCTCTGGAGCTGGCCCCCCACACAGTCCAAATCACAATTCCATGCTCCTACAAGGATGCTCCATTAAACCCCACTTTAAAAGTCCAACCACTATTCTAGTCCAAAGCCTTAAATTCTTCCACATTACTCCAACAAACAGCATGGTCAGGCCTGTCACAGCAATACCCTGCTCCTTGGTACCGACCTCTGCCTCAGTCACCACTCTATTATTGTGAAGAGACACCTTGACTATAGCACCTCTTGAAAGATAAAGCGTTTAATTGGGGGCTGGTTTATAGTTTCAGTGGCTTAGCTGTTATCATGATGGTGAGGAGCATTTTGGCAAGCATGGTCCTGGAGAGGTGCTTGAGAGATACATACTGATCTGCAGGCAGAGAGAGACACTGGACTTGACAAGGGCTTTTGAAACCTCAAAGCTTACCTCTCCCCCAGTGACACAATTCTTTTAACAGGCCACATCTCTAATCCTTCTGATCCTTTCAAGTAGTGGTATTTCCTGGTGACTAAGCATTCAAATATATTAGCCTATGGGGACCATTATTATTTAAACTGCCACATAAAGTAATAAGAGAAAAACCTATAGTGTATTGTTAAACATCATTAAGATTCAAGTAAGAGAATCTTATTTGACTCTTAAAGACTCTAAGTCTTAGAGCCATAAATCATATTTACTTTTATAATTTGCTGAAAGGTGTAACTTTAGGAAAGGGAATGAAATTACAGGCAATGAGTAATTTGTATCAGAAGAAACAAATTTAAAAGAATTTAATAAACATTTAAAATATAAAATAAGTTTCTTTTTTTGTGAAAATAGTTTTTCTTTTCACATAATATTCTGATTTGGGTATCCCCTCTCTCTATTCCTCCCCATTTCTCCCATCTGATCCAGATTCATCCCCTTTCATTCCTTCATTAGAAACCAAACAGGCACAGAGACCCACTTTTTTGAACTCAGGATACCCATTAAAAACACTAAACCGGAAGCTATCATATATATATATATATATATATGTGATATATATATATACATATATATGACTTATATCTATAAAATGATATTATGTATATAAAATTATATCTATAAAATGATATATATATATAATGATTTTATGATATATATCATAAAATGTATTATGTGTTCTCTCCTTTCTCATGGTCTCATGCTGCTTATTCCTTTCTTGCAATTAGTCTTTAAATTAACATATACCAGTACAAGTGACCTCTAAGTTCTTGACATTGATAATACCTGTGTACTAAGAAAGCTATCTTTAGTTCTTAGCATCAGAACATAGAAGATAGTGTGTTGTAATAAATATTCAATGACAAAAATAAAAGAAAAAATTTAGGTATTTAAGACAAACTTTTACTTCTAAGAATTTTGGAATCATTAACACTCAAGATTAAAGTATTTTCTCTTGATGATGTAATTTCTGTGTGGTAGCCAAGGAAATTTATAATTCCCATGATATGATAGTAAAAGCTAAATTACTGCTGTTATTTATTAATAAATAAAGCAGCTTGAAATACTGTACAGCTTTTTATGTCATAGCAGCTTACTGAAGTAGCCTCTAAATTGATTGGGTAGCGTCTCTATCCTCTGCTGCAGGATAGGGACAACCTCTCCTGGGGACAACTACAGGTCACACTGTTTCCTCTAGAGTAAAACTGGAAGAATTAAAGCACCAATTCAAAAACACATTGATTCTTCTAAATATTGTAGCTAGCCTAAAGGATTACTCCAGTCTTTGTGAATCATATAGTCATATTATATACAAAAGGGGACATCTATAACACTAGTAATCTTTTATTAATTTTGATGCTTCATAAATAGCAAGTCAGATAGTATAGTTCTTGAGAATGATCAGGAAACTGAATAAGCATAGAATCACAAAAGGGGTGGGGTGAGCTGATAGCGTCCCTTGGTCAGTAGCATTAGTTTATTCTAGTCATGCTTACATTTTGAAAGTCAAATGTTTCCATCCATTAATGGTGGAGTAATTCAATTAGGATTCAGAAAGCTGGGCTCCAATATCATCGAGGCTACAGCAGTGACTTCTCTGGATGGTCATGCACTCTTAAATATCTTCAGAGAATCTGGTGAGGTGGGTCACGACAGGAAGCAGACCTCTCAGCTCTCTGAACTATAGACTGGGGTCTTCAATGGTTTTCTTTTACTCTGGCACAACCAGAGTTCAGGGTGCTGAGAAGGAAGCAAATCATTATAAAAGACCCCCATTGATTGATATTAAATTGTATTTAAAACAAAATAAACAAAACAGATCCCCTTGCTCACCTATCTACCATTTAGTGTTCAACCTCAGCACTGTTCAATAAAATTTGAAACTTGAAACCTTGGTCTTGCAGTAAACAAAAGAATAGAAATATTTAGCAAATTTTAAAACTCAATGAAAACGTTTATACTAAAAAGTGGTTTCCTTTAGTGTTATACAGAAACACAAAAATAAGCCTCTGTGCCACTCCAGAAAGTAAATCCTTTTTGCAGTCAGTGCTATTTTTCAACCATTACTAACATTACATTAGAAATATCTTCACCTGAACTTGCACTAAAGTACTTATTTATAATTCACCCTTCATTTTCACAAAGAATGTGAAACCATTGTATTATCTTGTGTCAAATTAGAAATCCATTGAAAGCAATAAATATCCTTCCCATATTATAGCAGAGGAGGGAGATGAGGCAGGTAATGGTCTGTCTTTACCTGTACCATAGACTATGACAGAAGGCACACATTAAAACCTTGGGTGAAGTAGACCTGGCGGACATGATCAGAAGACTGAAGTATGTGTATAATTGTCATGAGTTTTTTAAATTTACAGAAATCTTCAATATTTTCCAAATTTAAAACATGATAAGATAGACACAGAGATGTCTGTAGGCAAGAGAGCTCTTGTCTCCACCCATGCCAGTGCTGAGCATATCCTATGGCTTAACGTTTCAGGGTCAAATTCAACAGTGTTTTGCTGTTATTTCTAAAATTGTATAACAATAGAAACCTATTTCTATACTTGCACATCCTTTAAAGGTTTATAATCAGTTAATCAAAATACTTAAAGTAGAAGGCTATTTAAAAATTCCTTGTAGCTCCAGAATCATTACCCATGCTGAGATTGATTACGAAAGATCAAAGCAAAAGCCAGTCCTTAGCAGGCCTCCACTGTAGCGCTCATTTTAAAATCTCTACTTTATTTGGGGTGTATGGCCTCAACCTCCTTTCCAACCTCCCAACACTACGCAGGAGAGAGAAGGTTAGTGGGAGCCCTTTTTCATCTTCTGGCTCTTTAGGGTGGAGGTGCTCTTTTAGGGCTCTATACCAATCTCCAGCAACAGCAAACACAGCCAGCAGGCTCCTCCAATCAGATGCTCCCTGAAGCACTTCTCTCCTTCTGTCTGCTCCAAACTGCCATACCTTCCTTGGCTCTGGAACTGCTACACACCAAACTGCTACACACCACACCCCAGCACAGCAGGCTGCTCTTTTTAGTCTCTCAGATTTATATCCTCAGAGCCCTAGAACATGCCCCTCTCTATCCTGCACTTGGTAGGCCATTCATAGCTGGCAAAAGCAACACACAGCATGAGACAATTGACAGGTGTGGACAAACTATAGCCCAACTGAAATCTCACACTTAGAGTTAAACAAACACATATTCACATAACATAACTGAGTTTACAAAGAAAAGAAACTTCTATTACTCTCCACATTCTAGATTAATAGGACAGAGGCTCTTCAGAGTGGTGGGAGGGAGCATGGGAGTTCTGCTCTCAAACTGTTTCCCATTTCTTGTTTTGTCACCTACCTCGGTCCCCAGACAATTGTCTACAGGCCTTGTGCCTGCACTCTATATTGAGCCTGCACTTTCTACATCACATATTTTTTTGTTAGTTTGTTTTCTTGGAATTAATTTCTTTAAAACAAACGCTAATTCAAGTACCATTTCTTCCCTCATTTCCAGAACCAAGTATCATCTGTTAGGCCTTTATTAGCTTCTCCCCTGTCACCTTATCCCATTCCAGCTCACTTTTCTACTCAAGTGTCTCTGGCAAACAAAGTCTCCTGACCTCACAACTGTCTTTACCACATCTTGGCTCTTGCAGTTATGCTGGAGGCTCTGCAGACAAATTGGGGGCTATGTGGACCACAAGGCTTGGGTGTTAGACAGGAAGAATGAGAGAAGTATTGTCTAGGAAGTTGAGACCCTGGAAGCCCTCGAAGTAGCCTGTGGAGAACACACAGAGTAGTAAGGACCGGTCTGAGAGGGCAGGTTGCGATAGTAGCAGACACCACAGGGGTGTGGGCCTCTGAGCATCAGCATTGCTTGGCAATGTGCTGGGTGTACAGGCAGTTGCTCTTGGCAATCCAAACCTGCAATCTTAGCTACTGGGGAGGCTAAGATCATAACCTGCCAGAGATACAGAATGAGTTCAAGGCTACCCAACACAACATAATGAGATCGTGTCTTAAAATAAGACAAAATATAGGATAATCATACTAAAATTTGTACAGCTAAGGAAGCTAATCAAGAAGGAGGTTAAGATGCTCAATCTTCATTCAGAAAGACAAACAGGATGGACATCGGAAGAGGGAGAAAACGGGGAACAGGACAGGAGCCTACCACAGAGGGCCTCTGAAAGACTGCCTTGCAGGGTATCAAAGCAGATGCTGATACTCATAGCAAACTTTGGGCAGAGTTCAGGGAGTCTTATGAAAGAAGGGGGACATAGAAAGACCTGGAGGGGACAGGAGCTCCACAAGGAGAGCAACAGAACAAAAAAAAAAAAATCTGGGCATGGGGTCTTTTGTGAGACTTATACTCTAAACAAGGACCATGCGTGGAGATTACCTAAAACCCCTGTACAGATGTGTAGCCCATGGCAGCTCAGTGTCCGAGAGGGTTCCCCAGTCATAGGAACATTGACTGTCTCTGATATGGTCTCATGGGCTGGCTCTTTGATCACCTCCACCTGAGATAGATGCAGCCTTACCAGGCTACAGAGGAAGAAAAAAAGCCAGTCCTGATGAAACCTGATAGACTAGGGTCACATAGAAGAGGAGGAGGACCTCCCTTATCATTGGACTGGGGAGGGACATAGGAAAAGAAGAGGGAGAGGATGGGGGAGGGGGGTCACAGCTGGGATACAAAGTGAATAAACTAAAATTAATAAAAATAAAATAAAAAACAGAACAGAAAGAGCCCTGCTCAGTGGAGTGCTTGCATTGCATGTGCAGGGCCTAAAGTTCAGACTACAAATCAGAAATCATGGGGGAGGGCCCCAAGGATTTCTCCAAGTGATTCCAAAGCATAAAAAACTTGAAAAGTCAACCAACTGAACAAATTATTTAAAATTATTGGCATGGAGTTAAAGGCCTGGCTCAAAATGGGAATCTGTCTAGTGTAATTGGAAGCACAGGGGCTGTACTGTAAAACAATTTTGCCCTGAAGACTAATGGCCAAGTGCTCTGAGACTCACGAAACAGTCTCTTTGGGTTCCCATACTCCCATGAAGATTTGCCTGGGTCACAAAACTTTCATGTGCTTAGAATCTCTAAAGTGCCTTTGAAATGAAAATACAGTTTTTGACTTCTCATTTCAGAAAATCAATTCTGTAGACTGCATAAGGATTAAGAATCTGCATTTCAAAATAAGCCCCAAGTGGAGCTGATAGGGGCGTTTCAAGAACTAACTCTAACAGTCTAACAGTCTTGATGTAAAAGGTCTTCAGTAATGCCATTCATGTACTAGATGCTGGGTAGAAGCGTGTGTGTGTGTGTGTGTGTGTGTGTGTGTCTGAGTGTGTTTGTGAATGTAATAGGTTTAGCCAAAAAATAGAAACCAACATTTAAAGCCATAACTGCTTATGGTCTATTAAAGAAAGCACAATGCCCACAAAACTAAAACATGAATTCTCATTGGTGACTTGAGTATTTATCACTGCTTCAGATTTGTGTTTTGCCTCAATGGTTCCATAGTAAAGATAAGAGGAAATTTTCCCCAACTTAAAGGAGAGGGCTAAGAATACAAGAATAATACCCAATAATTTAGATATGAATACCCAATAAATTAGACCAGAAAAGAAAATCCTCCCGCCACATGATAATCAAAATAGTAAGTATACAGGACAAAGAAAAAATACTAAAAGCTGCAAGGGACAAAGGTCAAGTAACATATAATGGCAAAACCATCAGAATCACACCTGACTTCTCAACAGAAGCTATGAAAGCCAGAAGGGCCTGGACAGATATCATGCAGGCCCTAAGAGAACACAGATGTCAGCCCAGGCTACTATACCCAGCAAAACTCTCAGTCCTCATAGAAGGAGAAAACAAGATATTCAATGACAAAAACAAATTTCAAAAATACCTACACACAGTCAATCATTATAGAAGACACTAGAAGGAAAAATACAACCCAAGAAAACTAACTACTTTCAAGAAAACACAGGAAAAAAATAATCTCACTACAATAAAACAAAAAGTAACCAAACACACAAAATTATGACCACAGCCAACATCAAAATGAAAGCATCTAACAGCCCCTGATCAATAATCTCCCTCAACATCAATGGGCTCAATTCTCCATTAAAAAGAATGGATATATAAACAAGACCCAAAAATCTGTTGCATACAAGAAACACAAACACACCTAAGTCATTAAGATAGATATTACCTGAGGGTAAAGGGCTGGAAGACAGTTTTCCAAGCAAATGGACCCAAGAAGCAAGCAGGACTAGCCATTCTAATATCTGATAAAATAGACTTTCAACCAAAATTAATAAAAAGAGATGGTGAAGGACACTTCATATTCATCAAGGGAAAATTCCACCAGGAAGACATCACAATCCTGAATATCTATGCCCCAAATACAAAGGTACCCACATTTTTAAAAGAAACATTAATAAAATGTAAACCACACATAGATCCCCACACATTAATAGTGGGAGACTTCAACACCCCACTCTCAACAAAGGATAGGTCAACAAAACAGAAATTAAACAGAGAAACAATGTCTCTAACAGAGGTCATGAACCAAATGGACCTAACAGACATTTATAGAACCTTACACCCAAACACAAAAGAATTTACCTTCTTCTCAACACCTCATGGAACCTTCTCCAAAATAGACCATATGGTTGGTCACAAAGCAAGCTCAACAGATACAAGAAGATTGAAATAATCCATTGTATCCTATCTGATCACCATGGACTAAATCTGGACCTCAATAACAACAGAAATAGCAAAATGCCTACACACACATGGAAACTGGACAACTCACTACTAAATGACAGCTGGGTCAGGGAAGAAATAAAGAAAGAAATTAAACTCTACCTAGAATTCAATGAAAATGAAGACACAAAATACCCAAACTTATGGGACACAGTGAAAGCAGTGCTAACAGGAACGCTCATAGCACTGAGTGCCTTCAAGAAGAAATTCGAAACATCTCATTCAAACAACTTAATGGCTCACCTAAAAGCCCTAGAAAAAAAAGAAGCAGACATACCCAAAAGGAGTAGACGGCTGGAAATAATCAAACACAGGGCTGAAATCAATCAATTAGAAACAAGTGAAACAATTCAAAGAATCAATGGAACCAAGAGCTGGTTCTTTGAGAAAATCAACAAGATATACAAACCCTTAGCCAAACTAACTAAAACGCAGAAAGACACCATCCAAATTAACAAAATCAGAAATGAAAAGGGGATATAACAACAGACTCTGAGGAAATCGAAACAATCAGAACTTTCTTCAAAAGTCTACATGCCACAAAATTTGAAAATCTAAATGGAATGGATAATTTTCTTGATAGATTCCACTTACCAAAGCTGAGTCAAGACCAGATAAATCAAATAAATAGTCCTACATCCCCCAAGGAAATAGAAGCGGTCATCAAAAGTCTCCCATTAAAAAAAAACAAAAAACAAAAACAAACAAACAAAAAATAGGACCAGATGGTTTCAGTGCAGATTTCTACCAGACCTTCAAAAAAGAGCTAACTCCAGTTCTCTTCAAACTATTCCACAAAAATAGAAACAGAAGGAACACTACCAAACTCATTCTATGAAGCCACAGTCACCTTGGTACCTAAACCTCACAAAGACCCAACAAAGAAAGAGTATTTCAGGCCAATCTCCCTTATGAACATTGATGCAAAAATACTCAACAAAATACTTGCAACCGAATCCAAGAACACATCAAAGATATCATCCATGATGACCAAGTAGGCTTCATCCCAGGTATGCAGGGGTGGCTCAATATATGGAAATTTATCAATGTGATCCACCATATTAATAAACTGAAAGAAAAAAATAACAAATGATCATCTCCTTTGATCTAGAAAAAGCATTTGACAAAATCTAACACCCATTCATGTTTAAAGTCTTGGAGAGATCAGGGATACAAGGCATATACCTAAACATAGTAAAGGCAATATACAGAAAGCCTATAGCCAATATCAAACTAAACAGAGAGAAACTTAAAGCAATCCCACTGAAATCAGGGACAAGGCAAGGCTGCCCACTCTCTCGATATCTCTTCAACACAGTTCTGGAAGTCCTTGAAAAAGCAATAAGACAATTGAAGGAGATCAAGGGGTAAAACAGGAAAGGAAGAAACCAAAGTATCACTATTTGAAGATGATATGATAGTATACCTGAGTGATCCCACTCAGGGAACTCCTACAGCTGATAAACACCTTCAGAAAAGTGGCTGGATACAAAATTAACTCAAAATATTAACTCCTGTATTCAGGAGGGCTATTGATTTTTTTTTTAATTTTATGAAAGACGAGGGAAATAGATCTGGACAGGACAGGAACTCCACAAGGAGATCAACAGAACCAGAAAATTTGAACAGAGGGGACTCATACTCATACTCATTCCAGAGACTCATACTCCAACCAAGTACCATGCATGGAGATAACCTAGAACCCCTGCACAGATGTAGCCCATGGCAGTTCAGTGTCCATGTGGATTCCATAGTAATGGGAACAGGGACTGTCTCTGACATGAACTTATTGGCCTGCTCTTTGATCACCTCTCCCTGAGGGGGGAGCAGCCTTACCAGGTCACAGAAGTAGACAATGCAGCCATTCCTGATGAGATCTGATAGACTAAGATCAGAAGGAAGGAGAGGAGGACCTCCCCAATCAGTGGACTTGGGGAGGGGTGTGCCTGAAGGGAAGGAGGGGAAGGAAGGTGGGATTAAGAGGGGAGGAAGAAGGGGTTTATGGGGGAGATACAAAGTGAATAAAGTGTAATTAATAAAAAAATTTAAATTAAGAAAAGTCAGTAGCCCTCCTGTATACAAAAGACAAAATGGCTGAGAAAAATTTAGGGAAACAAAACCCTTCACAATAGCCACAAAAGACATACAGTACCTTGGTTTGACTCTAACCAAGCAAGTAAAAGACTTGTATGAAAAAATTTCAAGTCTCTGAAGAAACAATTAGAAGAAGATATCAGAGGACGGAAAGATCTCCCATGCTCATGGCTTGGCAGGATTAAAATAGTAAATATGGCCATCTTACCAAAAGCAATGTACAGATTCAATGCAATTCCCATCAAATTACCCACACAATTCTTTACAGACCTTGAAAGAAAAATTCTCAACTTCATATATAATAACAAGAAACCCAGAATTGCTACAGCAATCCTCTACAATAAAAGATCTTCTGGAGGTATCTCCATCCCTGATCTCAAGCTGTACTATAGAGCAACAGTTATTAAAACTGCATGATACTGGCATAAAAACAGAATGGTAGAACAATGGAACCAAATAGAAGACCCAGAAATAAACCCACACACTTATGGACACCTGACTTTCGACAAAGATGCCCAAACCATACAATGGAAAATAGATAGCATCTTCAACAAATGGTGCTGGTCTAACTGGATATCTACATATAGGAAAATGCAAATAGATCCATACTTTTCACACTGTACAAAACTAAAGTCCAAGTGGATCAAAGACCTCAACATAAAACCAGACACAATAAACGGCTTAGAAGAAAAAGTGGGGAAAGCCTTGAACTCATTGGCGCAGGAGACAACTTCCTGAACAGAACAGCAACAGCACAGGCTCTAAGAGCAACAATCAATAAATGGGACCTCATGAAACTGAAAAGCTTCTGTAAAGCAAAGGACACTGTCATCAAAACAAAACTACGGCCTACAGATTGGGAAAGAATCTTCCCCAACCCTTTATCTGACAGAGGGCTAATATCCAGTATATATAAAGAACTGAAGAAATTAAACAGCAACAAATTAAGTAATCTAATTAAAAAATAGGGTACAGAGCTAATCAGAGAATTCTCAATAGAGGAATATCAAATGGCAGAGAAACACTTAAGGAAATGTTCAATGTCCTTAGTCATCAGGGAAATGCAAATCAAAATGACCCTGAGATTTCACCTTATACCCATCAGAATGGCTAAGATGAATAACTCAAGTGGCAACACATGCTGGAGAGGTTGTGGAGAAAGGGGAACCCTCCTCTACTGCTGGTAGGAATGTAAACTTAAACAACCACTTTGGAAATCAATCTGTTGCTTTCTCAGACAATTAGGAATAGCACTTCCTCAAGATCCAGCTATACCACTCCTAGGCATATATCCAAAAGATGCTCAAGTATACAACAAGGACATCTGCTCAACTATGTTTGTAGCAGTTTTATTTTAATAGCCAGAAGCTGGAAACAACCCCGATGCCCCTCAGTTGAGGAATGGATACAGAAATTGTGGTACATCTACACAATGGAATATTACTCAGAGATTTAAAAAAAAAAAAAAAAACAAGGAAATCATGAAATTTGCAGGTAAATGGTGGAAAAGATCATCCTGAGTGAGGTATCCCAGAAGCAGAAAGACACAAAGGGTATATACTCACTCATAAGTGGATACTAGATATATAATATAGGATAAACAAACTAAAATCTGCACACCTAAAGAAGCTAATCAAGAAGGAGGTCTCTGGCTAAAATGCTCAATCCCCATTCAGAAAGGCAAAGAGGATGGACATCAGAGAAGGGAGAAAACAGGGAACAGGACAGGGTCCTACCACAGAGGACCTCTGAAAGGCTCTACCCTGCAGGGTATCAAGGCAGATGCTGAGACTCATAGCCAAACTTTTGGCAAAGTACAGGGAATCTTATGAATGAAATGGAGATAGTAAGACCTGGAGAGGACAGGAGCTCCACAAGGAGAGCAACAGATCCTAAAATTCTGGGCACAGGGGTCTTTTCTGAAACTGTTACTCCAGCCATGGACCACTCATAGAGATGGCCTGGAACCCCTACACAGAGGTAGCCTATGAGAGTTCAGTATCCAAGTGACCTCCATATTAATGGGGATAGGGACTGTCACTGACATAATCTGATAGGCCTGCTCTTTGATCACCTCCCCCCGAGGGGGGAGCAGCCTTACCAGGCCACAAAAGAAGTCAGTGCAGCCGCTTCTGATGAGACCTGATAGACTAGGGTCAGAGGGAAGGGGAGGAGGACCTCTGTTTTCAGGGAGGGTAGATTGGGTGGGGGGAAGGAGGGAGGTACAGGGGTGATACAGAGTGAATAAACTGTAATTAATAATAATAATTTTTAAAAAACAACAACAAAAAAAAGAAGATTAAGGCAACCAGAGTAAGCTCTATTCAGGAGTAGCTTCAGTCTATGTTCTCCAAGGGAGGTTCATGCATCAGCCAATGTCCCTGAAAGTAGCTCTTCAGTCTCCTGAAAGCCAATCAACAGAAATGGAAACACAGGTGTAGTTCATCAAAGAGAAGTCGTCCCATTGTTTGTTAAAGGGACCTCTTCAGAAGAAGAGCAAAATTCCAAGTTCCAAAGGACAGTGTTGTCTTTTATGTGTAAGCCTAGCTTTTGTGAAGGTGTTCTTTCTGAGCATCCATCAAAAGTATTTGAAATACATTCAATCCACCATGCTGTTTAGAAAGCAGCCCGTGGATATCTACAGAGATAGAATCAATTAGCATTAATAGAAATTTCAAAGGCAAAATTTCACCACATTGGGCAGGAGACACATTCATCTCACTATGAGCCTGGATTTTTATCAAATGTTTGGTGCATTCTCAATCCAAATGTCATATATATATATATATATATATATATATATGATATTTGGAAACAGAATCTCACTTAACCATATAAAAGTGGAATAGCACACTGACCTGATTTGACAGCTAAATACATGTGTCCACGGATGTTCTTCCAGAATTGAGATATGTACTTTTCTCAGGAGGTCTCTTCTTTCTTCTCTCGGATTACAGGGACAGCCCTTGTGGTTCAATGGGACCATGTCCACCTGCAGGATAATTACAACCTGGGAAGCTTCACTTTCCAGGCGACACTCCTCATGGATGGGCGCATCATCTTCGGATACAAAGAAGTAAGTGACAAGTTGAATATATTTCTTCCCATTGACCATGATGACAACCCTTTCCTCTAAATATTAAAATATTACAGTTGTGAACTTCAAATATTTTCTCATTCATTAGTTTCTTTTATTGAATAAACCCCCTTTTAAAAACTATTTTTACTAAACACTGTGAGTTAATTAAGGGGAGTGTGTCTTCTTCTGTTTTGTATTCTGATATCATTGCCATTAAACCTATAAATTTATAAAATTATTGAATATTTTATAATAAGAAATAGCTAAAAAAGGATGCTCATTTTAAAGGATGTTTTCATCCTTATATAGATTTTTCTGTTTTTAGGTTGGAGGGGGCTGGCTTGTTGATTTCTTATTTTACTCTGATTCTGAAATATTAATTGACATGGAAGTGGGTGATTTAATATTGAGAGTTCCAGGAAATTAATGCCTGTAATTTTTCTGACTAATGTTCACTAAAATCTGATAGGAAGAATTATTATAACCTTACTGACTGGCTGAACAAGAGAACTTAAATTATATATTATTTCATATTAATAGACTGACAAAGAATAAAAATTGTAGCCTTAAGCTTTGCAGAATGTTTAGACCAGAATAAAACTGCATTTGATCTCAAACTCTGTTGACAGTATAAAGATGGCTACTAGGTGAAGAATACACAAAATGTTACAAGAACTACAGATGTAATTTTTAAGGCAGTTGGGAGTACAGGAGTAATTCTGACATACAAATTATTAGCGGTCATTTAAACCATAAGTTAACTGGTAAGTAATGGGTAGTTTTAATACATGTCCATATCTTCCTTTCAATCCAAAGATTGTTTTTTCTTTTAAAAAAAATTGCTGATTGTCAAAAGTTTGTGGATGATAAGGAATTCACTGTAGTCATCTCTTCTGAAATCTATTTACTGCCATAAAGTAAACATTATAAAACATGAACTAAATAGAACAACATTTCTGAAGGTACCAATTATGTCAGTTATTTTCATTCTTTGGAAAAGATTTTCCATTCAGAACTTTCTTTCCTTCGGGCACTCTGCAGATGGAGACTGCTATGGAATGTGTTTTGCTCTGAATTGCTTTTGTCTGGTGTTATGTTTTAGACATTGCTGCCCTCTGTATTCTTATGGAAGCTTATTCCCTGGAAGCTGGGAATATTTTTCTAAGGCTAGTTCTTAGAATAGAATAGCCTCATTTATTCCCAGAATTTTTTTTTTTTTTTTAATCCTAAGGGATTTGCTGGAATGTCAGTGTAACATCTAGGAATGGTAGTTTTCAACAGTTTTAATTCCCACTGTTGGTTTAAATTGTTTTTGGAATGACCAGGGTCAGTGTGCTGTCTTCCCTCTTACCCACTGTCAACATTGACAAAAAAAAAGAGATTTGTATTCTTATTCTGGCCTCACTCTAGTTATTATGATCAAAATTTCCATCTTTATTTACGTTGTTCTTGAGGACTGTCTCACAGTGCAGAGTTCAACCTAATTCTTCTGGTCTCTCTTTGTTCTCAGTTGGCATTTCAGAATGTTTTTCATATTTGTCCATTTTAGTCAAAGAACAATTTCTCATTGTGGTTTTCCTGCTTTGTCATGGGGACCTTTAAGCCGACAAGTAGTTCAATGTTGCCTGACTTCCCAGACTGTGTCAACATGTCTTTATCCTGTGAGTTCACAGAGGTCTTTTGCTTGTTATTATTTGTGCTTCTGTCCTTTTTAAGGAAAGCAGTTTCTCTTTTATTTTGGGTAACTTTCATACATTTTTGTGTGGACAATGTATCACTAAAATGATCTCGTTGAGTGCTAGAATGCTTGTCTAGCATAACCAAAGTTCTAAGTCCCATCCTCAGAAACATGAAAAAACTGTTTTTGAATTTCTTTTTGTAAAAACTTCCAAAAATGAATCCCTTTGCCAATCCAGGGAGATGGCTCAACTTGTAAAGTTCTGACTATGATAATGTAAGGACGTTAGTTCTAGTCCAAAGAGTGTGTGTTAAAAACCAAAAGGGTCTTATCAGGCTTGGGATGTGGAGGCAAATGCATTCCTATGGCTCACTGGCCAACCAGCCTAGTCTACTTGGCAAACTTTAGGACAGTAAGAGACCAACTCTAAAGAAATGAAGTAGATTGTCTTCCTAAAAATGACGTCTGAAGATTATCTACGACCTTCACACACACACACACACACACACACACGTGTGTGCCCACACACAGAAGTCCCTCTGTGTTTGGGGTTCCCTGAACTTCAAGAATAATATTAATGATCACAAATTATGACAGCAAGAAAAAATATATGGTGCTCTGCAGAGTTTATCATCCTTGACAAAGTTCTTTTACATGTAGTTTCCAGTTGTTCAACAAGTCTGAATGCCGCATAGCTTCAGGGTATCATCAAAGCACCAACACAGAGGTGGGCAATTAATGCTTGCAGGTTGATTAGGAAACTGTGTGATACATGGTTATTTTGTAACAAAGTAATTGGAATGAAAGAGGTTAAAGTATGTGCCTAAGACACACAATTAGAGAGGATAATCTCGCAGTAAGTTTCTTTATTTGTGTTCCTAGACTCTTGATCTTTTTGTTTTCCGAGAAGACTATGTATATCAGCTTATAAACCAACTCATTTTTGTTTTCAATAAATTCTTGTTGATATTTGCTGTTTAATTATTCTCTACCCATTATACAAATATGACATAATCAGAAGATGTATTCCAGCTAGTCTATAAAGCCATGATAGAAACAACATACAGTATAAATCATAAAATTCTTTCCAGAATCAAGAACTGAAATTGTAAAGAGAGCACCATCTGCTCTTTCCTGGCGTGTTTTTTTTTTTTATTGTTTTGGTTTTTTTTGTTTTGTTTTATTTTGTTTTTCACAAGCTAAGGACAGCTTTGTTTGATTTTACTTTGTTTGGAATAAGGGAGAAGAAAAAAAATTCCTTATGTAAGTGCACCAATAAAGAACTTGCTTGTATTGCAAGTTAAAACTCAGAATGCACTTCATGCAATAAATTTCATTTCCATTGCTCAAGTGATTATATCTGGTATTTATGTTTCTCTTAGTGACCATTGGCATACCATACCAAGCTCTCAAATGACCCTCCAGTTCTGTCAAGCTTCCAAATATTCATTTCCCAAAAGCATTAATTTTTTACTGTGCTGAGTAAATAAAGAATGATCAATAAATTAGAAAATCCATTTTCACTTTCCATAATAATCTTTCTTCTAATGAGATTGCATTAGGGAATTGCTACTGCTCTCTAAACTACAAGGGAATGTGGGTTTGCTCATAGCTCTTACCTTTCCTTCAGTAGTGTCCAGCTGTTATCTGTAGCTGTACTATTCTTAGCAGCCTAGATTCCTTCAGATAATTCCTTCTTCTGGGGTGGTAAGTCTGTGCTATTAAACCAAAGTTTGAAATCCTGGTTTGAATTACAGGCTCTTATACCTGGTTGTTCATTTTAACTAATCTCCAAACATTTATTTGGGGTGAAGCCAAATTAGGGAGACAGATTATTTTTCATAATTTTTTCCTCAAATTACCACCTACTACTGTGCTGTATCTTTCAATCTTACAGTACCACTTCATCTTTTAGCAACCATAGACTTATCTGATAAAATTAACCATCTTACTAACAAACCATTTATTCCCTTTTAAAATTTATTTATTTATTATTATAGTTTATTCACTTTGTATTTCAGTTATAGCTCCCTCCCTCATCTCCTCCCAATCCCACCCTCTCTCCCATGTCCCTCCCCCAGTACACAGGTCCTCCTCCCCTTCCATCTGACCCTAGCCTATCAGTTCTTACCAGGACTGTCTGCATTGTCTTCCTTTGTGGCTTGGCAAGGCTGCTCCCCAGTCAGGGGGAGGTGATAAAAGAGCCAGTCACTGTTTATGTCAGACACAGTCTCTGTTCCCATTACTAGGGAACCCACTTGGACACTCAGTTGCCATGGGCAAGATCTGAGCAGGGGTTCTAGGTTATCTCCATGCATGGTCCTTGGTTGCAGTATCAGTCTCAGAAAAGACCACTATGTCCAGATTTTTTGTTTCTGTTGCTCTCCCTATGGAGCACCAGTCCCCTTCAGGTCTTTCTATCTCCCCCTTCTTTCATAAGATTCCCTGCAATCCTTTTACAGCTTGTAACTCACTCCAGTGTCTGTATTCCTATGGAACTCTTTGTATCCCTCTTTTTCCTTTGATTAATCATTCATGTATCCTTGCATACTAGGTAATTTCTAATGAAATGATAGACCTTGTTTACATGATTCCAAGTGATAGATTTAGAATTGTAATGTTTTGTTTCTCTAGGGAATATTTGCTTTCTTGGTTTGGCACTGAGATTTGGACTGATACTTCACTGACTCTCTCTCTCTCTCTCTCTCTCTCTGTCTCTCTCTTTCTATCTGTCTTGGGGGCAGGCATATTCAGAGTTGAGGCTGGCTTGCTGGTGATTAGCTTTGACTTTAAAACAGTAATCCTTTGGTCCTTGTGGAGCTCCTATTCTCTCCAGGTCTTACTAACTCCCCTTCTTTCATATGATTCCCTGCACTCTGCCGAAGGTTTGGTTATGAGTCTTAGTATCTGCTTTGATAAACTGCTAGGGAGAGTCTTTCAGAGGCCCTCTGCTGTAGGCTCCTGTCCTGTTACTTGTTTTCTCCTATGTCCAATGTCCATCCCATTTGTGAGGATTGATCATCTTACCCCGGGTCTTCTTTCTTGTTTATCTTCTTTAGGGGTATAGATTTCATTATGTTTATCATATCTTATAAGGAGGAGCAGTCCTGCTAGGCAACAGAGGACTTTGCAGCCAGTCCTGAAGATACCTGATAAAACAGGGTCGGATGAAAGGGGAGGAGGTCCTCCCCAACCAGTGGACTTGTAAAGGGGTAGGGAGATGAGGGAGGGAGGGTGGGATTGAGAGGAAATGAGGGAGAGGGATTGAGCTGGAATACAGAGTTAATAAAATGTAACTAATAATAAAAATAAAAAATAAAACAGTAATTCTTTAACCATTTATAAAGGAGCCTGAGCGTTTATGGATGCTTTGCCTTAGACACTGAAGGCACTTTTTCCTCAGCTGGAGAGAGTCAGAAGCTCTATTATCTTCCCAGACTCTGGTCTTCCCTTTGATTGACAGGTGTCTTCAGAAAACATCGAGTTGGTTTTGCCGGTAGATGTTCTTCCTTGGCCTGCTACCTTTTCCAGTCATGCTTTGGGATAGCCACCTCTAGCCTTTTTGCTTTTCATATTTAGTCTGATTTTCTTCTTTGGTATTAATAGAGTACATGTACACAAAACAATTTTGTTTGCCATGTCTGGAAGTAGGAATCTTGTTCACTTTTAATAAAAATTTCTAAGCTTGATAAAAACCTGACCTGTTTTAAGTAGTTCCTACATGCCAGGCATTGCCTCTATGCTTAAAGTAATAATCATCTCTTTCACAAAAAACAAACAAACAAACAAACAAGTAGCTTCTTGTATTGATAGAAAAGAAATGTTAAATATTCAGACAGGTTGATTTATAATTATTTATAAATCAAAATTTTAACACAAGAAATACAACTCTAGACCATGATTTAAGTTCAGTCCTTCCCTGCCTCCTACACATTCTAGTTTTCACTGTGACTATCTCACCTTGTGATTCACAGCTGTTTGTTCTAGTTGATCCTTTCCACATTATCCCCAACTTAGAGAAATAGCAAAAGTATAAAAAGTAGTTTGTCCTTTCACAGTGTTTATCCTATGATTTACTACTTGTTTTCAATGAGAAAAACCTATATATAAATTAAATGTCTCTTCTTAGATGGGGTAAAGTTGGAAAATCAAATCTCTATTTCTTAATCTGAGGAGTAGCTAGGACCCCAAATTCCAGATCTTTTATATTATCTTCAGAAGCTATTTAGAAGGTGGGGTTGCTTCATTACAACTGGCATGACTGGAATTGGGACTCTATTGATAATCTAACAAGAAAATTACTTCCTCTGGAAAGTATATGATCTCAAAAGTATAGGCCTGCAGTCTGGAATCCTCGCTGGAGATGCTAGTTCCCCACACACCTCTCATTTAGTGAGCACCTCCCTCGCCTGCTTCATCTCTCTTTACTAGAACATGGGTTAGAAAGTAAATTAGAAAACAAAGCGATTATTTGTTGTGAATTATGGATTTGATGATTTTTATCTGCAAATTCGTGTAAGGGATAATGAGGGCCTTTGGGTTATTGTACTGCAATTAAAAGGGCGCACACATGTAAGGAGCCACACCGGTATTAGATAACCCACACAGCTTAGGAATCATCTTCTCACATCCACTTCCTTCAACAGCAAAGCTCAGAGGAGCTGCACCACGGAGAAATGTGGCTATTTATTAAGTGAAATCACTTTCAATCTACCCTATCGTTGAAGTATTTAAAACTGATGTTCCTAATGTGGCATTAACTACTTCTTTGGTGGAGAACGAAGTTAATAAATCGATAAGGCCATCCAGTTGTGAGTTTCAGAAAATCCTTCAAGCAGTTAATTTTTTTTCTTTGAGGACTATTTCTCTTGTTTTAGCTGTAATGACCCTTAATGCATGGTTATAGCTTGGAAAACTTAAGGATGAATAGTTGTTAAACTTATAAAATTTATGAGAAAAAGTCAAGAGAAGCCAAAAGAACTCAATAGTAAGACTGTAATCATTTATTTATAAACTAAGTGTCCTGGTTGATATAGGAATAACAATGTTTGATCAGTATACAATACAGTATTAATTAAATACATGCACATATACATATATAGACCAATAATCTTTATAAGTGAAAATAGAAAAGTGATTTATGCATATATTTCATGTATTATATATATATGTGATATAAAATATATACACATGAGATATATTTATGTGTGTATATATAGATACAGATAAATGTTTGGAAAGGCAGGAAAGAAGAAATACTGATGAAAAGCACGTGAAGAAATGCAGATATTAGCATGGTAACCATACTACAATTCACTGATCTAAAGAAGCTAAATAACAAGGAGGACCCTAGGGAGGATGCTTAATTCTCAATCAGAAGGGCAAATAGAATAGACGCAGGACGAAGTTGAAGAGAAAGAACAGAATGGTAGCTTACCATAAATGTCCTGTGAAAGACTGCACTCAACAAAGAATCTAAGCAGATGCTTAGACTCACAGCCAAATTTTGGGCCGAGCACAGGTAGTCATAGCAAAGAGTGGGGGAATAGAAGGACTCAGAGCGCACAAGAACTCCATAAGAAGACCAACAGAGCCAACAAATCTGGGCCCCTGGAGGCCTGCAGAGACTGATGCACCAACCAAGGACCATAATCAAAGAAGACCTAGACACCCTGCTCAGATGTAGCCAATAGGCAGCTCAGTCTTTACAGGGGCTGTTGTTGACATTGACAGTGTTGTCCACTTTTTGGTCAATTCCCTTTTGGGGGGCGCATTGCCAGGCCACGGAGGAAGAGGATGCAGGTAGTCCTAATTGAGACATAATGAGCTGGGGTCAGATGGTAGAGGAGGAGGGCTCCCCCTTTCTGAGGAACAGGGGAGGGGAATAGGGGAGAAAGAGGGTGAGTGGGAGCAGGAGAAGACAGAGGGAACTACAATTGGAATGTAAAATGAAGAAATTATATAAAAAGTTAAATTTAAAAAGGAATGTTTATATAAAAAATGTTGACACAAATGATTTCTTGAACTTTGAATATATGTAGGCTGTATCTTCGCTGCTTTATTAGGATCCTATCATTCCTATATTTGGATATATGTATTCAGTTATCCACAAAGAAAAGTCGATAGTGTTTTAACTTCTGTTTCTTCGCAAACTCTAAGAAAGTGCAATTGAATAGCTCACTCTTGATTGTATTCTGATAACAACTGCTGTGGGTAAAATAATCAAAGAAAATAGCAGAATATGAAAAAACATCAATGCTATGAAGAAAATCATTTTAGCACTAAATTCTAGTTTTGTCATTGCCTCTACCTGTTTATCTTGTTTTCAGGTTGCTTATGTAAGTCTGCTAATGCTAATGTGTGTGTGTGTGTGTGTGTGTGTGTGTGTGTGTGTGTGTGTGTGCTTGTTTATTTGTGGTTTCCTTTTAATGTTTTATGATAGGAAAGGAATGTCATTTCCTGGAGTATGTTTTCTGGCCCATTATCAACTCATATCTACTCTCTCTGCCCTGATGTTCCATAGCCAAAAAGCTGCTGAGTCCTTAGGACATTCCAACTCTCTTCTCAAATTGTGAGAGAAGTATAGGATTTTCCTCATCTTGCTTCTCTGATTTATTTCCAGACCATGTTTCAGCAAGATCCTTTATCTAGCTTTTTTCCAGGTGAAATCTTCACCTCAGGAGTAGTGTCCTGAGTCAGGCTAACCAGGCTGACTATGTGGGCACCTACTTTCTTATTTTCATTTGCATGAAGATTCCCCAGTTCAGGAGTAAGCAATCTTTAAATAAGAGGTTGCTCTGGTGATTTGTGATTTTTATGGTCTATGAACAATGTGTAAAGTGTGTTGACAACACTTAAATATCAGAACATTTAAAATTAAATAATCACATGTGTTTTTCTTAAGGCAACTAACCCCAAAGCGCTGGTCATAGATTTCTACCTTTAAAATAGAGGAAAATGTGCACACTGTATTTTTCTCTTCATAATGTCTTCTTTCTTTCACTGGTCCACGTTAAGTTGTGTAAATAAAGACACAATCGCACCTTCATTAAAGACGTTGATTTTATTTATCAGCTTCGCTTGGTTATGTGTTTTCACATTTTCAACAGAATATGTATACTGGCTTGTGATGTTGCATGTTTAGCTGTTTGGTTGGCTTGGCTCTGTTTGGTGGCTTGCTGTGAGATAACCCAGGCCAAACATACACCCATTCTTTCACTGCTCAAGCCTCCCTAGTGCTGGAATGCAGGCATATTCCACTATACTATGCTGCAAATATATCTTTAAATTATAAGTCATTTTGCTTTCACATGCTCAAGTTTATTAATGATCTCAATAAGTATAAGGTAAAATGAATTAAAATATTTGAGCAGATCATTAATAATATTCGAGAAACCAGACCGATTTTAATATTCAACTTAAGAGTGATTTTTTTTCTCTTCAAATATAGTTGCAGACAACTTTGTGTAAATCTTTTTTACTTTATGTATTATTTTGTTAATAGAAAAGGGAGTTTAAAGGTGTGTGTGTGAGTGTGTCTGTGTTAGATTTCCTATTGAATAAAAGAGAAAATTATTCTGTCATTCTAGGAAGATGAGATAGAAAATTAAAGGTCCATATACATAAAATGTTGAAATAGAAAAGTTCAGGTTTCTTGTGGGCCTTTTTGTTGTTGTTTCTAATATTAAATGACTAGACACCCTATTGCTGATTAGCAAATGGACAAGATTGAGTTTCCAAGCAACTCTTTCCAGCTCTGATAGTCACCCTTCAGAACACACACTCTACAATTCAGCTCTGGCTGAGATACTGTGCAGCCCATTAGACAGATAGCAGCATCCATTATGGAAACAAATGAATCTATTAAGTGAGCCTTGCTGGACAGAACAAAGAACAAGAAAAATAAAATTCCATGACCTCTGATTCTAGAAGCCTGTGTTATCTCCTCAATTCTGAGACCTTTGATAAAAGCTCAGGTTGTGAGGACAGAGTGGGGCTTTTGTGTCGAGAAGAATGACATTATAATGTGGAAAATAAAAGATTTTGTATTTGTATTTGAATCATTTTCCTAAGGCCAGGATATTCTGTCCCAGAATTGCTCACTCCTAAGTTTCCTGTTGTAATTCTGTCTGGCTTCAGCCATTCCTGTTTCTCTTTTTAACTTGTCCCAAAAGAAAACCTTGTATCAAATAATAAACCCTTTGTAACTTGTCAAATCGAGAAAGTAATTAAATATATTGAAAAGAAAGAGGATTTATGAATGCTTGGATGAGCCAAAATGGATACCTTATTGAGTGGCAATAAGGCTTCCTTTCTGTCTATTGTGTGGAATTATGTCCTCACAAAACCGATTCTCAGGAATTTGCACTTCACATCACACAAAGGTCCATCTCCAATTCAGTTAATCTCAATCATTAAATAACAACTGTTACAGATTCATAAAGACAGTGGAGACATATTTTTGAGAAAAAATATTTCAGGTTAAGATTTCATAGTATCTTGCTGCCACCCAAATGTGACTGTCACAGGAGATACTCTGAGGATCATTTGTATATGCAAAGGGTTAAGAATACAGCTTTCCTTTCTGTGATGACTAAAGATGCTGAGTATTTCTTTAAGTGTTTCTCTGTCATTCAATATTCCTCTATTGAGAATCCTCTATTTAGCTCTGTACCCCATTTTAAAATTGGATTACTTGATTTGTTGCTGTTTAACTTCTTGAGTTCTTTATATATACTGGATATTAACCCTCTGTCAGATAGAAGGTTGTTGAAGATCCTTTCCCAATCTATAGGCTGATGACATTTCCTATGTTCTGATGACAGTGTCCTTTGCTTTACAGAAGCTTTTCGGTTTCATGAGGTCCCATTTATTGATTGTTGGTCTTTGAGCCTGCGCTTTGGTGTTCTGTTCAGTAAGTTGTCTCCTGTGCCAATGAGTTCAAGGCTGTTCCCCATTTTTTTTTCTTCTCACAGGTTTAGTGTGTGGTTTTATGTTAGGGTCTTTGCACAACATCCTTAATCTTCAGGGAAATGTAAATCAAAACGACCCTGAGATTCTACCTCACACCCACGAGAATGGCTAAGATCAAAAACTCAAGTGACCAAACATGCTGAAGAGGATGTGGAGAAAGGAAAACCCTCCTCCATTGCTGGTGGGAATGTAAACTTATACAACCACTTTTGGAAATCAATCTGGCGCTTTCTCAGACAATTAGGGATAGTGCTACCTCAAGACCCAGCTATACCACTCCTAGGCATATACCCAAAATTTGCTCAAGTACACAAGGACATTTGCTCAACCATGTTTGTAGCAGCTTTATTCGTAATAGCCAGAAGCTAGAAATAACCTAGATGTTCCTCAGTTAAGGAATGGATACAGAAATTGTGGTATATTTATACAATGGAATACTAAAAACAAGGAAGTCATGAAATTTGCAGTCAAATGGTGGGTACTAGAAAAGGTCATCCTGAGTGAGGTATCCTAGAAACAGAAAGACACACATGGAACATACTCACTTATAAGTGGATATTAGACATATAATATAGGATAATCACACTAAAATCTGTACACCTAAAGAAGCTAAGCAAGAAGGAGGACCCTGAGTAAGATGATTAATCCTCATTCAGAAAGGTAAACCGGATAGACATAGGAAGAGAGAGAAAAGAGGGAATAGGACAGGAGCCTACCACAGAGGGCCTCTGAAAGAATCTTCCCAGCAAGGTATCAAAGTAGATGCTGAGATTCATAAGCAAACTTTGGGCAGAGTGCAGAGAATCTTATGAAAAAAGCGGTAGATAGAAAGACCTGGAGGAACAGGAGCTCTACAAGGAGAACAACAGAACCAAGAACTATGGGCACAGGGATCTTTTCTGAGACTGATACTCCAACCAAGGACCATTCATGGAGATAACCTAGAACCCCTGCACAGATGAAGCCCAGGGCAGCTCAGTGTCTAAGTTGGGGAACTTAGTGTCTAGTAATGGGAACAGGGGCTGTCTCTGACAAGAACTCAGTGGCTGGCACTTTGATCACCTCCCCCTGAGGTGGAGAGCAGCCTTACCAGGCCATGGAGGAAGACAATGCAGCCAGTCCTGGTGAGAACTGATAGGCTAGGGTCAGATGAAAGGGGAGGAGGACCTCCCCTATCAATGGACTGGGGAAGGGGCATGGGAGGAGAAGAGGGATGGAGGGAGGGTCTGGGAGGGAATGAGGGAAAGGGCTACAGCTAGGATACAAAGTGAATAAATTGTAATGAATAAAAAATAATAAAAATAAAAATAAAAAAGAATACAACTTTCCTTACATTTTCAAATAATTTCAGAATTTTGAAAAATTATTTTGTTGTGGTTTACTGACTTAGAGACTTGATATTTTAGGTGTAGGTTGCAGAGTATCATGACAATAAGACATTTAGTTTAAAATGTGTACAATAATAAACAGTTACACACACACACATATACCCCATCTGTGGGCAAGCCATCATTTGTTCTCTTAGACAACTGTGATGGCCTCACAATGAGCTTCTTTGTCTGCTTTTGTCCTGGACAGTCTTTGATTTCCGTAACAGGCACTGTGCTTCTATTTCAGTTTACAAATGTGAAGAAATTTTCTCCTGTGTAAAGCTCTCCAATTTTTTCTCATCTCTACTTTTGTTTTTGCAGTTGGACTGGTTTATGGAGGTGGGTTTTGTTTGGTTCTGCTTTGCTTTATTTCGAGGTCATCCAAGCTAGTCTTGAACTCTCACACCTCCTACCTTTACCTCTCTAAGGCAGGAATTACAAATATGCACCACCATGTCAGGCTAAATGTTTCTGAACTTTTTGAAATATGACCTATTGCCAAAGCCGTAGTTCCCAAGGGACAAGTATCCCCTTGTGTTTACCCCTCTCAGGTGCCCACCCTGCTTCCTTTCTCTACAACAGCAGTAAAGGTAACCCTTTATTAACCAAAAACACCAAAACCAACTCACTCAAGCCCTTTACATTTGCTGGACTCTCTACAACTAACTGTTCCACATGCCAGGCTCTTTTCATTCCTTTAATTTCTGTTCTTATTACTGACAACTTATTCAAATCTCCTCCTTGTTGGAGGAAGGTTGGGCCACACTCATCTTAAATGTGTCATTACATCTGATTCCTTGTGTGTCAGCTGGAAGAGTGATCAGCAGCTGGCTAGTCAAGGATGAACTTTTCTGGGAAACAAACAAACAAACAAAACTTCTTGTGTCTTACTTACATCATAAATGAACAATATAATGTTTCCAGACAGTAATAAGACCAAGAAAGGAACTAAAATGTCTACTAGAACCTTTTGCTTTGTGTTTGCCCCAAAGTCAGAGTAAGAAGCTGATACAAAGTCAGAAAGCAAAGAATATGGATAGAAGACTTGATTTGCATATAATTAATCTACCACAGGCAAAGGTATTGAAGGAGAAGGTAGACCTGGAGACAAAGATATAAAGGAAGAAAGTACAAGAAAGGAAAGAAGAGAAAAAAAACTTAAAATGAAAGAAGCTTCAGAATTGGAAGAGATGGGCAAAAAGTAAAAAAAGAATTGAAATGTATAACCTGGAAATAAATTGCCGAAAAATGCAGGAGCTAAGACACATGAGCCACATGTTCTGCTGTTTATGCACAATATACATTACAGTGAAGCTGGATCACTCCGTTCATGGTAATGCAAGTTTCATACTGAGAACTGGAGAGGAATTAAGTGTGTGAACACCTCAGAATTGTCTGCTAATGCGTCCCTTTACTCAGTGTTAGGAGATGGAAACAGATGACCGATGTCATCAATGAAACGTTAATATTTATTCTAAACTCTTTTTTAAAATGTAGTTTTGTAGGGAGCTGTTACTAGTATGCTTTTCCATTTCTTTTGTTTCTTCAGTAACTTCTGTGTCTATCTTAAATACCAGTAGCGTTATGTTGGAACTTCATCACCTGAAGTATAACATGGGGTACTAATATAATGCATATGTTAGTCAACTTTTTGTCACTAAAACAAGACACCTAACATGATTAACCTATAAAGAAAAATGGGTTATTTTGACTCCTTGTTTTAGAGATTATATTTTTGAGATTGTTTTCTGTAGTCCCAGATGTCTTCAAATTCATAATATAACCTCCAAATAAACTTTAACTTCTAATCCTCTTGCCTCCACCTCCCCAGTGCTGGTTTACAGGCATGAACTACTATGCCCTTTATTTGTGCTAAGGATTGAACCTTGGAAGGGCTCCATGCATGCTAGGTAATCACTTAAGCAGTTACCTATGTTCTCAGTCCCATATTACTTGTTCTGTTCCAGAATTAGATAAAATCTTTGCCTTGGATTTCTGAAGTAGAAATATGGCAGTGCTGAGGAACCCATGGCAGAGCCAAACAGCTGCCTTATTACCATATAGTAAAAGGAAAGAGGATATGTCACAGTCTCCTCAAACTGCAAGCCACAGTTACCTAACAGTATCACATTAGGCTTTATCACTTCTCAATGTTATTTCCCGATAGTACTACCCTGGTCCCCAGCCTGTGACACATAGTCCTTCAGGGGACACATTACATCCAAACTGTAGAAATGCCCACAAAAAAGGGAAGTGATATATTATGAGCACTTAGATTTCCAAGTCAGAAAATAAAATATATAAATATATATTATATGTATTATATTTTATAGAAATATAAAAATACATCACTTTATTGTGCTATGAGTGGGGAATGCTGTTGCAAAATTTGCAGCTCTCGGCCATCACATAAAGGATGGAAGAATATGACTAAAACACATGTAAACAGGGGAAATGTCATTTCCAGTCATGATTTCCAAATGATTCCAGAAAGTTCAGAAATAAGATTACCTGTCAAGATCAACAAAATACCATTTTACAATTTCAGGATGTCACAGGGACAAGTAAGTAAACTGTCTCCATTGTATCTTTCCTCCAATTCAGCTTCCTTTTTTCATATTGTTATGCTATTGACTATGGCTAATACAGTAACATCAGATCAAACATTCTTAAAACAAAACAAAACAAACAAACAAAAAAACCCTTTTGTGTGTGTGTGTGTGTGTGTGTGCGTGCGCGCGCGCCACAGCATAAATGTTAAAATCAGTTGATGACTTTTCAAGAGTTTGTTCTTTCCTTCCTTTTTCTTTAGTGGCAAGATCCCTCTTATTTCCCCTGGATTCTCCTCTTCTGCTGTGGGAGTAGAGGGATTGCAGTTGTTTGCCACTATATCAGGCTTTTTATATGGGTCCAGAAGAAGAAATCTGAGCCATCAGAAAGAAATGCTTGTACCTAACAAGACATTTCCCTGGCCCTTCAAATACAGCTATTACAGAATTATCCAAAAATGGTCCCCAATCTCTTTCTACATGATTTTTTTTGTGTGTGCATTTGTATTTCCCTTCTAAATTCCCTGACATGTTAGTTATTTAATATTGCCTTAATCTTGTTTTTGTGTTTGTGAAACTGATAATAAAGACAGTAATTCTGTTCAGTGGAATCTTTCCTTAATCCAAGAGAATAGCCTCAAAGAGGTTCTCATTTGTAACTGATAAATCAAGTCTCATCTATGATCGGTATTTGCTAGGCTTTCAGCTGAAAATATTAGAAATTTGTGCCATCTTCTGAGCTTTGGCTTCCTTAGGGTTCAATTTTAGGCTATGAGACCTGAGACAAACCGTGTCACCTCATAAGTTTTCCCAGGCGCTTCCATTAAAACAGCCACTTAGAACAACTATTATTGCACGTGATTGACTTAATTATAGCTTTAACAAGTTGTGTATTATGTGACTAATATAATCACCAGTGATGGTGTGATTAATATATGTTATGCAATACACTTATTTTTATAGGTTTTTATATTTATAGGACCATTTATAAATAGTTTTTAAAACTCCATAAAATTATGTATGAAAACAAATCATAAAAGAATTCCTGTTAAGGAAATTATAGCCAAGGCTAGTGCCTTGGTTTGCTTGTGTGTGTGATAATTCCATAGTTCCTAACATCAATTATATTTCCAAGAATTTATTTCTATCATGATCAGATTTTCAAATACGTGACTAGAGGATACCTTGTTCCTTTATCTCATGGGTAGCAAGAACCTGATGTGATTTGAGACATTGTCATCTACTTTCTGTGATTTTCCATGTTTGCTCTCTAGCCTCTCATCTCTATTATTTGATTTTATTCATTGAACATGAACACTTCTCCCTGAGTGCTGTTCTTACCTAATACACAGAAATCTGTTGTTCTTTTCTAGATCCCTGTCTTGGTCACACAGATAAGTTCCACCAACCATCCAGTGAAAGTCGGATTGTCTGATGCATTTGTCGTTGTCCACAGGATCCAGCAAATCCCCAGTAGGTAGAAGAAGAGTAATTAAAAGTTGATCTTCTATGAGGGTCAGTTCTAAGGATATTGACCTCACACAGGTGAACTGTAGAAGCTAACTGCTGCTTGTTAATTCTATTATGTGATTTACGTTAGTGACTCAGGCTGGGTTTGTCCAACTACATTACTTCTGAATTGATAAACTTAGTGGAAGAGAAAAAAACAAGGCCTATCCAAGGACATTTGACTGTGGCTGTTTTGGTGCTCTTTGGCATATATGCTCAGTTAGGCAGAAAGCAGGTGGCTCCGTGACTTGATTGGCTAAAGCACCGTCTCATACGCAGGCAGAGAGGTCTCTAATAACAACAATAAAGACAAAATGGTTATAAACAGCGACAAATCATTTAGTTGATAGCCCTAAAACTTTTTATGTTTATTAATTTTAAATAATTTTATGAGGAAAAAAGGTTATGTCATTTTATATTTGACACATTTGATCAAACCAGGGAATTTAAGCTAAAAAATGTAGATGTAACTGTATCTGCCAAGGAAGACTTGTCTCTCACTTTTGTTTATATTATTTTTGTTGATGTTTGTAATTTGTAGAGTTAAAAAAAACATTCATCATTTGCCTAGTTGCTCATGGATTCTGAAGAGCATAATGTTGCTGTGACTTTACTTAGAAGGAGAGCATGTGCTTAGCACGTGCCAAGGGCCCTGCATTTATCACAGAATCAAAGGAAGAAAGAGAAGAGAACGTTCAAGTACTGGCTGTATTCTGTGAGGTTCTGACCACCTTCTGAATGTTTTAAGCATCCTCTACTTTACTGCCAAAGTAATCCTGACAAATGCTTCAGGATGCTAATCCTGAGTATTTGTTTGCTCCCTTAAATATATTTACTTAAGCCAATACATTTAGAGAGTGGATCGTGTACTTCCCCATTTTCAAGTTCTTCCTTTATTTCATTAGGGGTAGACAGTCTATCACATACCTAAACTGCTTGGGATGGATTTGAGATGATTCTGTTTAATTATGTCCTCTCTCAATTGCAAGAAGTAAATGAAACTTTCCAAAGCAAGAGTGTGGCTGCTGACTGCCAGGGTTCTCTTGGCATAGGATGGCGTTGTGATAGTGACACTTCTACTTGGTGAAGAACATTTGTGCCCTCCATCGGGTTTCTCCTTGTTATCACAGACTGCACTAGGTAATAGTCAAGCAAATGTTTAAATCAAGGGAGATTTTTCAGAAACTTAATTGTGCTGAGAACAAAGCAAAGATACATTAGTGTGTGTGAGGCTGCATGGAGGCCGCCTGACAGAACTCTTAAGAGGCAAAGCCCAGGAGAGCCAAGGTCAGCTTCTGTTTGAGGAGGAACATTCCAACATTCTTCCTTTCAGGGGAGTTTAATCAGGCATGACTTGAGTCAGTTATTCAACAAGAAATAAAAGGAAATGCAGGCTTTGGTTTATTTGTTGTTGTTTTTCCATTTGTGGAAGATGGTTTAGATGCCACTTGCTCAGAACACACTTTATCCCTTGCTGCTGTTCTGAGACATGTTTTATAGAGACTGAACCCACCAAAGAACAAAATAAGTTTTATATTCTGTAAAATGTCTTTTAATATCTAATATTGTGTTTGTGTTTTCATATAGTTGTGTTTAGAATTTGGGGCTCTAAAATATGATTTAGGTAGTTTGGCCATGTTGTGAAGGGATAATTTTAGAGGAAAGAATTCTCTAAAATATAAATTGCATTAAATAAATTGGTCAAAATCATGTGAATCTTGAAAGCATATTATATTATGCTGCTTGGACTCAGTATGCAGTCCACAAACATTACTGAGGCTTGGAGTTCAAAACTGATCTCTTGTCAGTAAGCTGCATGGTTAGAATCACATCCACAGCTCTTGCTGACCTTACTATTGACTCTCCAGAAAAAAAATAATAGCCAAGAAGAAATGGAGCAATCAAAAATGAGAAAATCATGAAATATTCAAGCAAATGGTGGGATCTAGAAAAGATCATTCTGAGTGAGGTATCCCAGAAGGAGAAAGACACACATGGTATATACTCACTTATTTAGATTTATAAGATATGATAAACATAATGAGATCTATACACCTTAAGAAGATAAACAAGAAAGAGGACCCGGGGTAAGATGATTAATCCTCACTTTGAAAGACAAATGGGATGTGCATTGGGCGTAGGAGAAAACAAGTGACAGAACAGGAGCCTACCATAGAGGGCCCCTGAAAGACTCTACCTAGCAATGTATCAAAGCAGATACTAAGACTCATAACCAAACCTTCGGCAGAGTGCAGGGAATCATATGAAAGAAGGGGGAGTTAGTATGACGTGGAAAGAATAGGAGCTCCACAAGGACCAAATATATCTGGGCACAAGGATCTTTTCTGAGACTGACACTCCACCAGGGACCATGTATGGATATAACCTAGAACCTCTGCTCAGATGTAGCCTGTGGTAGCTCAGTAACCAATTGGTTTCCCATAGTAAGGGGAGCAGGGACTATTTCTGACAGGAACTCAATGACAGGCTTTTTGACCTCCCCACCTTCCAAGGGAGGAGCAGTCCTGCTAGCACCACAGAGGAGGACTTTGCAGCCAGTTCTGAAGATACCTGATAAAGCAGGGTCAGATGAAAGGGGAGGAGGTCCTCCCCAATCAGTAGACTTGGAAAGGGGCAGAGAGGAGATGAGGGAGGGAGGGGTTGGGAAGGAATGAAGGAACAGGATACAGCTGGGATACAGAGTTAATAAAATGTAACTAATAATAAAAAAAAGAAAAAAGAATTGGAGTCTCTAATGCTCCCGTCCTGATGATGAATCCATACTGAAAGAAGACAGTTGGAACTGATGAGATCTACTTCAGAATCATTCCAGCGACAATAAAATGTTAACCTCTCTAAGAATTTGTTCCCAAGTTATAGAGTACACCGGTGCATCTCATGGGCACCTGTAAGAAGGAGTGCATATTTCCATTTAATGATCAACTGAAAGAGAAAAATATAGATCTTTTAATGAGAGAATATAGAATAACCCATATAATTGAATTTTTGTTACTTCTTTTCTCACTGAGTGTATTTTGAATGTAATGATTACTATATGAAGTAATGGATAGCTTCCTTCATTCAATAATTATGTTAACTTTCTCTTTAGTGATTGGTTGTAGATGTTGCTTCTCATATTAACATTTGCCAATAACATTTGTTTGCTTCTCCCTCCTCCAACTTAGTACTGTGAATTTCAGTTTTAACTTCTGGGTGCTGATCTTCATCCAGCCTTACTGTCTCTCTGCCCTCTGAGCTTAACAAAGAATGCATTTCCTGAAACAGAAGTAGAATATTCACAATACTATGTGGGTTTTTGAAAAACAAAACAAAAACAAAGAAACTTAAAACTGTGTAACTCAATAATGAGAAAGTTATTTTAACACACAAACAAAATTTTAGCAAAAGAAACTTAGCTGCACAGATGCTGAGCTGACCTAAAGTTTTCTACCACAAGTCACGAGAGGGCCAGTTTACAAATCCCCTCGGATATCTCAAACTGTGCTTCTCACCAACAAGGTTATGTGGCAGTTTCATGACGTAAACTCTTTCTCATCAGCAATTCCTATGCCAAATGTGTTGACCTTGCTCAAGCTACACTGTGACTTTGCTCTATCGCTATACTGCACTGCTCAATAAAGACACTAGGTCGTGTTCAGAAAAAAACAAAACAACAACAACAACAACAAAAAACAACTTTAATTCATATAGCAAAATGTCTCAAAGTTCCTATCTTGTATTTGAACTCTGGAAGACATTGGCACAAGTTTTGACACAGGTTCACTGTTTTCCCAAGTTTGTAGACATAAGATCATTTCGAAGGATTTAGTCAAGATTACTAAGAATGAGACTAAAACAATCTTAGTAAGCATAAACAGAGTTTTGTTTATTTAATATTAAAAATAGCTTTAGCTTTATAACAGCACACTGATCAAAAATGTTTTCTGTTTTGTTCATCAGGTTCTGGACTTGACAATGAGCTTACTATCTAAATGTGACAAACATAGACTTCTCTGTGGCTGCTTAACCTTAGGCACTGAATTTTAAATTATAATTAATTAATTAATTAATCTTAATCACTTATGAATTAAATATGATTAATGTTGAATGTTCAAGTAGAGGTGTACTTGTTCAAAAGTAAATTTTGATAATAATAATTTAATAATTATTTTAATTTTACTAATAATTTTAATAATATTAATTTATAATTTTCATTTGATAGAAGGGAAAAATCATTGTAATTTAACAGTTAATCATTGTAATTTAACAGTTGTAACTTCTAATGTAATATTAAAATCATTAAAACACAAATTATAATTTAATTTTTTTCTTCGAAATTATTTCAAAGAACACATTTCAAGTGCTTCCAGAAGAGCCTAGTTTATTATATCAGAGTCATCAGTCTTTGCATTCATTTAGGCCAGATGAGTCTATAAATCTCCAGTGAATGGTGTAAGCTGATCTCTATTCTGTCCAAGTGCAAAGCCCTTCAAAATTATTCATTCTGCCGAATGTAAAATTGCTTCCCTTTGCAACACCATTTCATTAGCTACTTTGATTCTCAGGACTTCAGTAGCTTACCAAATGCTCAATGAAAAAAATAAATACAAAAGCAAGCTCTCTTTTATAAAATGCCCTCTTACTAAAGGGCCTTGTGCAAAATGATATTTTATTTAAATTCATACATTATTGATGTTCCTTCTTTGGTTGGTATTGACGAGTTTTTGGAAATGTCTTTAGACATTTCTGTGTGAGAGAGAGAGAAAGAGAGAGAGCACATGTGTGTGTGTGGGGGGGGATCCTGGTGAGGATCACCTGACACCTCTTTGTGGCTGACTGTGATGCTGCAGATGCTCAAAGAACTGTATGGTTCCTTGAAGCCCGTACCATCGACTATACAACTAAATGGCCCATTCTGTGTCTGGGTGTGTTTCAGTCTGTGTCTGCAGCAGGAGAGTGAGCTAGGGGCACATCCCTGTGTGCCTATTCAGAGACCAGAACAGAGATCCTGTGTGTCTTCCTTCGTCACTCTCTGCCTTATTTCCTTGAAGGAGAGTCTGTCACTGAACCAGAAGTTTTGCACTTCCTACAGGCTTGTTAGCCAGCAGCTCGGGGATTTGCCCGTGTGCACACTCCCTGCAAAGGCTGGCTGGCAGCCTCGTCCAGCCTTTCCTAGTGGTGAGGGTTCAAACGTATCATTTGTGAACTGAGCAGGTGCTCATGCACTAACCAATCCCCCAACCCACTGAGGTGAAAAAAACTAATAATAATAAAAAAATAGAACTCAGGATTCTTTGGAGATTAGAAACCACTGATTTATAAAATTTAACACATTTGAGAATTTTTCTCCGGATGCTATGAGCAGGAATGCTCTCCCTCAGGAACTGTGGTTAAGTTATTTCATTTAAATTTTGTGCATTCATTGGCTTTTCATAAGTGCCCACATATGTCAAGAAAAAACAAGCTTCTATTTACTTAAATTGTTTCTTGATTTATTCAAAGTAGCCAACTTATGTCGTGTCTAATATAAAATCCTAGGCACCACAGAAAGAACTTTAACACAAGATTTATATGCAAGACATTTGAGCATTCATTTGTTCAGTGAGCACTTGCGAGGAGGCCCATTAGGACAGGAGTAATTGAGGTAAGTGAGCTCCAGTCAGCGTAAAGTGCTTTTATAGCACTCAACCAGTGAAAGTGAGCTCATCTTCGCAGACCCTTTCCAGTAGTCGTCTTACTCCATAAAGCATGGCACGTGCTCAGGCCAGGCTTCAAAGCCAGTCGTTGCTGAAATTTGCTAACCAATGAGAACTGGGTTTGTTTTCTTTAATTATAACTTGATACCATATCTTTTTTACTTTCCTACTTTGTATTTGCCTCAAATTTATATCGTCTTTATTAATTGCTTCCCTCGCCTATCCCATAACAAATACCTGTTTTCTTTATACCTACCCGCTATGCAGGGAACATTGTAATTTTAATCGGTTCTGGTTAACCTGCATTTATAAACATGCTGGCATATTAATTTTCCCAACTGAATATTGATATTGGAAACTTCCTTGTCAGTGCAGTTTGTACCACTGTGGTGAAGGCCAGACATCTAAACGATTGAGCCCAAATGCTCTCCACTTTTTTGGCTGGGCTTGTTTGGTTCAACACTTGATTCTAAATGTGAAGAAAGCATACTCCATTCTGCCAATTTTCAATTAACGAAAACGTCACCTCCCTTTTTTCTTCCTCTCTGAAAGAAAAAAATATAATGAATAGCATGAGATTTAATGACATAAGATTTAATGAAGTTTCAAATGGGTATTACACAATCTTTTCCTAACCATGGGAACAGGGAGATATACTTTTCTAGGGCCCAAAGAGCCATGTTAGCTGTGAGGACTCCATGCTGCCCTCCGCTCACAACCTCAGTTCTAATTCTCTGGATGGATGATTCCTGAAGGGAGTCAGGAAATGAAGCATGTTGGGGCATCTGGAGGCTGGACGGGGAAAGGACTGGGAAAGGGTGTGGTTATTTTTCCATAGGGATGCTTTCATTTACATAGGGGAACTTGAGGAAATGTGATCCTTAGGCTTCAGCGAGGGAATGAATAATGAAGAAGCACAAGAGATACAGTGAGCACTTCTTGGCCCACTAAGTTTATGCTGCTTCATCTAATGTGTGACTGATGTTTTCTAGAATTGCAACAGAATTAGAAAAGATAAAGTTTATAGGTAGCACATTAAAATGTTTTTTTTCTATATGCTTTGTTTTGCAACTCCAACAAGCTAAGTCCTTTACCATATCTTTGGGTATGGAGCTTGTAACAGTTGTAATAGCATCCTGTTTTTCCTTAATTTTTTGTTTACTTTTCCTGGTCTTCATGCTGAGAATGAATCTTGTGATGTACATGAGCTACTGTTTACTTTAAAGTTACTGGTTACCTGGTCCTGAAAGCTGGGATCAATTTAGACTAGAAAACAAATAGGATATAATCATTTGGAGCCAGCCATTAAGCATGGACAACCAAATAAGGAAATGGTAGTAAATATGTGTCTGACCATTCAAAGGACTAGGATATTTAATAAATATAAGGATAGGACAATGCAGGAAATTACCATTATCTTATGTCATGAATATTTGCCTTTAAGGCAGGCAAGAAAAGAAGCAGAATCAAGTTAGTCCACTGAGTGCGGATATAGAGGATAGGATTCTTAGAGTTTCAGTGTGAATGAACATACTGTCCCTACCCTGTGGGTGATCAGATGTTCTCAAACCAGCAGTTCAACATGTGAACATTGAATCATATCACCAGAATATCTTGATCACTGGACTGTATTTTCTCTGAGTGTTACTCTATGAAGGCTTATTTTATTTTGTTTTCTAATTTGTAAAAGTCATCCATTTACGAATGTTGTAATCAATCTTTTTTAAGTTATAGAAAAGTAATTGAAGTAATAATCATTTGTTTATTATTTATTGCTTATTATTTATAGTTTATTATTGTGGCTCATTTTCTTGTAGACACATGAGCTAAATACATTTCTGAAGTCATACAAAAGCTTCCAGGTTTGGCAGGGCCAACCAGTGAATAAATTCCTAATGACTTGTTTTTTAACAAAGTTGTCTCTGAAATATGACAGAAGCAACCATTTGGAAGCTGTCAGACTGGCGGGTCACCAAACAAAATGATTCTCATTAATTTTAGCCTTGTTAAATTCATCTCCTCCCAATAGTTGGTACACTAGTCAGGCAATTGAACCAGCATAGAAAATGGTGTCTCCTTCCCTCTACTGTATACACCCTGTCAACAACTAATCCTCAGGGCTTCCTACTTATTGCTACTAGCTGAGGTTTTCCAAATATAATATGGCATAACAGTGTGCTAATATGGTAAAAATCAGCTAAGATGATGACCAATTTTCCAAACTTTGCTGAAAAGACCTTAGAACCTTCATCCTAATAATTGTACTAAAAGACCTTGTTTTTTATTTACTTCTAGAAACTAAACTGTGCAAAACAGACAGAAAAGAAATATACTAGGAACTTATTCTCTACCTAGATGAAGGGAAATAATGAACAGTAATTTTCTTTTCTTCAAAAGTTAAAGACAAAAGAAGATCCTCTGTTTCCTTATTTCAAGGAAACTGTTATCAGGAAATCATTATTTTTTTCTAATGACTGAGGAAGTTTACCCTTCCTTAATTATTAATGATTAAGGAGAATATATGATTATTTCAATGAGACAAAATATTAGTTGGTTTCTTTAAACATTGTTTACAGTCTTATGAACATGAAGAGCTTTCCAGTGAATGACACAATGAACACAAGATTATATACTTTTGCACATAAGATAACTTCAAGCTAAACCTATCCAGTGAAGAGACTGATAGCTACAAAGTTAAATCCCCATATCATGTACATATATAACCAGACATGTTCTATTTTCAGTGATGTGGAAGTTCAGATTGAGATTTAACACACTTCCCTGAGTTAGCAGGCCTCTAACTCACTGTAACACGTGTGCAACCACAGAGGACCCTTGATAGATTTCCCAAGTTTGAGGGATTTGACACATAGAATCACAGTGATAAGATGGCAGTTTCTCCCAGAATAAAGCTACACGGCTTTTTCAGGCACAGTTAGCACTTCTATGTCTATTGTTTCATATGCTCTTGTTTATAACTGGAGAAATATTCAAAGCTGATTTTTCTTTACTTGTTATTTTTATAGATGTGCGAAGAAGAACAATTTATGAATATCACCGAGTAGAACTACAGATGTCAAAAATTACCAACATCTCAGCTGTGGAGATGACCCCACTCCCTAGTAAGTTAACTGAAGATAGTGAGATGGAAAAAATACTTTCATATTGACAATTGATTTGTTTACTACGTTGTGTTCAGTGTTCAGATCTAATCGTGCTTGTCAAGCGTGAATAGCCTGACCCTGGCTGTGTATAGGGTGGGTGGTGATGTTTGCTTGGGATAAGCAGTCTCTCCCCTTCCCACTGTCAATTAGTGCTGATGAGTCTGTTCTCTCCTGTTTCTTAGCATGTCTCCAGTTCAATGGTTGTGGCCCTTGTGTATCCTCTCAGATTGGCTTCAACTGCAGTTGGTGTAATAAACTTCAAAGGTAAAAGAATAATTTATAGACATCATATTTTTATGAAAAAGGCTTGTTCTCTATGCCCACGGAGTTATAAGTTTTTTCGGGTGTATAGATCATGTATGCATTGATTGCATTGGTGTGAACACATACGTGTGTGTGCATATATACGTTAGATGTGAACATATAACATATAGGTATAGTTAGAATGAAGTGGAAAACCAATATACTTGGAAAAGGAGATTTCAATATATTCTTTTGTCAGCTACTTAAAATGACTAAGAACCTCCAAAGTCTATAAGGCCAGAATAAGTCATATATTTATAATTCTCTATAGGGCTTAACATACATCATGATGTAGGTGCTGAGCCTCGGATGGATAATTTCAGCCCTTATTCTACAGAAACCATAGCATGAACTATGTTTTCCACAGCAGGGATATATTGCAGTAATCAAATGCACATTCTTAAGTTTTTCCTATCCAGTAGCTGAAAGGCCATCAGTCAACATTACTGATGTAGGCTGAGGGTGATATTACCTGACCTTCCTGTGATAGGAACGTGTATGTGGCCTTGGCCTTGTGCTGCAGTTGACTTAGGGACTTAAGATGCACCGTTTACTTGTGTCAAAAATATATACTGGTTTCCTTCCGTGATAAAGTAGATTGTTGAGTCTCGGGAGTTTTACATAAACTGAAGAGTGTGAGAGAAATATGACAGTAAGAGCAGATTGCTGTTCCTCGAGATGATGGATGGACACACTTCCACCAAAAATAGTGAATAAATTAGTGAAGGTGAGCTGACTCAAGGGGGAACCAGCTCAGTGAATTGTGCTGCTTCTGGGAATGCAAAATTCATTAGTTAAAGATCTTTAGAAGAACGGAATAAGTAAAATGGAAAACTATTAAGTGCACTTACACAATATAATCTAGGTAGTTCAGCTATGGCTGTCTAAGATAAACGGGCTGAGAGTCTAGTAGGTCTATGCCCACAAAGCTGAATGTCCCAGTAATCCCAGTATGAGTCTGAAGGTCTAGAAAACTCCTGGAGAGCAGCTGCTCCTTATTTATGATGGAAGGAAAAAGAAGCTTGGGTTTGATGGTTACAACAGAAGTAACAATGGGATCTATACCTCACCATAATACCCGAGGTTAAGCAGGCAAGCAACCATGGTTTTAATAGGACCCTAAGTGCTACACAGTGTGGAGAAGAGTCATCGTCCCTCTTGTTCTGGGAATACCTGGAGGTGTGTCTCTTAGTTGATTCCAAATCCAGCCAAATGCGAACTGAGAGCATCCCTCACAGGGCACATGGCTGTGGAAGATTTAACACAGATGACTCTTAAGAAGTCACTTTGTCAGTGACTGTTGTTTGTTCAACCATTGTGCTCAACATATGTCCAAGGCTTGAAGCACAGCAATGAAGAACATGAACAGGATCCCTGCACTCACACAGAGTTACAGTCTCCATCATTTGGAATCTATAAACTGTCATCTTCTCCCTCCAGCTAGGGATTCTCAGTGCCTTGCCACCTTAGAGGACATGCACTGTCTCCTCATCTACCTGCTGCAGCATTTCTGTCATGTTTAAGGCGCGTTAAAGGATGTGGTAAATGTTACTGAAGGAATAAAGATAGAACGCAAATTTCTTTCATAAAAATAGGAAACATTTTTGACTGAATAACTTGCGAGTAACTGCTGCAGTGCTGCAGCCGTTGCAGTTCCTGAGAGCCTTAGTTTCGTTTTCAAGTGAACGTGCTGTGCCAGCCATTTCCATTGGGAAAAGAATTTCAACAAGGAGAAGGAAAGCAGGCAGTTAGCATTTTTCAAAGCAGATTTTAACTGTGCTTTATACTCAGAGTGGGCAGAAGTGCAATGAATCAAGGATTGATGGTTATATATGTATTTACTAAGATTTTGTAAAGATCACATGCATTATCAGGAATCATTCCAAATCTATTTAGATACTGACCTCTGAAGTGAAAAATGCTAAAGGAATTGAATGAAAGATGTCATCAGCTGTCTTCATAGCTAGTTCAAGATCAAGTTCATTGACTACCATACGGAGCCATTCCTGTTAGGGTGAGGCTACTATGCTCCTTTGTTCAAATCCTTTGCAGGCACACTAAAGGTGAAGGGCATGTATATTTCCCTTTCTCGCTGGTATCTGGGAATACCTTGATATTATATTATTGATACGCTATGATTAGTGTTGGATGAAGAAATCAGGTAGAGGTCACCTAGGACAAGAGGCTCTCCAGTGCTAACGCCAGAAATGCTGAGGAAAACCAGTACACGCTGGTGACCCTTAGCAGCATGCGATGGTTTTGTTTGGGTTTGCTATTTGGAGTAAGGCCTTACTCTGTAACCCAGGGTAGCCTTGAACACTTCATCCTCCTGCCTCAATTTTCCACATAGTATGATGACAGGCATGTATGAGTCTTGGATAATTAGAATATCTGCCTGAAAAAAAAAACTGTTAAAGAAAGTGAACATTTTGAAGACTCACCTAGAAACATACCTAATGCTAAGCAGTTTTGAAAATATGTGCATTCTGTAGAAATACGCACTCTAACGTTGAAGAAAGCAATATTTTTCATGTTTCCATTATATATTTATTTCTTGATGGACATACTGGATAGCTCTATTTCCTTGCTGTTGTAAATCATGAAACCAACAATAATTGTACATCTGTACACGCATTAGGATGTACCGTCCCCTGGTTGTATGGTTAAGAGTGCTACGGCTAGCTTGTGATATTTCTATTTTCAATTTTTTAATTAATTAATTAATTAATTTATTTATTACCATGTATTCACTTTGTATCCCCGCTGCAGCCCCCTCTCTTGTCTCCTCCCAGTCCCACACATTATGCCCTTTCCTTAGTCCTCTGATAAAGGAGGTCCTCCTCCCCTTCTATCTGACCCTAGTTTATCAGGTCTCATCAAGGCTGACTGCATCACCTTCCTCTGTGGACTGGCAAGGCTGCACTCCCTCCCCAGGAGAGAGTTTGTTCAGCCCTTAAAATCTAGGCTCACAACCAAAAATATAAAAAAGCAATGTTTTTAGCCAAAGCATGCCTGCAAGTTGAAATCTGATTATACTGATAGAATTTCTATTTTGTTGAGAGATTTATCAGCCTGATAGCGTACGTAAGAGTTTATGGATATTATATTTAAGAGCATATTTTCAGAAGAGTGTATTGGCAAAGGAAGCGCAGGTGCTTGGCTAAGTTACTTCCTCTTGGCTTCTGCCCTGGTAAGGGTTAAGTTTGGACACTGAATTTTAATCTGTGTGACATCCAGCTTTGGGTCTCAGTAGCTCACCTGGTCTGCTGGCATCTGACAGGTGAATGTATTAAGCAAGATAATTTTAAACTTGTACATCATTGATGCTGCAAGAAAAATAGTAATTTTTTTTTAAACTGGCAGGGCCAAAATATAGAGAAGAGTCACAATATGCGCAAGGCTCCAGCAGATTCCTTTATTAACAGCACAGTAAGTGTGACTGGTAGTGATTCATAGGGTTCACTGCTGACTGCTACCAATGCAAGCATGTGTTTTAACATGTTACTGGCTATTGTTCTGCGGAATACGGAACACAGATTCAGTTTTAACGCTGGGGAACCCAGTTATATACATTCCAAAATTTGTCTCATTAATTGGTTTAACTATGGCTCATTGCACTTATATTGGAGTTAATTTCCCCCTGCATTTTACTAATTTCTCCTTAGACCTGTTAGCTTCCAGACTTTGCTTCGCTATCTAGCATTATTTCCCCAGACTTTGCTGCTTTTATGAAAAAAAAAAAATAGCAAAACAGGAGACATGTTAGATTAAGTAGCACGAATCTCGCCAATTTTTTATCCCAGCATTCTTTCTTGCATATACTCACTTAGACTAGACTGATGGTTAGTTATTAGTAGTTACTCAACTCTCAAACTGAACTTCCTCAACAACAAAAAAAAAAAGATAATTTTAATGTCTTGGTTTATTTCTATTAATTCCCATGTTTGGGAAGCAAGATGTGTGCATTGCTGGCCCAAGGTCTAAGAATATTTGCATTACAGGCACAATAAGGATATCTGATTTTGAAAGAACTTAGTGAAGATACTTAGCCCATGTTTTTCTAGGTAGGAATGTGTTGAGAGAACTTGAATTAATCATTTTAATTTTAGCATATATCATCATACATTCAAGAATAAAGTCTTTGCTGAAGTTACTATCCAAGACCATTCATTGACCTGGACAGCTGGAAAGAAAAGGATAGGGGAATGTAGACATGGAGGGAGGAAGGAGGGAAAAGGAGCGGAGGAGAAAGGGGGAGAGAGAGATTCAATCCACTAACAGAATTTATGTTTTTGGTATGGGGAAGTAATCTTTGAGCAAATAAATGTTGAGTGACTAGAATTAGTACTACTGAGAGATATAGTAAGAAAAACAAACAGGGCATTGTTAGCAGATATATAAAACATTTTAAGAAAAAAGTTTTACTGGCTTAATTATATTTGATTTTTAATATTTAATTTTTAGATTTTTTAAATATTAGTTACAGTTTATTAACTTTACATCCCAGCTGTAGCCCACTCCCTCATTCTCTCCCAATCCCACCCTCCCTCCCTCATCTCCTCCTTGCCTCTTTCCAAGTCCACTGATAGAGGAGGTCCTCCTCCCCTTCCATCTGACCCTAGCTTATCAGGTTTCTTCAGGACTGGCTGCGATGTCCTCTTCTGTGGCCTAGCAAGGCTGCTCCTCCCTCAGGAAGGGGAGGGAGGTCAAAGAGCCAGCCACTGAGTTCATGTCAGAAATTGTCTCTTTTCCCCTTACTAGGGAACCCACTTGGATACTGAGCTACCATGAGCTACATCTGAGCAGGGGTTCTAGGTTATGTCCATACACAGTCCTTGGCTGGAGATACAGTCTCAGAAAAGACCACTGTGCCCAGATATAGTTGGTCCTTGTGGAGCTCCTATCCTCTCCAGGTCATACTAATTTGTTACAATTTATTCACTTTGTAACCCAGCTGTAACCCCCTATCTCGACCCTCCCAATCCTGCCCTCCATCCCTCATCTCCTCCTATGCCCCTCCCAAGTCTACTGATAGGGAAGGTCCTCCACCCCTTCCATCAGGTCTCATCAGGACTGGCTGCATTGTCTTCCTCTGTGGCCTGTTAAGGCTTCTCCCCTCAGGGGGAGGTGATCAAAGAGCCAGCCACTGAGTTCATGTCGTGTCAGGGTATTTTTATTTGATTATTTTAAAATGAGTTCTATAAAATAACAGTTTCATTAGCATCTTCTTGTACAAATAGATCATTGTAATTTCCTCAAATTTATATCCAGTACCCAATTTTACCCTCTTATTCCATGTGCCAATCTCCTTCCTCCCCAAATAGATATTTTCTTTCATGTCATATAACATTCATATATGTGTGTCAACGTTAATATGTCACACATATGCTTCCCATTTCTATATTATATACTGTATATATGTATATATTGTGTGTGTTTTAAACTAGATTCTGCATGAGTGTAAACGTGATACCCTTCTGTTGGTGACCCTGACCTGTCCCTCTCCTTGCACCTCAAAGAGACATTGTTCTGTTCAGTCATCCTTTTCCAAAAGTGGACATTCAGTTAAAATATACTTGGCTATTAAGTATTGCTTATTTAACAGCATACCTGTTGCATTTTCTGATTAAAGCCTGGGAAATTACAATAGTCAGGTATTGATCACAGCGCTTGTAGAGCTAGGAGCTTAAGTTAGTAGACTAGAAAGTAAATGAATTAGTACTTGCATGGGCCTCAGATGGTGAGAAGTTCTCTCCTGGATTTGAAAAAGGTAGCAGTTGCATTGACTAGCTGGCCAGGAAGGACTTCTAGAAGTAATAATCTACTTGTCTGAGCTTTGATAAGAGCCAGGTACAGCAGTGTAGACACCATGTCTACCTTAAAGAGTGGACTCACATGGGTCTACACTGGGTACCAACTTGACTGTTGAGGAAATGAAGCTGCATGAGGGACAGTATTGTAAGCTAGGTTTGTAGAGAAAGTGGAGTCATGGGAGATCAGAAGGAGTGCTTGGTATAGAAGTGGTCTTACTCTCACACTAACAGAAAGCCTTTGGGTTTTAACACCTAAGAAAGAGGAGAGGGGTGATTTTATTATATTCTACAAGTGTATCTCTGGAAGCTCACAAAGACTGTTTCTCGTAGGTTTGTGGAGTGAGTGATAGTGAAAAGGAAGAGACAGAGAACACACATACTTTCTGAGAGGGCTTCTGGGATCCTTGCCACAATATCTGCCGTTGAGCCTCTAGGTCACAGGATGAGGCAAGACAATGTGTGTAACTTTTACTCTGGACTGGGGTGTTAACTGCTGCTACCTGGATATGAGGGGAAGAGGCACCAATAAAGGATAACTCAGCTGATAAAGCTTCACCACGGAGTTCAACCACAGCTAGCTTGCCGCAGCATCTCCCAGCCTGCGCCTCCATCCTGTCTGGCATGATACATACCCATGCTTATGCTTAGACTGAATTAAAAGACAGTTGACGCTGGAAAGTTCTTACGATCTTAATTGTTTCTTTGAGTTAGTACTAACCGCTGACTTTGCCCATGTTATCCCAGTTGCCATAAGAAGAACTATTCTGATATATGACATAGAGTGTCAACATTCACAACTAGTGTGGCACACAATTACTTGATATTGTGATCTCTCTTGGTGTCTTTAAATTTTTTTCCACTTTGCATTTTCTTTCAAATTAAAAAAAATCAGTGCTAATAAAACTCAGCAAATAATTATATTTCATACTTCCATCCATTTGAATTACAAACAAAATAATACATCTCTCTGAATGTTTAACAACTGAAAACATGCTTCCCAGAAACTGCTCTGTGCTTTTTTGGACTTAAATGACATGCATGAAAATGTCATAAAAACCCATTGTCTTGTAGATTACATATTTATATATAAAACACAATTATAACCTTCAATTTAATTTAGCTCATTGGAAAACATATGGATTTGATTGAAAAAAATCATAATTTCAGGTGGAAGAGGTTAACAGACTTTGTAACCTGTTCCGATATGCTGATTTTCTTACAAGTTGAAATCACCTGTATTTCTTTACCAAGGGGATTGAATTACTATGTTGATAGTCAAAACTTTATAATTTTAGTATACAAAATGGGTATGTCTGCCTAAAGTTATGATTTATGGCTCTATTTATAGTTCTAAAAGTTTTCATGTTGATAGGAGCTATGTATTTGCTGAACTATGAGATGCAAGTATTTAAAGAAGCAACAAGCATGGTGCTCCATGGTAACAATATCTTAGTCAACATGGACAGGACAGCAGAGAACTGGTGTCCTATTTTATTGATGACATCAAAGAAACATGAACTTTAATGATATATAGCAAACAACAATGCATAACTTGCTTATATGTCTAGAACTAGAGACCACAGTAGACACAGTACAGATTTAGACTAGTTTATCATCTTTTAAGTGCATTGGACTTTCTAGTACATCAGAAGGTGTCTGTCTATCCAGACAAATTTCAGCAGCAATCAGAAATTTAAGGAAGCATTCCAAAGTTCTTCAAAGGAGTAAAAAATGCCCATATCTCTGCTGGAATGGGGCCATGTAGTCTGATGAAGTTAAACTGAATGTCTGTCAGGATGGGTGCACAGTGGCACAGACAACTAACAATTAATGCTGGACAAAGCAACAGAGCTCTTTGATCTCCAGCCAAAAATGTAAAATTAATGTGTCACCGAGGTATATCTGATTCCAATATGCTTTAAATCTGAGTGACTCCACTTTTCAGTTATTGTCAACTGTTAATGTTAGATAATATTAGCCATGGGAAGCTGTTAGAAATGCAGTTCCATGTACCACCCAGTAAGGTGTTCATATTTAGTAGTCCAGAGAGCAGCCTAGGGACTCAGCTTTGTGATAAACATCCTTAGGCATCTTGAAGTGGTATGAGAACATGTGAAAATGTTGATTTAATATATTTGTAGTAAGACTTTCATAAGCTTTTAAACTTTCGTTTTGGTGTTAGAATATAATTGCATTTTTCCTTTAATGGTTTTGACAAAATTGTGTGACAGAGTGATTTCTAATTTGAAAGTGAGACCTAGTACAGAAAGAAATTACGTCAATAAAAATATTTGCTATTGACTATATCTGTGCAGGAGTTCTAGATTATCTCCATGCATGGTACTTGGTTGGAGTATGAGTCTCTGGGAAGACCCCTGTGTTCAAATTTTCTGGTTCTGTTGCTCTCCTTGTGGGGTTCCTGTCCTCTCTAGATCTTACTATTTCCCATGGCAGTATAGTGTCCAAGTTGGTTACATAGTGATGGGAAGAGGGACTCTGACATGAACTGATTGGCCTGCTCTTTTATCACCTCCCCCTGAGGGGGGAGCAGCCTTACCAGGCCACAGAAGATGATAATGCAGCCATTGCTGATGTGATCTGATAGACTAAGGTCAGAAGGAAGGAGAGGGGGACCTCCCCTATCAGTGGACTTGGGAGGGGCATGCACGAAGAAGGGGGAGGGAGGGTGGGACCAGGAGGGGAGGAGGAAGGGGCTTATGGGGGGATACAAAATGAATAAACTGTAATTAATAAAAAAATAAAAAAATAAAAATTAAAAAAAAAAAGAAAAAATATGCTGTTAGGCAGGTGATGGGTAGCTTCAATTGTTAATTTGACACAATCTAAAGTGACCTGGGGAAAGAGTCTTGGAGATGGATTTTCTAGATCAGGATGGCCTATGGGCGTGTCTTTTTGAGATAGTTTTGATTGTGTTAATTAATATATGAAAGATCAGACTACTGCGGGAAACCCCATTCCCTGGGCTGGAACTGAACTGAACTGTATAAGACCAGAAACGGCAAACTAACCCTAGAGGCATGGACACATTCATTCATATTCTTGACTGTGGGTGGAGCTAGTTGCTTTATTAAGTAATAGCTGCTTTAAAATTCCGTGCATCTGTATACAGATAGCGTGCTACATCTATAATTGTGAGCAGAAGAAGAAGAAAATCCAACAATAACAGCAAAAAACCTTTTACCCATAAAGTTGCTTTTTGTCAGTTTATGTTTTTTTATCACCAAGCACCATATACTATGGTACTCACCAATATTCCCATTTTTTGGGAGGCTAAGAAGATCTGGACTATGAAGTTAATCTAGGTTCCATATGAGACACTGCCTCATTGAAGAAGTGCTTGACTTCAAAATGAGGAAGATGTTTCTGGATACATTACTTGTATATAGTAAATAAACCAGTTAAATCTGTTAGAAGAAAAAGTGTGAAAGAGCCTTGAGCTCATTGGCACAGGAGACAACTTCCTGAACTGAGCACCAACAGCACAGGCTCTAAGATCAACAATCAATAAATGGGACCTCATGAACTGAAAAGCTTCTGTAAAGAAAAGGATACTGTCAACAAAACAAAACAACAACCTACAGAATGGGAAAGGATCTTTGTCAACCCTACATCTGACAGAAGGCTAATATCCAGAATATATAAAGGACTCAAAATGTTAAACACCAAAAAAACCAAGTAATCCAATTAAAAGATGAGGTATAGAGATAAACAGAGAATTCTTAATAGAGGAATATCAGATGGCAGAGAAATGCTTAAAGAAATGCTTACTGTCCTTAGTCATCTGGGAATTGCAAATCAAAATGACCCTGAGATTCCACTTTACACCCATCAGAATGGCTAAGATCAAAAACTCAAGTGACAATACGCATACTGGAGAGAATATGAAGAGAGGGGAACCCTCCTGCATGGTTGGTGGAAATGTAAACTTGTACAACCACTTTGGAAATCTGCCACTTTCTTAGAAAATCAGGAATAGTGCAACCTCAAAATTTAGCTATACCACTTCTGGGCCTATATTTGAAAGATGCTCAACCATACAAAAAATATATTTGCTCAACTATGTTCATAGCAGCTTTGTTCATAATAACCAGAATCTGGAAACAACCTAGATGTTCTTCAACTGAGGAATGAATACAGAAATTGTGGTACAGTTGCACAATGGAATACTACTCAGCAATTAAAAACAATGAAATTGTAAATTTTGCAGACAAATGGATGGAACTAGAAAAGATCATCCTGAGTAAGATAACTCAGAAACAGAAAGACACGCATGGTATATACTCACTTATAAGTGGATATTAGTCATACAATATAGGATAAACACACTAAAATTTATAGTCCTAAAGAAGCTAAACAACAAGGAGAACCCTAAGTAAGATACTTAATCCTCATTCAGAAGGACAAACATGGTAGACATTGGAAGTAGGAGAAGACAGGGATTCAGACAGGAGCCTACCATGTAGGGCCTCTGAAAGACTCTACCCAGCGGGCTAGCAAAGCAAATGCTGAGATTCATAGCCAGACTTTGGCTATGAGGGAATCTTATAGAAGACGGGGGGATAGAAAGACCTGGAGAGGACAGGAGCTCCACAGGGACCAATAGAGCCAAAAAATCTGGGACTAGAGGGGACTCATGAATTAACCAAGACTGATGAATTAACCAAGGACCATGCATGGAGAGGATCTAGAACCCCTGTTCAGTTACAGCCCATGGGCAGCTCAGTCTCCATGGGGGTTTCCTTGTAAGGGGAGCAGGGCCAGTCTCTGGCATGAACTCCAGTGACTGGCTCTTTGATCACCTCTCCCTGAGGAGTGTAGCCTTGCCAGGCCACAGAAGAAGATGATGTAGCCAGCCCTGATGAGACCTGATAGGCTAGGTCAGATAGAAGGGGAGGAAGATCTCCCCTATCAGTGGACTAGGGAAGGGGCAGAGGGAGAGAAGAGGGAGGAAGTGTGGGACTGGGAGATGCAGGAGGGGGCTACAGACAGATACAAAGTGAATAAATTGTGATAAACAATAATTTAAAATGTAACATCAGAAATCATTGGGACATATTTTAGTTCTGGATTTTCAAAGAATTATTGCTACTAAAGTGTCCATTCATTTTTTAAAGGAATCATTGTACATGTGGAATAGTATTACAACCATGATAAGATGTTTTGAGCCACACTACATATAGGTAGTAAGTTGAACGTTTATTTTTGTCTAAACCCCTTTATAATAATTGTTTTTAAAGAAACTTAGTGAATATATTTAATGTGGGTTGACATTCAAGGGGGATGCCAAGATGAATTACTGTAAAATAAGGAATTTATTTAAAATATTATTAATGCTGTTTACAGATGCAGATAGACAGGCAGCGTCTTGGTGGTAGTTACAAAGGGAGTTCAGGCTCCCACACCGGAGACAGGAGCATAGCAGAGTATCTGAAAGGCAAAATCAAAGCCCAATTGGCAGAAATGGAGTCTCCTTTTAAACTTTACTTAAGATGAGGGGAGGTTCCCAGTTCATTCCTGCAGCCATACACTCTGATCTCCATGGAGGACATAGACAAAGACACGATGAACAGAATGTGTGTCAGCTCACTTCCCAGGTATGAGATCTTGGGGAGTGTCTCAGGACTGTGTCTACCAGTTATCTGTAAAAGAGACGAGGCAGCAGCTTAATTCTGACTTTAACTGGTTAAACTGGAGCAGCTTAAAACAAACAAAACAAAACAAAAAATGGTTCTTTAAGGAAGTAAAGTCATAGCCCCTCAGACCTTCTTTATTTTTTCGTTTTTTTTTCTTTTTTATTTTTATTATTAGTTACATTTTATTAACTCTGTATCCCAGCTGTATCCCACTCCCTCATTCCTTCCCAATCCCTTCCTCCCTCTCTCATCTCCTCCCTGCCCCTTTCATCTGACCCTGTTTTATCACGAATCTTCAGTACTGGCTGCAAAGTCCTCCTCTGTGGTCTAGCAGGACTGATCCTCCCTTGGAGGGTGGGGAGATCAAAGAGCCAGTCATTGAGTTCCTGTCAGAAATAGTCCCTGCTTCCCTTACTAGGGAAACCAATTGGTTACTGAGCTACCACAGGCTACATCCAAGCAGAGGTTCTAGGTTATATCCATACATGGCCCTTTTTGGAGTATCAGTCTCATAAAAGACCCCTGTGCCCAGATATATTTGGTCATTGTGGAGCTCCTAGCCTCTCCACATCATACTAACTCCCCCTTCTTTCATATGATTTCCTGCACTCTGCAGGTTTGGTTATGAGTGTTAGTATCTACTTTGATACACTGCTAGGTAGAGTCTTTCAGAGGCCCTCTGCGGTAGGCTCCTGTCCTATTACTTGTTTTTTCCTATGTCCAATGCACATCCCATTTGTCTTTCTAAGTGAGGATTGGTCATCTTACCCTGGGTCCTCTTTCTTGCCCCTCAGACCTTCTAACCCAAGTTTTCAGCACAGTGTAGCTGCACCGTAACCTGATTGAAATAGTAGTTCATTGGGGGGTTATTTTATATGAAAACATTTTGAAATATCTTCAAAAATAGAGAAAATAATAGAAAAACTCCACTTATTATCTTAGTGATAGGGTTTCTCTTTGGAGAATGAGGTTGGGTTGTCTATTGAATACCACCATTCATTTCAGTATTAATTTTTTGGCAAGGTTTAAGTCTTTACTATATAAATAATGTGTTACTCTATCAAGAAACAAAGCAAATATTCCCGGGAAATAGCCAAAAGGAGAAAGAACGAATGAAAGAAAGAAAGAAAGGAAGGAAGGAAGGAAGGAAGGAAGGAAGGAAGGAAGGAAGGAAGGAAGAGAAAAAGAAAAACAAGCAAAGAACAAAAAGGAAAGAAAACATATCCAGGTATATTAGGACTGATATTTCAGAAACTCAAAAATAACTTTTCTAGAGCAGACAGTTAATGCTGCCTACATATCTATGTATCTTTCCTCCAGGAAGATCCTCTTGTATTCACTAGATTTTTTGATAGAAAATGTATATAATTATTTTCCTCTTCCTTAAAATAAAAATACAGTGCATTTTGGTCTCTGTCTCCTATGGCCAGTGATTTTTCTGTCAAAATGCAGGAAGGGTATGAATACAGAACAGAAGCCATTTTCTTTTTCTTTTTCTGTCTTTCTTTCTTTCTTTTTTTTCCTGGATTCTAAATAAGTAAATGCTTGAGTGATATCTACCGATAATTAAGTACACCTGAAAACACCAAGGCATTCTTTTAAATTGTTTTAGATTTTCCAATCAACAAATGCTGTGTTTGCTCTCCCTCTGAGCACCACTTGGCTAACCAGAGATTAAAATCTCTACTGCTATTTAGCATCTCGTGCTTACAGCATCTTTTTCAAGAATGTTCAGTGATTTGAAAGTTTTGTTTATGTAACCAACCATGGAAGCTACATTCCATGTGTTTATAACTGAGAAAGCTATACTTCAACAAATTCCGTGTAATAAACAGATGAAGAATGTCTTAAAATGTAGCATTTAAACATTAAGTTTAATTTTATTCTGTTAGCTTGATGGCATTAATAAAATAATGAGCTTTCCTGAAATAATTAAAAGTTAATTGCCTGAGAATGAAATTATGTATGCTCAATTTTATAAAACAGTAGGTACCAGACTATTATAGAAATAAGAATGCAGTCCTTAAAGGACAAAGAAGTAAACATTTTAAAAGCAAAGTTCATAGTTGTCATATGTTAAAAACAGCTAACACGACTATTGAATACTGAGGGACCTTGGACTGATAATATTCTGTTGAAAAGGTGATATGATGCTTAATGAAAACAGCAGCAAACATTATTCATAGTGCGTTTGTTTTGCTTGAATCTCATGTTAAAATTTAGAACATTCAAAGCACAGCATGATGATACTCAAGCCAGCGCTTCAATATTTATATGAAAACATAAGAAATGTTATTAAAAATACTTTCTGAATTTTTTACCTTCCATTAAAATGTATCCTCTAGCAAAACAAAAGATATGACAATTTCATAATCCTTGAAAGCAATGTTATTTTCATTTCAATTTTGTCACTGTGATGGCAGAAATGGATGGGGTGGGAGTACAGACTCATTTCATCTTCTAGCAAATTCTGTACCAAAGCCGCAGGAGCTGGAGACAGCGTGTCATGCCTCATCCACAGTGGAACACAGGGAGAAGCAGAGGCATGAGGGATAGCATTCGTTTTCTTTTGAGAGTTGAAACCATGGACTAATTTTCATGTAATTTAGTTATTCATCAGAACTTGTACTAATGCCAGTATTTTTTTTATTTCTAGAAACTTCTACGTATTAGTTTAAAGGTGTATATCTTCATAAAACTGCATAGCAATTTGAAAAACCTAGGATCCACTACAGGAGAAATGTGAGGTCTAATGGTTGAATAAAGATTAGCATTTTTGTGATTTCTCTCTACTCTAGAGTTTTCTAGAAAGGAATGGGGGACTCTGGAGAGTCTAGAGATTCATTTCTCTGCTTCCTAGAAAGCTACTTTTCCTTTTATCACCCCAGCTCTTGATTCCTCTTTTCTGCAAAAAGTCTGGTCAAGGGAGAACTTTTTATTTTCTCCATGAATCATATCCCCGACCGTAACAGTATCCGAAGATTGGTTCTCTTAAAAGTACACAGGTTTATGTTCCTAAAGTAATGCTTTGTGATTCCCCAGAGAAGACCTCAATATTGCCCTGTGCCCTGGGCAGAATTAATGAATCCCTCTTCTGTGCTATAGTAACATGTGGGTTTGTTCTGTTATTGTTTGGATGTCTCTCTTCTGCTGCTGTTATTCCTGCTATACAAAGAGAGTATATGGAGGTTGTGCCATACACATAGATATTTTTAAAGCAATTATAACAGCTACATTTTTCTCTCTGTTTTTTCTGTATCGTTCACAGCCTGAAAACTTTTCCTACTGCTAATGCCTATTCGTTTGATTGTCCCATTCAATCCTGACAATTACATGAAAAGGTATTAGGACTCTTGTTTCATAAATTAAGTAAATGATAATTAAAAAGTCTTAGGTCACAAAACGGTCAGTGATAGAGCAACATTTTTTTAAATAAAAAAAAATGTAGGGTGATCATTTTGAAAGATGAAAACAAATAAAAGTTAGGATTAAATTTTATATGAAGTTCCCAAGTATGTGCATAGGCTCTACAGACAATCCCAGACAGAGGGCTAAGTCCACACCTGCCCTTAACATGTACCACTACCCTACTGACACTAACCACCATCTAAATCATTTGGCATGCTTGGTCATTGTAAAACATTTGAAGAACACAGAGTTGTTGTTTTAACTGTAGTAGGGATTATGTTAATACAAACTGTAAGATTGACAAGATAAGAATTTTCAGGAAAAATAAAAATCACAGATAAAACAAAGTAAAAATAGCACATAGAATCCCTCACAGGGGAAAAACAAAAGATTTGAAAATAATCAATTTAAAGCATTGACAACAAAAAAGGTGTTTGGGAACGTCATTTTCTGGGGGAAAGTTATACCTACGTCTTTTTGTTTCGTTTTCTACACATTTATCAGATCATGGAGCATCAGTGCCTTGGCCTCATAAATTTCACCATGCAGTCTGTGCAACTACAGAGTGTTTAGGGGAGTAAAAATGCTACAGATGCTTCGATTTTTAGAGCATAATCGTGAAGCTGAAAAAATCATAAGGGTATCAACAATGTATGTATATTCAGATGTAGCTTTCTCAAAGCAAATGTAGTTAACAAGGTTTATTGAAATGGCGACCAGACTATGCAGACAAGAGGACAATGCACTGTACGAAGGCAGAGTATCAAGTCTGTGCCTCCAAGCAAACATACTGGGTTCCCCCAGGACATTCAACAATTGTCTCCTTTCTCTCTCAGACGTGGAATAGTTTCCCAGTAAGGTCATCCCACCAAACACCATTCTGTCTTCCACTCCTTGCCGATGTCTGAGTTCGCCATGTTTGATACACTATCATGTTTTAGCACATTTGTCTTCTGTAATGGAATTCCTTGGGAGAGACTATAGAGCCCACACATCTAGACAAATTGCTTTCTGACTATTTTTGAAGGTTGTTTCGCAAATAAAAAGGATGTAAACAGATGCAGAAATACGCACATGGTATATACTCACTCATAAGTGGTTATTAAAAATATACTATAGGATAAACATACTAAAATCTAGTTTTAATTTAGCTTGGATAGTGTTAGAATCGAATTGAATACCAGAAAATGTTGACTCCAAATAAATGTCATGAACGTCTAGAAAAAAATAAAAAAGAAAAATAAAATCTATTTTCCTAAAGAAGCTAAAGAACAAGGAAGACCCTAGAAAAGATGCACAGTCCTCATTCAGAAAGTCAGAAATGATAGACACTGGAAGCAGGAGGAGATAGAGAACAGGACAGGAGCCTACCACAGACAGCCTCTGAAAGACTCTGCTGATGGAGGTATTGAAGCAGAGGCTGACTCATAGCCAAACTTTGGGCAGAATGCATATAATATTATGAAAGAATCGGGAGATATATCTGGAGGGGACAGGAGCTCCAAAAGGAAACCAACAGAGCTAAAACACTGGGCCCTGAGGGCCCTGACGTGACTGATACCCTAATGAAGGACCATGCATGGAGAGGACCTAGAACCCCTGAACAGATGTAGCCCATAGACTCAGTCTCCAAGTGGGTTCCCTAATTAGAGGAGCATGAACTCAGTGCCAGGCTCTTTTATCACCAACCCCTGGGGGTAAGGAGCATAGCCTTGCCAGGCCACAGAGGAAGACAATGCAACCAGTTCTGATAATGCAACCTAATAGGCTAGGATCAAATAGAAGGGGAGGAGGTCCTCCTCTATCAGTGGACTAGGGGAGGGGCATAGGAGGAGAAGAGGGAGGGAGGCTGGGATTGGGAGGAGACGAGGGAGGAGGCTACAGCCAGGATACAAATTGAATAAATTGTAATGAATAATAATAACAATAATAATAATAAAAGTAGGATGTATAATCAATACATTGTTTAATAAGTACAATGTGTATTCTCACCAAATTTGGACACAAATAATGAGTTGTATTTTGACAGGCTTGATGAAGTAGGCAGTGATATATGAATAAAGCAGGACACTAAGGAAAATGAAGTCTTCAGGAAATGTGGGAAGGGCAGGGAAGAGAAGCACATTTGACATTAGTGAAAAGGATGACTGTTTAGTGGCAAGGAGGGCTCTAGAAGAGAGTTTGGTAGAGAGAAGAACAATGTGTTATTGAATGTTACAATGAAACTTAGCATATATACACAACCAGGCACACCATACCTATATATGTGCAAATCACAAATAAAGAAAAATGGTACATCTTTACTTTGCAAGCAAGAGATCCAATTCAAGACCCTGTATATCCTGAGCACACATTCTCCCACTGAGGGACACCCCAGTCTCCACTATCTTACTTTCTAAGCATTGAAATTACAACTTGAAATTCAAAAGAGGAATTGAATTTACATACATACATATGAACACAAAAACATACGCACTATAATATCTAACATTGTTAAGTAAATGTACAATTCAAGGTTCTCAGACATGATGCTTTTTAATATGGGAATAATTTTGGTAGCATTGTATCAATTTTTATTAAGTCTTAGAAAAATGTTTCCGTATAATGCTTTCATGCTTGGGGTAATAGCTCTTTAAAACTTTAAACTTGAAATTAAATTGGCCATTTTATTGTAAATGTGAGTTGGGAAACAAAGTCATTTGGTCCAAATGAATCATTGGTATTTAAAAATGAGTATTTTTATGTTGAATGAATATTGACTACAGTATATATCTATGAAAAGATATGTTAACATAATGGGAAAATTATTAGAAAATTAATCGCAGATATATAATATCTTAAAGCATATAAACTTAAAATTCTAAAAGAGGCTCTTTCCAGAATTATATTTTAATATTTTGTTTATTCTTTTTCTTTTTTATTATTGTTGCAATTGTGTGCACGTGTGTGCATGTGTGTGTGTGCGTGTGTGTGTGTGTGTGTGAGACATGAGTAGATACCACAGGACAGCTTTCGGGAACCTATTGTCTTCTTCCAGCATGGGTTTCAGACACTGAACTCAGATCATCAGGAACAAGTGGCCTTTTTCTATGGAGGCACCTTACCAACACAGAGTTTCTATTTTCTACTGATTATGATTTACACAGTTGTGATTATCTAGTATTATATACAGCAACTTGGATAGCATAAAGTAAGAATCAATTGCTTTCTCTTTTTCCCTGACTGCGTTCGTATATCAAATGAGTTCATATTGTTTATCTGAAAGATTTAATGACACTATAAAATATAATGATAAGAAACCTGTATTAATTAATGAACAAAGTGTCCAAGACAATCAAAAACACTTTTTTTCAAACTCGTTCTTCTTAAGTAGGAGGAACCTGTTGAAAGTGGAGTTCCAGACAGACAGCAGACAAACCTAGATTGTCCTGCCTTAAGCCTGGTGGAGGCTCACAGCCAAGCCTTCTCACTGTAGCTCCCATTACTAGCTCCTAACTTCTGCAGTCCTTGGCAAGAAGAGTACCTGAATTCTGGCAGTGGGATAAAGTCAGTGACAGATTCATACTTTCCCCATAAAAGCTCTTTCATAGCTACACAGTCCTTTCTGAAGAACATCTCTGATGATCCGACCAGCTCGGACTCCTGAGGTTCTGTCCACTGGTAATGGATGGGTCAGCGGAGGGCAATAGCCTCTGTTTTATGACAGGGAAATATGGTGGTGGGTTCTAGTATCCCAGAGTAGTCCTTTCCCCCATTGTTTATGGATCAGAATGGGATTCAGATTCAGGCTAGAGCTCCAAGAATCTGAACATACCACCTGGATCCATTATTTTGTCAATTTCGACATCCCAAGAGTAACTCTGAGACTTTACTCATAGCAAAATAATAAATCAGGATGAGGTTTCTTTTGGAGGAGGTAGAGGAAGGGACCATCATTGCAAAGGTTTCCTGTAGACACTGCGTGCACCCAGCTTTTTTCTTGACAGACAGAGGGAGAAGTGAGTCACACATTGTTGGTGTTTCTGAGGCATGCAGACAGCCTGATAACAGACACCATGAAGCTAAACACTGCTGAGCCAAAATTTATAGGCAAGGATATTGTTTTATTAGGCACAGAACTTACTCCCCATCTTCTCATCCCTTTCTTAGAGCGAGCGACAAGGCAAATGTCATTCGCAACTCTTTTCTGTTCACTTTCAGGCGAGGGGATGTGCAGCTTACCCTGGGCCATTTGGATTGAAATCAGGAACTTTAAAGAAGGAATGTCAGAAACAGAATCCTGAAATTTCCAGAAGTAGTCTGTGGTCCTAGGTGGCCCCAAGCCAAGGGGTTCAAATGCTTCCTTCATGGAAGATTCAGTCCTTTCTGTTCCACCAAAATAACAAAGTTGGATTCTAGCAATGGAATATTTTATTCCAGAAGTTTTCACCCAGAAATGCGGATTTCTTTTCTCTGTTCTGTCACTCGACCTCTTCTGACAAAGGAAGCTGAATTCTTAGTCAAGTGTTACATTACAGTGCATCGATTTCCCTTTATGGATTGTTACAGTATTTTTAATAGACACTTTAAAGGATGGTAAAGGTATTAAACAACATTCTTATTGCAAACCTACTATGCAAAGCACTGAACTAGTACTTCGCCTAGATCATCTCATTTGTGTCTCATAACAGTCCGGCAAAGACAGATTTTATGTTCTCCATTTTCACAAAGCTGCATCTCCATGGTTCACTGCGTTAACTTTCAGCAATCATCATAACTACCGGAGTCAAACCAGATCCTAGCCTTGCAAGGGCAGTTTCCAGAGACAGTATTTTATATGTCTGAGTGTCTTGCATGTATGACTGTACACAGCCTGCATATAGTGCCTGCATAGACCCTAGAAAGGAATTGGATTCCCTTGAACTTGCGTTACAGACTGTAACTCATTTATGCAGTTTTAAAGTTCTGACTTGTTCCAAGTAGTATGGCCTTCAGATATAGCAACAGTCAGATGAGAATAACTGTAAAGAATGTTGGTGTTGCGAATTCTGTAATAGACAGCTGTGGATTGGAGTTCAAGTCAGGGTCTTAATACTCCTTCAAGCAAAGGTCGTGACCTCCACTATTTCCATTTCTTCTTGCTGTGATAGTCATACAGAATGAAGCAGCATCTTCCCCTGCGATGCATACTAAAACTGTTAATCAAATTTCTAATTTGATTAACAAGCTCATATCCTGTTATCTCAAAAGGCTTTGGGTACTTGATGTTAGAAGAATAAACTATGTAGAATGATATTCTAGACAAATATAATATTTATATTGTGATATTCTATGTTGATAGAATGATTTTCTAATAGGATACTTTGTACTGTAGTTCATTTCTTCAGGTTATGCCAGCATGCTCCAGCAGGATTTTAGAAGTTCTGCATTTAGTCACGTAAAAAAATAACAGCATAAAGAAATGTTTTATAATTCATAAATTTTAAAATCACCTATCCTCAAAGCTACAAAAGTTATAGTTTACTTTGAAGTATGATACAATAATGAATCTATGCTTTCTTCTCTGAAGCAGAAATATGTATTATTTGGGATGGGGGGAGAATTCAGTCAATAAACTGATCTTTGGAAAGCATGAGGACCTGAGTTTAATTCCCGAAACCCACATAAAAGTGCTATGCATGGTAGCATACACTTATCCAGCACTGAGATGGCATAGGGAGGTGGATCCCTGGAGTTCACTGACCTAACTGGGCTAGCCTGCTTGACATGCTCCAGGCTAGTGAGGGTCCCTGTCTCAAAACCCAAAGGAGACAGCTCCAGAGAAATGATAGCCTCACGTATGCACATCTAGAGTCACGGGCAAATAGTATGTAACAGTGTATTTATGTATATATAGTTTGAGAAATGAAATACAAGTTTTAAATGCGATCAAATATTTCTCAATAAACATTTCAGCATCTGATTATCATTTACCCCTGAAAAGCTAAGAAAGTGCCTTTCAATTTGAAAATATTATATAAAGGTTCAAATTGCTAAAACATATTTCCAGACAGAATCTGATTGCTTGAAAAGTCATATTTTAGATAAACTACCAAAGAAATATTTTCTTCATAATATTGGGATAACTAGCTTAATTGTTAATTGCCCTTAGTAAACTCAAATTTTATGTTCATATTTCTAATTAAAAAAATTCTCATTAGAGAATAAATTTACTGTCCTCCAGTTCTATGCTGTGACCTTGACTAGGCCCTGGAGTGGAGGGAAGGAGTTTCTATGATGAAGAGACACTGTTCCTCAGAGAGCAATTTGAGTGTTCTCATAGGTGAGAGTAGTGTGTGGTAGTACTTCAAAGCAGAAGACAAGCAACCAAGGTGGTCCAGACGCTAGTGGCCACTGCTAGGAAGGGAGTTCATGAAAGAGAATAATCAAGGTAGGTGAATATGTCTTTTATTGCTGGGAGGGTTGTCTTAAAGTTTCAAGTCTCCTCTAAGTTCCAGCAAATACCTTCCAGGAAACTCTGAATTAGTATTTCTGGAGATAACTATACTGACAGGTTCTCAATGGCCTTAAATGCTTGGCCTCATTTGGTAACAGATACTAGTTCTCAGGATTCAAAAATAGGAATACATGCAACTTTTATTTCATTAGTCTAATAGGTTATACTTCATACCCTACTAAAGAATACAGCGTCTGGTTCTGTGTATTTAATCCTCATGGATGCTTGAGGTGGCGGCACATGTGTGGACATGATGATGGAAGGCGAAGAGCAATCGCGATGTGCTTTGTTTGAAGCAGGCCCTTGTTGTGGGCCTGAAAATGTTGCCATGTTGCCTAGACTAGCTGGCCAGTGAGATCCAGAGAGGCCCACCTTTGGCATCACCATGACTGAATCTGCAAGCATGTGCTAGAGCACGGAACATTTCACATGGGTCCTGGGAATTGAACTCAAGTCTTAAAGCTTGTGAGTTGAGCGCTGCAATGATTGAACTGCTTCCTCATTTATAATGTTAATTTGGTATTAGTTAAATCATAAAACAATCAATGGCTTGTGTGTCCCAAATATTGACTTTCTTAGTTTCTATTTTCTCTTTATCTTTACAAATCAATACCAGTCTATATAGTTAGTCAGTCTTGAGGGCTGTTTTGTTCTGTAATTTTCCTCATAATGTATAGCATTAGCTATCAGTTACTCATAGATAGCCCATTTATTTTTTAGTATTCAATTTTCATATTTCAGTGGTTAAAACTCAAATCCAACCAAAAGTTGAAACTAAAACATAGTCAAGTAATAAATTTATCACATGACTACAAATATTATTTACCATAAAACCATAGATTGATGTGAAGAAGCATGTTGGCTTGTCTCTTCATGTCTACAGTTGCAGCACTTAGGAAGTATGAGGTGGGAAGATCACAAGTTTAAGGCTATCTTGAGATACAGAAGAAAAAAAAAATCTGCTTCCAAAGAAGGGAAGACAGGAAATACTGAAGTAAATACATAGCACTGACTGAAGGTCATTTGGTAACCTGAAAGATGGGGGAAAGTTTTGTGGGAAAAATGTTATGATTCTGGCTAAGCAAAAATTATTACCAAGCTGAAGTAGAATACTAATTAAAAGTACCAAAAAATACTATTTCTCAACATAAAATAAACTGATGCAGCCCCACTGGCATTCACATTAAAACAGGGAATAAACCAAGACTGTGAGACCCAATATTATGTGACATTCCTAGTTAATGCACAGCGGAGAACACATAAACAAGAGATATGATTATTAGAAAGAGTAACAAGCTGCAATTTGTAAGTGAAGGACCCATTTACAAAACAATTATACAAATCAATAGCTCTCTGAATCAGAAATAACCATTGAGAAAATCCAGCACTAAAACCTAAATAACAGCAAAAATAGATAAGATATTCTCTGCCAATAATGTGTAGCATCTACATAAAGGAAATGCTAGAACTTTGATGAGGGGCTTAGACTAGCCATTGAATATACTCTAATGTCTAGAAAGCTGGAATGTATTAAGACTTCAATTATTCCCACATCAATTCCGTCAAATGCACGTGGAGGCTATTATTTGGAACATCAAAGGGTGATTATAAAAATCACAGCAAAGCAGAAAAGAGACGGTTTACAAAAAGCACTAAAAAATATGATCAGAATTAGGAAATTGAAGTATTACACAAGCTTGGTACATGATTCTAGGCATCTGTCTTATCTATTTTAAAGAAATGTATGCTTTTAACATTCTGATCTTATTTTCTGTTATATACCAAAGTAAACTCAAAAGGGAGAAATAAACTATACCAAAGTTTTACAATATTGAGATATTCAACATAAAAATTATAAATTGCTTTATGAAATTAATGTTTTAAATTATACAGAAAATTGCAGACAGGTGAAATTCTTAGCAGTTTGAAAGTCTTGGTTCATATCAATACAAAAAAATGACTGAATACAAGTTGAAAACTGTTAGATGGATATGGACCCACATTCCATATAGCAATTTTATCTAAATGCAAAGGGGTTTATAGTAGTAGAATTCAATAGAGAGTTGGGATGGAATCTGGTTGCGTACTTGCATGTACTGAGGTCAGTTCCTAAAACTATAAAAACAAACAAGCAGAAAACAAATTAAAAAAAGACAATGACAGATATTTTCATCAATATTTGAAATAATTTTATGAAATCATAGATTGAAGTTTATCCTTGCTTGGCTACACTGGCTGAGGAGTGAGCTCTGAGACCTGGCTGTCTCTGTACCCATCCTTCTTGAAGTAATCCATTCTAACAGAAATAAAGGTTTCTGAAAGTCCATGCTTTACATTTGTAACACATTCATATGTAATTGAATACCTATTGTAAATCCATTAAGAAATTTCTCTCTCTCTCTCTCTCTCTCTCTCTCTCTCTCTCTCTCTCTCTCTCTTTCTCTGTCTTTATGCTGGTATAAATAGACAAGAAAAACAAATAGTAAACCCAATACCCAAGCTAGAGTCTTGGACTTATAAAATTATGAAAGACACTGTGCTTTGTAATGAAGGCTTCTTGTAGTTGATGCACAGCCAAACTTGCATCATTTACTTACTTGGCATCATCAGGGAGGAGCATCAGTTGTGCCTTCAGTGGAGAGCAGGGCTGCATATTGAAATTATCAACAAAAACAATGCTATAGTCTTTTTCTCAAGTACTTTATTAGAGCTTAACTATTTTCTAATGAACAAATGTTTTATTTTGTGTACTTCCTAATCAGTACTCAGACACTTTTCATGATGCCATAAAACAAGTAGTTAATATATAACCTACATCAAATCATCCCACTGTTATAAAATGCCAGACAGTCACAGCTGTGTGCTGTTTGATTCCTTTGCCCTAATCTGAGATTAGTGGATTGTTGCATATAAAACTGACTTTGTTTCTGGGCATCGTGATTTGAAGTACATATCAAATATATTGGATTGACAGAATTTTAAACTTAATTAAGATAATAGCTTGAATATAAACATGTTCACAAGTTCATCATTCTCTTAAGGCCCTGAAAATTCACATGTTCACATGTGAGATCATTTTGCTGACATGAGCAGTGGCTTTTAATGAGAATGGTTTCTGAAAGGATTATCCTAATATCCAGATAATCCTGAGTATCGGTTCATTCCTGGTGATAATTCTTGCCTGCTGTGAAATTGAAAGGAGTCTAGTCCTCAGGAGGTGGCATACGAAAATAAATACTCCAGCATGAAAAGTCTGCTTAGTTTCATGAGGTCCCATTTATTGATTGCTGATCTTAGAGCCTGTGCTGTTGGTGTTCTGTTCAGGAAGTTGTCTCCTGTGCCAGTGAGTTCAAGGCTCTTCCCCACTTTTTCTCTAACAGGTTTAGTGTATCTGGTTTTATGTTGAGGTCTTTGATCCACTTGGACTTTAGTTTTGTGCAGAGTGGTAAATATGGATCTATTTGCATTTTTCTACATGGAAATATATAGTTAGACCAGCACCATTTGTTGAAGATGCTGTCTTTTTTCCATTGTATGGTTTTGGCTTCTTTGTAAAAAATCAAGTATCTGTAAGTGTGTGGGTTTATTTCTGGGTCTTCTATTCGACTCCACCATTTGATCCACCATTCTGTTTCTATGCCAGTACCATGCAGTTTTTATTACTATTTCTCTGTAGTACAGCTTGAAATCAGGGATGGAGATACCTCCAAACAATCTGGTTTTGTACAGGATTGTTTTAGCAAATCTGGGTTTGTTTGTTTTTCCATAAAAACCTTAGAATTATTCTTTCAAGGCCTGTAAAGAATTGTGTTAGTATTTTGACGGGAATTGCATTGACTCTGTAGATTGCTTTTGGCAGGATGGCCATTTCACTATGTTAATCCTAAGGATCCATAAGTATGGGAGAACTGAAAAGCTTCTGTAAAACAAAGGACACAGTCAATCAGAACAAAACAACAGCTTACAGACTGGGAAAAGATTTTCACCAACCCTATATCTGACAGAGACCTATTATCCAGAATATATAAAGAACTCAAGAAGTTAAACAGCAACAAATCAAGTAATCTAATTAAAATATGGGGAACAGAACTAAACAGAGAATTCTCAATAGAGGAATAACAAATGGCAGAGAAACACTTAAAGAAATGTTCAGTGTCCTTAGTCATCAAGGAAATGCAAATCAAAATGACCCTGAGATTTCACCTTATACCCATCAGAATGGCTAAGATCAAAAACTGAAATGATAACACATGCTGGAGAGGTTGTGGAAAAAGGGGAACCCTCCTCCATTACTGGTGGGAATGTAAACTTATACAATCAATCTGTACAAATTTGGAAATCAATCTGGTGCTTTCTCAGACAATTAGGAATAGTGCTTCCTCAAGTCCAGCTATACCACTCCTAGGTAATATATCCAAAAGACACTCAAGTATACAACAAGGACATGTGCTCAACCATGTTTGTAGCAGCTTTATTCATAATAGCCAGAATCTGAAAACAACTTAGATGTCCCTCAACTGAGGAACGGATACAGAAATTGTGGTACATTTACACAATGGAATACTACTCAGCAATAAAGTCAAGGAAATCATGAAATTTGCAGGGAAATAATGGGAACTAGAAAAGCTCATTCTGAGTGAGGTATCCCAGAAGCAGAAAGACACACATGGTATATACTCATTTATAAGTGGATATTGGTCATATAATATAGGATAAACATACTAAAATCTGTACACCTGAAGAAGCTAAGCAAAAAGGGGGACCCTGGGTAAGATGATCCATTTTCACTTAGAAAGGCAAAGGCATCAGAAGAGGGAGAAAACAGGGAACTGGACAGGAGCCTACCACAGAGGGCCTCTAGCATCTCTGACATGACTCAGTAGCTGGCTCTTTCATCACCTCCCCCTGAGCGGGGAGTAGCCTTGCCAAGCCACAAAGGAGGACAATGCAGCCAGTCCTGATGAGACCTCATAGGCTAGGGTCAAAAAGAAGGGAAGGAGGAACTCCCCTTTCAGTGAACTTGGAGAGGGCCATGGAATGAGATGAGGGAGGAAGGGTAGGGTTGGGAGGGAATGAGGGAGAAGGCTACAGCTGGGATACAAAGTGAATAAACTGTAATTATTATAAAAAAATGAAAATTTAGTAAAAAAAAGTAAAAGACTCTACCTAGCAAGGTATCAAAGCAGATGCTGAGACTCTTAGCCAAACTTTGGGCAGAGTGCAGGGAATCTTAAAAAAGAACGGGAAGTTAGAAAGACCTGGAGGGGACAGAAGCTCCACAAGGATACCAACGGAGCCAAAAAAAATCTTGGTTCAGGGGTTTTTGTAGAAACTGATACTCCAACCAAGGACCAGGCATGAAAATAACCTAGAACCCCTGCTCAGTTTTAGTCCATAGCAGCTCAGTCTCCAAGTGGGTCCCTAGTAAGCGGAGCAGGGGCTCTCTGTGACATGAACTTAGTGGCTGGATCTTTGATGGATCCAGGCGCTCTCTCTGACATGAACTCAAGGCTGGCTCTTTGATCACCTCCCCTGAGGGGGAGCAGCCTTACCAGGCCACAGAGGAAGAGGAAGCAGCCTCTCCTGAGGAGACCTGATAGACTATGGTCAGATGGAAGGGGAGGAGGACCTCTCCTATCATTGGTCTGAGGGAGAGGCATAGGAGAAGAAGAGGGAAGGTGGGATTAGGAGGGGATGGGGAGGGGGTCTACAGCTGGGATACAAAGTAAACAAACAGTAACTAATTAAAAAAATTAAAAAAAGAACATGGTGAATAAAAAAATAATCAAAACGTTAAAAGATCACTTAACAAGTCATATAAAATGCTTCTGCTTCTCTAAATGTGTACATTAATAATTGATTTCTGTCAATGGTATAGACAACCCTTGCAAATGTAGTCCTATTTCTGAAATTATTTAAGTGAAATAAACAAGAAATACGATGAGATTATTCTTGATCTCTTGACTTAGTAGATGCTAAAAACAAGGGAACGTGTTTGTCTGGGCTGCCTGGTTATTAAGCTATTTTAGCATGGCTTGGAAGAACCAGTTAACTCAACACTTCATTGATATCGAGTGAAAAGGGGAAGTGATTTGAAATGTAGGCCTCTAGCATCTTAACTAGACAGTGGTAAGAGAAAAATAATTTGGAAATACAAACCCCAGGACCGTTTGCTTAAGGTTTCTTAAAATGCATATTTGAAGAATATTTTCAAAACTATTTCCAAATAGTAAAGAAAGATTGGGTCCAATTGCAAGAACAGCTCTTTTACAAGAATCTATGATGTTGGTTCCCTCATGTGATATGGATTTTACCCTATGGATTATATAAATATAAATTTTACATTCCACATTAATTTGATTCATAGGACAAATTCTTGAATACTTTTTATCAGTTTTGTCTGTGAGAAGAAGTTCTCTTTCATTCACAGCTGCCTGCTTTCTTACATGCCTACCACAGATAGTACTTGGGTATCAAAAACAGCATTTTATAAATCAATGCCATGTATCACCCTCTTTGCCTTTTAGGATTATTTCATGCCCCATCCACTTGTTTTATCAATAAATAAATAAACACAGAAAAGAAAAACAACAAAATTCCGAACAGATTTTTTTTTCCCAGAGGAACAAAATTGGGATGTTTGTTGCATAAGACACTACAGTAGTTAATATCGTAGCACATTTTCTTAAATCACTAGAAAAGTACTTGTCAAATGTTTTCATTATGAAATGTACTTGAGGTGACAGATAAATGTTAATTTAACTGAATCATTCCATACTGTGATATCACTTCACTTCAAATATAGATAGATGATAGATAGATAGATAGATAGATAGATAGATAGATAGATAGATAGATAGATAGATATACAGATAGATATCATGTGTGTGTGTGTGTGTGTGTGTGTGTGTGTGTGTGTGTAGCTGAATGTCTGTTTTATGGCAAACATTTAGAATATCTTAGTTGTTTTTAGTACCTGAATAATATCTTGGTCATGGGCATGCAGCAAAACTGACAACTGAAGAAAAACATATTTCAGTTGTCACAATACAATAGAACTTTTTTTTATTTTTAAGTAAGGGAAATTGCCATGTGGAGAAATGGCTCAGTGGTTAATAGTGCTTGCTGCTCTTGGGCAGGATCCCAGCTCTGGTCCCAGCATCTAAGTTGGGAAGCTCAGGACGGCTTTTAATTCTAGCTCCTGCTCCAGGGAGATTTGACACCTCTGACCATCACAGTTACTTACTAGAAGTATGCTTGCATACACACCAAAATGAAATAAATCTTCAGTAAAAAGAGATAGACAAAAACATGCCTAAGAACAAAGTTCTAATTCAAGTACCTTGTTTTTAATCGTGTTTTCTCGAAAGCCTTGTAGGGTAGATTTGAACACAGCTGGTGGTAAAGTGAATTCTTGCATGTGGTGTTGAGGTAAGAAGGAAGATTTGCTGATGTGCTCACAAGAGATGGATGTCTTTCTGAGCAGAGAGAGAAATCTTGTATTTTGGATTTACTAACTGGGTATTTCAAAACTCTTCATTGTTCCATCTGTTTGCCTGCAAATTTCATGCCTTCCCTCCAAGTGCAGGGAATCTTATGAAAGAAAGACCTGGAGGGGACAGGAGCACCACAAGGAGGGCAAAAGAGCCAAAAAATCTGGGCCTATGAGGTCTTTTCTGAGACTGATACTCCAACCAAGGACCATTCATGGAGAAGACCTAGACATCCTGTTCAAATGTAGCCCATGGTGTCTTCAGTCTCCAAGTGGGTTCCCTAGTAAGGGGAGCAGGGGCTGTCTCTGACATGAACTCAGTGTCTGGCTCTTTGATCACCACCCCCTGGGGGTGGGGGCAGTCTAACAGAGGGAGACAGTGCAGCCAGTCCTGATGTGACCTGATAGGCTAAGGTCAGATAATAGGGGAGGAGGTCCTCCCCTATCAGTGGACTAGGGGAGGGGCATAGGAGAAGAGGGAGAGAGGGTGAGACTGGGAGAAGAAAGAGGGAGCTACAGCTGGGATACAAAGTGAATAAATTGTAATAAATAATAAAAGGAAAAAAAAAAACCTCTTTTGTAGCAATGGCTGCCAAAGACAAGCGGTTTGCTTCTGTTAGATGTGATGAGCAAGCTTGAGGATGGGATGTATTAGGATGTATTAGGTGGACTGTACAAGTGGGTACTGGCCCTGGTCATAAGCTATGGAAAGGAGTAGTTTCTGAATGTTAGCACTGTAAGAAGTATGAAGGGAGATGCTTGTTTACAGTGAAATCACTGAGCTCCAATTGCAGAGAATCTTGCTCAGTTCATAGTTAGCTGGCATCACAGATTGCAATGTTAAAATGTTGGCAGATTGGGCTGGAGAGATGGCTCAGCAGTTAAAGGCTAGGCTCACAACCATAAAATGTTGGAAGATTATCATATTAAGACATGTCATGGCCAGGGTCACTATGTGAGTGTGTTAAAGAGGAGGAGTTAAAAAAACATCTCAGTGGTGACAGGAAAGCATTATCCAAAATGATTTTTTTTTTACTTTCTTAGAGTTTAGAAAAAAAAATATAGAGAGAGATTTATATAGATTTATATAGATTTATGTGCTATATAGATTTATTTAGCACACATGCACTTGTCCCAACAACTGCTGTTAAATGTTGTTAAAATTAGTGAATTATAAAAGAAAATTGTACATTTACTCATTTTCCATGTCTGTGTATGTCTGTGTGTACATATGTAACATGCATGTGCCCGTGTTTGGATACATGAATGGAGAGGCCAGAGGTTAGTGCTGAATGTCCTTTTTAATCATTCTTATGCTTTGCTTTTCGAAACATGACCTAATGGCTTCAGCTGGACTAGCCATCCACCAAGCCTCAAGGATTATTTTTAATACCTGACTAATAGCTCTTAAGTAGTCACACAACAAAATCAACAGCTGAAGAGAAATGAACTCCAATTTGTCAAAATACAATAGATCATTTTTTAAAGGAAACAAAATGTTTCTTTTTTAAGGCAAATTGTAACTCATGCCCTTGTTTTCCCTGAGTTTTCTCCAGCTGTCTGTAGGCCAGTCTAACCGAATCTCTGCTTATCTGGCACTGTTTTCTATGAGCACTGGGTACTCATACTCAGTTCCGCATGCTTGACTAGAAAGTCCTTAACCCACTCAGTTACTTCTCTGCCTTCGTTGTGCCCATTTTTGAAGCAAATCTTACTTATTTTGTCATTCTCCGTCCTTCCTCCCCTTCATAAAGGACAGAACAATTACTAGGAAGTGAATTGTGAATAAATAAACAAGAGAGTAACTTAAATGACTTCTCATAGAATTAAATTTCACACACCAGGGATTTTTCACAAATCCAGGGATTGTTTAATAAATCAAGGAAACTGGGTGTTCTAAATTTTCCCTGGTAAATTCAACAAATTAAGTAACTAAAGATAAGATGCTATGCAGTGGCCCAGTTGTAAGATGTGGTACTGTTTTGTTACAAGTTATAGTTAGTATACTATAAGTATATAAGTATAGTTAGTATACCCAGTGATACTTTTAAGCTAACGCATGTAAAAACAAACTATTTTAAAATTATCCATTTCATTTAATTACTACTATTGGTCAAGTAACTCCTCAAAAAAATTTTTTTTTTGCAAAAAAAAAAAAAAAGGCATATTTCACATACTGAAAGGGAGTATCAACACATTCTTTAATATTTAAACAGACTCGAGAAACAGAAAGAAGAGGCAGCAATTGTCTCACTAGCCCAGAAAAAGACACCATATACCATGGTGTCATCAAGCAACAGAGATAGCTACAGCCATCTGGAGCTTCTCAGTATCAGGATGCCAAAGCTCACAAGGACATCTATGCCACTCTTGAGCTTGCTCAGCTCAGGTGGTTAGTGTACCACAACCATGTTCCAAAGGGTCAATCATGCAGTGGGTCAGTCTGGAGGGAATGATAAATATGCTCTGTCTTGTTGACAAGAAAGTTGTTTTCAGATTCCATTTGAATTAAATTATGCTCTTTCAGGCAAAGCTTTGTCTCTGGTGAGGATTCTTAGAAAAAGCCATCATGTGAACTCATTGCAAAACAAATAAAGAGCAAAATGAAGGTTGCAAATTAAAAACATAAGCACTGTGAGAAATATTAAAAAGGGTTGGATGACATATTCATTTTGTTGAGTAAATAAATTCCTATTAGATTAAAATAGATCACCACTTTCTTAACTATAAATATGAGCTCAATTATTAAAATCAAAGGGAAGTAGACATCTTCTTAATACCAATAGACTGTCGAAACTAATTTGAATTTCTGTACAAAAAGATTGTATGAGTCAGACATATTAGATGTAATCAGTATAAGACTCTGACTTAAATTTAAAATGATCTAAATCAAATTTAGTCTTTAAGTCATGAGTAAATGGGGCTGGGTAGATGACTTAGTACGAATACTTGCTGCACAAGCTTACAGATCTGAGTTCAAAACCCCCAAATTCTCGACAACATCTGGGTGTCGTCACATGTGCATCTGTAACTGAGTGCCGTGGGAGGTTGCAGGTGGAGCTTACTGGGGCTTGATGGCCACGAGTTTCCAATGAGGAACTGTTTGAAGGGAATAGTGATAGAATGGGACACTTGGCATCCTCCTCAGTCCCGTGTGTGCCCCACACACCCACACGCACACATGAGCACATACAATACATACATCACCTGTTCACTCACAAATACACACACACACACACCCGTAAAAAATTTAATTATTAAAAAGGTGAAAGTAACAGAACTTGTATGTGAAGGATAAAAGCTGAAGAACACAAAGGTGGTCATGATGAATGTGACGTAGCAGATGAATAAAACAGATGGGAAAAGTATTCCAGTTGAAGGAAAGGCTATAAACGAGATCCTACTGACCCAGCACTTGCCAAATCAGACCTGTTTTGGTGTGACCTATTCATGCATAGCTGAACATTCCCTCAAAGCACACTCGGGCTCACTGGAGGGGTTCGCAGGGCTCAGAAAAGCTGTTATGCTCAAAGTTTATTGTAGGGAAGAAAGTGAACTGAAAGTAGGATTGGGAAAGATTCACAGGACATAGCCCGCACACCTTGTGGGAGCAGGCACTACCTCCCAGCTGTCCTCTTTGGCAGCACTGTGCTGTCAACCAAGGAGCACAAGCTGCTTTGATGTCTAGGGTTCTCATTAAGGATCAGTCCTACAGGGTTGGAATTTACCTGTCATTAACCTTATTTGTATCTCAGGCTCCAGCTCTCCAGAAGTCAACCCCTTCAGAACAGACCAGGAACCTGTCCTGGAATAAATTCTGACATTCACAATACGTCATGTTGTCAGCATAGTCTGTCCTGTACAGCCCCAGAATAGAGATTATGCTTCTATCAAGCAGGTTATTCCAGGGTTTAAAGCAGTGGTTCTCAACTTGTATGTTGCGATCCTTTTTAGGGATCAAATAATCCTATCACAGGGTTCACATTTCAAATATACTTCATATCACATATTTACATTATGATTCATAACGGTAGCAAAATTATAGCTATGAAGTAGAACAATAACCATTTTATGGTTAGGACTCACACAACGTGAAAAACTGTGTTAAAGAGTCACAGCATTAGGAAAGTTGAGAACCGCTGGTTTAAAGACTATCCCCTGGATGCTGTTTGAAGACTTCAAAACATCTGAGTTTGCTACACAATCAAGAGTTTATGAGATGGAAATATGTAAATAAATGAGCAAGAAAACTTTTAAAATGGTGACTACAATAATTTGTATGCACTTATATTAGTGATTACGTAGGGAAACAAGGGGGAGAAAAGCCACCATTATAAAATAGTGACTTGTTCATTTGGTGTGGGGTTGTGTCAGCACTGTGTAGTGTGCTCAGACTCAGAAGGATGCATTGCTATGTGTGATATTGACAGCAGAACAGCAAACGACTGGAGTCACCCTGTGAATGGTACACCGTGTCTTTAGTAATCAATTCATCAAAAGAAAGTTGATGTTGTGCTAAACTGAAAAATCTGAGACCTGTCTGTTTACCAGTATTTTTCCTTGTGTTCCTCTCTTCCCATGCTATGCTTCCTCTCTTCAACTACAACGGGATCTTCTTTGAAGGTGTTCCAGTGGATTCGATCGCCACCGGCAGGACTGGGTGGATAGCGGATGTCCAGAGGAGGTACAGGTGTGTTCTGTTGGAAATCACTGGGACCAATTTGACATAACTTGTGACGGTACAACCTAATTAGAGTGGTATCTAATTCAGAGGCACTGAAAGTGACTTGTTAATGTGTGCCAAACATTTGGATAAATTACTTTCACTTATCACCGCAGTTTATTCTTAACCTTTCTCTGAAGGGAAGAAGGGGTGTGAAAGGATGTGGCCTCAGAGTGTGCATGAAATATCAGAGCATGAGGCACCTCGCTAGGGAATTAGAGATACAGGCTTGAGCTGAGATGCACAAAAGACAGAGTTCCTAAATATTTCCCCATTTTTGTCATTCAAGTAATCATTGCTCCTCTTTAAATATTAAATAGCAAAATAATGGTATGAGGGCAAAGATTGATTGCAGGGAACTGGTGTGCTGTAATAAGTGAGGGTGTTATAAAAATATAGTAATATGGTCATCAATTTCACATGAAAAAGCAATTTTAACCTGTTTAAAGTTTTCCTGACTCTTATTGGCCATTCATTTCATCACCACCTGAGTTCCCACCTGGGAAAAGAAAATTATTCCTTTTCCCTTGTTAAATATGAATGTCTATATGAATGTATGTGAACATGATAAATATAAATATGCTCACAGTGGCCAGAAGAGAGCATCAGGTCTCACCATCAGGAGATCGAGTTACAGAGAATACTAAGCCACCTAATAGGGGTGATGGGATCCAGTCTTCAGCTTTCTTCAAGAAAGCACTCTTACCTACTGAGCCATCTCTCTAGAAACATTTGTTGATAAGTTCTAAAGCATGAATTTAAAGCATAAATAAGTTTTAAGCCATAAATCAATAATGACACAATTTTTTTAAATCTAGTGAGCCTAGGCAAGACACAGTGTTACCTTAAAAACCATTAGGAATAATTAGTACAAGTTTTGTGAAAATGCATTTGAGGTTGGAAGAGTCATGCAAATCTTGGGAAATATATTTTGAGAATATTCTGAGGCTAAGAATGGACCTCAGTGATAGAACAGTTGCCTTGCATGTATGAAGTCCTCAGACAAATCCCAGTCTAACAAAAAACAATTTAAGATAAATAAAAAGAAACACTCTTGAAAGTCAACATGGAATGTCCTAGCTTGAATCTGATTTTTGACATTCACTTGGAGAATTAGAATTATAATTTATATAAATTATCTATTTCACTTATAGGGTACAGTTCCAAAATAAAACAACAACAACAAAACAGAACCACATTGATAAACCCATGATTGTAATTTCAAGTCTTTTTTTTTCCCTTATTGTCTTAGTTAAGGTTTCCATTGTTGCAATGAAACACAATGACTGAAAAGCAAATTGGGAAAGAAAAAGTTTGTAAAATGCATGCTTTTCTATGCTTGCCCTTGCTCTGATTAATAACAATGAGACCTATTATATTTATTAAAAGCTTCAGGCACTATAGCTGGGCAGATAGCTGTTCTAAACTGATAATACTGGCCTCTCTCACTTCCCAGACATGTGGCCTGTTAGCTGCCAAATTAGTCTTGCCCTGGCACCTCCTCCTTCATACATTTCCTGATGGTGACTCCACTCCTCTCTGGTCCCCACCTGGGACCCTCTCACTGGGCTCAGAAGTCCTGCCTTATCTTCACCTGCCCAGCTATTGGCTGTCCAGCTTTTTATTTAACCAATCAGAAGGTGATGGAGAACAATGTTCACAGGATATGAAGACATGAAATGCTTCATTATAATTATAATTTCAAAGTCTGGACTGCAACCAGATCTCTGGTACAGATGTCAGCATTTAAATGGAGTGCACAAAACCATCCTTCAACAAAGATTTTTTTTATTTATACTTATATATCATTGCTCATCTTTGAAAGAAGTCAGGAATAGAACCCAAACAGGGAAGGAACATGGAACAAGAGTTGATGCAGAAGCCATGGAGAGGTGCTGCTTACTGGCTTGCTCCACAGGGCTTGCTCAGCCAGCTTTCTTTTAGAACCTAAGATCACTAGCCCAGGAATGACAGCATCCACAATGGCCTGGGCCCTCCCCCATCAATCACTGACTTTAAAAATGCCTGAGAGTAGATCTTCTGAAGACATTTTCTCCTTTCAGATAACTCTAGTTGTGCGTCAAGTTGACCTTAGAATAACCAGCACACTTATGTAATCACAATTTTCTCAAAAGATACTTGAATATTCATAATTGTATAAAGGCTCAGAATATGATCTAGATATTTTAGTTTTCTGCACCAGAGTATTCTCCCTGTAAGTCATACAAGACAGACGTTTCCTGAGAACAGTAGTAGATAATCACCATGCTCTGTGGACTGTGGTGGCATTAAATAGGGTCAGAATCTAATGCATTCTGTAATAATCTATGTTTCCTATTTTCTGTAATTAAATTATCCACATCACTAGCTTTGTAGCAAGCAAACTTTTCTTCACAGGTAAATAAGCAAGCTCATCAGCTCAGGTCCATTTTCCTTGTATACGATGAGGGTTCAATATTCTCTCAGGTAGAAGATACTGAGCTTAAAAAAAAATGAAGAAACCACAGCCACAGAAACCAACATAGATTAGTAGGAAAACAGCAATGTTTTCCACTGATGAGCGAAGTCTGAAAAGTTGTGCTGTTAATAGGGGGAAAACAAAACATATAGTGACAGGAGCAAACACAATCTTGCTCATTGTCAGTTCTGGTACTTAAATTTCACAGTGTAATCACACATACTCATTTTCGTATTGTACATCAGAATTACAATAGTCTTATTTAAATGTTATAAGTTTTAATGTATAAAGAAATATAAAATATTTTCTTAGCTCCCATTTCCATTAAACTAACTAAGTCTTTTACAGCCACCACCACCACAGTGGTCCCCATATTACTAGCTACTGGTTTAGTCTACATAACCAACAACTCAGGCCTGAGCTATCCCAACAGCTGTCTTATTGGCCTCTTTGTTTCACAGCCTACAGCCAGAGTAATTTTTTTCCAACACTACATGTAGATATTATACCTCTTAGTACTAAATTCACTGTGTTGTGTGTGATGTTCTATTTTACTGAACCAAATGAGCTGTACATATTGAATACTTTTAGTAATCTGCGTGGCAGGCATGCCTTAGTTTTATGGCTATGTGCTTTGTGTAAAATGACTTTTTTTTTTTTTTTTTGTGTGTGTGTGTGTGTGTGTGTGTGTGTGTTTGTGTGTGTGTTAATGAATGAATGTTTTGGCTCCATGTTTTGCTACCATGTGCATGAAAATTGCCTGTGGAAACCAGAAGAGGGCATCTGATCCACTAGAACTGGTGTTACAGATGTTTGTGAGTCACCATGTGGATGCTGAGAACTAAATCTAGGTCCTCTGGAAAAGCAACCAGTACTCTTAACTACTGAGCCATCTCTTTAGCCCCTGCTAGCAATATTTTATAAATGTATCTTCTAAGTTTTTTTCATCCAAGTCATTCACATTAAAATTTTCCTTCTAGTGTTGTATTCTTCTAAGTATTTTAATCCATGTCATTCACATTAAAATCCTCATTTTAGTGTGCGGTGTGTGGGCAATTTACTTTTTGAATTTCACTTTAATTTTGGTAGTATACGCAAGTTGTTCATTGGTTTTGCTAACTCTATGTAAGATTCTTTTATTTTCTGTGGTTAGAGATGTGCATTAATTCCATCTTAATCTGTGGATGTACCAGTGCCTAGGTAGATAATGGTTTCTGCCAAAGAGGGTCTGCCTATAGGACTGTGTAGGTTTCAGTGTACCCTGTTTTTGCCTTCACAAGAGGAAAAGTGTTTATATTTATCACTCCATCTAATGCTGATACAAAATTGGTCTCCTTTTAAGCAATATTGGTATTGACATTTGTTCCTCCAGGCCAACTCTGCTTTTATATTTGTGTTTTTAAATGTTGCTTAATATACATTGTTCATACTGTCTTTAGAGCCTATAGAATTTATTTTGAGGGAGCTGAAAGATCACGAAACAGCATGTTTAGAGATTTTCTTCATGTCTTGTAAATCTTGATACTGCTTTTTTAAATTTTTATTTTATTTTTATTAATTACAGTTTATTCACTTTGTATCCCAGCTGTAGTCCCTCCCCCGACTCCTCCCATTCCCACCTTGCCACCCTCTTCTTCTCCTATGTCCCTCCCCCAGTCCAATAATTAGGGGAGGTCCTCTGCCCCTTCCATTTGACCCTAGTCTATCAGGTCTCATCAGGACTAGCTTCTTTGTCTTCCTCTGTGGACTGGTAAGGCTGCTCCCTCCTCAGGTGGAGATGATCAAAGAGCCAGCCCATGAGTTCATGTCAGAAACAGTCCCTGTTCCTATTATTGGGGAAACCTCTTGGACATTGAAGTGCCATGGGCTATTTCTATGCAGGTGTTCTAAGTTATCTCCATGCATGGTCTTTGGATGAGGTATCAGCCTCAGAAAAGACCCCTGTGCTCAGATTTTTTTGGTTCTGTTGTTCTCCTTGTGGAGCTCCTGTTTTCTCCAGGTCTTTCTATCTTCCCCTTCTTTCATAAGATTCCATGCACTCTGCCCAAAGTTTGACAATTAGGAATAGTGCTACCTCAAGATCCAGCTATACCACTTCTATGCATGTATCCAAAAGATGCTCAAGTACACAACAAGGACATTTGCTCAACCATGTTTGTAGCAACTTTATTCATAATAGCCAGAACCTGGAAACAACCCAGATGTCCCTCAACGAAGGAATGGATACAGAAATTGTGGTACATTTACACAATGGAATACCACTCAGCAATTAAAAACAAAGAAATCATGAAATTTGCAGGCAAATGGGATCTAGAAAAGATCTTCCTGAGTGAGATATCCCAGAAGCAGAGAGACACACATGGTATATACTCACTTATAAGTGGATATTTGACATATAATATAGGATAAACATACTAAAATCTGTAGACCTTAATGAAGCTAAGCAAGAAGGAGGACTTAGGGTAAGATGATCAATCCTCACTCAGAAAGGCAAATGCGATGGACATCGGAAGAGGGTGAAAACAGGGAACAGGACAGAAGCCTATCACAGAGGGCCTCTGAAAGACTCTACCCTGCAGGGTATCAAAACATATCCTAATACTGCTTTTAAATTTATACTGTATGTACAATAAATTTCTTTGGTAAATGCAAAAACAAACCAAATACAAGATTTTACCTTAAACACAAATGTTGTGAATAGTGCTCATTGAGAGCAATAGACAGCAAATACCATCCCAAAGTTCTTTATTTTGGAGATGTCTGGGACATCCACGTGTACATGACCCTTCAAGAGATGAATATTTGAGCGTGGCTTTCCAGAGAAGAAGACAACTTCAGATACATATTTTTGAACATTCAAAATCAAATTGTTAAATGGAAGCATAGGTGTAGAGATGGAAGTGCAGGAGAAATAAGAGTGGAAGGGAAGGCCAAGAAACATAACAAGAATCACCAACCTAAAAAAGTAGCAATTGAAAAGGAAACAGTGGAGCTGTAAGAGAGGAGTCAGAAAATAGGTGAATGTGTGTCACCTAAGCCAGAATAAGAGGGAAAATCTGTGCTCACTAACATGAGTTAGCCAGAGGTTACCACTGGGAGATTTAGTAACTATGAAGATACGTGAAAATACAGAGAAATTCCAAGTTGGACTGGGTAGCAGTAAGACTGTAATTAAGTGAGGAAGCTGAGAATCTGAGGTGACTGGGCTACACCAAGTTCCTTGCAAGTCTGAAGATGACTGGAGGGAAACGTAGAATACTGCAGTGTCAGGACATACTGTGGAGCAGTGGGAGGCTGGAGTTTAAGATTGGGCGTGCTTGAATGTTAGCAGTATCAAGTGGCCGGAGAATTACAAATGACTAATGTTGAAAAGCAAATATTTCTTCTGAAGAACAAGTTCACAAAACCTGAGGAAGTGAGCAGAACTGAATACAGCTGGAAAAAAATTACAAGGAATAGAAGATGTCCTCTTGAATAAAATAAAGAGAGGATGTTTTTAGGTGGAAACAAGCACAATTTGTAAAGAAATCCTGCTGATGGCCTATTTCATCAAGGAAATGAAAGGTGAACTAAGGGCAAAACAGAGAGAGTAATTATGGGATTGTGTTTGTTCAGTAGAATGAAGAATTGGTACCATGGCCTTTGAACATATGATTATACAAATACAGAATCAGTTCCAGGTACCATTGAAATTCTAAATGAGAAAGCAATTAATCTGTGAGTTTCCAATGAGGATGACTATTCAGTCCAACCTGCCTTTGGAGTGGGTAAGATTAAGAAGATCTTTTTCTTTGTTCAGAATTGGACATTTTCCAAAAAGATGCTCAAAAATATAAAGAAATACTTGAAGGCATTGAAAACTGAAGAGGTGATGAAGAAGGGAGATTAAAGCAGAGCAATTATTGTGCATTTAATGGAGAAGAATTTCAGAAGAAAGATACATAAATGGAATGAAATAGATAAGTGAGCTTCGAGAGTAGTTGTGGAGATTTTCATCTGAGGATCAGGAATTGTGGATGGCAGCTAAGCAGGAGTCAGAGCTAAGATGATCATTAAGTCCTCGAACAGAGAAAACACAGTAACTTGAGTAGAGAATGAACCTTGGCATATTGGACTATTGAAAAGTAACAAAAACAAACAAACAGAAAAAACAGCTCCAAGGTACTCTACCTTCACTGGTGAAGATTCCCCCACTAAAGACAAGACAGTTACTTTTAGATGTGTCCTGAGTTCTGCTTCTGTTTGGAGCCAGCTATTTTCAGAGTAGTAGTCATTTGAAGCATAAAGAGGTAGTTTGCAGCATCAACTTTCAGCTGTGGACCTTGGAGTCATCATTAGTGAAAGTTATGGGACTTATTTTTTTAGGTTATAAGGGGATAAAAGGAAATGTGTCTCTTCCTGATGTCTTCTGTATAGCCGTGCTAGAAAGACTTAGTCTGTTTAAATGAGAGCTTTATCTGAATGGTTTTGGATATTTCACAGGAGCAAATGAATGTTTAAATCTCCATTCAACCGGAACCATCTTTTGGGGTCATAAAAGAGGCAGGAGCAGTTAAGCAATGTTTTAGAGACAGCACTGTCCATTTGAAGTGAGAAGAATGTAATCTTCGTCCATGCATCCAAATAGCTGTTATACCTTCACTGCGGGCACCGGCTTCTCTTCTAACTTTAACTGTTTTACCTTTAGATCTCACGTCTTTTGTAGGTATATCAAATAAACGAAGGCAACATAAAAAAATGATACAAGGTTAAACAGGTGAAAGTGATGATTACAAATATCTAAGAAGTGTTCCATGTGGGTTCCCTAGCGAAAGGAGAAGAGACAGTCTCTGACATAAACTCAGTTGCCTGCTCCTTGATCGCTTCTCCCCGGTGGGGCGACTTAGCAAGCCCACAGAGGAAGAGGATCTAGGCAGTCCTGATGGGACCTAATAGGCTAGGGTCAGGCAGTAGGGAAGAAGAACTTCTCCTATCAGTGGATGGGAAAGAGGTATAGGGGAAGAAGAAGAAGGGAGGAAGGGACCTGGAGGAGATAAGGGAGGGGGCTACAGCTGGGATACAGACTGAATAAATTATATGTAATAATAATTTCTCTCTCTCTTATCTTATAAACTTTGTCAATTAGCAAAATCTATAAATACGCAGACACAAAAACAATTTACTGATCACAGCAATTTTAGATATTTTTGTGCTTTACAGTCCAATTTCTCTGATGTAACTTTAAGAAACACCAATGGTCCAGTCTGCTGAATTTCACTTCTGTGTTTTCTACTAGTCAAAAGAGAAGATGTGTGAGAGCACAGAGTCAGCAGAGACATCTCAAACTACCACAGCCTCACACACGACTACCATGCAATTCAGGGTCCTGACCACCACCAGGAGAGCCGTGACCGCGCTGCTGCCCACCAGCCTCCCTACAGAAGGTACCCACAAGACTGCTTGCTTCTTTTTATAGGAAAGAAATGTTTACGGGGTAATTCCTTTTTAGTGGAGGAAAAAATATCTTTCAGCCAATTACTTTCTTAGGGTTTCTCAGATTCAGAATTACATAATCTATACACAGATGCTGGGATCCTTTACATATGCTCATTCTCTCACCACGCCTTAGCGGTTATCCATGATCTGGCTTTTTTATTTTCCCCGGGGAAAGAAACATGGGCTTCTTGTAATGTGACTAAACTTAACCTCATCAAACTATATTCCTGACACAGGACCAAAAGGAATATGCGTAAAATGAATATTGATGTGAAATTCTGAAAAATAGATAATTTTACTCACATATGGATATATAGCAGTAGTTTCTGAATGCAGTCAGTCACAAAGACGCTGTGCATATCATGACATTGTTCTTGAAAATGTACCTCTGTTTATGGAGAAGACAAAACTACTGAAGTGTTCATGCCTAGGTAAAAGTCATGTGTGAGAAAAATTTAATAGTCAGTATTTTATAACTTTCCATTCTATGAGGTATTAGTAAGAAATCGGGGGACATGATATGTTTTCAGGGGAGAACATAGTTTCATATCTCATTGTCACTAGCTTTGTTTTCTTTAGAATGAAAAGTTAAATTTGAAGCCTTAGTTTTAATTGAAATTTAAGTGGATGTTATAAATAAGTGGTGTGGAGGCCAAATGCCCACTGCATTGTGTTTCTCTTAAATTCAAAATTTGGGGGTTATCAATCAAAAGACTGAAAAATTACTTCTGGTGAAACCCAACCTTTATAGTAAAATATAACCTTTGAAATTATGCCCTATTTTTATCCATTCATAATAATATCATTCTATAAATGATTTTGGTCATAATTTTTATTGATACAAATTTTAAGATAAATATTTAATTGTTGATAAATCCTAAGTCCTCTCGTTAATTTGTAATCTTTCGTGTTTTAAAGTCCTGTTCTAACTTGTTTTAGAATGTTAAAATTATATTTCATGCTATAATTATCATTCTCACAGGATTGTATCTCAGATACATTTCTGATGTCTTATCTTAAAAAGTCATGCTACATCATGTAAAGATATTGCTCTCTCACTGAACTATATATTATTCTCAGTAAATTAGAAAAAGAGAGTGTTGGAGTTAAGGCAGTGAATTCAGTTATCCAGTATGAAATTTATGCACCTTTAAAATTGTTTTATGTTATAATAACTCCCAACTTCTCTTTCAGATGACACGAAGATAGCACTGCATCTCAAAGACAGTGGAGGTAGGGGTGCATGCCTTTCTTTTGTAAACACTTGCAGACATTAATTCACTTTAATTCATTAATTCACTTTAATTCATTTTAATATGACAAAGGGGCATATGGGATTCCAAAGACCGAACAGAGGTAGATTTCATTCCTGTTGGTGTTTAACATGTGAAGAAGTGAGTGAGCTGGGTTGAGAAATGAAACAAAATCCAAATCTTTTTGTTTGTCCGTTCTAGTATATGACCTCAACCACCAGCTAGGAGGTAGGAAAATCATCCACTAGTTTTGCTGGGTTTGTTGCCCTCCTCCTTAGGTCATTGTGTGTATATATTCGGCATGGCTGCAGGCCCTTGGTTCAAAGGTCATTTCACTGAAATGTGTGGTTGGTTGTTTTGCACAGACAATTAAAGGTTAGGAGAGTAAGTGTGGGAATATATTGTGCTAGGCTTTCTCATCTGCTTTAGAATGCAAAGGACAAAATTTAAATATTAGACAACATTTTACCAGTAACAAAATTTTTCTAAGAAAACTTAGAAATGTCTGTACTGGTACTTGAAATTTTGATGAAAAGAGGTTTTTCACTAAACAATACCATGAACAATATTAATTATGTGTTTAAAATATTTTAATGAACTGTATAAGCTCATAGGTTAGCACTTGGCTATGTTAGCTATTGATAGAATATATTTTCTCATGAGGAATTCTCTATTTGCTTCCAGAAAGGGTTGCTACTTCTCAATAGTGTATGTTACACAGACATGAGAACATTTTAACACTGACCTATGTATAGGTTACTTCTGTAGCCTCATACAATTTATTCACTGAAATTCACCCAGGAGGCTAAAGTAATATCATCATGAGTTTAAGATCAGCCTCAGCTAAGCAAGGAGAACGTGTCTCAAAAATAACAACAAAAACTGATAGAAAAGTGGGGGGAGAAATGAAGAAGACAGATAAATTAGAGAGACAGATAAATTAGGCAGGCAGAGAGACAGACAGATAGGCAGACAGATAGATATGATATGATAGATTGTTGATAAGTGATACAGTTGTTGGGTGTTTTCCTTGTAATTGTAGAAAATAGTTCCTAAATTACTCAGTCTGTGTTAAATAACCAATATTCTATGCATTCTCAGATCAATGCTTGTGTGTATGCACATCTCTACAGTTTACATCAACCCATCTAAAAAATAACAACAGCTTAACTTCTCCATAAATGTCATCGCACCAGCTGTTCCTGGTCTCATATTTCCCTGTAGTGTTTTGATGCACAAATTTCTTATTCATTAATGCATTTATTCAATAAATAAATGCAATTACAGATGGCCAGTGTAATGGATGGAACTAGAAAAGATCATCGTGACGTAACCCAAAAACAGAAAGACAGGCATGGTATACACTCACTTATAAGTGGATATTAGCCAAATAATATAGGATAAATATACTAAAATCTATAGTCTAAAGAAGCTAAACACTAAGGAGGACACTAGGGAGGATGCTTAAATCTCATTCAGAAAGGCAAACAGGATAGACACCAGAAGGAGTGGAAGAGAGGAAACATGGGAGCCTGCTGTAGAGGGTCCTCTGAAAAGATCCACCCAACAGGACATCAAAACAGATGCTGAAACTCATGGCCAAACTTAGGGCAGAGTGCAGGCAGTCTTATGGAAGAAGAGAGGGGTGGGGATAGAGGGACATGAAGGGGATAGGAGCTCCACAAGAAGACCAACAAAGATAAATGATCTGAGCCCACGGGGTTCTGCAGAGACTGATACACCAATCAGGGACCATGCATGGAAAGGACCTAGACCTCAGATGTTGCCAATTGGCATCTCAGTCTTCATGTGGAGCTTTGAGTGCCTCTATCATGAACTCAGTTGACTGCTCTTTGATCACTCACCCCTCGTGATACAGCCTTGCCAGGACACAGGAAGAGGATCCAAGCAGTCTTGATGAGACTTACCAAGCAACAGTGGAGAACTCCCGCTTTCAGTGGACTAGGGGAATGAGGTGGGGGCTTGGGAGAATTGAGGGAAAGTTTCAATTGGGATACATAATGAAGAAATTGTGGAAAAATAAGAATTACAGTTATAAGAATCTAAAATCATAGTTTTCAAAAGATGTTAGCAATTTTTAAATTCAATATTTCCCGGAGAGAGATATTGATAAGTATCTTTTGATCCTAAGTCCTAATATTGAGACACCCCACTTCAAGGAATGTGGAAATATTTAATTCTGTGAACTGGGGTATTTGTCTGCACTGCTTTTTGTTTATTTCTCTAGTCCTCTTTATATATATATATATATAATTTTATTTTATTAATTACACTTTATTCACTTTGTATCCCCCAAAAGCCCCACCCTCCCTCCCCCTTCTTCACACATGCCCCTCCCCAAGTCCACTAATAGGGAAGGTCCTCCTCTCCTTTCTTTTGATCTTAGTCTATCCGATCTCATCAGGAGTGGCTGCATTGTTATCTTCTGTGGCCTGGTAAGGCTGCTCCCCCTTCAGGGGGAGGTGATCAAAGAGCAGGCCAATCAGATTATGTCAGAGGCAGTCCCTCTTCCCATTACTATGCAGCCCACTTGGACACTGAGCTGCCATGAGCACCAGAAGAAGACCCCCAGCACAGATGTTTAGTCCTCTTTCTATGGAAAGGAACCATTCTCCAGAGGCTGTGGGGTTTATATTTCTGTTATATTTGTGATGTTAAAACTTTTAACATAGGTAGAAGTTTCAAATTTGTTTCATTTTTCTTTTCTTCATTGATTTTTCTTTATTTATTTTTTGTTCTTTTCATTTTAACCTGCTTGAAAGATTCTATGGTGTAAACAGGAAAAAAACAAAAACAAAGAAACAAACAAAAACCAAAGGATTCCTGTGACCTTTTGTTAAATAAGTATGAGATTCTCTGAGTGGAAGTGTTTTAAAGTTTCTCCAGTGAAAAGTGGTTCACAACCTTGGTGCAAACATGTATCCACTCAATCATTTCTGCTTGCTGCTTGCTATATAAAGCATTGTTGCAGACCTGAGGCTTAAAATAGCAGGTGATTGTTAGGCAAATGCTTTACTTCCATGACTACGCATGAATATTCCTCCGAGGAATATTCAAGATTACTATGAAGATATTCTGTCTGGCATTTCTCCAGGATTTATTCAGCTATAAAATTGTTTTATAAGTAGCCTGTCACAGAATTAGTGTTTTTTAGAATACACATTGAAAGTAGGTATCTAATGTATTACCAGTGATTCCCAGTAATATCCTAGATTTGTTAAAGCATTGAAGAATCACAAAAATAAATATGTTATTAAACTATGCATGAGAAATAGATTGTAATTGTAGGGGGGAAATTAAGTAAACCACATAATAAAAATGTAGTATTTGGAGGACACTGAATAATGAAAAGTTGGATTTTCAAATAGTATTTAAATCATTGATATAACAGGGAGTCATCAGAATGCCAAAATATCACAATAAAAATGAACATTTTCCACATCTGGAACTGTTTCAGGTTCTTTTCCTGAAAACATTCAAGTACAGTTACCGCAGACCTATCTGATCTGAATCAACTGTGTCTCTTCTAAAGAATGCTTGGCTGCAGACAACTTGATAGGCTTCTTGAAAACATGACAAAGGACTTGGGCTTGAGCCCCAGCATTGAACCCCAGAATTACAGATAAGTGAGGCACATGTAGGAGCATCAGAGTTAAGTTCCCAGAACTCACCTCAGCAAGCTCAAAACTGCTTAAAAAGACAGCTCCATGGGGCTCCGATGTCCCTGGTCACACTTGACACCATACATATGTACATAATTAAAATAATAACGGAATATGTTAACGTAGTAGAGAAAGTTGGATTCCCTACCTTTAATTGAGACCCCAGGTTCGATTCCCAATACTGCGAAATCAGAATTAGAATGTAAACAAGCAAACAAACAAAAGGTTCCTGGAGTTCACGTAGGGATAAATAGAGATGGGAATTTATGTAGGAGACTCCCTGTTACTAATGGCTTCCTAAAGCTGCTTGTCCCTTAGAGTATAATTCTTAAGTCCAGACTGAACATAAGGAATGCCAACAACAAGCTATTTTACTTATATCTACTACATTATATTTGTTTTCTATAACGGATTCTATTAATGTTTAAAATTAAATTTCCTTTTCTGTATAATCACATACTTGTTTCCATCTCATCTGTTCTGATAAAAGCTGGAGTCATTTATGCTCCCTTGTCACCAGTGATATTGCAATCAGAAGCACCCACTCTCCAAAACCAAGATATAGCTTATTACTTGTGTTCAGACTTTAATTTAAAGTTCCGTCAGCCTTCTTGGCTTCTCTAGAAATTTTGTTTAATTCACCTGCAAGAGAAGATAGAGTATGATCCTGGAATTCATGTATGTAAAGCAAAAGCTTCTGTGTTTTTTGATTCTAGGGGTGGTTGATTAGAAGAGCTATATGTTTTAACAATGACTGAACTGTACATAGTAGCAGGCATGACCATTAAAAGCCTTTTCTGACATTTGAATATGTTGCCTTTGAATGGTGCTACCCACCTGATTAGAAACATAAATGTCCTCAGGATGCAAACCGAAGATAGTTATAGCCAGGACAGAGGAGAAGTTTGCTACCTGAATCAAGGGCATGATTTTTAATTGAGATGTACAGTTTTCAACCAGAATTCATCTCAGTTTAGCAACCTTTTTTTATAATTTTATTTTTTAAATTAATTACAGGTCATTTACTTTGTATCCCAGCCATAGCTTCCTCCCTCATTTCCTCCCAAACCCACCCTTCCTCCCTTATCTCCTCCCTGCCCCTTTCCAAGTCCACTGATAGGGGAGGTCTTCCTCCCCTTCCATCTGACCCTAGTTTATCAGGTATCTTCAGGACTGGCTGCCATGTCCTCCTCTGTGGCCTAACAAGGCTGCTCCTCTCTCGGGGGAGGGGAGTGTCAAAAAGCCAGCCATTGAGTCCATGTCAGAAATAGTTCCTGTTCCCCTTACTAAGGTACCCACTTGGATACTGAGCTACCATGTACTGCATCCGAGCAGGGGTTCTAGGTTATATCCATACATGGTCCTTGGTTGGAGAAACAGTCTCATAAAAGACCACTGTGCCTAGAAAAGGATATTCACCAACCCTATATCTGATAGAGGGCTGATATATAGAATATATAAAGAACTAAAGAAGTTAAAAAGTAATAAATCAAGGAATCCAATTAAAAAATGGGGTACAGTGCTAAACCGAGAATTCTCTGTAGAGGAATATCGAATGGCAGAGAAACACTTAAAGAGATGCTCAACATCCTTAGCCATCAGAGAGATGCAAACCAAAATGACCCTGAGATTTCACCTTACATCCATCAGAATGGCTGAGATCAAAAACTCAAGTGACAACACATGCTGGAAAGGTTGTGGAGAAAGGGGAACCCTCCTCCATTGCTGGTGGGAATGTAAATTTGTACAACCACTTTGGAAATCAATCTGGCACTTTCTCAGACAATTAAGAATAGTGCTTCCTCAATATACAGTTATTCCACTCCTAGGCATATACCCAAAATATGCTCAAGTACACAAGGACATTTGTTCAACCATGTTTGTAGTTTAGCAAACTTAACTATGCTTTTTTGGCTACAGCAAAATTGTGAAGATTAATTCAAGCTCCAAAACCCTGAAAAATTTCATTATTTTAAAATTGTCATCAAAACAAGGAAATCATGAAATGTGCAGGCAAATGTATGGAACTAGAAAAGATCATCCTGAGTGAGGTAACCCAGAATCAGAAAGACACACATGGTATATACTCACATATAAGTGGATATTAGACATATAATATAGGATAAACATACTTAAATCTATACACCTAAAGAAGCTAAGCAAAATGTAGTACTCTGGGTAAGATGACCAATCCTCATTCAGAAAGAAAAACGGAATAGACATTGGAAGAAAGAAAAAAGAGGGAACAGGGAACAGGACAGGAGCCTACCACAGAGGGCCTCTGAAAAATTCTATCCACCAGGGTATCAAAGCAGATGCTGAAAATCAAAGCCAAACTTTGGGCAGAGTGCAGGAAATCTTATGAAAGAAAGAGAAGATAGAAAGAGCTGGAGAGGATAGGCACTCCACAGGGAGAGCAACAGAACCAAACCATCTGGGCCCAGGGGTCTTTTCTGAAACTGATTCTCCAGCTAAGGACCATGAGTGGCAATAACCTAGAATCCCTGCACAGATGTAGCCCATGGCTGCTCAGCATCCAAGTTGGTTCCCCTAGTAAAGGAAGTCGGGGCTGTCTCTGACATGAACTCATGGGCTGGCTCTTTGATCACTTCCCCATGGTGGGGGGAAGGGGAGTCTTACCAGGACACAGAGGAAGACAATGCAGCCAATCCTAATGAGACCTGATAGGCTAGGGTCAGATTAAAGGGTAGGAGGACCTCCCCTATCAGTGAACTGAAGAAGGAGCATGGGAGGAGAAGAGGAAGGGAGGATAGGACTGGGAGGGGATGATGGAGGGGATACAATATATTGCATGAGATACAATATATTGTAATAAATAAATAAATAAAAATTTAAAAATAAAAATAAAGGTTGTGATAATGTTAAAAAAAAAAGTCATCAAATCTATCAAAGGAACCCAAATTGCATTCTTCATTAAAGGCCTTAAAGATTTTTCCATTTGATGGAGTCAAGTTCCTTGTTTAAGAATATTTGAGCATGGCTGGCTCTTTGATCACCTCCCCCTGAAGGAAAAACAGCCTTATCAGGCTACAGAGGAATACTATATAGATAGGGTCAGATGGAAGGGGAGGAGGACCTCCCCTATCAGTGAACTGGGGGAGGGGCATGGGAGAAGAAAAGGAAAGAGGATGGGATTGGGAAAGGATGAGGGAGAGGGCTACAGATGGGGTCCAAAGTGAATAAATTGTAATAAATAAAAGATAAATTTAAAAAAATAAAATAATGTTTGAACATACATTTTTAATTGCTATTATTTAAAGTCTCAGCTCTGTACACAATCCTGATGTATAGTACAAAGGTCACCAAGAAAGCCAGTCTTTCTCTTTCTTTCTTTCTTTCTTTCTTTCTTTCTTTCTTTCTTTCTTTCTTTCTTTCTTTCTTTCTTCTTTCTTTCTCCCTTTCTTTGTAATTTTTTCTTGTAAACTTTTTACTTTTTAATTTTTATTTTTTACAGTTTATTCTTTTTCATCACAATTGTAACCCCTCCCCCCCATTCTCTTCTCCTAGTCTACTGAAAGAGGGAGTCCTCTTCCCCTGCCATCTGATCCTAGCTGTCAGTCTTCTTATTGCTAGAAATTTATTAAGCCTGGATCTCCATAGGCTGACTTTTCTGAGTCAGAGGTTAGGGTCTGCACTATGAGATGAAAAAATTTGCTACATTGCAGCGTGCTGATTAAATTACTTCAGGAGTAAATGCCTCTACAGTGAATGTTTATAAAAAGCCAATAGAGATGAGCTTTCATGCTCTATGGGAAGGCTGGATAAATTCAGGTTCCACTGTGCTCAGTTTCCTATTTCTGAACTTAATCGTAAGACATTTTGTCTGAAGATAAATGTGACAGCATTATTCTGACTTTCACAAAACTGCTTCTAGGGGCCCATTTTTTTTTATTTGTTTGCTTAGTCTGTTGTGGTGGATCAAGCATCTACACTTATCCTACAGTCAAATTATTTTCTGTCCTTCATACATAAATCATCAAGGCAACATGACTTTTGTTGTGTTTGCGATGCCTTTTTGTGTTTTTCATCTACTTCCTTTGTGTAGATCACAGTCTCAGAGGTAAAGGAGGCCTGTTATTTCCTTTTGACAGGCTATTGAATTTCTATCACCTTTTGTTTGGAGCACTGTAAAGTATCTTGGCATTTTGTTTTATCTCTGGCTTTGTTTGGCTACTTTTCATGCTGGCCCTAACTCTGTTCCAAGCATATATCTAGTAAAACAGTGAAAACTTCTTGTGCTTTGAATGTTTTGAGATTGCTTCAGGATTAAAGATTTCTCTCCTCAACTATTGTAGAGTCACAGTTTTCATCTCTTTCTTTATAATGAGCTCATGTGGTTGCTTGTTAATGTTATTATTCTGGTTTACAAAAATTCTAGGCTCGGACTGCTCCCCCGCCAAAAAAAAAAGAAAATTAAATTTTAACCTCTGGCCTTAAGTCCCAGGGGTCAATATTCCCACTGATTCTGGTGGAAAGTAGTTTGATTAAAGCTTTATCAATAATATCAATAATATCAGAAACATTGGGCTAGGGAATCATGTTCAAATATTTACATTTTAGCAGGGGATTAGCCCCACCTAACCAGGGCACAAAACAGAAGGTCTCACAGAACAGGACATGAATGAGCTCACATAATAGGCCATGAAGAGGGAGTTCAAGGCCAACATGGACAACTAGTGATAACTTATGTGGAAATACAAAGAAGACAGAGGTTATAGATCAGAGTGGTAATGCTTGTTGGAAAAAACATAAACCCTCAGTTCAATTCAGCAGTCACTCAAATTCTGATACTCTAGCTCAGATTGTCTCAATGATTCTACTCTAATTCTAAAATCTCTGGACTAATGAAATTGCCACCACTTCTCAGACCCCTCCAGAGTATCAAGGGTTGAGAGAGTGCTTGATTTCTTCATGCCCAGTCTTTAGAATAAGAATGGCACAGATATCTCTGAGTCCACTAGTTGATCTCTGCACTACGACTATCCTGAACATTTTGATTGTTGGCAAAGAAAAGTCAGTTGCATTTCCATGTGAAGAATGCATCTTGCTTCTTTGGTGCGAGGGACCCAGAAGCATCATGTCTGTTGCACCTGTAACTCCTTTGAATGCAGTCTGTGAGAATTAGCCATTTAAGATGCCATCAAGGTCATTTGTTTTAGTAAACATGGTTATTCTTTCTATTTTGTTGAACCAAATGAAATTTGTTTTATAATCATTTTTACCTTAAAAATTGTGATTTCATTCTTCCACTTAATAGCTTGAAAAAGATGTTACTCAGCATGAGAAAAGAAGAAAAGCCTCACATTTTAATGTCCCTTTATCTTCTATGTAGATGTGTAAATAGGATTTGTAGTTAGAAGTTTTGCTGCTAGTAGTACGTAGAATAAAATAACGTTGCAGAGCTTCTGGGAAAAGCTACATGCACCCTTCAAGACCCTGCAAATATATTTTCCATTAAATTCCTGCAAATGCCCGGCCATATTCATCTGATCAGTAACTACTTTTTTTCTATTCAGTTTTATAGTTTCTGCCCTATCCCCTGACTGGGAAATATTTTTCTAGAAAAAAGAAATTTCTGATTACATTTTGGAACCTGATCCTTATGAGGAATCCCAGAAACCAGTTTTACGAACACATCATGTCATTGTGTTAGCTATGCGTGTTGGTTTGAATGATAATGTCCCCACTCCAATAGGCTAATATTTTGTCTCCAGTTGGTGGAATAGTTTAAGAAGGATTAGGAGGTGTGGTCTGGTCGGAGGAAGTGTGTCACCGGGGGTGTGGCTTTGAGGTTTCAAAACCCCACAGCATTCTGCCTCCTACTTGTGGATCAGAATGTAACCTCTGAGCTCATACTCCAGTGCCATTCTTGACTACCTGTTCCCATGCTTTCCACCATTAAGGTAATGGACTCTAACCCTCTGAGAATGTCCGACTCCCAGTAAACTCTTCTATAATTTGCCTTTGTCATGGAGTCACATCACATCTGTAATCCCAGCAAATGGAAGTTAAGTATGGGAGGATCAGGAGTTAGAGGTTGTCTTTAGCTATGTAGAGGGTTCAAGAGACACCTGGCTACATGAAACCATGTCTTGAAGACACTGGGGTAAGGGAAGTGGGAAAAAGAGGAAGAGAGCAGAGAGAGAGAGAGAGAGACTGTCCTCCAGGCTGTAGATTTAAGCAGTAAATTCTGTTCATTTATGCATGGACAATGTTTAGTTCTCCTGTAATATAGTGATCCACTTTTAAAAAACCATAAAGCTTCAAAACACTAATCTTTTATAATAGTTTGCTGTTCCATTAAGACTAATTTCTACTTTTGTTCTTTGGTTTTCAAATAATACCATGCAAAAATATAAATGTGCATTGGCCAGTAAAGGTAAGGGTTAATTACTTAACACTTATTCATGAGTGTTGTAAGCTAACTGTGGCCAAATATTGTTTCAGTTACAATAAGAATTAGCAACTTGCTTCATAAAGTTTAAGCAGAAGGACTTTAAATACATACTAACATTTATATTGCAACCCCTCCCCCCTTACTCTCAAATTGGTAGCCTCATTTTCTTTGATGTTCCATATGCACAGTTATATAAATTGAATCATAGAATTCATTGAGTATTTTTGTTGTTTGGGTATATTAGCTTTCAGAGCAGACAAATTTATATTGGATAACCAATTAGAGGCACATCCCTGGAAGAGGCTAATTCTTCTCCACCTCTTCCTCCTCTTCTTTTTCCTCTCTCTGTCTCTTTCTGTCCATCTCTGTCTGTGTCCATCCCTCTACCTCTGTATCTCTCTTCTCTCTGTGTATCTCTGTGTGTCTATCTCCCTGTCTCTCAGTAGTCACTGGCTGCCTGTACTTCTTTTTCTCAGAGTGGTGCCCTTTAAGATTTTCCCTCTTCTGAGTTAACGTATCTATTGATGTCGTCATTGTTCATATCTTGTTTATGCAGCCACTTACAGGAAAGGCGGTATCACAGGAGACCTTCTGGTATTCTGGTATGAAAATCTTTCTGCCCCCTCTCCTGTGATGGTCCCTGAACCTCAAATGCAGAAGATGTGCCACAAATGTATCCACTGGAGCTGGCTCCCCACAACCCACCGACTGTGCCCAGTAGTAGTTTTCTGTGATGAGGTTTGTTTGCTAGAAAACAAGCTTCTTTGGTGAGGGGTGATGACTATGCTTATCTGGTGTAAGGATAATGTTTAGAATGTCGTTAAGTGTTTATGCTGGGCTGGCAGAGTGGTGGCAGTAGATTTTCTTCTGAGATCTCTGACCCCACTAGCCCTGGATGATTGACTAGGATTCTGGTTAGCCCTCCTAACTATGGAGGAGGGCTTTAACCACATTCCATATCTTGGTTTAGATAATGGTTACACGTGTATATAGAGTTATATGTCTGTTCATTTATATACCCACAATCTACATGTTTCAATAATGTAAATTTTCCCTTGATTTCAGAAAAAAATAAGAAAAAAGACATTTGGGTATGTCTTTCATCAAAGTATATTTACTTTTTTATGCTTTTATGCTTTTCTTATGAAAATGCTTTCAGGTGTCTTGAAATTCCCCGCTAAGGCAAATAGATTTCTCTTTAGTGCATCCACTGCTTTAATTAATAGTTGGAAAATAGTTGGATGCTTCTGATTGTTTTATTCGTATTTTACTTTAAATTGTTCATAGAATCGCATCATTTATTTACTAGTAATAATGAATCTAGCTAATTATTGGGCTATTAACTTTACACGAGGCAATTCCCTAGGGCTTGGCATGTTTACCTTACTCAGCTTCCACAGCATTCTGTCATCCCTTGTGCATGCGAAGTTTTAGAAGCACAGCGTCTGCCCTTTGTCTGAGGTCCCCTATTTCCTATGCATGTAGCTCTTTGCCACCACACTGCCCCCCAGAGGGTACCACTTCCATGTGGCTCAGGTGACTCTGCACCCATTCCGTGGACAGTTCTTCTTTATGAAAACTATTTGGCCTCTCCTTTCTGAAGAGAAACAGAAGAAAAGTAGATCTGGAAGAGGGGAAGTAGGGGGGGATTTACTGTATGAGAAATGAATTAAAAAAAAATACAGATAGGCAATACCAACTTTGCCAACTCCACTGTAAGACAGAAAGAGCCTTGTTACTTCTCAGATGCCATCCCTCAACTATGTGAAAGCAAAGCCTGTGCAACTGTTTAAATCATGAAAGAGTTAGCCACCGGTAAGGTGGAGGTGTTTTGTGCAACTGTCTGTTTGAAAGAAGTTAGACGTGTTTCATGCTCATCCGTAGACTAACAATAGACTCTTTAATACCCAATGCACAAGGATATATTTTTCATGGGACTTGGAATTCACGGTCTTGAGGAACAGACAGTGTGGAAATACAATTTTATGATAGATCTCTTCCCAAGCAGGTTACCATCACTGCGAGAGGTGAAGTCTTAGCCTGTGTCTACACTGATACTGACTCCTAAACTGTACACTCAGCAAACTGGACCTGGTTTCAGGTTTTCTTCCTCCACATCATTTGTGAAAAATCCCTTACTGATTCTAATAAAATGAACTGATGAAATCCAAGGCTCTAGCCAAATATGGAGGGTTTTGTTCCCTACCAGTCTCTATCCTTGAGATACATGCACCACACATGGGATCCTGTTCATGTTTCCTTCCAGACTTCACACCACAGTACTGTTTGGATTTGAAGTACATCAAAGGTTCAGATTCCCATTCTGAGGCATCCAGCATGGTAAACTAGCATCTCCAGCAAATACGTGAACCCATATTTTTGTTTGTTTGTTGATATTTAAAGGTTGTTAATTTTAAGCATAAACTCTAGGATCAATGAACTTGAGTTTGCCTTGTGACCCTGCAGTTTTCAGAAGCAGCTGCTTAGCTATGCCCTCCAACGACCCTACTAGGCCTCTGCAGCTGCAGTCTGTGGCTCAGATGGTGGCTCTCAGGTCTACTGCTATTTGTGATATCCCAGCTACTGCCCCAGATTGCATGCTTTTTCAGAGGTGGGGATGCAGGACAATGACCTTCGTCTTTTACCTTGAGAGTTCGTCCCTAATACTCTGATACGTCCTGGTGCCCAAGATTGTTTTGGCTCTGTTTTGTGTTTCTGTGCATACATTTGCTTTTTTTTTATTTCTGTGAAAATGGAATTGAAGTTTTATTTGGATTGCATCATATTTGTTAGTTTCCATTGATGGTATGAACAGTTTCACAATTTTAATTTTGCCAATCTATGAGCATGGGAGGTCTTCTCATTTTCTGTTGTCGTTATCAATTTCTTTCTGTAGTTTTCTAAAGTTTTAACTGTACATCTCTTTCACTTTTTGGCTAAGGTTAACTTGAGGTAATTTGGGAGGGATGAGGGGGCGGCTATTGTACATGGGATTGTTTCCCTGCTTTCTTTCTCAGCAGATTTGGCATTGGTTTATAGGAAGGTTACTGATTTTTGTGTGTATTATTTTTTTACCATGCCACTTTGCTAAAAATATTTATCAGTTAGAGTTTTCCGGTAGACTCTTTTATAGTATTTTTGTATGTATTCATATAATTGGAAACTACAAGTAGCATTCTACAGAGTGAGTAGGTTGTACTTAGTTGTACTTATGTATTTAATAATTCTATCTGTCTGTCTATCTATCTATCTATCTATCTATCTATCTATCTATCTATCTATCTATCTCTATATCTCCATTAGTAAAAAAGAGACCATAAATTTGAAAGAGAACAAAGAGGAGTATATAGAAGGTTTTGGACGGAGAAATGTAAATGTAATTATTAAAGAAATTATTAACGAGGAATACTTTGACTCTTCCTTTCATGTTTGCCTCTCTTCTCTCTCCTTCTGTTGTTGCATTGCTCTGGCAAAGCGTTAGAGTGCTTTATTGAAAAGGAGCATGGACAGTGAGCATCCTGGTTTTATGCCTGATATTAATACAAATGCTCTAGTTTTCCACATTTAGCATGATGTTACAGACTTGATTCACATAACTTTGTTGAGGGATATTTCCTCTATTCCTAGCTGCTTTTATCATAATTTTTTATTTATTCAATTTTGCATAGGCCTTTCTTGCATCAACTGAGATAACCAAGTGAAGCATGGGTATTTATTTACACATGTTGAACCATCTCTGTATCTCTGGAATGAAGCCTGTTTGATCATGATAGAAGACCATTTTGATGTGTTCTTGGTTTCAATTTGCTAGTGTTTTGTTGAGAATTTTTGCAGCTATAATCATCAAGGAGAGAGGTCTGTAATTTTTTGTTGTATCTTTATTGAGTTAGGTTTTAGCTATGAGTGTAACTCATATATTTGAAAGCATTTCTTCCTATTCTGTCATACGGAATAATTTGAGTCACGTCAGTTTAGTTCTTTGAAGGCCTGGTTAAACTCTATGGTAAATTTTTTTCAAAAACAACATTAACAATAATGTTAACATGATTGATAGAGTATTATACGGTGGGAGGACAATTATTGTGAGCCGGGCTAGCCGCTGGCATTTCACTGAACACTCACTGTGTGTGCAGACCAATGGCAGGCACTTCATAAGCAACACCCCATGTCTTCTTCACAGCCCTCACAGGACAGGCAGGGCTACTGTGCTTGTTTTAGAAGAGGACACACACACAGAGAAGCTGGCCCTTTTGGTCAGGCAATGTGAACTCCTCCTAGTCTTAGCAGCTTACATGTTGTGCATCAGCTTAGTACTTTAGAGATGTATCTATTTTTATACCACAAATGTTCCTGGTGTGGGGGATGGAGTGCATGCCCTTCCACATTCTTAATGAGCACTACCTACTGAGCTATATACCCAGCCCTGAATAGGATTCCTAGTCTCTCTTTAAAATAGGTGATTCACTTAATAGCACAGTAAACATTTCGTGCTTAGGCTATTTATATGAATGCTGTCTAACATTAGTAGCTTTAGTATAATAGAGATGGGTTTAAAAAGCATGTAGTCACTTTTATTCTCATTTACTCAACCTTGACAATACTTTGCCAACCACACCCTTGGTGTTCCATAATGAATACACTTTTTAACAAACTATTGCTAAGTTTTTCTCTAATTAAAAACCCCACTATCTTAGCCATGCAAGTATTTTGTGGGGATTTGTACAAGGCAACACCCCATAAAGTCATTTAATTTTATACTTAGCTAAAAACTTAGACATGAAGATTTTCTTTTTTAAGATTTATTTATTTGGTATGTATACAGTGTTCTGTCTGCATGCCAAAAGGGTGTACCAGATCTCATTATAGATGGTTGTGAGCCAATATGTGGTTGCCAGGAATTGAACTCAGTACCTTTGAAAGAGCATTCAGTGCTCTTAACCTCTGAGCCATCTCTCCAACAAAGATTTTCTTTTAATATAAAAATTTCCCCCAAACTGTGTAGATTCTGGGGAAGAGATGAGTTGCTTGTATTCCAATAAATAAGCAACCATGTATGCACATTCATATCATAATTAAATGCAGTGGGTCAAAAGAAAGTTCATCCTAATATAAAAGGACCTGTGGAGAAGAAGGGGAGATGATAGGATGAAAGGATGAAATGGAGAACAAACATGCCAATAACTACTGTGTGTGTGGTGTCTGTGTGTATGTGTATTTAAAGAATTTTTTTCTTTTTATTTATTTAGTTAGTAAGTTATTACAATTTTTTCACTTTGTATCTCCTCTGTAGCCCCCTCCCTCTTCTCCTCCCAGTTCCATCCATCCTCCCATTTCTACCCCTCTTTTCCTTGCCTAGTCCACTGATAGTAGAGGACCTCCTCCCCTTCTATCTGACCCTAATTTATCAGGCCTCATCAGGCTGGCTGCATCATCTTCCTGACCTGGAAAAGCTGCACCCCCAGGGGGAGGTAATCCAAAAGCAGGCCATTGAATTCATGTCAGACTCAGCCCCTGCTCCACTTAGTAGGAGACCCACATGGAGACTGAGCTTCCTATGGACTTTCTCTGAGCAAGGGGTCAAGGTCCTCTCCATGCATCGTCCTTGGTTTGTGCATCAGTCATTGCAGGTCCCCCTGGACCCAGGTTTTGGCGCACTGTTGGGTGTTCACAGTATATTCATAATAGCCAGAAGCTGGTAACAACCTAGATGTCCCTCAAGGAAGGAATGGAATCAGAAATTGTGATCCATTTACACAATGGAATGCTACTCATCGATTAAAAATGAGGACATCATGAAATTAGCAGGCAAATGGTGGATCCAGAAAAGATCTTCCTGAGTGAGCTAACCCACAAGCAGAAAGACACATATGGTATATACCCATATACACATACACATATATACACATATGGTATATACTCACTTATAAGTATATAGACATATACTATACTATAAACATACTAATATATATACACTAATATATATTATATACATATATATATTCCTATATATATAGTCCTGAAGAAACTAAACTATAAGGAGGACCATAGGGAAGAGGCTGAAACCTCACTGAGAAGGGCAAATAGGTTACATATAGAAGTAGGAAAAGATAAAGAACAGGACTGAAGCCTTCCACAGAGGACCTCTGAAAGAGTCTGCCCATTAGGGTATCAAAGACTATACTGAGACTCATAGCCAAACTTTGGGCAGAGTGCAACAAGCCTTTTGGAGAAGATGGAGAGAGAAAGAACTGGAAGGGACAGAACCTCCACAAGGACAAAGAATTCTTGAAAAGAAAAAAAAAAGCTGGTATGAACATAGTTGAGCATGTTCTTGTTGAAAGGTTGAGTATCTTTCAGATGTGAAAGTTGCAGGCAAATGGATGGTACTAGAAAATATCATCCTGAGTGAGGTAACCCAGAAACAGAAAGACACACATAGTGTATACTCACTTATAAGTGAATATTACACATGTATTATAGGATAAACATACTAAAATCTGTACACCTAAAGAAGCTAGACAACAAGGAAGACCTTGGGAAGATGAATAATCCTCATTCAGAAGGGCAAACAGTATAGATATTGGAAGCGAGAAAAGAAGGAAGCAGGACAGGAGCATACCACAGAGGGCCTTTGAAAGAATCTGCCCAGCTGGGTATAGAAGCAGATGCTGAGACTCCTAGCCAAAATTTGGGCAGAGTGCAGGGAATCTTATGGAAGAAGGGGTAGATAGAAAGACCTGAAGGGTTCAGGAGCTCCACAAGCAGACCAACAAAGCCAAAAATTCTGGATCCAGGGGTTCCTGCAGAAACCAATGTGCCAGGCAAGGACTATGCATTGAGAAGTCCTAGACCCCTGCTCAGATGTAGACCATAGGCAGCTCAGTCTCCATGTGGGTTCCCTAGTAAGAGGAGCAGGGGCTGTCTCTGACATGAACTCAGTGGCTAGCTCTTTGATCACCTCCCTCTGGGGGGTGGGAGGCAGGCAGCCTTGACAGGCCACAGAGGAAGACAATGCAACTAGTCCTGATGAGACCTGATAGGCTAGGGTCAGATAGTAGGGAAGGAAGATCTCCATTATCAGTGGACGAGGGGAGGGACATAGTGGGAGAAGAGGGAGGGAAGATGGGACTGAGAGGAGATAAAGGAGGGGGCTAAAGCCAGGATACAAAAGAAATAAATTGTAATAAATAATAAATCAATAAAAAAGAAAAAAACGTAAATATGTCTTGAAGATAATTGAATATAGGAAGCTAACATTAGGAATAATTTAAAGCACTAAAGCTAAAGATAATGAGAAAAATACATATTTGAGGGACAGTAGATGATGACAAAGAGTAGTGCATAACATAAGAATGGAAAGAAAAATCAAATTGGATAACCCCAAAGGTTTATTTGTAGTCCTATAATAGCTATAAATATTGCCAAGTCACTTTAAGGAGCTTCCACACACTCAGAGCAAAAGTCCCACCAACTCAGTAAGTTATTGTACAGTGACTGTCCCAACCCTTCATTTTGATTAAATCCAGAGATTCTTATAGTACGGTTTCATAGAGATTTACTTACCTCCAGGTTCAAAGATAAGAAGTAATGTATTGTTATTTTTTAAAATAGGATTTTTATACTTTTATATTCTCTAAACCAAAAATATTTCAAATGCAGCCATGAATGAAATTTCAGTCAGTCATCTGCAGTAGAAAAGAGTGGAATAAGTGGGCCTCACCCGCTGCCTTGCCAGTGCTAGTCTCAATGTATCCTATACATTTTGTGAATGACTGAGTATGTGTGTGTGTACATTTCTCTTTAGAGAGCTTGCCAAATCTCATAAAGTAAATGTTACAAGATGCATTATGACAGTATTGGCATGCTTTATAAATTACATTAAGGTCACTCTCACCCTTGAAAAATAGTTTGCCAGCAAGATGGCTCAATAAGTAAAGGATGCCTAATGTACAAGCCTTGTAGCCTGAATTAAACTTCTAGAACCCACCACATAAAGCTGAAAAAGAAACTCAACCCCATTCCATAATACTGGAATCTGACTGACAAACAGACATGTCACACACATGCGCACACACACATCACATATGCAAGCACTCATGTCAGCACACTCAAACACCATAAACATTTTGAAATATTAATAGACTAAGAAACACCAAACCTTCGGCAGAGTGCAGGGAATCATACAATAAAAGGGGGAGTTAATATGACCAGGAGAGGACAGGAGCTCCATAAGGACAAAATGTATCAGGGCACAGGGGTCCTCTATGAGACTTTCTCCAACCAAGGACCATGTATGGATATAACCTAGAACCCCTGCTCAGATGTAGCCCATGGCAGCTCAGTATCCAAATGGGTTTCCCTAGTAAGGGGAACAGGGACTATTTCTGACATGAATTCAACGACTGGCTCCTTTACCCCACCACCACCACCATGGGAGGAACAGTCTTGCTAGGCCACAGAGGAGGACATGACAGCCAGTCTTGAAGATACCTGATAAGCTAGGGTCAGATGGAAGGGGAGGAGGACCTCCCTAGCAGTGGACTTGGAAAGGGGCAGGGAGGAGATGAGGGAGGGAGGGTAGGATTGGGAGGAAAAGAGGGAGGGGGCTACACCTAGGATGCAAAGTAAACAACCTGTGATTAATATAAAAAATAAAAATTAATAAAAAATAAACTAAGAAACATCTAAAAATTGGAAAATGAATGAATGAATGAATGAATGAATGAATGAATAAAATAAACTTCCTATGGAAAAAAATTGTAAGCCTCATATTAAGAACCTGAAGACTGAATTACTAAAAAATAGAAAATGCATAAATCATTAGGAAAAATCAAATTCAGTCTTGGTCATGAGTCTGAGTTCAGTGTCCAAGTGGCCTCCATAGTAATGGGGACAGGGACTGTCTCTGACATGAACTGATTAGCCTGCTCTTTGATCACCTCCCCCTGAGGGGGGAGCAGCCTTACCAAGCCACAGAAGACAATGCAGCCACTCCTGATGAGACCTGATAGAGTAGGATCAGAGGAAAGGGGAGGAGAACCTCCCTTATCATTGGACTGGGAGAGGGACACGGGTGGGGAAGAGGGAGGATGAGATTGGGTAGGGTGGAGGGAGGGAGGTACAGGGGGGATACAAAGTGAATAAACTATAATTAATAAAAAAATAATTAAATAAAAAAGTGAAAAGAGGCAGGAAACAAACATACTACAAAATCAGATCAATTAAAGGGCATCTTCCAAATGAGAATCAATTAAGTTAAAAGTGTTATCACATGGCTGTTCCATTACTTGCTTTAGTATCTAAGTGGGTTAGATTATATTCCACAAGAAAAGCCATGTGCCTGTGTGTTTTTTATCAAACATGGACATTCATATTTAAGGCAGTTTTAGTTCAACTTCATTCCAGAACTTTAAGAAAGAACATTTTGGCAATGTCTTTGTAAAATTCATGGATTTTGAGCAAATTTCTATGAGACTTTGCCCAATACATCAGGCCTTCAATCCCCCAAAAGATAATAATATGGTATGGAATTTATAGGCTGAAGTATTTCACTTTTAGGCCAGAAGAGTTAGTTCTAAAGGGGATACAATTTCTTACAAGAATTTTTAGTTTTATGTTATTCTTAGACTTTGGGGATTGGTGAGATTTGATAACAGGAGCAGGTCTCTTTAGGAATGTGTTAGAATATTTTATCATATTAGAGAAGCCTAATTCTGAATGCAGAATATCAATGTCATGCACACATGAATTCTGAGAAAACCATGAAGAAAAGGAGACACAGAGTTTTAAAATCCAACACTCTACTTTCAAGAATCTTTAAACTTTTGTTCTTCCTACACACAGACATCTTTTTTCCTATCTCTTTATTTCTTCCACTTTTTCTCCTGTCAGCTCACTTAGTCATAAATGTTCCCAGGAATAGAACAAGTAAATCAATTCACATAAAGTGTTGGATTTTTTCCACTATTAGAAATCTGTTTTATTCACAGTTATGGTGACAAAAACTCAGTTAGCAATAACAAATTGCTTTGACAGATGTGACAGTTGTTAGTCTTCTCTGTGCCTAAATATTGATCATCATTTCATAAACTCCAAAAAAGCCACCAAGCCTTGGTGCTTGGTCCTTCACAGCATCAGGTGAGAATGTGTCATCTTTAATAGTGTTGATTTTCTATGTTCCATTTATGCCTTAAATCATTACAAAAATATCTTTACTGTGTAGGCATTTAGTGTATGCTTCCAATTTTCACTTCTTTGGCCTGGAGAATCAATTTTATGTTGTCTCACTGCTTTTTATCATTGTTCCCTCCTAGTGTACTCAATTTAAAGCTTAAGACAAGGCTAGAAATTAGAATTATCAGGTATATAACACTAAAGCGATTGTTGTTTGGTTTTCTTTGCTTTGGGACATAAATTTTCGATGTGTATGTTATTCCTAAGAATGGTGTACGAGTTTTGGTCTCATGACCAGATTTCTTGCAGCCATGTTTGAACACTCCACCTTTACAGACTCTAATGAGCAGTACAAGAAGTTTATACCTGAGGCATGTGCACAGTTTTCTTTGCTGTGCTTCTCTCTGCCAACTTTCAAATTCAGTACTGACTGTTTTCCAAAGTTGACATCTTCGTTTATTGTCTCTTCTGAGGGAGTATTTCTTTCAATTTGAGAGGGGCACTAGTTATCTTCCAATGATAAGCATTATCAAGGACTTGCTTTCATTTTTTTAATTTTACATTTTATTTTGGCATTAAGATGCTCATAATTTTGGAAACAGGTAATCCCTCATGTTGTCCACAGCTAACCTATGTATATTCTATCATATTGTTTGAGAAGTGATGATGAGTTGGAAAGCAAATAGAACATTTAGAATCCAAGCACAGCAACACAGATGTTCCAGTTCAACAACCTTTAACATCCCAATAACCTTGTGATATCTGTGGGTCCCTAACATCTTTGAAGCTGTGGAGCTATTTACACTATTTGTAGATTCATGAGAATATTGGTTAAATTACAGGGGAGTAGAAAATTTATTCTCTAAAAAATGCATGTGCCTTTTGTATCACATCATCGATGATTACTAGGAATCGTTCAGAAATTAACACGGACAATTTTTTGTAACATTTTGTAATTAAATGTTAAATTTCTCCTTAAACTGTTTGTTCTTATGACAACATATCATTTAGTTCATTAAGGTCACTTTATCTGACAGGTTGGTAACTATCTGTCTACAGTCTATCATTGTTTGAACAACTATAAAAATGGTCTATTCTATTAACATCATCGTTATCTGAAATATTATGAAATTATTAGTTACCTAGCAACAAATCAGGCTCTACACAGAGAACACTAATCACCAGGAGTCTCAAAGTCTCAAAAACAAAATCAAAAAACAAACAAACAAAAGAACAGAAAAAACAAAAAACAATAAAAAAAAAAAACCAATGAAGGTAAATTTGTACTTTAAAGGGTTATAACTTAAATCCGTATGTCAAACATAGCTGAGCAATGATGGTGAGAGCTGATGTTTATGCCTTACAAAAGAGACTAAATAAAGTTTACAAACTTGAATTTGCAAAATTGGCGTTCTATTCCAAAGACTGGCAAGTTAGGTCCTGCAACTTAGTAATGGTTTTCGCTCTAATTGGGGTCTTACTAAGTAAAACATGTCCTCTGCCATCTTCCTCCTCCAGAGGGAAGCCTCATCGCCTCTGGAGCAGTTCTATCCTCTAGTCCACTTGGGACATGATAGGCTAAAGTCAGCTCAGTGATTCATATTTCCCTTCTATATCCAGCACACATCAACACATGAGGAGAAACATGATGATGAAACTTAGTGCTGTGCATATGAGAATGTGGACCTCATAGGGATACAACAGAACAGACACTGGCTGGCTGGAGGATAAATGGAAAGGGGAGAGATAAGGAATAGAGAGAGAGATGGGAAGGTAGATAAATGGAGGGTTCCAGAAAAGAGAAGAACAAGGAAGAGACGGTGCAAGAGATGGTGGGAGGGAGAGATAGAATTCCGTAAGGAGGTCATAGAAACATTACAGCTTTTCTTCATATGACTGAAGTATACAGTTTTATTCTGTTTCGCCCCTCTGGTACATTTTTATATCAAGCCGGTTATTTTTATGAAAGTAACATGTCATAATTTGGGAAAACAATATGTTAGTTCATAAACTGCAGTCATAAACGCATACTCAATAAAGAAGCCAAATGTCTAGTCTTTATGGTGTTAGGAATATGTCACTATAATTTCCCTCCATCTGCTTCATATGAAAAGTAAAGCATTCATACTCCAGCTTAGCGTTAAATAAGTGCTTGCTACATGCCAGGTCCCTCTGAGAACTTTACATGTAGATATTGACTCCTTGCCGGAACACAATGGAGTAATACTGTCATTGACATCATCGTTCAGGATGAGCCCTGAGGGCAAGTGTGATGAGGTCACTAACTAAAGCCTTATTCCGCTGTCATGAAACTGTCTTTCTTTCCAGTGGCTGTCACCTGTCAATGGCCTTTATTACTCCTTCACTTTTTTTCCTCTGTCATTCTCATCTTGTTCCTTCCCTAAACTTGAGGAAGGGCTTCTGACACCAGCACTGGCCTGAGCCCCAAGAGAGGCACAACCACCACATTTGTGCTATTTTTTGAACTGTCTTTTAAATTATTTTTTCCTTTACTTGAAATTACCAACAATTTTCCAGAATTATATGCCAGACTCATGACATCAAATAAGTAGGAGGAGAAATGCTAGGAGCTCAGTGTTAGCTGAGAATGTGGTGGATCAGAGCCAGGGTTTACAACCAGCCTGACCTGTTTGAGCCCAGCTCTAATTCAGTAGCTTTGCAGCTTTAGCACATTTCTTAATTTCCTGCTGCCTTGGTTATCTCACCCATTAAAAACAGGAATAATCATGCCTACCTATTAGAGTTGTTGATGGGACATTCATGACAACAAACATACATCTGAATATTGCAAAGCAACTTTATATAATGAATTGCTCTTTAAATCTGATATTCTTTACTAATTTATGCAATGGGAGAAAACCCTTTAGAATTTTGAGTATTAGGATTTAGAGAAGAATCACTGAATACAGAGATCCAAACAAAGAACAGACGATGACAGTGGAAAAATGAAGGGGGATCTAGGATGACCTACCATTGAATAGAGATGGCGTGAAGGAGAAGAAGAAAGGAAAGGTCAGAAAAAGATAAGGAAGAGCGGAAGGGAAAAGGAGGAAGAGAAAAAGTCTAAAAGAAGGATGAAAGGAAGGAAATTCAAGAGTGCGAAGGATTGTGTGAGGTTTTGTTGGTTTTGTTTTTGTTTTTTGCTTCATCAGAGTTCTATAAGTTCACATAGACCATTCATTCTGGTGGAAAACCATGTCTGCATTTTACTAACAAATTCTTAAAGCAAACAAAAAACCTCAATGCTTATCAAGTTGTTTAATAGAAAAGACTGTTTAAAACAAAAACAAAAGGTAAGAGTGACACAGAGAAGAGCCACCAACATAAATATTGTGACCCACTGTTCTAGAATGTCTGTCCATCTTGAGAATTACCTAATGACTCAAAAATACCAATTATATTACACACTAGCATTCAGCTGCCTGCCACACATAATTTAGGATGGTCTCTAAATGCCTGAACAGTCATCAAAATTGCAGAATCTTAGAACACTTCAGAGATTATTTTATGTGGTTGATTGACTTTGCTTTGGATAGTCATTACATTTGAAATTAAATTTCTCCTTTTTCTAACTCAGAAAACTAATATTATTCTGGCACACACCGTATTAGAATTTACAGAAAATGATACCAAGCTGCAGCATACTGGGATCTTTTCATGTGCTGTAGTTTTTCCCTTTAGAAAATAATAAAACTATTTAAGGGTCATTTTGTCTCCTCCTGTTATGCTTCTAAAAATCTTTTCAGTTTAAAACAGATTTTGAAAATTGTGCTCTGAGATTCATTCACAGACTTTCTGAAAATGCCTGAGTTGCCAACTGAAAAAAAAATCTATGTAAAATTCCAAACAGAATAACCAATAGTTTTTTTGAAAATTAGTCATTTTTGGCAATAACTGTGAGTTTGATGAAAGAGATGGAGAAAAACAGAGAGTTAAATTTATTGAACAGTTAAACAGACTCTCATATTTTCTCACTGTTTGGGAAATTATAAGCTATTAATCAAAAACAGAGCTTTGTGAGAGGGCTCAGGCGGTAGGTTCAGATCCCCATCACTCACGTTAAAAGGTAAGCCTGTGCTTGTAGTCTCAGCACGTCCTGCCAGTCTAGCCGAGGAGAGTGTTTCCATTACAGCAGGAGAGCCTGTCTCCAAAAACACGGTTTGGAGCAATTGAAGAAGTCACCCATTGACCTGCCTCCACACCTGTGTGCACACAATTCACATACACACATACATAAACACACACACAACCAAAAAGGTTATTAGTTGTGTTTATTAAACAAGAAATTGATATTCTAGGGGCTACATTATCACTAAGCAGTAGAGAACACTTGGCTAACATGCATACGTCCATGATTTTGATCCCCAGCACTATTAACAATATTAAATTTATTTTAGCCATCAATAGCATGGGCTTTTTGTTGCTTGGGTGTTAGCTGGGTGGATGTCCCCAAGCCTGAACTCACATAATAAAGATTTGGTGTTACTTACATACATGAATTTTGCACAAAGGAAAATTTGAACTTAGGGGTACAGATATGAAGAGGCTGACAGCTGGGATCTTCTTTCAGCCTCCACGGATGACAGTGCAGCTGAGAAGAAAGGAGGAACCCTCCATGCTGGCCTCATCGTTGGAATCCTCATCCTGGTCCTTATTATAGCAGCGGCCATTCTGGTGACAGTTTATATGTATCACCATCCAACGTCAGCAGCCAGCATCTTCTTCATTGAGGTAAGTGTCAAATTCAGCCATGAAAGCCGTGCTGGTGGATGGGCTGAGTGAACTAGCAAACACCACCTGGATTTAATGCTTGGCACATGATTTGTCAGCGTCACGCTGGCTGATCTCATGCTCATTGCACCCACTCACATCCATGCTGATAGATTACTTTGGATGATGAGGTCAGACCTCTTATCTCTGAAGCTCTTGAACAAATAAACCATCTTCCCTTCAGAGACCTAAGGGAAAATAAAAACCATACTTTCCAGCCCTCTTATACGAAGTATGTTAAACAGCTGTTCTCTATGCCCTCAGGGAAAATCCAGCCTAAGCTAGAGACAGAGGACTTGATTTAATAAATTGCCAGTTGAAATTTGACTGTGTGTATAATACATTAAAGTAGGTCTGTCCTCAAAATGCTCATGAAATGTACAGAAAATACAACTTCACTGCAAAATGGCAGATATAAAAATGAGATACTATGTGATACTGCTATTTTGTATAACATCTATATTTATTCATTTTGCATAAATGCATACCCATATATCCGCAGTACTGTTGATTTCATGCTGTGCTGTCCTATACAGAATTTAAATTTAGCTCCACTGACAGAAGGAACAAGGAGTATGAATAGGGGCCATGGCCAAACATAAAGGTCCAGAAAGCTGGGACAAAGAGCCTCAAAACCACTTGACACAATCAGCATAATCAATTCTGCTTTTTAGCCCAGGAGAGTTCCCCATGTCCCTTGTAATTGCAACTTTTTATAGGAGAATTTTATAGGAGTATTCCTCTTCCAACACCAGACAACACTGAAATGTTAGAGTGACAAAAGGAATTGGCCTTTGGTGATTTTCACACATGTGAGAGTTGAGTTTGAACTCACTGCACAATATATGGAAAAACAGTTCACCTGATAAGTGAGAAAATATAAGGCTTTCACAATAGCAGAGTGAGAATTGCCATTGGCCCCTGTAATAGGGATGGCTGACTATAGATCAATTAGATAATTGCATCCAATTCCTAAATGGCTCTCTTTTATCTATAGAACAAAGTGTGGTCTCCTTATGTGGCTATTTAAGGTATTTGCAATCCAGATTTTATCCATTATTTCCATCTTCCTGCCATGGCTCTCCAGCCTGGAGTAGGAATTACTGGTATATTTCACTCTTATCTTCTCCAGATACACCCTGAATGTCCCATACCCTACCCCTGCAGAAACTGTTCATTCTGTTTCTCTCATCAACAAAGCTGTCTCCTTTCACCTCAGTTCATGAATTCAGGTGTCCAGCATCCTTCAATGACATTCACCCTATATGCTGTCTACATACATTTCTCTGAGAGCACATGTGGACTTGATTTTTTTCTTTTACCCATACCTTTCTTTGACATTTATCTTTCTGTTTTGCATTAGTGTTCAGTCTGTGCATGATTATTCTACCCTACAAGATTCATAAATTTCTTAAAATCTAGATTTTAAGTAACCCAAGTCTCTTTGAAAGAACAGGCATGTTATCAACATTTTCTGGAAGAAAAAAAAAGGCAAAATTTCAAAGTTAGAGTACAATTGCATTTAAGGCAGACTCCAGACATGGCATCCTTATTTCACCTCATAGTTATTGGGCATGCATCTGGTCTTGCATTTAGTTGAAAAGCTGTTAAGTTGTTTCAACATGTCTGACTTTCCCAGAAGAATGTGGACCTCTTCCCCAAGGTTACCGAATGTAGTCCTTAAAGAACTGACAAGTGACAAGCTGCAAGTCTCAGTTGACCAACCAGGCGTCAGGCTGCCACCAGTGCCTGAAGTCAACACATGCTGGATCCTTTTAGTACACTGCAGTCTATTTTCTGACATAATGAAAAAATAGGGTGCTGTGAAATAACCGGTGCAGGGGGTTCGGTGGACGTGTTTGAAGCTAATTGATAACAATATCTGTATGCTAGCAACAATTGATAACATAAAATCTAGAAGTAGACGGTTTTTGTTTGCTTGCTTTTGAACTAACCTTCTGGATTAACAGCCAGAGCCTATAATCCTGACTGTGTTTGCAGTCTTTCTATAGCCATACATATTTACAGAATATTAGGGCTAGGGGAGATTTTTATGATCAATTTAATCCTGTACACTCATATCACAGGAGAAGACTGAGGCTTAAGAGGGTGGAATGACTTTCCCAAGATCAAACAGCCATAGTTTCAGGAATAACCTGCTTTTTCACTTATAATGGGCAGCAAACCCGTCTGCCAGTTTCATGTCTATTCTTTTTGTAACATAATATTTGTGTTGATTATTTTGGGAATTTCACATAATGTGCCCTGATCACACTCAGTTTCCAGTCTTCCCAGGTCCACTCCCCACCCTTGTGGCCTCCCAAAAAGACAAAGAATGAAACAACAAACAACAAAACTCCAATTTGTGTTGCCCCTATTCTCACTGGAGTATGGTCAAACTCTCACTGGCTATCACCTTAAAGAAAACTGAATCCTCTTTCACCCCACCTCTCCAGAAGCCACCAATTGTGGGGAGCTTACAGTTGAGCTCCTTATCACAGTGCTTAAGAGTCTTCTTTGATGGCTTCCTGTGTAGGTCTAATCTTTGTTCTTTTCCATTTTGTTGAGTTGATTGGTAGATTCTGGTTAAATCATCATCTCCAACTCATCCTGTTCTGGTCATGTAATCTCACAGCAGCTGGTCAGTAGAAGCTTGTAACTTTACCATTATTAAAGCAAGCCAGAGTTTTCAAAATCAAACTGCCGATCCATTAGATCACACAACTTGGAACGTGCAGACATATGATTCTGAACATGTTTAATTATTAAGTAAATTAGTATTTTGGCACCTACAGTTGAATATAGTGGTATTGCTTATAGTACATTTCATGGCTCATGGTTCAGTGATATCTCTTTGTAAAACTGTTGATTTGCTTTGTCATTATGAAAGTGATCCTACTTATATAAAAATTTAGGATGGTGGAAAGGCAAAAATGGAAAGCCATTTATAGTAATTGGTCATCTTTCTATATTCTTACCAACTTTTTGGAAGGGCTGTTAATCATTCCATTCAAAAACTATTCTATAACTGTGTTATTAAGTTATGAACACAAGAAGTAACTCAGAAAGCAGTAAAGTCTAATACATTCAAGAAATCAAGAAGAGCTTTCTCTGATCATTTAACATGCTCTGTAAGTTCCTGTAGATGCTGAAACTAAGAGCCACAAACCTGTTGGCCTGAAGCAGCCCACAGATTATTGTACAGTGCAGCAGGTCAGAGGTCAAAGTCAGCCATACCAAGTCAAGGTACTTCTGGGCTGAGTCTTAATAATTGCTCCAGGGAGAATATTTTCCCAGCTATTTTAACTTGTAGAGGCGGTGTTCCTTGGCTTCTGGCATCCCTTTGTATCACTCCACAGTCTGTTTCAATCACCACAGCTAACGCTGACCCTGTTGACTCCTGCAAGGCCCTTGGTGATTCCATTTGACCCTTGTGACTAACTGATAACGACTTCTCCATCCCATGATCTGCAATGTGCCTTAGGCCATGGGAGGTAGCACTGATGGGTTTGCCGTCCACGGTGAGAACACCCTTAGGGAACGTTAGTCTGTCACCACAGATTGCATTAGCTCTAAGTTGCACACCATCAATTAAATTATTCTTGAATTGTTGTCGGTGGTACTAGCAAAATAGACTAATTTTAGTAATCTATTCAAAGTTCAATGATACCCATAGAATTACCCAGTATGTACTGCTCTATGTTTCACAGTGAAATCTCATCGATGGTTATAAATTTATTTCCTGTGTTACACAGACTAAATGTCGTGACTGCCCATATGCCTGCACCAAAACTCATACAACCAATCTTCCGCTTTAGAGTATCTCTCCCCAAACACACTCTTCTCATTTCCTACGTTCATATTTAGCCCTTTCATAAGCATGCATGATAAAGAAAGAGATTCCTGCATTGCCTCATCTAGATCTAAGGGATGCATACGGTCTAGGATGATCTCCATCTCAGACATCACGAAGCTAATGCATGGATCTTAAATGATTTACTCAACATCTCTCATGCATACAATAAGAGTCAGAATTAGAGCACAGATGCTCCACCTTCAGAAATCAAGCTCATAGCCGCTTCTTGCTGCCTTTCCCTGCTAAGGATTTTTCTTCATTGGCTATAAGTAGAAATATAGTGCAGTGCTATCTTAAATGTAGGGTAATAGCATCTTAACATGCTATGCCCTTATAATGAATTCTGACCTTGCAGAAAATATGTAGCTGTACTGGTTTTTTACACATTTTGTAGGCACACTCATCTTTATTTGATGTTTACTTGGGCTCAGCTTTTTTTAAAGCGTATTGTTTGTAGGAGGAAAGTGAGGTGATAAAGCAAGCCATCACTCCACAAACTGTGGTCCGATAAGCGAATCCACAGTCTACATCTTTGTCTTCACATAGGAGGCTCCAGCCTAGTATCCCATTCTTTAACCTGGCAGATGGTCTCTTTCTCATGCACTTAAGTCCTGTAATCCTCCATTATCCTCTGCAGATGTGGGACTGAGCATTTTCTCTGAGTTTTATACTAGATAGCTTATATTTTTGCTATCTGTCTGGATTTGTTGTTTTCTAAAAGATATCTGATTTTGATCAAAATCTGACATATCTACATGTGATTTAAAACTTTCTTTGAAATACAGTTTATTGTCTTCAAACAAATTGAAAGAGACAAATACATAAAAATGCATTTTAAAACTTCAAAAATTTTTATAAAGTTGATACCTCTTTCAAGGAGTCAGTGTGTCCAAGGTTCCTAATTAAATATAATGATTGCTAAATATGTCTAGGCATAAGCTCTGTGATTTATGATAATTTTCACTAAACATTAATAATAGAAAACTCAATGTTTATAAGAAAAGGGCACAAAATTAAATCTAGGATTGGGGAAAGAAAAGATTATTATATAATGAAAATCACAAAAAATAGTCATTTCCTTAAAAAACAAAACCCCACTATGTAGAGCTAGAGAGGTGGCTCAGTGATTAGGAAGGTTTGTTGAATTTTCCAAGAGACCTGAATTCAGTTTCCAGCACCTACATTAAGCAGCTCACAACTGGCTGTGACTACAGTACCAGGAGCTATAACAGCCTTTATAGCATACACACACAGACACAGACACACAAACACACACAGAGACAGATAAACAATGAATTTTAAACACCTTGTTGACAATTTAAATAATTACAAATTATTGAAAGGCATATTGCTGTATTCTAGCACTAGTGAGGGAGGCTAAGGCAGGGTCATATATTTAAGAGCAGTCAAGGCTGCAGAACAAGATTCTGTTCTCTAAATTGTATTCTCTTATTTTTACTTTTGACTGTGTCCACTACGCAGATTTAAACTATCCCTATAGGTCTCTTTACATTTCTATTAGAAAATACTTGTTTATGAAAAGAATCTTAAAGGGGAGAAAAATGTTGCCTCTCTCTCTACATACAATTGATTTTCGAGCAAGGAAGGAAGACATGAGACATCTAAAGGCACAGAAGCCGAACAAGCAGTGGATCCATTGACCATTTGCTGGTCGATTTTTTTTTTAATGTGCTGTGCTTGTGCTGTGTGTCAGCCATAATCAGAGTGAACAAGAGCTGCCTACCACATGCAGCCAACAGGCCAGTGAATGAAGAGCTAGTACACTGTTTAAATTAGGTATAGATCTCACACTGAATAATTAGTTTTAGAGCATGAAGTAAGCATGACTGCCGTTATTATACGCCTCTTAACTATTGACAGATTTTGATAAAGCAACACCGAGTAAAGTAAAAATGTATTTCTGGCCTAAATAGTTAATTTCTCTAATGGGAGAAACAACTCTACCATTCTTAAATAATGTACTATGGCTTGATTTAGAAGTTGCAAAATCTTAGCCATTCTGATGGGTGTAAGATAGAATCTCAGAGTAGTTTTGATTTGCATTTTCCTGATGACTAAGAATATTGACATTTAAATGGTTTTTTTTTTTTTTTTTGGCTATTCAATATTCCTCTGTTGAGAATTCTGTTTAGTTCTATACCCCCATTTTTTAATTGGATTATTTTATTTGTTGGTGTTTAATTTCTTGAGTTCTTTATATATTTTGGATATTAGTCCTCTTTCGGATGTAGGGTTCATGAAGATCTTTTCCCAATCTATAGGCTGTAGTTTTGTTCTGTTGACAATGTCCTTTAAGATATGCATGAAATATCCTTACTTATATGAAGATACTAGCCATATATTACAGGATAACCATACTAGAGACCTAAAGAAGTGAAATAACAAGGAGGACCCTAGGGAGGATGCTTAATTCTCAGTCAGAAGGGCAAATAGAATAGATACTGGAAGTTGGTTGAAGGGGAGCCTGACACAGATGTCCTCTGAAAGACTCCATCCAGCAGGCGATAGAAGGAAATGCTAAGACCACAGCCAAACTTTGGGCAGAGCACAGGGAGTTGTAGGAAGAGTGAAAGACGCAGGGGGACAGATGTCCTATAAGAAGATCAACAGCACTGTCAAATCTAAGCCCAAGTGGGCCCACAGAAACTGATGAACTAACCAAGGACCATGCATGGAGAGGACCTAGACCCCATGCTCAGATGTAGCCAGTAAGCAGCTCAGTCACCCTGGGGGTTTCCTAGTAAGGGGAGCAGGTGCTATCTCTGACATGGACTCTGTTGCCAGCTCTTTTAAATTCTGGAGAACCAAAGTATCTGCCTTTCGTGCAAGTGCCCAGGATTTTTGATGCACAAAATCATGGAATGTTGAAGTAAAAAGAAACCTCAGTATGCAAGTGGAAGATTCTGTGACTGCCCCCAGCTAAAGCACAGAGCGCATTTCCTGTCGAGTTATATTAACAGAAAGACACATACAGTTTATACTCACTCATATGGATATATAATAGGGGATAAACCTACTAAAATCTGTACACGTAAAGAAACTAATCAAGAGGGAGGACTCTGACTAAAATGCTCAGATTCCATCCCAAAAGGCAAACAGGACAGACATCAGAAAAAGAAGAAAACAGGAAACAAGTTAGGAACCTGCCACAGAGGGCCAATGAAAGGCTCTGCCCTGCAGACTATCAAAGCAGATGCTGAGCCTGATGGCCAACTGTTGGGCAGAGTGCATGGAATCTTATGTAAAAAGTGGGAAATAGTAAGATCTGGAGAGGACAGGAACTCCAAAAGGAGAGCAACAGAACCAGAAAATTTGAACACTGGTCTTTCCAGAGACTCATACTCCAACCAAGTAGCATGCATGGAGATAACCTAGAACCCCTGCACAGATGTAACTCATGGCAGTTCAGTGTCCAAGTGGGTTCCATAGTAATGGGAAGAGGGACTGCCTCTGACATAATCTGATTGGCCTGCTCTTTGATCACCTCCCCCTGAGGGGGGATCAGCCTTACCAGGCCACAGAAGATGACAATGCAGCCACTCCTGATGAGATCTGATAGACTAGGATCAGAAGGAAGGAGAGGAGGACCTCCCCATCAGTGGACTTGGGGAGGGGCATGCGTGAAGAAGGGGAAGGGAAGGTAGGATTAGGAGGGGAGGAAGGAGGGATTTATGAGGGGATACAAAGTGAATAAAATGTAACTAATAAAAGTTAAACAAAAGCAATGACTTAAAAAACAAAAAACCTATAAAGACTTGATATTTCACTCTGTAGTATAAGTGTTTATGAGGAAAATAACAGCATAGTTATCAGTGTTAACACCACAGACAGCAATTCTTGTTTCTTATTGTATTTCTGATTGTTTTATTGTAGTTACTATAAAACTCAGATCAATTCAAATGATCAGAAACCTCAGTGCCTAAAACATTCATGAGCAGTGTGTTTCCGACTCAACTTCAGAGTCCAATCCAGTGAAGAAATAGAGACAAGATATTACAGCCTCTTGCTCAGGCCCTGTGACAGCTGGTTGCAAAGCTGTCACTCCAGCTCAGGACTGCTCAGCCTAGCGTGCAGTCTGAACCAAAAAAAAAAAAAAAAAAAAAAAAAAAGTCTTTTGAGCCATTGGACACCATTGATTCTCAATCCTAAGAAGTATTTGTGAATAACAAGGACTCATGGAGAATGTGAAGGAACGCAGGCAGCTGTGGCCCTCAACTTTTCCTGGCAGTACAGTGCCACCAGGAAGGAAGCCAGAGACAGACGGGCAAGGGCCCAGCTGCTGCTGTGTGGGAGGAAAGCATGTTTACCAAGTTTGCCATCTCACTCTGCAGCTGCTGTGTGAATAACACTGGAGAGTTGGGAAGACATGATCATTAGCAAACCCATATAGTAAATAGAGAAAGCCACTCCAGGGGACCACAAATCTTCCTTTATCTTGAAGTGGCACATTTCTTATAACTGAATTTTGCCCTTAAGGTATTTCTTAGTTCAGTCTTCAAGAAAACTCAAGGGGGGAAATGATGCACTGAAATAAATCACTTCTTGTTTCTTGGAGGACGTAAAAGATGATATTCTGTTCTCACGAGCCCCTGCAAGTGAGGAAAGACAGCAAAGCTAGTTGAAATGCTCTTACGTGCTTGTTAAAGAAGCAACATTTTAGGTGACAGTTTACAGAGCTATAGCAAAACATAAGCAAAGTAAATTACAAAGTTTTCCTTCTAAGAGAGAGGATGGGAAAGGTGGCTCCATGGGTAAGTGTGCTTGCTGCCAAACCTGAAAACTTCAGGTGGTAGGAGAGCAGGGCCCAGAGCCTCTGGGCTCCCACACACTGTCAAATAAAACTGAAAAGGAGACTTTATTCAGATATTTGAGCGTTTTCTATCTTTACTTTTTGTTTTATCATGTATATCACTATTTGAGATATCACATAGAATTCATGGTGATTACTTTTTACTTCAGTCATCAAAATAAAATTCATTAAATAGCTGTCATCTTGCATTCATTTTGCTGGTTGGTATATGTTCACTTAAATTCCTAAAACTAAAATAGTGATTCTAATTTAATGAAATAATCACTTCACTGGAAAGAATTATTAAAAATACTGAATGATCTTGTACTGCATTGAGCTTTATACTAAATTCCTTCTTAATTACTATTTTCTATCTGATTTTTTAGATAGTAGATAAGACCATGAAACTAGGTACATAGATGACACAGCATACAGATTAGTGTGCGCATGCGCACACACACAGACACACACAAATTCACACACACATAGAGGGAGAGGGAGAAAGGGAGAGGGAGAGGGAGAAAGAGAATCTAAAGTGAAGGTCTTCACAAATGAAAGATTGCCATAAATAAGTAAATTAAAAGCTCCAGTTCCCATGAGCCTTTGGGAACTGGAGTGGTGTCATTTTAAAGCATATGATACATGTTTTGATATTCCAGTGCTGTTTTCTGGTATGTGAGGATAAGAAGGTTACTGTCTTAGAGTCTCAGCTAGCTGTTGAGTAATTTCTTCCTTGTAGCTTTGATAACCATTCTCCACTAAAATAAATACCTAAGCCTATTTGTGCAAATGGGTCATAGAAATTTTAATTTCAACAATTATTCTTCCATGTGTTTCATTATTAAATTGCTTTTATAGCACATCCAAAAGCATAACATTTTAGGCATAGATATAAAAGTGTTATCTGAATATGTAGAATATCAACATATTCATGCTTGAGTTACATTATTTTGATTGCATAAAAATTAAAGTTTTAAATTTGAGTTTCAGAGATCAAAAGAAATTAAGAATCCAGGAAGTATAACTATAAAGGAATTTATTGTAAGTAATGGTAGTAATTGTTATTTTTTTTTTAATTTTATGAGAAGCAATTAACCAAAGGCATTTAAAATTTACAAATGAGTTGTTTTACTTTTTTGTGATGTGTAGACTATAAAACTTTAATGTAAACAAACTAATTTTAATTCAAGACAAGAGCAATGTTAGCAAGTGAATTATCAGTCACTAGTTCTATCTCTAGTCTCAAATTTTAGCTAATTCATATATGTATAATTTAAACAGTCCTTATTATGATTAAAATAAATTTCAAATAAAAAATTAATCATGTACCAAAATTTATTTTGAACATTGACTGTGAAAGATCATATTTTACATAGGCTTAGAAGTATAAATCATGTTTTCTTTACAAAAAAAATGAGACAATCTTTTTTTGATAAAAGAAAGAAATTTGTTATAATTATGCATCATCGGAGGGTGACATGATGTCCTGGGGATTTTATAAAGAATATTTTTTCTCACTAATATTTCTAGTGTTTTCTAATTTTATGTCTAAGTTCATGTCTCATCTTATATTTTCTTAGTTTTCTCATTTGGTCTTGATCTTTAAACATGTCACTCTGCTTCTATAACTTATAACTAGACAAGAATCTTGAATATGCATAAACTTAATGTAGAGAAGATTTGATGCAGCATGAACCTATATAGAGAGGATTGAAATTTAGCCAGAAGTAATTACAGTATCTATCGTTCATATTATGTGACTGGCATTTGGAAATGCATCCTGTGAGGCCGAAGTGCAGCTCCTTTGTAAGCGAGCATGGGCGAGAGGCCTGGTTCAATCCCCAGCATCGCCAGTATACAACAGTTAGATAAAAGGATCTTACGTTACAGGAAAGGCAGATGTCTCCCATCAAAAGCAGTCAAGTCCATTCTGTGTCTGATTGTATGTAAACACAGCCTCAGCAGAGAGGGATTAAGAGTCGATTCACACCACAAGTGAATGAGATATCAGGAACAACAACGTTCCAGCAGAAAGAGTCAAAAGAGGAGCACTGTAACTCCCCTGCTGATTCTAAAGGGATGTCATAAGAACCAGGGGTCTGACTGTTTTGGAAAGGGCTCTGTTACAGACATGATCTAGGAATAGAAAATTTAAAGATATTAATTTGGGCCCATTTTTAAGAGCTTCTACTCATCAGAAAGACCCAGAAATGCAATGTGCTTCTGAGTGACAAGCTCTGTATCTCCAGAGGCACTCAAGCACTAAAGACTCTAGTCAATCTTCACTGGGGGTGGGGCTCAGCGGGTAGAGCACTTGCCTAACACAGATGAAGCCCTAGGTCTTACATTTATAACTGCATAAATATAGATCTAGTCATGGTGGTACGTCCTGGTAACAACAGCAATGGGAAGGTGGAATCAGGAGCTGAGAATCTGTGGAAAGAGAGGCGCAGAGGGAGAAGGGAAGGATAACACAATTTTTTTTTCTATTCTGGCCTTATTGGGAATCAGTAATCCTTATGTCTTTATCATATAAAGGCATAAAGATGCTTCTCATCCAGTCTCATGGCAAGCACAAACTTCACGCATGCTTATTAAACTCCCTATGTTGATGTAGATGGTTTACATCCAACTACATCAAATTTGATCTAGAAGAACTAAGAGAAAGTTGCAGCTATTTAGTTATCTTGTATGAATCTTTTTTTTTACAGAAATATCTCTGCTATTTAATTCATTAGTTCCTTATATTGTAGCAATTTTTTATTTTGTACACAAAATTTAGATACTTATATGCTCTGGTGAACTTTAACTCTAAACATTTCATTAGTTACGCTTTTTTTCTTTTTTCCTTTTTTATTTTTTAATTACAGTTTATTCACTTTGTATCTCCCCTCTACCTCCCTCCCCCCTCCCCTCCCAATCCCACCCTCCCTCTTCCCCAATCATGTCCCTCTCCCAGTCCACTGATAGGGAGGTGCTCCTCCCCTTCCCTCTGACCCTAGTCTATCAGGCCTCATCAGGAGTGGCGGCACTGTCTTGTATGATTCTTAAGGAAATGTAGTATCTTTTCTTGAACTTCAAGAGATGTTTGTGTGTGTTGTGTATGTGCGCATATTCAGTCTCATTTCAGCAGAATACAATCACGTTTTCTAAAAAAGTGAAAGATAAGTACAATAATAAAATATTATGCTATTATATATAACATCTGTACCCAAATAAAATTGTAAATTATCAGAAAGCAATACTCATAATGTCATTTAATAGTAAATCCAAAGGATCTTTAAGGTTCAAAATCTAGGCTTACTAAACGATTCTGGGAAGTTTTCAGTGAATGAAGCTGCATATCTTCCCAAATCTACATATAGAAAAACAGACCATCAATGACATGCCAAAATCATAACCCTATAGAACACATTTACAGAAGAACAAGCTGGTGATGTGAAGCTCAAACACAGGTATTTGCCTTAGATACTCATAGTCTTATCTCTGTGGGAGAAAGAGTAGGGAAAGGATGGACCTTGCTGGCCTAGCAACAGGGTAACTTCAAATAGCCATAGATGTTGACCAGGAGTCTCAGAGAGCCAGGGATGAGGAGAGAAGACGCCTCTGCAGCTGCAGGGAGTGGGTCATCCTTCATAACGCCTCTGATAGAGATGTCCACGATGAGCAGGTCCAGGAAATGCTCAGCAGCTACCTTTCAGGCCCAACTTCCACAGCAATGCAGTGCTTCACACTAGCAGGAAATTCACCAAGTGGAATAAAAATTAATAAAATAGGGACCACAGATCTTAGGGAGGGAAAAGGAGATTTCTCTAAAGATGAGGAAGAGAGTTAGGAAGAATTTGTGCAGTATCTATAATTGTTTGGCACATACTAGATACTGTGATTTTCTTCTGATAGTCTTCTTTTGAGGCAGGGCCTCATGTAGCCAGGTCTAACCTAGAGATCATCTGTCTGCCTCCACCTCTCAAGTGCTAGGATTACAGGCATATTTTAGCATACTCGACTTCAACTACTTTTTTCTAGAAAACATTGTATATTTAATATGTATATATATATATATAATTATTTTATTTGAAATTTCATTCATGAATGTACTGGGTTTTGATCAAATCCACCCTATTACCTCCCCTCAACCTCCTCCCCTATCTGCCACACCACTTCTCCTGTGCTCTCTTAAATAACAAAACATTGAGTATGTATACACAGAAACAATGATTACAGTAGTCATTGTCTCACATGTACCATTTTACTAATATTTTTGTGTGTGATTAGTGCAATTACCACTAAATCTTAGGTAGGTAAAGCATGATAATTTCACTCAAAGTTACACAAATTAAAAAAATGTCAAAATATACAGATCATTTCAAAAGACCTGTCTTTGTCCTAGTCTGGCTGGTAGACTTCACACTAAACTTTTTAATAGTGTACTTTCATAGATTTGATAGTCTAAATTTTCCTTTCAGGCCATTCCACAGATGAGTTATTAAAATGTGAATTAAAGAGCACAACTACATTAGGGTAGACAATAGCTCTCCTTTTACCATCCCTGTAGTCAAAGCTGATGAGAACCAAACCTGCCAGCTCTCTTTCTCTTGATTTAGAAACACACAGGTGCTCCCGACACGAATAGCTTTATGAGAGCACTTTCTTGAGGAACTTGGCCTGTCTTGCTGTTGAAGGAGGGAGCACTAACTCACACTGGATTTTACTAGAGCGTTTATGACCACGGCAGCATTGTCTAGTCTGTTGGCCCAGTCCGTAGGTAGTAGCAAGCCAGCTTGTTTCCATGCCCACTGCAAATTACTTTTCTTTGGAATAAATTGCCTGTCTGATAACATATTATTACTCAATTAAGCTCTTGTGGCAATTAAGAACCCTCAGAAGGCAGTTAGAAGACTGTCAGTAACTGTGTGAGGCAGTTGCTAAGCTGAATTTGGGTCTTTACAGAGGATGTGGAATGGGGTTAATCCAAGAACCACACAAGGGATAAAGATAGAGGTTCAGTTTTCATTTGCCTGTCTAAAATATTTGTAGTCAATTCTTTTGAATGCTCATTGTTTCTGCAGTGAGACCAATACCTCTGCTACTACAGACAGAGGAACTGAGATTCCAAGAATTAACTTGGAATCTATAAAATTCCTACAGTTCTTTAGTGGTAAAGAATGGGACCTCTTGATTATTGAATTATATGTGTGAAGTGAGAAAAGACTCAGAAATACGAAAGATGAAATACAAGCAACCAGGAAATTAAGTATTTTTAGTAAGAGAATTGGAAACATCAGAAGGCAAAGCTTTTAGGCAGGAAAGTGAGGGGTTAGATGCAGGCTAGATTGGAGTTTATGGCCAAATTTCAGCTGGGCCTCTCCACAGAAACAACAAGAAAAGGAAAAGATGAAGTGAAGGGGGCAGGTGAGAAATGTGAAAATCCTCACAGGCGAAGTCTGAGGGAGAAAAATAGAATCGTACAAGAAGAGATTCATGTGTTCAGATATGAAGCTTAGAGCATGCTAACACTTCCTGTTTACAAATCAGTAAAGTAGACCAGCTTAAATGAAAAGAAAAAAATAAGATGCAGGAGAATACATCATCAATCAAAAGGAAGGTGACAAGTGAAAAGTTCAGGAAGCTAAGCCTGGTGGCAGGAGGGTCTCAAGTTTGAGATCAATCTGAGCTCCATAAATGCTGCAAGAAAAGAACAGAAAAAGAAGAGGAAAGAAAAAGAGAATAGGAGAAGGAAGGAATATTTAAAAGTGTTTTCAAATGAAGATGAGATAACATCAATTTCTAGCTGAGAAACATTGGACAGAAAAAAAAACAAGTTTATACTTTCTTATCCTTCTCTGTTGCATACATAAGTATAAGCAACAGAGAAGGATAAGAAAGTTCTTTCTCTCCACAATTTCCTCCATTTCTGTTTTCTTTAATTTTTCCAATTCTATCTTCAGATCTTGAGCTGTTTTGTTGATTTCCTCCACCTGTCTGACTGTATTTTCCTTCAATTCCTTCAGCTGTTTGTTTGAACAATCCTCTGTTTCTTTTATTTCTTTCAGTGATTTAAGTATTTCCTTTCTAAAGGCCACAAACTGTTTGGCTGCAATTTCCTGTATTTCTTTATGGATGGCCATAATCTGTTTGAGTTTATCTTCCCCTAAGTTTTTACGCATTTTATTTGTTTCCTCTATTATCCTCTTCATAAGCATAGATATTAGGTCATCTTCTTGAATTTCAATTATGCTGAGGTGTCCAGGGTTGCTTGCCCCTGGATAACTGGGTTCTGGAGATGCCATATTGCTCTATCTTTTGTTGGTTGAGCTTTTATGCTGGCCTCTATCCATTGGGCTATCTTAGTTGCTGGGTGTTAGTTTCTGGTGGTTCCTGGAATCCTGTGGTAGAGAGAATCCCCTTGGCAGGAAGATGATTTTTCCTGAAGGAAGCCTTCTCAGCTTTTTGGGTATAGTCCCTGGATAGCCAGTGTTTTTCAGGAATTGTTACAGCTCACCTCAGGCGTAGAGACCTGAGTGGTAACTGTAGTCTTTGTTAGTCAAGGGGGCTCTCCTCTCACCCTGAGAAGTCCTGGAGACAGCTGCCCTGCTTCTGGGTTTCTAGCTGTAAATTTAATGAGCTGCTGCTGTAACCTGGGTGCCCCGTGGTTTGGTCAGGTTAATTAGGGATAACTGGTTGCCCCTTGGAGCAGTATCTGGGGGTTGATCTCCTGGATCCCGGGCTTCTGTAGGCCTGAGGTTCAGGCTTTGTGCCCCAGTTCCCAAGCAGTAGTCAGTGGCAGGTGAGCTCTGCTCTCATGCATGCAGCTGGAGTCTAGAGCCTGGAGCCTGTGGATAGTTAGAAACTTTTAGGAGCTAGGTGTCCTAGGGTAGGGCCAGATAGTCCCCCTACCGTGGGTTTTTTTCCCTGCAGGAAGGCCCAGTCTGTGGTGTTTGGGTTGGAGGGTAGAGCGTGCAGGCACTGGCGGGTGGTGGCTCCAAGCTGGTGACTGGACAGGAACCTGAGACCTTTTCCCCAGAACTTTCCCATGTGTGCTGCTGGGGGGGGGGGGTGTCAGCTGAGTGTTCTAAGCTGTTTCCCTCCCTGTAGGGTTTTCTCCCGACAGAGGCTCCCAGTCTCTGATGCCCTGGGGCGCACAGTTCTATCTGTGATGCACACTGGGGCGCAGGGCAGGTCTCTCGGCTGGCCACGTGTGCCTAGTAGTCTGCATACCTTTTCCAGGAATAGACTGGGTGACCTGAAGTCAGTCCCCCGTTTGCTTCCTTCCCTGTGGGGGATTTTCTGCCAACAGGGAAACCCAGTCTCTGGTGCCCTGGGGCTCACAGTTCTGTCTGTGATGGAAAGTTGGGTGCGCAGCAGGTCTCTGGGCTGGCGGCTGGAGCCCCACTCAGGGCTAGTGACTGTGCACCCGCCGGTCTGTGGGACCTTTTCCAGGGAAAGACTGGGTGACCTGAGGTCAGTCCCGTTTCCTTCCCTCCCTGTGGGTTTTTCTTGCAACTGGGACTCCCAGTCTCTGGCGTTTTTGTGTCCACTGGTCAGCCTGGGAAGGTGATCAGCACACGCAGGTGTGTGGCTCTGATCTGGTGACCAAGTGCCTGTGCGACCCAGGATCTCTGCCGAGTTCTGGCTGGGTGACCTGAGAGTGGACCCAACTGATGCTCACACCTTGGAGTTTCCTCTCACCTGGGAAACATGATCTCTGTTGTTTAGGGTCCAACTTCAAATGAAGGGCCTTTCCTTGAAACTCATTGCATATATTGAATTTCTGTGGGTATTTGATCTTACACACTTTCAAATCTTATCTGTGTGGTTCGGGGTAACACTATTCGTTAACTTTTCTTTCAGCTTTTGCAAATGAATGACTTTCCCTAATTACATTAAATATGCCTTTAGTTTAGCAGTGTGTTTCTGATAAATGTGTATAAATAGTAACATCATTAGCTGGCTGAATGCATTCATTCTTGTTCGTTAACATCAGAGCCAGTTAGGGCATCAAACAGGCTGGTAATGATCAAGGAAGTTATGAATATAGTATATCACTCAAGAGTACAGAAGCTGTACAATGAATTGACTTTTGTGCAAATTAATGCCCACACTCTTTATGAGTCTCCTTGTCTCTACCATTTTATTTTTATTTTGGACTAAGGTTTTGCTCCAGCTACAGGCAATAAGAGGGAGTATTGTTTGTTTACAGGTGCATTGCTAGGTAAAAATTAAGATAAGATTAGCTTTTAAATGACATTATATGCCAAAAATTCTAAACTATAGTAAGGAAAATATTTTCTTCTGGAAAAACTTTTGCAAAACTAATTTCTAACAAGTAGATTCTGCTAATGTGTTAGTTTTCCCTAACACAGTGTTGATATGAATGTCAGCTTAGCATAGCTTCTTTATTTGTCCACGAGTAAATGGATTGCTCTGTGGATGCTGAGCCTGGAACACACAGTTGTATCCTTGGTCCTGACTCTGTACAGCCATTCATATAGAGAGCAGGTTTGGAATATTTAGCATCTTGGGCACTCATTTTAAGCGCAGAGTGATCTTCAGCCCATGAGATCTTACCTTGTGCACTCGCATTAAAATAGGAGATTCTAAATGAAACTTGTTCATATCACAGTTGTGCATATGAGAATACAAGACGTACAGCATTTGGCTCAGCTGTTAGAGGACAAATCACCCTCTGAGCCCTGTGGAGCTCACTCACTTGGCAATGCTCTTCCCTGTGGCGCTCACTCACTTGGCAATGCTCTTCCCTGTTCCTTTCTCTGCTATTCAGACAATACACATTCAGTTCCCTACTGATTTCATGTAGCAGTTTTTCTTAGTTTTACTTAATTGTCAATTTGACACACATAGCATAGAATCATCTGAAAGGAAAGCCTGTACTGGGGAACTAACTGCCTAAATCATCTTGATGTTTGGCTACATCTCTCTTGTACCTCTTCTTAATTAATAGAAGAGGAAACAGCCCATTGGAGGTGGCACCATGCATAAGTAGGTGCTCCTGGACTATAGATGGAAGCTAACTAACATAAGCTTATGCGCAGCATTTTCTGTGGTTCCTGCTTCAAGTTCCTACCTTGAGTTCCTGCTCTGAGCTCCCTCATTGATGGACCCTAAGCCACTTTTTGTTTAAGTGTTGTATTAAAACAACAGAAAGGGACCTAGAAAGGTAGTTTTTGTTTTGTGTTTTAGTTTTTATATTTAGGCCATGTCTGCTTGTGATTACTATTAGGAGGACTGTTAGGTCACAGGCGTTACAGAAAAGCATGCACTCCAAATGTCAGCTCTCCTTTGTACTCCACTGCTGTGGACATTTCAGAGTTGAGCAGCTCTGTTACTTTGCCCTTAGGATGTCTAGAGAGAACAGGACAAATAGATACTGTAAGAGTGCATCCACATCAGCTACCACAGTGTTTCCAAAGTGCAACCAGAGATGTTGATGAACCATCAGGAGATATCTGAAATAGCATAGTGACTTGTAATCTGCACGTGGGCATCTGGACCATTTTCCTAGACACAAACAGAAATGGAGGGTTTGTATAAGTAAAGATGATAAATTAAGTGGCATTCCTGATAGAGGGAATACCCTAGACAGTTTGAGAGAAGGAAATGACAGATATGGATAAGGACCAGTGAGAGGATAGTGGGAAGTGTTTAGCTACACTGATCATGGGCTCTCTGGGGAATATGTATCAAGTGTGTGTGCCTGAGCCCTTCTTGTGAGCATTTAAGTGAGGTCACCAGGGCCTCTCAGTCTCAGTTATGTTTTTACTTTCACCTCACAAAGGAATTTTAATTTCAGTCTTCTTTGAAAACCACTTTACAGTGAAAGAAAGTAAGACATTAAGTGTTTAAGATGTAGGAGCTGAAAGCATTCATTTTCACACTAAGTAGCTGAACTCTGGTGCTGAGTCAGCAGTTAAGAGCACTTGCTACTCTTGCAGAGGAACTGAGTTTTGTTCTCAGCACCCATGCCAGGCAGATCACACCTGCTGGAACTTCATCTCCAGGGGATGAGACACTTTCTTTTGGCCTCTGGAGAGACCACATGTGCACTTGCAACACACACACAGAAAGACAAAGAGAGAGAGAATTATGAATAAAAATATGTTAATTGAAAAGAGTCTATTTATTTGCTAGTGGAAACTCATTTGCTTTATACTTTCAGTACATTAGCTTTGGAGGAAAAAAAAATCATCCTGTATGATTTTGTTGTTGCTGAAGATGCTTTCGGACGTTCTCATTTGTATCTGTGTCATTGATAATTACTAGTGTTATTTTTGGATCATCTAGAGGATGGTCCTAGAAGATAGCTTCCAAATGATGAAAACCTAAAGTAAGAAAAGCAGGAACTTTATAAAACATTTAAGAATCACAAGTCACATAGGCATTGAACTATTACTGTCAATTCATGGTCATTTCTACAAAATTACTATAAGATACCTTTTTTTGTTGTTGTTGAGAAAAAAAAAAAAAAGCCCTATAATCCATGAGGCAGAGACACTGCCTCAAACAGAAGTCTTTTATTTTAATTAGATGGCAAGTTTCATTGGCCAGAAACTCAGGGCCAGTATTTTTATACAGCTGGGTTGCCAAATAAAATGTAGCACACTTAAACATATTTGAATTTCAAACAAAAAATGAGTCATTTTTGTTTAAGATTTTGGGATTAAACATAGTTTGAAAAGTGACATGTTTATTTCAAATTCAAATTTAACTGGTGTCTTTTATCATTATTTGTTATGTCATGAAACTTCTGCCTTGTAACTTGCTAAGCCAAGAAATACTCAACAGAAAATAAGGGAAATTGTAAGTGACTATGTTTCAAGGTACGAAAAAAATATATATACCCTTCCTCTCCTCAGTGAATATTTATCAAACATTGAAATGTTTGAAAATGTTGAAAAGCGGATATGACTACAAAAAAATTTATGTTTACAATGACAAACAGCCAAGACAATATGGTACCAAAAACCCAGATAGCCCATTACAACAAGCCCTAGGTATTCCTGAAGCATAGGCAAATGATCATAAATCCAATTTTATGAAGATGATAGAGGCCCTTAAAGAGAAAATGAACAAAACTTTTAAATAACAGGCTGTGGAGACTGAAGATTGAATTGGCATCCATGCCAACCTCCTTTTTGCCAGTTAAAAGAATTTGGGCAAACTCACAAAATACATATACTTTATGAGTTATGCCATTGCTGCCAAATAAAATATGTATATAAATTTATATAATGTATATTTATGTATATAACATAATACACGTATATGTATATATACAAAATGTTATACTGTCTACTTTAAAAATAAATAATAAAAAATTAAAGAATATTAAAAACAATTTGTGTTTAGTTCTGTGGTAGGTCTGTGTGCTGGGTACACAAGGTTAAAGTTCATATTCTTCTACTCAATTTGAGACAGTGTTCCTGTTTTAAGTAACCTTCCAGGATCATGACCCTTGCTATTCAGGGGAGTCCTCCTGGTGCAGTAGACATGGAACCAGGAGCTGGTTAGAAGTGTGACTCCTAGGCCTCCCTTGAGATCGGTGGGGTCATATTGAGACATGAAGATTTAAATACCAAGCTTGCAAACATGCTTAAAGGAAGAAATCATAAAATATTTTTAATTGAAAAGGAAACAAACAAACAAACAAAGAAGGAAAAGAAAGGAAGGAAGGTAGGAAGGAAGGAAAGAGAAGGAAGGAAGGAGTGGGAAGGAAGGAGGGCAAGAAGGAGCCCAGAGAGCACCAGGTGGGGTTGCATTAGTGAAAAGAGACCATGGTGTTACAGGTTTTGAAGAGGAAAGTAAGCCGAAACCAACCCCTCTGTACTTCAGTTCCTTTCATTTTCCAGATGAGAAAAGCTAACAAAGGACCCACGTGCCTTTGCCTAAGCCCTGAGTTTGGAGGTGACACCAACCATTTTCCACTTCCTTTGCTCATAGAGGAAAGCAAAACGAAATAGAAAGACCCAATTTTCTGCTTATCAAGGACTATTGTGTATGTGGTGTCTTCTATGTGGGCCACAAATTCACATTTATCCTTTTCTTTAGCATGAGTGCAGGTTATTTCCTTTCCAGGGCTATTTAAGCCTGCAGAGAGCCCTGAGTCTGCTCTGTGCACCTGAGGACGGGTCTCCAGGCCCTGGTCTCCAGCACCCTGCGAGCTCAATAAGCTCTACATGTTTGTTTTTGGATATTTCAACTAATTTTCTCACCATGGACCATTGGGATAGATTGAAATGACTGTTCAACTAATAGTACTGAAGGAATAAGTAATTAAAGAGAATTCGTGACATACCCCAGTGCGTACATCACTGTGAACATTTTCTTCTGAAAGTGATTAATCACATAAATTCTCAGAAATGAAACTAACGGTCATTGTATCCTGTCATGTCCGAGGGCATTACACCCTGGGTGTCTATAATGGATTCATGCTACATTCTGGTTTGAATTTGGGGGTTTCAGCATGCATTCTGCATTGCCAGGAAATGATCTTGTGGTTGTGGCCAGTTCCCACAACACTCTGAGGCATACATACGTAGTCTCCTGGAGAAAAGGGGGTCAGGACCTAGAGGGGACAAATGCTCCACAAGACCAGCAGAGCCAGTTAGAGAGGCCTGTGGAGGCTTAGGCACAACCAAGAACAACCCACGGTCTGGACCTAGGGCCTCTACTTGTAGGAAGCCAATGGAGATCTCAGGCCTCATATGGGCCCACTAGTTAGGGGAGGAGGGGATATCTCTGACACAGACTCTGTTGCCTGCTTTTTGAGCACTTCCTCCTGATGGGACTGCCCTACCAGGCCACAGGGGAGGAAGATGAACTTAGTCCTCAAGTGAATAGATGAGCTGCTGCAGACAGGCACAGAGAAACAACTCCAGAGAAAACTAATGCATATAGTTTCTGCATACATTTAAGAAGTCTATAATGAACCAAGACAGGAGGAACATAATTAAATAATCACAACACAGAAGTATTATTATTGCTGTTGATACTATCTTCCCAAAGACTTTAAAGTGAATCAAGAAGGCAAGAATAAAGATTCTTCAAGCCTTGTAAGGGACATTAGATACCAATTTAAAGATAGGAAAACAAAAGTCCAGATCAGCACATGTTTTATTCACTGTAGTGTGGTTTTGTGATATGGAATACCATTGCCTGCGTCTTTGTGAAGGTCTTCTAAAGGGACAGCAGCTGTTTGGCAGTTTTTACTGTTCTTTGGCAATTTTAGTCATGAAATAGAGAAACTGTAAAAATGCAAAAAGAAAAAAGAAATAGAATAAATTTCTTATATTCCAAACCCAGTTGATTTGGTTCATATATTATGCATGCTAAAAATACATCATAATGTTTTGGCATTTTATTAATGAAGCAAAGTTTATGGTGTGGAATTTTCCCTTTCTGGCATTCTGTCAGTGCTAAAAAATATTTCAAACATTCAAGCTTTAAGTTTCCAGTTTATAAGTATTTAACTTATATGTATTTTAACATATTACTATGAGAAATGCCATTTCTTTGAGTCAACTCAAAGAAGGAAATATAAGATTTTAGTTTTCTACAAATGAAAAATATCTTGGATAATTTTTGGTTGTGCTGTATCTAACTTACTCATCTTTACTAAGGAAATTTGGGTGGGTGATGAGCAAGTAGATAAGCAAGTTGTGTATGCCATGGGACGCCAGGGGATTCCAAGTCTTGATTAGGAAGTTCTGATTTTGATCCTAAAATGGGTGATAATAAATTAAGGAAAAGAATGTTTATGAATATGTTTTCAAAGAATCTGATAATAAGCTGGGGAGGATCTTCAAAATAGCACACTGGCCAGCATGTGCAAGGCCTCGGGCTCTTTACCAGCACTAAAAAACAAAACAATAACTTCTGAAAGGAAGTTTGTGCTGTGTTTATTCTGCCCAGAATTTTGTGCTATTGTGAGGATGCTATGATGAGCTCAAACACGATAAACACCACCAGCAATCCCACTCTTTTCATATAAAAGGAAGTTGTTAACTTAAAGTTCGTTACATGAAGAGTACAGATGTTGTTATTAATATTACACTTTAAGTGGAAGATGAAAGTAAAATTGTGCCCACAAATATTGGCTGAGGTATGTTTAAGCTACTGAATTTTAAGAAGTAGTTTTGATGGTAGCAAAAACAACTTTGTAAATAAAGAGATTCTATGTTAATCTCAGCTGCTGTTTCCTAGTTTTTCTAGTTTGTGGAAAACACCAATGATCACCTAGTGTAAGGCACAAAAATATACTTAGGAGAGTTTAGTAACAGGCAACTTTCATGAGTGTCATCCTCAGCATGCTTGTCACCTTTCTAATGAAGAGTCCCTTGAGCACGACATCTTTAGGGGTGATGTATGGGCATTAGTTTGTGGGGCTGCCTTTGCCAGCAGGACCCACAGGCCATTATGCTTTTTCCCCTTTTAGAAAAAGACAGATAAGAAGCACAGAACTAATGATGCTGCTTGCCTAGGGAGGTCATGGCTTTAGAGAGCCCCAGTTCTGAAGCCATGGAAACCAAATGGTAACTATAAACAGTAAGTCCCAAGGCACATAGTCTTTTCCTAAAATAGGTAGTAACCATGAATTCCAGTGCCCACTTCCAAAGAGACACTCAGCACATGCCTGTCAAAGGTGGTCTTCAGGGCCATGGTAGGCACCTCTTCTGCTTTGGGCTGTTCGCCATAGTAGGGTATTTTTTTAATTTATCTCATTTTATGGCCTGATCCCAGCCCCCTCCCTCCTCTCCTGCTAGTCCCACCCTCACACAACCCTCCCCTCCACTCCCCCTTTTACTCCTCAGAGGCCCCAAGGAATACCAACCCACCCTAGCACCCCAGGCTGCATCCTCACTCACTGAGAAGAGACAAGGCAGCCTGGCTAGGCAAAAGGGATCCACAGGCTGAGAACAGGGTCAGAGACAGTCCCTGCTTCCATTGTTAGGGGAGCAAGGGAAACACTCCTCCATTGCTGGTAAAGCACAAACTTTCACAACCACTGTGGAAATTAATCTGGAGGGGCCCTGTGGTAGTTTCAATGTCTTCTTTTGGGTGGCAGGGAACTTTCCTGTCACTTACCTCATAAGATTTAATCAGCTAATTAACATCAGACCTTCTGACCACATGGTGCTATGATGACAGTGAATAATATTATTAGTAAGCAGAATATAATTACCTCAACTCACATTTTTCCAGAACCTAAAATTAATATGCATTCCTGATTGATGCAAAAATATGTCCCTCACAGCCACTAACCATTGATGACTACATGTCATTAGCAAATCTAGCAAGAGCAAAATACCAGGTGCCACTGTCTATATGCTGATATGTAACCTCTTTTTCATTAAAAGTCTTTACATAGGAATAAAATTCTCTCAATATTTATTGCCTTATTTATGCCAAAATTTCAGGCACTTTGATAAATGGTGTAATCATTTCTAGTGTCACTGTGGCTATGAAGTGCATTTTAGTGTCTTCTCTAGCTGTAACTTAATAATTCATTTCAGCACATCTATTTTGAAATCGCAGTGGGTTTATTTGATAGACAGAGCACTGGAGACAAAAGCTCTTCTTGTCAGTACAAATTGCCTGTGTTTTTGAATTAGTGTCTACCATGCAGTATTATCTTTATAGACTTAAGTTTGTTCACAACCTTTGATGATGGCTCCCATTTTTAATATTTGGTATCTTTAGTGTTTGGACATAGAAATCATAAATAAATGTGCTTAGTTTAATAAATGATTTCTCAAGACCAGTGATATTTCCTCTGTCTTATTTGCTAGGAAGTCTAGCAGCTAATTAAAGCCACATTCCTAGGAATGGTTAGAGAATTTTATGGTTGTACTTTATTAATAAATTAATGACAAAGGACGTGATGTTGGCATTGACTTCTAGAAAAGAGAATCATATATCAGAGGCACATATGGAAGTCACACCTTTAATCTCGGCTCTTGGAAGATACAGGTAGCCATTTCACAAGTTCCAGGTGAGCCTGAGCTTCATAGTAAGATTCTGTCTCACAAAAAAAAAAAAATGTGAGGCTTTTGTTATTTATGAATTTTGAGGAGCTGGAGAGATGGCTCATCATAGGAACACAATTTTTTTTTTTAAAGAACCCAGGTTTGATTACTAGAACCACATCAGGTGGCTCACAACCACCTGTAACTCCATTTCCAGGGAATCAGATGCAGGATTCAGTCTTCTGGCCTCTGTGTGGACCTGCATTCATGTGGTGCACATAAGCTCATGTCGGCACATTCATGTATTCTGAAATATAAGCAAATAATAACTACTAAAATCAGTTTATCTTGTTATATGTGACATTTTCCAGACATAAATGATTATAAAGCATGCGTTAAACCTTGCCTTTGAAAAATTTACAGTTGTCTGAGACTAGGTAAAACCAATAGACTGCTACCTACTTAGCAAATCTTGCAAGAGCAAGATACCAAGTGCCACTGTATGTACACTGATACATGAGCATTAGTAGAACCAAAATGGAGACACACATCCACAAACATACACAGAGAAGCCTTAGACAAGATTTCTGGGTGAGCCCAGCCCAGGAATATTGAAAGAAAAACTCAGGGACCTGAAAGAGGATGACATATTAATTCCAGTGGTGGTGGTTGTAGGAGATTGCTTAATGTGACGCATTGAGAAGTTAACCTACAATACTTATAAAATAGTCTAACTTGTGTATCACAGTCTGGGCTTGAACTTTTGATCCTCCTGCCTTCATCTTTCTAGAGCTAGGATTACAGGAATGTGCCACCTACACTTGAAATACATGATGCTGAGAATCAAAACTAGGACTTTGAACATGGCAAGCATTATACCACCTGGGCAACCTCCATAGCCTGGTAGATATGTGTTTGTTGATGATAAGCACTCACTGTAATGCTCATTATGTTTGCATTTTCCTGTTTTCCATTTTAGAGACGCCCAAGCAGATGGCCAGCAATGAAGTTTCGAAGAGGGTCCGGACATCCTGCCTATGCAGAAGTTGAACCAGTTGGAGAGAAAGAAGGTTTTATTGTATCAGAGCAGTGCTAAAATTTTAGGACAGAGCGGCACCAGTACTGGCTTACGGGTGTTAGGACTAAAACTTTGCTTATAACTTTAAGACAAACAGACACACATCCACAACCACACAAAGAGGCGCCCCAAACTGCTGTAGCCAGAAGGGAGACAAGATTTCTGGATGAGCCCAGCCCAGGAACATGTAAAGGAAAATTCTGACTTTTACAAGACACCTTGTACACTGAATACAGAGCTCCCTAGCAGAATGACATTCCTGGTTCACAAGGAACATCTCCTGTGGACTTGCCTGAGTGACAAGATGACGATGCTTTTGGTTTAGGTGCAGGGTTGCAAAGGGATCAAGGATAAAATAATGATAATAAATAAAGCTTTAGTTCACAAGGGATCTATACCTTTGGTTCAAATGTTCTTCTCTGACGTCTCAACGATAATCATGTTCCGAAGCCTGAAGGCTTTCCCTCAAAAGAGCAAAGATTGCAAGATCGTGGAAGCCAATAGTCCATACGAGAGCAAAGCCAAACACACGGAGGCTTTTGTATCTTTTCCAAACAGACTTTCAGCAAAAGGATTTTATTTTTTGCTGTACATGCAGTTGCCCCAATAATTCATGACTTCACAGGATGAGCCTTTCATCTGTTCAGAAGTTCAAACTATGCTTGACTCTTCCTGGGTCATGAGGACTCTTTCCGTGAGCTGTGATACTATCTCCAAATGTTAAGCTAAGGTCTAGAGAGGGGGAGGGAGTAGCCAGTGAGGTTTTCCATTCTCTCACTTCAGAATAAAATGAGATTTGTTTTATAAGGTGCTACTTTCTCTCCACCTGGAGTCCTCTGAAGCCTCCTTTGCTCTTGGCTAATGGAAACAGATAGAAATAAGAGGAAGAATAGTGTGATCATTTTTTGAGACAAATATCTTAAGGGATTTTAAATGCTTTCTTTTTTAAGTCTACCATGTCTGTATGAAAATCCCATTTCATTGTCAATCCCTGTCTAAGAAGCCATTCAAGTCAACATATCCCTGGTGATAGAAAAAAAAAAAAAAAGAATGAAATAACCCTGCTGAATCATGCAGTAATTTTCTTTAAAGCACATAGTAGTTACATAAATATATATAAATATATTTTTGTTTATAACTAACACAAGGCAGGCTCTTGTGGCTCTAAAGAGTGTATTTTGTCCTCAAGACAAAACAAATGCAAGATACGTCACTGAGTTTCTTCCACAATATTGTAAAACAATCTTTAATATTTTCATGTTACTTCCACAAGTGATGTATTGTTGCAGCATGTATAATTTCAATGCCTATTGGACCCACTGTTTCGTTCTTACTGACCCCTCCTTTCTTTAGTCAAAGAAGCAGTTGTAAACATCCCTCCAGTAGAGTTCTGATTTGTACTCTGATTGCAATCCAAATGTTGAAAAATTCCCATAAGTAAAGAAAAGAAAGGTATCAGTCAAGGAGGAACGTGAACTATATCCCACGACACAAGTTCAGTTACTGAGATGTACAAGTCGACCAATGGCTTGACCTGTAAAACATTCACATTCTGTGCCAAGAAAAGTCCTGGTGCTTACAAGGTGTCCAAAAGTGCACATTCAGCATTTACAAAACAAAGATTCTCAGCAGTAGCACTTCACTGACAGTTTACCATCTTGGTAAAATGTCTACACTGGACAGCAGAGTGTCACGGTTGCATCCCCATGGTCTAACATAAGCCAGGCTTCTTTTCTGTCACATGTATTTGCTTTACTCTTTGGAGTGTTTGATGATGGTAACTTTTCCCTAACCTTAGTTTTAAAATGTCAGAAAAGAAAGATATAGGAGCAACATGATTGCAGGATGTGATGACAATCTGTGCCCCAGCTATGCTCAAGTTATATGAAATATCTCAGCTTACTCTTGTCCATGTAGTTTTGGTGGGAAAGCAATAACCAAATGACTTGCCAATGTAATTGGTGCAAGTGGTATTCTGCAGATACATATGGTACACATAGACGACTTCCTTTTAGGGTAAGGTATGGATGCTTTCATGAGCTTTGGCAATAAGCATGGCTTCCAACAGCAATGGACAGGAAGCCACATAAATGTCTTTCCATATGTTTCACTCCTTACGTAATTCCTTCAAGCAGTAATGATAACCTTACACCTTTCAAAGTCCATCTTCCATTTTAGATTAAAAATAATCAATCATTCATTTAAATGAATATACACGACCGTCTGAGTTGTTCAGTATACCAAATCACCAAGTAATAGAAGGAAAACAATTAGAAGCAAAGAGCGTGCTACATTGTGTGGGGATGTTCCAAGACAACTGAGAGGATTAAGAAGTTCTGATTTTGTGAATCCACAAGGAGTAAGTTTCCTTTGTGAAACTCGGATTCTGTTTGTGCTTCTCATTTGTTGTTGATTCATGTACTTCAGAGGAAGGACATAGAGGGTTTTCAGAAATTTCAAAAAGGAGTCCAGTATCTTTGCCTTTATATGGATTATGCACTACAAAGGATAGGTACAATTACCTTGGTCACAGTTCTGTGAGGACAAGGGAAGAATGACAATGGCGTTCTTAGAAGAGTAACAATGAGATATATACAACCTTAAAAAGAAATTATGAAAATGATGCTGCAAAGGAATTTAGATATTTTATCTTAATTATTTGCAAGAGCAGTGATCTGTGATCAGAATTACTAATCAATCAACAGGCTATTTATTGGCTTGCTTGTGAATGGTTGAGACCTTAAGGTGTATTAATAAGTAGAAAGATAAAGGTTAAAGGTAAAGGACAATCGAGTGCAAATGTTTTTGCTGTAAGGTCTCTAAGGTATTTAGTAGACTCTCAAATATATGATCTAGAGCAGTGCTGTCCACTATTATATCTACTGGCCAGTTATGGCTAGCGATTTTTAAATTAAATACAATTTATATTAAGTCCTCTGGTAAAATTTCGAGTGAGCCATAGCCACACATGCTCATGACTGTTCCTGTTGGCTACACACAACACTTCTATCATTGCAGAAAATTTTACTGTGAAGTACTATAATGTTTCAATTGAAGTAGTTGCCCCTGAAGGAAATAGTGGAAGAAAGGAAAGAAGGAAAGAAGGACGTAGGAATGACAAAAAGAAAGAAAGAAAAAAGAAAGAAAGAAAAAAAGAAAGAAAAAGAAACAAAGAAATTTGACAGCTCTTAGACACATCCAAACAATTATTTTCTTATAATCTAAGAGAGGACTCATGAAGGAATGATGAGAATACCAATTGGCATGGCTTTATGTCTTTATAGTGTGTCCTTCAATAAATAGTTCAATCTCTATGAATATCAATTTTCAAATTGAAAAAAAATTAAGGATTCTGTGCTGTCTTTTATGCAAGATTATTTTTCAGATTGATTAAATATGCAGATATAAAGACTTTCAAAACCTTCTATCAATGGTATCTATAAAACACATCTGTAAGACCAGTACCAAGTTGTACACAAAGGAAAAAAAAAAAAAAGTAAATCAATCCAGACAGCAGTTCAAGACAATCAAGACAATACATTCTTAAGAAACTGTTGAAGCCCATAGCAAAACTGCTTGAATTTCTTTTTGTCCATGTTTTCATTGTTATTGTTTTAGTTCGGTTTTTGGCTTTTGGTTTTTGGATTTTTTTTTATTTTATTTTTGTTTGTTTGTTTGTTTTGTCCATGTTTTTCTTTTCTGACTCTTTCTCTAATTTGCCAAATTTTCTGTGTCTCACCCACCTGCCTGGACTTTTTCTTCTTTTTCTTATGTGGAGTCACCTAGTGACTCTTGCCTGTTCTGGTTTTCCACCTTATTCTTTACAACAAAAGCAATTCCAGGATCTTAGCAGAGACTGTTTTGAAATCAAAATAAATGACACTGCAAACATAAGTTATCTCATATTTATTTTATTACTATTACAAATGCAAGGAACTATAACATTAGTATATAAATATGGGGGAAACTTACTTTTGATGTAAATTCTACAAATGCAAACTTTATAACAATAAAATTATTTTAAAGTATGTTCCTGTCTAGATAATATGTAGTATTGGATGGCATATCATGATGAGAAGACTAAGCCTTAGATACATACAATAATTGTCCCTGGTATCAAAAGTGGGTTTGAACTTAAAATTCTCAATTGTTTTTTTTGTTTGTTTGTTTCCATTGTTATTACTTACATTCTTTTGTAAGCAGTTAAAACAACCAACATCTTGAAGTCATAATCCATGAAAAAATTAACTTTATCTGCTATAAGAATGATCTCTACATCCAAATCTATAGTCTGAAACACTGAAACAATCTTCTTCTATGCCATTACTGTTATTCTAGTTCAAGTTCCTACTCTTATAGGGTCCTTCTGTGTCCCCTCTCACACCTCCTCTGCTGTGGCCATCAGGTTAACAATCCTATTTATCTTTGTCATTTAAATGTTTTTCTGCCTTTGTTTCATTCCTACTCAATTGTATTTGAAAACTAATACTGTTTGTTGAAGAATTTCCAATCCATAAATAATCACAGTTTTACCTGTTCATGAATACTATTTGGAAACTTCTTGTCCCAAGAGGATCTTATCGGAAAATATTGTGAGATCAGATGTGTTACCTATGACACACTCATATCATTGTGTTTTTATAAAGCACTTTACATTTTACAGAGTACTTTGATTCATCCTTTTACTTGTTCTTTCTTTGAACCACGTAATTAGTGAAACTAATTGTGTTAAGCACCTGCTGGAGGTTACTCTGAAGACCTTGTGGTAAATTGTGTGTGTGTGTGTGTGTGCGTGCATGTAAACAGTACACCGTTCAGGGGGCAGGAGTGGTTAAGAGTATTTTTCTATGTTTTCAGAAGACCAGAGCTTGGTCCACAGTACTCTCATTGTTCACAACCCCCCATAACCTGAGCACCAGAGGAGCTAACACCCTTTTCGCTTCTTTATGACCACCTGCACTCACATGCACACCCAAACACACACACACACACACACACACACACATACACACACATATATACATAATTTAAATATTAACAAGTCAAAATAAATGGTTCAGGGAACTAAATATAACATTATAATTTAATGAAATCCTCAGACACAACTTTGCAAACAGGAAAAGCATTACTTCATCAATTTTTAATTCAAAGAACTATTTAGCTCTAGTTCAAATAAGCTGTTAATTTTAAGAATAAAAAAAACAAAGGCCTAAAGATGTCCTGGTCCTGAAGATTTTTCTATTTACTTGAATTCTGGGCAGAACCAGAACAAAAGTTTTTCTCCTTTGTATGGATACTTTTGCTTCCATCTCTAAATGATGAGCATCTTTGTTTTTAGATCCAGAAGCACCAGTGCATTCAGAAGCTTTTGACCTTTATATTCACTACAGCTGTTCTATCAAAAGACAGGCTTCATTTCTTCAACTCAGACCAGTTGGTATTTGGGTCTGTAAGTCTCTGCTGAAGGTGTAGAAAGTGGTTCTATACTTTATAGGGTATTCGGCCACCTTCATGGCTTTTATTGATTATCCTGTAGCATTCAAATCCTTCCAAGTAAAAGATAATTATTGACATCATTAGTATTCCCAGTATGGAGAAAAGGGAAGGGCTATCCAAAGCATCCCCTTGTAAAATTCCTATATGCCTGGTAAGTAGATTCTGTCAGAAGTCAGGTCCCAGCACACTGGTGGATATTTATAACTCAAGCTATGGGAGGCTGAGGCAGGAGGATTGCATGTCTGTGATGAGGAGAGGTGAGAGAGAGAGAGATTTAGACATTCCCCTTTTCCCTTGTTATTTAATCTTTATCATATTGGGTTTTTATTTATAACAATGTGTTGTGGGAGGTGTTTAATATTTACTGTTGGTTTATCTTTTAGTAAAGCTGTTGTAAGTCCTAAACAGTTGTATAAACAAATCACCACACAGAGACTGGGTTTGTTTAGTTAACCTAGAACACTAGTTACTCCCTCTTAAACCTCCAAGCCCTCATAGTTTCCTAACATTTAGATTTCCCACATTATACTTGCTTTTTGTGAAATCTTATGTCTGGCTCATTCTCCAAGTAGTTCCAAGATCTCCTCCAGCTCCCCTCTCCTAGCTCTACCCTTGCCCTTTTTTCCTCCCACTCATTTCCTGTCCTCTGGCTCCTCCCTTCTTTCCTATCCTTTGGCTCCTCTCAGCTCAACAGTGTGGCTAGTTGCTTTATTTTGGCCTGTTTACACAAAGTTGAAACAGGATGCTTAGAATAAGTATCACAATGCAATGTCCGGATTGAAATGGGGGGGGAGGAGGAGGGGGGAGAAATCAGCATTTGAATGAACAAGGGTAAGCTGTATACATTTCAAAAGAACATTATACCGACAATGCTTGGAATTGCAAACATCAAAGTACAAAAATAGCACATACTTCAACCATAGCCCAACATCTCCCTTAGCTTTTACTCCATCTCTTTCTCCAACAATTATTAAGAGGATCTAATTATATTAAAAGACAGGCTAAATTTGGAAACTTAAAATATGGTTGTTAGATAATTAGCCATCGGGTTTTCAAGTAATGACACCTTACAACCATAATCACTGAGGCAATAATCTGTCCTCCTGAAGTCACACAGTTTGAGTGTCTAGTATGTGGATCATTTCCCCCATCTACAAAATGAAGCCTCAAAATGTGTGTGGAAGTTGAAGCTGCTTAGGTATAATTTAGGTAAGACTGGATGTCCTTTCTATTTTCTGCCACCTAATCAACTACATGCTTAAAGCAGTAGTGCTGACATTCAGGGGTTTGTATTACTCCATGAAAGTAATATTGCCCCACAGAACTGAAAATTGTGAACCTCAGACTTAAATGCTTAAGTATGTCACACCAGTGTGTATGCCTTTAATGTGCCTTATATCAGTTTCCCTGAAGGCTAGTAGCTTCTTGTGGATAACTGTCAATAGAGTCAATTTATATTTGTGTTCATTTTGCACCAGTTGGCAAACTTGTTGAAGGTCATGAAGACTGTCCTTATGAATATTGCATGTAACTGACAAAAAAAAAAGAACAACAACAAAAAAACAAAAACAAAAACAAAAAAAAAAATACCTGGAATGTCTGGTTTACTTTTTGTTGAAGATCAATGGGACTTGGTAGCATTCAGAATTATCCAGTCTGTAGCAATTAATATACACAGTAGAAAACGTCAGGACAAAAATCTGTAGACCTCTTGGGAATGTTCTCATTGAACAGGCATGGGGTCAGAAATCTCTAACTTTGAAGAACCCCAAAGGTGTGCATAGAGTTTTCTATTCTCACTCTACTTGCACACTATGTAGAAGTATTCCTCTAGGTTAGGGATCAGCTGTGCCAGTAAATTCAACTCAGATTCTACTAAATCAGCCTAATTATTTACAGTCATAACTTTGACAACATCCAGTGCCCACTGCCATTATAATTATTGAGAAGAAACCTGATTCTTTGAATTGAATTCCTGTAAAATAATTGTAGAACAGAATAATATTTGCTTCTCAATATTATGTTTATTCTCAAGCAGTAAATGCCCCAAAACTACATGTTAAAACCTTGCTATAGCTTATTGTCAACACCAAAAGGTCTTGTTACTTTTTATCCATGACAAAGGCTAGAAAATGCAAATCACAAGCTGGCACTCATCTTTGTCTGATTTCTAAGATTTATTAACATTTTATGATTTTTTCAAAAATCTTCTAATGGAATAAAATGAAAAAATTGACTTGGCACATATTGATATATGTGTTCATTTTATATTCAGCTGAACTATCTCAATGATGCTATCTCTCCCAAGGGACTTTGGTTTTTTTCACAGCAGTCTCTCTTCTCCTTAGCATTATAAAATATGTGTGCCTTAATTAAGGTATCGCTCATTTATCATACAGCTTTGGGGACCATCAGCAAAGCCATAGCAAGAAAGCAGTTCTAGGAGTTTGGTGTATGGTATATACAGACTAGTAAGTGAATAAGCATGAGCCCAAGGGAAATAAATACAGAGCCATGTGTCCTATCAGGCAGAGTGTTCAATTCTTCAGAACAGCGTTCAAGCAAATATTCGGTGAAGGTCAGCTCAGATTTACATAGTTCAGACAAAGATTCTGGAAGTGACACCAGTATCTGGTGATAGACTTGAAGTACAGAATGTCCCCAATTAAAGCTCAGCCATTACTCACACATATTTCTTTGACAGTGCCAGTCCTAATATCACTGGGTCCACTGCTCTAGGGACTTGCATTATTAATAATTAAGTAGTTGCTTTTCCATTATCTCCTTTGATTTAAAAGCCATGAACATACTGTTCAATTTCTGTTATACCAGTGTCCATGAGCCAACCAACCATACAAAAGCAGCAAAAATAATATAAAATATTTTTTCTGATGAATCAATAAGAACTATTTCTTTCATCTATAATAACTAATATTTATCTGTGAGATATTAGACCATCTCAGGACCTGAATTCCAGTGCTACTGGATGCTGTAATGACAATAATACAAATATCTAATGGTGACCTGAACAAAGCCAGGTCCAGATTGCCATAGCACAGCAGGGAAATAAACTCTGGCTGCTTCCAATAGGCTACTCTGAAAATAATATTAAAAAATAATCAGTCTCACTTGTAATGAAATGATAAAAATTGTTTTAAAGAAACCAACTAAATATGTCCTATGTATGGTGCAATGAGAGTGTTCAGGACCCTGGTTAAGCTCCGAGAGAGGACTTTTCATTGACTTGTCCAAAGAAATCTTCCATGTGCTTGCATTGAAGCTTCTGGGAAGGGATTTGGAAAGTACATTACTTTTAAAGGAATAAGTAGAGACAGTCTTTTTTGCATGCCACTGGAATCTTGGGAATTTCAAATGCCAGGACTGTACTACTGTTTTTGGTTTCACTGCTTGTGGTTATTTGAAATGTTGGGTGAAGAGAAAAAAACTTGGGGACTGCAGCTGGGGATCTGTGTTCACGCCTCTGCCAGTTGTTCAGTGCAGGGAATGTCTGTGGTGTGGTTCAAGGTGGACAGAATTAAACTGTTTCAGAATCACAAAGCTCCCTGTCTGCTTCTGAGAATATCACACCAAGAAAAATCTGACCCCAGAAACCCAGTGGGCCCAAACAAAGCAAAAATTGTAGATGGTAGGGCCCCCTGCCAGTAGGGGTCTAACCATTATGAGAGCCTTCTGTGGCCAACCAAATGTGTGTCTTTCAGGTGAGGGTTCATTTTACAGGAGTCTCCAAACTTTCATTAAGCAGGGCTTGAAAAACAGCATTCCAAATTTCTTCCAGTCTTCGGGGCATCATACTCCCATAACCATACCAATACTGCCATACCCATGTGGCATTCCAAGGCTGCCTCTGTTGTGCTATAATAGGTTGTCCATCCTTCTCAATGAAGTCATACAGGGCACACCCAAGCCTGCAAATGAAGACCCGACTGTCTGATTCTGCATGGATGGTGTCTGAGAGCAAAAGGCGTGTGAACTCCACTGGAGTCCTTGGTTGTAATTCCATAATTCAGCTGTTGCAGAGCACCACTGGCTTCCTGAACGTTTTTCCTGGGAGACAAATTAGCTAGTGTTAATGTATTTTCTTATGGTCCATTAGCTTTTTGTCTTTTACCTGGAAATGTAGATGATTGGAATAATTTTTAATTTTCTTTTACACAGTTTCTTATACCAAGTTTTTCTTCCATTCTGGTTCTGCATACAATACAATGTGGAGAGAATTTCTTTTATATCTAGTAATTGCATAATAAATCCAGTATATACTGACTGGACTTGTAAAATATAACTTCTAAGGACTAGAAGGTCAAAGTGACCAAATGTTACACACATTCTTGCTATTGATTGCTATTTTCAGAATTAAATCATGTTCTTCTAATTTTAAGTTGAATTCAACAAATTTTGAACTTTAGAAAGGAAAGAGCTATTTCTGTAACATTGCTGTCCTGTTTGGCTAAATATTCAATACAATAAATGAGCATTTTGTTTTAATTTCTTAAATACTCTAACCCTTGTCATTCAACATTCCGTCACTTTTCCTTTATTTTGTCTATTGTGAAAGAGGCCGTTTGCAGACATAGTACAGAACAACCAGCTAATGTCATGCTAGATGACTCTTTTGCTCTTAAACCCATCCTGTTATAGGGACTGGACACTGGGGAGAGTATATGTAGAAAGTACAGGAAGCAGGCCCAAGTGAGATGGCTGAGCAAATCTGAAGACCTGGATTCAATTCCCAGAGTCATATGCTGGGAGGAGAGAACTGATTTCCTCAAATAATTCTCTGATTTCCACATGCGTACAGTGCACTTGCTCACTGATATGATACACACAAAATAACTAAAACATTTTAAAGGCCTAAGTGTGTGTGTGCTTGTGTGTGTAAGATACATTATGTCATTATGTTGTAGTGTGCAATTGAGGACAGCGTCTAAAGGACTATTGAATTATCCTGACTCAAATAGTTGTTGTTTTAGCAACTGCTTGAAATCCTAACGCTGGAAGATGTCCAAATGTCTAAATGCAGCCCTTACCTCCCTTGGTGTCTTGTTTTTTAAGTGTTGCTGGGTTTCCAATTGAGTTCCAAAAGGCTCTCTGCTTGAACTTTTTCCTTGTACACCAGAAATAACTGCCTCTCTTCCTCAGGGGAATGCTGGATGTATGCCTCAGGAAATTTATATGAAGTAACATGTTTTAAATCTCACTACTGTATGACTTTTCCTGGGGAAATCTCAACAGCTGTCAACAAACTGGTCTGTCTTAGGGAACCAAAACAGTTATTGAGTTAACAAGGATAGACAAATATAAAAAAGCAACTAGCAGACATATTAGTCATTTGTCTGTTGCTGTGATAAAACACTAACTCACAGCACCTTGGGGAGGGAAGGATTTATGTGGCTGGTACTTCCAGGTCATAATCCATATCTACGAGAAGTTAGGGCAGAAACTCAAGGCATCTCATAGCAGAAACCACAGAGGGACAATGATGGCTGTCGAGCTACCTCCTTCTCTCATGCTTCGCTTGCTTTCTTCTACAGCTCAGTATAACCTGCCACTCGCAGTGGGCTTGACTCTGATTCATTGATGACTAATCAGAAAAATTCCTCAGAGACATGCCTGTAGACCTACCTGATAAAGACAGTTACATAGAAATGCCGTCCACACTCCAGGTAGAGGTTGCATCAAGTTGACACTTGTTAAGACAGGGAGATATTTTCAGGAACATGGGTCAAAAGCAGTTGCATCACTGAAAAGTGTCCCCCTGAATAGCTGCATCCTTGGAGTTCTATACATGCTTGCAGGAAGTTCCTCTAAGACTAGAGTCTTCTCTCCCTCAACTATCACTGCTTATAAACTTGAGAAGGGGGGTTATACCTGTACATTTCAAGTACTTCCTGGCACCTATGGCTTGTTTATAACTGAACCTTGGAAGTTCTGTCTACTTCCTGCATCTTAAGGAGCCTCCCTCCAAGATGCAGTGTTTCAGTTCACAGGAAACTGCTACACATCATCCAAACAGCCTTTGTCTTTCCTGGCACACCTCTTTCTGGACTGTCCTTTTAACAATAGCAAATACACTTAGACCTAAGACCAGAAGCAAGAAGCCCATACAGTACCTGGAACTGGCAAGAATCTAAGGCTGTGCTATTCCCTGAGTGACTGCTCTGTACAACTCACTTATGGCTTTTTTAAAGACATGAAACTGTTTGAATTGTGTTGATTAAGCGTTGACATCATAGAGTGATTCAGAACTTCAATTTTAAGTGGGTGTGAATTGACTTTATGATGAGAAAAAGGGAAAATTATTACTGCAAATCAGGCCACTTTCCCTGACAATAGGGAAACATTAGGATAATGCTTTAAAAATCAAGCAGTGTAGGCCATTAATTAAATAAGACAGGGAATGAACCTCAGTGGTATATGTTAAAGAACAAAGCTGCTAATGATAACAATACCTTTTAAAGTAGTCGTAGACTTGATTCTCATGAATCCCACGTCTCCTCTGGGATAATTTAGTACAAACCACATTTTCTGAATCAGAGTCTCCCAAGAAGTAGTTTAGAATTTTCCCCTTAGTTTAATAAAAGTTTATTGAATGGCTATTGCATACCAGGAGATGTACTTGACTGAAAGAAAAAGCCATTGTAGGGAGCAGAGGAATCCCTGGGTAAGTGAAGTCCTGAGTGAATGTGTATCTTGATGTGTGCGCTGCCATTACCCCCAAATGGTCCAGGCTCAGGAAGAAAGCCAAAGCTTTTCTCTGAAGTCCAAGTATGAGGGTTTATGACATTGATGCATGTGTGCAAAGACTAGCAACTTCAGCTTGCTCCTCCAGGATGTTTGGCAGCCTGAGACTGCTCACCTACAAAGCCTTCTCCTACTGAGTACTAGCCCTACCTGGACCCCTGCTGTACCTAACAAACAGGTCGGGTTTGGGGGCTGCAGATGTAGAATTTAGAGAACCCTACCTGATTCCACCTTCACTGTAAATGTGTCTCTGTGTCTATCCCATCTTCATTCCCTTGAAGGCCTATACAGGGTTTCAGGAACCAGGCATTGTGGGGCATACCAAGGCATGGTCTTTGCTTTCAGTTATCTCAGGGAATAAAGATATTTGACAAAAATGTGGTATATTTGAGACAAAGGATGTGGCTCCATCAGGAAAATACCTGCCGTGAAAGCACGAGGACCTGTGTTTAAATCCACATAAAAAGTCTGGTGTGGGAACATGCCCCTTCGTCTGTAATTTAAGCACAAGGGAGGCAGAGACAGGAGGATCTCAGGAACAACCACGCCCAATAGTTTTGTCTAATCTGTGAGGCCTAGATTTAGTGAGAGATCGTGTCTCAAAAAAATAAACTGAAGAAGGATAACAGAAAGAAAACTGATATAAGCATCTAGACTTTGTATGGGTGGTTCTCAGCCTTCTTAATGTTGTGACCCTTAGTACAGTTCCTCATGTGTTGAGCCCAACCATAAAATTGTTTTTCTTGCTATATCATAACTGAAATTTTACTGCTGCTATGAATTGTAATGTAAATATCTGATATGCGGGATATCTGGCGTTTGCAGCCCACATGTTGATAACTGCTTTATTTACATGTGTACACACACGTGAACAAACACACAACACACAAAAGCTATGCTAAATATGACATTAGATGACTTAGAACTATTTTACATGAGAAAGTATTTCATAGGTGGAAAATGTTAATTCTGTAAGGATAAGACAGTTATAGCTATAAAACTGGTTGAAGGGGTTCTAGCCAGTTCCAGCATGGCAAACATCTCTGGCAGGCCTTGCCCTTCTCCCTCTTGCCTCTGCCTTACTGGAATTATTTGATTACATTCCTAACTCTAGTCACCAAGGTCTATTCCCTTATTTGGCCACTTCCTTCTCTAGCGCCTGACTACCAAGGTCCAGCTATCAAAGTATTGAAGTCCAGCAATCAAAAACTGCTTTTGACTCACCTACTTAACACACCCAGTTAAAATTAAACACCTCAACCTAACACAGGATGAGTTATTTTGCCTACAAGGCGATAGGTATACGCTAAACCCTTCCATCAGAAGAGTGATATAACCAAACTATGAGAATGACTTCCCAGGTGGGACAGTGATGAGTCTCATGACCTCATGAGACTACTCTGGGTGTGATTGTTCAAGTCTGGCTGCTGCTCTAAGACTTCTGTTTCTTTTGAGCTCTCAAGCTTTATCTCCATGTTCTCACTGCTTCTAATAAAACCCAAGCCTCTTAGTGCATAAAAAATGGCCCTCTCCCTCATACCACCCTTCTAGCAAATGATGTATTTCCTTTGCCCAACACTCATTACACAACTCAGTTTGGCATAGTTTCCTACAGATTTGGCCAGACCTGCCTAGGTTTATTGGCCTCCATATATAAAACCAAAACACACAGGGTAACCTATTTGTAGAACACTTCTTGAAAAGGTAACTTTCATCCACAATGATGAAAAAAGAAAATAGCATCCATCCACCACTGTCAATTTTCTTCTAGTCATTAGAGACACAAGAAAGAGTCTTTAAGTGAAGAGAATAGAATTTAAGCTATAGCCCCTGAAATAGGAGTTTCTATGGTTATCATAATGCTTAGCAAGCCCATGAAGAGCACACTGACAAAAGATTCAGGGGTGACAAGAGGATTTCAAAGGGTAAATCCCAACTGCCTCTGAATAATTTGAGAGCATGTGGAAGTTTTTAAGAGCTCTCCAGGGACTCAGATGAACACCTGATTTAGTCATCAAGGGGACAATGAACATGTCAGTAGTAAAGGAGGCCATCTGGCTCGCGTGACCCTGATTGTGTATTTAAAGATCACAGCCTTGTAGTTCAAGTGCATTTGCAATGAGAGGCAGGGAGAGTGGCTTGCACTTTGGAGATGTAGAAGGCTTTAGAAGAGAAACCAACCAGGCTATCACACTCTTTCAGGGTCATGCTTACAGGTAGCAGATTTACAGGCCTGCACTCAACATCACTATGACTACAGCCATAGCATGAATATAAGGAAGAAAGATGCAGGCACTCAAAGAGAAAAGATCTCTTAATGTGCAGATAGGAATCTACTGCCTGAAATGATGCACATCACCCCAACTCAGGCAGTGGGGGTATAAAATTTCAGCATTTAAAAACCTCCTTTGCTGAGTATAAAGATGGTATAATTACAGTTTTGGAAATTTTAAGAATGTGTAGAAGAGAAAAACGAGAATCAAAAACCTTCTGGCTTTTGAAAGCTCCATCTTCCACCTACTTACAAGCCTATTATTTTCTGAGCATTGCTTTCATTTTGAAGACAAGCAGATACACTTGGCCTCACAGAATAAATACAGTTTTGAAATGCCAGCATCTGTGGATCAATGCTAATTGACCCCCGTTTAATGCATGTCACTCTAATAGCTGTTAACAAACTTTACCGCCACCTTTGAACTTCTGCTGCTCAGTGTGCTGACATTTTTATGGTGAACCTTACAAACATTGTAGGAGCATAGAATTGGCTATTTTTTCCTCCATAACTCCTTTGTGTGATTACAATTTTGAGGAATTCTTTTTAGGCAGCCTGACTGTGGTACGAACTTGGTAGAATGTTTAGCAGAGTTCTCCTGCTGACATTTGGCTGTGAGCCTAGAGGATGGGCTGCACAAACGGGTCCACATGTCCTAGGACTTTGAATTCTGTTTGTTTCCAGAATGTTTCAAATCTGTATCAGGATGCCTTGAAGTGGCATACCAAAGGAGTGAAGAGACCTTCTAAAAAGTGACTCTCTCAATAAATAAATAAATAAAATGAGCAACCCTGTTTGCTGTTGTCAAATGGTGCCATTTGAAATTTAATTAATCTTGAGGAGATGTATGTTATTTGAACAAGACCAGTTCCCACCAAGCTAAACAGTGACAAGGCAAAAGAACAGGACACTTGGATGAGAGAGAAAAGTTTCAACCAGGGCTATGTATCCCAGGAGACCCCTCAGTTAAGAATAATGTGATGGACTCTGACAGTATGTGTGTGAAAGATGGGAAGGGCTCTTTGTGGATTTTCTATTGTTTTGGCTTTAGGTTTGATGTGAAGCTTCACTCAGGCACTGAGAGAGTTCATTTACTTCAGACAGATTGCTGCAGTCAGTCTGATTTCCTTAACATAAAGTCACAGCAAATAACTGAGCCAGCAGTCACTGCTCAGGGGTGTGAAAGTATGCAGTGCCCAATAAAACCAGAAGGAAGTCCAGTGGTGGCTACGTCTGCCCTTCTAAACATTCACCTAGGGACGCCGAATAATAAAGAGCTGATGGAGCAGCGTCTGTCTTTCTGTTTATGGGTCAGTATCATGAGACAAATTTTCTCTCTCTGCCAATTGTAATCACAGCATCTGATGCATACCTGTTTAACAATCAAGGGGACAAGCTCTGTGATACCACCCGAAGGACCTCTCAGAGCCCAGCTTGTTTCTCTCTGAAATGAGTATAAAAATGGGACTTATATCCAAGGATTAGCATGGCAAACAAAGGATGAAAATATTTAGCGTGCATTTTTTTTGCTGACTTGTTTATATTCCCTCTATTCTGCTTTTCTATAGCTTAGGAAACAGGTAGGATGACCGTGACCCCAAGGATGGAGATAATTGATATTTGCAAGAGGAGTATATAAAAAAATGTTAAGAGGAACTTACAGCCTAGCTGCTTATTTTGTGCTCTATTCACCTGAGTGATTACTTCCTTTTGAACTCAGTGGCTGGCTCGTTAATCACCTCCTGGGGGGGGGGGAGAGCACCTTGCCGAGCCACAGAGGAAGACAATGCAGCCAGCCATGATGAGACATGACAGACTAGGTTCAGGTGGAAGGGGATGAGGACCTCAGCTATCAGTGAACTAGGAAAGGGGCATAGGTGGAGAAAAAGGAGGGTGGGTGCCACTGGGAGGAGACAAGGGAGGGGGCTACAGACGGGATACAAAGGGAATAAATTGTAATAAATAAATAACAATTTAAGAATGTTAGATTAAAAATAGAAAACAAAAACCTGCTGAAAAAAAATTTAATTTAACGTAAAGACAAAGTGTGTGTGTGTATTAACATGTATGCAAAGGCCAGAGGACAATCTCAGATATCATTCCACAGGTGCCATAGTCAGGTCTGACGGAAACTCAAGGCAAATGCTTAACTGTGGGTCCTACTAGCATACCAAAGTGTCTGCTGGCCTCCAGGCTCTCCAGTACCTGTGGCTCCTTTTTTCTGTTTTCACCCAGCCTCCTACCCCAAACTTCGCCAATTCATGTACTTTCCTTTCTCATCTTCCCCTTCCTATACAACCCTACCATTTCAGCCATGTTCGCTCTTGACTCTTAGTTCCACACACCCCCTTTCCTCTCTTTCTTCATTCTCTCTCTCTCTCTTTCCCCTCTCTCAGTCCTCTTCTTTTGCCCACCTGAGCCTCCCTCCTCCAATGGCCTGTTTCATTCTGTTAGCCATGTTTAGTCCACTAGTTTTTCTCCTTGCTGGATTCTTTTAGATGCCTCTATCTGTATTCTCTCTGCCTCATATGTATTGAGGCAGTGTTGTAATTTAAAAAAAAAAAAATGTCTGTTGGGCTAGGTTTATTATTTGCTCTAAGATTATCACAGCAGCATTATCTAACCTACTATCAGAAATAATGAGACACAGACACCTGTTAGATTTATAAGCACCTTATTTACCTTGGCTTGGTCAGATATTTCACTTACGCTGTCTCAATACTCTCACCATCCATCTCCCAGTCCCCATCCCATGCCATTCACCTTAATTCTCCTCAGCTGGACTACCTTCCACCCATAGTCCCATGGTACTTTCTTATATTCTTCATCTGGACCTTTTCATGTCATTATTAGAGTCCTTCCTCGGCCTGTGATGTGTTTTCTCCAGGCTAACCCATCCTGGACTTCTCCTTTGTGTTCCCTTCCCTCTGTGCTTCCAGCCTCTGGGTTTCTCCAAAGCCCAGGAACCTTCGCCACACCTACCCCATTTTGCTCTGCCCAGTCCAGGTATAGGCTGTTTAATTAGCCAATCAGTTATAATGGTTTAGGCGGGTTTACACAGAGGGCCAGTGATTAGCACCAGGCCGGTCTCCAACAAAGCACCATCCCTCACCAACTTGAAACCTGTCAAGTAGGTCAGATGACTTGCCAGCAAGATCCATTGAATTGCCTGTGCCTTCCCAGACCTAGTGTCCCAGGCAAGTGTCTGCCCACATGCCCAGCTTTTGAAATGTATGTTTTGGAGATCAAACTCAACTAAGGTCTTCATACCTACAAGAATGATCTATCTCCCTCACCCTAAGAAAGCGTTTCGTGCTAAAAATCAATATTGTTTCATATTGGCAGAGCCAGTAGGAAGTCTTACTCTTGCTGTATTTAAAAAAAAAAAATCACCTACAAGCTAGAGATTGCCCCCAAGGTTTCCCCCTAGGATTCAATAAATTGCTGAGAGCTCTGAGAAAAGCAGACTTTATTGCTGCTTGTTAATTATCAAGGACACAACCCAGGAGCGTCCAGATGGAATGTGTGAATACAGCAATGGCCAGGGAAGGGGAGCTTCGCTGTCCTCTATGAGTGCTTGAAGCTTTCCCAAGGCAGCAAGGCAGCATGGAGTGTTTTATTCGAAATAACCAATACTGAGTGTGACTGATTAAATCACTGGCCACTGATGATCAATTCATCTCTCCTCTCTCCGGAGCGCCTGTGGCAGACTTGGAAATTCCAACCTTTCCTAACCATGTACCTTACATCTCTGAAGCAGAGAAGAATGCCAAGGAAAGCTGAGTGGAAATGTACCCTAGCGAGAGACAAAGGGCTAAACTTGTAGGTGGTAGTTTATGTAAAACAAGTACAGCAGAAATATCTTACCTGACTCCCTCGCTCGGAAAGTATGTGTTTTGTGGACTCTAGAATACACTGGCTCTTCCTACCATCTGACCTGTGGGGCCGCTGAAGTGACTGTGTGGTGACATGAAGTGTGAGCCCAGTAAGGAAAGTGAGAAGCTCAGCTGTTAAAGAAGGGTAGCTAACCAACTTCATCAACGGCCCCAAAGTTGGTCAAGTTAGCATGACAAACAAAAACAGGATGTGTGGAAGCAAAGGAGTGACAGACAAAGGTGAGAACTGAGCTGGTTGCAGACTGGAAACCATCTCACTTAACAAGTCTACAGGAAGCCACAAGAGCCCAAGACTGAAGCAATGAAGTTGCTGCTAATTAAGATGGACAAAACTATGGAGCAAAGGAAACACCCATGGCTCTGTTTAGAACATTTGGGTCTGAAATGTGTTTCTTAAGGTAGACAACTAAATAAAGTTTTTGAGTAGAAAACTGAATTTATGGCTCTGAAGTCAGGAGAGATGTCTGAACTAGATTAATAAATTTGGAAGTTTTTGACATAAATATGGTGTTTAAAGCTGTGGGACCGAGTGAGATCATCCATGCAAATATAAATGGAGTAAACATGTGACTCAAGTACTGAAAGTTTGGAGACTTTGACGGGAAGGGGTTGAGATGAAGATGGTGGGAAAAATCAGAGAACAAAGCGACTCAGGAATTCAGTAAGCAAGCTGCATCAAACCTAAAGCTGCATCAAAATCAATGGCAATCCATGTGCATCTTAAAAATGGTAATGCAGTTTTGACAAAATAATCCTGTTGTCAGAGGCACAGTATTCACCCCATAATTGGAAATATGGGTCAAACTTTCTGTAAAGCTAGTCAACATAGTGTCCAAAGGGACTCCACTGTCCGTCGGGTCCTCTAGAGAACTGAGGCAGTGGAATGTACTAAAAGAAAAGAGGTTCATTAGATTGAGTTTCACAATGCAGGATGGGTGGTGCAACAATGGCCATCTCACACCAGAGACACCCAGGATCTCTAGGTGCTCACTCCACGAAGCTGGATGTTTCAGCAGTACAGCCCTAGTGCTGAAGGACTATGGGATTCCTAGAGAGTTTGGTTTTCAGTCCATGTTGGAACCCTTAACCTGGGTGCCAGCGACAAGACAGAGTAAAGGCAGCAACAGGATAGATTAGTTTTCCAGCTTGGATCCTCCCACTTCAAATACTATCCAGTCAAACTGACTGCCAGTGTTAACCATCACAACTCCTACATCTAACTTCAAAGATTGCAGATACAGACTTAGCCTAATGGTTTGTATTTTAGCATCAGATCATCCAAAATGGTTTCCTGAGTATTTGTTGTCAATGTTCTTATATGCAGTGGCAAAAAAAAAAAAAAAAAAATCCAATTCACTCCCCCCCCAACAATGCTGAATTGTTAATATGTATCTGGTAAATGGTGCTTCATGTAATGAAATTCAGGTAGACCTTCCCATAGAGGCAGATTATTTACACACCTCTATAATTGATTTGAGAAGGGTAACAGAGCATTTTAATTTATTCTAAGTCCTGCCAGTATGTCCAGCAATAGCTGATATTCAGTTAACACTTTGGATAGCTAGATGCATGGATGGATGAACTACGTAGCTTTAAAGCGACTCAGGAATTCAGTAAGCAATATATGGTTTAAAGCCAAGGTCTTTCAGTGGCTCTCACTGGAAGAATATTTAGTGTATTCTTTGGGCAACAGTCATGGTCAAAGCTGTCACTGAAGCATGAACCAGGAAGCAGCTACATAGAGAAGCAAGAACTCAACTGGACCTCTTCCGATTATGTTATTTTTTTGACATCTCTGAGTTGTACTTGGCTTTGTTAGACTGTCTGTGGACAGGACTGGCACATTTAGGATGATCAGCCTTTTCCTCTGTGTAACCTGCAGCCATTTTACTCAGAACTGCTAAATGCTGGCAAACCCTAAATACCCCACTCTTTTGCCATCTACTCAGCCAAGAAAATTTCTTTATAGATTGTGAAAACCTTTCCTAGTGTTTGGGGCCAAGATTCTTTGGCTGTCTATAGTCAGGAATTCTGTCTTTTATCTGTCTGTGAAAATCATCTAAACATCCCAAAAGCACTTCAGTGTCAGAAAGATGGAAGTTGGAAAAGCAAAAACATTCCTTTTCTAAACCTAATTTTGAACATTAATGACATGAGCAGAAAATCAAAGAGCAAAATTTATGTGTTGTGAGGAAGAAGAAGAAGGCTGGTAGGAAATAAGAAAATACAAAGAGAAGATGCAATCATAAAATATACCAATGACTAATTTGGTCAAATGTCACCCCCTTCTAGTGAGCTACTACTGGAAAAACTCCTTGCTTCATGGCCCCAGATTTAAAAAGAATAGGAAGAAAAGAGGCTGCTTTGAACCACATAAAAGTATAAACTCAAAAGGTGGCATCAACTCTTTCCTCTTATATTTTTGGTTGAGAGCCTAGCCTTTTACTGCTGAGCCATTACTGCAGCCCATCAACTCCTTTCTCATAACAAAACATTTTAAATTTATTTTTTTCCTTTTATTAATTTTTATTTTTTATATTAATTACAGTTTATTCTCTTTGTATTCTAGCTGTAGACCCTTCCCTCAGCCCCTCCTCAGCCCTTCCTAATCCCATCCTCCCTCCCTCTATTCTTCCCATTCCCCTCCCCTAGTCTACTGATAGGGGAGATCCTCCTCCCCTTCCCTGTGATCCTAGCCTATCAGGTCTCATCAAAACTGGCTGCATTGTCTTTCTCTGTGGCCTGGTGCACAGCCCCACTCAGGGGGAGGTGAGCAAAAAGCCAGCCACTGAGTTCATGTCAGAGACAGTCCCTGCTCCCTGTACTAAGACATCCACTTGGGCACTGAGCTGCCATGAGCTACATTTGTGCCAGGGTTCTAGGTTATCTCCGTGAATGTCCTTGGTTGGAATATCAGTCTCAGAGAAGACCTCTGGGCATGATTTGTTGGTCCTGTTGCTCTCTTTGTGGAACTCCAGATCCTTCCAGGTCTATCTTCCCCTTCTTTCATAGGATTCCCTGCACTCTGCCCAAAGTTTGGCTATAAGTCTCCACATCTGCTTGAATACATTGCTGAGTAGAGTCTTTCGGAGGCCCTCTGTGGTAGGCTCCTGTCCTGTTCCCTGTTTTCTCCCTCTTCTGATGTCTATCCCATTTGCCTTTCTGAATGAGGATTGAACATCTTACCCAGGGTCCTCCTTCTTGCTTAGCTTCTTTAGATGTACAGATTTTAGTACAATTATCCTATATTATCTGTCTAATAAATACTTATAAGTGAGTATATACCATGTGTATCTTTCTGTTTCTGGGATACCTCACTCAGGATGATCTTTTCCAGTTCCCACCATTTGCCAGCAAATTTCATGATTTCCTTGTTTGTAATTGCTGAGTAGTATTCTGTTGTGTAAATGTACCACAATTTCTGTATCCATTGCTCCATTGAGGGACATCTGGGTTTTTCCAGGTTCTAGCTATTATGAATAAAGCTGCTATGAACATGCTTGAGCAAATATCCTTGTTGTATACTTGAGCATCTTTTGGATATATGCCTAGGAGTGGTATGGCTGCATCTTGAGGTAGCACTATTCCTAATTGTATGAGAAAGTACCAGATTGATTTCCAAACTGATTGTACAAGTTTACATTCCCATCAGAAATAGAGGAGGGTTCCCTTTCTCCACATCCTCTCCAGCATGTGTTGTCACTTGAGGTTTTGATTTTAGCCATTCTGATGGGTGTAAGGTAAAATCTCACGGTCGTTGTGATTTGCATTTCCCTAATGACTAAGGACATTGAGCATTTCTTTAAATGTTTTGAGAATTCTCTATTTAACTCTGTACCCCATTTTTTAATTGATTACTTGATTTGTTGCTGTTTAACCTCTTGAGTTCTTTATATATTCTGGATATTAGCCCTCTGTCAGATATAGGGTTGGTGAAGATCCTTTCCCAGTCTATAGCCTGGTGTTTTATTCTGATGACAGTGTTTTGCCTTACAGAGCTTTTCAGTTTCATGAGGTCCCATTTATTGATTATTGATCTTAGAGCCTGTGCTATTGTTCTGTTCAGGAAGTTGTCTCCTGTGTCAATTAGTTCAAGGCTCTTTCCCACTTTTTCTTCTAACATATTTAGTGTGTCTGCTTTTATATTGAGGTCTTTGATCCATTTGGACTTTAGTTTTGTGCAGGATGTTAAGTATGGATCTATTTGCATTTTTTCTACATGTAGACATCCAGTTAGACCAACACCATTTGTTGAAGAGACTATCTTTTTTCCTTTGTTTGGTTTTGGCATCTTTGTCAAAAATCAGGTGTCCATAAGTGTGTGGGTTTATTTTTGGGTCTTCTATTCAGTTCCATTGATCCATCAGTGTGTTTCTATGCTAGTACCATGCAGTTTTTATTATTGTTGCTCAATAGTACAGCTTTAGATCAGGGATGGAGATACCTCCAGAAAACCTTTTATTGTAGAGGATTGTTTTAACTATTCTGGGTTTCTTGTTATTCCATGTGAAGTTGAGAATTATTCTTTCAAGGTCTATATTGGTAATTTGATGGGAATTACACTGAATCTGTAGATTGATTTTGGTAAAATGGCCATTTTTACTCTGGTAATTTTACCAAGCCCTGAGCATTGATGATCTTCCCATCTTCTGATATCTTCTTCTTTGTTTGTTTATCTATTTATTTATTTAGGTTTTGCTGTTGTTGTTTTGTCATTGGGATTATTTGCTTGCTTGCTTTTTTTTCAGGGTGATGGGGTTCAAACAAGGGTCTCCAGTGAGCCAAACAAGTGCTCTTCAGTGACCCACCCCTCCAGCCTTGCTCATCTTACTGTCTCACAGGAATCCTGGACAAGCTGATCTAACAGCCACAAATTTTTAAATTAAAAATTTTAGTTCACTCCAACCATATTAAAAATATTGTCTACAGGGCGAGGCAAGATGGCAGTGACAGAAGGACTCTCATTCTGACCATCAGCACAGCAGGATCAGCACAGTGACCAGCAATCAGAACTCTCGGCCATAAAACACAGTGATTGTGTTTCCCAGGTGAGAGGATACCCCACGGTGGGGGATTCAATCAGCTTTTAACTCACCCGGCTAAAGTGTGGAAGAGATCCCAGTTCCGCCAGATGCTTGGCCGCTGGCTGCCAGCCCCAGCCCCAGCCCAGAGCCACAAGCCAGTGTCTCTGGTCATGGTCCCAGACTGAACCGTGAGCACCACACTATCAGAGACTGGAATTTTCAGTAGAGAGATAACACCACAGTGCAGGAAACGATTGTGACAGACCTTAGGTCACCCAGACATCCCCTGGAAAAGACTCGGGTTCCACGGGCGCTGCAGGAACCAACCCGGAGCCAGAGCCAGGGACCCAGGTTCCTGCACTGAGCCCTGCCTGCCTGCATGCCTGACTCGCTGCCTGAGATAGAACTGTGGGCACCAGGGCACCAGCGAATGAGTTTCACTGTCTGGTGCAAACACACAGGGAGGAAAACGGCTGGTCTGATCTCAGAGCACTCAGCCGATACCCCCACCCCGAAAAGATCTCAGGAAAATTACCCAGTTTAGGCAGACGCCCAGGCTCCCAAAGGCCAGAAAGGCAGACACAGGCAGTTTCTGTGCACCAGGCAGCTGGCGGAGACTGAGCCGCCATCACTCAGCTGTGCTCCAGTCACAGGCAGTTTCTGCGGCCAGCCAGCTGGCAGAGACTGAGCAGTGCACACCAGGGAAAAAAAAAAAAAAGAGAGAGACTGGGAGTCCCTATCTCCAGAGAATCCACAGGGAAGGAAGGAAACTGTACTGACCTAAATCACCCAATCCTTCCCTGGAAAAAGCCTAGCAGACCGGTGGGGCCGAGCCGCCATCACTCAGCTGTGCTCCAGACACAGGCACAAACAGTTGCTGTGCGACAGATGTCCAACTGGGTCACAACAGCTGATCATTAAATTTACAGCAAGAAACCCAGAAACAGGGCAGCTGTCCTCAGGACTTCCCTGGGTGAGAGGAGAACCCTCTCGACTAACAAAGACCACAGTTACCACTCAGGTCTCTATCCCTGAGGTGAGCAACAGCAACTCCTGAAAAACGCCAGCCATCCAGGGACTATACCCAAAAAGCTGAGAAGACATCCTTCAGGAAAAACCAGTTTTCTGCAAAGGGGATTCTCTCCACCACAGGATCCCCAGGAACCACCAGAAAATAACCCCAAACACCTAAGATAGCACAATGGGTAGAGGCCAGTGTAAAAGCTCAAGCAACAAAAGACAGAGCAATATGGCATCTCCAGAACCCAGTTACACAGGGGCAAGTAGCCCTGGACACGCCAGCATAACTGAAATCCAAGAAGATGACCTAACAACTATGCTCAAGAAGATGATAACAGAGGAAACAAATAAGATACGAAAAGACATAGAGGAAGATAAACTCAAACAGAATATTGCCATCCGTAAAGAAATAGAGGAAGCTGCAGCCAAACAGTTTATGACCTTTAGAAAGGAAATGCTTAAAGCACTGAATGAAATAAAAGAAACAGAGTTGAAGGAACTAAAAGTACAGACAGGTGAAGGAAGTAAACAAAACAACTCAAGACATGAAGATAGAATTGGAAAAATTAAAGAAAACACAAATGGAGGAAATAATGGAGAGGAAGAACCTAGAGAAGAAAACAGGAACTACAGAGGTAAGCATAACCAACAGACTACAAGAGATGGAACAAAGAATCTCAGGTGTAGAAGATACAATGGAAGAAATCGATGAATCTGTCAAAGAAAATGTTAAATCCAAAAAATTCCTGACACAGACCGCCCAAGAAATCCAAGACAATATGAAAAGAAAATACCTAAAATAATAGGTATAGAGGAAAAAGAAGACTCCCTTCTCCAAGGCCCAGAAAATATTTTCAACAAAATCATTGAAGAAAATTTCTCCAAGTTAAAGGAGAGGCCAATAAGAATACATGAGGCCTACAGAACACCCAACAAATTTGACCAGAAAAGAAAATCCTCTCCCCACATAATAATCAAAACAGTAAGTATACAGAACAACAACAACAAAAAATACTAAAAGCCGCAAGGGAAAAAGGCCAAGTAACATATAATGGCAAACCCATTAGAATCACACCTGACTTTTCAACAGAGACTATGAAAGCCAGAAGGGCCTGGACGGAAATCATGCAGACCCTAAGAGAACACAGCTGTCAACCCAGGCTACTATACCCTGCAAAGCTATCAGTCCTCATAGATGGAGAAAACAAGATATTCAATGACAAAAACAAATTTCAACAATACCTACACACAAATCCAGCATTACAGAAGACACTGGAAGGGAAAATACAACCCAAGAAAATTAGCTACTTTCAAGAAAACACAGGAAATAATTAACCTTACTACAGTAAAACAAAAAGTAACCAAACACACAACCTGATGACCACAGCCAACATCAAAATCAAGGGATCTAACAGCCACTGGTCATAAATCTCTCTGAACATCAATGGACTCAACTCTCCAATAAAAAGACACAGATTAACAGAATGGATATGAAAACAAAACCCAGCAATCTGTTGCACACAAGAAACACACCTAAGGCACAAAGACAGACATTACCTGAGGGTAAAGGGTTGGAAGACAGTTTTCCAAGCAAATGGACCCAAGAAGCAAGCAGGAGTAGCCATTCTAATATCTGATAAAATAGACTTTCAACCAAAATTAATAAAAAGAGATGGGGAAGGACACTTCATACTCATCAAGGGAAAATTCCACCAGGAAGGCATCACAATCCTGAACATCTATGCCCCAAATACAAGAGCACCCACATTTGTTAAATAAACATTGATAAAATTTAAACCACATATAGATCCCCATACATTAATAGTGGGAGACTTCAACATCCCACTCTCAACAAAGGACAGGTCAACAAAACAGAAATTAAACAAAGAAACAATGTCTCTGACAGAGGTCATGAATCAAATGGACCTAACAGACATTTACAGAACTTTGCACCCAAACACAAAAGAATTTACCTTCTTCTCAGCACCTCATGGAACCTTCTCCAAAATAGACCATATAGTGGGTCACAAAGCAAGCCTCAACAGATACAAGAAGATTGTTATAATCCCTTGTATCTTGTCTGATCACCATGGAATAAAGCTGGACCTCAACAATAACAGAAATAGCAAAAAGCCTACACACACATGGAAACTGAACAACTTGTTACTAAATGACAGCTGGGTCAGGGAAGAAATAAAGAAAGAAATTAAAGTCTTTCTAGAAATCAATGAAAATGAAAGCACAACATACCCAAACTTGTGGGACACAATGAAAGCAGTGCTAAGAGGAAAGTTCATAGCACTAAGTGCCTTCAAGAAGAAATTCGAGACAGCTCATTCAAGCAACTTAATGGCTCACTTAAAAACCCTAGAAAAAGAAGAAGCAGACACACCAAAAAGGAGTAGGCGGCTGGAAATAATCAAACTCAGGGCTGAAATCAATCAATTGGAAACAAATAAAACAATTCAAAGAATCAATGAAACCAAGAGCTGGTTCTTTGAGAAAATCAGCAAGATCGACAAAGCCTTAGCCAAGCTAACTAAAAGGCAGAGAGACACCACCCAAATCAACAAAATCAGAAATGAAAAGGGGGACATAACTACAGACATTGAGGAAATCCAAACAATCATTAAGACTTACTTCAAAAGTCTATATGCCACAAAATTTGAAAATCTAAATGAAATGGACAATTTTCTTGATTGATTTGACTTACCAAAGCTGAATCAGGATGAGGTAAATCAATTAAATAGTCCTATATCCCCCAAGGAAATAGAAGCGATCATCAAAAGTCTCCCATCCAAAAAAAAGTCCAGGACCAGATGGTTTCAGCACAGAATTCTACCAGACTTTCAAAGTGTCCAAGTGGGTTACATAGTGATGGGAAGAGGGACTGCCTCTGACATAAACTGATTGGCCTGCTCTTTGATCACCTCCCCCTGAGGGGAGAGCAGCCTTACCAGGCCACAGAAGAAGACAATGCAGCCATTCCTGATGTGATCTGATAGACTAAGATCAGAAGGAAGGAGAGGAGGACCTCCCCTATCAGTGGACTTGGGGAGGAGCATGCATGCAGAAAGGGGAGTAAGGGTGGGATTGGGAGGGGAGGAGGGAGTGGCTTATGGGGGGATACAAAATGAATAAAGTGTAATTAATAATAATAATAAAAGTATAAACCAAAAAAATATTGTCTGTTTAAAAATAAACAAATAAGTAATTGGAATGAGAACTCCATCCAGAGCTAATAAGTACAGGCCTACCCTTAATCCTGATGGCCTGAGTTTAATCCCAAAGCCAATAATGTGGAATAACTGACTCCACCAGGTTGTCCTCTGAGCTCCACAATGCTCTGTACCACACCTCCTGCAACACACTTAAAACAAGTAAATAAAAATGCAACTTTAGAAGCATAAAAGCAAGAAGCCATAAAATTCTCAGGGTTTTTAGTTTTAAAGAACTAAATAGTGCATAGCAAGACCATGTTTACTGCACATACTAAGGAATGCTCTGATATTTACTTACTGACATTGACAACTGTATTGACATGAAACAGAAGATTCAAAACATGTATTACTTATAAAAAAATATTTACTTGCTTCTAGGAGGAAGACAATTTTGTTGCCACTTAGGCTCAAGGAATAAGAAATCCACAGGTATCGACCTGCTCTTCATTTATTTCTGTCCAGGCTCACTTATCTTAAATCAACCACTGTGTTTTATTGTTGCCAAGTCAGCTATAAAAAAGCATCCCATCCCATTTCTACCTGATGTACCTTGTTTTTTAACTTTTTGAAGTGTGTTTCCTTATGTCCTTTGAGTTATGCTGCTTCGTTTTCGGTTGAAATTCCCAGGTAATAGTCTCTTTGCCAACACATGGAGCCTTTAGAACAAGTGAGATTGAAAAAGTTGAGTAGGAAAGAGTAGGGCCTGACCTACGGTGGAGTCCTATGTCCAGAGGAAATATCCTCTGGACAGGATATTCATACAAACACCTTCAGCTCAAGGGTGGCCCTGCTATTTGAGAAGTGATTTGTGATCTAATTTGAGGTTGTGGTTTATGATCTCGGCCCCAGTTTATTTCGTCCTGGCAGATAACATAAACAGCAGTGTGTCATAGACAGGAAATCCAGCAGTGGGGACTAGCTACACAGCCGTAGCACATCATGGGCTTAATTCATCAAATTCACAGACAGTCAGTCATTCGCAGGCTGATGCTTTGCTTGTACCCTCACTACTTACGAGTCCGAGGAAGAAAATGCCCATGGCACGCCTGGCACTGAAGGATAAAATTTCTCCTCTTTTGAGGTCAGCGTATTCAGTCATTATGCAGAAAGCGAGTTTTAAGGAGACTCTGCTGATATGTGGCTGGTGTGGTCCAGTGGGATGGTCCAGCGTGCAAAGGTGCTTGCCACCAAAGCAGACCACCTGAGTTCCATCCCCAGGACTCCCGTGCTAGAAGAAAAACCAAGTCTCCTGGTTGCCGCCTCACCTCCTCATGCACGTGCTCTCTCCACAGCAAGTTAAAGGTTTTTTTCAAGTGGAAAATATGGTAAACGGAAGGAATGACTGGGTCAGGGGCAGTGTGCTCTGCAAGCTTGAAGTAGTCGACAACAAATACTGGAGCTAAACAGAAGGTGAGAGCCAGAGAATCCTTGGCTCTCCTTGTCTTAACGGGGAACCAACTGCTGAGCATATAACCTTACTCTAAGCAGTGGGTGGGAACTGCCGGGAGTGAGGAGACCTCAGGAGGCAGTGAGACAGCCCTCAGGAGACCCCTTCAGTGAAACAGCTCATTAAAGGGGGAACAAAGGCTATTTAAACTTCCCCCCCAACCTGCACCCTGGGCCCACATGACCTCTGTTTTCTCCTTTTCAAATAAGGAGAATAGTATCTTATAGTTAAATGCAAACAACATTACCGGTATATCATAAATGACAAATATATTTGTGTTGTGAATGTCTTTAAAATATATTTAACCTAGAATTCTACATATTTTATTTAACCATGAAATCCACCTCTCCACCCATAAATCTCTTTTCCTCCTTCGCAATAATTGCTCTGATATAGCTCTATTTCTACACTTCCTATGCATTGGAAAAATTCACTCAAGTTCATAGGTACCATGATTATCAAAGTATTTTAAAAAGACATTAGAAAGAGATTATGTGACCTATGTACATTTTGACCATAATTCTTACAACCCCATCTATCAAGAGAGAACATTCCAAAATATGTCAAGAAAAATTAAAAATTAAATTGATATTAACCTTTCGTCACTTTTTGAAACAGGGTTTTTCTGTGTGGCCCAAGGCACGTCCTCAACCCAGAATTCACCAATTGTAGTCTCCTGTGTGCTAAAATTATAGATGTATGCCATCAAACCTGGTCAGGATGAGTTTTATTAAGTTGTGGGTTTTATTTACATCATAGTGATAATGTTATACAGTAGCTACTGCCATTCGCAATTCTGGAAAAAACTCTAAGATATTAGACAGTTAGAAAGAACATAATTGTACTTATTGTGTTTCCCCTTCAAAGGTTTGGCATTTGGGCATTGTTTTAACTTGTTCCTGCTACTACTACTACAAAATCTCCCAGGCCAGGTAACTTATAAAAATGATAACTTTATTTCTCACAGGTAAGAGGGCAAAATACCAAGATAGTATCACTATTAGGTCCAGTTTCTGGTGGAGGCCTTATTTCTGCTTTCATGATGGTGCCTTGTTGTGTCCCTTGAACAGAAGGAATGGTCTTTCTTCGAATGGAAGAATCACAGAAGAGGCAAAGGGACAAATTTTCTCAAGCTTGTTCTTAAGGGCACCCATCCATTAATAAATACATGGCCCTGACCTATCACTATCTGCCTGTATCCTCACTTTTGGAAATAAAATGTCTGCAGAAACATGCATTCAGACATCCGTACATTTTTAAACATAGTAAGACCTGAAATTCAGTTTCTTCGAGATTTGTCTGGGGCCAGGGATGCAGCTTTGTTTTTTTAGCACACAATGTTCAGTTCCCAGTCAAATAAAATAATAAAAAAGCAAACAAATAACTATTAACATTTAAAAATAAAGAAATGAAGCTGTTTCTGCTACATCTATCTACTGCTACATACAAAACTCCAGAAATCTCATTGGAATCTGTCTGCTGCTCTTTTCAAATGCTGACATTTAACAAAACCCACTGGCTGGTTTGATCTGTTAGTCCCCCACTGCTGAAAAGTGATGCATAGTCTTCAAACACTGACAATGGGTGCCTATTTTGTCTCTCTCTAGCCATGCCAACTGCACACATGCCAGCAGGGACAAAGTAGTAGGAGATCCAGCACCAAGGACTTTGTTTCTCAATTCACTTTTACATCATCTGGGAACCACAGCACTCAAGTGGTGTTCAAGATGGACCTTCAAGCGAGAAACAAAGCTGATTTTGTAGCTGTTATTGTTGAAAATCAATCTAGTATAATGACTTTAAAGTACCAAAATCAAACACCCCAGACTGTTTTCCCTTTTGTACAACAGATACAACAGTTGGGTAAAAGAAGAAACAAAACAAAGAAAACATATTATCAGATACTCAGAATAAAAAAGATTTGTACTTTATAAAAATTTTTAATACATATAGGTTTAAACATATAATCAGAATTTTTTATACCACCTGCTAAAACAAAAAATATGTATTTGTCTATGTTATCTTGACATAAATACAAGTTTTAGGCTTTTTGTTCATGCTATTCAACTGGCACACATGTACCTGTATGTGGATTACACACACACAAATCAAATCAATCATATATGACACACTTCTTCAAGGAAATATCCAGAGTAAAATTTAGCAGCTAAGAAAACCCGCCAGGGTCCCTTTAATAGATGAGAGATGGGTTGTGTCAGACTAGGCAATGGGGTTCGCTGTAGTACAGATCTAGTTTCTCCCCAGGTGTTGGGGCTTCAGGAGACTCTATTAAAAAGTGGTAGAACCTGAAGAGGGAGACATGGTGGGAAGTCTTTGAATGATTGGGCTCTGGTCCTTGAGAGAGATTGTGGGAGCTCAGTCATTGTGTGTATGTCTCTCTCTCTCTCTCTCTCTTCCTCTCTCTCTCTCTCTCTCTCTCTCTCTCTCTCTCTCTCTCATTCTTACTTCCTCACTGTGGTGTGAGCTGTTTTGTTCTACCACACACTCTCACAATGAGGTGCTACTCAACAGGCCTAAAAGCTAAAAGACTGACTGATGACAGAACAGAGCCTTCAGAATTGCGAACCTCTATAAACCCGCTCTTAAGTCAGACGTGGATCCAAAGTTTGTCTTAGTGACCATAGTGTACTAACATGGGGGATATCTGGTCATTTTTACTTTAATTCCAGGAAGAAATGCCACTAACTGTGCCCATTATCAGCATTCAATTGTCATTTAGAAGCTCGGTGTTGAACAAGCTCACATGTACATCTCTGCCACACATCACACACAAGATGCTGTCCTGGCATAAGACCTAGTAAATCCCACGCAGGATAAACAGGGGCTTGAGCACTTTTCTCAGGCTCTTCTTTTTCTTGGTTTTTGTCTGTTCTTTCCTGAAGCATCTGGCTACTTCACCAAGCCTCAGATTCTTCTTCCTATAGAACCTACACTGGAAATGGATTGGACCACTGAAGGACAGCTTGAAGAAATACATGCTCTTTTCCCATCATCTTCTATTGTAGTGATACTACCAACCACCATGCTAGAACACTGTAATATTGGAATTGCTGATTTCTGGCCCTACTTTGGACTTATTGGATATCATAGATGGCTCCTACGTTCTGGTCATTTCATATATTAAACATGTTAAAATTTCAGGACCACTAGTATTTACTGAAAGTATACAGAGAAAAATTCGAGTCTGTCTTTTAAAATGTACATTTCTGGGCTTGGTAATATCATAGGTTGTGTTCCAAGATATAGAAATACGCTCACTCTATTAGCAAAACAAGCTGTGTTCTTCCTTTGCCAACCAGCAAATCGCAGATTGAAAATACAATGCCCGTGTTTTGTGCCCTTTGGATTGCAAAGGTAAAGCAGCAGTGTAGTTTGGGTCTATGCTTTCAATGAATGATAGGTCATCAAATGAAGATAGGAAGAGGAGAAGATATCCACACACTTCCACATAGGCTCAGAGACTTCCACATGGCAAATTTACGTATTTAAACACTTCATCCGTAGCTGGTAATTTTGTTTCAGAGGGATGTAAAATATTTCAGAAGTGGGGCTTGGCTGGTGGAAGCAGGTCATTAGCAGTGTTGTTTAAAGGCTTAATCCATTCCTGGTTCAGCCCTGAATTCTCCGCTTCCTGCATGAACAGCCTTTGCATGCTCCTGCCTTCACAGACTAAATTTCTATCGTGTTAGACTGTGATCCATTGAAGCCATGAAGCAAAATTAATTTTTTTCTTTCCTTAAGTTGCACGTGTTGAGTATTTTGCCCACTGGAACACTAAAGTGAACCAACACAATTCCTCCCGTAAATTACTCAACTCTTCAATTTCAACCTTGGCATTTATCTCCCAGTTTTATTTTTTTTAATATATTAGTGTGTGTGTGTATGTGTGTGTGTGTGTGTGTGTGTACTTGGTTCCCAGCAGTTGTGCTGCCTGAGAAGGCTGTGAAAACTTCAGAAGGTGGAATTTCCTTGGAGGGTCACTGGGAGGGAGCTGCAGGGGTTTTATCGGCTGACCCCATTTCCTGTACACTCTGCTTCCTGACTACAGAAACCAGCAGCCTCCTCCTGTTGCTGACAAGCTCTCCCTGCCATGATGGCCCACACCCCTCTTAAACTGCAAACCAAGATAGCCTTTCCTTTTGAAGTTATTCCTGTCGTGTGCCTTGTCACAGAATCAAGAAATGCACCTGACACTCCCCCAAACCTGTTCAGCCCTCACCCATCTCTCAGTGTTCTGAAAAGATGGTGATTTCTCTCGTCAATCTTCTCCTCTGTGTTCTGATTCATTGTTTTCCTGACCTTTATTCTCAAATAACTCACAGAGGGCTATTTCCCTCTAAAAGTACAGCCCATATATTCAGTTTATCAGCTGAGAGTTAAGATCCGCATGGTATCCACGCACGCTTCTTCCTCCTCAACGCCAATTTCAGGTTTCCATCCACATCCCTGGAAGATGCTTTTAACTTCTGTTTTGTTCTCATCCATTATACTCTCCGCACATCTAATTTAAGGCTGTGGCATCCAATCTACTAAACTATTCATGTGAATATGCTGTCATCCTTTTCTTCTTGATTTATATTCACCAATATCTTTTTTCTCTCTCTCTTACATACACCCTCTTCAATTCATACTTAGACTATCAGTTTGCTTCAGTGCTTGGAGACTCCTCTACTCATCTGTCAGCATCAGTGAGCTTTTCCGTGGTAGGAAAAATACAAACAAGAAGTAGTATCTCTTCTCAAAAAGCTTTAAAAATAATTTAGCAGTAGTCAACAAAAGTGAACTTAAAATTCCTAATTAATTGTAAGATGTAATAAGATGTTTTAGGGAACTATGCATAAATTTTAGACATTAATGATCCATTTAGCCATCAGGTAAGGGTCTCCAGGGAAGAGAAAATTATAAGAAAATTTGAATTGACAACTTAAGATACAAATAAAAATGAAGAATTTTAAGACTTGAAAGCGTTAGAGCTTGTGTTAAGGTGGCTCTTCATGTCAAAGGTATAAATCAGACGAGATGGGCGATGGGCCAGAGCTTGAGCCAGAGTCCCAGGAGGAAGAGTTAGCCACTCAAAAAGACCTAAGTGACTAGTGGATGCAATTATACAGGAGAACTACATAACTGTGTAAGAAATAGTGCTACAACAACGTCTGTGAAGAGCATAAAGCTATTAAAACCTCTGGGTAGAAGAAGATAGGTTTGCACAGATCTAGAGAGAGTTGTGGCTGTGTGAGAGAAGCCAGCAACTGTGGAGAGGACTGCCACCATCATCATCTGGAAGCATGCCTCTGTGAAACGGGGAGAGTGAAAAATACTTAAGCCTATCTCTTTTCCACTCCCCGCCACCTTGTCTTCTGTGGGTGCTTTGTGTTGGGCACAACCAACCAGAACCTGAATAGGGAGGGAGGTTAACATCTACACAGGAATGCCCTGTTTCTGCTTTTTCAATTCACATTTAAAAAGATGGAAAGTAGACAGGATAGATGTGATGAGGGTTGGGGGAACAGCCATAAGTGCCTCGGGAGAGAACAGGATCTCCCATTTCCAGCTTACTTGGGCATTGTGATTTATATTTTTTCTCTGCTTATAACCTTTATTTAATCAATTTTATTCACATGTTGACACCTTTATCCTACTTAATAATACTTAGTCATGTGAACACGGCTTCTCACTTCAGTAAAAGTTTCTGAATTTCGGAATACATGTCCATTTCATGGGATAAGTCAAAGCCGATGTGTATACCTCTAAGGTAATATCATCTTGTTAGCACCAGTTTCTAATCTTACATTAGTTTCATTTTTCATTCTTCAAAATTTATATTTTGACACATTACAACAGATAACCGTCACAAGTATTTTTTTGGCTTTTACTCCAAACCATCCACTTGTCTATTTGGCATGAAGTCAATGAGTACGAGAAGTGAAATCACACATAAGCAAGAGCTGTCTCATTTGATAAATGAAGTAAGAGGACGCATGATGCCATCGACTTGACAAATGGATGTAATTTAACTGTGTGGACTTCTCCACTTGGTGAAGGCATTAGTGTGTTTGCAGATTTTCTTGCTCAGGATGTGAAAAGAATCCAGTAAGCAACTCCTGGCTGGCACATTCCCCATGGCTTAAAGAGGTAATGAGGAAGTACATTTTCTCTAGCAAATTGATTGTGATATTAAAACCATCACTGTGGTATTTCTGGGATTAGGGAGGGATAAGAAGAAGCAATAAAAGGACAAGCATTAGGTCCTATACCAAAGAAACTAGAAGAGAATCACTTTTTTTTTCCAGTAACTATTTAAGCAAAACATAGTGGAAACTTACCTTCAAAATGAATGCAGAATGGTTCATGACTTAGAATTGTACTTCCTGTCAAGTCATAGATCAAACGTAAGTATCAAGTAGATGTTTTCAAATATGTGACCTCAAAAAACATAAACCAAACCAAACCAAATAAACAAACCAAAACCAAACAGTATTTCCTAAGTACTCTCTTTTAGGCTTCGGGAAGACAGAAACTGGGATGGAGGGAGATTAGAGAATAAATAGAGTATCTAATATAAAAAGAAAAAAGATAAAATTGCAGATGTTTTGGTAGGATTATCAAATTAATGATAGTAGTAATAACAAAAGGAAGACACATATGCCTGATACATCTGACTGTATGTAAAGTGGTGACTTTTACTTCAAAAGATTATTACAAAGTGAAAAAAATCAATTTACCTCATCAGACTGGACCAGCACTGATATAAGAACAGGAGCAGAAAGACAGTTATAAATGAACATGTGGTGGATCATGTAGAAAAGTTCATAAAGTGTTAAAACTGCACAGTCCATGGAAACTCTAGGATTTTAAGGTAATTTTAAGTAATTGTAGAATTTTTTATAGAATCAGCCGTAGTGGTATTTAAAGAAGAAAACTTTTTACTTTTAAATGCTAAAAAAGGAAGTAAACTGTTCATTGATAATTAAAAATTCAAACATCTGCAGAACATATGTTCTAATTTATTAGTATCCAGAATATGTCAAGAACTGTTTATAAAATAATAAGATGAATAATGCAATTAAAATAAGCAAACTGTTTGCACAGACACCTAAATCAAATAAGATATACAAATGGAAAGTAAGACCGTGAAAGCAGGCTCAACTTCATTAGTTACTTAAAACATGAAATAAAGCCACAATGCTATGCTGCTGTATTTGGGGAATGCTAAAAGTGTACTTAAAAAATGTAAAGACAATGTAAAGCCCTTTCGTGAATGTAAAACAACCCTTAGACCCATTTGTTGCTAGTGGGAATGAAAAATAAATGTCCTGGGGTCTTGTGTACCTGAAGAGAGAAAGTCTAACTCCTAGATGGAGAACAAATTCCTACAGAGAGAAATCAGCTTGCTTGCTCAGTCTCAAGTTCAACCTCAGGTTTATAACAGGAATTACAGCATTTTTGCTGTTGTTATTTTTTGTTGTTCTCAGGTAATATACATGCTGCTGACTTGAAAACTATATTTTGAGGTTCACAGACACAGGAATCTAAGAGAATCTACCAATTATTCAAAGTTAACAAAACAGCGATGATGTCAAGCACACTATCGATGTAATAAATGAATAGCGTTGTATGAGATGGAGAAGACGATTCAATGAGAACATAACCACATTTACAATATCGAAGCAATAAAGATCCCTAGACATAAACCTAACTGAAATATAAACTATTTCAATTGGTAATACATAACAAATGCAAAGAAAAAACTGATTTTGGTTTGGAGAAAATATGCAAAAGGTGCTATTTTCCCCAAATTTCACTACAAAATTCATACAAACGCAGCCAAGGTCTCAAGAAGATCTTTCTCAGGCTTTGACGTTCACCTCTTACAGTGCATGGCTCAGAAGGTACAGCACTGAGCACACAAGCATGAGGACCCAAGCTAGGTTGCAAGGCCTTTGTAAAAACCCTGGCACAACAGGACAAGGCAGCAATTCCAGAGCTGGGCGTGGTGGACCAGCAGATCCTTGGAGTTTACTGACCAGCTTCACCAGCTTAAACAAATCAGTGGATTCTCTGAGAGACCCTGTCTCATAATAAGCTGGAGAACAATTGAGGGAGATAACTAACATCAGCTTTAACTTTCTTTGACTTTCTGACACACACACACATGTGCTCACGTGCATGCTCATAAGCAGGCATGCACATGGACACATGTACATGCACTTATGAAATATACAACAACGACAACAACAACAACACAAAAAGCAATGGAATAGCGGCTATAACCTGAGGAAAAACAACACTGGGGACATTGGTAGTCTGAGCCCATCAAGAAGAAATGCCATGCGACACAGAAGTTAAGATTCCTACTGTGCGCAATTTCGTGCTTTTAGAGTCAGTCTTTTTTCCTGGTGTTCGTCCACCCCTGCATTTAAATTTGCCATCATACATATGCAAATAATGTCTACATAAACCAGGCAAAAGAAACATCTCCACACTGAAGGCTGACCCTTCAAGTTATTGTTGTAAGCATAAAATAGCCCAAAACTAAAGTAAAAATGGAAAAATATCCATTCATGCATTGCTCTTAATTATATGTTCTAGAGAATAATCATCGTTATACTGATGTTAAAAGTAATAATAAAAAAAACCCATCAATGTGGAATCCAAGTAACTGGTGTTTCTTAAAGCACAATGAAGTAAACAAGGTAAGGCCTGGTGCTGACCCAACATGTTTCTGTCTGCAGAATGTCTGCCTGTTACCTGAGACAGGACATATGGACAGGTGGATGGCCACACGCACAGGCACATGTACACATACACACACTTACGAACACATGCACTCACACACGCATGCACAGACATGCATTCATGCACACACGCTCACATACATGCAAGTGCAAACACACACACGTGTACACATGCTCATATATACACACACACAGAGACTCATGCACATACACACACTAATGCACACACTCATGGGTACACACACAAACATGAACAAGCTGCACACATGTACACACACGTATGCATGTTCCCTTTACAGAACCAGATTCAATTCTGCGTGAAACAGGGGAGAAGAGCAGAGATCTTAAAGCTCTGAGTTCAGTTTGCACTTCCTGTGCTGTCCACTCAACAAGTACCAAACTATTGGGGATTTCATCTTCCCCATATCTGAAGCTGTCTACACTGTAAAAGGTTCTAAAACCACTTGCCTCATCAACTTTTTAATTAAAAAAATTCATACAGTGTACTTTGATCATGACTTTTCCTACCCCAATTCCTCCAGGATCCCCTCATCTTCCTATTCAACCAACTTCGAGCTTGATTGCTCTCTATCTATCTCTCTTACTGTTTTTCTCTTTAAAACAAACAAAAATTGAAGAAAAAAATCAACAAACACATGCACAAAATGACAAAAACCACAAAAGTGGAAATCAATATAAGTGAGTGGGGGGGGGGAAGCATACGAAAATACCATTGAGTTTGTTTTGCGCTAGCTATTGGGCTGGCACTGAAGTGTCATAGTGATACTTCACTGGAAAAGACAGATTGTTTCTTTCTTTTCCAGAAGGTAGAAATTATAGATAGCTTCTTTTTAGTGGTGGACTCTAGAAAAGCTGTGAAAAGTTATATTTCTTAAATTTACTATTGTTGGGTGTGAAAAATTTTAAAAGGTGTGCCAATATTATTATTTTATATTATTTTAAGCAACTATCTTATTTTAAGATCACAATGGATACCATTGCTTTAGAGCTATTTCTGCTGAGAAAATAGAAGAAAGAAAAAACAAGAGAAAAAGAGAGAGAATGAAACAGATAGAGAGAAAGAGATGAGAGAACTAGGGAAGTAGGAAGGAACAAAGGAAGGAATGAAGATATGAAGGAAGGAAAGCAGACAGGCAGAGCACCAATCAATGTTCAATTTCCTGAACCCTGCTGAAGCAAGGTTGCAACACCCCCATCACCGCCCCACCGCCCCTTGTGAATCTCCAGGTACAAGGAACACTGAAGATGTTAGAAACTTGAACTCTTCCAGATTTCATTCCCTGTGAAAGGACCGTGTTCTAGGAAGTTCCTCCATGACATCCAGAATCAACCTTCTGATAAGAAAGCTTCATATGAAGTTCCCCAAACTACAAACTATGAGGAACACACACTATGAGTAACATATTTTCCTTGAAAACTTTTATCAGCTGCTGCACCCCGTGACTGAGCTCAGGGAACAGAGCTGTCTTATAATAATCTCCACCCCCATTATAAGAGCGTTTAACTAAAATTGCTATAAAAAGAAAAAAAATGACCACAGGTTTTCAAAGCATTCAGACATCATTTTCTTTTCTCTCTGGAATATCAGTCTGGGTATATTGAATCAACACACAAATTCTGCTAAACACTCTAATTGTTTGTGGTTCCTCCACATCATTTCCTGAATAGTCTCTGTGTTAGCTATGCATGTTCTTCATATTTTAGGAAAAATGTGAATGGGTGGGGGAAGAAATATAGCGAGTATATATAGAGAGTTTTTTACACTCTTTGCCTTTGGCGTTTTACATTTGTTAAAGTCACCTGTTGCAATTTTATTTTCAGATGAGGAACATAAACACTTTCTCTCGATTTATCCACATGGCATTTCATCTGTTTCCCATATAACATGTCGGTAAGAAGCAGAGGTTTTAAAGACCAATATGTTTTTTTCATGCTCAAATGTGTAATTTAACAGCCTCCCTTCTTAAAGGTGACTGAAAAAGCAGGCGTTTCTGCAGTGATGCACAGTTTTTGTGACTTTTTAACATTTAAGATCTTTAGATGTGTTGGAATCACTCTTTAAAAGAAAGATTAAATACTCTCAGACTTGAGAGATGAAGCCAAGCTGGGATTTTATTACTGCCATGGCATTTTGGACTTTGGACATTATGCCAAAATATATAAAGTATCATGGTCCAAATGAACTGGCGTCTGCTGAGAGAATGTGAGGCCATTTCCCTGTGTGATTTAAACACTTTAGTCCTTGAGGCTTACTGTCCTGTCCGGTAAACACCACTAAGCATCATTTGGGTGTCAAATGAAATAATGAAGATGAAAGTGTTTCCTTTAGTGTGACCCAGGAGGTGGAGAGGCAGGTTCAGTCCTTGGTGTGCCCAGAAGTTCATTTCAGTCCTAAAATGTGAAGGGCAGTTGGCAGCAATGCTAGCCAGTGAATCATTTGCTGTCATCCAAGGACGTAAAGAACAAATGCATGTGCTGTGAGAGAGGGGGTGTCACCCACATCAGGCCTCCAGGACCCCAGCATCATGCCCCAGCAGCCGTGAGCATTAGCTCCTGGCAGTTCTCAGCTGAGTGCCTGCCTAGGAAGTGTCCCGTTCTTTCTCTGGAGTATCTTGCTTCCGAGGCAAGGATGGGATCCAGTGAGTCCTGCTGCTTGCCTGCACTGAGGACAACTGGGAAGTCTTCACAGTCTCACTTGCTATGGCAAAGCCCCCTTCACAAAAGCATCATGGTTCTCGCTTTGTCTCTGTCTGATCCTGCCTCCTACAGCTGTTATTGACATGTACCTCTATGTAAATTTCCATTTCAGGAACTAGCAGCCTTTACCAACTCTCCAGGCAATGGATGCCCATCAAACATAGAAGACCACTGAGTGAGTCTATGCATCACACACCACCAACATTGAGCAGTGGTGTGGTAGAGTTGACCATTGAACCTTTCCAAATCCCAGTTTTCTTGCCTTGCAAACTAAAATAATAGTTCTTATATAGAATTTTAGTTAAAAAGCACATATGAAGCAATAATACAATGTCTAAAGCACAGAAAGTACTCAAGAAATAATGCACATACTTATTTTGGTAAGTAATTTGTTAAGTAATTTCCAAGTAATTTGGAAAATAAAAGGGACATTTCTATGTGATTAGCCTATGGTAAGTCTAATTCACAAATTAGGTCTTCAAAAATTGCCCATTATAACAATATCAACATTCAAATTTAATTCTAGAAAAAGAGGAGAGTAATTTATTTGGGTATATATGCTGGTAAAGAAAAATTAGAGTGAAAGTGTTCATGCTAACTTGAAGGAGAATTGTGAGGTTTACTATACAGATATTTTGTAGGGAACACATCAGATCTATTGTTGGATATCTGAACAAATGGTGGCTTAAGGTTATGGCCAACAGGAGCCACCAGCATGTTCAAGTGACAGCGGTAGCGAAAATAGCAGCTGGAAAAGTGAAATAATCTAATAGAGAAACTTACCATCCATTGTTTAGGAGTGTAAAACCTCATTTTTCAGAAAATGAAGAAAGCTTTCCTTACCTCAGTGAAGCGGATGCTATCTAAATCTTTGGAATTTCCACAAGAATTTGAAGATAAAGAGAAACAGAGTTTTTCAAATTTCCATGTCTCTGATCAAGCACTTAAAAAAAATGAAGATCACGATCCTTTTCACTCCATGAAAGGCAGTCATCAAAAGTAGGTGTTGAATTGTCCCAGGGACATAACTTTTGCATCTTAAGTAGGATTCATGGTGCCAGGGCACTGTCAGGAGTAATAAAGAATAATTATACACCTTGTCAACCCATAATCCAAATCAGTTTAAAGGCCTTAAGAAGCTTAACTCAGATGTTCCCCCAGTTCTTGTAGAAACTGCCATCAATGCTAACCACAGAAATGAAATATCACACTGGGCCTTGTATGTCAAGCCCTCAAACCCACTTAAAAGAAATCACATGAGGAGCTACCTTCACATTGTTTCGACATATTTATTGACAGTGTAATTTAGTGTCTCAGATTTTTTGAGATAGATACATGACAAAATAAAACCACAGTTAGTTTATTCAGTAACTTCAAATGTCTTTTAAATATTTCAAGCACACAGACAAGTAACACAGAGGTTAATTTAATGAAGGGTCTTACTCATAAAATCTTATTTTAGATATCCTTGATTTTTTTACACATTTATCTTCAATGATCTAAATACTAATATATTGTCAGGTATTTTAAAACCCTTATTTATTTATTTAAATTTCCATTTTCATTCTTTCCTAAAAGATACCTGTTAATTTAGACTTCAACATGAACAGTTTATAAGCACTTTTATAATTTTAATAATTCATGTTAGTAAATGTCAACAAATATATTGTTTTTATATAAATATTCTATTTCAATTTTGTTCTGACTAAATATTAAGATTTAGCTAAATGAACACATACAAACTTTATCTACTGAGTAATCCATTATGTGATAGACTGCCATGCATGCATCCATTTTCACATCTTATCTAATTTCTAAATTTTTTCTTTTGTAGGTATCTACTGGGCCATGAATGAATGTCTCTCTCTAGTGTATGGCTGGGTCCCAGGGTCATAGTCCATTTCAGCCCTGATCAGATTTTCTTATTTGGTCTGACACGAATTTAATGATGTTAACATCCTCTCCAGCACTGTGTAGGAATTCCCAGTTCCCCATGGCATGATTTTCATTTGGCGTTATGGATTTTTAAATTATGTCTTACGGATAGAAAAAATTGACTTAATGCATAAGTTGTCAATTACCAATTACACTAAGGCCAAGAATATTTACTATACCATTTCTCTTTTGTCACCTGTAAGTTCATAGGTTGTGCAGATTTCCCATTTGATTGTTCTTTAAAAAAAAAATTAATTTGAGAACAGCATGGTCTATAGAACTAGTTCTAGGATGGCCAAAGGAACACAAAGAAACTCTGTTTCAAAAAAAAAAAAATTCAGTGGATCGTGGGAGTAAGCATACATACATTTTCTATCAATGGGAAAATAGATAATGGAAAAGCCATTGCCATTTCAAAATCATTTCAACAGGAGAAGGTCACACTTCATTTCCATTCGCATTCTACTGCCATAAACTAATCACAAGACCCCATGCTTGTTGGAGGACCAGAAACAGTGCCTTGCAGTTTAATCATATCCTGGTCTTATCTTCATATTTAATCATTTGAGTGACATTGTGACCTTTCAGCATCAGCTAAGGATCATGTCACATTTCCCTATTTGTACTGAAAACATTGCCTCTAATTCTAATATTATCTCATAGCATCTTTGGTATGTAAAGATTTCAACTATTGGGCATTAATATTTACTAATCTTACCCTTTATAGTCTCTGTGTGATTAGTGACCCCTTCCTTGTTTTAAAAGCAGGGTATAATCTTTAGTCTCAAAGCTAACAATCAATATGATAAGAAAAAGCAAAGACATAACCTGTGAATATAGATGAAATGTCTTAAGTTAATTTCAGCCAATGGTTCAGCATAATATATCTAGAAAGTCAATGAACTTCCATGCATTAATCTTATAGCCATCAGGAGGCTGAAGCAGAATTGTTGTTTTTGTTGCTGTTGTTTTCCAGGCCACCCTGAACTACAGAGGGTAGAGAGGATCCCTGAAGACCCAGTGCCATCTGTCCCAAGAAATCACTAATTGTTCTTGGGGGTCAGTGACTAAAAAGGTCTTAAAGAGGCTAGAAAGGTCCAAAAAAGAACCATGGAATATGCCTATCATCTGCATCAATTATTCCTTTACAAGAGAAGTATGGATTGGATTATAAACACTAGTCAGGGCCCTCCATATTCCACAGTAATTTTCCATCTGCCTGTCTCATCCTGAGGCACTATGGTTACTGGGGGACCACTGAACATTCCCCTATTTCCAGTGGTCCTAGCAAGATTGGCTTATACCACTCATCCTGGTCCACAGCCAGAAGGCAGCAGGGCCTTGTTGTCACATGACTCATCACTGATGGAGCTAGCTTCCTGGGTCTGACAAGCTGTGGCAGTCTGTGAATCTTCTTGTCTTTCTATCAGACATACATGACTACTGAAAGGACCCCAATCAGGGTGAAAAACACCTCTTCCTTGAAGGGGAGAAATGCCCACTGTCAGCACAAGCTTTTCCACCCTACTGCTCTGTTGTTCACACCTTCTGTCATCTCTTTGGTGAACTGTTGCTCCGGCATTAAAGACTCTCTGAGACTCACTAGCGTAACATGTACTTTTTGGCCATTGTGTTTCAAAGGAACCCTAGCGCAACATAAACGTCTAGCCACATTTGCATACATGCGACGCAGGCTCACGACATCTGCTTTTCTTTTCTTCATTTCCTCCTAAACCTGTTAGCACATTAGAAACTTGGTGTTCACACCAGTCTAAAACTATTCAGACACACTCGAGACTCTCCTACCTCAGAAAGATCACATCCCACCAAGGGACTTAGCTAAAAATCATGCCAACACCTTATTATTCCCATGATCCTCGCTGAATTAATGAATTTTTAGCTCTTCTGGGAGCATGATCTTCTCAGGCCCAGTGAACTTGACATCAAACATTACTTCTTGCATGCCCATTTGCCTCAGTAGTACCTGCCTTTCCTCTGCCTTCCAGTCTTTGACATTCATTGTGACTTTATCTCATGAACTAAATATTCATAGTGGCTCATAAGAGCCAGTGTTCTAGAGTTGATTTCCCTCATATTGCCTCAGATTATATAATCTTCATCTCAAGGAAGAATGAATATTTATGTTACTCTGTTTCTGAACTTTCAATGCATTTGGGCAGATGTGATTAGAACCCACGACCCATAGCTTTATAAGCAAGGCTATGAAGGGCTCGTTCACTCATTGTTTTAAAATATTTCATGATTAAGCAGTTTTGAGATAAAAGTGTTTCCTAATTATCATAATTTTCTGTACTGGGGTGTTATTAAGGCCTTGTCTACACTCTGTAGTATGTTTTTTGCTTTTGTTTGTTTGTTTGTTTTGTTGTTGTTGTTTTACTTCTTCTGTATGGAAAATCAGACTAAAGGGGTTTCTCCTCCTCTTTCTCCCCCTCACCTCTCTCTCCTTCACTAGCTTATTATTATTGGTTAGCTCATAAGAAGGACTCTTTAGGAAATATCCGTGTTGTATACTATTTCCCTTGCATCTTGCCAGCTATAAGAAAAAGGAACTTAGCACTTCCATTTCATTCCTTTTTTGTTCTCATTTTCTACTAATCAAATTCTAGTGATAGGGATAGTATCCACAACGTCTTTCCCTGTTGTAATTTATAACTTCGCTCGTTTTTTTATGGGCAAACAACTGAACCTCAATTACATTGCTTATTTGCCATGCAAATACTTTGATAGCTTCCTTATGATCTCATCCCATAATGCTACCTCAGGGACTGCAATATATTCCACTAACTCATCAGCTTTTTTGAGACACCACCCTGTGTTTATTCAGTGACTTTCATTCATCAAGGAGGTGTGCCTGTCCCTACTGCATAAAGAAAAATAGCTATCCCAGGATGCTCTACAGGTTCCCAAGCCAGGTGAGGTAAAGTAGAGCACCCTGGACAGCTCTCAGAGAGCTCAGCTGAAGTGGGGCCTGCTTCCTACCCCAATCAGGCCTCAGCTGAGCTTCTGTTTCCCTATCAGAGAAATGGTTTCTCAGCAATCATGTGACTGGCAGTCCACTAATCTGATATGCTTGGAAAATCCCTGCCCACTCCCACATGTTTTGATTTCTGAATGGTGACTCATTAACATTTCCTATTTTCATTCAGGCCCACATATGCAAATTAGGTGTATTCCCTCCCTTGTTCTTTTGTCCTCCCTTCCTCTCCATTCCATACCATGAAGAAAGACAGCAAGATTAACCTTGGTGGATATTCTACCCTCATATGGACCAGTTTCATTTTCTGGTCTTAACTTCCAACCCTTCTTCTCAGAATCATCTTTGATTCTTCTGTTCCGGTTCAGTTACCAATTATGTTGCACATCTTTTTCTGAGAAGAGGTAGACAAATGTATATGGAATCAGTGGTAGAGCATAGGAATAATTTGACTCAAGACTGCCCTCAGTGACTAGTAGGATTAATGGAATTACTTGCAGAAGCTAACTGAGCAGACCCTTATGAGAGCACAGGTGACTTGGCAGCCTGCCAGCATTGGTAGCATTCTTGAAAGCTGTACCATTACAGACTTTCAACCCACATTTAAAGTCCTTCCTTTCAGATTCCATAATAAACTCTAAGTTAATTAAAATGGAATGATGGCATGGATTCTGGCAGTCTAAATTTCAAAGATAGTCATTTTATCAAGTCTGCTTTATCCTCAGAAACTTCTCCCCTCACAAATGTTTGAGCACAGTGTAGGGGTCAAGAGGAGAGAAGACTGGTCCTATCCTACTTGTGCCAAGAATGTCTAGAAAATGCTCAAGAACTCAAAAATCAGAAATTAGAACAGTATCTCAGGTATTCTAGTATGTGTGTGGGTGTATGTGAAGGGCCATCTGAATCTTCTCTGGACCAGAAGTAAACTTACAAATGGGCCTGCAGGAAAAATCTAAAAAACCCTGCTTCTCCCTAAACTGAATAAATTCAGGATCCTTTCATAAAAGAAAAGAATCAGTTCACGCGTCTATTATGATGAAACAGGCTCATATCCCAAGTTTGCAAGGTATTTGTTATGTTAGCAAAGTCACTTAATATTCAGTGACTTTTCAATATAGTAAAATATTTGCTCCTAACATGCTTCATTTTTAGTCTGATAATAAGTTAATCCATAAATATTATGGATAAAATTTAACTAAAAATAAGCTTAACCCACGTGATATTGACTCAAGTATTCCATAATATCAATTATTACCGCTGTAATTGTTGGTACTTTTATCTGCCATATAGGGAGATCTTTACATATAGAAAATTCTTTAATTATTGTATCTTTAGTCTCAAGAAAGTAAAAACAGACAATTACAAATTATTTGAATTCATAATCAAGGTAGTGCTTTAGAACTATTAATTTAGTGGAGTCACACACAACAGTTCAGAATGTGGAGAGACTGGAGGGGGTTAAGTTATCATTACATTAAGAATCTGCTGGTGATACAGGACTGTAAATGATGCTGGAGGAGGTCAGGGTCCTGTAGGATCCACTGTGCATAGAAAGAGGTTTTAACTTTGATTTTGATATCTTGTTCCCTTTTAATATTAAATGACATTTACTAAGTTTGCATCATTTATAACAACCTTGAATGTGTCTTATCTCTGAAGCCTCAGGAACGCGATGCAAACTGCATTTATGCACTGTGTGTGTGTGTTTGTGTGTATACCTAAGGTAAGCAGCTAACATTTAAATGACAGAAACCACTCAGGCCCAATTCCTCCCTCTAAAGATAATGTATTTTGAAGTCTTTACCTTTGGGTATATTCACTTCAAACATACTTAAAATTACTCATTAAAAACTTTACTCTTGCTAATTTAGTAGTGTAAAGAGACATTATCACTTAATTCATCAAATGAATAATAGCGCTGTCTATCCCTCTGTTTTGCTGGACATATTTTATTCACTTCTGTTCCAACTCTAAGACCACTAATTGAACTGATGTTATTCTAAGATACTTTAGTTTTCAGGTTGTCTTTTCCAAATCTTTTCTTTTGTTTTTAAGGACTCAGTTCTGTGTCAAACTGCAAACATCTTAGAAAACCACAGCGATTGCACATTATGTCACAGCGATTATGTTAGATAGGCCACTTGGGAGCACAGGTTTCCAAGGACACATGGGGAAATGCAGATTCCATTAGTAAGAACGTCTGATGGTTATCCCTCATGTGACTGACCTTAGGATTCCTGAGTATTCAGAGAAGCATAAACAGATTGCCTATGAGGAGGTTGGTGGCCAGGAAGTAACCAACTAAAGCCACACATCTCACAAGCTAATTAGCATAGGAAGCACACATATAGTGAAAGCTATTGTGTTACCCTGAGCCCCAAGGAGAGCAAAAGCTAAAGGAAGTTTAACTCATGTGAAGGACAATAATTAACTGCTCACATCTTAATGCTACTGTCAGTCCCATGCTTCATTGCTGCACACATTTTCTCTTGATACTTGTTCTAGTTAGCTTTTTGTTGCTGCTATAAACACTACGTCCAAAAGAAATTCCAGGGAAGAAATTGTTTACTTGGCTTATACTTCTAGTTCATAGCCCATCATTAGGGAAGTTGGGCAAGAGCTCAAACAGGCAGAAACCATGGAGGAATGCTGTTTGCTCACTTGGTCTCTGGCTCATGCTAAGCATGCTTTCTTTCCTTTCCTTTCCTTTCCTTTCCTTTCCTTTCCTTTCCTTTCCTTTCCTTTCCTTTCCTTTCCTTTCCTTTCCTTTCCTTTTCTTTTCTTTCTCTCTCCCCTTTCTTTCTTAATTTAAATTTACTTTTTTTTATAATTTATTCACTTTACATTCCAACTGTAGGCCCCTCCCTCATCTCCTCCTGGTCCTCCCTCCATATTCCCTCCATCTTCCCTTTCCTTCCCCTATTCTACAGAAAGGAGAAACCCTCTTTCCCTACCATCTGACCCTATCAAGTCTAGAAAAGATCATTTTAAGTCAACCAGAAAGACACTCATGGGACACTGACTTCTAAGTGTATTTTAGCCATATAATACAGGAAAACCATACCTAAAGAAGCTAAATAACAAGGAGGACCCTAGGGAGCATGCTTAATTGAAGAGAGGGAACAGAATATGAGCCTACCATAAATGTCCACTGAAAGAATTCATGCAGCAGGGGATCAAGGCAGATGTTAAGACTCACAGCCAAACTTTGGGCAGTGCACAAGGAGTTGTAGGAAAGTATGAGAATAGAAGGATCCAGAGTGGGCAGGAGTTCCATAACACCAACAGAACCAACAAATCTGGGCCCAGGGGGGTGGCAGAGACTGAAGTACCAACCAAGGACCATGCATGAAGAGGGCCTAGACCCCTTGCTCATATGTAGCCAATAGGCAGGTCAGTTTCCATGTGGATTCCCTAGTAAGGGGAGCAGGAGCTGTCTCTGACATGAGCCTGCTTTCTCGTACATCCCAGACCAATCCACCTAGAGATGGAATCCCACACAGTTGGGGTTGGGCCATTTTTCATCAATGAAGACAGTCCCTCATGGCTACAAACCAGTCTGATCAAGGCATTTTTCCAGTGGAGGATCCCTCTTCACAGGTGAAACTAAATTGTGCCAGGTTCACAATAAAACTAAGCAGGACAATGCTACATACAATGAGCGAGTCCTAAGCCAGAGATGCAAGTCTAGAGGACTTGGTGCCAAAGAAAGCAAGTAGAAATAATGCGGAGATGCGTGACAGGCATGTACTCAGTGTGAGTGCGTTGAGATGATAAAGGAGAACAGTTACCCAGCCCTGTCTGCAGGGATAATGTGAACCTCAGATTGTATAAGGAAACAAATCTACTAGGGAACATCAGCAAGGATTGCTGATTCATCTGTGTTTTGTTTCATATGAGCTCATATGACACGGAGTCTTACCGAGGAAGTTGATACTACTGGGGTGATAACCTCCATTTATTTCAAAGGATGCTTAACTATGTGACCTGTGATCCTAGGAAAGTAAACAATTTAGTTCTTGGAAGAATGTCCAAGGGACCCTCTGCCTCAAAGTTCCCGTTCCTAAAAGGTTTAAGGCTATGGCTGAAGAGTGATTTGTATCTCTCAGCGGATCTGTGTTAGGATGCTAGGGAAACTAGCATTTGACAATTTGTTTAAAACACTTGAGAGTTTTAAGTTACACTTAACTTTTTGTCTTCAGCCTTAGAGGGTGAGGATTAGCAGCAGTAAATGAGCATTCCTTAAATGACTAACATGCCTGAGTACATTGAGGAGAAGAAATCTGACCCAAAGTTTTAAGATAATGAAGGAGACTTTGATGCCAAGCATTTATTCCACTGTGAGCACAGGCCTCTGCAGGCTCAGGGGAAGCAAGGGAGAGAACATTTTAGTTAACAGAGCCCTGATACTGCTACACTTATCTGGCCATGAATGGAGACAGTGAAGTGCTGCTGCTCTCAAGTTTCCCTGGACTGGAACTAACCAATTAGAGAAAAACTTGGCTAGTGAGCTGTAGGAATCCTCCTGTCTCTGCCCCCTCTATGCTGGGACAGGTGCTCCACAACATCATACATATGGGTTCTGGGAACCAAACTCAAGTTCTTGTGCTTGCAAAGCAAGAGTTTTGTCGAATGAGCCATCCTCTCCTCCAACATGAATGTATTTGCAAGTAAGATGGTCACGAAATGACCATGGGATGAAAAGATAAGTGGTCTTGAAGGAGAATAATTTGTCCCCTTCACATCTGCTACTTTCTGGCATGTGAAGGCATACATTCCTCCCTCCCCCATACCATCTTACACTCAAGGTAAGATCTTGAATGCAGAGGATAGTCTAGTCTTCCCTGGAGCTTCCTTACATCCTCATCTTAAACCTCCAAATCTGTGGGAAAACAATCTATTCTTTAAAGATTATGCATTCTGTAATACTTTATTATAGAATCCTAAAACAAACTGGAAACCCCTTTCCCTATATCAATCATGATTCTGTCCTTGAGACCAGAGGCCATGTCTAATTAATTTTCCATTTTCTGAACAGACACAGAAAGTATAGGAAGAAATTTGTTACTGATGATAGTGACTGAAGATGTTAACTGGCAAAATTTGCCAATTTTCTTGTCACCTCTCTTGCAGTCAGCTACAATCCTTAGAATGTGAACAACTGGCAGCCACCTTTGCTCCTACCTGCCTTCCTATCTCTACCCAGGAAGGAAGAAATTGGCCAATATTACTTGTTTATCCTTTCATCTATAATGTCCTATAACATGTTCCTTTGGTTTCATCTCCTAGGTACTCTCTTTAGCTAAGGAAATAATCCTCTGAATTAAAAGGAGAAAAAATTGAATAGGATAGGACCTCATAACTTGATCAAATGAACCTTCCCAAATCGCCACCCGCTCTGTATTTATCCCCCATTTTGCCTTCATCATTTGAAAAAATATTTGTAAGGTATCTGATTCTAGCTATGGGATCAATACAGCAACATCATATGAAGTCAGAGCTCCTGTTCTCATAGAAAAATACTGTTCTAAAACAGTAAACAGAAGAAGAGCAATTACACAATATGGCTGAAATATGGCATAAAAAAATAAAGGTAGTTTGAGCACTCAGCATGGAAAACTTGCCACTTATTTTCATACAGCGAGTGCAGGTCTTATTGATAAATTAATATGTAAGTAGAAACATGATTAACTGAAAGAAGGAAGCAGGCAAAGTTCATGGGAAAGGAACGTTTAAGAAGATAGAAAGTGTAGAAGCCCTGGACTCAGTTTGCCTGAGGAACTGCACAAGAATGGATATGAGAGGGAATGAGAGTAGAGACAAGTGAAGTCACGGAGGAAGCAAAGGCTAGCCTTGGCCAGGGTAATTTGGCATTCATTTTGAGAGAGCCTGACTAAACAAGCCTGACCAACTCCATGACAGCCTTCACTTTCTTACTGGACAAAACAGACCTAAGAGTTTCAGGGAAAACCCACAGAAGAAGGGGAACCAATCAAAAACAGCCAAGACATCTGGCCTGGGAAGATAAGGTTGCTTAACTAAGGGTTTGAAAAGTACCTAAGTCCTGACCAAAGTCTTGTAGCCTCCATGGGCACAAGCCATTCCCGATAGAAGTTACATAGCCACAGTAGGAATTCCTCTTTCTGGCTTTAAAAAGGGACCTACAAGCTCCCCTTGGGGCCACTGCTATGTTGCCTAGGTGACCCAGCATGCTGGACTTCTGCAGAATAAATACCTTGTTTTGCTTGTGTGCTACTCAAGTCTGCGGTCATTCTTAAAGCTTAGTCCAGACCCTAACAATTTAAGGGCATAGAAGTCATTTGAAGGTATTTGGTGGGTGATTAACTTATTGTACATTCATATTCTATGGTCTCATGTGAGAATACACAACGAATAGGTATGTTGGTGGCTTAAACCATGGTAGCATTTCCAGGATTAAAGCCTGGTCTGATTCCAATTTTCTTTTGAGAACAGACCAAATAAAAATTTTCCATGAGACTAGAGATACAATGGGAAAAGATAAAAGAAATCATGAAGACTCATGCAAGGTTATTGCCTGGGGCATGTAGAATATGAAACTGTCATCTACTGAGAAGAGGAAGATGAAGAGAGCCATGCTGAAAAGCTGGATGGGTATGTCTGAGAGGTGAGGTGAGTGTAGCAGTGTTCAAGGGTTTGTATTGACTAGCAGATAGAGTGGTTCAGTCAGCAGCAGACAACCCAGTCTTTTGTATAGAAACTCAGATTTTGTATAGGAAACTTAGATTTTTAGCATTTTTAGATAGGTGATGTGGCTTAAATACATGAGGCTTCATAATGTCTGTGAAGAAATTTGAAAATAGAGTGAAAAGGAGCCATACAGGAGCCCTAGAACTCTGATACAGAGTTTGTGGGAAGGGCGAGGAACTGGGATAGGATACTCCAGGCTTGTGGCCACCACAAAGACAGAAGAAAGCCAAGAGTAACTGGCCATGAGTGGCCTAGGGACACAGATGTTTGCAAAAAGTGTAAATATGATGAAGACCAAGAAGAATTAGCCTTTGGAGTTGGCAACACAGAGGCCACCAGAGACCTAAATGAGAGAATTTCTGCTAAAACTGGGGAATGTGAGTTGGATTGGATGGTGTTTGAGAAGGGATGAGAACCACAGCAGTGAGAATAATGTGTGGAGGTTTGCTGAAAAGGAGAGGAGAGAAATAGAAGTTAGGAAGAGACTTGGCTTGAGTAAGTTCATTTGCTTCTTGTAAAGACTATCTTGGTGAAATTGTGTCTACCATCATTGCCTCTTATCAAGATAAGGTAAACATGACTTCATTTATGAAAATAAAAGTCACTTCATTTTGTTTATTGATTTTCAGACATGTGGATTCATCTGGCATCAGATCTGTTAGGAGATACTGTGATCATCTCAGAATTGTCACTGATATATCTAAAAAAGACTCACTGTGGAGAAGTTCTTCCATCTTTTTAAAAGCTCTTCAATAGACACCTCTTTATTTTAGAATCATATGCATGGCTTCAAGCTTTGCCTCAAGGTAGTTTTTCCATAGAAGAATAAGACAAAGTCATGAGACCTTTTTAAGACAACCTCCCCCAAGATTCCAATAAGCACTCCTTATTGCTCCCAAAATTATGCGTAGTCTTGGGAGGTGTTAGAGCTCTCAAGAGGTGAGGGTGAACACTCCAGTAGTGCAGCATTTGTGAGTTACCACTCATGCTGGAACAATACTTTCGGTACCACAGCTTATGCTGACTCAACAACACGCCTATAAGTAATTCCCAAAATTGGGCTTGGATTAAATCGTTCTTCTGTCCCTTTCTGGTGTAAATAGGTATATTTTTGATATCCAAATGAAAAATAGTGCATCAGGCAGATTTGCTCATATGTGCTTAGACTCAGCTTCCTGTTTTAGGTACTGTATCTCAAATGATTATTATCTCCCTTTGTTTAGCCATAAAGAAACATTTGTTCAGATAATGTTCACTGACAATGCTCAAGGATGACAGTATTTACTTGGTTTTACAGACAAGAAACATAATATACAAAGATGGTATGTACTCAAGATACATAACTACTCTATAATATGGTTCTTTCTAACATAAAACATGGCCTTATAATTTCCTAGTTTGTTGTCTATAATTGTACAGACCAAACATAACTAGTGGAGATGAGTCTGGAAGTTATGGTCAGCCTGCAGAACAGAAATGCAGTGCATTTTTACTCAACAATGAAAGATTATTGAGTAAGTTATAAGGCAGAGAAAAGGGTTTATCCTGACTGCCATTCTTCATTGTTGTACATGAGACTGGCTGACTCAGTGTATTTTCTCACCAGAGATATTGACTACATCTACTTCTTAGTTACTGCCTCCAGGGAAAGCAGATGTCTCCAGCATACATCTGAAGGTGTACCACATGTGTGCTGAGAGTCCGTGGTAGGTGGCTGGTGGTCATGAAGAAAATAATGAAAGAGCCAACAACAAAGTTTGTTGACAAAATGAAGAAATCCTGATAAAATAAGATCTATGTAGACTATAAAAACTAAAACCAGAGTGGAAACTTTGGTGTTTATGTTCATGTATTTCCATAACTTTATTTTTCAAACTTATGTAGCGGTCAGTTTTCTGATATGTGGACACTGGATACTATAGTACTTGTTGGCTTTTACTACTCTTAGCAGACTAAATCCTTTGTGTTTCTAACAGACCTCAAATACAGATTCATAATGCTTGCTCACTGTTTTCAAAATATTACTATCTACAACTTGTAAGCTCATTGGAAGCACACAGTATACATATCAAGAATGCATCCTCCTGCTACCTTTCTGATTTCCTTTTTGCTTTGCAATTATCTCTGGAGAGCAATAGCAGTTATGGAAGAAGTAGAAGAGAGCTGCAAGCAAAGAACTGCGTTTGATTGGAGTCACTGGTAGATGTGGAATGGAGCTGCATTGTCAGTAAGTGGATAGGTAAAGCTTATGGGAAGGAAGGTGAAGGACAAGGCGGGGACTATTATCTCACCACCAAAAAGACTGTGTTTGAAACTGCTAACAGTGCACACAATAAAAACAAAGAATAAATGAATGGAAATTTACAGTGCAGGACACAAAAAGACCCAAAGTAATTTGAGACATGTTTAGAATAATGGAGACTCAAAAGGGAAAGCGTCTTTTTAATCACTCAAGAAATAAAAAAACAAAAATAACGATAAAAGTTCTGAAGATATTATAGAGATTACAAAGTAGTAAGGAGAGAAAAATAAATCTTGCATACTAAATTCCAGACATGATTTAAATGAACTAAACAAATCATTGCACTCTTAATTTAGATAATTAAAAATCTACATCAGAAAATGATTTTTTTTAATTTGATAGAATTGACCTGGGTTCATTGCGTTAATATTAAGCTTATACATCTGTGAATATACTGTATCTCACCATTTGTTCAGAGCATATTTTCATAATATTTCATCATTTGACACATTTATAGCTTGCACATATTTTGGAAGATGGTTCCTGGGTTTATAGTGTTGTTACTGTCATGAATATTATCTTTTTACCATACTTTTTAATGATTCTAATTGTTGGTAAGAGTGTGAATGATTCTTATATGTTTCTTTGAATATAATACAAACCTAGTTCAAGTACTATCTATAAGAAAAAAAAAATTTTAAAATTCTTGGGACAGAATAAAGGAGTAAGAATAACTGTTAAAAGCAGAGCAATAAGAAAAAAGCAATTGTACTATAGAGCTATTGTTAAAATAGCATGATATTGGCCTTTAAATAGACATGTTTATCACAGGAATTGAACTGAAGATCCAGACATAGTAAATCATACCCATAGTTAACTGGTCTTTGACAAAGAAGCTAGAAATACACATGGAAAAAAAAATAAAGCAACTTCAACAAATAGTGCTTGTCAAACTGGACGGGTGCATGTAGAAGGTTGCAGTTACATACATATTTATCACCCTGCGTAAAACTCAACATGTATTTGTTAGGTTTTTTTTTTTTTAATTTTCTGTGAAGTGACCCTATGACTCCAGAAACTCTTATAAAGAAAAATATTTGATTGGAGCTGGCTTACAGTTTCAGAGGTTTACTGCATTATCACTGTGATAACATTATAACATGGACACAGACATTGTGCTGGAGAAGGAACTGAGAGTTGTACATTGGGATCTGCAAGCATCAGATCCTGGCTTGAGCTTCTGAGACCTCAAAGCCCACCATCTAGTTATACACCCCCTGCAACAAAGCTCTACCTACTCCCACAAAGCCATACCTCCTAACAGTACCACTCCCTATGGGCCTCTGGGGGGCATTTTTATCCAAACCACCATACAACTCCACATGGATCAAGGACCTTAACATAAGGCCAAATATCCTGAGTCCAACAGAAGAGTAAATGAGAACTAGTCTCGAGTTCATTGACACAGGAAAAGTCTCTCTGAACAGGACACAGATAGCATAAAGAGGAACAATAAAGGGAATCTCATGAAATTAAAAAGCTTCTGTATGGCAAAGAAAATTATTATCTGGTCTAAGCTGCAGGCTATAATATGTAAAAAAGATCTCTACCAAGTATTCATCCAATAGAAGGTTGATATCTAAAATATATAAAAGCTAAAAAAAACTGGACGTCAAGAAAGCTAACAATCCAACTAAAAATGGGGTCCAGAACTAAACAGAAAGTTCTCAGAAGGTGAAACACAAATAACTAAGAAACACTTTTTAAAAGTTCACCATCTTGGTCAATAGAGAAGTGAAAATCAAAACTAGTTTGAGGGACTGGAGAGACGACTCAGCGGTTAAGAGCACTAACTGCTCTTCCAGAGGACCCAAGTTCAATTCCCAGCACCCACATGACACCTCACAACAGTCTGTAATTCCTTTTCCAGAAGATCTGACACCCTCACATAGACGTACATGCAGTCAAACATCAATAAGATAAAACTAGATAAATTAAAAAAATCTAGTCTGAGATTTCACCTTACATCAAAGTGCCGAGATTAATAAACACAAATGACAACTCATGCTGGTGAGGCTGTAAGGTAAGGGAATGCTCATCCACTGCTGGTGGGAGTGCAAACTTGTACAAACCCTGTGGAAATCAGTGTGGTTGCTCCTCAGAAAGCTGGGAAAATGTCTACCTCAAGATCCAGCAATGCCACTCTTGGGCATATTCCTAAAGGAGTATTCTACATTTGCATTATCTAAATTCATTGCTGCTGTATTCATAATAACCATGAACTGAAAACAACTTCGATGTTCATCAACAAATAAATATATCATGGAAATATGGTATATTTACACAATGCAATATTATTAGCTGAAAATAAAAAAGGAAATATAAAATTTGTAAGTAAATGGATGGAGCAGGAACAAAATCATCCTGAGTGAGGCAGACCAGTCCCCCAAAAGACAAATGTGCTATGTATTCTCTTATATGTTTAAAAGTTTTAAGCCTTTCATGAGCATGCTACTAAATGAATAATCACAGAGGTTAGAATAAAGGACTAAGGCAGAGAGGAGGATCCCCCCAAAATGGAGAAATAGAATACATAGTTAGAAATGGTGGGGATACTAGAACAAAAGGATTAAATGAAGGAAGAGAGGTCATATGGAAATAGTAAAGACTTTTGAAGATGTATTCATATAGAAAAGAAATCTAATAATCAGCAAATAACGGGAGAGAAAGCCCCAGCTAGACATCTCACACCAGCATGAGAAACCTCCATTGCCAGGAATAAGTTATGCCTAGTTGAGTCATTGGCCAAAAGAGCCCTATGGAAACCTCCAAACAACTCATGCTATCATTGAGGATATTGGTTTCTATCTACAAACTGGCCCTATTTCTGAAGACAACATTTGCAAATCTCATTGAGCCTGGAGATTTCAAGCTGGTACTTAACTAGAGTCTTCACCCCTACTGACTAGGGATACTAAAAGGTACTCTGATTCATGATACTAAAAGGTTCTCCGCATACTGCCAGAGGAGAAATGTAAACACCAACCCTACGATGGCCATTTCATGTACAACATGGTGACTTTCCTGTATGACATACTAGTACAATAGTACTATAAACATTGTGGAAACACTATCGGATCAAATTGAAGGCCCACTTCATGAGATGAAACCCAAATCTCGCACTGCTTCACTCGCCAAGAATCGGAGACTAGATAGGAAACAGATATAGAGAAAACAAAATGCTATTGGTACAGAAAAAAAGACCAAAAATAAAACAAACAAACAAATTAAAAAAAAAACTTTAAAATGACTACGTTCTTCAATACCATAGATCAGTGTCATCAGAGAAGTGTTCTCCTGAAGTATATGGGAACAAATACAAAGACCCATATTTGGACATAACTGTACAAAGAGTGGGGGACAATGGATAATTCATCCTTGGTGGGATGTCTTCATCAAACCCCTCCCCACAGAGCTCAGGGAACTATGCTGAAGAAGAGTCAGAAAAATTGTAAGAGCCAGAGGGGAAGGATGACACCAAGAAAATAGTGTCTTCCAGACACAACAGGACTAATGCTCAAATGATCTCATGGAGACTGTGTCAGCATGCATGGGGTCTGCACAGGTCCAGACCAAACGGAGTTCCAGAGCAGGGATGAGAAATAGAAGCTCCAATTTCCAACCAAGAAGTTATCTCCAATTAACAACCATTTGCTAAGGAAGAAGTTGTTCTTTTGAGGAAGTCTCACTGGGTATACAAATCATAGTTAATGGCAGGTTCCCTGCTTAGTAGCAGACAGAAAACATATTATGAACTCAAGAATACTTTTGATAATTTTTTTCTCATATTGTTTTGTTTGGGCTCTTCCTTACTGATCTTCTGTTTGTATGTTATGATTTCTAATTTTGGATTTGTATGTTTTGGGATTTTTTTTTGTTTGTTTTTTTGGCATGTGTGTTTCTTGTATTTTCTCTTGTTTCTTCTGTTTTTGTTTTGTTTTTTTTTTTTGTCTGTTCATTTAGTTTTCTTCTTATTTGTTTATCTTTTTATTTTCAAATCTGTTTCTTAAAAGAGAAGGGCAGAAGGTGAGAAGGTATGGAGATGGAAAGGTGGCAAGGAGGGAGGATCTGGAGGGAGATGTGGAAGGAAAACTGTGATCAGAATATATTGCATGAAAATAACTTGAACTATCTTAACTGGATCTTAGCTGGACGGGATCTGTCTCTGTGGTGTGGGCTTTGGAGGTCATGACCGACCTTCACTCTCTTACCTTTGTATGATTAGTGAGCCCCAAGCAGCAGCAGGCTTCTGCCACCACAGCCAATGCACACCTTCATCTGTCATGCTTCTTCCTCATGCTGGATTGCACCCTCAAGCTGTGAGTCATAGTAAGACTTCTTCCAACTTCCTTTTTGTAGTGACAGTGATGGAAAAGTTTCATACACTGATAATTGATCCTTAGAAGAGGGTTTGTTGCTGTGATAAATCTGGCCACAAAATTCCTATGTTTTTGGATCTGGTTTATGGGGTTAAAAAAAAATCTGGAGGAGTTTGTAGCACTACACTATTGTAAGCAGAGCAGAATGGGTCCAGTCTGGTTGAACCATCAGAGAGCAGGACACAGACGGGAAAGCACACATAAAAGACTGTGCTCAGGAGATTTCAGAAGTAAACAAAGGCTTTTTTGGGAATAGGATTAGAGGCCATTTATGTTACAATCTAGTGAAGAATCTGTGTTTTGTATACATGTGTGAAGCTTGATTCAAAAGTAGTCTAAATTATTTAGTGGAGGAAGTTTCAACTATTCTTTCTCAGACTTACAGTGAGAAAGATAGCAGAATACAAAAAGTTGTATAGTTCAGCAAGGAAAGGGCTCTGATTGAGTTTAATGTTATGGGCAAGGTGGATGTGGATGCAACATCTGTAATAGTTAACTAGAATAACACTTTTAAGGAAAAAAGCCTGGCCTTACCCGTGAAATGACAGGAAACTGACAGAGCAGAGTTGAATAAGCATATGATTAAAGAGGCAGAACACAGTCAGACAGCGATCACTGGCCTTTAGCAGGAGGGTAATAACATGAATTCATTTGAAAAGAAAATGTCAAAAAAAAAAAAAAGAAGAAGAAGACAGTGCTTTCAACACACTCTACTAGAAAATAGCCATCTAAGGAGATATTTTTCCAGATTTAGCCCTGAAGATGTTGAGAAAGCCTCTAAGGCTTTTGTTGTGGGTATTGATATTTATTATTGATTTATCTTTTAACTAAACAGTGGTTATTCCTAACACAGCTGTATACCCAAATCACCACACAGATTTATTTAATTAACCTAGAGCACAATGCTGGGCAATAGTTACTCCATCCTAAATCTCCAAGCCTACATAATTCTTCCCATTCAGATTTCCCACATTATACTTGCCTTCAGTCATATCTTAGGTCTGGTTCATCTCTCCTCATGGTTCCAAGTCCTTTCCCACCCATCTCTCTTTCTGACCCCTTCCCCTCCCCACATACTCCCTTCTTTCTCCTCCCCTCCAGACCAGGATGTCCCACCCTATTTTCTCCATTGCTCAGCACTGGCTGGTTGTTTAATTGACAATACAGAGAACAAATGGTGGCATGTTTACACAGACTTTAGATGCTTATAATAAACATCACAATGCAGTGTCTGGATTGAAAGCAGATAGTGGGGTAGAGAAATCAGCATTTGAATGAACAATTGTAAATTGTATTACATTCCACAAGAACATTATACCAATAGGCTTTGGTCCATGAAGGCCAGGCTACATCTTAAACTGTTTGCATAAATTGTTAACATGCCTTCTGCAAAGCGTGCTGGATAGGCAGACCTGAAAATTTCAAGACTTGAGACTGTCATGAAGGTTTGTACTAAGGTTCAGAAATCCCATGAAAGTAAGCACTGTATCAAATGGTCATGTACCTTGCATGTAACTTTTGATAAACTGTATGAAGTAATGAAGGCAAGGCCTGAGTTGCAATGGAGACCTCAGGATATTAGGAATGTCACAAATGAGAGGTATCCACTGTGGTGCTCTGCGGAGCCATCGCAAGGGAGAGATCACACGTATTACAGAAAATAAAGTTAGAAAAGTGGGGTTGCCCCGCTGATAGTGCGCAACTGCTGGCATCTTCAGTTCCAATGGAGGGTGTGGAAATGTTTATGCCAGCAGATGTGGCCAGTGTCTAGGTTAGGGAATTCGAGAACCATCCTGCAAGGCTGTTTGCTCTCTTCTATGGGTTCTTAGAACTTTTTATTTATTTATTTTTTATATTAATTAAAGTGTATTTTACTTTGTATCCCAGCTGTAGCCCCTCTCTCATTCCCTCCAATCCCACCCTCCCTCCCTCATCTCCTCCCAAGCCCCTCTCCAAATCCACTGAGAGGGGAGGTCCTCCTCCCCTTCCATCTGACCCTATCAGGTCTCAGCCATTTCCCCCCCTTAATTCTCTCAGTTTTTTTCTTACTGGTGCACATTCACAGAATCTAAGCACTGCTTAATACTTTGTGTTCTCTCTCTCTCTCTCTCTCTCTCTCTCTGTCTCTCTCTCTCTCTCTCCCTCCTCCCTTTTTATCTCTTTAAAATGAGGGGACCCTTTAGGATTCTCAATGAGCATAAAAAAGGCATTTTGGAAGAGCCAATTTGTATAGCCTACTTGGGGTTATCCACACAAGCAAGTTTTGGAGGCCGCGTTCCCCAAAGCAAGACGTCACCACCATTGTCGACAGTCTATGCCACTTCTGGTGCAATGGGACAAAACCCTCAGAGTGCCAGGGCCATAGACAGCGTATATCAACAAGTATGGCGGGCATAAGTCCTCATTATGATTAGGGGCACAAACGGGGTCTGAGCCTGGTGGAAGGCAATGCTTGGCCGTTACCCGTCATTGGAGCAACCTCCTCTTATTGCGAGGCTGTCCTGTCTTAGGTGGGCGAAGACTGACTTGCACACAACCATCACTGACTTACCAGACCGCGCAGTTTGTGAAACTGTAATGCATTAACTCTCCTCAGAAAGAATGAGGGCCAACCCCGAGTTAAGAGCTACAAGACATTTGTTAAATGTGTTTGAATTAATTTTAACGAAACTGGTCAGCCAATTGTGAGAATCGTAAAGGGTCCAGATCTAGTTGGGAGAGCGGCCCCAGAACTTCCATCTTGGGCCAGGGGATCTTAGGGTGGAAAAATCGAGGGGGCGGGAAGCTGGGGCATCAGGTGGAAGCTCTACTGCAGATTCTTCTTCCCCAGCCAGGCGATGGTAGTGGACTCCAACGGGCTTGATTGCGGAGCTTACCTGGTTCTTAACAAAGTTTGTGAGACGATTAAAGGCCCAAGGGCCAAAAGAGAGGAGCAAGAATAGGCCCATGAGGGGGCCCAAGAGACTGGGAAGGAGGGTGGAAAGCCACGGAGAGGTGGCGAACCAATTTTGATACCAGGATTCTTGTTGTTCTCGAGCCTGTTTGCGTTCTTCTAGGCTCTTTTTGACTTATCTAAGCTGTTTTGTACCAATCCAGTCTTATCAGAATAAAAACAGCATTCCTTTTTAAGGGCTGCACAAAGGCCTCCCTCTTTTAGAAAAACTAAGTCAAGGCCTTGCCGGTTTTGAAGAACTACTTCAGAAAGGGAAGCCACAGAATCTTTAAGATTTTGAACTCCCTCTCGGAGTTCACTCAAGTCTTTGTCAATAGTCGATTGGAGCTGGGAGAAATGTTGTTGAGAGGTGACCATAGAGGCAATACCAGTTCCAGCTCCTGCGGCACTCAAACCCAGAAGTACCGTAAGGGTAACAGCAGTTAGGGGCTCTCTTTTTTTATAGGTATGCCATTATCATAGAAAAATAAAAAATTATCGAGGTCATGGACAAAAAATCGGGGAAGAATAACAACGACAACACAATAGTCTTTTTTATCTATAAAATTCTTATTAATAATATAGGTAGTAAGTCCCATGGCGCAAGCAAGGTAAGTATTATTTGGGGCTTTTGTATATGAAGATGTTTGATTGACAACAATTGTCTGATTACAGACCGATTGTAATGGTCGCGGGGGGAGCATGTTGGGCCCAACAAGGCAGTAGCCGAATCCCGAAACCGAACTAAGGGTAAGGCCTCCCTCAGGGGGGGCATGCCAAAGTAAGTCAGCAGTTTCATTGGTGGGGACAGGGCCACTCATCATGGCTATCCCCTCATAGAATGGTGGAGTAGGAGAAAAAGAGATCCAACATTCATCATAGGCAGGGTTACTAAGTGACTAGAAGTCACAGGATGGCCCACCAAGATGTGTTAATAATGGTAATTTGGAAAGTTCCTCAGAAGAGTTACTTAGGAAGCCCTGAGGGAGATTAGGATTTAAGGTATTTCAGGAAGATGATCTTATCTAAAGCTCCAGGTCAGCCAGGAATGCACTATTGTATCCGGGCAGTAGTCCGGTCAAGCAAGATGCCAAAATTTAGGGGGCAGCAAGGTGCCAGAAGGTCCCCCTTTATTTTATTTTTACAAGGCCATAATCCCAAGGGAACTGTGCCTATCTTAGGTGGGAATCTGGGGTCTTCAACGCTTGCTAAGCTCGTCACTGGATACATCAGCAGCAATTGGCTGAGCTCCTGTCTTACGTGGCAAAAAAAAAAGGGAGGGGGGGAACAGAAGACCACTGTGGATTCTCTTACCCGTCACTGGCTAACCAGTTCAGCTCACTGGGATGATTAGCATTAAGCCTATTCATAGTCTTGGCTGACCATCTCTAGCCTTTGATAGTGCACCTGGATGGGGTATACCTTTAGGGCCTCAATCTGCTGTTTAATAAAAGCCGTAATTTTGTTGAAGAGAACTGGTCCTATTGAAAGAATTATTAATAAGATAAGCAGGGGACCAAGGAAAGGAAGGAGATAGGGAAGGAGCCCATTCCTGTGCTGCTTAAGTCTACCATGAACATATATCAGCTGGAGGCAAAGGATCACAGTCCATGGAAACAGTTGTTTTTCTTCCATCATTTCTATAAAGAGATATAAAAGGAATATGGTCTCAGGGTAATTTTTTTACCCTGGACTGATGAGTGTTATTATTATTATCTATATGCTTTACTAATGGCAACCATCTGGCTGCATCTATCTCTTTAGAATTGATGCAAACTGCTTCTCTGCCCCGTATCAGGACAGGACCTGGACCATGGATCTTTTCATAGGACAGTAGCAAACTGTCTTTCTGTATCCATATGCCAGAAACATTCCACAGCTGAATGTCCATATTTTCGAGTTTCAGGCCCTTGTTAATTAAAGTGTTAATTAAAGCCTCACAGTACTTTTCCAGAATACGGAAGAATGTAACCGCCCCGGACCCTGGTCCTCTGCTCGGGCACAGATAAGGAAGTGAGCAAGCAAAGACCTCCACTCTGCAAAGAAGAATGACCAGATCTATGCTTGAGAGATAAGATCACCTAGCAATCAACCCAAATGGACTCAATTCTTCTGAAGAGCCCCTGACCTTCTCTCAGGCTCGCTCCTCAGAGAAGACACAGGTTGAAGCTAATTGCTCTTCCATCTTTGGCTGTAGCCACATCCCCACTAGCAGGAGATTCTGAACGTGAATTAAAGATCAGATATTCCTCAGGTGTCTGGCCAGGTCTGACCAGACCTGAAAGTCAGCTACCTAATCCCTCATCCAATTATGAGTAGCCAGGACGGCAACCCCTGAACTTCCCTGTGCCTCATCCCCTAACAACCTGAGGCTTATGTCTCTAGGGGCCCACTCTTAAAATTTTGAAAACATATTTCCAACATAGCCAGGGCTATTATCTGTTTTACGTTGTGTTGGAAGTTTTAATATAGCAATTGCTGACAACGTATGAGCAATAACATTTTTTCAAGCTTTACCAGTTTGGAGTGTGGAAAATATAAACCCACTATAAGTGTCAACAAAAACATGAACATATTTTAAATTACCAAATTTAGGAATATGTGTAACATCCAGTTGCCAAATAACATTAGGTACAAGGCCACAGGGACTGACCCCAGGATGGGAAGCAGGCAAAGGACAACACAAGGATGACACTGTTTAAACAAGTCAGCTTAATAATTACCTTAGTTAAAGGTCCTGGAAGGTTAGAATGAGCTTGCAAATGTCCAATGTAAAAGGAAAAGTTTTTTTTGTATCAAATTTTGAATTTGTAAAAATAATTTTAGCAGAAGATGTCTATATTTAATTTGCAGTCTCTAACCTAGGCAAAGACTAAGCTACATAGGCACTATTTGTAAAAATGTTTAAAGACTGTTTATTAAAACTTTAAAACACAGCCAATACTGCAGGTAACTCTGTTATTTGCACAAATGTGCTAGACACTTGAAAAGATGCATCAACAGGTTGGACTTTGTCATAATAAGCTTACATATGTTAAAATGCCATATTTAGATCTCTGACAAGCTTGAGGGCCAGCGTATCTGAGTTACTGTTTTTATCATCTGTTCTAAACTATGTCCTATAAAAGAGAATGCTATCTAGAACTATATTTTAAGTAGATTTATAAAGGCAACTTTAGTTACCTATCCTAGGCTTAACCTTAAAAAAACTAGACAAAGACACTAGGTATAGCTCAACATCTTAACCAACTGTAGTTGTTAGCATAACTTTAAATCTGCTCTTTCTGAACTAAAATTAAAGCAAACCTTTTAATCAGATACAGTTTATAGAGAGGCTAGTAAATCTTGCTGCTCCTACCACTTGTATTGAAATTGAACAGTAAAAGTTTGGCATTTAGCACTAATCAGATGACTGAACCTCAGACCTAAAAAAAAATGATCGTAAATTCATGGTTTTACCCTCTTTATCTCCGGACCAGCATGGCGGCTGGCCACGTGTAACTGAGCTCAGCTGTAAGCCCCGAACAAATATGGCGGCAAAACTACAGCTCCACACACTCTCTATCCCTGAACGATCATGGTGGCTAGCCACGTGTACAATCCCCCACAACCAAAAGTTCAGGGTCATCTTTGGCTATATATGGAGCTCAAATAAGTTTTAGAACCAACTGCATAACAGAACAGTACAGAACACTCTTAAACTGTATAAATTATTTTAGCCATACCAAACCTATTAGCCAGAATTTTTTCCCCTTAAAAGAGCATAAGAAAACATTTTGCAATGAAGAATCACCAGCCTTTTAAATGAATTATAACAATACAGTTTTTGTCCTCTGGTTACATACATTTATTAACCTTTTGCAACGTTTTATATACCTTTAGATTTCTAGCTTCCTTTTTCTGGCTTAACCAGACATGCTTACTTTCTTGCTTTTCAGACAACATAAAAATTCTCATCAAAATCCTTTTCATCCTAACATGATCCTGCTGGAGCCCAGCGTCCACAGTTTGCTTTTTATAGGCAAAGCAAAAACAAATTACATTAATACAAAGAGGAGTTCTGAAACTGCCAAATTCTTTTTTAAAATAACTTCCCTGTAGCAGACAAGATGGTCCAAGGTCACATAAACTCTAGGGAACTTAGAACAAGTTTTAAGGAACTTGGTGAAACTTCCTCTTTTCTTTGTCTCAAGGTAAAGATCAGGGTGGAAACGTTTTTACATAAAGCAGCTTAACAAACAGCTCTCCACAAGATACATTCTAAAAACTGCAATTTTCTCAATTAGCACAAACAATACGGCAGGATTTCATTTAGTAAAACTGAAAAAATAAATACCCAAAATCATTGTCATACCCAAATGCCTGATAAACTTTAAACATTTTATTATAGCCTTAAACATTTAAACAATTTTTTTTAAAAACCTTTTTTGCAATATCAAAATAAAGTATCCCTTTTGTAGGAGAGAAGTCACAAGGCATAACCATAATTTTAAAAGTCAAAACCAGATTTCAAAACCAGAATTTACCAGTATAAACAATTTAATTTTTAAAACCAATACCAATTTAAAATAACTCATCCTTTTAACCTAGAAGGAAATGAAAAGTATCTGACTAAGGTTTCCTTTTTTTTTTTTTCATACCAAGATGGCGGTTACATTATAAACCATATGGTAAAGTCAAGATGGTGGCGAGGCACTGAGGCACCTCATACACCACGTGGCAACCCACACACATGCGTTCATAGACCCCATAAACACGTAGGCACACACTTCATGAGGCCTTTTAGAACAGAAAACAGAAGGTAGACACGAAAAAATACTGCACAGAGACATTCAGATAAGAAAAACATTAACCAGCTGGCCAAATTTATTGAAAATACTGATGAAGTTAGGGGTGTCCCCCTGAACTTTGGCAGCTGTGACCACCTTGATCACGTCTTGCTACCCAGATACAGACACCTCGAGCTCTGAGGAATTTTTAGAACAGAGAACAGAAAGTACTACACATATAATCATTGCACAGAAATGTTACACTTACGGCTGGCACACAAAAACAAAACACAGAGAGAGACAAAGACAAAAAACAACCGCGGTACCTGCTTTTTAAACATTTATATATAGAGAGCATAACCATGATTTTTAGTCAGAACTAGAAAAATTCAGAATTTATCAGTGAACACAATTTAATCTTTAAAATTAGAAGTGGCTCCATCTTTCTGGTTTCTGTTCAAGAGCTGGCTGAAGCTGACACTGGCTGAAGCCGGTGGGAGGGGACAGGGTAAATTGCAGTCCTGCTAAGCTCTGCAGCTGGCAGAGGCAGATCTTAGGCCTCTGAGGGTTTGGGCGTTCTCATCCACCCAGTTCTCTGCAAGCCTGGCCCTCGGTAGGGGAGTGGGAAGGAGACAAGTAGAGTCTCCGTTCCTCCTGCTCACCGAGCTACGGCTCCGATCCATGCCCTTTGCCCCAGCCCACCTAGGGGCCTTTTTTGTTTTGGGCAGAAGGGAAGCAGCGCAAAGGAAGTAGGCTATGAGACTTAGCAGTTTCTTCCCCTGACTCTGTTTCATCCTCACTTTGTAATGAGATGAGGTCTATCTCTTCTTTAGGAGGCTTTTTGGTACCAGCTCTTTTTTATGTACTATCTCTTAACATTTGCTTGCACTGCCAAGTGTAGGCAGCCAATCAGGGTTATGGTACCTGGAAGCCTCTTCTTTCAAATCACTGTCCTCTGAGGGATCTAATTGGTCAGGGCCTTCTTTGGGAAAAACGGGGAAAGCTAGGGAATTAACAGTAATAACAGGGGGATAATTATTATCTTTATCTCGACCTCTTTCTCTAAGGTCCTCGAGAGGGCAGTCTCCAACCTGATCCCACTTTTTAGCATATCTCTGGCCCATCAATAGCAAACCATGGACAAATGTCCGACACAAAAACAAAGAACTTAATTAAATCCTTTTTCTTTTAATCCGTATTCCTCTCTCTCTGAGGGAGGCCTTTAATTCCTTAACGAATGACGCCTCCTTAGACAAAGAGTGGCCCATCTCGATAGGACGGAAGTGTAAAGCTTACCAGGTCATGTAGTCTCTCCGGGTCAGAGGGAGCTGATCACGCTTGTGTGGTTTCGAAGGCCTTCTTCCTCGCTTGAGGGTCTGTCCGGAGAGACCCGTACTTCGAGCCCCACGTTGGGCGCCGCCGCTCTGCCGGGACCCTCGGGACCTAGTTATTCGTGAGGGCAAAGGGGGTCAATCCTGGAAAAGATGGGCGAGAGAGAGAAAGGACACAAGCAGACGGTTGCCGGTCAAGTGTCAGCTTTATTGAGCTTTGGTATTTCTTTTAAAGCATGGTTCTGGCAGGGCGGGGGAGAGGGGCGAGAAAAGGGGAGTAGTAGTGGAAAAATACCAAGGCCCTTGGTGGGGAGGTGGGAAGTTCCCAAGGCTAAGAAGGTGGGTTAAAGAGTTAGAAGGCCCAAAGATAACATCTGTGGTCACGGATGTGTCCCAAAGCAAACAGTTTCGGGAACAGTGGGTCTTAAGAAACTATGGCCTGCTGGCATCCGGTGCTTATCTGGCAGGCCAGGCCCTTAGGAAGGGTCCCAGGGCTTAGTTCCCAACATCTCCCCTCCCTTTCCTTTTCCTTGTCAATCTCCCTCTTCCTCTCCCTTTCTCTGTCCTCTCTATCTAGCAGATATGGTTTCTTAAAGTAATTTTCAGCTTTCTTATTCCTCAATATATAGTTGATTCCCTTAAGAAGAAATCAGACTCTCATTTCTTTCTCAGATTGACCCTTCTGTGTCTTGGGCATCTAGTAAGGCTGTTAGGAAATGTTGCCCTTAATTCCTAAAATTCCTTCTACTTAAAGATCTATGCTACGTCAGCCTAGGCCTTTTGATTCCCAAGTGTCCTACATAGCCACACCTGGAAATCTCTGAGGTCTTAACAAAGGATCTTAAAGTCATGCTGAGACCTGACACCGTGTTGTCCTAAGAGAACCTCAGATTTGCAATCTGCCCCAAAGCTATTTCTGACTCATTTTTTTCCCTGAATGCAAAATAACTTATTTTTGAGCGTAGGAAGGTAGGAAGTTCTGTATTCCTTTATAGGTCCTTTAAACTTAAAGTTAACTGTTTGTTCTTTGTAGCTTAAGTTTGGCTCTCTTCCTTTATTTTATCCTAAAAAAGGAAAGGGCTGGCTGTTAGCAATTTACTGGAAGTATCCTTAGTTAGATCTACAAGTCTGTTAGCATCATTATCTATTTTCTATATTCCTCAAGGGACAGCTCTGCTGTATTTTTTTTTTTTTAATACAAGTGACCACTTTCTCAGAGTCTACCTTCCCTCTGGGACAACTGTCTTCCTGGGCCCTTCATCTCCCAGCTGCTGCCTGATCCCAAAGCTGCTGCAGTAGCTGATCATTTGGTTGTTGCCTCCGTCCAGTTCCATAGAAAATTCTGTTCTAGACATATTGCAGGTATGCCAAGGAAAGGAAAATGGAAATTGGCAACCTCTCAAAAGCTAGAGCCAGCACTACACAGAACCACACTGCTTAAACTTGCTCAGACTCGAGAAGAGCTGAGGCTGTGCAAAGTAATTTAATCTACAGTATTCAGGAAGCCTGTAAGAGGAGTGGGTTTGAAAATCAGGGTTGGAGGCAGCATGCTGAATTGAGACTGGAAGGTTATTAATTCCAACAGTATCTAGACAGTAAAGTATCTATGTGGCAAGGCTTGGGTTCCACACAACCCAGTAACACATTAAAAATGCCATTTGGATGTGACTTTGAACTCAAGATGGAAATATGATCTTGAGGTGTAAATCTGGAATGCTAAAGAATGAATATTGTGACTGCATGGAAAACATGAAGCAAAGGGCTAGAGAGCTAGTTCAGTCTGTAAAGTGTTCATAAGGTAACACGAGGACCTGAGCTGGATCTCAGAATTTATGTTAAAGCTCTGGTATTGGTGCTCCTATCAACCCCACTCTCACACCCCAGCTCTGGAAACACGGAGACAAGAGAAACTCACTGGTAGCTAGTCTGTGATAATTAGTGACAGCTTTCTTGAAGATTACACCCAAAGTATTTGTAGACTAAAACACCATGCACACACACACACACACACACACACACACACACACACACATGCACACACACACACACACACACAAGTGGCAAGGGTGAAAAGAAACTCTGGTCAAATACTGTGCATACTCTTCCCCTCAGGTCTCCAGCCAGCTCATCCACATGGAGCACAGACAGAACAATAAAACCACATACTTTCCTACTAGATTAAGATTACTGGCAGAGTTTTTGAAGCCTGTGAAATATAGTATTGTAAAATAAGGAAATGTTTACATACAGTGGGTTTATACAGAGCTAATGTAAACAAAGTCTCCAAGCCATGACATCTATGAAGAAAGCCCAATCTATTCTCAAAAAGAAGCACAGAAGACAGGGAAGGAGCCCACTGCTGCCCACGTCCACCACGTCCACCTGGAAAACCTCACTCTCTTGATGGTTTGCTACTGGTTTGCCCATTCATTCTCCTTTAAAAAGGGCAGTCTTCTGCCAGAAAATTAACAACCAAAACATGCAATGTCTTTTCACCACCTACAAATTAAATAGAAAAGCTATTGAAAAATAGAAGTATCCTTTTCAAATTGTGTACACGAAAATGAGTTTGGGAAATGATGGTCACCTGGGTGGAATACCTGGGCAAATTCTGACTGTCGTGGATTGACTGAAAAGAAATGCCAAAGTTTGCTTAAAACCCCCTCCCATGCTAGCACATCTTATTTCCCCTCCGCCCAGCTTCTCTCTCCTCTAGCTATGAGGACTTTACCTTACTTCTTTCTTGGCCTCCTCTTCCCTCGCCTGGCACAAAACAGTGAACTGGAATGAAAATGCCTTGAGATGTTTTCTTATGGGGTCTGTGGAACTCTCTCTAAGTATGACAATCTTCCTGAGTTAGGGAATCTTAATTCATGACTCATAATGCCACCAGCAATGATGAGTGGATGAATGAGATGATAGATTTTATCTCTTCTGGGGGAGATAACTCCAAAAGCAGTGTTGTGGTGATATCTCCAAATTCCTAAGGCTTTGAAGGAAATGCCGTGAACGTATTCCTTGTTGGATGCAGAAAGGCAGGCTACAGCTTTGCTAGCGTACTATCAGGGCCAAGGGCACCTCCTTCAAGCTGAATGTCTTTGAAATGCCGCAGAGAGGATCATGAAGAGCTGCCAGCAATTAAGCATAAAAATGCAGGGAAATAGAATGAGGGGGAAATTCTCCAAGAAGTGAAAAGTAAGAGATTACAGGAAGGGGCTGGAAACTGTGCAAGCATTTCCAGAGGATTGATCTGAAGTTTGGGAAAGTCTTCTAGCTGCCCAGGCTTTATGCAGATTCCAGCTCTGAGTGTTTTTCATCTCTTCCCTATCAGTTGTAATATATAATGGAAAGAACTAATTGCTTAGAACTCTGCAGCTGCATGCAACCCTCAGATTAATGTCAGGGTTCAAAGAGAGAAGCAGATGTATAAAGCAGACGGAAGCCTGATCCAGACCTTAGAGCATTAGAGAATATTTGGGTTGATGAAAGAAGTCTTATTCAATAATGATTTTCCATCTCTTTACCACAGCAATGGGATTAATCTATGTGAATCTGTTGGCTGGGTTTCTGCCTTTCACTGTATTTGTTATTTTTCCATTTAGGGTGCCATAGGCAGGAATTTGTGACATCTTTAGAGCTCATGTGGACTTTGTAAATCCCAAATGAAGGACACTCTGAAAAACAAGCCCCAATAAGGCACATAAGCTACTGTCTCTTCTTGGTGGCACTGAGAAGAACTGCACAACTCAATTCGCCACGACTAGTCTCAAGTTTGAGCTAAACAGCTGTGGTTTGGATACTCATTTTCAATACAGCAAGTGTTTGTCATTGTTGTACTTTAAGAGTGCCTTCTTGGTGCCTTAGATAGAGCCAGTTATCTTGGGCTTGGAAAACACCAAAGCCAAGGATTTCAGTGCTTAATTTGATGTTAAAGTGACCTTGATTTGTAACTCAGATATCTTTACAGAAAACCATCCTTCTATCAGCAAAGCAAAAAAAAAAAAAAAAAAAAAAAAAAAAAAAAAATCACTAGGAAAAGACCCAGTTAAGATTTTAAGATTGTCCACCAACCATGAAAACTAAAAACCAAGATACCTCTTGTAAAAAAATACCATGGAGGTCCTTCAAAAAATTAAAATAAAACTGTTATATGGTCCAGCACTCCATTTTTAGGGCACAAACACAATAGAAATAAAATCACTACCTAATAAAGACACTTTTCCCACCCATCATATTTATTGCAGTGCTAGTCACAATAGCAAGATAAGGAGTCAGCCTAAAGTGTCTAAAGATGAATGAATAGATAATGAAAATCTGGTGCATCTGTGCAATGGAATACTATCCTTCCTTAAAGAAGAACAAACAATTATTTGCAGCAAAGTGGATAAACCAGAGACATTATGCTAAGTGAAACAAACTACACACAGGAAGACAAATGTTATGTGATCTGACATTATTTGTGGATTAAAAAAAATAGCAAACTCTGAAGAATAGTGGCTACCCAAGACTAGATGGGGGTTGGGAAAATAGTGGGCAAAAGACTCAATATTTCGGTTAGACAAATGGATTAAATTTAAGAGATTTATTGCACAGCATGGTGAACTACAAATTAATAACAACATATTTTGTATTTGAAAATTACTAAGAGAGTAGATTTTCAGTGTTCTCATCACAAAAATATGTGTAGCCAGTACACATGCCAATTGACTTCAGTTGGACATTTTAAAAGCTGCACATACATCACTGTTCTGTGTTACATAAATATGCATCAGTTTCTTCAAGAAAGAAAAACAAACCAACTGGAATGAAATATATTAAGATGTAATGGTCAAAATCCATAGAACAGTTGTGTATGTTTGTTATTTGATTTTTCTTTAAATACACATTTTCCTGACATTTATAAATTGAAATTAAATGGTGTTTTAACAAGATGAAATTAAATATTTAATTTTTATTAGATTTATTTATTTTACACGTGAGTGTTTTGCCTGTCTGCATGTACATGTACCACATATGTGCTTTGTGCCCTTGGAGATAAGAAACGGGCATTGGATCCCCTGTAACTGGAGCTACAGATGATTGTGAGCTGCCATGTAGATGCTGGTCCTGTGGAAGAGCAACAAGTGTTCTTCTAACCGTCTCTCTGAAACTAAATACTTTAAATATTGTGATCAAATTCTATGGAATCAGACCTAAAACAGGAAACGGCTCTTTTATTAACTGGACAAAACCATTGGGTGACTTCTGTTGGTTAGCTCTTCATCACTGTAACAAAACCTGAAAGGACCAGTTTTAAATGAGAAGAGACTGATTTGGCTCTCACTTCCAGAGGTCTAAGTGCTGGTTGGCAAGATCCATTGTTTGAAAGCTGAGATAAAAGAGAATGCCATGATGATGTGTCCATTTGGAAGAGGCTGTTATCCCATGTATTGCTCAGGTATTGTTATGGCTCATCCATAATTATCTGCTATCTCCAACTATGGCTTGCATTTTAAAACTTTTCCAAATTGCAGCTGCATTTGTGGGTCAGTTTATTTCTTATTTAAAATATCTCATGATCTGTGATGATTGAACCTCCCCAACCTGGGCACAAGTCTTCAATACTTGATGCTTTAGGTGGGAGAGCACTTCCCATCTAAACCATAACTCAGAATTTTAAAGTAATTTTTGAAATCTCTAAGCCCTGATTTAAGTCTTTCTTATGGATAAAGAATAAAGTAAAACTATGGCCCACAGAGAACTCACATTTGTGAAGTGTGTTCTCTTTTCCTATACTGATCAACCACAGGACAAATAGGCACAATCTTTCTAAATTCTGATTATATCATAGCGAAAGAGACATTGGAGATTCTGGCAGGTGAAGGCGTCATAGGTGAAGGGCAGCTGGTCAAAACTCTACTTTACAAGCCAGCACCCTTCCTCAACAGCAAAAGAGACAGGAAAGAGGATAAAGAGTTTTCAATAAGTGCAGGCAAAGGTCAGGATTATCAGCAGAGTTACATGCTTTCCCCATTGAACAGAGGGTAGTGTGGTGAGGGTCAATGCCTGTAGCCATTTCCATGGCCTCAGCAAATGCTGAAAGCCAAAGCATGCTTATAAAACCATCTTCCATGCTTTTGAACTCTTACTGTTTGTTCGACACTGTCCTAAATTAAACATTTTATTTTTGTTTCTATCACCCACCCATCCACTCTCTGCGTCCATTTCTGTCTCTCTCTCTCTCTCTCTCTCTCTCTTTCTCTCTCTCTCTGTGTGTGTGTGTGTATGTGTGTGTGTGTGTATACACCATGACATAAATATGGCTGCCAGAGGACAGCCATACATGCTGGTCCTCCCTCTCTACCTCTCTCTGTTACCACTGCATACACCAAACAGCAGACCAACTGGCTGCAAGCTTCTGGGTTTTCTTCATCTTTACCTCTCATCTCTCAATAGGAGCACATTGATTATAGATATTACAGATATACCTAATGGATCTGGCTTTTGCGTGGGATCTAAACTTAGGTCATCATTCTTGGACAGCAAGACTTTTACCCACTGAGCCATGTCTCTCGTGCACCTTCCTCAATCCTTTTTATTGATCTCACATAGTCCTCCTAGCTCCCTGGTGGGCACTACTACCCAACTTTTCCAAGAAAACTCAAGTTGTAGCAAAATAACATGTTAAAGGTCATATTTCTAGTCAATGGCAAGCTGGAGTCAGAACCCAGCGCCACATGGCTTCACAGCTGACAGTCATTGATGGTATGATGCTTACTAACATCTGCCCCACTGTCACATATGCATACCTTTTTGCAGTCTCATATATTAGCTCATGGAATCCTCATGCCAGCTCTGCAATGCAGATGGAGCAGATGCAGCCTTGGGAGATCACAAGAACACAGACATGACTGAGTGCCTGACCCAAAGCTGCAGATATAGAAAATGGTGAAGATGGATTGCAATCCAAAGATTTCTGTCTTCTTTTAATTCACAGCTTATTGTCTGCATTTTTCATTTCAATAGTGAGGTGCCTTTGTATAGCAGTGAAAGCTCTATGCCATTTACCACCTGACAGGGAAAAGCAATAATTTGAACAGATTGTTGTCAGAATGTTATAATCTAGATGAAAAACCTGCCTGGACAGTGGAGATCAACTTCTCCTCCTAATGGGACAAAAATTTGACAATTCTGATTATAAGTTCGGTTTGCATCTGATCCTCAGTATGGTTTTAGTTAGTCCATCCAATAAGTTCTTTGGAAATTATTCCCTGCGTCTGTATTTTATGAAGAACAAAGCCTTGGATGCCTGTAATGAATCTCTTTTTAGCATTAAGTGCAACCATCAGGATGCTAGAAATGTTCCTCAATGATGTAACTATAGCTGTTTTTGTTCATTTGTTTAGTTTGTTTGAACAAAAGTACTTCTTGATTGAATACTCTCTTCAAGCCTGCTTAGAAAGACACAGAGCAAGGTCAGATAGTTTCAATGTTGGCAAGCAATTACCTTAATAATTCTGGGTATCCAGCCCTGTTATCGTTTTAATCTGGAATGTCCCCAGTGGGTTTGTGTTAAGGATCTGACCGTAGCTCTGAACTGCTATGAGCTAGTGGAAACTCTAAGAGGTAGGGCTAGTGAGAAACCTTTTCATCATAGGACATAGGGTAGGACATAGGGTCCCACCCTCAGTGGATAATATGGAACCCCAGTGCCTGTCCCATTTTCTCCTCTTTTTCTTCTTCATTTTTCTCCATGTTTATGTTGTAAGTGGATTTACTCTACCATGTTTCCCTGACATGATGATGTTGGTGACATGATGACCTTGCCACCATCCCCAAAATAGACCAGAATCTGAAAATCAGTGTGCCTGCTTAACCCATTTTTCTTTACAAGTTCATCGTTTCAAGTATTTGTTAGAATGATGAAAAACTGATTAACACATGCTCAAAACAAAGTGGTGGTTCAGGACAGCTCCCACTCCCATGTGTGTAAGTCTATAGGACTATGGGATGCAGAGGCTCTTTTGGTTCAGAGTAGGCTCTGGTTGATAGCTCTGCTTTTGGCTGTGGCTTCACTGGTCTTGGATCTCCATAAGAATGACTCCTTTAGCTCATAAATATTTATTTTGGATCCAGGACTGAAGTAGCAGTTAATACTAAGATCAAAAGGCTATTAACCCAGGGGTAAGCAAACCATTGTTGGATGTCTCCAGTGTCAGCAAGCTGAGTCCCCAAGGATTTGCAGAAGACTCAAGTCTCTTCAGCAAGGCTTTGAAGGCTCATAAAACAATTAAAATTAAGGTACCTGTAATCCCTCCTAAACCTCACCAGCTTTCTCTTGGAGTGTGATGAGAGCTAGAGAGAAGGGAGTGCAGCTTTCTTAACGCCCACCCGAGTGTGAGGCCAGGCTTAAGCAAAAGTTAAGGAAGACAATGGTACACAAAAGTATAACTCACAGTTTTGCTCTAAAATTGTAATTTACAGGAAAGAAATGAGCATGTACTATATAAAACATATAGAAAAAAATGAATAAAATATTGTAAAATTGGGCCCCTACTTTCAACTCATTAAAATGACAGACAAAAATTAATATTAGTGGGTTTTTCTTAATAAGGAAGTGATCTACAATGATTACATTCTCTTGTGCATAATGCCTGCACAAAACTAAAGTCCAAGTGGATCAAAGACCTCAACATTAAACCAGATACTCTAAATCGATTAGAAAAAAAAAGTGGGTAAGACATTGGAACTCATTGGCATAGGAGACAACTTCCTGAACAGAACACCAACAGCACAGGCTCTAAGAGCAACAATCAATAAGTGGGACCTCATGAAGCTGAAAAGTTTCTGTAAAGCAAAGGACACCATCATCAAAACAAAAGACTGCCTACAGATTGGGAAAGAATCTTCACCAACCCTGTATCTGACAGAGGGCTAATATCCAGTATATATAAAGAACTAAAGAAGCTGAAAAGCAGCAAACCAAGTAATCCAATTAAAAAAATGGGGAACAGAGCTAAACAGAGAATTCTCGATACAGGAATATGGAATGGCAGAGAAACACTTAAAGAAATGCTCAACCTCATTAGCCATTAGGGAAATACAAATCAAAACGACCCTGAGAGTTCACCTTACACCCACCAGAATGGCCAAGATGAAAAACTCAAGTGACAACACATGCTGGAGAGGTTGTGGAGAAAGGGGAGACCTCCTCCATTGCTGGTGGGAATGTAAACTGGTACCACCACTTTGAAAGTCAATCTGGTGCTTACTCAGACAATTAGGAATAACGCTTCCTCAAGACCCAGATATACCACTGCTAGGTATACACCCAAAATTTGCTCAAGTACACAACAAGGACATTTGCTCAACCATGTTTGTAGCAGCTTTATTTGTAATAGGCAGAACCTGCAAACAATCCAGATGTCCATCATCGGAGGAATGGATACAGAAATTGTGGTATTTTTACACAATGGAATACTACTCAGCAATAAAAAATGAGGAAATCATGAAAGTTGCAGGCAAATGGTGGGATCTAGAAAAGATCATTCTGAGTGAAGTATCCCAGAAGGAGAAAGACAAACATGGTATATACTCGCTTATATAGACCTACAAGATATAATAAACATAATGAAGTCTATACACCTAAAGGAGATAAACAAGAAACCAGACACAAGGTAAAATGATCAATCCTCACTTAGAAAGACAAATGAGATGTGCATTGGACGTATGACAGGAGTCTACCGCAGAAGGCATCTGAAAGACCCTACCAAGCAGCTTTTCAAAACAGATACTAAGACTCATAACCAAACCTTCGGCAGAAGGGGACTTAGTATGACAGGGAAAGGATAGGAGCCCCACAAGGACCAAATATATCTGGGCACAGTTTTCTGAAACTGTTTCTCCAACCAAGGACCATGTATGGATATAACTTAGAACCTTTACTGGGATGAGGCTCATGGTAGCTCAATAACCAATTGGTTTCCCATAGTAAGGGGAACAGGGACTATCTCTGACAGGAACTCAATGGCAGGCTCTTTGACTCCTTACCCCCCAAGGGAGGAGCGGTTCTGGTAGGCCAGAGAGGAGGACTTCACAGCCAGCCCTGAAGATACCTGATAAAACAGGGCCAGACAAAAGGGGAGGAGGTCCTCCCCATTCCGTGGACTTAGAAAGGGGCAGGGAGAAGCTGAGGGAGGGAGGGAGGGGTTGGGAGGGAATAAGGGTGCGGGATACAGCTGGGATACAGAGTTAATAAAATGTAGCTAATAATAACAAAAAATAAAAAATAAATAAAAAAAGAAAGATAATGCCTACTCTAGAGGTTTGAGTTCACACTTGCATGATTGGTGTATTGACATACAGAACTGATGATCAACTGAGTTACACTAGTTTATTTGAGAAATCAGAAAGTGCTCTTCATTAAAAAAAAATCCTAACACATAAAAGTTTTAATTCTTCTTCATGTTAAATTCTTAATTGTTATTGACAAAATATTGTGTGATGGCTAATGTTGACTTTTGCCACAGGTTTTTATCCTCCTAGTAAACTCTGAATACAATCCCTCTGTCTGAGAGTGTTATGACATGAATAAAAGTATAAAACAAAGAATTTTCATAAAAACAAGAAAATCCAGTTACCATGGAAATTTTCATTAAATTATAGCCTAGTTTTTATAGGTTTAAAAAACTGCTTGTTTTTTATAATGGCAGTAATATCAGGTCCCATTGTCTACTGTTGAGCTAAGCTGTCCTATAGTTGGCCTCTTTTGACCTCTTTGGGTCAACAGTTCTATCAAAAATACCATTATAATATTGTCAACGTTCATGTTTACCTACTGTGGACCGTGGACATAAATCTTCAGGCCTTGTCATAAAGATATTGGCTGACTTAGTTGTTGTCTACATTGTCTATCAGAGAGCTGAAGAAGAAGCAACAGCATTTCCAAAATCAGCTGAGTCAGGTGAGCTGCCTTATGGCATGGATCCGCATGGTGAAAGGAGAAAACCAACCCTCACAGTTTTTTCTCAGACCTCTACTCATGTAGCCATATATGCAAACACACAGAGACACATATTTGTTAACATTTTTTAAAAGCCAATAATTGGCTTTAATTAGCAGCATCAAACAGAATATTTCTTTATAAATCTGTTTTTCTTATGAGTTTCATATATACCTCAGTAAAAAAATACATAATTATGCATTCTCCAACTGGTTCTGAAAAGCATTACACTGCAGCCATCTCAGAGGGGCAATGACAACAATGCTCTTTTCTGAGCCTAGGCCAGACTTATCTTCTAATCTATAGTAACTTCCCACCTCAGATATTCATGTGAGACATCAGTGGGCTATCTGATGTCATCATGTTTGTGTTTGTTTCATGTCAATTTATCATTTTCAGAAAGCTCATAAGAGGCAAACTGAGTAGTGGGAAAAGCCATATCATTTAAATTGCAAAAGTGGGTCTCAGTAGTTTCTTCCTCATCTCTTCTGTACACTTTTGCTAAGTGTCATGGGTACCTTCTCCTACAATTATAAGAAAAACAAAAACAAAAACGGAATCCAGTGGAGGTGAGTTGGCCAAAGCCCCATTGCCCTCCATCTGGAGGAGGCCTGTGGGGTGGTGGAGCAGCCCTAGGTTCATAGAACTTTCTGCTTACACCCCAGTTGTCTGGCCCACTTGGGTCAGAAACAGCAAGCCCAACAGAGACAGTGAACCACTGGAGCTGAGCCAGGTGCTGGACCCAAGTCCCATTGTCTGCCATCTCGGGGAAGCATGTGGGGCACTGGAGAAGCTCTAGGCTTGGAGGGCTGTCAGCCTGTGTCCCATCTGCCTGGCCTACCTGGGTCACAAAGAGTGAGCCAGCAGAGACAATGACCTCAGCAAAGCACCCTCCCTTTCTTAGCTGCATCTGAATATATAGCACCCATTCTTGAGCCTCTGGACATTCTTGTCTTCCTGTAGAGCACTTTAGACTCCAGAGACAAGTGGACCCAGTCTCCAGTACAGGCACCAGGAACAGTCAAGGCAATGGACAACCAGATGGCTAGAGTCCAGCGTAAGTCTACAACCAACAGAAACCAGGAAATCATGGGATCAGAATTCCCAGAAATCAATGGCTACTCTAATACAACTGAAATGCAGGAAATGATCTTAAATCTCTGATTATGCAGTTATTAGAGGCACATAAAGAGGAAATGAACAAACAAATAGAGGCTATCATGGACAGACGGGAATCCACCATCAAACACGTGAAGTAAATGAATAATATCATTCAAGACATGAAAACAGAATTAGAATCAATAAAAGAAAAAACAAATCTAAAAAACCCTGAAAATAGAGAACTTAGCAAAAAGATCAGGAACCACAGAGGTACGCATCACCAACAGAATACAAGAGATAGAGAGAAGCTCAGCCATTGAATATATAATTGCAGAAATCATTACATCTCTCAAAGAAAATATAAAAACAGAAAAGTTCCTGACACAAAACATGTAAGAAATCAAGGACATCACGAAAAGATGAAACCTAGGAATAATAGGAATAGATGAAAAAGAAGATTCCAGGCTCCAAGATCCAGAAAATATTTTCAAGAAAATCATAGAAGAAAATTTACCTAACTTTAAGAAAGATGCTTTTAAACATTCAAGAGGCCTACAGAACACCAAATAGACTAGGCCAGAAAATAAATTCCTCCTGCCACATAATAATCAAAACATCAAATCTACAGAACAAGGAAAAAATATTAAAAGTAGCAAGGGAAAAAGGCCAAGTAACATATAAAGGTAGACCTATCAGAATCACAACAGATTTCTAACAGAGACTATGAAAGCCAGAAGGGCCTGGGAGGATATCATGCAGACATTAAGAGACCACAAATGCCAACCTATACCCAGCAAAACGTTCAGTCAACATAGATGGAGAAAACAAAATATTCCATGACATAACTAAATTTAAGCAATATATACACAACAACCCAGCCCTACAGAAGAAATTAGAAGTAAAACTCCAACCCAACGAGATCAACTACCCTCAAGAAAACACAGTATAAAGATAACTTTATGACAAAAAAGCAAAAACAAAACAACAACAAGAAAAAAACAAACACACAATCACGAACTCCACGATGAAAGGAACAACAATCGTTGGTCACTAATATCTATCAACTCAATGGACTCAGCTCGCCAATAAAAGACACAAACTAACAGAATGGCTACAGAAACAGGATCTAACATTCTGCTGCATCCAAGAAACACAAAGATAGACACTGCATCAGAAAATGGACTGTAAAAAGCTTTTCCAACCAAACAGACTGAAGATGCAGGCTAGGGTAACCATAGTAGTATCTAATAAAATAGACTTTCAACCAAAAGTAACCAAAAGAGATAAGGAGGGACACTTCATGCTTATCAAAGGAAAAAGCCACCATGATGCCATCTCAATTCTAAACATCTATGCCCCAAACACAAGGGCTCCTGCATTTGTAAGAGAATCACTGTTAAAGCTTAAATCACACATCGATCCCAATACTTTAATAGTGGGAGACTTCAACATAAAGGAACAGATCATCAAGGCAGAAGCTTAACAGAGAAATAGCGGCACTTACAGAGGTCTTAAATCAAATGGACCTAATAGGTAGCTATAGAACTTTGTCTGCCAAACACAAGAGTATACCTTCCTGTCTGTACTTCACAAAAGAACCTTCTCCAAAATTGAAAATATAGTCAGGTACAAAGCAAGCCTCAACAGATACAAGAAGATTGAAATAATCCCTTGTGTCATATCAGACCACCACAGTCTAAAACTAGACCTCAACAATAACAGAAATAGCAAAAAGCCTACACACACATGGAAACTGAACAACTCTCTGTTCAACAACAGCTGGGTCATGGAATATATAAAGAAAGAAAGTAAAGACTTCCTAGAATTCAACAAAAATGAAGGCACACCCAAACTTATTGGACACAATGAAAGTAGTGCGAGAGGAGGGGCAAGATGGCGGCGCCAGGAGGACTCTCATTCTGAGCAGCAGCAGCAGGATCAGCACAGTGACCAGTAATCAGAACTCGCGGCCATAAAACATAGTCATTGTGTTTCCCAGGTGAGAGGACACCCCACGGTGGGGGATTCAATCAGCTTTTAACTCACCCGGCTAAACCGTGGAAGAGATCCCGGTTCTGCCAGACGATTTGGCTGCCGGCCACCAGCCCCAGCCCCAGCCCAGAGCCACAAGCCAGTGTCTCTGGTCACGGTCCCAGACTGAATGTGAGCACCACACTATCAGAGACTGGAATTTTCAGTGGAGAGATAACCCCAGGGTACAGGAAACGACTGGGACCAGCCTTAGGTCACCCAGACATCCCCTGGAAAAGACTTGGGGTCCACGGGCACCCCAGGAGCCAGCCCGGAGCCAGAGCCGGGGACCCAGGTTCCTGCACTGAGCCCTGCCTGCCTGCGCTCCTGACTTGCCGCCTGAGATAGAACTGTGGGCACCAGGGCACCAGCGAATGAGTTTCACTGTCTGGTGCAAACACACAGGGAGGGAAACAGCTGGTCTGATCTCAGAGCACTCAGCCGACACCCCCAACCTGAAAAGATCCCTGGAAAATTACCCAGCTTAGGGAGGCACCCAGGTTCCCAAAGGCCGAAAAGGCAGACACAGGCAGTTTCTGCGCACCAGACAGCTGGCAGAGACTGAGCCGCCATCACACAGCTGTGTTCCAGGCACAGGCAGTTTCTGCGGCCAGCCAGCTGGCGGACACTGAGCAGTGTGCACCAGGGCAAAAAAAGACACTGGGAGTCCGTGTCTCCAGAGAATCCACAGGGAAGGAAGGAAACTGTACTGACATAAATCACCCAATCCTTCCCTATAAAAAGTCTAGCAGACTAGTGGGGCCGAGGTGCCAGCACTCAGCTGTGCTCCAGACACAGGCACAAACAGTTGAGGCGCGCCTGATGTCCAACTGGGTCACAGCAGCTGATCATTAAATTTACAACAAGAAACCCAGAAACAGGGCAGCTGCCCTTAGGACTTCCCTGGGTGAGAGGAGAACCCTCTCGACTAACAAAGACGACAGTTACCACCCAGGTCTCTAGGCCTGAGGTGAGCTGTAGCAACTCCTGAAAAACACCAATCATCCAGGGACTATACCCAAAAAGCTGAGAAGACATCCTTCAGGAAAAACCAGCTTTCTGCGAAGGGGATTCTCTCCACCACAGGATCCCCAGGAACCACCAGAAAATAACCCCAAACACCTAAGATAGCACAATGGGTAGAGGCCAGTGTAAAAGCTCAAGCAACAAAAGACAGAGCAATATGGCATCTCCAGAACCCAGTTACCCAGGAGCAAGTAGCCCTGGACACCCCAGCATAACTGAAATCCAAGAAGATGACCTAACAACTATGCTCATGAAGATGATAACAGAGGAAACAAATAAGATTCGTAAAGACATAGAGGAAGATAAACTCAAACAGAATATTGCCATCCGTAAAGAAATAGAGGAAGCTGCAGCCAAACAGTTTATGGCCTTTAGAAAGGAAATGCTTAAAGCACTGAATGAAATAAAAGAAGCAGAGTTGAAGGAACTAAAAGAAAAACGGGAAAGTACAATCAGACAGGTGAAGGAAGTAAACAAAACAACTCAAGACCTGAAGATAGAATTGGAAAAATTAAAGAAAACACAAGTGGAAGATATAATGGAAAGGAAGAATCTAGGGAAGAAAACAGGAACTACAGAGGTAAGCATAACCAACAGACTAAAAGAGATGGAAGAAAGAATCTCAGGTGTAGAAGATACAATGGAAGAAATCGATGTATCTGTCAAAGAAAATGTTAAATCCGAAAAATTCCTGACACAGACCATCCAAGAAATGCAAGACAATATGAAAAGACAAAACCTAAGAATAATAGGTATAGAGGAAAAAGAAGACTCCCTTCTCCAAGGCCCAGAAAATATTTTCAACAAAATCATTGAAGAAAATTTCCCCAAGCTAAAGGAGAGGCCAATTAGAATACATGAGGCCTACAGAACACCCAACAAATTTGACCAGAAAAGAAAATCCTCCCGCCACATAATAATCAAAACAGTAAGTATACAGAACAAAGAAAAAATACTAAAAGCCGCAAGGGAAAAAGGCCAAGTAACATATAATGGCAAACCCATTAGAATCACACCTGACTTTTCAACAGAGACTATGAAAGTCAGAAGGGCCTGGAAGGATATCATGCAGACCCTAAGAGAACACAGATGTCAGCCCAGGTTATTATACCCTGCAAAACTCTCAGTCCTCATAGATGGAGAAAACAAGATATTCAATGACAAAAACAAATTTCAACAATACCTACAAACAAATCCAGCATTACAGAAGACACTAGAAGGGAAAATACAACCCAAGAAAGGTAGCTACATTCAAGAAAACACAGGAAATAAATAACCTCACTTCAGTAAAAAAAAAGCAACCAAGTACACAACCTGATGACCACAGCCAACATCAAAGTCAAGAGATCTAACAGCCACTGGTCATTAATCTCTCTCAACATAAATGGACTCAACTCTCCAATAAAAAGACACAGATTAACAGAATGGATATGTAAACAAAACCCAGCAATCTGTTGCATACAAGAAACACACCTAAGACACAAAGATAGACATTACCTGAGGGTAAAGGGTTGGAAGACGACTTTCCAAGCAAACGGACCCAAGAAGCAAGCAGGAGTAGCCATTCTAATATCTGATAAAATAGACTTTCAACCAAAATTAATCAAAAGAGATGGGGAAGGACACTTCATACTCATCAAGGGAAAATTCCACCAGGAAGACGTCACAATCCTGAACATCTATGCCCCAAATACAAGGGCACCCACATTTGTGAAAGAAACATTGATAAAATTTAAAGCACATATAGATCCACACACATTAATAGTGGGAGACTTCAACACCCCACTCTCAACAAAGGACAGGTCAACAAAACAGAAATTAAACAAAGAAACAATATCTCTGACAGAGGTCATGAATCAAATGGACCTAACAGACATTTACAGAACCTTACAACCAAACACAAAAGAATTTACCTTCTTCTCAGCACCTCATGGAACCTTCTCCAAAATAGACCATATAGTGGGTCACAAAGCAAGCCTCAACAGATACAAGAAGATTGAAATAATCCCATGTATCTTGTCTGATCACCATGGAATAAAGCTGGACCTCAACAATAACAGAAATAACAAAAAGCCTACACACACATGGAAACTGAACAACTTGTTACTAAATGACAGCTGGGTCAGGGAAGAAATAAAGAAAGAAATTAAAGTCTTTCTAGAAATCAATGAAAATGAAGACACAACATACCCAAACTTGTGGGACACAATGAAAGCAGTGCTAAGAGGAAAGTTCATAGCACTAATTGCCTTCAAGAAGAAATTCGAGATAGCTCATTCAAGCACCCTAATGGGTCATTTAAAAACCCTAGAAAAAGAAGAAGCAGACACACCAAGAAGGAGTAGACGGCTGGAAATAATCAAACTCAGGGCTGAAATCAATCAATTGGAAACAAATAAAACAATTCAAAGAATCAATGAAACCAAGAGATGGTTCTTTGAGAAAATCAACAAGATCGACAAACCCTTAGCCAGGCTAACTAAAAGGCAGAGAGACACCACCCAAATCAATAAAATCAGAAATGAAAAGGGGGATATAACTACAGACACTGAGGAAATCCAAACAATCATTAGGACTTACTTCAAAAGTCTATATGCCACAAAATTTGAAAATCTAAATGAAATGGACAATTTTCTTGATCGATTTGACTTACCAAAACGGAATCAAGACCAAGTAAATCAACTAAATAGTACTATATCCCCCAAAGAAATAGAAGCGGTCATCAAAAGTCTCCCATCCACAAAAAGCCCAGGACCAGATGGCTTCAGCGCAGAATTCTACCAGACCTTCAAAGAAGAGCTAACACCAATTCTCTTCAAACTCTTCCACAAAATAGAAACAGAAGGAATATTACCAAATTCATTCTATGAAGCCACAGTCACCTTGGTACCTAAACCTCACAAAGACTCAACAAAGAAAGAGAATTTCCGGCCAATCTCCCTTATGAACATTGATGCAAAAATACTTAATAAAATACTTGCAAACCGAATCCAAGAACACATCAAAGATATTATCCACTATGACCAAGTAGGCTTCATCCCAGGTATGCAGGGGTGGTTCAATATATGGAAATCCATCAATGTGATCCACCATATTAACAAACTGAAAGAAAAAACCACATGATAATCTCCCTAGATGCTGAAAAAGCCTTTGACAATATCCAACATCCATTCATGTTTAAAGTCTTGGCGAGATCAAGGATACAAGACACATATCTAAACATAGTAAAGGTGATATACGGCAAGCCTATAGCCAACATCAAACTAAATGGAGAGAAACTTAAAGCAATCCCACTGAAATCAGGGATAAGACAAGGCTGCACACTCTCTTCATATCTCTTCAACATAGTGTTGGAAGTCCTTGCTAGAGCAATAAGACAGTTGAAGGAGATCAAGGGGATACAGATTGGAAAGGAAGAAGTCAAATTATCACTATTTGTAGATGATATGATAGTATACGTGAGCAACCTGAAAAGCTCTACCAGGGAACTCCTACAGCTGATAAATACCTTCAGCAAAGTGGCCAGATACAAAATAAACTCAAAAAAATCAGTAGCACTCCTGTATACAAAAAACAAAAGGGCTGAGAAAGAAATTAGTGAAACAACACCCTTCCAATAGCCACAAATGACATAAAGTACCTTGGTGTAACCCTAACCAAGGAAGTCAAAGACTTGTATGAAAAAAATTTCAAATCTCTGAAGAAAGAATTAGAAGAAGATATGAGAAGATGGAAAGATCTCCCATGCTCATGGCTTGGCAAGATTAACATAGTAAAAATGGCCATCTTACCAAAAGCAATCTACAGATTCAATGCAATGCCCATCAAATTACCAACACAATTCTTTACAGACCTGGAAAAAAAATTCTCAACTTCATATGGAATAACAAGAAACTCAGAATTGCTAAAACAATCCTCTACAATAAAAAATCTTCCTGAGGTATCTCCATCCCTGATCTTAAGTTGTACTATAGAGCAGCAGTTTTAAAAACTGCATGGTACTGGCATAGAAACAGAATGGTGGATCAATGGAACCGAACAGAGGACCTAGAAATAAACCCACACACTTATGGACACCTGATCTTTGACAAAGACGCCAACACCATACAATGGAAAAAAGATAGCATCTTCAACAAATAGTGCTGGTCTAACTGGATGTCTACATGTAGAAAAATGAAAATAGATCCATACTTGTCACCCTGCACAAAACGGAACGCCTGGGTTGGCTACCCAGAGGCTATTTAAGCTGTGGGCTGGCTTTCCCCGGGGTCCGAGGATTGTTCAATGTTCCTGAATAAACTGCATTGAAAAAAAAAAAGGAAAAAAAAAAAAAAAAAACAACTGAAGTCCAAGCGGATCAAAGACCTCAACATAAAACCAGACACATTAAATCGACTTGAAAAAAAAGTGGGAAATACCCTAGAACTCATTGGTACAGGGGAAAACTTCCTGAACAGAACACCAACAGCACAGGCTCTAAGAGCAACAATCAATAAATGGGACCTCATGAAACTGAAAAGCTTCTGTAAAGCAAAGGACACCGTCATCAAAACAAAACGACCTCCTACAGATTGGGAAAGAATCTTCACCAACCCTCTACCTGACAGAGGACTCATATCCAGTATATATAAAGAACTAAAGAAGCTGAAATGCAGCAAACCAAGTAATCCACTTAAAAATTGGGGAACAGAGCTAAACAGAGAATTCTATGTAGAGGAATACCGAATGGCAGAGAAGAACTTAAAGAAATGCTCAACCTCACTAGCCATTAGGGAAATGCAAATCAAAACAACCCTGAGATTTCACCTTACACCCATCAGAATGGCCAAGATCAAAAACTCAAGTGACAACACATGCTGGAGAGGTTGTGAAGAAAGGGGAACCCTTCTGCACTGCTGGTGGGAATGTAAACTTGTACAACCACTCTGGAAATCAATCTGGCGCTTTCTCAGACAACTAGGAATAGTGCTTCCTCAAGATCCAGCCATACCACTACTGGGCATATATCCAAAAGAGGCTCAAGTACACAAAAAGGACATTTGCTCAACCATGTTTGTAGCAGCTTTATTTGTAATAGCCAGAAGCTGGAAACAACCCAGATGCCCCTCAACTGAAGAATGGATGCAGAAATTGTGGTACATCTACACAATGGAATATTACTCAGCAATGAAAAATAAGGAAATCATGAAATTTGCAGGTAAATGGTTGGATCTGGAAAGAATCATCCTGAGTGAGTTGTCCCAGAAGCAAAAAGACACACATGGTATATACTCACTGATATAGACATACAACATAGGACAAACCCACTAAAACCTGTGCATCTAAAGAAACTAAGCAAGAGAGAGGACCCTAACAAAAATGTCCAATCCCCATCTGGAAAGGCAAAGAGGATGGACATCAGAAGAAGAAGAAAACAGGAAACAACCTAGGAACCTACCACAGAAGGCCTTTGAAAGCCTCTGCCCTTCAGACTATCAAAGCAGATGCTGAGCTTGATGGGCAACTGTTGGGCAGAGTGAATGGAATTTTAGGTAAGAAATGGGAAATAGTAAGAGCTGGAGAGGACAGGGTCTCCACAAGGAGAGCAACAGAACAAGAAAATTTGAACACAGGTAACTTCCCAGAGACTCATACTCCAACCAAGGACTATTCATGGAAATAACCCAGAACCCCTGCACAGATGTAGCCCAGGGCAGTTCAGAGTCCAATTGGGTTACATAGTAATGTGAAGAGGGACTGCCTCTGACATAATCTGATTGGCCTGCTCTTTGATCACCTCCCCCTGGGGGGGAGCAGCCTTACCAGGCCATAGTAGAGGACAATGCAGCCACTTTTTTCTTTTCAATGCAGTTTATTCAGGAACCTTGAACAATCATCTGACCCTGAGGAAAGCCAGCCCACAGCTTAAATAGCCTCTGGGTAGCCAACCCAGGCGTGCCATGTGGGCAATGCAGATAGGTCCACATACATGGAAACAAGCCAGATCCTCATCCTTAGCCAAATGTGGAGTTGTTTGTGACAGAGAGCACTCACCATCGGGAAGGTGGAAGGCGGAAACCAGCTCCATCTTTAAGGCACAGCATTCCGCAGCTCTCTACAGTTCCCCCTTTTTGTTTTAGACACATCAGGCAAGAGTAGAGGTCTGATCTCTGATATTAGAAATAAATTGGGACTTTGTACCAATGTTTATTTAGGTGTCATCCACCCAAAGAGCATCAGACCCGACCGATACCTTTTTCTCAGAGGCGGGACCTGGGGTATCAACCCGCATGTAATCAGACATGCAGCCACTTTTGATGTGAACTGATATACTAAGATCAGAAAGAGAGGAGAACCTCCCCTATCAGTGGACTTGGGGAGTGGCATGCAAGCAGAGGGAGGAGGGAGGCTGGGTTTGGGAGGGGAGGAGGGAGGGGCTTATGGGGGGATGCAGAATGAATAAAGTGTAATTGATGAAAAATTTTTTAAAAAAAGGGAAAAAAATAATTTAAGAACCTTAAATGCCTTTCAAAAGTGGAGGAAAACATGGAGTTAGTCAATTTACATGGAGCAAGTCTCACCCCTGGGGGCAATGGTCTCCTGAACCTACTCAGGCCTCAGATACCACCACTCCTAGTTCTAGAACTGATGCAGGATGTTCCAACGAGGGGGTTAAGGCTTCTCATAATATTTCCTATAAGCCCACACCTGTTTGTTTATATCCCCCATTTTTATTCATTATTAGCTAGATAGAGCCAAGTAATTGTGGTAATGATACTTGCTTTTTTGCCCAATGCTGGAATGCTAGTAAATTTACTAGCTGGTTACTCGCATGCCTCGCTGGGTGCCTGTGCCCGTTGATGCCCTCACTCTGTGACTCTCTTCAGACAGAAAAGGGATCTTGGAACTACAGCCACCATTGTTACTACCATCTCATTGGCGGCTGTTGGAGCTACCACCAGGGCATTAGCCATGAGTCATACTGGGCAGACTGCTCAGACCCTGAATAATCATTTAGCCAATGTAGCTCATGCCTTAGTTGTACAAAAAGGAATTAATGCTCAACTAAAAGGAAGCTTGATGGTGTTCAATCAGAGGATTGACCTTGTGCAGGAGCAAATTGATACCCTATGGCAAATCGCTCAACCTGGCTGTCAATGAAAGTATGCTGGACTTTGAGTCACTAGCATATAACATGAGAATTTTTCCTGTGCTGCAAATCTGTCTAAACAATTGTCTAGCTATATTTTAGGTAATTGGACTGGAGAATTCGATACTACGATGGAGCAGCTGAGAGTGGCCATTGTCACAGTAAATTCTACCAGAGTGGATGCAGGACTAGCCACAGGATTATCATCATGGATTGCTGCAGCCATGAATCATCTGAAGGAATGGGCGGGCCTTCTGGTGTTGGTCTCCTTGGTTTGCCTGTGGTATATATGCAAGATTAGAGTCTTACAACAGCGTAATGCAGCCATGACCATTCAGGCCTTTACAGCCATTGAAGCAGGACAGTCTCCCCAAGCAAGGTTGGCTACCATAAAAAGTTAAAATGTTATGCTCAGGATGCGAGGCTAAGCACTGCACTCAGGGTCAGCCGCTTTGGACCCAGAGAAGAGCATGTCTGATTGCATGTGGGTTGATGCCCCAGGTCCCGCCTCTGAGAAAAAGGTATCGGTCGGGTCTGATGCTCTTTGGGTGGATGACACCTAAATGAACATCAGTACAAAGTCCCACTTTATTTCTAATATCAGAGATCAGACCTCTACTCTTGCCTGATGTGTCTAAAACAAAAAGGGGGAACTGTAGAGAGCTGCGGAATGCTGTGCCTTAAAGATGGAGCTGGTTTCCGCCTTCCACCTTCCCGATGGTGAGTGCTCTCTGTCAGGAACAATTCCACATTTGGCTAAGGCTGAGGATCTGGCTTGCTTCCATGTATATGGACCTCTCTGCATTGCCCATGTGGCACGCTGGGGTTGGCTACCCAGAGGCTATTTAAGCTGTGGGCTGGCTTTCCCTAGGGTCATATGATTGTTCAAGGTTCCTGAATAAACTGTATTGAAAAAAAAAAAGACTTCTAAAATCATATTGTAAAGCAAGTTTTTGTAAGGAACTATGGAAACGAGAGGATTAGTGAGTAGGGCTGAGAGGCAGGGAATGGAATGTGTGTGCAAGAATTAAATGTATTTCCCCAGGAAAAAAAAAATGTTTCATGTCTATCAAAGAGCACCATTTGCATTGCTACTGGTTATAAATCACTGACAGTTATAAATTGACATGAAGGGAGGCAATGAAAGACTCAACTCTATCATATTAAGCAACCTAGGAAGTGTGCTTGAACTATGCCTAGTTTTCTGCTGAAAATACCCACACATCTTCTTTTCAATGCTTTTTTTTCAGTGCTTCTTGTGTTTTTCACTCTTTATTCTAAGTATTCTGTGTTAATTAAATTGCTGAATAACACAATAAAAGAATGATGTGCAAAAACAAAAAGAAAGTAGTGCTGAGAGGAAAGTTCATAGCACTAAATGCCTTCATTAAAAAACTCGAGACATCTCAAACAAACATGTTAATGGCAGACCTGAAAGTACTAGGAAAAAAAAAGGCAGACACACCCAAGAGGTGTAGACAGCAGGAAATAATCAAACTCGGAGCTGAAATCAATAAATTAGAAACCAAGAGCTGTTTTTTTGAGAAAATCAATAAGACAGACAAATCCTTTGCCAAACTAACTAAAAGACAGAGAGACAGTATCCAAATCAACAAAATAAAAAATGAAAACAGGGACATAATGGAAGACACTGAAAAAATCCAAAGAATCATTAGGTCCTACTTCAAAAGCCTATATGCAACAAAATTTGAAAATCTAAATGAAATGGACAATTTTCTTTATAGATTCCATTTACCAAAGTTGAATAAAGATCAGGTAAATAAATTAATTAGTCCTATATCTTTTAAGGAAATAGAAGCTGTCATCAAAAGTCTCCCACCCCACCCCCAAAAAGCCCAGGACCAGATGGTTTCAGTGCAGAATTCTATCCGACCTTCAAAGAACTAATTCCAATACTCTTCAAACTATTTCTCAAAATAGAAAAAGGAGGAACATTACCAAATTCATTCTGTGAGGCCACAGTCATCTTGATACATAAGCCACAAAAAGTCCCAACAAAGAAAGAGAATCCCAAACCTATCTCTTTTATGAACATTGACTCAAAAATATTCAATAAAATATTTGCAAATCGAATCCAAGAACACATAAAAGATATGATTCACCATGACCAAGTAGGCTTCATCCCAAGCATGCAGAGGTGGTTCAATATAATAAAATACATCAATGTGATCCACTATACAAACAAACTGAAAAACAAAACAAAACAAACAAACCACGTGATCATCTCCTTAGATGCTGAAAAAGCATTTGAAAAAAATCCAACAACAGTTCATGTTTAAAGTCTTAGAGAGATCAGGGATACAAGGCACATACCTAAACAGAGTAAAAGTGATATACAGCAAGCCTATAGCCAACATCAAACTAAATCGAGAGAAACTTAAATCAATCCCACTTAAATAAAGGACAAGGCAAGGCTTCCCACTCTCTTTGTATCTCTTCAACATAGAACTTTAAGTCCTAGCTAGAACAATAAAACAACTAAAGGAGATGAAGGGGATACAAATCAGAAAGGAAGAAATCAAAATATCACTATTCACAGATGATATCACAGCATACATGAGTGACACCAAAAATTCTACCAGAGAACTCCTACACCTTCAGCAAAGTTGCTGGATACAAAATTAACTCAAGAAAATCAATAGTCCTCCTTGAACACAAAGACAAAAGGGCTGAGAAAGAATTTAGGGAAGCAACACCCTTCACTATAGCCACAAATAATATAAAGTACCTTGGTGTAACTCTAACAATACAAGTGAGTTACCTGTATGCAAATTTCAAGTCTCTGAAGAAAGAAACTGAAGAAGATATCAGAAGATGAAATGATCTCCTATGCTCATGGATCGGTAAGATTGACATAGTGAAAATGGCCATCTTACCAAAAGCAATCTACAGATTCAATGCAATTCCCATCAAATTACCAACACATTTTTTCACAGACCTTCAAAGAATAATTCTCAACCTCATATGGAAAAAATAAAAATTAAAACCAGAATAGCTAAAACCATCCTTTATAATAAAAGAACTTCTGGAGTTCTCTCCACCCTGAATCTCAAGTTGTCCTATAGAACAACACTAATAAAAATGGCATGGTACTGGCAGAGAACAGACTGGAGGACCAACAGAATTTAATTGAAGATCCAGAAATAAGCCCACACACCTACAGACACCTGATTTTTGACAAAGAAGCCAAAACCATACAATGGAAAAAAGACTGCATCTTCAACAAATGGTGCTGGCCCAACTTGCAGAAAAATACAAGTAGATACATATCTATCATCCTGCACAAAAGTAAAGTCCAAGTGAATCAAAGACCTCAACATAAAACACACTAAACATATTAGAAAAAAGTGGGAAAGAGCCTTGAATGCATTGGCACAGGAGATAACTTCCCAAACAGAACACCAACAGCACAGGCTCTAAGATAAAAAAAATCAATAAATGGGGCCACATGAAACTGAAAAGCTTCTGTAAAGCAAAGGACACTGTTTACAGATCAAAATGACAGCCTAAAGACTAGGTAAAGATATTCACCAACCCTATATCAGACAGAGGGCTAATATCCAGAACATATAAAGAACTCAAGAAATTAAACACCAACAAACCAAATAATCCAATTAAAAAATAGGACAGAGCTAAACAAAGAATTCTCAACAGAGGAATATTGAATGTTGGAGAATCATTTAAAGAAATGCTCAATGTCCTTAGTCATCAGGAAAATGCAAATTCAAAATGGCTCTGAGATTCTATCTCACACCCATTATAATTGCTAAGATAAAAAAACTCAAGGGACAAGACACACTGGAGAAGATGTGGAGAAAGAAGAACATTCCTCCATTGCTGGTGGGAATGTAAACTTGTACAACAATTTTGAAAATCAATCTGGCGCTTCCTCAGAAAATTGGGAATAGTGCTACCTCAAGACTCAGCGATACCACTCCTGGGCATATATCCAAAAGATGTTCAAGTACACAACAAGGACAGTTGTGCAACTGTTCATAGCAGCTTTGTTTGTTATAGCCAGAAGCTGGAAACAACCCAGACGCCCCTCAACAGAAGGATGTATACAGAAACTGTGGTCCATTTACACAGTGGAATACCACTCAGCTATTAAAAACAAGGAAACCATGAAATTTTCAGGCAAATGGATGGAACTAGGAAAACTCATTATGAGTGAGGTAAGGGAAGCAGAAAGAGCACAGAAGCAGAAAAGAAGCAGAAAGGTGAGAAGCAGAAAGACACACAAGCTATATACTCACTTATAAGTGGATATTAGCCATGTAATATAGGAGAAACATACTTAAATCTACAGACCTAAAGAAGCTAAACAACAAGGAGGACCCTAGGGAAGATGCTTGATTCTCTTTCAGCAGGAAAAACAGGATAGACACAGGAATTGGTAGAAGAGAAGGAACAGGATGAGAGCCTACCATAGATCTCCTCTAAGAGACTCTACCCAGCAGGGGATCAAAGCAGATGCAGAGACTCACAGCCAAACTATGGAAGGCAGGGAATCTTATGGAAGAAGGCAGATATAGAATGACCTGGAGGGGACAGGAGCCCCACAAGGAGACAAAGAAAGCCAAATATATATATATATATATATATATATATATATATATATATATATATATTGGTCCAGGGGTCCTGCGGAGACTGACACATTAACCAAGACCATGCATAGACAGGACCTAGTCCCCCTGCTCAGATGTAGCCTGTGGGCAGCTCAGTCTCCATGGGGGTCCCCTTGTAAGGAGAGAAGAGACAGTCTCTGACATGAATTCAGCTGCCTGTTCCTCGATCCCTTCTCCCTGGTGGGGCAACCTAGCCAGCTCACACAGAGAGAGGATCCACGCAGTGCTGATGGGAACTGATATGCTAGTGTCAGACAGTGGGGGAGGAGCGCTTCCCCTATCAGTGGGCTAGGGGAGAGGGACATTAAGGGAAGAAGGAGGAAGGGTAGCACCTGGAGGAGATGAGGGAGAGGGCTACAACCAGGATGTAAAGTGAATAAATTGTAAAACAACAAACAAAAAAGTAATTTCCATATATTGTTAAAATAAACATATTTTTAGTATTTTATAATTCAGTACTTCAAGAATTATTTGATAATAAACAGTGATTTTTTTCAAGTGAAAAAAAGGAAAAACCCTGCAAGTGTCTTTTCTTATTTAAATCTTCATGCATCTTCATGTAATGTACATAGGTATTTATGTGTACACACTGCTGTTATCTGAGATCATATTTAATTAAATGTATTGTGTAAGGAAAGTTTTGAAAGCTATTGTAACACATAGAGAATGTGATAAGCATAGAGTTTATTTTTGAAAACCTTTTCTTCAGATATTTGTTAATGTTTTTGTTTTCTTTGTCTTTTTAAGCTGGTTTTATTTTTATTTTTTATATTAATTACTGTTTATTTAATTTGTATCCGAGATGTAGCCCCCTCCCTTATTCCTTCCCAATCCCACCCTCCTTCTCTCATCTCCTCTCTACCCCTCTCTAAGTCCACTGATAGGGAAGGTCTGCCTCCCTTTCCATCTGACCCTAGCTTATCAGGTCTCTTCAGGACTGGCTGCAATGTCCTCCTCTGTAGCCTAGCAATGCTGCTCCTCCCTTGGAGGAGGGGAGGAAGGTCAAAGAGCCAGCCACTGAGTTCATGTCAGAGACAGTCCCTGTTCCCCTTACTAGGGTACCCACTTGGATAATGAGCTGCAATGGGCTACGTCTGAACAGGGGTTCTAGGTTATATCCATGCATGGTCCTTGGTTGGAGAATCAGTCTCAGAAAGGACCCCTGTGCCCAGATATATTTGGTCCTTGTGGAGCTCTTGTCCTCTCCAGATCTTACTAACTCCCCCTTCTTTCATATGGTTCCCTGCACTCTGCCCAAGGTTTGGTTATGAGTCTCAGCATCTGCTTTGATACACTGCAAGGTAGATATTCATTAATTTTAACAATACTTGTATACACTTTGGCAAGAATGCAAATGCTGAGAACAGTCAAGCTGATGTGAGAATTGGTTTGGAAAGCAAAGGACTCCAAGGAATGTGCACTGTATCTTTTAACCATCAGTTGGTCATGTTTCTGCATTACAGACCAAAGTCATTCTAAGTGACCCAACTGTGAACTTAGCTGTGGATTCCACCAGCCTCTGTCTACTGATTATGGTCTTGGTTGGTTTCTCTGCTTTAGATTTCAAATCCCGTCTCTTCATTCTTCCTTTGTCTGTCTCACGCAGGATTCCAATTCTGTTTCTAATTCTAGTCAGAACTGAGTCTGTTCATTTCAGTGTAGAGAATTCTTTTTAAAGCACTCTTCAAACTGCTGTGGTTAGAATGTGAAATGTCCCCCCTGGGCTCGTAGGCTTCAACACACTTGGTCCCCAGCTGGTAGAAGTGCTTCCAAAGACTCTGGACCATTTAGGAGGTGACGCCTCACTTGAAGAAGTGGGTCACTGGGGATAAGCCTTGACCTTGGGGACCCTGGCCCACTGCCTGCCCACTCTGTTTCCTGACTATAAACACCATGTGGCCAGCCACCTCCTGTTCCCATCACCATGCCGTCCATACCACGATGGACTATAACCCTCTTAACCCTTTAAGTTGCCTTGGTAGAATTTTTAGTTACATAGACAAGAAAAGTAACCAATACATACCCTAAAGGAGGTCAACACCAGCACTCTTGAAGAAGGGCTTAGAAAAGTTGCAGAGGAAACCAAAGCTTCCTTATACCCTCTCATGCTGAAGCTGCCATAACTAACATGGTTTCCTCTCTAGATCCTCCCATGACCTTTGTTGGCTTTTGTAGGGTATTCATCCCTGTGATTTACTTATTAGAAAAATAATATCACTGAATAACCATTTAGTATTACACTTCAGGTCTAAGCCCAAATATTTCCTCATAAACTTTTCTGGACAGCTGAAACTAGGCAAGAGCACTGCTGTGGTTTGGATGTGTCCCCTCCAAAATTCATGCTGAAACTTATCCTCTCTGTGGTATGAAGAGGTGGGGCTTGTTGAGCAAAGGGATCATTTCATGAGATAAGATTTCTTGTATGAAACAATGTAGCCTCAACAGTTTATTCCTTTATTTTACCATAAACTCAAATTTCAAGGCAGATATGGAGTGTCTTGCTAAGTCTCAGCATCCCTAAGACCAGAGTAAAACAGGATGTAATTGAAATGTTATCTAAGACCTGCATGATGGTTGATCAGGTAAAGGTACTTCCAGCAAAGAAGCTGTCTTCTGACCTCTGCCCATGTACCTTGGTAACATGTACCTTCATACTGCCATGCACCCACACACTGCACACACACAGAAACACACACACACCAACTGCATGGAGATGGTGGAAGAAAGACAAGTGTCTTAAAGGGGAACCAGCATTTGAAGGAAGTGGAACATAGAGTAATGTGTTTGTGTGTGCAGGGTCGGGGGATTGACTTTATTGACTTTCGAAGGAATGCCAGCATAGTCTCACTGTGGGAAGCATCTTAACAGGCAACTGTAAACTCAAGGCTGGCTCGTAGGATATAAATCTGGTGAATTCGGCTTGGAGAAAAATTACATATAGATACCAGTTTTCCCCAAATAACTTACAGAAAAAGCCTTCAACTAGAGAGCAATTTCTAATGTTCACAAAATATTTAATATTTTGACAGTCTTAACTATTCCTCACTTCTGATGTTAAAAATGCTGTTTAAACCAGGCAGATCACAGGCCACTGTAAGGAACCAACCAGCTTGCAAGTTCTGCACTGTTATTTGTTCTGAACTTCTGCAGCAAGAGAAAGTCGGAAGGAAAACAAAGATGGGCTTGGCTGTTAGGGCTGAAGATCTAAGCAGTGAGCTAAAGCTGCCTCAGAGCTTCTGCACTAAGAAAAAAAAATCTGTAGTTTCTTCCAGTGGTGTTAGGCTCCAGCCATTTAGGGTTCTCAGTGCTCTTGCTGCTGGGTAGCTTGTTAGCCAGATGTACTGTAGCATTTTCAGGAAGTTACTGGATAGTCTATGATAAGAAGGCAAGCTATTCATTTTCTTGAATTTGCACTGCCGAGACCCTGACCCATCCATGAGCCAGCCAATGGCTCTGGTACAGCTACAGGTTGAAACTAGCCTGCAGATTCCCACCTCGTTAGACTCTCTTCTGAGTTCAGCATTTGGCACCAAACACTGACGCCCAGCTTTCTCCAGCACAGGAAGCCCTCTTGACACTTGGCAATCTGGGTTGGAGGCAACACGGAGAAAGACAGGAGTCCGACCAGATGGTAGCTCTCTCTTGGACTTCTTCAGAGATTTATCTCCCTATGAAGCAAAGGGAATTGGCCAGGTCCGCTAAGCACATGGCCCTTTTTTGTACTTTCATCATATGAAGAACTCAGGCTAGTCTTTTGGCAGCTGAAGATTTGGCAGACTGGCCATCTTGGCAAAGCCATGCAGCTCACAGACCCAAAGGCCCTTCAGAGCACAAAGAAATTCTTGCAATTTGCAAAGTCCCTAGATAAAGAGGGAGGGGGAAGTTAGTGATTTGTTACAGATACCTTTCTGGAAGTGAGACCAGCTCTGCCTAGGCAGAGAGCAAAGCAAAAAATAGAAATGTTAGCGTAAAAGTTTACAAATCCTTGCACACTGATCAGGAAGCATAGAATTTCGAGTACATTCTGATTTGCAAACATACCTGAGCATTCATCCAGACTCCTAAGTTGTTCATAGGGGATATAAGACCTTTACTTTCTGTTTGTGATTGTTATCATTTCTCACTTTATCTAAGTGAAAGAGTGACAAGACGTGGAATGTTTATAAGCTTCCACTTTCCAACTTTCAGCTGATGAAAAACAGTTAATTGACATAAAAATTGTATACCATAACATTTACCTGTCTAATGTGTGTAATCATGGCTAGAGAGGTGGCTACACGGGTAAAACTGTTTGCCATGAAAGCAGTTCAGATCTCTAGAACCCACAAAAGCTGAGCACAGCAGCACATGTCTGTAATCCTAATACTCCTACAGCAAGATGCCATGACCTCGGTACAGGAGAGTGCCCTGAAGCTCACAAGCCAGCCAGCCTGGCATACACAGTGGCAAACATACAAGAGTGAAATGTAAGGACTGGCTTCTGAGATGGTCCTCTGACCTCAACATGCATGTGATGGCATGAGTGTGTCCACTTCCACACATGTAAATACACATATATGCCACACATCATTCACACAAACACATGGATCACACACATACACAAACACACACACACTGGACATGAGGCTCAGTGAAAGAGGACTTGTTTAGCATTTTTGAGCTGTTGTCCAGTCTACTGCAAAAAAAAAAAAAAAATTGCTGAAGGTCTGTAATCCCACAATGTGCAAGGTTAAAGCAAGGGCGTTTTAAAGCTGGTGCCAGACTGGCATGTGTAATCCCAGCTTGTGATCCTGTCTCAAAAATAAACTCTTAATTTTATTATTACACTCGGTTATATTTCATTATCAATTTCCTCAAATTATTATAAACTGTTTGCAACCTAGTTTTCCACCTTTACCCGAAAATATATAATCTACTGGCATAATCATCATTTCTTACAACCATCCTCCTGATCTATTACCAATTTGGTTTTATCATCATAAACATAAACTCTGTAACCATTAAATGTAAGCCATACACCCTTTGCCACTTTGTACTAGCTGTAGGCATACACTTTCTTGGGCTACACAATTCCTCATGGCAATATCTTCATGCAAATGGAATTATTCATTTATTTTCGTTCTTGGGTCTGATCTAGCTCACCTCCATAATAAACCTTCCAGGTTTATTCATTGTAGAGAATGTGTCAGGATTCTAATCCACCCTTTAAAGAATGCTTGTGTGGGTGTGCATATACTTGTATGTTCTGATGCCTCTTCACATGTATGAGAATGCACGTGAGGCTGGTGGGCCAGTTTAGGAATGCTGTCTCCCTTTTGAGATAGGTCTCTCAGTGCCTAGGGCTGACCAACTAGGAAGACTAGCCATTGCCCCTGGGGAGTCTCCTGCTTCCTCCCCAGTGTGGGGATGGTGGCACCACCACTCCAAGTGTATTCACATGGGCTCACAGGACCAATCCATGCTTGTGCAGTAGCCACTTCACTTATTCAGCCATCTTCCAAAACACTATGCTCCTTTTTATACTTGAATAATATTCCATCCTATGGACATTCTACATTTTAAAAATTCATTCATCTATGGACAGACACTTGAATTATTTCCACTTTAGGCTATGTGCGCAAATGACTTTGCATTTCATTTCAAAAGAAAATGTTTTTAGATGCACGTTGCTATCAATCACACACGGTTCTTGAACATTATAGGAAAGGGCTGCAGGGGTCTGCATCCTAGGATGAGTCACCACTAAAGATTGATTACAATGCTTGCATTATCCAAAATGAAAAATAAAATTTCTGAACACTTTCAGTGACATAGCTTGTTTAGAAAGAATGCTGAGGTTTCCCCTGAGCAAAATCAGCTGTACTGCTATGAGGTGCTGAACATGCGTGTATGTGGAGAACACCTGTGGTGAGCTCTCCAAGTTTGCATTTGTCAGTCAGTTCTTTCAGGAGAGAATAAACAATGACAATAACAGAAGAGACTGACATTTTCCACTGAGTATTGGACAGACTAACAAATCAACCATATAACATGAAACTTGCTTAAAGAATGGGTTTTCTTTGACCAGTTAAGCAAAGAAAACCAAAAATAAGATCCTACATTCTAATCCCACATACTAAAATATGATGGAGTCGTGGGCCTAAGTAAAAAACAAAACCAATAAGACAATAAATTAGAAAGTTTCATGGACACTAGGGAAAATATCTCAAAGTCCAATCAAAATTTAGGAATCATACCTAGCTCTATAATGAGATGCTTAGAATGATGGATTTAAAAACATATAATTATGCTTTCTCACAAGGCCCATCTCATAAATAACATTAATTTTAGTATAATTTAACTAAATAAATCAAACCCTAATTTTATATTGCATCCAAAAATTGAAGGATACTGTAGTATTAAAAATTGGTTTTTTAATAGTTAAATATGTTTCAATTTTTCATGGTAATAATATGAAAAATACAGGAGAGTGACCAGAAACAGTTATTCACCTTCAAGTAAGCATTCTTTTCCATATTAGTAAGACCAAGAGGTGATTATCATGTAGAAAAGTCTGAGGCATAGAACTGTAGAAATTTCAAATGTAAAAACATAAACCAAAGCCAGCAAGATGGCTCTGCAGGAACTTGCTGTTAAGAGTGAAAACCTGAGTTCAAGCTACGGGGCCCACATGGTGGAGGAAGAGAAGCATTTCGTAAGCTTGTGCTCTGACCTCCATTCTTGTACCATGGTGCATGTACACACACACACACACACAATATACATAAAATATTTTGTAAAACCAACATGGCAATAATTATGCCAAAATAGAACTTAAGACAGAACTGCAATGGAAGTTTTGGTTTCTTTGTAAACTCAGTTATGTTATGCAAATATGTTTTTGTTTAATCCCAAATGTGGGATTTTAGTTGGGTTATACTTTGTCCACACTTGTTTGTTTGTTTGTTTTTATCACAAGAAAATAATATATTGGAAAGATACAGTCTGTTCCCCTAAGAACCTTGAAAACTGAACCATCGCAAATATATTCCTTTTTTTTTTTAAATAATTTTGTCCACACCTGATAATTGTGTCGTGTGGCATGTAGCTTTGTCAGCTCATGGTAATGTCCTTCCACCTGTGGCATGGAGAGAGGCATGGTCTAGGACTCACAGGATATAAATTGAGAGCCAAGAAACAGAGAAGGATGGTGCAGCTTGGTGTGTGGGGTTGCCATGTGGCAAATAGCAGTTTGGAGAGGCCAGAGAGACAGACAGTGTGGCAGTTCAGAGCAGACAGACAGACAGAAATGCTTTTGGGTGCAGCTGCTTGAAGAAGACTGCTTTGTGTTTGTTTGCTGTTGATGAAGATTGATATGGAGCCCTAAAAGAACCCCTTGACCCTAAACAGCCAGGAGAAATAAGGGGGCCCTCTGTCCTCACTAGCCTCTTTCCTACATAGGCTTGGAAGGTGGGAAAGGAGGGTGACCCTAAATACCCCAAATAAAGTAGAGTTTTAAAAACAAGCACTACACAGAACATTCCTAACATGGAAAAGATCTGAAGATGCATCTTTAATAGATATAATTCACCCAATACAAAATACAATATATCATATTTACTATACAATGCTGTATATGTAGTTGTATTATGTTATGTAATTGAGCACAACTTTAATGTAGTAACACTAAATAACAATGGGCTTTATTATACCCAACAGTCTCCCTCACTCTTTTGCTTATTAACAAAGATTTACCAGATTTATTCTTAATGCAAAAATATGGTTGACTTAGGAAAATGTCAGGGTAACAAGTGAAGTGATCAGAGGATGGAGGAGCTGTCCATGAAAACAGACCTAAGTCTTAGGAGGAAAGAAAGAAGAGAGAAGCAGAGAGAAGCTCGTTTTGATATTAGAGAAAGGATTAGTCTTTTCCAGGGATGAGCCTCCTAGTTGCTGTCTAATTCCAAGTAGTTATCTCTGAAATCATTTGCACAAAAGCAATGCTGAATAGGCCAAGAAGATTGTGTGTCACCAAAAAGGAGTAAACGGTTGGAAATAATCAAACTCAGGGCTGAAATCAATCAATTAGAAACAAATAAAACAATTCAAGGAATCAATGTAACCAAGAGTTGGATCTTTGAGAAAATCAATAAGATAAACAAACCCTTAGCCAATCTAACTAAAAGGCAGAGAGACACCATCCAAATCAACAAAATCAGAAATGAAAAGGGGGACATAACTACAGACACTGAGGAAATCCAAACAATCATTAGGACTTACTTCAAAAATCTATATGCCACAAAATTTGAAATTCTAAATGAAATGGACAATTTTCTTGATCATTTCCACTTACCAAAACTGAATCAAGACTAGGTAAATCAATTAAATAGTCCAAAATCCCCCAAGGAAATAAAAGCAGTCATCGAAAGTCTCAAATCCAAAAACAGCATAGGACCAGACGGTTTCAGTGCAGAATTCTACCAGACCTTCAAAGAAGAGCTAACTCCAGTTCTCTTCAAACTATTCCACAAAATAGAAACAGAAGGAACACTATCAAACTCATTCTGTGAAGCCACAGTCACCTTGGTACCTAAATCTCACAAAGACCCCAAAGAAAGAGAATTTCAGGCCAAACTCCCTTATGAACATTGATGCAAAAATACTCAACAAAATACTTGCAAACCAAATAAAAGATCACATCAAAGATATCATCCAGTATGACCAAGTAGGCTTCATCCCAGGTATTCAGGGGTGGTTCAATATACGGAAATCCATCAGTGGGATCCACCATGTTAACAAACTGAAAGAAAAAAAAACACATGATAATTTGCTTAGATGCTGAAAAAGCATTTGACAAAATCCAACATCCATTCATGTTTAAAGTCTTGGAGAGATCAGGGATACAAGGCACATAACTAAACATAGTAAAGGCAATATACAGCAAGCCTATAGTCAACATCAAACTAAACGGAGAGAAACTTGAAGCAATCCCACTGAAATCAGGAATAAGGCAAGGCTGCCCACTCTCTCCATATCGCTTCAACATAGTTCTGAAAGTCCTTGCTAGAGCAATAAGACAGTTGAAGGAGATCAAGGGGATACAAATTGGAAAGGAAGAACTCAAATTATCACTATTTGCAGATGATGATAGTATATTTGAGTGACCCCAAAAATTCTACCAGGGAACTCCTATAGTTGATAAACACCTTCAGCAAAGTGGCTGGATACAAAATTAACTAAAAAAAATCAATAGCACTCCTGTATACAATAGACAAAAGGGCTGAGAAAGAAATTAAGGAAACAACACCCTTCACAATAGCCACAAATGACATAAAGTACCTTGGTGTAACACTAACCAAGCAAGTCAAAGACTTGTATGAAAAAAATTCCCAGTCTCTGAAGAAAGAAATTGAAGGAGATATCAGAAGATGGAAAGATCTCCCAGCTCATGGCTTGGCAGGATTGACATAGTAAAAATGGCTATCTTACCAAAAGCAATCTACAGATTCAATGCAATTCATATCAAATTACCAACACAATTCTTTACAGACCTGGAAAGAAAAATTCTCAACTTCATATGGAATGGCAAGAAACCCAGAAACAATCCTCTACAATAAAAGATCTTCTGGAAGTATCTCCATCCCTAATCTTAAACTGTAATATAGAGCAACAGTAACAAAAACTGCATGGTACTGGCATAAAAATAGAAGGGTGGATCAATGGAACTGAACAGAAGACCCAGAAATAAATCCACACACTCATGGACACCTGATCTTTGACAAAATGCCAAAACCATAAAATGGAAAAAAGATAGCATCTTCAACAAATGGTGCTGGTCTAACTGGATGTCTACATGTAGAAAAATGAAAATAGATCCATACTTATCATCCTGCACAAAACTAAAGTTCAAGTGGATCAAAGACCTCAACATAAGACCAGACACTTTAAATCAGTTAGAAGCAAAAGTGGGGAAGATCCTAGAACTCATTGGCACAGGAGACAACTTCCTGAACAGAACATCAACAGCACAGGCTCTAAGAGCAACAATCAATAAATGGGACCTCATGAAACTGAAAAGCTTCTGTAAAGCAAAGGACACCATCCTCAAAATAAAATGACTGCCTACAAATTGGGAAAGAATCTTCACCAACCCTTTTTCTGACAGAGGGCTAATATCCAGTATATATAAAGAACTAAAGAAGCTGAAAAGCAGCAAACCAAGTAATCCAAGGAGAGCAACAGAACAAGAAAATTTGAACACAGGGAACTTCCCAGAGACTCATACTCCAACCAAGGCCTATTCATGGAGATAACCTAGAACCCCTGCACAGAGGTAGCCCATGCAGTTCAGTGTCCAAGTGGGTTACATTGTAATGGGAAGAGGGACTGCCTCTGACATAATCTGATTGGCCTGCTCTTTGATCACCTCCCCCTGAGGGGAAAGCAGCCTTACCAGGCCACAGTAGAGAACAATGCAGCCACTTTTGATGAGAACTGATAGACTAAGATCAGAAAGGAGAGGAGAACCTCCCCTATCAGTGGACTTGGGGAGTGGCATGCATACAGAAAGGGGAGGGAGGGTGGGATCGGGAGGGGAGGAGAGAGGGGCTTATGGGGGGATACAAAATGAATAAAGTGTAATTAACAAAAAATTAAAAAAAATGGAGAACAGAGCTAAACAGAGAATTCTCTGTAGAGGAATATAGAATGGCAGAGAAGCACTTAAAGAAATGCTCAACGTCATTAGCCATCAGGGAAATGCAAATCAAAATGACCCTGAGATTTCACCTTACACCCATGAGAATGGCCAAGATGAAAAACTCGAGTGACAACACTTGCTGGAGAGGCTGTAGAGAAAGGGCAACCCTCCTCCATTGCTGGTGGGAATGTAAACTTGTACAACCACTCTGGAAAGCAGTCTGGTGCTTTCTTAGACAACTAGGAATAGTGCTTCCCCAAGATCCAGCCATACCATTTCTAGGCATATATCCAAAAGAGGCTTAAGTACACCGTAAGGACATTTGCTCAAACTTGTTTGTAGCAGCTTTATTTGTAATAGCCAGAAGCTGGAAAAAGCCCAGATGCCCTTCAACTGAAGAATGGATGCAGAAATTGTGGTATATCTACACAATGGAATATTACTTAGCAATGAAAAATAAGGAAATCATGAAATTTGCAGGTAAACGGTGAGACCAGGAAAGGATCATCCTGAGTGAGCTGTCCCAGAAGCAGAAAGACACACACGGTATATACTCACTCATATAGACATGTAATATAAGATCAACCTACTAAGATCTGTACATCTAAAGAAACTAATCAAGAGAAAAGACCCTAACTAAAATGCTCAACCCCCATCCCAAAAGGCAAAGAAGATGGACATCAGAAGAAGAAGAAAATAGGAAACAAGCTAGAAACCTGCCACGGAGGGCCTCTGAAAGACTCTGCCCTGCAGACTGTCAAAGCTGATGCTGAGACTTATGGCCAACTGTTGGGCAGTGTGCATGGAATCTTATGAAAGAAGTGGGAAATCATAAGATCTGGAGTGGACAGGAACTCTACAAGGAGAGCAACAGAACCAGAAATTTGAACACAGGGGTCTTCCCAGAGACTCATGCTCCAACCAAGTACCGTGCATGGAGATAACCTAGAATCCCTGTACAGATGTAGCCCATGGCAGTTTAGTGTCCAAGTGGGTTATATAGTAATGGGAAGAGGGACTGCCTCTGACATAATCTGATTGGCCTGCTCTTTGATCACCTCCCTCTGAAGGGGGAGCAGCCTTACCAGGCCACAGAAGATGACAGTGCAGCCACTCCTGATAAGATCTGATAGACTAAGATCAGAAGGAAGGAGAGGAAGACCTCCCCTATCAGTGGACTTGGGGAGGGGCATGGGTGAAGAAGGGGGTGGGAGGGTGGGATTGGAAGGGGAGGAGAGAGGGGCTTACGGGGGATACAAAGTGAATAAAGTATAATTAATAAAAAAAGATTGTGTGTATGTGTGTATACATATAGTGAGGAAGACAATTTGGGAGAGACCCAGTTATCTCATCAGATCCTAGAATAGCAAAACAAAGAGGGAGTATTTGCAATTAGTGAGGAAAGTTTTAAGATGCATATTTGGTTCCAGCACTTAGAAAGCAGAGGCAAACAGGTTGTAAAGTGAGAGCAGCATAGACTACCTGGTGAATTCAAAGCTAGCTGGAGCTAAGTAGCAATACTATCTCAAAACAAATAAACAAATAAAATAAACACTTGGCGAATAACTTTTCATAGTTCAAGGTTGTGTTGCTATAGAGATTAAGTACAAAGAATACAATAAAGATATTCAGCTTATTTTGCAGTTTATTTATTTATTATTAGTTACAATTTATTAACTCTGTATCCCAGCTGTATCCCACTCCCTCATTCCCTCCTATTCCCACTCCTCCCTCCCTCATCTCCTCCCTGCCCCTTTCCAAGTCCACTGATTGGGGAGGACCTACTCCCCTTTCATCTGACCCTGTTTTATCAGGTATCTTCAGGACTGGCTGCAAAGTTCTCCTGTGTGGCCCAGAAGGACTGCTCCTCCCTTGGGGGGTGGGGAGGTTAAAGAGCCTGCCCTTGAGATCCTGTCAGAAATAGTCCCTGTTCCCCTTACTAGGAAACCAATTGGTTATTGAGCTACCATGGGCTACATCTGAGCAGAGGTTCTAGGCTATATCCATACATGCTCCTTGGTGGAGTGTCAGTCTTAGAAAAGACCCCTGTGCCCAGATATATTTGGTCCTTGTGGGGCATCTATCCTATCCACGTCATACTAGCTCCCACTTCTTTCATATGATTCCTTGCACTCTGACCAAGGTTTGGTTATGAGTCTTAGTATATACTTTGATACACAGCTAGGTAGAGCCTTTCAGAGGCCCTGTGCGGTAGGCTCCTGGCCCGTCACTTGTTTTCTCCTACATCTAATGCCCATCCCATTTGTCTTTCTAAGCGAGGATTGATCATCTTACCCCAGGTCCTCTTTCTTGTTTATCTTCTTTAGGTGTATAGATTTCATTATGTTTATCATATCTTATAGGTCTATATAAGTGAGTATATATACTATGTGTGTCTTTTTCCTTCTAGGATACCTCACTTAGAATGATCTTTTCTAGATCCCACCATTTGCCTGCAAATTTCATGATTTTCTCATTTTTGATTGCTGAGTAGTATTCAACTGTGTAAAAATACCACAATTTCTGATTCATTTCCTCTGTTGATGGACATCTGGGTTGTTTCCAGGTTCTGGCTATTACAAATAAAGCTGCTACAAACAAGTTTGAGCAAATGTCCTTATTGTGTGCTTGAGCAAATTTTGGGTATATGCCTAGGAGTATTATAACTGGGTCTTGAGGAAGCACTATACCTAACTGTCTGAGAAAGTGCCAGATTGATTTCCAAAGTGGTTGTAGCAGTTTATATTCCCACCAGCAATGGAGGAGGGTTGCCCTTTCTCCACAGCCTCTTCAGCAAGTGTTGTCACTAGAGTTTTTCATCTTGGCCATTCTGATGGGTGTAAGGTGAAATCTCAGGGTCATTTTGATTTGCATTTCCCTGATGGCTAATGACGTTGAGCATTTCTTTAAGTGTTTCTCTGCCATTCTATATTCCTCTACAGAGAATTCTCTGTTTAGCTCTGTTTTCCATTTTTTAATTGGATTACTTAGTTTGCTGCTTTTCAGCTTCTTTAGTTCTTTATATATACTGGATATTAGCCCTCTGTCAGAAAAAGGGTTGGTGAAGACCCTTTCCCAGTCTGTAGGCAGTCGCTTTGTTTTGATGACGGTGTCCTTTGCTTTACAGAAGCTTTTCAGTTTCATGAGGTCCCATTTATTGATTGTTGCTCTTAGAGCCTGTGCTGTTGATGTTCTGTTCAGGAAGTTGTCTCCTGTGCCAATGAGTTCTAGGATCTTCCCCACTTTTTCTTCTAACCGATTTAAAGTATCTGGTCTTATGTTGAGGTCTTTGATCCACTTGAACTTTAGTTTTGTACAGGATGATAAATATGGATCTAATTGCACTTTTCTGCATGTAGACATCCAGTTGGACCAGAACCATTTGTTGAAGATGCTGTCTTTTGTTCCATTGTATGGTTTTGGCTTCTTTGTCAAAAATCAAGTATTTATAGGTGTGTGGGTTTATTTCTGGGTCTTCTATTCAGTTCTATTCATCCTCTTTTCTGTTTCTATGACAATACCATAAAGTTTTAATACTATTGCTCTGTAGTACAGCTTGTGATCGGGGATGGACGTAACTCCATATGATCTGTTGTTGTACAGGATCATTTTGGAGACTCTGGGTTTTTTTTTTTAATCTCCATATTAAGCTGAGAATATTTCTTTCAAGGTCTGTAAAGAATTGAGTTGGGATTTTGATGGGAATTGCATTGAATCTGTAGATTGCTTTTGGCAGTATGGCCATTTTCACTATGTTAATCCTATCGATCCATGAGCAAGGGAGATCTTTCCATCTTCTGATATCTTCTTCAATTTCTTTCTTCAGAGAATTAAAGTTTTTTTTTCAAACAGGTCTTTCACTTGCTTGGTTAGTGTCACCCTAAGGTACTTTATGTTATTAGTGGCTATTGTGAAGGCTGTTGTTTCCCTGATTTCTTTCTTGGTCCTTTTGTCTTTGGTATACAGGAGGGCTTCTGAATTTTTTGAGTTATTTTGTATCCTGCCACTTTGCTGAAGGTGTTTATTAGCTAAAGGAGTTCTCAGGTTGAATTTTTGGGATTGCTCATGTGTACTACTATATCATCTGTGAATAGTGATACTTTGACTTCTTCCTTTCTAGTGTGAATACTCTTGATCTCCTTTAGTTGTCTTATTGCTCTAGCTAGGAATTCAAGCACTATGTTGAAGAGATATGGGAGAGTGGGCAGCCTTGCCTTGACCCTGATTTCAGTGGGATTGATTTAAGTTTCTCTCCATTGAGTTTGATATTGGCTATAGGCTTGCAGTATATTGCCATTACTATGTTTAGGTATGTGCCTTGTATCCTGCTGTCTCCAAAACTTTAAAAATGAATGGTTGTTGGATTTTGTCAAATGTTTTTATGGCATCTAAGGAGATGACCATGTGTTTTGTTTTGTTTTGTTTTTATATGGTGGATTACATTGATAGATTTCCCTATATTGAACCACCCCTGCATGTTGGGATTGAAGCCTACTTGGTCATTGTGGATGATATCCTTTACGTGTTCTTGGATTTGGTTTGTGGTTATTTTATTGAATATTTTTGTGTCAATGTTGATAAGAGAGATAGTTCTAAATTCTCCTTTTTTTTGTTGGGTCTTTGTGTGGTTTAAGTATCAAGGTGACTGTGACTTCATAGAATGGGTTTAGTAATGTTCCTCCTGTTTCTATTTAGTGGAATAGTTTGAAGAGAATTGGAGTTAGCTGTTCTTTGAAGGTCTGGTACAATTCTGCGCTGAAACCATCTGGCTTTGGGCTTCTTTTGGAAGGGAGACTGTGTATGCGTGTGTGTGTGTGTGTGTGTGCGTGTGTGTGTGTGTAGAAGTGTGCGTGGACGTGTGCCTTGAGGGACAGAGTGGTAGTGAGTGTTGAACACTTGAGTGTGTGGGAGGGGCTCTGCCTTGCCTTCTAGGGGGTTATTTGTGCAAGCACTGTATATGTAGCAGGCGCTGGTGATGGTCACGGTGCACCCACAGAGCAGGGGCTTCCATGTCCCAAGTGACCCTCTGTTTCCTACAGTGGTATGTGGGTGGAAGGGGCCCGATGCCTGGCTTCTAGTTTAGAAGGAGCCTGGATCTGGGGTTGTGCAGACACTCAAGGGCGCAATCAGTCTCAAGAAGGTCACATCAGCAAGGATCATGGTACCTGGGCCTCTGCTCTCTGGTTTGGCCCTGCTTGGTCTTATGCAGGAGGACTGACATGCTCAGCCAGCTCAGTGCTGTTGCAGCTGCCAGGTTAGGAAGTCCAGCTGCAGCTGGAGACTGGGATGCCGGTCCAGATGCCTTCTGGGAAGTCCTGGGGGCCCTCCACTGTGCTCTCCAGACCTGGGAGGCCCAGCGCCTGGTGTGCCTAGTTTATATGGCTAGTGTGCTGGGCTTTGGTGGGTATATAGCATAGTATCTATCACTTTTGGGTGGGCCTTACAGTCAGCGGCTGAGAGACCCTGTGGAGCCAGTATGGCGGCCAGCAGACCTGGGACCCTGGGAGGATGGTGCCATGGATCTGGGACTCTAAGACAGGTACAGCTGGCAGTTGCCGCTAAGGGGCTAGGACCCCGCCTCAGCTGTGAGCTCTGAGCTGAGAATCTCGGTGAGCCAGCTGTGCTGAGGAGGAGGGTTGTTCGAGAAAGGGGAGTGCAGGGAGATCAAAGGATCATTTCTCTCCTTCCCCAAACAAGTCCACGGGTTACTGAAGACTGAAGTTTTCACCTTGTACGATGTTCCCTGTCGTTTAGAAAGCCTCATCGTCATTTCCCTGGCTTCAGAAGTCCTTCCACTCACCAACTCAGGAGTTCAGCTTTTCTGTAGCTTAGAAACTGTGTGTGCTAGTTGCCATCTTGGCTCCCCCCTCGGCCTCCACCCCCACTATTCAGCTTTTAAATTAGTATTGCTGTATTGCTGTTCCTGGTGATGTTGGTAGGTGTTTGTGTGTGTGTGTGTGTGTGTGTGTGTGTGTGTGTGTGTGTGTGTGTGCACAAATGCATGAGGACCAGAGGACAGCATTTAGGAATCAATTCTCTGTCTACAATGGGTTGGAGGGGGGGAACTGAGGTCAAGCTTTAGCAGCAAGTGTTCCAACCCTCAGATCCATCTTGCCAGTCCAAAATGATGCTACTTAAACTCAGAATACAAGTTAATATGAGAAGATGCTTGGTAGATTTTAAACTTGTCATAATTCATACAGGAGAGGACTATTCCTTAAAGCTTATCTCTGAGAAATACAACTCTTGTTAGCCACATCCTACACAGCTGTGCTAAATATGAAAACAGGCTGTGGCTTTACTCACAGTTCTTGCACGTGATGGCTGAGATTCAGAACTGAGACTTGACTGCAGTCCAAGCAGAGGTGAATACAACATCTACCAAAGATGGACGGGAGCTGCTTTCTCTCCCAGAGCTAAGCACACCGCTGCACTTGCCTCTAAGCAACTATATAGAAAGCAACTAAGCTCCATTTCCCATAAGCCTCAGCAGAGACCAGATAAAGGGACCTAGTCAGTTGGCAAGAAGTGTAGAGAAGATTCTAAAAATATGTGAGTGACATCTTTGTGCTCCTAAAGCTTCTACTAAATAAAAGGAGAGTCACATCCACAAATGGAAATTTTGTCCTTACCATGGTTCCATAACCGTTTCATGATCGAAGTTGAGTTTGCATGTAAAATTAGTTTAACTCTGGATTTCCTGTTTCTAACTTCTTAATTTTTCTCAAATTAATTTACATCTGAGTTGAAAAAGCAATGTGGTCTTGATAAAAATCAGTCCATCAGTGTATTTTACCAGAAAGAAAGATAAAGACAGAGACAGAGAGAAGAAAATATTCATTTATAGATAATGTGGCTTGGAAGTCACTCGTGTTATGGAAGTTTCAATCCCTGAGTCTAAGGGAGGAAAGACAAGCCAGGAATTTATCAGGAGAATAAAGAAATTATCAGGAAGTCACTTTGAGCTGGAAAATGGTCCAGCTGGAGTTGAAAGAATAAACAAAAGTTGTGAGAAAGCTAGTGAAAAAAGAGCAGTTGACTTAACTCAAGGCAGGAGTGATTGTCCACTATTTGCTTTTAAAGGGTCCATTCTGTGCCTGCAATTATGTAGTGAAGGCCAGAAAGAATTCTTTCCTATGGTAAAGAGATTTGAAAGTAAAATCAATGTTTGTCTTCTGTAGGTGCAACTGGCAAGCACTTCTGGAAATAGGACATTGGTGAAAGCTGCTAAACAAGGAGTCAGTGATAGTGCGCAATTACCGTGTCAGGAGCTATGTCAGCAGAACAGGAACTACCTTAATCAAGAGATTAATATCCGGGTTAACAGGGTTCTGTGACCAGTGGGTGCCAATGGTCCAAATGCCAAAACAGAGAGCTACAGTGACAGGGAAAACAGCCCATTCCTCCCTCTGTCAAGCACAATAAGCAGTTGGCATCTAAGTTCTGGGTCTTTTGGAATATTCCAGAAAAGTGGTATAGAAATAGAATAGACTATAGCAAAAGACAGCCAAAGGTGTGGAAATTTCATTATTTTTAATCAAATGACTGAGATGGTCTTAAAATAGAACTAAATCTATCATTGGGTACTTCTGTCTATCATGCTAACTGCTTCCCTTTTCATCTCGATGTCCTGGCATTGAGCGGGCCTCAAACTCTCTACTAGACCTGCTTCAAATCTCATTTTTTTTAACTGGGAAGTTGAGTGAGTCCATAACTTTCAAAACTTAAGAGTACTTAAAACTACATCAAGGATCCTGGTAAGACTGAATATTCCTTATTGTAAATAAAATTTTTGATACAATATATTCTGATTATGGTTTCCTCTCCTCAGATCCTCCTGGATCCTCCCCACCCTTGAAACTCCACTGCTCCTTTATCTCTTCTAAGAACACAACAGGCAAAAAAACAAACAAACAAAGGATAAAGCAAAACAAAAAGGAAACTACCAAACAAAAAGGAAAAAGAAAAAAAGAAGAAGAAAGAAAAATCATGAGAAAATAACACACACAGACACTCACGTACTCGCACACGCATATACACAAATTCAAAATCTGAATCCATAATATACAGGAAAAGGTCCCTTAAAGTGAAAAATGCCCCAAAACAAAAACAAAACAAAACAAAGTGAACAACAAAAAAAAAAGATAAAAAAATACATTTGAATTTGTTTTGCGTTTGTTATCTTCCTCTGGGAATGGGGCCTACTTTTAAATGTGGGAAATCAATCTGGCGCTTTCTCAGACAACTAGGAATAGCGCTTCCTCAAGATCCAGCCATACCACTACTGGGCATATATCCAAAAGAGGCTCAAGTACACAAAAAGGACATTTGCTCAACCATGTTTGTAGCAGCTTTATTTGTAATAGCCAGAAGCTGGAAACAACCCAGATGCCCCTCAACTGAAGAATGGATGCAGAAATTGTGGTACATCTACACAATGGAATATTACTCAGCAATGAAAAATAAGGAAATCATGAAATTCGCAGGTAAATGGTGGGATCTGGAAAGGATCATCCTGAGTGAGTTGTCCCAGAAGCAAAAAGACACACATGGTATATACTCACTCATATAGACATACAACATAGGACAAACCCACTAAAACCTGTGCATCTAAAGAAACTAAGCAAGAGAGAGGACCCTAACTAAAATGTCCAATCCCCATCCAGAAAGGCAAAGAGGATGGACATCAGAAGAAGAAGAAAACAGGAAACAACGTAGGAACCTACCACAGAGGGCCTCTGAAAGCCTCTGCCCTTCAGACTATCAAAGCAGATGCTGAGCCGGATGGGCAACTGTTGGGCAGGAGAACGGAATTTTAGGTAAGAACTGGGAAATAGTAAGAGCTGGAGAGGACAGGGTCTCCACAAGGAGAGCAACAGAACAAGAAAATTTGAACACAGGGAACTTCCCAGAGACTCATACTCCAACCAAGGCCTATTCATGGAGATAACCTAGAACCCCTGCACAGATGTAGCCCAGGGCAGTTCAGAGTCCAATTGGGTTACATAGTAATGTGAAGAGGGACTGCCTCTGACATAATCTGATTGGCCTGCTCTTTGATCACCTCCCTCTGCGGGGGAGCAGCCTTACCAGGCCATAGTAGAGGACAATGCAGCCACCTTTGATGTGAACTGATAGACTAAGATCAGAAAGGAGAGGAGAACCTCCCCTATTAGTGGACTTGGGGAGTGGCATGCAAGCAGAGGGAGGAGGGAGGGTGCGATTGGGAGGAGAGGAGGGAGGGGCTTATGGGGGGATGCAGAATGAATAAAGTGTAATTGATGAAAAATTTAAGAAAAAAGGGAAAAAAATAATTTAAGAACCTTAAATGACTTTCAAAATTGGAGAAAAACATGGAGTTAGTCAATTGGCATGGAGCACGTCTCGCCCCTGGGGGCAATGGTCTCCTGAACCTACTCAGACCTCGGACACCACCACTGCTAGTTCTAGAACTGACGCAGGATGTTCCAACGAGGGGTTAAGGCTTCTCATAATATTTCCTATAAGCCCACACCTGTTTGTCTATATCCCCCATTTTTATTCATTATTAGCCAGATAGAGCCAAGTAATTGTGGTAATGATACTTGCTTTTTTGCCCAATGCTGGAATGCTAGTAAATTTAGGTATGCCCTGGTTACTCGCATGCCTCACTGGGTGCCTGTGCCCATTGATGCCCCTCACACTATGACTCTCTTCAGACAGAAAAGGGATCTTGGAACTACAGCCACCATTGTTACTACCATCTCATTGACGGCTGTTGGAGCTACCACCAGGGCATTAGCCATGAGTCATACTGGGCAGACTGCTCAGACCCTGAATAATCATTTAGCCAATGTAGCTCATGCCTTAGTTGTACATAAAGGAATTAATGCTCAACTAAAAGGAAGCTTGATGGTGTTCAATCAGAGGATTGACCTCTTGCAGGAGCAAATTGATACCCTATGGCAAATCGCTCAACCTGGCTGTCAATGAAAGTATGCTGGACTTTGTGTCACTAGCATACAACATGAGAATTTTTCCTGTGCTGCAAATCTGTCTAAACAATTGTCGAGCTATATTTTAGGTAATTGGACTGGAGAATTCGATACTACGATGGAGCAGCTGAGAGTGGCCATTGTCACAGTAAATTCTACCAGAGTGGACGCAGGACTAGCTACAGGATTATCAACATGGATTGCTGCAGCCATGAATCATCTGAAGGAATGGGCAGGCATGGGAGTGTTAGCAGGCCTTCTGGTGTTGGTCTCCTTGGTTTGCCTGTGGTATATATGCAAGATTAGAGTCTCACAACAGTGGGATGCAGCCATGATCATTCAGGCCTTTACAGCCATTGAAGCAGGACATTCTCCCCAAGCATGGTTGGATACCATAAAAAGTTAAAATGATACGCTCAGGATGCGAGGCTAAGCACTGCACTCAGGGTCAGCCGCTTTGGACCCAGAGAAGAGCATGTCTGATTGCATGCGGGTTGATGCCCCAGGTCCCGCCTCTGAGAAAAAGGTATCGGACGGGTCTGATGCTCTTTGGGTGGATGACACCTAAATGAACATCTGTACAAAGTCCCAATTTATTTCTAATATCAGAGATCAGACCTCTACTCTTGCCTGATGCGTCTAAAACAAAAAGGGGGAACTGTAGAGAGCTGCGGAATGCTATGCCTTAAAGATGGAGCTGGTTTCCGCCTTCCACCTTCCCGATGGTGAGTGCTCTCTGTCAGGAACAACTCCACATTTGGCTAAGGCCGAGGATCTGGCTTGCTTCCATGTATGTGGACCTATCTGCATTGCCCACGTGGCACGCCTGGGTTGGCTACCCAGAGGCTATTTAAGCTGTGGGCTGGCTTTCCCCGGGGTCCGAGGATTGTTCAATGTTCCTGAATAAACTGCATTGAAAAAAAAAAAAAAAGATAAAAAAATACATTTGAATTTGTTTTGCGTTTGTTATCTTCCTTTGGGAATGGGGCCTACTTTTAAATGTGGGTCCTATACCCAGTCAGACTCTCTTCTAAAAGACTGATTTTCCTTTATCTGTGGTTGTTGCTTGGAGATAGCTTCTTGGTTGGGGATGGAGCTCATCTCTACTCTCCCAGCTCAGCGCTGGGACCTTGTCTGGCTTGGACCTCTGCCGGCCCTGTGCGTGGTGCCCCAGCCTCGGTGAGTTCTTGTGGATCAGCCCTGCTGTTCCTGGAAGACACTGTTTGCTGGAGTCATCTTTCCCCTCAGGCTCTTATGACTTTTCTGACTCCTCTTGAGCATAGTTCCCTGAGCTCTTAGGGAAGGTGTTGACGAAGACATCCCGTTTAGCACTGACTGTTCCAAGGAACAGTCTCACCCTCTGCACCTTGTTCAGTTGTAGGTTTTTGCATTATTCGCATCTTCTGCAGGAGACATCTCTGAAGGTTAAATGAGACACTGATCTACGGGCACAACAGAATGTCATTTTACTGCCATGTTTCTTTAGCAGAACAAAGGTATTTTGTTTTCTCCTCAGTCTTTGGCCTATCTTCTGAGGTATTCCACTTGAACAGTATCAAGCTGGGCTTCCATCTTATGGAGCAGGCTTTAAATCCAATCAAAGAGTAGAATTCTCTGAACTCCAATTGATTGGATCTGGTGTGGGGGTTGTGACTCTGTCTTTCATTCTGCTGCATGGTGTGAGTGTCAGTGTGTCCATATGTGAGTGGGTTCATGCATGTGTGTGTGCATGTGTGCATGCATGCATGTGGTATGTGTGTGCCAGTGTGTCTGGTGTGTATGTGTGTACATAAGTGCATGCATGTTGTGTTTGTGTCTCTGAAATGTATGCTCATAAGTATATGGAGGTCTCAAGCCCTTGGAAGCAAGAGAATATTGAGGTATTCTACCCTATCATTGTCTATATTTTTCCTTTGAGATAGGGTCTCTCATTGACTCTGGGGGTAGGCTGGGAGCCAGGAAGCCCCAAAATTCTTCCTGCCTCTCTTCCAACTAGTCCTGGACTTACAGACACCTGTGTGCAGCCACTCTGAAAGCTGTAAGCTACTGCGTGTGCACTGGGAATTGAAGCCAGGTCCCCTAGAAAAGAAGCCAGTGCTCTTAACTGCAGAGTCATTTCCCTAGCTCCCACTCAGGGATTTTTACATAAGTGTTGGGAATCAAACTCACATCCTCATTCTTATGCTACAAACACTCTTACTTATTGAGCCATATACCCAGTCTGGTGGTGGGGCCTGAGACCACACTTGGAGAAGTACAGGCATGCTGCATTAATGAACCCATCAGTCATAACACTTGCAAGTATTCTAAAGAAATTTTGAAAGTGCCATAGACATTTCACATTTTTATTCTCTGACTGTTGCCATATTTCCACTTAGGAATCACTTCCATCTCTGCTTGCACCAGTCAGCATGCAGCCCCTACCCTGAAGATAGAAAATCAAAGCCCAACAGGGAAGGGCTGCACATCAGCCACATAAAGTCACCTAAGTGGATGCATTCAAGCACAGAAAATTACATTTTTGTTTCAGTAAACTTTACATATAACGAGTAAAAGTTGTTTTCTTTTGAAATTCTTATCAAAATGACTGGCAAGGACTACACTACTTAAAGGTCAAGAGATTTGCCTCTGGTTTCTATGGCTGAAGAATTTCATCACTGTTTCTGTGGAGCAGTGAGCTTCTTGAAGTTTGAAATGAAATATCGACTCTTGCGGAGACTTGTTTCATACATTGCTATTTTCATAGGTAGGTTTCTAGCTGGAAAAGGATATGAACCACTGGAGGGATATTGCCACAGTCAAGAGACTGTCCATAAATTAGATGTGTCCATAAATGAGATACACAATAAAATACAGAATATAAGAGATACAAGAACATAAACTTACAGTATAAATAACTTATATGATTAAATATATTAGGCAAGTTTTATACAAAAGGAAATAGTATATATTTTTTAAAAGATACACATTTGTTGAATCTCAATATTTCAAGTAAAAAATATAGAAATTAGGGAAAAGGTAAGGGAGAACTGAAGAAACATGGGTGAACATCTATAATAACTTGTGGAGATTACAACTAGATTAAACATTGAAAACTTATGTTCTCATACTCCAATCTCAAATTCCACAGATACATTTTCTTTACTAATTTAGTTCCAAAACTCTATGATTAGTGTAAGTTTAAAAATGATAGCTAGACAAAGCCAAAGGAAGTAGAAGAAGTAAATTCATATTGAGCTAATTCCATAGAATCTGTTTATATTGGAAACATGGGTAATATCTGTAGATAGTAAAATATATGATTTTATTTTGATAAAAATTTTCTAGCTATAGGCATGCAATAATTTGTATATTTTTATAGTAAATAATCTTTTATGGTTCACAAATTCAGAATGTTAAAAGTAAAACCATTATGTATTCATCCTGTTCGTATAGAATGACATTCAGTATTGCATAAGTTTTAAAATAATGGTAAGATACTTATGAACAAGATTTAATATTAGGGGCAATCCAAGGTGGTGGTGACCAGTGTGCACCATATCTAAGAGGCACAAGATCCACAACTCCAAAGTTGGTGAATAGCGGGGCAGCTAAGCCAGAACATCAACAATGATGCTTCCTGGGTGAGACAGGACAACCCGTGAGCTGAGACCATTTGGATCCATGTCACCTGAGGTCGTCACCAGAACTGAGAGCAGTGAATAATAAACCCCCCTGCACTTCTGGACCTGCCTCCAGGTCTGCAGCAGTGGCAGGGTGGCAGCTATCCAGATATTAGAAGCACATAAAGAGAAAACAAATAAACCTCTCAAAGAAATACAGGCAAATACAGGCAAACAAATAGAGGCACAAGTAGTGTCATATAGTGAGGAAACAAACAAAAAAATAGAGGTCATCATGGAAAGACAGGATCCACATTCAAAGAGATGAAGGAAATGATGCAAGACATAAAGAGATTTAGAATCACTAAAGAACGCACAGAGAAAACCCTGGAACCGAAGAACTTAGAGAAAAGATCAGGAACCACAAAGGTAAGCATCACCAACAGAATATAAGAGATGGAAGAGAGAATCTCAGGTGATGGAGATACAATCACAGAAATTAATACGTCTCTCAAAGAAAAAGTAAAATCGGAAAGGTTTAAACACAAAATATCCATGAAATCAAGGACACTATGAAAAGACAAAAATCTAAGAAGAATAGGAATAGATGTAAAAGAAGATTTCAAGCTCCAATATTTTCAAGAAAATCATAGAAGAAAAATTTCCAAACTTAAAGAAAAAGATGTCCATAAATATACAAGAGGCCCACAGAACACCAAATAGACTAGACCAGAAAAGAAAATACACACGTCACATAATAGTCAAAACACTAAATCTACATAAAGAAAAATATTAAAAGCAGCAAGGGATAAAGGCCAAGTAACAGATAAAGGTAGACCTATCAGAATCACACCAGACTTTTCTACTGGGACTATGAAAGCCAGAAGGGCTTGGGCAGATGTCATGCACTTCTAAGAGAACACAGATGCCAACCCAGACTATTATACCCAGCAAAGCTTTCAATCAGCATAGATAGAAAAAACAAAAGTATTCCACGAGAAAGTTAAATTTAAACAATATCTACACAGCAACCCAGCCCTACAGAAGATACTAGAAAGAAAACTACAATCCAACAAAAACAACTACACCCAAGGAAACACAGGATATAGATAACTTCACAGCAAAATATTAAAAAAAAGCATTGAAACAAAATAATACCACTAAGTCCACAATAAAAGGAACTAATCATCATTGGTCACTATTATCTATCGACAACAATGGACTCAACTATCCAACAAAAAGACACTAAACGAATGGCTGCAGGAACAGGATCCAACACTCTGCTGCATCCAAGAAACATACCTCTGCAACAAAGATAAACACTACCTCAGAGTAAAGGGCTGGAAAAATGTTTATCAAGCAAATGGATCCAGAAAACAAGTTGGGGTAGCTATCCTAATATAGAATAAAATAGACTTTCAACCAAAAAAAATCAAGAAAGATGAAGAGGGGCACTTTATTCTCACCAAAGAAAAAATCTACCAGGAGGACATCACAATTCTGAACATCTGTGCCCCAAATACAAGACCACCTGCATTTATAAATGAAACATTACTAAGGCTTACATCACACATAGATCCCAACACCTTAATAGTGGGAGACTTCAACACTCCACTTTCACCAAGGAACAGATCATCAAGACAGAAGCTAAATAGGGAAATAATGACACTTACAGAGGTCCTAAATCAAATGGACCTAATAGATGTTTATAGAACTTTTCACCCAAACTCAAGAGAATATACCCTCTTTTCAGCACCTCACAGAAAATTGAACATATAGTTGGGCACAAAGCAAGCCTCAACTGATACAAGAAGATTGAAATAATACCTTGTATCCTATCAGACCACCATGGCCTAAAAATAGATCTGAACAACGACAGAAATAATAAAATGTCTACACATACATCGAAAATAAACAACTCTCTACTCAATGAAAGTTGGATCAAGGAAAAAATTTTAGAGATTTCCTAAAATTCAATGAAAATGAAGGCACAACTTAGCCAAATCTATGGGACACAATGAAAGCAGTACTAAGAGAAAAGTTCATAGCACATAGTGCCTCCAGAAAGAAGTTGGAGACATCTCATACAAGCAACTTAACAGCACACCTAAAAGCCCTAGAAAAAATAGAAGCAGACACACCCAAGAAGGGTAGATGATTGGAAATAATAAAACTAGGAGCTGAAATCAATGAATTAGAAACAAAGAAAACAATTCAAAGAATCATTGAGAACAGGAACTGGTTCTTTGAGGAAATCAACAAAATAGACAAACCCTTAGCCAAACTAACTAAAAGGAAGAGAAAAACTATCCAAATCAGTAATTTCAGAAATGAGAAGGGGGAAATAACTACAGACACTGAGGAAATCCAAACAATCATTAGGTCTTACTACAAAAGCCTATATGTCACAAATTTTGAAAATTTAAATAAAATGTACAATCTTCTTGATAGATTCCATTTACTAAAATTAAGTCAATATAAGGTAAATAGATTATATAGTCCTATATCCCCCAAGGAAATAGAAGCAGTCATCAAAAGTCTTCCTTCCAAAAAAAAAAAAAAAAAAAAAAAACACTTTAATTCTCTGAAGAAAGAAACTGAAGAAGATATCAGAAGATGGAAAGGTCTTCCATGCTCATAGATTGGTACGATTAACATAGTGAAAATGGTCAGCCTGCCAAATGCAAACTGCAGATTCAATGCAATTCCCATCAAAATACTAGCACAATTCTTTACAGACATTGAAAGAACAATTCTCAATTTCAAATGAAAAATGAAACAAAACAAAAAACAGAATTCCTAAAACCATCCTGTACTACAACAGATTCTGGAGGTATCTCCATCCCTGATCTCAAGCTGTACTATAGAGAAACAGTAATAAAAACTACATGTTGAAGACATAGAGACAGGCTGGTGGATTAATGAAATTGAATAGAAGACCCAGAAATAAACCCATACACCCATGGATAGTTGATTTTTGACAAAGACGATGAAAAAAGACAGCATCTTCAACAGATGGTGCTGGTCCAACTGGATGTCTACATGTAGAAAGATGCAAATAGATCCATATTTATCACCCTGCACAAAACTAAAGTCCAAGTGGATCAAAGTCCTCAACATAAAACCAGACACACTAAACCTGTTAGAAGAAAAGTGGGGGAGAGCCTTAAATTCATTGGCACAGGAAGAACAGAACAGAACAAAACACCAACAGCATAGGCTCTAACATCAACAATCAATAAATAAGACTTCATGAAACTGGAAAGCTTATGTAAAGCAAAGGACACTGTCATCAGAGCAATATGACAGCTAGCAGAGGGGGAAAAGATCTTCACTAACCCTATATCTGGCAGAGAGCTAATATTCAGAATATATAAAGAACTCTAGAAGTTAAACAGCAATAAATGAAGTAATCCTAAAAAAACTGAAAAACAAATCAGAAGCAAAATCATACCATTCATTAAAAATGGATGAAAGCATTTCTTTCTACTTTAAAACTGAAATAAAATTGCCAATAAACTGTACATGATTATCAAAGGGATTATGATTTTTTTCCCACAGGTCCTATTGTTTAGTTCTGCTATTCCGAAGCTCAGTATGTAGGCTAGGCTGGCCTCAAACTCACAGAGATACACATTCCGAATGCTGGGATTATCAGCAAGCTAACATGCCAGGAGAGATTATGAATTTTAGATAGAAAAATAAAAACCTAATAACCAAAGATCCAACAATAGCAAAGCCAAGTACAGTGGTCCCTCCAGGCTTTGTTCCAAGACCACAAACAAATTCCAGAAACTGCAGATATTAAAACATATTGTGTATTGTATTGTACACAATACATGAATTATGTTGATTTCCCCAAGTGAACATCCTACCATAAACCTCAATTAATAAATTAGGCACAGTGAAAATGTAATACTAACAATAATCAAGTAAAACAATTGAAGCAATATACTGTAATAAAAGTCATGTAAGGAGATACACTATTATGACAATGGAGCTGCAAGCAGAGATAAATATAAAGACTAATGGGCTGATAGCGCATAAATTAGATACACTAGACACACCCTATGATTTGCATAGAAAGCAGACAGAATGCTAGTATGAGATCCCATCATGTTTCTCAGAACGGCATTCAATTTAAAGCTATGTCTCGTCTGTTTCTGAAATTTTTTTGTTTAATGTCCTAGGTTCATGGTTCACTATGCCTAATTGAAACTATAGTGAACGAAACTGTGAATGATGGAAACTGCTTAGTATCAGGTAAGTTACGTACTTCCTCAAGGTCCCTGCTAAGATGCTTTCATGCTCCAGCATGAATTTAAAAAAGAAATGTATAAAACAAAGTGTCACCATGTTGCGGAGGAAGAGCCAGCAGGACGCCAGCATTCTGACCCCATGTCATCGAGGAATCAGCATCACTTGTTGTGAGCATCCTTACTAGTCTCAGAATTATTCAAATTTGGATATATTTTTGTTCCTCTTTTGTTTGAAACATAGTTTTTTTGTTTGTTTTTTGTAGCCCAGGCTAGCCTCAAACTCACTCTGTAACTGAGGATGACCTTGAACTTCTGATTCCCCTGCATCCACCAGCACTGAGATCACAGGCAAGTGCCACCATATGTGGTATGGTATACCTACCCAGAACATCGTGAATGTGAAACGTGCACTCTGAGGTCCAGTGAGCAGTTCACTATCTTCACCTGTCTTCTTTCCTCCAAATGCTTTGAGAATAAACAAACAAACCAATAAAGACCAAAAATTCAAGACCAGAAAAACATAGGAAGAGCAGCAATGATGTTCTGTTTTACCTGTAGGATTGATAAAAATTATATTCTGCCAAGTACAAATGTGAGGAGGTTAAAATTATGGGGTTAAAATTCTGTTAAAAAACAAAACAAAACAAAAAAACAAACTTAAAATGGATGGTTGTGGATAAGACTTGCCTCTTCTGTCCCAGAACACAAGTTTTATGTGGTAAGACTGATTGCATTTTATATTGCAGACTATAACCTTGGAAGCAGTTATCCTCAGGTGTGCTCCGTAGGGACCACCAGTAGGACCAAACATTTAAGAAGCAAATGGACTTCTTGTACACACACTGTTCTTCCCATTCTAGCAGGAGTTGGAGATGATAGACCCAGATGTGTCAAGAATCTGCAGTTCTGATTTACTGCAGAAAGAAGTGACTGATAGAACTATAATCATTTTCCTGAGTATAAAAACTGTTTATACTTATTTATTTACTGATGTATTTATTTAGTGCATGTGTGTGTGTGTGCGCGCGTGCATGCGTGTATGTATGTATGTGTGTGTGTGCACACTCATGTATGTAAACAAAAAGAGAGCTTGGGGATCTTCTTTCTTTCTACTATAGTGTCCTGAATATCAGGTTATCAAGCTTACTGCCATGTGCCCCTCTTATTGTGCCATTTTACATTTCTCACAGTAAGTTTAACCTACCATGACCAATATGTATTTGAAAAGTTCATTAACCTAGATAATCTGGAAATCAGCATACCATGCCATCCAGAAATTTCACTTTTTGGTATGCTTCTGAAGAACTGTCACCCGTAATGTTCATGTCAATTATTTTTGCATGAAAATAGTAGGCATATGTACATGTTAGCCAACGGGGTAAATAAACAGAATGTGCTTCTGAGTTGAACAGCATGCAGCAGTAGAGCACAACCTAAAAGAACCATATATAAATATCAGAACTCCAAAAGCCAAGCTCTTGTGAAGGAAAATTTCACAAGGAGAGCAACAGAACAAGAAAATTTGAACACAGGGAACTTCCCAGAGACTCATACTCCAACCAAGAACTATTCATGGAGATAACCCAGAACCCCTGCACAGATGTAGCCCAGGGCAGGTCAGTGTCCAGGTGGGTTACATAGTAATGTGAAGAGGGACTGCCTCTGACATAATCTGATTGGCCTGCTCTTTGATCACCCTCCCCTGAGGGGGGAGCAGCCCTACCAGGCCACAGAAGAGGATTCAGCCACTTTTGACGAGAACTGATAGACTAAGATCAGAAAGGAGAGGAGAACCTCCCTATCAGTGGACTTGGGGAGGGGCATGCATGCAGAAATGGGAGGGAGGGTGGAATCGGAAGGGGAGGAGGGAGAGGCTTATGGGGGATACAAAATTAATAAAGTGTAATTAATAAAAAAATTAATAAAAAAAGAAAATTTCAAAAAGTATAGATAATTGTTATACCATTAATTAAAACATAAACACACACAAGAGGAATTTCCAATGTGGATATAAAACTTGAACTTTCCACTAGACCTATGGCATGGACTTTATTTCAGGAAGGAAACAAAGAAATTAGTGTCAAACTTGAGACTTTTATGTGACTATAAAACATGTTTAGGGGTTGGGGATTTAGCTCAGTGGTAGAGCGCTTGCCTAGCAAGCGCAAGGCCCTGGGTTCGGTCCTCAGCTCTGGAAAAACAAAACAAAACAAAACAAAACAAAACAAAACAAAAAAACAAAAACAAGGTAACTAAAACATGTTTAGAAAAACAATGTAAGTATATTTTGTTTCTGTGGTAATATTGAATATAATTGTGATGAACAAATTAATGGAGCAAATGTGATCAAGCTTGGATGGGGTTAAACAATTAGTTGATAGAATAGCAGTCCAGTTTATGGAGTGATAAGTTACTGACTTATGAGGAGAGATAATATGTACACAATAAACTATCCTCAGACATAGCCCAGTATTTATCTGATATTACATTATTATCCCAAGACATAAGAGGCTATAAAAGAGCACGGATAATACAGTGTGGCAGTTCACAACAACGTTTCAGCTTATTTTAATATCTTAATAAGTCAGAACTCATAAAATTCACCCTTCAAAAGTACATAGCTCATATTAAATTTGTAAGAATTATGGTATTATCACTGTAATCTAAATTTATCATTTAATACACTTCATTATCCCAAAACCACCTTTATACCATTTTGTAGACATCTTTTATGAGGAGTCTTGTGAAAACCAGAGAGGCTCCTATCTCTACATTTTTGGTTTCTTCAGAAATGTTACTTAAATGGAATCATTCAATGTCAAAAATACATTATTTTAGTTAATGTTAATTGCAACAAATTAAATAAAACAAGATGTTATACCAGAAAGTGAATTGGCCAGCAGATTCTGTGATAAGATGCATCAAATAACTGCTCTCTGGCAGGAATGAGGAGTGTGAGTAACAACTAAGCAAAGACAGTTTATGGTAGGAAACCAGATTGGAAAGATCTTGAGAAGAGTCATCTCAGCAGAAAAATTAACAAATTCACAGGTAAATTTATAGAATGACACAGTGAAAGTTATAGGCTACAAGGAGGGTTGATGTGTGAGACAGACGGCTGTAAACAGAGGGGCACACAGATCAAACCCACTAGAGAAACAATTTATCTTTTTTACACAATGAAAATTACTGCAAATTTGAAGGAGATGCTACAAATTTATTGGCTTAAAATACCAACTATTTTTTTAAATAATGTGCTGTTTTATTTATTTCTTCTGTCAGTCTTTCCTAGCTCACCCAAGTGCTGGGAGGAAATTCACTCGTTAATGAATAGCAAGGCCCATTTCTCTGTATCATTTTTCATCCTAAGATTCTTCAAGACAGTGTTCCAAATAGATTAAGTATAAGATTCTAGAATCTAAATCTAATATATTTTTCACCTTGTGTACAATTGTTCTCTACTCTGAATTAATGTAGCTTGCTATGTAGCTACATTCTCCAAATTGAAATTACCCCTCAAGGAGGGAGGACGGAAGCTCATTAGACTTAGGAAGGTTGTGAAATTTACAAGACTCAGGAAAATGTAAAAGAGAAAAGGAAGAGACCAACATACCACAAGCCCTTCAAGAACACACTCAAAGTGATGGAAAGAACTCTAATGAGGCCACACCTGTTAAAGATTCCACTACTTTCAAGACCATTAAACTGCTGACTAAGCATTAAACATGGCTTTTTTCAGGGAGAACTGAGATCTAAACTATAGAAACTACCTTTTTTTTTTCTATTTTCCCATGGTGTGTGTGTGTGTGTGTGTGTGTGTGTGTGTGCGCGCACGCGTGTGTGTTACCATGAATGTGGACACTATTGCTGTGGGTCTGTGTGCTAGTGGACGCCTCAAGGGTAATGTCACATCTCACCTGACTTCCATTGTCCTTCCACCTTATTCAACAATGCAAGGTCTCTCAATCAAACCGAAAGCTCCCACATGGAGCTAACAGATAGCTTGCTCTGGGGATCCCTGTCTCTGCTTTCTGAGGCTTTCTTACAGGAAGCAGCCAGGTACAGACCTCTGAGAATTTAAGCGTGTCCTGGGGGACCTAACCCTAGTTCTCACGAATTCAGATGAGTCCTTCAATCACTAAGCTATCTCCCTAGTCCAGGAATCACCAGTTTTTATAGTGGCTAGGCTTCAGTACCCAATCCCACTGACACTGAGTTTAACTGATGACTTTGTCTGAACAGTATGATATGGCTAAAAGCAACTGTGGGCAGTTTCAACTAAACCAATTGCACAATGCATCTTTGTACCTCAGCATGTCATGCCTGTAGGAGGATTCCTGTTTGCTGTACAAAGCGAGTCCTATGGCTATTTTGTCTTCAATGAACACATACCAGATATATCAGAGAATGACCTGCATGGAAAAGGCAACCCCGCCCTGAATAGCTGACCCCTCAGTTCTATCCCCAGCATACACACACACACAGACACACACACACACACACACACACACACACACACACACACATACACACACACACACACACACACATACACACACTGGACATGAAATGTATGAGAAAAAAAAATCTTATGATTGTGCTCCAGAAATGTTTAAGGTTCTTATGTTGGGCACAGGAGCTTATAAAGTCAAGCTTCTTCCTCTTAGAGAACTGGGACTATAAAAGTATTGAAAATGTATCCATCCCACTTAAAACGTGCCTTGGACACAGATAAATCATTGAACACTTTGATTCCACTCCTAAACCTATTCCTACTTCAGTCTTTTTATCATTGTGGTCTTGTTAGAAGGTTGGGAAGCTCATTCTTTCTCATTGCTAACCATTGTGTGTGTGTGTGTGTGTGTGTGTTTTAAAGATTCATTCATATATCTCCTTGTCTCTTCCATTGTCTCTAGACCTACAGTACATCTTCTCATCAAAACACAACATAAAGGCTGTGAAAAGACAAACTACAAACAAAAATAATTTAAAAGAGACTTCTACCAACAAGAGTTGTTATAGGAATAGAAAACCAAGAATCACTATAAATAAAATGGCAGCAACACACACAATCCTTAATTTAGTCAAATAAATAGATAGGAAGGACAGCAATAGGCTTGTTGAAGTAGACAGGAAAAGCCTTCATGGCTCTAACCTTATACAGAGAACTACAGGCAAAGGAGGAAAACTGGGCGTGGAAGAGATGGTCCTCCAAGGGAAAAGCACACTGAGGGTTGTTTAGTGCCTAATGGTCTGCCCTAAAAATACACATACAAGTAACATTATACAGACTGAGCATGTTATAGTTAAGACTGTATTTGTATTTGCTTACACATATATGTATGCAATAAAAAATAGTGAAAGAAAAAGTCATGAATTTGAAGAAGAGTAGGGAAGAGTGTTTGGGAGGGTTTTGAGAAAAGAAAGGAAAGTGAGAAATACTGTATTATATAATCACAAAAATAAAAAAGTTGAAAATAAACAGACAAAATAATTTCAATAATGTATTTTAGTTAGTCTCATGTGTCAAAAATTATGGGGTGATAACTATAATAACTTTTTCAGCAGAATTTGATATTTTTTCTATTGTCTTAAAAATCAATTTTTATGTCACACGAAATATCTCAATTTATACTAGTCATGATGTATCAAGTTTTCAGTAGTGATGACTCTATTGATCAGGACCTGTGTACACTATGGATCACAAAACAACAGCCCACAGGCATGGTGGGTTTAAAAATGGGAACTTCACATTCTTTGTCTAGTTCATGGATATAGTATACATAGAGGAACATGGCTAAGATTACACTGATATAATATGGTAGCACTAGAGAAATTCTCTTCCTCCAAAATAAATAACAAGATTATACATATTCCCATAATCCTGCTTTTTGTTAGAGATCAAATAGACTGACTGTAGTAGACTGCTAAGTTTCTACTGAGTGCCACATTGTAATGATTACTGATATTTATAAAATGCAAATTATTCAAAGTATTTTGATAGTCAAAAATTGATTAGTGAAAGGTAATTAAAAAGTCATGTCAGTATATTGATTAAAAATATTTTCCTAATATCACAAATGGGAAACTAACCAATTAAATTTTGTTTCTAATTAACTGCAGAGAGCATTCAAACACAAAAGATACCTTATTTGGTTCCCAAAACACTGATGGTGACTTTAAGTCTATTATGTCATATACACCAAGAGTTCTATCCTTTAAAAGAAAAATATTGCAGTAATTCTCCTGAGTTGCTCTTGAGAGATCTGGAAAGTTTCCCACTTCATAAATGTTGCTTTAGGCTTGTCTAGCTCTTCTTCATTCAGTGTGTTCCTGATGAGACTCCTTAGAGAAATAAGCAAGGAAACAATGACTGAGCTCCAAGAATAAAACTTTTAGTGGTTGGAGTAGTGAAGTGCCTTATTATGAGGAAGGGCACAGCTAAGCACTTCAGTATTTGTTAAATGAATCCATAAAGTGCTCTGAAGATCATGACAGGTCTAGCCACTCAAATGTCCTGTGTCCCAGGTGACTTCAGATTACATGCCCCTGCAACATTATTTAAATGTAAGCTTTAAGACAGGTTTTCCTAAAATATCTCAAAGTTAAACACTGAAGGTTTTGTAAAACAACAATAAACAACCACTGCATCTAAACAAACAGGAAATAAAACAAGAAACAGGGGTAAAGTCGCCATGTTGGAAAATTCAATGATCATCTATAACACTTGGCTTTGGATCTAATCCCCATAATTATAAATGGCCAAATAAAGAGAAATAACAGAAAGACAAAAGAATAGTGACCAGATAGTAAGCCTGAGTGTGGTATTAATATGGGTGGAACCACCCTCAGGCCCTACCTTGAGCATGAGATTAGTAGGAGAACTAAACTGTCAGTGGAGGCACCAGCCGTGGCAGGGCATTTGACACAGAATTTGGGTAGCCTGCCTATGCTGGTTTGACTAGGAATAGCCCACATGGACTCAAGTGTCTGGATGTTTGGCCCATTGGGATTAGCACTATTAGGAGGTGCAGCCTTGTGGGAGGAAGTGTGTCACTGTGGAGGCGGGTTTTGTTGCTTTATATATGCTCAAGCTATACCCAGTGTGACACAAGTCTCCGTGTTGCTTGAGGATCAGGATGTGGAACTCTCAGCTCCTTCTCTAGAATGCTGTCTGCCTTGACAGTGCCATGCTTCCCACCATGATGATAATGAACCAAACTGCTGACACTAAGTTAGTCCCAAGTAAACGTTTTCCTTTATAAAAGTTGCTCTGGTCATGGTATATTTTCACTGCAATACAGCCCTAACTAAGGCACTACCTATATTGTCCTGGTACAGGAAGGGAAGTGGCTAAGTGATTTGGGAGCCCAGAGACTTAAAGGAGCGATCACATGCACACCCCGAATCCCTGACCCTCCGCTTCAGCACCTGGAAGCCTTGATAGCAAAGCATCTTATTTCCAGTTGTTCCAAGTGTGACGAAAGTTTGCAAAGTTGTGAAAGCTTAGCTCTCCTCCAGCACATGTTAAAACTCACTGACTAATTTTAGGGGCTACTTATTTTGTGTAACATGTGAGTTATAATGTGGGGAATCCAATGAGTCTTCTTTACAAGAAGGAAGATGGTGCTACTGAGTGCTGCTGGAGTTGCTTGCTTCTCTACTGTGTGTGTGTGTGTGTGTGTGTCTCGAGTATTTGAGGGATGTTGCCTCAGAGTCCAAAATTTGAATTAAAAGAAAATAAAAAAGAAAATTGCTTCAAACTAAATGCCAGAACAGTATTTCCCAATTTTATTTCTTATTTCTTAATTTTCCTCTAGGAATTAGAAAGTGAAACATTGCTTTAGAGGGTATACATTTAAATGGCATTGTAGGGGTATGTAATTTGAATCTAAAACATTCTAAATTACCTGTCCATTATCAAAAATAAGATTTTCTACTTTACAAACTCTTTAATTGAAAGTGCTCAAGAAGAAGCCTTTCATAAATATTCATATGCAAAGATTTCGACTCATTTGAGCATTTTGTCATGAGAAGAAATGGGAAGTAATAAAACTAATAAATATAGGTAATAAGCACCCTTCATTTACATCAATACAATCTCGTGGGTTAGCTCACACTGGTTAATATATAACAGGTAATCTCAAATTGAAGCAAAATGACCCATTATTTTTTCCTTGGTAGCAAAAATATTTTAAATCTAAACCTCACTGAAAAACTTTAGACTTACAAGAAAGTTTTAAGAACAAGACAATGGATGTTAGTATATTATTTGCCCAGATTCATCAATGTTTTATTTATTTTAAAAGTGTGAGGGTTGTCTTAGCCAACGTTCTGTTGCTGTGAAGAGACATCACGACCACTGCAACTCCTATAAAGGTAAGCATTTCATTGGGGCTGGCTTCCACTTTCAGAAGCCTCATGGTGGAAGCATGGTGGCAATGTGCTGGAGAAGTAGTTGAGAGTTGTACATTCAGATCCACAAGCACAGGAAAAGAGAGGGCCATTGGATCTGGCTTAGGCTGCTAAAACCTTAAAGACCCAACCCCAGTGACACACTTTCTTCAGTAAGGCCACATCTACAGCAACAAGGCTAACACCTCTTAATTACTCTAGGTAGTGCCATTCCTCCCTGATGAATAAGCATTCAAGTATATGATCTTATTGGGGCTATTTTTTTTTATTCAAAATGCATATATGCAACAGTGTGATGCAGCCATGATCATTCAGGCCTTTACAGCCATTGAAGCAGGACATTCTCCCCAAGCATGGTTGGATACCATAAAAAGCTAAAATGATACGCTCAGGATGCGAGGCTAAGCACTGCACTCAGGGTCAGCCGCTTTGGACCCAGAGAAGAGCATGTCTGATTGCATGCGGGTTGATGCCCCAGGTCCCGCCTCTGAGAAAAAGGTATCGGACGGTCTGATGCTCTTTGGGTGGATGACACCTAAATGAACATCTGTACAAAGTCCCAATTTATTTCTAATATCAGAGATCAGACCTCTACTCTTGCCTGATGCGTCTAAAACAAAAAGGGGGAACTGTAGAGAGCTGCGGAATGCTATGCCTTAAAGATGGAGCTGGTATCCGCCTTCCACCTTCCCGATGGTGAGTGCTCTCTGTCACGAACAGCTCCACATTTGGCTAAGGCCGAGGATCTGGCTTGCTTCCATGTATGTGGACCTATCTGCATTGCCCCCGTGGCACGCCTGGGTTGGCTACCCAGAGGCTATTTAAGCTGTGGGCTGGCTTTCCCCGGGGTCCGAGGATTGTTCAATGTTCCTGAATAAACTGCATTGAAAAAAAAAAGCATATATGTCCACATAAATGCAGATATGCTTGCAGAGGCCAGAGGAATGTGAGTCTCAAAGACTGTGATTACTTAATGAGTTGGCTGGCATGGGGGCTGGGAACCCAACCCTGACTTTCTGGGAGAACAGCACCTGCTCTGAACTGCGGAGCATCTCTCCTGCCTCAGCTTCACCAATTACACATCTTCTGTCACACTGGATTTATCTCTTTTTCTTATTATGGCTTACTTAAGACTCAGTTCAAATCTCAGACTATTTGTTGATAAGTGTTTTCTTATAATCTCATGATCCAATATTCCTAGCACACATTATTCCTGACAAAATCCTGTCATTTGAGTTCACAGAAATTTCCCCACTCTTCTTCTGTGGTATCCTTCAAAATGTCCTTAAAACAACAATTTGACAAATAATTGCATGTTAAAGTTAATTATTGTAGCCTCCTCTTCATCCACCTCAATTTATAATAGTTCACCAGTAATTAATAGTTGCTTAGTTTAACAAACATTTCTGGTAAGAAATTGCAAATATTAGCCATAAATACATCAACATGTATATCTAAATAGAAAAGGACATTTGTATACATAAATACAGTGAGACTTAAAAAAGCCAGTGTCCTTGGGCCTGGAGAGATGGCTCAGGCCTGAGGAATTCAGTTTAGTACCAGGCCCCCACATAAAAGTCAGGTGTGGTATTGTACATCTGTAATATCAACACTCTGGGAACAAGATGGGAGGAAGAGATAGGAGAATCATCTGGAAACTCACTAGCCAAGTGGCATGGAACGCTCAGCCCAGAAGCAGAAACAAGGAAGATCTTATCTCAGTGAAGTAAAAGGCAAAATCAACACTGGAAAGCTGTCTTCTGACCTCCTGATTGCCATAGTACAAATGAACTCATGTTCTCTCTTTCTTTCTCTCTTTCTCTGTTTCTCTCTGTCTTTGTCTCTTACACTCACATTTATACAGAGACATAGTAAAATGTATATAATATCATCATATTTCTTATAATATTTGTTATAAAATTTTGCAAAAATAAAAACTAATCACTTCTTTTTATTAAAAACAGAGAAGACACAGATAAAAAAGTCGGAAATTATTTCCATTATCGGATGAAAACCACTATTAGTATTACATTTCTTTTTAGATTTTTTCTTTGATACTTGTTTGATTGTTTAATTTAAAATTGTATATGAAGCACACAACTATTTTTCCAATAATATATTGGAAAACTATATTTTCCAATAATATATTACACAGTACAGTCTGTAAAATTAAAATGACAGACCTGAAATAGCGATCTGACAACTTGTAGGCCAGTTAGGCTAGAAGTTGTGTCACAGTTCCTGGACCACAAATTCCATGTTTAATAGTAACAATGAATTAACACACACACAGACACACAACATCTTTTCATTTTATTATTATTTAAAGTTTTAATGCAATTTCAATAAAATTATAACTCCAGCCAGAGTAATCTGAATTTCAGGATTTTCCAGTGTGGCGTCTAATTGATGAAAACAAAGCGTATAAGAAAGCCTACCTATGTGACCGAGAGGGAAATTCTGTCAATTGCATTTTTGCAAATTACCCTAGTTTCTCTTTAGGAACTGCCAGGGAGACATTACTAAGATAAAATTACAGTTTTTAAATGAACTTAAGAGCAATGAACGATATGAACATGATGAGTTGATGAAAGCTTGGTACAATTTAAGAACTTACTGATTCCCACTGGAATTTTTTTAATTGTTATGAATGAGCTTGTGTGTTCCAGAGGGAGAGGACCTCAGACAGGGACACCGAGAAGGCTTCAGGGAGAAGGAGAAGGCAGGTCACATGTGTAGTGACCAGAACAGGCCCCACAGAGAACAGCTGTGTTGCCTCATTAAATACATGTCTGAGCAGTGTTTTTATTTCTTTTAGCAAAATCTTTATGAGATACAGAAGCAAACAACTTGAATTAGAATTCTGTTCTGAATTACCAGTGACAGTTTTATGCCTGTACTTGATAAAAGCATAGTCATTTTAAGATAACTACTTTTCTGAAAGAAAAGGATGAGGCAAAAAAAAAAAAAATCAGTATGTCCTCAAAGACATGAAAGTAATTAAAACAATTTACTCACTTTGAGCTACTTGCCTTTTTATAGAGTGGAAAGTGAGTTCTGAACTGCAGTTTGAAAATTTCTAGACTACTATTACATGACCATTATTTCCATGGCTATAAAAATGAAGAGCCCATTATTTCATGAACATGTAATAAGAAAATATGAAGGAAAGAAGTTTAAATCACAATTCTTTGCTCTGTGGTAAAGAGATGTTTCTTTAATATTACAACTCAAAAATTGTACTTTTATAATATCATTTATTTCTTATTTTTCTTCTGTTCTATTTTTTAAAGATGAGTTGAGGAAAGATGGGTATTTGTTAATATTTATTCTAGTAGTATATTGCTTTTGCAGAAAATCTGACGTGATAGTTTAATTGGTTCACTTCAAATATAAATAAAAATGTTATTGGAAACTATAATGCGGTATGGAACCCCGAGCATATTTCAGAATGTAAAGAAACATTAACATACTAGGTGGATGGAACTCTCTCATACAAACAGACTAACATAAGAGACTAAATTCCCAATAGTATGGTCATATACATAAAGTGTAACCTCTATAAGTGTTAACTGTTAATGTCAAAAAATAATAAAACAAATAATGTACTCTTAGCATCATTATTTCAACCAACACATATATGCTCGCACCTACCAAACAAAACAAAACTGGTGATTGCTGTGTAATTGGAAATTGAAGCTAGGTGTGCATGCCTCATTTCTAGTAGCTTACCTCGTTCCGTTCCAGTAAAGGATTTTCTAAACCTATGTTAAAAATTCTTTTTCATGGAAAATGAAATGTTCGCTGAACTCTGTAACCCTTCATTTCTCAAAACGGCATTGGAAGTTTTATTTTCTGAAAGACAAATTCATTATTTGAAAATACAATTTAAAATAATTTTCAATGGCTAATACCTCAGGTAGGTATTTGGTAAATTGATGCAAATTATGAAGCATAAAATGTCCGTCTATACAGAGGAAGTTGGTGACAGATGACTCAGAAGCAGGCTTCCGTGCTGTAACAGCCCGAACACATGAAGTTCCTGGGATTATTAATAAGTGGAAATGCATCTTATTTAGCTTCACAGTCATTTATGGTATGGTAATGGGACATAAACCAAAGCACTGCAAGGAATTAACAGTTTTAATCATAATCCAACCACAGTAGCTCACATCTGTTGTCTTATTAGTGAAATAACAGCATCGCAAAAACTGCAACTAAGGGACCAGTAAGATGGCCCAGTGGTAAAGGTATTTGTTGTGCAAGGCTGGCAACCTGAATTTGATGCTTAGAAGCTGTGTAAAAGTGGAACCAGAGAAACTGTGTATACAAAGTCATTCTCTGACCTCCACAAACACATCATAGTACATGAGCCCATGTGTATACACACACATACACAAAGATGATGATGATGATGATGGTGATATTTTAATTGCAATTATGGTGCTGGAGAGATGGATCCATACTTAATAGGGTTCTCTCCATAGTTATTAGGGCTGGAGGTCAGGTTCCAGCACTCATGTAAGAAGATGGATGCCCTGCAGATGTCTGTAACTCTATTCTGGAGGGACTCCAAAACAGAGAATCACTGAAGCCTCCCAGCATCAGCCTTGCCAAGAAAACATTGATCTTAGGTTCAGTGAGAGACCCTGCCTCAAAGGAATGAACAAAGAAGAATAGACACATAATTCCCTCCTGACCTCCACTCATGCGTACAGGCCTTCATGCCACGTACATGTGTGTATACATTCCCAATCACACACACACACACACACACACACACACACACACACACACACAGTGACTAATAAATCTTTAAAGACAACTGTTTTATTTTTAATTTAATTTAAAATAAACTCTTCTCTCATAAAACACATTCCAACCAGTTACCAGTTCTCTTTATCTCTCCACTTGTTAATATTTATATAAAAATGCCACGCACACAACCAATCTTAAATCCAATGAAGTTTATTGGACAGAGATAGAGAGAGAGAGAAGAAGAGAGAGGTGGTGGGGAGGGGCACCCCTACAGAAACCGGGGAGAGAAAGCAAGGAAAGGGAAGAGCAAAAGAGCAAGAGAGAGGGGGAGTGGCCAACAGGTCACTATGTACCTGGCCCAGATGATGTGATAGGAAGCAGGCACTGGAATAGGATATTTTCAGGACCCTAAGGGAAGGCCAGATGAATTGCCTGCACAAGATAACACCACTGCTCCCAGATTCCCCTCACACCTCCCTTACCCCTGAACCCACTCCCCCTACATCTTCCTTCAGAAAAGAACAGGCCTCCAAGAGACACAAACCAAACACTACCAAACAAAATACAGTAAGGCAAGCCCTCACACTGAGGCTGGACAAGGCAACTCATCAGTAAAAAAAAAAAAAAAAAAAAGAAAAGAGTGCCAAGAGCAGGCAAAAGAGTCAACGATGTACCAGTTAGGAGTCCCACCAAAATACAAAAGTAACAGCCACAACATATAAGCAGAAGACCTGGTCGGATCCCTGCACTCCCTGTACTTGTGGTTTGTCTATAGTCTCTGTGATTACAGCCCATATGCACGCTGCGTAGCTGGTTCTGAGGGCCACGTTCTCCTGGTGCCCTCCATTCACTCTGATTCCCAAATATTTCTGCCCCTTCTTCTGTGGTTTCCTATCTGCAAGAGGTTTCTGTGGAGACCTCTAATGTAGACTCCCTCTCTCTCTGCGTAATGTCTGGCTGTGAGTTTCCACACCTTCATCGGCTGCTGGAGGAACCCTCTTTGATGACAACTGGACAAGCCATCAAGGCAGCGATCTGTGAGTATAGCAAGCTTCTCATTGGGAATCTTCTTGTTTTGTTTTGGAATGGTCACATGTGGTTCTGCCCGAGGTCTCTGGGCTATTCATCCTCTGGTTCTGGGCCATCGAAGCGGTGCCACGCCCGGGCTCCCTTTCGTGGAATGGGCCTCAATTTAAAACAAACATTGACTTGCCATTCCCACAAGTTCCATGCCACCATTGCCATAGCACAGTTTGCAGGCAGGACAGACTGTAGGTCAAAGGTTTTGTGGTGTCCATATTTCTTTTTCGGAAGCCTACAGAAATTCATATTGATTTCCCCTGCACCAGAAACTAGAATATAGGGGTGAAGATTCCATGTTGGCATCAACTAAATGCCTCTTTGCCTTCGTTGAGCTGTGTGGACATTATCCTCAGCACTGGCGCCATGCTGTCAGTTTGTAGAGAGCAATCCTCTGCTTATACTGTTCTCCAAATGCCTTTAATTCCAGCCTTTTCCCCCTTGTATTCTTTCCCTTCATCCTATCCTCTCCCCCACTACCTAATCCCTCCTGCTCTAGTCCCCACCTCCAAAATCTATTCCATTTCCCCTTCTCCAGAAGATCCATGCATACCCCTTGGTTCCCTCCTATTTCCATAACCTCTCTGGGTCTACAGACTATAGCTTGGTTATCATTTACTTTACAGCTAATATCCACTTATATCTGAATACATACCATATTTTTCTTTCTGAATCCAGATTATTTCACTCAAGGTAATTGTTTCAATACTTGTGTCATCCATTTGCCTGCAAATTTCATGACATTTTTTAACAGTTAAGTAATACTTTGTTGTATAAATGTACCACATTTTCTTTATCTGTTCTTGTGTTAAGGGATATCTAGGTTGTTTCCACTTTCTGGCTATTATGAATAAAGATGCAAGAAACACAATTGAGCAAGTGTCCTTAGGGTAGGATGGAGTGTCCTTGGATATATCCTTAAAAGTGATACAGCTGGGTCTTGAGGTATATCAATTCCCAATTTTCTGAGGAACAAGCGTATTGATTTTCATAGCGGCTTTGCACTCCTACCAGCATTGCTGCTCCATATCCCAGTCAGCATGAACTGTCACTGTGTAATTGATCTTAGCCATTCTGACTGGTGTAAAATGAAATCACAAAGTAATCTTGATTTGCATTTCCCTGATGGTTAAGGATATTGAATATTTCATTAAGTGTTTTTCAGCCATTTGAGAGTCCTCTATTGAGAATTCTCTTTAGAGTTGTATCACACTTTTAAATTGGATTGTTTGGTTTGTTTATATCTAGTTCTTGAGTTCTTTGTATCTTTTGGGTATTAATCCTCTATCGGATGTGGAACTGGGAAAAATCTTTTCCCATTTCTTAAGACTGCTGCTTTTCCCAATTGATGGTGTCCTTTGCTTTACAGAAACTTTTCAGTTTCATGAAGTCCAATTTATTAACTGTTGATCTTAGTGCCTACACTATTAGTGTTTTGTTTAGATAGTTTTCTCTTGTGTCAATACTTTCAAGGCTATTTCCAACATTCTCTTTTATCAAATCCAGTGTATCAGGTTTCCTATTGAGGTCTTTGATCTACCTGGACTTGTGTTTTGTGCAGGGTGATAAATATGGTCTATTTGCATTTTCTAATCTACATCCATTTAGAGCATCATCATTTATTGAAGACGCTGTCTTTTTTTTTTTCTGTGTGTATTTCTGGTGGGTTATACTTACTGCTTTTTGTATGTTGAACCATCCCTACTCTCTGGAACGAAGTATACTTGATTACAGTGGATGATCTTTTTGATGTCTTCTTGGATTCAATTTGCAAATATTTTATTGAGTGTTTTTACATCTATGTTAATAAGGGGAAATGGTATGTAATTATCTTTCTTTGTTGAGTCTTTATGTGGTTTGACTATCAGGATACCTGGAGCCTCATAAAATTAATTGATAAATGTTCTTTCTGTTTCTATTTTGTGGGGAAATTTGAAGAGTATGGGCATCAAGTTTTCTTTGAAAGTATGGTAAAATTCCGTATTAAAACCATCTGGTCATGGGCTCCTTTGAGTTGGGAAATTTTGATTACTGCTTCTATTTCACTGGGAGTTATGGGTTATTTAAATTGTTTATTTGATCTTGATTTAACTTTGGTAAATGGTACCTATTGAGGAAATTATCCATTTCTTTTAGACTTTGAAATTTGGTGTAGTACAGGTTTTTAAAATATGCTCCTGTAATGCTGTAGATTCCCTCTTGTCTGTATGTCCCTAATTTTTCTTTCTGATTTTGTTAAACTGGATATTCCCTCTCTGCCTTTTAGTTAGTTTGAATAAGAGTCTATCTATCTTGTTGATTTTCTCAAAGAACCAACTCTTTATTTCATTGATTCTTTATGTTGTTTCTTTTGCTTATATTTTCTTGATTTCAGCCTTCAGTTTGATTATTTGTTGCTGTCTGCTCTTCTTACGTGTACTTATTTCATTTTATAGCTTCCAGATATGTCATTAAGGTGTTAGTATGAGATAGTTCCAATTTTCTTATGCAGACACTTAGTTCTATGAAGTATCCTCTCGACACTGCTTTCATTGTGTTCCTTAAGTTTGGTTATGCTATGTATTCACTGCCATTGAATTCTAGAAAGTCTTTAATTTCTTTCTTATTTCAGTCTTGATAAAGTTTTCATTCAATAGAGAGTTGTTTACTTTCCATGAGTACATAAGCTTTCTGTTTATTTCTGAGTACGTGGTCAGTTTTGTAGAAAGTTCTATGAAGTGCTGAGAAGTTCTTATGTGTTTACATGAAATGTTCTGTAGATATGTTTAAAATCTTGGAGATATCAGGGATACAAGGCACATACCTAAACACAGTAAAGGCAATATACAGAAAGCCTATAGCCAACATCAAACTCAATGGAGAAAAACTCAAATCAATCCCATTGAAATCAGGGACAAGGCAAGGCTATCCACTATCCCAATATTTCTTCAACATAGTACTTTAATTCCTAGCTAGAGCAATAAGACAACTAAAGGAGATCAAGAGGATACAAATCAGAAAGAAAGAATTCAAAGTTTCACTATTCGCAGATGATATGATAGTATGCCTGAGTGGCCCCAAAAACTCAAACAGAGAACTCCTTCAGCTGATAAACATCTTCAGCAAAGTGGCTGCATATAAAATCAATTCAAGGGGGAGCCAAGATGGCGGCGCCGGGAAAACAGCGCATCTGAGCAGCAGGACAGCACTTTCCGTGCAGAGACCAGGAGACTGAACTCGGGGCCCTGAAACTACATCGATCGTGTTTCCCAGGTGAGGGGAGGCTCCCACGGTGTGGGAATCAGTCGGGTCCACTCACGGCTACCCAGCCAGAACCCAGAAGAAATCCCGGGTAACGCGGGCTTTGGGTCTCCGGGCTGGAGCCGCAAGCTGGCGGGTCCCAGCCACTTTCCAAGGCTGATCTGTGGGCACAAGGGTGCCTGAGACTGGGAGTCCCAGTAGCGGGGGGACCCCACGGGGAAGCAGGGTTGCGGGTCTGAGCGCAGGTCACCCAGTCTCTCCCCGGAAGGTCTCTGCCGCCATCACAGCCGAGCTCCTGCCCCGCAGAGAGCTTTGTGATCAGCTCAGCGGTACAGACAAGCTGTGCGCCCCAGTACAACAGGGACTGGGAAACCCCTGTCCGGAGAGGACCCCACAGAGAAGGAAGAAACCGTGCTGCTGGGGTCACCTAGGGAAAGTCTAGCAGACTGCAGATTGCAAACAGACAGAACTGAGTGCCCCAAGACACCAGAGCAGTACTCACCCGCCACAGATTACCACAGCTGATCACTAAATTTACAGCAAGAAACCCAGAAGGAGGGCAGCTGCCCCCAGGACTGCTCCTGGTGAGAGGAGAGCCCTCTTGACGAATCAGGACCACAGTTACCACCCAGGTCTCTAGGCCTGAGGTGAGCTGTAGCAACTCCTGAAAAACACCAGACATCCAGGGACTATACCCAAAAAGCTGGGAAGGCTTCCTTGAGGAAAAACCATCTTCCTGCCAAAGGGATTCTCTCCACTACAAGAGTCCAGGAACAACCAGAAACTAAATTCAAACAACTAAGATAGCCCAATGGGTAGAGGAAAGCATAAAGTTCAACCAAAAAAAGCCAGAGCATTATGGCATCTCCAGAACCCAGTTATCCAGGGGCTAATAGCCCTAGACACCCCAGCATAAATGAAATTCAAGGAGACGACCTAACATCTATGCTCAAGAAGATGATAACAGAGGAAACAAATAAAATACAAAAAGAAATAGAAGAAGCTGAAGCCAAAAAGTATGTGGCCTTTAGAGAGGAAATGCTTAAATCACTGAATGAAATAAAAGAAACAGTGGATTGTTTCAAACAAACAGTTGAAGGAATTGACGGAAAAACATGAAAATACAGTCAGACAGGGGAAGGAAACCAACAAAATAACTCAAGACCTGAAGATAGAATTGGAAAAATTAAAAAGAACACAAATGGAAGAAATTGTGGAGAGAAAGAACTTAGGGAAGAAAGCAGGAACTACAGAGGTTAGCATAACCAATAGGCTACAAGAAATGGAAGAAAGAATCTCAGGTGTGGAAGATACAATGGAAGAAATAGATGTATCTGTCAAAGAAAATGATAAATCTAAAAAATTCCTGACACAGACCGTCCAAGAAATTCAAGACAACATAAAAAGACAAAACCTAAGAATAATAGGAATAGAGGAAAAAGGAGATTCCCTGGACCAAGGCCCAGAAAATATTTTCAACAAAATCATTGAAGAAAATTTCCCCAACTTAAAGGAGAGGCCAATAAGAATACAAGAGGCCTATAGAACAGCCAATAAATTAGAACAGAAAAGAAAATCCTCCCGCCACATAATAATCAAAACTTTAAGTATACAGAACGAAGAAAAAATACTAAAAGCTGCAAGAGAAAAAGGCCAAGTAACATATAATGGCAAACCCATTAGAATCACACCTGACTTTTCAACAGAGACTATGAAAGCCAGAAGGGCCTGGACAGATATCATGCAGACCCTAAGAGAACACAGATGTCAGCCCAGGCTACTATACCCTGCAAAACTCTCAGTCCTCATAGACGGAGAAAACAAGATATTCAATGACAAAAACAAATTTCAACAATACCTACAAACAAATCCAGCATTACAGAAGACACTGGAAGGGAAAATACAACCCAAGAAAGGTAGCTACATTCAAGAAAACACAGGAAATAAATAACCCCACTACAATAAAACAAAAAGCAACCAAGCACACAACCGTATGTCCACAGCCAACATCAAATTCAAAGGATCTAACAGGCACTGGTCATTACTCTCTCTCAATATCAATGGACTTAATTCTCCAAATAAAAAGACACAGACTAAGAGAATGGATGCGTAAATAAAACCCAGCAATCTGTTGTATACAAGAAACACACCTAAGTCACAAAGATAGACATTACTTGAGGGTAAAGGGATGGAAGACGACTTTTCAAGCAAATGGACGCAAGAAGCAAGCAGGAGTAGCCATTCTAATATCTGGTAAAATAGTCTTTCAACCAAAATTAATCAAAAGAGATGGGAAAGGACACTTCATACTCATCAAGGGAAAATTCCACCAGGAAGACATCACAATCCTGAACATCTATGCCCCAAATACAAGGGCACCCACATTTGTGAAAGAAACATTGATAAAATTTAAACAACATATAGATCCCCACACACTAATAGTGGGAGACTTCAACACCCCACTCTCAACAAACGACAGGTCAACAAAACAAATTAAACAAAGAAACAATATCTCTAACAGAGGTCATGAATCAAATGGACCTAACAGACATTTACAGAACCTTACACCAAACACAAAAGAATTTACCTTCTTCTCAGCACCTCATGGAACCTTCTCCAAAATAGACCACATAGTTGGTCACAAAGCAAGCCTCAACAAATACAGGAAGATTGAAATAATCCCTTGTATCCTGTCGGATCACCATGGAATAAAGCTGGACCTCAGTAACAACAGAAATAGCAAAAAGCCTACACACACATGGAAACTGAACAACTTGCTACTAAAAGACAGCTGGGTCAGGGAAGAAATAAAAAAAGAAATTAAAATCTTCCTAGAACTCAATGAAAATGAAGACACAACATACCCAAACTTGTGGGACACAATGAAAGCAGTGCTAAGAGGAAAGTTCATAGCACTAAGTGCCTTCAAGAAGAAATTTGAGACAGTGCATTCAAGCAACTTAATGGCTCTCTTAAAAACCCTAGAAAAAGAAGCAGACACACCAAGAAGGAGCAGATGGCTGGAAATAATCAAACTCAGGGCTGAAATCAATCAAATAGAAACAAATACAACAATTCAAAGAATCAATGAAACCAAGAGCTGGTTCTTTGAGAAAATCAAGAAGATAGACAAACCCTTAGCCAAGCTAACTAAAAGGCAGCGAGACACCATCCAAATCAACAAAATCAGAAATGAAAAGGGGGACATAACTACAGACACTGAGGAAATCCAAGCAATCATTAGGACTTACTTCAAAAGTCTATACGGAACAAAATTTGAAAATTTAAATGAAATGGACAATTTTCTTGATCGATTCCACTTACCAAAGCTAAACCAGGACCAGGTAAATCAATTAAATAGTCCTATATCCCCCAAAGAAAGAGAAGCAGTCATGAAAAGTTTCCCATCCAAAAAAAGCCCAGGACCAGATGGCTTCAGCGCAGAATTCTACCAGACCTTCAAAGAAGAGCTAACTCCAATTCTTTTCAAATTATTCCACAAAATAGAAACAGAAGGAACATTACCAAACTCATTCTATGAAGCCATAGTCACCTTGGTACCTAAACCTCACAAAGACTCAACAAAGAAAGAATTTCAGGCCAATCTCCCTTATGAACATTGATGCAAAAATACTCAACAAAATACTCGCAAACCAAATACAAGAACACATCAAAGATATCATCGACCATGACCAAGTAGGCTTCATCCCAGGTATGCAGGGGTGGTTCAATATACGGAAATCCATCAATGTGATCCACCATATTAACAAATTGAAAGAAAAAAAACCACATGATAATCTCCCTAGATGCTGAAAAAGCCTTTGACAAAATCCAACATCCATTCATGTTTAAAGTATTGGAGAGATCAGGGATACAAGGCACATATCTAAACATAGTTAAGGCGATATACAGCAAACCTATAGCCAACATCAAACTGAATGGAGAGAAACTTAAAGCAATCCCACTGAAATCAGGGACAAGACAAGGCTGCCCACTCTCTCCATATCTCTTCAACATAGTTCTGGAAGTCCTTGCTAGAGCAATAAGACAGTTGAAGGAGATCAAGGGGATACAAATTTGAAAGGAAGAAGTCAAATTATCACTATTTGCAGATGATATGATAGTATATGTGAGTGACCCTAAAAACTCTACCAGGGAACTCCTACAGCTGATAAACACCTTCAGCAAAGTGGCCGGATACAAAATTAACTCAAAAAAATCAGTAGCCCTCCTGTATACAAAAGACAAAAGGGCTGAGAAAGAAATTAGGGAAACAACACCCTTCACAATGGCCACAAATGACATAAGGTACCTCGGAGTAACCCCAACCAAGGAAGTAAAAGACTTGTATGAAAAAAATTTCAAATCTGAAGAAAGAACTCGAAGAAGATATGAGAAGATGGAAAGATCTCCCATGCTCATGGCTTGGTAGGATTAACATAGTAAAAATGGCCATATTCCCAAAAGCAATCTACAGATTCAATGCAATTCCCATCAAATTACCAACACAATTCTTTACCGACCTGGAAAGAAAAATTCTCAACTTCACATGGAATAACAAGAAACCCAGAATTGCTAAAACAATCCTCTACAATTAAAGATCTTCCTGAGGTATCTCCATCCCTGATCTTAAGTTGTACTATAGAGCAACAATTTTAAAAACTGCATGGTACTGGCATAGAAACAGAATGGTGGATCAATGGAACCGAACAGAGGACCCAGAAATAAACCCACACACATATGGATACCTGATCTTTGACAAAGACGCCAAAACCATACAATGGAAAAAAGATAATGTCTTCAACAAATGGTGCTGGTCCAACTGGATGACTACATGTAGAAAAATGAAAATAGATCCATACTTATCACCCTGCACAAAACTGAAGTCCAAGTGGATCAAAGACCTCAACATAAAACCAGACACATTAAATTGGCTTGAAATAAAAGTGGGGAATACCCTAGAACTCATTGGTACAGGGGAAAACTTCCTGAACAGAATTCCAACAGCACAGGCTCTAAGAGCAGCAATCAATAAATGGGACCTCATGAAACTGAAAAGTTTCTGCAAAGCAAAGGACACCGTCATCAAAACAAAGCGACCTCCTACAGATTGGGAAAGAATCTTCACCAACCCTTTATCTGACAGAGGAGTCATATCAAGTATATATAAAGAACTAAAGGAGCTGAAAAGCAGCAAACCAAGTAATCTACTTAAAAAATGGGGAACAGAGCTAAACAGAGAATTCTCTGTAGAGGAATACCGAATGGCAGAGAAGCACTTAAAGAAATGCTCAACCTCACTAGCCCTTAGGGAAATGCAAATCAAAACAACCCTGAGATTTCACCTTACACCCATGAGAATGGCCAAGATCAAAAATTCAAGTGACAACACATGCTGGAGAGGTTGTGGAGAAAGAGGAACCCTTCTCCACTGCTGGTGGGAATATAAACTGGTACAACCACTCTGGAAATCAATCTGGCGTTTTCTCAGACAACTAGGAATAGTGCTTCCCCAAGATCCAGCCATACCACTCCTAGGCATATATCAAAAGAGGCTCAAGCACACAAAAAGGAAATTTGCTCAACCATGTTTGTAGCACCTTTATTTGTAATAGCCAGAAGCTGGAAACAACCCAGATGCCCCTCAACTGAAGAATGGATGCAGAAAATGTGGTACATCTACACAATGGAATATTACTCAGCAATGAAAAATAAGGAAATCATGAAATTTGCAGGTAAATGGTGGGATCTGGAAAGGATCATCCTGAGTGACTTGTTCCAGAAGCAAAAAGACACACATGGTATATACTCACTCATATAGACATACAACATAGGACAAACCCACTAAAACCTGTGCATCTAAAGAAACTAAGCAAGAGAGAGGACCCTAACAAAAATGTCCAATCCCCATCTGGAAAGGCAAAGAGGATGGACATCAGAAGAAGAAGAAAACAGGAAACAACCTAGGAACCTACCACAGAGGGCCTCTGAAAGCCTCTGCCCTACAGACTATCAAAGCAGATCCTAAGCCTGATGGGCAACTGTTGGGCAGAGTGAATGGAATTTTAGCTAAGAACTGGGAAATAGTAAGAGCTGGAGAGGACAGGGTCTCCACAAGGAGAGCAACAGAACAAGAAAATTTGAACACAGGGAACTTCCCAGAGACTCATACTCCAACCAAGGACTATTCATAGAGATAACCCAGAACCCCTGCACAGATGTAGCCCAGGGCAGTTCAGAGTCCAAGTGGGTTACATAGTAATGTGAAGAGGGACTTCCTCTGACATGAACTGACTGGCCTGCTCTTTAGTCACCTCCTCCTGAGGGGGAGCAGCCTTACCAGGCCATAGTAGAGGACAACACAGCCACTTTTGATGTGAACTGATGGACTAAGATCAGAAAGGAGAGGAGAACCTCCCCTATCAGTGGAATTGGGGAGTGGCATGCATGTAGAGGGAGGAGGTAGGGTGCGATTGGGAGCGGAGGAGGGAGGGGCTTATGGGGGGATGCAGAATGAATAAAGTGTAATTGATAAAAAATTTTTAAAAAAGGGAAAAAAATAATTTAAGAACCTTAAATGACTTTCAAAAGTGGAGGAAAACATGGAGTTAGTCAATTTACATGGAGTACATCTCGCCCCTGGGGGCAATGGTCTCCTAAACCTACTCAGACCTTGGACACCACCACTGCTAGATTAGAGTCTCACAACAGCGTAATGCAGCCATGACCATTCAGGCCTTTATAGCCATTGAAGCAGGACAGTCTCCCCAAGCATGGTTGGCTACCATAAAAAGCCAAAATGTTACATTCAGGATGCGAGGCTAAGCACTGCACTCAGGGTCAGCCGCTTTGGACCCAGAGAAGAGCATGTCTGATTGCATGCGGGTTGATGCCCCAGGTCCCGCCTCTGAGAAAAAGGTATCGGACGGGTCTGATGCTCTTTGGGTGGATGACACCTAAATGAACATCAGTACAAAGTCCCAATTTATTTCTAATATCAGAGATCAGACCTCTACTCTTGCCTGATGCGTCTAAAACAAAAAGGGGGAACTGCAGAGAGCTGTGTAATGCCTCGCCTTAAAGATGGAGCTGGTTTCCGCCTTCCACCTTCCTGATGGTGAGTGCTCTCTGTCACGAACAACTCCACATTTGGCTAAGGCTGAGGATCTGGCTTGCTTCCATGTATGTGGACCTATCTGCATTACCCATGTGGCATGCTGAGGTTGGCTACCCAGAGGCTATTTAAAGTGGGCTGGCTTTACCCAGGGTCAGATGATTGTTCAAGGTTCCTGAATAAACTGCATTGAAAAAAAAAAATCAACTCAAAAAAATCTGAAGCCCTCCTCTATACCAAAGACAAAAGGGCAGAGAAACAAATAAGGGACACAACACCTTTCACAATAGCCACTAATAACATAAAGTACCTTGGGGTGACTCTAACCAAGCAAGTAAAAAACCTGTTAGAAAAAAACTTTAAGTCTCTGAAGAAAGAAATTGAAGAAGATATCAGAAGATGGAAAGATCTCCTGTGCTCATGGATTGGTAGGATTAATACAGTGAAAATGGCAATCCTGCCAAAAGCAATCTACAGATTCAATGCAATTCCCATCAAAATACCAACTCAATTCTTTACAGACCTGGGAAGAAAAATTCTCAACTTAATATGGAGAAACAAAAAAATCAGAATTTCTAAAACAATCCTGTACAACAACAGATGCTCTGGAGGTATCTCCATTCCCGATCTCAAGTTGTACTACATACAGAGCAATAGTAATAAAAACTGCATGGTATTGGCATAGAAACAGAAAGTTGGATCGATGGAACCAAATAGAAGACCCCAAAATAAACCCACACACCTAGGAATATTTGATTTTTGACAAAGAAGCCAAAACCATTCAATGGAAAAAATACAGCATCTTCAACAAATGGTTCTGGTCCAACTGGATGTCTACATGCAGAAAAATGTAATTAGATCTATATTTATCACCCTGTACAAAACTAAAGTCCAAGTGGATCAAAGACCACAACATAAGACCAGACACATTAAATCAGTTAGAAGAAAAAGTTGGGAAGAGCCTAGATCTCATTGGCATAGGAGACAACTTCCTGAACAGAACACCAACAGCACAGGCCCTAAGAGCAACAATCAATAAATGGGACCTCATGAAACTGAAAAGCTTCTGTAAAACAAAAGACAAAACTGTCAGAACAAAATGACAGACTACAGACTGGGAGAGGATTTCACTAACCCTATATCTGACAGAGGGCTGATATCTGGAATATATAAAGAACTAAAGAGGTTAAAAAGCTATAAATCAAGTAATCCAATTAAAAAATTCTCTGTAGAAGAATATAGAATGGCAGAGAAACACACAAGGAGATGTTCTACATCTTAGCCATCAGAGAGCTGCAAATCAAAACGACCCTGAGATTTCACCTTACACCCATCAGAATGGCTAAGATCAAAATCTCAAAAGACAACACATGCTGGAGAGGTTGTGGAGAAAGAGGAACCCTCCTCCACTGCTGGTGGGAATGTAAACTGGTACAACCACTACAGAAATCAATCTGGTGTTTTCTCAGACAATCAGAAAATACTGCTTCCTCAAGATCCAGCTATACCACTGCTAGGCATATATCCAAAAGATGTTCAAGTACACAACAAAGACGTTTGCTCAACCATGTTTGTAGCAGCTTTATTTATAATAGCCAGAACCTGGAAACAACCCAGATGTCCATCAAGGGAGGAACAGATACAGAAATTGTGGTACTTTTACAAAATGGAATACTACTCAGCAATTAAAAGCAAGAAAATCACAAAATTTTGCAGGCAAATGGTGAGATCTAGAAAAGAATCATCCTGAGTGAGATACCCCAGGAGCTAGAAAGACACTAGAAAGACACACTAGAAAGACACACTAGAAAGACACACACGGTATATACTCACTTGTAAGTGGGTCCTAGACCTAAAACATAGGATAAACATACTAAAATCTATACACATAAAGAAGATAAACAAGAAAGAGGACCAGGGGTAAGATGATCAATACTCACTTAGAAAGACAAATGTGATGGACATTGGAAGTAGGAGAAAACAAGTAACAGGACAGGAACCTACCACAGAGGGCCGCTGAAAGACTCTACCTAGGAGTGTATCAAAGCAGATGCTGAGACCCATAACCAAGCCTTTGGCACAGTGCAGGGAATCATGTGAAAGAAGGAGGAGTTGGTATGGCCCAGAGGGGACAGGAGCCCCAAAAGGTCCAAATACATTTGAACACAGGGGTCTTCTCTGAGACTGTTTTTCCAACCAAGGACCATGCATGGATAAAACCTATAACTCCTGCTCCTACATAGCCCATGGTAGCTCAGTATCCAAGTGGGTTCCCTAGTAAGGGGGACAAGAATTATTTCTGACATGAACTCAATGACTGGCTCATTGAGTTTCCCCTTTCCCCCAAGGGAGGAGCAGCCTTACTAGGCCACAGATAAGGACATTGCAGCAGTCCTGAAGATACCTGATAAGCTAGGGTCAGATGGAAGGAGAGGAGGACCTCTCCTATCAGTGGACTTGGAAGGGGGCAGGGAGGAGATGAGGGAGGGAGGGGAGGATTGGGAAGAAAAGAGGGAGAGGGCTACAGCTGGGATACAAGTGAATGTATAAAATTATTTAAAAATAAAAAAATATTAAAAAAAGAATAGAGTAACATCTCCTCAGTTTTTGTATTGTGAACCTTATTATTAAATAAATATAAAAGACTCTCAATTATTTATGTAATAGTTCGGTTAAGAGAGAAACTGAGAAAAAAACTTAGTTTTATAAAAATAACTGTAATAGATTCCTTTTATTTGTTGCTGTTGGTGGTGGTGTGTATGAGTGAGAGAGAGAATGAGTAACTGTGAGCATGCTTCCATCTTTTCATTTTGCTAGCATGAGATTATTTCTTTGCTATGTTTTTGTGCATAGAGTTAACCTCCTTAGGTTAGATTTTTGTTTCTAGCGCCTTCTGTCAGATACTGTTTAAAGTTGACTTTATTATGAAATATTTTATTTTCTCCATATTTAGTGACTGAAATTTTGCTGGGTATAGTAGTCTGGGCTGGCATCTGATGTTTCTTAATGTCTGCAGGAAATCTATACAGGACTTTGTGGCTATTAGAGTATCCACTGAGAAGTCAGGAATGTAATTCTAATAGGTCTGCCTTTATAACTTTGTCTTTTTCCCTTGCAGTTTTTAATATTCTTTTTTTTTATTCTATGTGTGTTGGTGTTTTGATTTTAATGTGCTGAGGAAACTTTATCCTGGTCCAATATATTTGTTTTTCTGTATGTTTCTTTTACCTTCATAGCCATGTCCTTCTTTGGGTAAGGAAAAATTTTTCTATAATTATGTTGAAAATATTTTATATACCTTTCAGCTGGGATTTTTGTCCTTCCTTTATTCCTATTTTTCTTAAGTTTGGTCTTTTTATCATGACCTTGAGTTTTTTGGATTTTTGTATCAGGAAGTTTTTTAGAAATTTTTGAAAATTTAATATTTTCATTGACCAGTTTATCCATCTCTTCTATAGTATCTTCAACGCCTGTGATTCCTTCTCTATATTCTGTTGGTGAAGCTTGATTCTGAATTTCCTGTTTGAATTCCTAATTTTTTTCCCAAAATTCCACCAGTTCGCATTTTCTTCATTGCTTCTTCTTCTTCTTCTTCTTCTTCTTCTTCTTCTTCTTCTTCTTCTTCTTCTTTTGTTTGTTTGTTTGGTTGGTTTGGGTTTTGGTTTTGGTTTTGTTGTTGTTTAGTTGTTTGCTTGGTAGGTTGATTTTGTTTTTTCAAGACAGGGTTTCCTGTGTGTAGCCCTGGCTGTTCTGGAATTGGCTCTCTATAGAGCAGGCTGGTCTCTAACTCACAGCAATCTGCCTGCCTTTGTTTCCTCCTATGCTTGGATTAAAGGCATGAGCCACCTCCACCTGACTTACAGCTTTTATTTTCTTTTTTAGGTCTTGAACGATTTTATTTGTTTCCTTCAACTTTTGTTTAATTTTGGCTTTCTAAAGGGGGTTTATTAATTTCTTCCAAATGTTTGTGTTTTGCTGAATTTTATTTTCTCTTTAAGGACCTCTGTCTTCGTCATATAGGTCTTTTTCTTGTGTTTTAGCTATGTTGGAATATTTGGGGACTTCTGTGGTAAGATAACTGGGCTCTAGTGGATACATATTGCTATGGCTGTTATTATTATTATTATTATTATTATTATTATTTATGCTGGCATCTAGGCATCCGGCTTTGGGGCAATTATAGTTGTAGATGCTGAATTCTGCCAGGTCAAAGGAGGAGGGTTTAGATCCACAAGAAGTTTGGACAGGGGGAATGGGAGGCTCCAGCGGGGACAACGTTGGGAGTTTGTGTCTGCTCTGAAAGCAGAGCAAGCAGAGGTCTGAAGGCTGGCTACCTGGCCTTCTGGCAGGCATGGCCTGTGGTTCAGCAGAGGGTTTCCTGTATGAGCTGGGGTTTGAGACACAGGAACAGTTGTAGAGAGAGTGACCAGTAGGAAACTTTCTGTTGGAGCCTCCAGAGGCATGGAGAAAAGGCAAAGGAGGCTACAGCTGGGGTTCTGTTGAAGCACTAGCCTTTGGAATTGGGTCTTCTGAGGCAACAGAGAGCAAGATAATGTTTTTAAAGTTGCCATTTTCTTAAAAGTGTAAAACATAAGCTGTTTGCAACTCCCATTTTATCTGAACACTGAAGATCACTAGTTTGAGTATCCATGCTCTTTTGACTCAGTCTTTGCTCAAAAGACTTAGCTATTTAATCTGTTAAACACTTACAGAATCAAAATGGTAATAGAAACAAGGTTAATAATCTATGCATTGAAATACAATTCTTTGTCTAAACCATCCAGGCAACAGTATTCTGTTAGAGCAGTCTAGACTAAAAGTACTTTTGATTGACACTTGTCTCCCCCTTGTGAAAAATGTTCTCCTTGCATATTGTTTTCTTGGTGTCCCTTCCCATCACTGTTGCTCCTCCTCACCTCTGTTCCTAAATAAGGCCTTACTTCCCTGTGTACGTGAATCCTTCTTCAATGGCTACTTGATAAAGGCTCAATGTGTTTTAGCAAAATTCATCATCAGGTTCTGTGTTCTAACAGTGTTTGAAAAATTGGATTAAAAATGAATGGTAGCTTTGTCTTTCTTTATTTCCTGGATCCAGCTATCTTTATTCCTTTCTTCTGTAAGCATGCCATTTATACTAGTATGCTGGAAATGGCTTTCTGCCTAGTTAGTATTCTTTACCAGTAGCATGCACTGCTCTTAACATGCAGTAGCTTTTTCTTCTATGCCCACTGCCTTTGGGCAGATGATATGTTTGGCATTCAAAAGAGTGGAGAACCATATAGTGAGTGTGAAGGACTGAGTTTCCCTAGAGTTTAAACATGGCTTCATTAAAATGTTTGAGCTTCTCTGAAAAAAAAAAAAAAAAAAACAAGAGTTCTCTGTGAGAAGTTTAGAAATCCTTGAATTATCTCAATACTTCCAATAAGGAGTAATTCAGATAGCCATTTTTACATTTTCTTTAACATTTCTAAATCTTCCACAGTGGAATTTCAAATGAAGAACTCAGCCAGAGTACATTAAATAGCTGGGTATTTCCTTCATGATGATAGAAAAAGTGATACAATTCAGTCTCTGGTAAATTCCACACATTAGCTCATAAGGAAACTGAGTGTTAAGGGGTCAGTAAAGGAAGCCTGTAGAGAAGGTATGTTCCAATGAGTACTCCTGTGCCAGTTGGCTTTCGTTCTTTCAAAGGGCAAAGATACATTTTCTAGGCACAAAACAAAATCCTAACATATACAGTGTTTTGTTCCATATCTGCAATATGTTAATTTCCTATCTGCAAAAATTAATATTGTGTGTGTACAGATGGACATATTAAAGCTAAGAGAGTATATAGATTATTTAATAGTCACAAAACTTGGTTGATTCATCAGTCTCTGAAGGACCCCCTGAACCCAGATTTTTTGGCTCTGTTGGTCTTTCTTGTGGAGCTCCTGTCCACTCCAGGTCTTTCTATCTCCCCCTTTCTTCATAAGATTCCCTGCACTCTGCCAAAGTTTGGCTCTGAGTCTCAGCATCTGCTTCAATACCCTAATGGGTAGAGTCTTTCAGAAGTCCTCTGAAAAAGGGTCCTGTCCTGTTTCCTGTTTTCTCATACTTCCAATATCAATTCTGTTTGCCCTTCTGAGTGAGGATTACATCTATAGTTAAGGGTCCTCATGTTGTTTAGCTTTTTAGGACTATAGATTTTAGAATGTTTATCTTATATTATATGACTAAAATCCACTTAAAAGTGAGTACATACCGAGTGTGTTTTTGGTTCTGGGTTACTTCACTCAGGATGATCTTTTCTAGATCCATCCATTTGCCTGCAAATTTCATGATTTCCTTGTTTATAATTGCTGAGTAATATTCAATTGTGTAAATGTACCGCAATTTCTGTATCCATTCTTTGGTTGAGGGATATCCTCAACAAATATTTGGTTGTTTCCAGATTCTGAATAAAGCTGCTTTGAACATAGTTGAACAAATGTCCTTGTTGAATGGTTGAGCTTCTTTTGGATATGTGCCCAGGAGTAGTACAGCTGGATCTTGAGGTAGCACTATTCCTAATTTTCTGAGAAACAGCCAGATTGATTTCCAAACCTAGACCCCCTGCTTAGATGTAGCCCATGGGCATCTCAGTCTCCATGGAAGTCCCTAGTAAGGGGAACAGGAGCATTCACTGGCATGAACTCAGTTGCATGCTCTTTGATCATCCCCCCAGACACACACATGGTGAGATGGCCTTAGTAGGCCACAGAGGAAGACAATGAAGACAGTCCTGATGAGACCTGATAAACAAGGGTGAGATAGTAGGAGAAGAGGACCTAGGGGAAGGACATGGGGGGGAAGGAGGGATAGCGGGACTGGGAGTAGATGAGGGAGAGGGCTACAGCCAGGATATAAAGTGAATAAATTGTAAATAATAATAATAATAATGAAAAAATTATTTAAAAAAACAAAGCCACAAAACTATTAAGTTGATAAGCTTAAGTTGAATTCCTGACTCCAAAAAGAATTTGCCAATTCTTTTCATATCCCACCTGTACTGGCTGGTTGTGTGTGTCACAAGCTGGAGTCATCAGAGAGAAAGAAGCCTCAGTTAAGGAACGTCATCCCTCTATGATATCCAACTATAAGACATTTTCTCAATGAAGTCATTAGTGGCACAGAGCCCAGACAATTGTGGGTAGTGCTATGCCTGGGCTGGTGGTTCTGGGTTCTCTAAGAAAGCAGACTTAGCAATCCATGTAAAGCAATCCAGCAAGCAGCAACCCTCCATGGATTCTGCATTACCTCCTGACTACAGGACTCTGTCCTGTTAGAGTTCCTTTCCTGACTTCCTTCAATAATTAACAGCAATCTGGAAGGGTAAGCCAAATAAACAATTTTCTCCCCAATGTGCTTTTTGGTCATGATGTTCCATTGGATCAATACAAACCCTAACTATGACATCACTCTCCTTTGCAAAATATCTATTTGCATAAAGCCCTTCTCATCAAGTCATTCCTGAGTTGTCAACACAAGAAATGACCTCTAAATCTATGATAAATAGACTAAAACTAGTTACACATGCTAAGCAGAGGTCACAGTCTTTGACATACATTAGTCAACAAAGAAATTCCACATTTTATGAAATTCACATTATGTTTTACAAACATTTATATCATAGACAGTGATACAAGCCTATAAGAAATTAGACAACACAAGTACAATAAAAAGAAATACAGCCATGGTGATCAAAGAATGTCTTCTCGATATTGCAGCATCTAATCAGAGGTTGGAGTGAAGGGATAAGCTGTTTAGATACCACAGAAAAGCACCACTGGTAGAGAAATCCACTTAAAGGCAGGAACACGAGAAATCCAAGGACACCTATGTGGTAGACTACTATGGAGAAAGTAGAGAGTGTTACCAATGATGTCAGCCAAAGGGGGACTGGTGAGCAGTTTGGGAATGGCGTGGTAGAAAAGGTAGGGAATTTCACGTTATTCTGAACAGAGGAGGCATTGGAGGATTTGACAATAAGATCACATGAGAGCTGTGGAGAGATACCTGTGAATGGTTTTAGAGGAAGGGGAGATTGTTTCCGCGGCCTTTGGCATGATCGTAGGAATAGATCATCTGACTAGGACTACGAACTGGATAGAGGTGGTAGCAACTCATCTTAGTGAAAAAGGTGAATGCACTGTTTCGATTACTTAGGTCAAGAACAGAGGTGGGTTGGCAGGGAATGAAGAGAGATGGATTTATGTCTTGAGTTCTCCATAGACACCATTACACCAGAAGAAGGCAGGGCCTAGACCCTGAGGCATCTTCTAAGTCTAGGTAGGGGTGTGTTAGGTAGATTGAAGGAACTATGTAGGTAAAAGGGTCACATTTCCTGAAACATTTAGCCATGTATTGCACAATTTAGAAATAGGTTTCTTACTTAAAGCTTTTCCATAATATCACATTGGCTATTTTAAAGTCAGTGATACATATTGACTTTAAAATGATAAAAAATGTAAAGGAGACCTTTTTCCCTTAAGAGAACACTTTGCAGATGATTTGATTTTTAATACATAGAGTGAGATTCTTTCTTCTTTACTAGTGATCTGAATAGATACATGTGGGCTTTAAGATTGTCCTCTTTTCCCAGACACCATTATTCTGGGTATGTTTCTTCTGCTCAGAGGCCCAGAGGACAATGATCTCTGATAGCAGGCACAGCTCTTCCATAAGTTCTCTTTGAAAAAGAAACACATTTTTTCCTAGGTTTCCATTTCAAGGAAATTAAGTGGAATTGCATTTTCAGGTTCAATTGATGTAACAGAGAGTAAAGAAATCGGATGATTTGGCTCAAGGCCCTTGGCAGAGAAAAAGACTTTAGTGAAAACAGCCTCTGGTCTGGAAATGTCAGATTTCTTGCTGCTTCTGTAGCAATACCCACAGTTAGAGAGAAGAAACAACTGGGCAGCCTGTTTCCCTGGAGGCTGCACATTTTTTACTGCAATTTCTGTATTCTGTGGGCCAAAAGAACTCCCAGAGACAGCTTGTTTGTAGCCAGAGGTGATGTTGGAGACAGAGCTATAGAACAATCTAGAAACAAACTGAGGTGTGTAGCATTGGTTCGTAGTCTGAGGTTCAGTTTCCAGCATGCGCTGGAAGTCAGAGGGCAACTTGTGGTTCGTTCCTTCCACTCTCTGGGTCCAGGAGATCCATCTCAGGCTGCCAGACTTGCAGCAAGTGCTTGACCCACCAAGATACCTCACTGGCTCGTTTTCTAACATATCTAAAAATTGTATAGAAAAAAATCATCTCTATTTAACACTATAAGGTCTTACTGTATTGGGCTAACTGTATAGAGATAATAGGCTTGTAACATGGTCAAAATTAGAACAAAAATGAGATCCGCATTGAGAAAATATGAATGTTAATTCTATTTTGAGACATACATTAAGATGTTTGCTTTTTAATACTCTATAAAATCTTGTCTAGACATATAATGATCATTGACCTGAAAGAACAAAGATAAAAATGAAAGGACAGCAAAGTCAACTCTCCAACGGAGTTGCAGACATTCTCTGAGCAGATTCTGTACCCACAGGGGTAAAAGGTAACAGGTGGAGCTCAGAGTTAGCAATTACAATACTCTGTGATCCGCTGTGCTAGGAAGAATAATGACTCACCAAAGAAGTCCAGCCCTGCATCATCAGAAGCTGGGGCTTTTCATGCTGCACAGTATGGAGCGTTAGAGCTGGAGATGGAAGTAAGGTTGCTCATTAGCTGGATTTGAGAAGGTGAACGTGGATGAACTAAATATGCTCACTGTAATCGCAAAGGCCAGAAGGAGTTAGAGGAAAGTGTGGCTACAACACTTGCTTAGAAGGTATGGGAGGAGGGCCATGGACATGGCAGAAGGGTGGCGCTAGCCTCAGGATGTGGATTCTCACCTGGACTTTAGAAAAGAAACACGACCCTCAGCTGACAGTACACTTTAGTAAGTTCTATGTCTAACTATAGCATGACAACTTTGGGTGAAATTAAAAAGATGACGGTGAGCTGAGAACTGGCTTCCATTTATCTTGGCTCCCTGGCTGTGGTCTCTTTGTGACCATCAGCTACATGTCTCTGTTGCCATGCCTTTACCCAGTCACAACAGACTTCCCCTTGAAATACGTGCTGAAATTAGCTCTTTGTTCTTCTGTAAGTTGCCTTGTGCAAGCCATATATGGTGGCAACCTGGAAAGTAATTAACATATCTAATACGGTGCTACTAGACGGGGTGGTCTCTTTCAGAGGTGGTGTCCAATGGGAATAATCTACATCACCAGGGGGTGGGTCCAACCTACTTCCTTTTTGGTTTCACAGTGTGCTTCCATAGAGATGTGCTGTCTCTTGACTCTGAAGATGTGAACATTGATCATGGATCGAAACTTTTAACACCAGAAGCCAAAAGAGACCTTTAGACTTTGATTGTGCCAGGCATTTGTCATAGTGATGGAAAGCTGACTAACCCAAAGAAATGTCATCTATGCTGGGATGGCCTAATTCTAGACACAGAGTAAGCTGCTTTTTTGGAGCAATCCAAAATGTAACAACTCTGAATTTTTTCCCTAAGTATGAAGAGCTAAGGAAATATTCTGCAGAGAGAATGTTCATGGAAACCAAGCAGAGGCTGTGATTCATATGAAATAGAAATCTGACCCATCTCTTATATAAAGACTGCTCATGTAATTACATGTGTACTTGTCTGAAAAGATGTGAATATTGGAGGCTAAAATGCTCATAGTCAATTCTTGTTCTCTTATTGTTTATTTTTGTTGTTGTTACTGTTGTTAGTTACAATTTTCACACAAGAGTCACACATTAAGAAAGGTTCTGGTATCATAAGCCAGTATTTGATACTTGAATGGGAATCAAAATTTTAGTTACAATTGTTTTGTTTTTTATACAATCCAGTTTGACTTGTGTTTAAAAATTGGAATTGTAATGTAAATGTATTTTACTGAAATATTATTACAAAATTTATGTTATGAGTGTATTTCTTGTTAGAATTCTTTTTTAGAAATCAAAGTTTTTAAAGCAGCACTAGTGTTAATTTTTTCTTCATTGTATATTTCTGTATTTGTGTCAGTATTTGGTAAAATCTTTAATATTAATATTAATATTTGATTCATATAGTATACTTATAAATCAGATCATATTTATAAAAATATTTGAAGGCTTTGGGTTTCCCAGGATTTTTTTTTCTTAATTCTTACATAATAAAGTTTTTTCTTTTCAAATAAGCTACTGGACAGATATCATTGTCTCTTTTTTTTTTAAACATCTGTTATTTAATTGATAAATTTTACCAGATTTTCATCTGTCAATGATTGGGTTCAAAATTAAAACAGTTCACCAACTCTTTCTTCAAATTTATAAGTCTTGTATGTTTTAGAGTAATATTTTCAATTTCATTTTGTAATTGATATGCCTTGAAGTAATTGGATGTTGAAGAGTTAGGCATATAAAACATTTGAGCAAGTGCTAATTTTGTAATTGCTTTGCTCATTAGTTGATAGTATTCTGATGACTTGTTTCCCGACATGATTGCAAGTTGGCAAGAACATTCAAGATGAAAGTGTAGATAAAGAGACTGTTTTGTGTGTGAATAATTTTGTAATATTCAGTCACACTTATTTATAAGGGAACACACATTTAAGAGTACACTACTGTTAGCATATTTTTATTTGCAAAGTTATAAGCTTAAAACATAAAAAATTTTGCCATAATAAAAGGTCTTGGTTCAGTCTTGCCAGAAAACTGTCAGCAAAATATAGTTCACAAGTCTGCAATAACAATATTTCCATGTAGGTTGGCTGTATTTGTTTATTTATGGACAACAGCAAAACAAGTGAGAGGAAAAACAAACAGCTTCACATTCATATGCATTTATACTAAAATCATCTGTTGGTTATGATTTCACACATTCATCATTCTGCATGTAATGTGATATTACTGCACTGCAGATCTGCAGCCTTTTTGACTACTGGAACTCCCATTGACTTCAGATCTCATCAAGTATACACACAATCCCCCGGAGACAGGATACTGTGAAAACTTGGTCTTTCTTTCCTCTTCTTAATATATACATGATAAGATTTTGTGTTCAGAAAACTTAAAATAACCCTGTGATCAAAACCCTGGAGGATGAGTAGAAAAAGAAAAGGTGCTAGTATACAGAAGATTCCACATCCCACCTGTCCATTGTCCATTGACCCCAGGGGACATCAGCCTATCCTAGGTGAGCAAAATGTCAGAATGTTGAACATTTTTGGCTGGATAAGCATTGTGGACTTTCTTGGCTAAGCTTTTACTTATGGACACCAGTGGACCACAGTCTTTAGTCACAACCACAAGTCCCATTTGCACATATGCTGGCTCAGATACCCACCTCTCCTTAGGCCATATCCCCCAGAGATGTGACACCCATGTGATTCAAGCTCCATTTTGCCATTTAATTCCAGTTCCCAAAATGCTCTCAATCCTTTCAGTGCCAGGTGATTCAGTGCCCTTCCAAAATTTCTTCTATGCATTTCTCTTACATTCAGTGTTCCCTCTGTTCCTCAGAACACACACTTCACTGGCCATATTCTTCTAGAAGCTTTGTCCCATGATAACTTTATTTTTATTTTACTCTGCCTTCTGAGCCATGTGTGGAAAGAACTTTGGGGGTATATATGCTATACAGACAGATGGTAGATAGATAGATAGATAGATAGATAGATTAAAAAGACAGATAAATAGGCATGTAGGAACATATAGTGACATGGTATCATAGCTCTGTTCTCCTTAACTCCAACTTAAGAAACTCAAATACCCAGTTTCTTACTATTACAAATAGAGGGGCTTTGAACAGAGTTGACCAATTGTCTTTGTGATATGGTGGAACATCTTTTGAGTATATGCCCAGAAATGGTATAGCTGGATCTTGAGATAAGTCTATTCCTAATTTTCTAAGGAACCTCCTGATTGATTTACACAGTGGCTGTACAAGTTTGCACTCCCACCCGCAATGGAGGAGTGTTCCCCTTGTTCTATATCCTTGCCAGCATATGCTGTCACTCAACCAAGGAATGGCTAAATAAAATGTGGTACATTTACACAATGGAATGTTATTCAGCTATTAAAAACAAGGACATCATGCAATTTTTACACAAATGGATGAAACTAGAAAAGATCATCCTGAGTAACCCAGACCCAGAAAGACACATGGTATGTACTCATTTATAAGTGTATATTAGCCGTAAAGTACAGGATAATAATGCCACAATCCACAGACCCAAAGAAGCCAAAGAGGGCCCAAGGGAGAATGCTAGAATCTCACTCAGAAGTGGAAATTAAATAGACAACTGAGGCAGATGGAGGGAAGGAACTGGTATTGAGAGGGGGTGGGGAGGGTAACAGCGTAAGGATCAGCTGTGGGGAGAAGTGAGAGGAGGACTGGAAGAGAGACAGTACTTGGTGGGGGATCATCTCTGGGATAGGGAAGCTCCTAGGAGTTTATAGTGGTGACTCTGGCTGAGACTTCTAGCAGGAAGAGTTAAGGAGCCTGAAGTCACTACCTCCTGTAGCAGGTGTGAACGAGGGGGGCACCAACTCCCATAAAACCTTCAACCCTACAGGAAGTGTAAGGATAAAGATTGAGCAGATATTGAGGGAATGACAAACCAATGACTGTCCCAATTTAAGACCCCATGGTAGAGAGCCAACCCCTGTCACTATCAAAGATTCTCTGCTATGCTCTCAGACAGAAACATAGCATGACTGTCTTCTGTGAGTCATCATCCAGCAGCTGAAGAAAACAGATGCAGAGGTCCACAGCCAAACAATAGGCTGAGCTCAGGGAGTTTTGTGGAAGAGTGGGAAGAAGGATTAAGGGAACCAGAGGGGTCAAGGACATCACAAAAAGACCTACAGAGTAAACTAACTTGGGCCCATGGGAACACACAGAGACTGAACCACCAACCATAGGCTGGACCTAGACCTCCTACACATATGTAGCAGATGTGCACATGGTCTATATGTGATTCCTGTAGCGATGGGTGTAGGAGCTGTCTCTGACACTCTTGGCTGCTCCTGGATTACTTTCCCCTGGCTGGGCTGCCTTGTCTGCCCTCAGTGTAAGAGCATGTGCCTAGTCCTGCTTCAACATTGAGGTACCAGGGTGGGTTGGTATCCCTTGGGATCTTTTCCTTCTCTAAGAAGAAGGAGAAGGCGGTGGGGACAGGAGGGTGAAACTAGGAGAAAAGGAGGGAGGGTGTTGGCTGTACGGCGATTTAATTAATTAGTTAAAAACTCAAATACCTAATATTCTTATTTCTTTGTTTTACTCCTTCATTTGTTTACATTTTATTTCACTCCCCCACCATACATTCATTGAACCACTGTGGTCAGCTCTGACCTTGAGCTGGAACTCTTGCTCACCATTCTCTGGTCTATCACTCAAAGCCTGTGCCAAAACACATGATGGTGTCTTACAACGAAAATATCTTCCTGCATTCATATATCTGTGTTCTTTATCTTTGAATTCCCTGACATGCTGATCATCCCTCCCTGCATCTCTGATCTGACTTCTGAGCCCATAAGATTGGCTTGGTAATCAATTGGTAGACAACCCATTAGGGACTTAGGAAAAGGAGGGCCTGTCTGAAAGGCGTCCCTTTACAATGGACCTAAGGATGATGATTGAGAACTGTTGTCAGAGTAAAATCAAAACTCTTCAGCTTTATTTGTGAAGTAAGCCATACTTGGTGACACTCTATTTCCAGAGACCATTACTCATGGGGAATCACATATCAATGTGTGCCTTCTAGATTCTGGACATCTCTATTCTCTGAAGCACAAAAGAAAAAAATGTTTAAAAAAATTTATATATTCCTGAAGTTTTTCTTTCAAATCTGACAGAAAGCTGTCATTACCTATACCTAAATCATTTATATGTTTACCAATTGTCACCAATAAACAAATCTTAAAATCTGAGCCTAGCCACCACACACTTAGGCCATAAAATTTGGATGAGTCGAACTGAATCTGACCATAAAATCTCTTTCTTGCAGTCCCATGATTCCAGAAAAGCCAAGCTACCAAGGGAGGGAAGCTTTAAACAGTCCTACTCAGCTCCAACCTTCACCAGCATGGCAAGAAACGCATAATAGAACAAAAAGTAGCGCTCACGCTGACAGCCACCAACAGCTGTCTAACTGGTCATAAGGCTCACTTAAAAGGAGGGAATCATGCTGAGCATCAGAACTCTAGCCAGCTCGCCTGAGCCAGTGAGGTTATTGACCTCAGGAAAAGAATCTACTACTCCCACTTAGTTCAACCAGCAAAATTCACACTTCATCCTGAATCTTATATTTATACTCATAAAATAAGTGATACCTCCACTTATGGAATAAAGTAGAGGTATCACTTATAAAATCAGACTCAGCTAGTTGTTTTTATATGTGTGTGTGCATGTATGTATGTATGTTAATGCATGTATATATATGCACACACATATATGTATATATGTAATAATAATAAAGTAAAAAGGTGCTAAACTTGAGAGTGAGGGGTCATGGGAAGGATTTGAGAAAGAGATTAACTAGGAGGCATAGAAGGAGAAAAAAAGAGAAGAAAGGTAAGGTAAATATTCTATTTCAATTAAAAATATATTTTTTAAAAAAGTAACCTAAAAATCACAGCCAGCTCCCTTTAGCTGTGTGAGTGACTTTCATCTTCTTTTCCTAAATTGGTGGTTCCTCCACATTAAGCAGGATGAAAAAGAAGCAGAGAGCTGTGGGGTTTAATTATGTGTTTTACCTTGCCTAACCCGAGTGCTCAACAATCCAAAAAGGAGGCACTGCTACGTGTACATTCCTAGAGGCTCCAGGCTCAGTAGGTAGGACAAAGCATGGCAGGAGACTTCCCGATGGCGCTAAGTCCTATGTCTCAATATCATACAACCAAATTAAAGGAACAATCAAATCTAATTGAATTCTAAGGTTCGGGGACGAGCCCTACTTGTCTAGGGCCACACATCAAATATCTGAGTGTAGCTGAGCTCATGGTTAATCCGCAAGAAGCAGTGCTTATTCTTTGGGTGCACTCTCTCTTATCCAGACAAAGACACAAGAAAAACTCTGTATTCAGGATGAGGTCATAGCAGCTAAACCAAACTTGTTATACTCCTTGTCTCTATGACAAAATATCTGACTAAAGGGCTTAGGGGAGGACTCTGTTTTGGCTCATGTTTTAGAGGGTACTGTACATCGTGGTGAGTGAGGCTTGCTAGAGTAGGTTTCTGGTGATATAGGGTATTTCTTATTCCTCAAATGATAGAGAGATGGGAAAACAGAGGATGCAGGGGTGAATATAACCATTTACCTCCACCAGTCAGGCTCAACCATTCAAGAGTTCCATAGCCTTCAAAATAGTGTCACCAGGTGGTGAGCATCTGTTTAAACTCCTGAGCCAATGGCTGTCACTTTACATTCTTACACTGACTTTAAGTAAAGTATTCTATCTGAAGTAAACAGACTTGCTCGTTATCAAGTTGAGGACTCGCTAAGAAAAATATCATATCATGTTTTTCTTCTCACGGTGAAAGAACGAAGAAGAAGTTATGCCATGTCCATATCCAATCTCAGAGCTACCCATGCCCTTCTGGAAAGTGGATGGTGGAAAGCTGACTTGCACCATCAATAATTTTCAAATCCAGTGAATAGACAGTTTTATTTCCAAGGTGGCTAGAAGATGGGTCTCAGCAGGCTAAAACCCTGACCGCTACACGCCTGAAAACATGAGGCACGCCTGTGTGGTGCGGGGCACAGAGGCAGATGAGATTTCCCTCCGCTGAGCTGACGCAGCTGGTAAGTGCCACGGGAGTTCGGAGAAGTGACCTACCTCCCTGGAGTCTACTCCTCCTTCGCCAAACAACAGAGAATCGAGTGGCCTTCACATGCACAGACGTGCTGCCTAAATGATTAAAAACTTAAGACTTACTTTGATTATTTCCTCTAATTTTCGGTCAGCACTAATGATCTTCATAAATAAGAAAATAAGAAGGCTACAATGAAGTGACACAGAATATCATCATCAACAAACTCGTCAAAGCTCACTTTCAAATAAGCATGAAAAAGAATATGTTCTAATACACGGAATATAGGAATGTATTCTTTGGAAAGAGGATGGAAATCATTATATATTGTTATATTTATTGTATACTAAAATTTTAAGAAGGAATTTCATTAGTGATTTTGTATTTCTTGTAATTATATCCCATAAGATTTTATGAATGTGGGTATGTAAACATGACTCACCTATCATATATGTGTTTGTGTGTGTGTGTGTATGTCTGCTGTTAATAAGAAATTTGTTTTAATTATTTAATACTCATACATAAAATTGATATTATACTCCTGTTTCTCAAAAGAATATACTGATGTTAAATGTTATCTAAATTATATTAAGTAAAAAGAAACTAATAGTATATATTTATAGTAATATATAGTACCAATGTATTAAATGAATGCACATAATTCTTTATTTAAGAATATAAAAGATTGAAAGAGACACCCAATCACACTCCATCTGTCTGGCCTCTAAATCTCTGGATTCAGAAGAATGAAAAATCCTAATTAACTTTGCAAGCTGCCACCATGCAACTGATGTCAAGTGATATGAGGGTTAAGATATCCCTGGCACAGAGACTATATAGAAACATTATTTAGAGATTATGAAATGCCTGTAGAAATAACACTGTGGTCCTGCTTGCATTAGTTCTTGCATTAGGTCTTCCTGTCTTGATGTTCCCACAGTCCTTGATGTCTGGATCTGTTGGTTACATAACAGACACCAATGTCTCTAGAACAAGTTTGTCTTAATTAAAAAAAAAAAAAAAAAGAATTCCTTTGGCGAGAGAAGAGTAGTAGAAACCACTTGACCATTGAGAAAATAGTCAAATTGTTTTGTCCTTCATTTATTTATATAGTAGTGATACTCTTTGCCTATAGAAAAGGAGAAAGTTTATTAGATTTTTTTTTAACTTTTATTTGATTTCTCAATAGAAAAGAAGAAATCGTGAAACTAAATCCTGGAGTTTATTATCCTGCAATTGTTTATGGCTTTTGCTGCACCAAACTCCAGTAGCTGAAATGCCTCTCAATATATTTTAAAGATGACTTTACTTAGGTGACAGCTTATATAACTTTTATTTCTGAATTGGTCTTGCTGACAGTCTGAAAAATACTGTTATTTAAATAGGCCTCCTTATTTTTATTACAGCTTTGATGCACTGAACATATCATAGGGAAGAAGTAGGCTGCGTCAAGCATGAAGGCCAGGAGCCTCACTGTTCTCTTGCTTTTAGAGGGATTGGGGGAGGGGAGTAAACATTTTAAAGGCATCACACAGAGATACACAAGCACGAAAATACACTACGGTGTTTGAAGCATGCTGAGCTGTAAGTAGGTAACTAAAACTCAAAGCTATAATAAAATATTATTCCATAGTTACTGGACTGGATAATTTGAGAAGCAAAATTTCGTAAAGGGATACAGAATTAGAAGCCTCAGGCAATACCAATGAGGCTACAGAAAAGGGTAGCCATTTTGGAAAGGTTTGGCAGTTTGCTGAATGCTAAACATAGAGACTCAAATGCCTGCCTATTCTCCTCCTAGAGTAATGAAAATGTATCTCCACACAAATATTTGAAGCATTACTTACAAAATATGAAGGGAGTGTTGGAGTTTGAGCATGGCTTGTCTCCTCCCAAACTCTGAAATCTGACTGTGGTGGCAAGTGTTGAAAGGGACTACTTATTTATTTATTTACAATATGTTTACTTTATAACCAAGTTATAGCCCCCTCCCTATCTCCTCCCAGTCTCACCTTTCCTCTGTCTTCCTCCCTTATCCCTCTTCCCTAGCCCCATGATAGGGGAAGTCCTCCTCCTCTACTGTCTGACCCTAGCCCATCAGGTCCCATTAGGACTGCCTGGATCCTCTTCCTCTGTGGGCTGACTGGATCACTCCACCAGGGAGAAGTGATCAAGAGCAGGCAACTGTCTCTTCTCTTACAGTACCAAATGAGAACCCAAATGGAGTCTGAGCTGTCTTTGGGCTCAGGGGGTTTAGGTGGTGATTAAGTCATTAATGCCTGGGTGCCTGCCTTCCCAGAATTAGTTAATGTCTGCAAAGGTGAATGTATTTTGCCACCGCGCCTACCCTGCACCATGCTGTTTGACTTTCCAGTTTCCAAAATAATAAGCTAAATAAATTTCTTTCCTTCATAACTTAGTAAGTCTCAAATATTGTGCTATAGTATTAGAAAACAGACAGGATAGAAAGATAAGTTTCCAACATTTGGTTATCTTTATAACTATTTACCCAGAAAAGAAAATTATTTACCCACAAAAGGAATGGAAAATCCTTAAATGGAAAGTTTCTATTCAGAAAAAAAGCAGTCTAGTTGTTTCCTGGAGAGGAATGTTGGAGTAGGGGGTAAATGTTAATTATACAGGATTTCTCTTTGGGGTGATGAAATATTTTAAATTTGACTGTGGAATGAAAACTACACAATTCTCTAAATATGTTAAATCCTGCATTTACAGTTTAAATGAATTTAGTGGTGTGTTAATAATACCACCATATTATACTATTTTTAATGGGATTACCAGTGTGCAAATGCTGCCAGCATGAAGTTCCGATGGGGTCAGTCAGACATCTGAACCAATACAAGTGACCAAAGAGTGGGGTACATCACGTTTTCCCACACATAGTTTTATTGTGACAGGACATGAGTCAGGAAAAGTAAAACAGTAGAGGATCCTTAATTAGGATCCTCTGAAGGAAGATTTTGAGGGGAGTGATGATAGCATGTTGACCTTGCAAAGTATCTCTCCAGGTTTGTTCTTCCTTTAAGCAAATCAAGCCATTTCCCTTCTTTCTGTCTTTCTTTTATAAAATACCACAAATATGTGGAAATCTTTGTCATACTGTACAGCCAGTTTATTTGTTTTAGACACTGCAGGAAATGTTTCAGAGTTTTGTTCCTTGAGGAATTCACAAACATGCAAGAATGTAATAAGGAAAACCTGCTCTGTCTCACCCACTCATTTTTATTCCCCTGGAGAATGAGCTAAGATAGGATAACTCTCATTTCCTTTGTTCTACCCATTTTCTCACCACCAAAGAAAGCTTGCAAAGTTGAACTGAGTGAGAAGATTCAGAGCTAGCTGATTAGGGCATCCATCTGACAATATTTAGAAGCCAATAGCAATCCCCGCCCTCAGCTACCACAGGCATTGATCCTTTTACTAATATTTCGCATAAAGAATGATTACAGAACATTAGATGTGAGCAAGGTGGGGTTAGACCTTGTGATCTATTGTATTGATCACTATAATGGCAAACATTGTGTGTGTACAACTGTCCTAGAAAACTAATTTCAAATCTAAATAGTATTCATTACTAACTGAAGATGGGAATGACACAGGAAGTCTGAAACTCATTAACTTGCGCACATGCAGCGAGTGATTTTGAAGATATGTAATACCTCAATACAGCTACTAAAAATATAATGTTTTCCTGTGCAAAAAATTAGCATACTAAGAATATTTGCACCTTGATAAACCTGAAATGTTTTGAGCAGCCTTATGAGATATAATTTACAGATAATTAAAATGTATTGATTTGTAATTGTACATTTTAATGACTTTCAGCAAATTTATAGAGTTGTACAACCCTTACCACAATCTGTATTTTTCTAATATTACATGTCTGGAATCCTAAAAGGTGAAAGAAATTAAAGAAAGGGATTATGGAAAATGCAATGACCTGCTGATAGACTAGACTAAGTTCAAGAATTTCTTAAACTTAAAAAACTTATCCAAGTAAAAAGTATTAGAGCTTTTCCATAGAGGCCCAGGCTCACCTTAACTAGGGGTGCTGTTACTGCTATCTCAAGTTGCTACCAAGAAAACTAGTAACCTATTTTGTTTACTTCTGACAAGTAAGAATGTTTAGCACATGAATTTCTCAACAATTTAAAATTGAAAGCTCCCTGGCAGTGGTGCACACCTTTAGTCCCAGCACTCTGAAGGCAGAGGCAGGCAGTTCGAGGTCAGCCTGGTCTACAGAATGAGTTCCAAGACAACCAAGGCTACACCAAAAAACAAACAAACAAAAACAAAAACAAAAACAAACAAACAAACAAAAAATCAAATCAACCAACCAAACAAACAAAATTAAAGCCCCTGTATTGTACCTTACAGAAAGGATTACGGCAAGGTTGGACTGCTTATATGATAATTTCTTCCTTTAAGGAAAAATTAAAAACAAATCCATAGAAACAATCAAGCAACGTTTTTTGTCAGACTGGATTCTATTCCCTTAAAGAGATGCTGAAGGCAACCGGGGATCACAGAAACAAACAGGCTTTGTCGTGCTTGGTCTGTATTGACTCTGTGAGGAAGGGACTGTGTCATTTTCCAGCATCCTTTGTTATCTGAGTTATTAAACAAAAAGCTTCTTCTCCACCCACGCCCTTTGCTAGCTCACAAAGAAGAAATGCATTCAATAAAAATACACTTGTTTGTGACAGAGAGCACTCATCATCGGGAAGGTGGAAGGCGGAAACCAGCTCCATCTTTCAGGCGCGGCATTACGCAGCTCTCTACAGTTCCCCCTTTTTGTTTTGGACGCATCAGGCAAGAGTAGAGGTCTGATCTCTGATATTAGAAATAAATTGGGACTTTGTACTGATGTTCATTTAGGTGTCATCCACCCAAAGAGCATCAGACCCGTCCGATACCTTTTTCTCAGAGGCGGGACCTGGGGCATCAACCCGCATGCAATCAGACATGCTCTTCCCCGATGGTGAGTGCTCTCTGTCACAAACAACTCCACATTTGGCTAAGGCTGAGGATCTGGCTTGCTTCCATGTATGTGGACCTATCTGCATTGCCCACGTGGCATGCTGAGGTTGGCTACCCAGAGGCTATTTAAAGTGGGCTGGCTTTACCCAGGGTCAGATGACTGTTCAAGGTTCCTGAATAAAATGCATTGGAAAAAAAAGAAAAAAAAAGAAAGAAATTCTGACTCAAGCAACATGGAAATAAAAAAAAAAAAAGGAAAAAAAATACAACATCATGTGGACACAGTAATTAGGTTGGCCACTAGAGTCTGCCCTTAGGCACAAACTGTGTGTGAGAACTCAAAGATGTTTGGTAGCGAAGGGTCTGGACCACAACCACAGATGTGGTGAGTGAGACTGACCTCTCAGTCAGTCCCAGAGCCCATGCAAAAGTGAGGAGAACCAACTCCACAAAGCTGTCCTCTGCCTGCCATTTGTAAGCCATAGCATGATTGCTGAGCTACACAGACATCATGCACACGCGCGCGCACACACACACAACAATAATAATAATAATAATAATGCTGATGATAATTTATTTTTGAAAACTATTTTCTTTCAGTGCTATGTATGGTGGCCAAAAGAATTAAAATGGTAACTTAACAAGTAACTCCTAATAATAATTAAAAAAAATAAGTAAAAGAGTAGAGTTAAATTTCTCCAGTGAGAAAACCAACATTAAGCACAATGAAAGAAGGGGAAGATAGAAAGACCTAGAGGGGACACAGCTACACAAGGAGAGCAACAGAACCAAAAAATCTGGGCACAGAGGTCTTTTCTGAGACTGATACTCCAACCAAGGTCTATTCATGGAGATTACCTAGAACCCCTGCTCAGATGCAGCCCATGGCAGTTCAGTGTCCAAATGGGTTCCGTAGTAAGGGGAACAGGAAATGTCTGTGACATGACTCAGTGGCTGGCTCTTTGATCACCTTTCCCTAAGTGGGGAGCAGCCTTGCCAGGCCACAGAGGATAACAATGCAGCCAGACCTAATGAGACCTGATAGGCTAGGGTCAGATGGAAGGGGAAGAGGACCTCCCCTATCAGTGGACTTGGAGAGGAGCATGGGAGGAGATGAGGGAGGGTAGGTGGGATTGAGAGGGAATATGGGAGGGGGCTACAGCTGGGATATGAAGTGAATAAGCTGTAATTAATATAAAATTAAATAAAAACAAAACAAAATACTGTGTATAGCGAGTATTCGGTGCTTGTGACGTGCTCAGCTGTGTGGCAGAGTGCAGCTCAACCTCAGCCTTGGTTCTGAGCACATCTGATGTGTGCCGTGTTCTCAACATGCTGTCTTCCCGCCACAAGAAGCCCGTGATAGTGTCTGCCACACAGAGGCTCCCAATACGGACTCATATTCATTATAAGTGACAATGTTCTTGCTGGATGCAGAGTTTTCTGCTCTTAAGGTACATAATGGTTTTGCTTAAATGTGGAAAATGAGGACTTTTAATATATTTCTACCATCAGTCTTCAGAGTGCATCAAGTTACAGTACTTTTTGAATTGTGCGCTATTAGAATGTTGTATTCTGTTTGAGTTACCAATCTGATTTCAAATAAAACCTTCAGTGAATTTTGGCTGGGGATAAGGAAGGAAATTCCAACTTGTTAAATATATCTAAGCATACTTCTGCCAAAATCTAAACTACCATTTTTTCTGTAAAAGTGTCATTTTCATAATCAATGATTTAAAAATCAAAATCTCAATCAATCAACTCTGGAAAACACTGAAGATATTCTGTGTTTCTCCTTATTAAAAAATCAGACACAATTTTGTTCTTTATATAAAAACAACAAGCTTATATATCCTTGAGTATATAAATTCCCACACATCTTTAATTAATGATATAATTATATAAATTTCAAATACTTATTTTGAAATAAATCTCCCTGGTTTTTATTAACAATAAACAGTTGATTTGTATACTGGTTTTATGCAACACTTGGGGTTGCTCTGCTTTAAAGGGTGCAGCAGGGCCAAGACCCATACAGTCTTTATTCACACACACTTTGACTCAGTGGTTTTCTTATTCTACTTAACTGTCATTCACTACGGACTCAGAGGGCACCAGAACTCTCTTTTATACACCGTGAGTAAATCTCTTCATTTGGCACACTAGCTTATGAGTTTCCCAGGTGTAACCTTTTCTGGACAACTCATCTCAACAAAAATATATAATCATTGTAAAAATACAATTACCTTCTGATAGGAAAATTTGCCCAGCTTTTACCACCATATAGCTACAATGCACAGCCCAGAAAGTCAACTGTCAATATTGAATACAAATTGGTGATATTCTTCTTGGATTATTCTCTACCTCACCACCACTACTGCATATGTATATCACGCTGTCCGTTGAGTTTTAACCAGCTCCAACTTTTAGATATATTTTTTTCAGGATCTCACAGACTCTGGACTGCCTATATTAGCCAGAGAAACAGAGGTACATGCAGGTAAATCCATGAGTCAGTCAAGTGTCTCGTAGACTAGATTTATCATATGTTCATCATGCTATTTAACAAGCAAATTCTGCCAGTTTCCTGGGAACTTCACACTGAATTACTGAGGTGCCTTCTCTTCCAGTTGGTGCTTTCTGTAATTTTACATTGCTTTTAGGATGTTAGTGCAACATATTTTTCTGATATTTATATAACTAATTTTGAAGCCTCTATCTTAAAACACTCAGTAGGTTTGTATGTCCCTGATGAATACATTTATATTCTTAATACTAACCACAAAAATGAGAATGTTTTATTTTACCATTTTTCTCAGGGCTCATTACAACACATGTTGATGAAGGCACATAAATGTACTAAAAGTTTTACAAATTCATCATTGACTTTTCCAAAAATGTGTGGAAATATAAGCAAGATAGGTGTGTGCCTCGTTAACCACTGCACAGTGCTAGCATGGGATCCCAATCTTTGCTACTCACGGCTCATCAGGTCATTGACGTTGACCCAGATCAGAACTGTTGGTTTTCTTTCCCAGCAGCCTGTGTTTTCCTATAGGCCTTGTCATCTACCTATGAAATATCAGTACTCTCCTGGAATTGGGCATGATCTAGTGAGATGTATTTCCTGTATATAAAACTTTCAGGTTGGAAGTTGCCTGTTTCCTATTTACAGTCTACCTCCTTAGCCTCTTTCCTCCATATCCATATGTCCAATGAATCCTGGAGGAGTAGGGGAGTAAGGATCCATTACACACTTCGGAAGGCCACTTAAAATAGTATTTACTCTGTACTGAACTTCACAGTAATACCAAAAAGTCCACTGTCTATCCCTTCTCCCTCGCACTTTAACATCTTATGAAACCTGCTGTGAAATCCTCAAGATCAAGTATGAAGAGTCAAACAGCTTCATTAGCAACCTATCTATGAGAAGAAATCCTCATGTTTCCCTCTCTACATCTCTGCAATTTCATGCTGTAACAAGAAATAAATAAATAAATAATGAACTCAAAGCACAAAAGGATCAAAGGTCCATGGAAGGGCACTGTAATCATACTGCCTATGGCTAAGGCCACAGCAATGGCCTCATATGGGCGGACTTTCTCTTTGGGTAAAGAATTACTTTTTTTTTTTTTTTAGTTCCATCAGTTGTTCTAGAAGCATGCTGAACGAAAACCCAAAATGCAAACTGGAATGGAATAAATGCCTTCTCTCCAGCCATGTAAGAGCTGACACTCACAATCGTGGGCCTTTCGTCAGGAGCAAGGTGTGACTTAAAGTGAAGGTCCTGTGAGCAGACGGTGCAGGTTCCTTTGTCAGTTCAGTAACGAGGTCTGAGAGTACACATGCATGGGTGCATTTTGATGACTGGATGTGCACATTCACCAATCCTCCTGTGACTGGTAGTCTATAAACCTTCCTTCATTCTCCTGGGAGAAGAGAGTGGCTACTTAAAAATGTGTGACATGTTCCTTCGTAGGAAGAGTGGTGATATAATGCTAGGACATTTATATCTTTATTCTGTCAATTTCTGCTCAGTAGGGCCTGGAACTCGACTTCCAGATGGAGAACCAGGTTCTGTTTCTCTCAGGAGCAGCTGGAGCATTGGGGGAGGCCTGTAAGCCATGGTAAGTGAGGAATCTCAGGCAGCCATGGTGGAAGGCTGATACTCATGCAGCATGCAACCACGCAGCACATTTATACAAAATCAGGGACTTAGAAACCTTGAACAGTGGGAGGAATTTTGAGGGTGAATGTGTTTCATTTGCTGGGATCAGGGGGTCAGGGACACTTGATTTACAGTGCCACATTTTCCATGCAGTAGCATGGTCCTATCACAAGGAGAACACTGAACTTAATTATCCTATGAGCGAGAGAATCTCCAAACAATGTCAAAGGTCATCTGGAAAACCAAGACACTAGGCAGCTTATTAGCATACAAAGTGGGTATCCCCAGGAATACATAGCTAGCTGAACAGGTTTCTTTATCAGAAAAGTTTCGGGCCTGTGATCTTTCTCTGAGGGCTATGTGATGCTCCTTAAAGGACCTGGGGCTACCCAGATGGGGGAAGGGGGAGATGTTTAGAACCCCACTGAGACAAAGTAGTCTACTCTAAGAGACCGAGTTCAGTTTGGCTATCCAAATAAGTCACACTTCAGCCTTGTCTAGCAGAATTCCACAGCATGAAATCTAACCCTCTTGAGTAAGAGGCAGCATCATCTCAACAGACAGAAAGCCATTCTGTAAATCTTCGGAAACAAATATGTAAGAATTTTAGAACATTAAACAGGCCAATAAACTGTGACCAATATCTGGACATAAATGATCATGGCCAATGACCAAACAGAAAAATATACTGAATTTACTAATTTTGATAACAAGATCCTATTTTCATTTAAAATTTTCCATGTAACAGTTCACTTCAGGACTTTGAAATTGGAAATTATAACTAGAATGTTGTATGTTTGTATAAAATCATAAGGGGAAGGGGATAATTTGGACATTTTGGAGCTCAGTGTTAACTTACGGACGCTCTGACCACTGTGCTTTCTCCCAGAAATCAAGCCTCACTGTTGAAGCTTTGATTTGGTAGGCAACTCGGCAGCTCAGAAAGAGCTGAGTCTTCCCCTCACCACACAGTGTGAGCAGGCCCAGTTCCCTTTACACTCGGACCGAAGGCAACCTTAACATTTATCTAGCACCTTTCTGCCTTTTACCTTCTGCAATGTTGGCTACGTAATTTGATGTGAAATATATGCCCCATCCCCTTTACACACACACCAAACACCTTTAAGATTCAGAGAGAGTTATTAGAATTCAAGGCGGCCTCTTCCTTTAGTACCCTCTACTTACTGCCCATGATAAAACACCATAACTATCTCATATTCTACAGACTAAAGGGAAGTAAAGGCCCTTTTCCTCCAGCATTCCTACCATGATGCTCATGATGACTCTCTCTCCTAATGAGGCTCTTCCTTACATCTGAAGTCTTGCTCTCCCACTTTAGACCATGTTTCTCCAGCTCTTTCCATTAGGCTCATCTGTAAGATCATTTCATCTCAGCTTTCTTTCACAAACATGAATCACCCATATTTCTAACAGTACCACAACGGAATCCTGCTTTACTTTGTCCCATTAAAATTCCCCATGCTCCAATATCAAATAAAAGAAATAAGCATGGATGAGGGTAGACCTTATTTGAATCATGCCAGACAGGAGTGGGCCTATGGAGCCTTGAAATACCTTTATCTGGGTAAGCTTGTTCACCTTGATATAATGCTACCACACAAGAATGGGATTCTGAAGACTGACATTTCATTTAAAAAGCTATATGGCAAAGACCAATGTTGCTTTTCTACTCAATTCCATCTTATAGTTGGTATCATGTAATCAATGTTATAATAAACTCCATCTCACTGATTTTATAGCCTGTTACTTTTCTTCCACTACTAACATACCTGTTCACATATGAATCACAACTGTACAAAAAGCAAACTGCTTCCATTTGTCTGTATATAGTTATATCTTTGTTTTTATCATTTTTATTTTTTTATCATTTTTTTCATACTATGTGTTTTGATGATATTTTCCCCTTGTAACTTTGGTTTTTAACTTATTTAATGATTATTGTTTTGAGATGGTCTCCTTGGCCTTGGCCTGCCTAGTGCTGGGTTTACAAATGTGTACTGCCATACATCGAGGACCAGGTCTCTGGCATATGAATGATCCCTCTTCTTTTCATAGCTACTCTTCCTATCTTTAAACATGGTTGTTAGAGGCGGCAAGATGGCCCAGTGAATAAAGGCACTTGACACACGGTCCTGATGCCATGAATTTGAGCCCCAGAACCTGCATAAAGGGGGAAGGAGAGAAGAAGCGCCATAAAGTTGTTTCTTACTTTCCATTTTATGTCATGCCATAATCTGCCTCCCCCACACATATCACATACACACATAATAAAAGTATTAGTATACACATGTGAAAACGACAGGATGTTACCTTTTTTATCAAATGGGTGTGCTCTTGAACATTTTCTTCTCCTTCCCTTGAGCGGGAATTTTGTTTGATAGCAAAATCTATGCAATCACTCTCATTTATTACCAAAGAAACACATATAGGCCTTATTGATGGGGTGATGGAGGACTTCTGCAAGAAAATAGTAAACTGAGCTAAACAAACATTCTAAACCAAATATTTGCCTGAGATTGGGCAGAAATAATGTCTCTCTTTGAATGGTCTTGTCCTAAAGATAGAGAGTGGTGCTGATCCACATTGAGGAAGACTTCTCTAGAAATGAGATTTGGTAAGACACCCACACAGTAGTAGGTCATTGAATATATTATTTATACAACATTTTAACCTCACCTGAAGTTATCTCACTGTGCAATAAAAATATTAAAATCAAAATGGTGATCTGAGTATCTCAGACTTTACTGGTATTGTACTTTATGTCCGTCACTGAAGAACGTCAGCCTGATGGAGGAAAAGGAAGTTAGATGTAACTGCTGCCCAGCCAGTCATCGCCATTTTCTTGGTAGTGTTTACTGCAAACAGACAAATGAATGCATTTCAAATCGTGGCGTGCGCTAGCTCCTGCACTCCCTGGGTGGCTTGGATTGATTTGGTCTGTTCATTCTAAGGCAGCAGACCCTTTGTAGTAATGGTTCATTGTGATTCAGGAGTCTGCTCATGTCTTCTCTCCTGTCACACTGTCCTGTTGACATCCAGGCAAGGGTCCACCACTGAGGACCCATAAAAGGACAAAAGAAAACAGGCTCAAACATGACAGAAAGAACTGATGTGAGAAATGGATTTGCCCAAATGACACAATGCTAAACAGGAAACGTGTTTTGTGGCATATAATCATCAGCATGTAAAACTGATGTCTCAAGAAAATAGCTTTACTCACTCACATAAGCAGGAAAATAATCTTCCTTGTTTGACCGCATGATCTGTGTCAAGTCACAGTACACCTTGACATGTAGCATTTTGTTGCATTAAGAATATAAAAGAGAAATAAATTAAGGAATAATACTAATACTGGACCTATTATTTTCGGCTAATTCTTTTCATGTATGTGTACATACATGTGTTCATATATGTACAGGTACATATACACGTTGAGGTCAGAGGCAACCTCAGGCATTACTGTTCAAAAAATGTAACCCTTCAGAATGGAGGAATCTTGAAAGCCCTAATAAACCACAAGAAAGTAATCATTTTTCTGAATCCCCAAGACATTTATTAAACCATCATTTTGTAGGTAGGTGACAATTAAAGGAGGAAGTCCATTTTGGAAGTCATACCCTAACTGACTCATGCGCTTAATCCTGGCAAGCCAGAATCTATTTCAGACACATTTTTGATGTGGTTGATTGTACCTGTCTTTTCATGTACATTATGTATATTCCCCGAGGGATCATTCATATGCCAGAGACTTGGTCCTCGAGTGTGGTAGTATAGGGGCTGTAAGAGAAGAAGAGAGTGATAAGTGAATAAGTCTTTAGGGAGGGTATGATTTTTGAATGGATTAATGCTTGGGGAGACTCTACTTAGTTCCTGAGAGACGGTTGTTATAAAAGATTAATTGGTCCCTCCCAGCTCTTACTCCCTTGTCCTGTAATCTCTTCCTTTCACACCTACTCTTCTTGTGGATCTGTCAGGTTATAATGCAGTTGCAGGGAAGGACTCACTGTGCCCCTTACACGTTCAGCCTGCAAAGATCTGTGCTAAATAAAGCTCTTCTGTTGTGTGTTGTTCAGCCTTCGATACAGAAATAGAAAGGACAATGGAAAAACAGACTATTGTACCTCTTTTTGGTTAAGCCTATAAATGTGAGATTTCATAAAGGGAATAAGAATCTTAAATATGTCAGTGTTGAAATCACTGTATATTATATAAAAAGTTATCTACATTTTATATTGCAACCATCAGGTTGAATATTTCATCCTGTTTTTGCAGAATTGCTATGAAATAGCTACCATAAAAATATGCCTTTAAAGAAAAGGTACTAGAACTGAGAAATTGCAGTAATGTCCTTGACTAGAACACAAAGCTAGGAAATAATGGGATGTGAAAATGGAACTCTGACAGTTCAGTGTGGGACAACTGTTCCTACTAAATGGTAATAGGACTCTACTTAATGGTGCCTAAAGGTCAAAGTGCTTCTAAATAAAGCATGGTGTAGATTACCCTCAGTATTCATTTACAATTAGCTTTTAATTATGAGAGAAACTGTAATAGAGGTAAAAGTAGAAAAACAGCTTTATATCCTCCTTCACCACTTGTGACCTTTGTCCTACATTCTATTCCTCCGTATGCTTAAAGTACCCTCTCCTTGTCTCTTTTCTAAATCTTGAATATATCCACACTTACACAGGTTGTTTTTCAGTTATATCCTAGGAAAAATATAACTATGATATGTTCTGTTTTATTTCTGTGTTTGTTTGGTTCCTGAGACAATTTCTCTCATTGCCACATCTGGTCTTGAACTTGTTGTGTAGTTGAGGGTGACATCAAACTCCTGATCTTCCTCCGTCTACCCCTCAAGTGTGGGACTAAAAGTATGATTCATTATGATATTTTGTCTTTGCATTTGTTCCTCGGCCTTGGTAAGAATAAGCCAAAGTCAAACACTGATTTAGCACAGGAAAGACTCTCCCTACATAATCTGTCACACACCATGTATGGGCTTGATTACTCACAACTGCAGGGTCTCTTTGTAGATATCTGACCCAACTTGATAAGACAGCCCAGAAGTAACTGACATGAAACAATTCTTGAGAATCAAGCCTGGTTAAGATAGTTCCTGAAAGAAATGCACAGGAAAGAGAAATTGTCTACCTTCTGCTCCTACAGCCACTGAAGGTGGCCTCCTGAGAGCAAGATGAACCAAGAGCTCCATAGTGTGTGCCAGTATGAAGGAAATACTCTCCTGGCAAAGGCAAGATAGCTACTGCACGGCAGGGATCTTTGGCCTTCAGTTTTGCTCTGTGCTTTCTGGTTGTTCATAGGGCGTAGTACATAAAGCAAGGGGCCATAAGTTACCATCAGCTGTGAGGCCTGCATATATTTTACCTTCTCGCCACATCCCAAACAGCATTTGATCACAGCGTTCTCATGTCACAAGTACCAAAACTGAAACAAAGCACTTCAATGATAACAAATGCAATCTCATTCTTCAGTCGCTAAATAAGGACTGATTTACAAAGCAGGATATAAACCAACCTAGCCATTTCTCTCACCCTGTCCTTCCTTCAATATAAAAGCAAATCTAAGCTCTCCCACTTCACAGTATGTTTGGTTAGCAAATGCAGACTCTATCTCCCAAATATGGTAATAAATGACCTCTTTCACTGTGTATCCCAAATGGTTTAGAAACTCACAGGTGACCTTCCTGCCTCAGCACACACACTCACAAGCCCCTGCTTCGATTTCCAGGCATGTTCTACCATCCCCAGCACACAATATACATCTCATGTTGACACATTAACTTCTTGAACTCATGACAAAATATCTGACACAAACTCAAAAAAGGACTGGTTTGTTTGAGCTCATTGTTCTAGAGATGTAAGTCCATAGTCCCTGTCTCCATTAATTCAGGACCAAAATAAAGCAAAGCATCACTAGATCATATGGGAAAGAAGGACACCCTACGATGTCCAAGAAGCAGAGAGAGAGGAAAGGGACCAGGACCAGATAAAAGAAAGTTTCAAATTCATGCCCCTTTGATGGACCTACATCCAGCAGCTGTGTTCCATCTCTTAAGATTCCCACCACCTACCAATAAGTTCATGGGAAAGATCTCATATTCAAATATAGCAGTTGAGGATTCTGGAATCATGCTATGTGCTTGGCATAAATATGTTCACGGTATGGCCTTGTGGCATGTTTTTAGTTTATTGCATATATTTATCGTTTGTTGGCTTACTTGCCTGTTTGTCTCTCTGTGTATTGCAGGATATTCGATCATACTGTGAACCCTGTGATTATGTTGTTTACTGGAAAAACAAAAACAAAACAAAACTTCCTAGTTGTAGTGTGGCTCAGCTCTAACCCAAACTTTTAACCCAAGAGCTTTCTGCTTATTGTTAACAAGATTAAATGAAGCCAACCAAGCAAGAGTCAGAGCAAGCAACCAGTTGACATGGAGTGAACACAGGAAAATGCCATAGAGAGTAAGAGGAAGTCAGGAAGATGGATAGAGAGACTCGTAGGAAATATGAGGGAGGGTTCTTTTAGATTAGCTTTTTTGGGGGGATATTAGCTGAGTAAGAAGCTCAGCTAGGGGCTTTTTCTGCCGCTATGAGCTAGCAGGCTTTCATCCTACTCTAAGTTTTTATTGTAAAATCGAATGATTGAGATTTTGTTAAAAACAACATTCAGATGTGTATTGCTTACTGTGGCACGTATGTCACAGAAGACAACTTGATGGAGTTGATTATTTCCATCTACCAGGTGAAACGCAGGTATTGAACTCAAGTCCTTAGCTTTAGTGGTAAGTGCCTTCATCTGTTGAGACATCTTGCTGCCACAGCAGTTGGGGAGGGGGCAGTATTTTTTTTTCTTTTTTTTTTCTTTTTTTTTAATTTATTTTTTTTATTTTTCATCAATTACACTTTATTCATTCTGCATCCCCCCATAAGCCCCTCCCTCCTCCCCTCTCAATCCCACCCTCTCTCCTCCCTCTGCATGCATGCCACTCCCCAAGTCCACTGATAGGGGAGGTTCTCCTCTCCTTTCTGATCTTAGTCTATCAGTTCACATCAAAAGTGGCTGCATTGTCCTCTACTATGGCCTGGTAAGGCTGCTCCCCTCCAGGGGGAAGTGATCAAAGAGCAAGCCAGTTAGATTATGTCAGAGGCAGTCCCTCTTCACATTACTATGAACCCACTTGGACTCTGAACTGCCCTGGGCTACATCTGTGCATGGGTTCTGGGTTATCTCTATGAATAGTCCTTGGTTGGAGTATGAGTCTCTGGGAAGTTCCCTGTGTTCAAATTTTCTGGTTCTGTTGCTCTCCTTGTGGAGACCCTGTCCTCTCCAGCTCTTATTATTTCCCAGTTCTTACATAAAATTCCCTTCACTCTGCCCAACAGTTGCCCATCAGGCTCAGCATCTGCATTGATAGTCTGTAGGGCAGAGGCTTTCAGAGGCCCTCTGTGGTAGGTTCCTAGGTTGTTTCCTGTTTTCTTCTTCTTCTTCTGATGTCCATCCTCTTTGCCTTTCCGGATGGGGATTGGACATTTTTGTTAGGGTCCTCTCTCTTGCTTAGTTTCTTTAGATGCACGGGGGGGGGGGGGGTATTTTTAAGGAACTTCTTTTGAGTTTTTAATCTCATCATTAAGTATCCAATTCATCTCAGCACAGTGATCTCATTATCAGACAGGTCAGCAGTGTTTACCCCGGACCACAAATTCTAGTACAGAAAGACGAGGTGAACTGAGCCCCTCGGGTATTCATTCACCATTGATTAGTGGTGTCACCAACTACAGAAATTTTGAAGATTCACCCCTCTACTGTCCTGGGTTCTCCACATAGTTTAAAATGACCTAGTTTATTTGAGATCTTCAAGTTTGAACTACACAAGTCTAGTTTCTAAATGGAACATTCCTTGTGACTCTGGAACCATTCAAAGCCTTAGACACTTTACCCTGAGGACTTTTACACTGAGAAAAACATGGCGGTGGAGTACTGATAGAGTATTTGCAGGTGACTTCCTACAAATGAGCTTCCTTCTGAGAGGCTCCAGTGGTACATCAAAAGGAAAAGCCAGACACTCCTCCTGGATACACCCAACTTTGAACTGTCACTCTTTGGAAATGCCCGATACCACACATTCACCTTATTGTAGAGAACTCTAGAATTTTTGTCATTCCACTTCATTTAGAGCTCTTCATAATAATAAATAGAGGTAGCCACTGAAGAACATATTTTCAGTCATTGCCTAGAGTGAGTCTGTGATATTTTCTTAAACAGCAACTTTGGAAATAAAAAGAAAGTTAAAAAAAAAGCAAAATAATGACCCATAGTTTTATCAACCAAAGAAAAACATCACAAAATTATGAAATATATTCCTTCTAGTCTGTTTTTCAAAAGCTATTAGGTTATAGTTTTATTTTTGCTTTTTGTTTTGTTTTATTTTTGTTTTTGTTTTCTGTATTAATTACACTTTATTCACTTTGTATCCCCCCTGTGGTTCTCTCCCTCCTCCCGTCCCAATCCCTCCCTTCCTCCACCCTCTGCATGTATGCCCCTCCCCAAGTCCACTGATAGGGGAGGACTTCTTTTCCTTCCTTCTGATCCTAGTCAATTAGGTCTCATCAGGAGTGGCTGCATTGTCTTCTGTAGCCTAGTAATGCTGCTCCCCCCTCAGGGGGAGGTAATTAAAGAGCAGGCCAATCAGTTCATGTCAGAGGCAGTCCCTGTTCCTATTACAATGGAACCCACTTGGATACTGAACTGTCATGGGCTACATCTGTGCAAGGGTCTCCATGCATAGTCCTTGGTTGGAATATCAGCCTCAGGAAAGACCCTTGTGTTTTTGCTTTTTTTTTTTTTTAACTCACAAGGTTATATCATTTAAAGTCCTTCAGCAGGCTGGACACACAGCTTAGCAGGTAAAGGTACATGCTACAAAGCCTGGCAGCCTGAGTTGGTTCCTGGAACCTTTGTAAAGGTGGAAGGAGAGAAATGGCTCTATGCTATTGTTCTCTGACCATTACATGTGACAACACGCATCTAACACAAATTCAAGATAAAATATATGAACTCTTCAGAAAATGTAGATGCTTTTCTCTAAGTTATGCATCCATCAGAATACATTAGTCAACTTTATTGTTAATTGGATTATTTATACTTGTTTGATAGTAAACAATTTACTATGGTCCATTAGTCCATTAGGCACATGTTTCTCCTTTTCATATGCGATTTTTTTTTTTTTTTGGCCACAGAGTTTCACTGTGTATCTCAGGCTGATTTTAGTTTCCCTATGTAGCCCAGGCTGGTTTAAAATGCTCAGTTTTCCTACTCTGGTTTCTTGTGTGCTAGGAGCACAGGCATGCACTATACTGTCTATCTTTAAATTATTTTCAATGCATAGATTTTCAAACTTTTAACTACTAGTTTTAATGAGTGTCAGTGAGAAATCTCTTTAGCCTACTTTTCCACTTTTAACTTTGATTCTTTGGGAGCTTTGGGTTTCTATTTTTTGTTTGTTTACTGCTAAATTGTAGATGTTTCTTATGCATTCTTAATATTAATCCTTCACTGACACACAATTTGCAAATGCTGCCTCACGTTCTATAGGCTGCCTCTCCACTTTGCGGGTTATTTCCGTTGCTGAGCAGGAGTCATACAGTTTGACGCAATCTCACTTGTCTGCTTTTGCTTCTTTCATTTCTGCTTTTAGTATCCTGCCCCAGATATCATGGTCAGGATCAACATCAAGGACTTTTTCCCTGTGGCTCCCTCCACAAGCTCTAAGGATTTAGATTTTATGTCTAAGATTTTACTCCATTCTAGGTTCACTGTCTGTGTGTTAAGAGCTGCATATGTGACTCCCTTCTTTCACAACTGGACCTAGTTTTCTCAGCATCAGTGTTTTGAAGCCTGTCCGTTTCCAATTTGTATCATTGGCAAACACCCTGACAAAGATACACTTTCTCTGTATGGCTGAGTTTGTTTCTGGGGTAGCCATTTCGCTTCCTCGGTCTATGTGCTTAATTTTGTTGCATATTGTTTTTATTATCACATGATTGAAATACAGTTGGAGATGAGGAAATGTGACACCTTATGCTTCCTTCTTAATCCAGATTGTTCTGAGTATTAGGGGTCTTTTGGATTCCCTAAAAATATTTGGATTGTTTGATTCAGTTACTACTTTTTTAAGGCATTGAATTTTTATAAGAACTTTTTTAGGTCTGTGGGTCACCTTCAATAGTCTGTGCGACTTAACAATACAAGTTATTCAAGTCCATGAACATGATAGGTGCTCTTTGCACTTGTGTCAGCCTCAGGTTTTATTTTTTGCATAATTTGCTGTATTTTTCTTTCTTTATCATGTTTCTTTTTTCTTTGACAACTTAATTTTTATCTATTTTATCTATACTTTTCCGTTGATTGCCTTTAAGCAATATGTTCTCACTTATATACATGCAGGCGTGAGCACTGGCTTTCATGTACTAATTGTAATGAAAATGTCTATTTATCCATGGTATAAAAACTTATAATAATGACTGATTTAAAAAAATTAAATATCTAACTATTTATGTAGGTGCTACTTGTTCCATAATCTTTTACTCTCTTACTTATTTTTATGAAAACACTAAAGAATATTAAATTTTTACTTATTTTTATAATAGTACCACATCAGTTTACGTTTTAACCTCTACAATTACTAATTGAAGGTTAGCTTTTTTAGAAAATTAGGCAAAATCTCATGACATTTTCATGTTTATGAGTCATAATTTTAATTTCGAGGGCTACAGCATTTCCCAAACACTATTTCCAAAACACGTCAAATGGACACTGCAAAAATCTCCTTGTCATTTCATCTTAAAAACAATTTCCGTCCACATTAGTCATTCACTTACTAACAAGCCTGAGCCAGGTTTCCATCTATAAAAGACAATTATTAAAATATTTGTTTGACAGCTTCAATCAGGAAATTGCATTTTCTACAAGAATGTATCTTATTATTTTGAAAAAAAAAGTTCAGGTTAGGTGCTTGTCAAACATTGGTTTATGAGGTTTAAAATCATGCTGTGAGCCCAAATATATGAAGATGCCACTGGTTCCTCAACCATGTGCTCCGCTTGCTAGGACGAGGATCAAAAGGCTTGTTACTGCCTTTTCTGTGGTAGGTTGTACAAAACACTGACAGCATGCTTGCTTGTGACACTTCCTACGCATTTATTACCAGGTACATGCTGTCTGAAGATATTTAAGAAGTTTTGTAAGATAAAGGAAAAAAGACAGAAAAATAGTTCTGTTATAGAACTCGTGTAGCTGAGGTTTGGGGTCAGGGAAAAAGAAAAAGTAACACACAGTTCAGGCCAATGCTTTGATAGTGTGTTTAACCATATAGAAAAAGCTTAGTTACTACTGAGATAGCCTGGGTTGGACACACACCCACACCCGAGGGAGGGGGGCAGGGCAGAGGCACAGACAAAGAGAGGGTTGAAAAGAATCATCATGCTAACCCAGTGAATGCTTCCCTACATTTATTAGGTTTCTGTGCATCAAGCCTCTGAGACTGTCCATTGTTAATTGTTAAGTATCTCATGTAGAAACCTAAGAAGAATCAGCAACTAAATAGTGCCACTTAGTAACAAATGTCTTTTAACTAATGTCTGTGTCCATGATTACAAAAACACCTCTGCTGGAGAGGACTTCTGGATGAAATGTGACAGCACAAAATGGTATCTTAAAGAAGCTGGGCTTAGTGAGCTGCCATGTGGCTGCTGAGTATTGAACCCGAATCCATTTGGAAGAGCAGACAGCGCTCTTAACCACTGAGCCACCTAGGCATATATCCAAATGATGCTCAAGTATACAACAAGGTCATTTGCTCAACCATGTTCGTAACAGCTTTATTCGTAATAGCCAGAATCTGGAAACAACCCAATCTCCCTCAGTTAAGGAATGGATACAGAAATTGTACATGTACATAATGGAATATTACTCAGGAATTAAAAACAAAGAAATCATGAAATTTGCAGGCAAATGGTGGGATCTAGAAAAGATCATCCTGAGTGAGGTATCCCAGGAGCAGAAAGACACATATGGTATATACTCACTTATAAGTGGATATTAGACATATAATATAGGATAAACAAACTAAAATCTGTACACCTAAGGAAGCTTATCAAGAAAGAGGACCCTGGGTAAGATGCTCAATCTTCGTTCAGACATCAGAAGAGGGAGAAAACAGGGAACAGGACAGGAGCCTATCACAGAGGGCTTCTGAAATACTCCACCCAGCAGGGTATCAAGGCTGAGATGCATAGCCAAACTTTGGACAGAGTGCAGGGAATCTTATGGAAGAAGGGGGAGATAGAAAGACCTGGAGGAAACAGGAGCCCCACAAGGGGAGCAACAAAACCAAAAAATCTGGGCACAGGTGTCTTTTCTGAGAGTGATACTCTAAACAAGGACCATGCATAGAGATAACTTAGAACCCTTGCACAGAAATAGCCCAAGGTAGCTCAGTATCCAAGGGGGTTTCCCAATAATAAGACCAGGGACCATCTCTGACATGAACTTATGGGCTGGCTCTTTGATCACCTCCACCTGAGGGTGGAGCAGCCTTACCAGTCCACAGAAGAAGACAAAGAAGTCAGTCCTGATGAGACCTGATAGACTATGGTCAGATGGAAGGAAAGGAGGACCTCCCCTATCATTGGACTGGGAGAGGGGCATAGGAGAAGAAGAGGGAGGGAGGATGGGATTGGGAGGAGAGGGGGAGGGGCTACAGTTGGAATATAAAGTGAATAAACTGTACTTGAAAAAATTAAATTAAATTAAAGAAGAAGAAGGAAGAAGAAGAAGAAGAAGAAGAAGAAGAAGAAGAAGAAGAAGAAGAAGAAGAAGAAGAAGAAGAAGAAGAAGAAGAAGAAGAAGAGGAAGAAGAAGAAGCTGGGGCTTAGACTAGGAACCTTGGCTTCTAGTTCAGCTTTGGTCTCAAACTCCTGAGAAATCTTAGCTAAATTATAGAACTTCTTAAAATTCCTTGAGCTTAAAATTTTTCTGGAATCATAGGACTTTGGGGACTCAATTATAGAAAAATAAATAGTTTATAACTTCATCTTTACCCACTCATGAGGCTGTGGCAATCTGGGGTGAAAATTTGTTAAGTATCTTGCTTTTCCTTGAGTCCATTGTTTTAAATCTTATGTGTTCATTCTACAGCTGAAATTTTATTTGGAAGGAAAATGCTGACAGATATTAACATAGCCCAAAGGATATGAGCCCATACATGTTTTCCTAGTGATCCTCAGCTTGATGCCTTTTTTTTTCAGATTTAATTCACTTCATTTTTCTTATATAATAACACTTATGTGGTAGCCACAGCTGGAGCCTGGGTCCTCTCAACGGAGACTCTGGTGTGGGTTCTCACAAGATGATCAGTGAATTCCTGATAAGGAGACTTGTTGAACACAGTATCTTTCCAGAGGTCAGGGGTCAGGTGGCTGTAGGTCTTGAAGAGGGCATCAAAGATGGCCTTGGCACAGATGCCCAGGGTGGCAGTACAGCCCTGGCTGATGTTTAGCAGTCATTAATACTGGCCATCAACAGTAGCTTCTTGGGCACAGGAGCAGAGATGATGCCAGTGCCTCTGGGAGCAGGGATGAGACACACCAAAACAAAGCCACAGCAGCCTGTCACCTTGCATGGAACAGTGTGGGGCTTGCCAATCTTGTTGCCTTGTTTTATACATAATCAGGGTGCTTCTTCTGGAGAGATGTTGTGCTTCCCCAATGTAAGAATCATAGAATAGTGGGGATCTATCTGAAGCGCAGATATGGAAGGTGTCCTCTCAGTAGTCACTTTCAATGAGATTGTTTTTTAATTTGGTTGAGTATATTTTTTAAATATATTTTTATTTATTATAATTTATTCACTTTGTATACCAAGGGTAGCCCCACCCTCATCCCCTCCCAATCCTGCCCTCTATCCTTTCCTCATCTCCTCCCATACCCCTTCCCCAGTCGACTGATAGAGGAGGACATCCTCCCCTTCCATTTGACCTTAGGCTATCAGGTCTCATCAAGACTGTCTTTCATAGTCTTCCTCTGTGGCCTGGTAAGGCTGCTCCCCACTCAGGAAGAGGTGATCAAGGAGCCAGCCACTAAATTCATGTCAGAGACAGCCCCTGTTCCCCTTACTAGGAAGTCCATTTGGAGACTGAGCTGCCACAGGCTACCTCTGTGCAGGGTCTCTAGGTTATCTCCATGAATTGTCCTTGTTTGGAGTATCAGTCTCAGAAAAGACTCCTAGGCCCAGTTCTGTTGTTCTCCTTGTGGAGCTCCAGACCCTTCCAGGTCTATCTTCCCCTTCTTTCATAAGATTCCCTGCACTCTGCTGAAAGTTTGGATATGAGTCTCAGCATCTGCTTTAATACCCTGATGGTTAGAGTCTTTCAGAGGCTCTCTGTGGTAGTCCCCAGTCTTGTTCCTTGTTTTCACCTTCTTCTGATATCTATCCAATTTTCCTTTCTGAATGAAGATTGAGATTCTTACCCAGGGTCCTCCTTCTTGCTTAGCTTCTCTATGTATACAGATTTTAGTATGATTATCCTATATTATATATCTAATATCCACTTATAACTGAGTATATACCATGTGTGTCTTCCTGTGTGAGAGATACCTCACTCAGAATGATCTTTTCTAGTTCCCACCATTTGCCTGCATATTTCATGACTTCCTTTTTTAATTTCTGAGTAGTATTCTGTTGTGTAAATGTACCACAATTTCTGTATCTACTCTTCAATGGAGGGACATCTGGGTTGTTTGCAGATTCTGGCTCCTGCAAATAAAGCTGCTGCCAACAAGGTTGAGCAAATGTCCTTGTTGTATAATTGAGCATATTTTGGATGTATGGCTAGGAGTGGTATAGCTGTATCCTGAGGCAGCACTATTCCTAATTGTCTGAGGAAGCACCAAATTGATTTGCAGAGTGGTTGCACAAGTTTACATTCCCACCTGCAGTGAAGGAAGGTTCCCTTTTCTCCACAACCTCTCTAGCATGTGTTGTCACTTGAGTTTTTTATTCTAGCCATTCTGATAAGTGTAAGATGAAATCTCAGAGTCTTTTTGATTTGCATTTCCTTGATAACTAAGGATGTTGAACATTTCTTTAAGTGTTTCTCTGCCATTAAATATTCCTCTATTAAGAATTCTCTGTTTAGCTCTGTACCCCATTTTTAAATTGGATTACTTGATTTGTTGCTGTTTAACTTCTTGGGTTCCTTATAAATTCTGGATATTATCCCTCTGTCAGTTATAGGGCTGGTAAAGATCCTTTCCCAACCTGTAGGTTGTCATTTTGTTCTGACAACAGTGTCCTTTGCTTTACAGAAGCTTTTCAGTTTCATGAGGTCCCATTTATTGATTGTTGCTCTTAGAGCCTGTCCTGTCGATGTTCTGTTCAGGAAGTTGTCTCCTGTGCCAATGAGCTCAAGGCCCTTCCCCACTTTTTCTTCTAACATGGTTAACGTGTCTGGTTTTATGTTGATGTCTTTGACCCACTTGGACTTTAGTTTTGTGCAGGGTGATAAGTATGGATCTATTTGCACTTTTCTCCATGTTAGAAAAGCACAATTTGTTGAAGATGCTCTTTTTCCAGTGTATGGTTTTGGCATATTTGTCAAAAATCAGGTGTCCATAAATGTGTGGGTTTATTTCTTGGTCTTCTATTGGATTCCATTAATCCATCAGCCTGTTTGTATGTCAGTACCTTGCAGTTTTTATTACTGTTGCTCTATAGTACAGCTTGAAACTCATTCTATGAAGCCAGAGTCACCTTGATACCTAAACCTCACAAAGACCCAACAAAGAAAGAAAATTTCAAGCGAATCTCCCTTATGAACATTGATGCAAAAATACTCAATAAAATACTCAGGAACTGAATCCAAGAACACATCAAAGATATCATCCAGTGTGACCAAGTAGGCTTTATCCCAGGTATGCAGGGGTGGTTCAGTGTACGGAAATGCATCAATGTAATCCACCATATAAGCAAACTAAAAGAAGAAAACCACATGATCATCTCATTAGATGCTGAAAAAGCATTTGATAAAATCCAACATTCATTTACATTTAAAGTCATAAAGAGATCGGGGATACAGGCACTTACCTAAACATAGTAAAGGCGATATACAACAAGCCTATAGCCAAAATTAAACTAAACACAGAGAAACTTAAATCAATCTCACTGAAATCAGGGACAAGGCAAGGCTGCCCACTCTCTCCATATCTTTTCAACATAGTTCTTCAAGTCCTTGCTAGACCAATAAAACTAATAAAGGAGATCAAGGGGATTCAGTTCAGAAAGGAAGAAGTCACAATATCACTATTTGCAGATGATATGATAGTATACATGAGTGACCCCAAAAATTCTACCAGGGAACTCCTACAGCTGATAAACACCTTCAGCAAAGTGGCTGGATACAAAATTAACTAAAGAAGAAGAAGAAGAAGAAGAAGAAGAAGAAGAAGAAGAAGAAGAAGAAGGAAACAAATCACTATCCCTCCTGTACATAGAAGATAAATGGGCTGAGAAAGAAATTAGGGAAACAACACCCTTCACAATAGCCACAAAAGACATAAAGTACCTTATTATAACTCTATTCAATGAGAATTTTTTCAGTCCTAGTTACGATGGCTTAATTATTTCTGACTGTCTGAGATTTTGACAATGTGCTGACATATTTCAAATACAAATGACAGCGCTGGAGATGAGACTGAGTCTGAGACTTTTCACCACAAAATGATGGGACTGAAGGTCTTAATCCTGGAAGGAAAAGGAAATAGAAGTGGTTGAAAGTGTATGTTATTAGATACCCACAGAGATTGATGAATCAACCAAGGATCATGCATGAAGAGGACCTAAACCTTCTGTTCAGATGTAGCCCATGGGCAGCTCAGTCTCCATGGGGGTTTCCTAGTAAGGAAAGCAGGGGCAGTCACTGGCAGAAAGAGCTGCCTGCTCTTTGATTACCTCCCTCTGGTGATGTGGCCTTACTAGGTCAAAGTGAACGAGGACCCAGACAGTCCTGGTGAGACCTGATAGGCTAGGGTCAAATAGAAGGGGAGGAGGACTTCCCCTATCAGTGGACTAGAGGAGAGATATAGGAAAGGAAGAAGGTGGGATAGTAGGACTGGGAGGAAATGAGGGAGGGTACTATAGCAGAGATACAAAGTGAATAAATTGTAATAAATAATAATAATAAAGCAAAAAAATATATAAGAAATGGAAGTGGGACTAGAGGCTGCTCTTCACCTGGAAGGGCATTTTAGGTTAGAGATAAAAACAGGAGCACTGTCTTCTGAATTACCAGTTTAAACTCTAATTAAAATATTCTATTCTTTAAGCTTCAAGTCTATGAAGCAACTACAGAATTAAAAACAACCTTGGAAATGAACTTTTTCAGCAACTGTGCTTGGTAAGTGTTCAATTCAGGGCCAACTGTTACAGTGATTACTGCTTCTGCTTCCCCTAAGGCTTTGCCAGAAAATCTATCTATCTATCTATCTATCTATCTATCTATCTATCTATCTATCTATCTATCTATCTACCTATCTATCTATGTACTTATTCGTAAAGAAGAAAAAAACCTTCTTTCCAATGAGGAAATGGGAGAACTGTCCTGACACATTAGCCTTCTAATCTCTCTTTGGCACTGAGAATGCTGACACACTACAGACTTGAGAATTTCAGCAGCTGACGAAACTCTGTCTAACATATTCATGTTTTCCTAACTTGATGTTGTGAAGCAAGCCAGACTTTCATATGTCAGTTTGTATGAGTGAGTTGTACTAGGTTTTATAAACAGTGTAGAATGCTCAAAGCATACATCCTCTCTTTACCAACATTTGCTTGTTTTGTTTTTCTTACTAAGAAAAGGATCTTACTTTCTTACTAAGTAAAGATCTTACTGTAGATCCTTTATGGAAAGTTAGAAAGTGCAACTATGAATAAAGACTGAAGTCAAAATAATCTAAAACCCCATTCAACGTTGATAAGCTCAGCCTAGTATTCCTCCGCCCAGTGTTTTCATCTTCATAATGAAGATGTGACTAAAATTACCTTCTGAAAGTGCTTGTGTTCTCCACTGTTTGTTGTGGTGATGCTCTTTTGATGTTTAATTTGTGAATCTGCTTTGCTTCCTGCTACTTTAGGTGAATCTAATCTGTTTTTAAGACACAAGATTTATTCTAACATTTTTGCTTCCTCCTCCACTAGGTAAACCACTCACCACTGTCTGCTAGCGAACTTCTGGGGTCTCAAGAATGTGGGCAATGACTGAAATATCAGAGACCAGAGTCCTTACACCCATGTTTAAAATATCAACTGTCATAGAAACACTAACCCAGTCTTCACACAGGACAGTGCATCAAAATAGCGGGTAGCTTTTTAGCACTTATTATTTATGAGGTGTGCCTTGGTACACATGTGGAAGTTGGGGACAACTTGAGGGGGACAGTTGTTTTTCTCCATCATGTCATCTAGCTGTGCTACCCACTGAGCCATCTCACCAGCCCCTAAATATAGTTCTGTCAGAACAGAACCTCATCTCTCTTTGTACCAGGCAAGAACAGTGAAGAAAAGCAACATTTTATTGTGTCTGACGGAAATAGTCCCAGGATATTTCACTGGACTTACTGACCAAAAAGAAAAGTAGAGAAAAATAGAAATGAAAACAAACTGATAGAAAGGCCATGCTCTGTTTGTGAACAGGATGTGTGGAGATATACATCAGCCTTTGGGAGTCGTTCTCTCCTTTCTGTCTGTTGAAGGTCTCTCCTTCTGTTTCTGCCACTCTTCATGCTCTTGCTGGTCACCAGCTCCTGGGTGGTTCCACATTTCCACCTCTTACCTCACTACAGGAGCTAGGACTGTAGTTATGAGCCACCATATCCAGCTTTGTATGCAATAAAAATCCTTGCAGACAAAAATCTTCAAAGAGGATATGCTCATGTATTCTTAAACTTAAAATTAGTATATCAATAGGACAACACATTTTGAGGCTTTTGACACTATGGGCCAATTGCTCTCCAGAAAAGTTCTGTGGACTAGTCATCATGCTAATACAGGAATGTTCAGGAATAAAATGCATGACAGTGTTATGAACAAAGTAAAGTTGGTATCACAATGGCATCTTGTCCTTGCTTTTCATTAATGCATCACCTTGACCATGCAAGTGGATCAAAGCTGAAATTGGAACAGTCTGCACGAACTGCAGTGGAGGTGCCTGCACTTCAGCTGCACTTTCTTCGTATTCTGGTCCATTCCCTAAAGTCTCTGAGTTTTCACATTATTTCTTCTAGATCAGTTATTACAACTGTCAGTTTTATTTCATACTAAGTTAAACACTGATTCTATTTAGGACTTGTGCTTTCAGCTTTTATATGAGACTTTTTTTTTTTACCTTGCAAAAGGATGTTTACGTGTGTATGTGTTTATATTATGCTAAATTATAACATCAAATTTACTTTCCATGGCTAGATTTTTCCCCTGGATTTTCAGATCATTGTTGCTATTAAACCATCTTCCATGCATAAATAGTGCATTATTGGTGCAGGATATCAAACAACCAGCAGTGAACAGGGAAGGCGAGTTACACAAATAGAACATAAAACATGAAAACTGAGCCAGGCATAGAGGCACGGGCTTGTAATCCCAGCGCTCAGGAGGATGAGGCAGGAGGACCACAAGCTTAAGACCAACACTGACTACATAAAGGGACTGTATCAAAAGGGATCTTTTCCTGTTGCAGGATATTTGACCACACTGTGAACCTCAAGATTGTGTACTTGAAAACCATGTTTCTAGGTTGTGATGTGGCTCAGTGCTAGCACAGAACTTTAATCCAAGAGCTTTCTGCTTATTGTAAACTAGATTAAATAAACTCAACCATAGGTCAAGAAGTAGAGCAAGCAACCAACTGACAAGGAATGAATCTAGGGGGAAAAATATAGAGAGCGAGAAGAAGCCTAGAGGATGGCTAGAGAGACACACAGGAAGTAGAAGGGAAGGACGTTTGGTTTGAGGGATTTTGAGAAAGCATGGGGAAGGGGGAAGGAGCGTTTCTTTTACTGGAACATTGGCTGAGAAGAAAGGTCAGCTGGGTGTTTTCTCTGCCTCTCTGAGCTAGCAGGCTTTCATCCCAGCATCTGGCTACCTAGTCTCTATGTGGTAAAATCAAATGATTGAGATTTTGTTAACAGTATTTCCCCCACCCTCCACTCTCCAAAGCACATTTGAACTAAAGAAGGACTTTGAAGTTACTCCGTAGACAATAGTTATTTCATAGAAACATAAACCCTAAATCTCAGGAAGACACATTCTAAAGCCTATGGCAGTATTTGAGAACAAGATTGTATTTGGCTATAGTACAAACAAGATTTCAAACAGTAGCTTAAAGGTTAGGGACACATGTAGATAATGTTTTCAAAACAAGTTTAAAGTGGAGAACCCCCTAACACACCTGGAATAGATCCCAAAAATACTTTTTAAAATTACTGGTGTTTGTCTTCTTTTGAGGGTCTAGTCAGAAACTCAGACTGTGCAATCAGAGGATTCATGTTATTGGCAAGTGTTTCAAATGATTCAAGAGCCACACCTGAGTCATAGAAAAGTCACCACAAGCTGGATATGCTCCATCCCAGTACTGGGGAGACAGAGGAAAGAAGTTCAAGGTAATCCTTGCCTCTATAACAAATCAATGGCTAGCCTAGCTACTCTGACTCTTACACAAATCATTACTTTTTCTTTTGAAAATATTTTACTAGATCTGTTTATGTGGGGGTAGAGGTTACGGACGCCATGGTGTGCATGCAGAAGTAGGAGAGCATCTCGGGAGACTCGGTTCTCACCTTCTACCACACAGGTTTCAGGTCTTATAACTGGGTCTCCAGGCTTTTTCGCAAGTGACTCTATGCCTTGGTCATCTCACCAGCCCTCATCATTTGATTGTCTGCATTAAAATGGTACAAGACACTTCACACACTTACACTGACTTGCTGCTTTTGTCCAACAGGATGCTTAGATACATACAGAATCATCTATATACATTTTCCCTTATAATCAGTGGACAACATAAAATCAAATTACATGAGCAGTGGCATGCCATTGTCAAGCTTGGTATATGCTTGGAGAGAAATGTCCAAGTATATAAAAACCAACTTTCATGAGAAAATGAGACAAGAGGAGTGCTGTCTCATATTTAACTGGTCTACGAGTTCCTTGAGCGGATCCAGCAAGGAGAAAAATCAGACAATAGTAGGAAGAAAAAAAGAAATGTCCAGTTTTCCGGTACATGAGAAGAGTCTGAAATATCTTAAGATATTTTGCATCATAAAGGTTATTTTTTAATGTAGAATTATACATATTTAATGTAGAATTATACATATTTGTCAAACATTGTTCTAAGATAACAAAACTAAGGATCACAGAAGTACAATGTAGTTTTTTTAGTAACTACATTGTTATACATAGGACTGTCTTGTTTTGAAAAGCACTTTGTCTTAGACAAACTGCAAACGGCTGTCTGGAAATGTGCAAACAATACCAGGTTGGCAAAATAAACAGAAAATGAGGAAAAGCTATATTTTGCCTGATTTCCGTTATTATACTGTACATTGAGAAAAGCAATTTACACAGCAAAGAAGTCTAATTTAGCTCAAAGTTTCAAAGTTAAAATCCACTGGCTCTGCTGTTTTGGATCATTGACATCCAAAGTATTAGCCTGATGAAAAGAAAGTGAAAAAAACAGCAGGAGAACGAGACCCCGAACCACGTGATGTTCTTCAGTGGCAATCCCCCAGTGATACGGCCCCACCTACGAACAGCTCCCATGGTGCACTCGGAGGACCATGCCCTCACACACAGACCTTTAAGATGGAAACAATGGCAGGCTGTGATAAAATAACCTTTCTGTTTTTTATCATGAGCCCTTTTTCAGAACTGTAGCAACCTATTAAGCAGGGCATTTTTCTTCATTTAAACCTTTCATTCCCCCTCATCCAATGAATTTGAGAAGCAACAATAACCTGGATATCTCAGTCTTTGATAGCAGGTCCATAATATTTACTTCCTCAAGTGTATAAGGTCCTCACAACCAAACAGTTCTATGACTTGTGTGGTTTTTGCTGTTGTTGCTGTGTTTCTTTTGTTTGTTTGTTTGTTTTAGGTTCTTAGGATTGAACCCAGGGCTTTGCGAATTCTCAGCCACTGTAATCGCCAGCTCTGATGATTTGCACATTCTAAACTCTTTCCTGGTGGTGATGGTCTGTCCCTGGACTGGAAGCTCAGCAGGAAGTATGTAGGAGTGGAATAAGATAAAACCTTCATTCCAGCTCTGCTGGCTGAGCTTACTAATGGGATTATTCAGGCAAATTACTTCATATGAGTAGCATCATAATCCATATGGAAGCCAGATCATATAGCAACCAAAGCCACAAATTTTTAAGTATACTGCTGGGTTGAAGAGTGACTCTACCACTCACCACTCAAGTTTTGTTGGGACACCATTCCTGTCATAAGTGAAAGACAGCAGGCTTATAGAAAGGAAACAGATAGAAATGTTCCCTCAGGAGAACTTTGTGAGAATTATAGTCCTTACATTTATCAGTAGCCATGGCCAGGACCCAAGGAAGAGATAGACCCTTCAGATCCAAAGAAGAGCCTTATTACAAGAGATAGCCATCAATGTAAATGTGGTCCTGAAGAGAAGCCTTCAGTTCCCTTCAGTTAGGTGGGAGGAGGGGAGTGTGATAAGAGGTTTTCTAGAGGTGAAAAGTCCCATGCCATATGGCCTCACTCACACACATACTAGAAGAAAGGTGGCGCTCATGAGAACTAGCTACAATTCAAGTCTACCTTGGATCTGAATAGTATTACGTGGGGGGACAGGCCTAAAATGGCAAGAGGAATGAAAAGGATCCAATTCATTGTGGGAGCTAAGGGAAGTCTTAAGCAGGTGTTAATTATCAGCTCTCTGGAGTGAGCAGCAGGTAGGTATGGCCTGATATCTAGTGAAGACAGCATCAGCTAGAAGATCTCTAATTTAAACTCTGCCTTTGTTCCTGTTGTCTAGCCTGTAAGAACAGAATTGTAGGCTGTGACTATCTTGACATCTGTTGGAGCAGTCAATGGGTTAACCTTTCTCTGATTCTCAGAATTATGCCTGCTGTATTATTAGATTTCACTGAATGTTTGCTGCTGTGATAATTAAAAGATGATCACTGTAAGATCAGACATAATTCTGAAAAAATGTACAGCACTTAGTCAGAATCTTATAAGCAACAGCTATTTAATTTCAACGCAGTTTGAAAATCTGTTTGAAAAAGATAAATGGAGTGAAACTCTGCCTATAAAATAAATATAGTAATGAATAAAAATGTGATGTCAATGAAATCTCTTTCAGGGGCCTTCAGCAATGTCCTCAACTTCTAATCAGCTTTCTCCAGGTATGTGGCATTAACTCTCATGTTTCCAAAGTTTCCCAAAAGCAGAGAAATGCTATCAGTCTTTGTAAGAAGAGATCCAGAACTCCTGATGAGAATGTAATTATCTGAGCACTCCTTGTTCAACTCCTCTGGGCATTAGGGCCAAGGTGTTCTGAGCCTCTAAAGCCTCTAAAGCTGATGAGTCTCTTGAAGCAGTAGTAATTTACAATGTCTCTGTGGCCAGGCAGAGCTTGTATAGCTTTCAGCAGCCCCTAATTATCTTCTGGAAGTAGTCTGCGCACTGAGACAGCTGGACTTGTTGAACGCTCAAAAGGTGAGGGCACTAATTACCCCCAAAGGGTATTTTGGCTTCTAGTTGGTCAGGCTCTGTTATATCCAGGCCTCACTTTGCAGTTTGTCAAGATGCCTTGCTGCTTCAAAACTCTATCCCCAGAGTTAAAGGAATCGGTCAATGAGGGATTAAAAGACATGGAGTTGGCAATTTTGACTTTTAGTGAAATTGAGTTGATGCCCTTCCCTCAGCCTAGTGCATAAACATCCTGCTAGATACTCAGAAATGGAATAGTAAAGAACTGACTCCCAGCTATTATAACATAGAGATATCAGCAAAGCAGTTGAAACAAAGACTCTGAAACCAATAGTCATTAAGCCTTTGAGTGTCCATTGTTTGTGGTAGCCTGGCCATGGACAACTTGTACAGTTTTTGTATCTCTATCTATTCTTCATTAATACAGGTCTAGATTAGGCAACTTGTTGATAAAAATAATTTTTGTTTGAATTATTATATATGCAAAATAAACAAAAATTTAAGGAGTCTCTAAATATTTTCTTGAGAAATTCAGAGAGTAATGAAATAAAAGTATAATTTACAACTAAAAACAGTGAGTAAAAAAGACTTTCCTCAACAAGTTAAGAAAATTTTGAGTCTGGAGAGACAGCTCATTGGTTATCACTTTTTCTAGAGAACTTGAGTTTGATTCCTAGAACCCACATGATACTTGTAACTCTTTATAATTCCAATCCCAGGAGATCTGACACTCTTTTCTGGTCTCCTCAGGCAAGGCAATATATGTGACAAAATACCCAGACAAATGAAAAAAAAGAATTTAGAAAGAAAAAGAAAAGAAAGTTATACATTTACACATAAAATAATAGTCTACATTTTTAGGTAATTTTTAGTAGATTAATAATTCTTGAGACCCTTATCTGTTCTAAGATACTTGCTAAAATGATATCAACCTACTTTTGCACACAGGATGTTGAGGCCAAGAGAAATCAAAGAACTTGCCTAAAACTTTTTACATAAATTCATCAAGTGTTTTGGGAGCAGGAAAATACGAGGGCAGGCAGACTGGGGTTCGAGCCTCTCCCTTTGACTCCTCTGCTGTGTCATTTGTGCTAGACCTTGAGACTGCTGGCAGATGCCCCTAGCCAAGGGAGTATATAATTGTTTCCCAGGGCTGGCATGGCTTACGTCAATTTGGTGGCTTGTTCTTTCATAATGCTGGAGACCAGAAGTAAAATGCCAAGGTGTTGGAAGGTATCATCTGAAGATAATGAAGGAGCTCTTCCAGTGTACTTTTCATAACACTGATGGGCATCAGCCATTGTACATGTACCTCTTCAGTCAGTGCCTGTATCTTCACAAGGGCTTACTCTTCTGTCCATCTCTATGTAGTCTGTCTTTCACCAGATACTCACCTTCAGCTATAGAGCCCACCATGATCCAGCATGACCTTGAGGGCACAAGCTTAGTTGGATCTGCAAAGGCATTTGTTCCTATTCACTTAACACTGGAGTTTCTGGTAGAAAGAGTTTAGAGAACTGCAGTCAGTTAGAAATGAAGCTGGCAAGTAAGTGCAGCTCAGGCAGATCTGAGTGCTTGGAGCACAACACCTAGACAGGACTGTGTGCCACTGAACCACAGCAAAAGGCGCCTGCACCATAACCTGCACTTGCTCTCCTCCCTTACATTTTACCCTTCCAGGCAGGCACGCTTCCACCCAAACTCCTGCACTTGGGCTCTTGCTCCTGTGACCTTCCTCTCTTAGTTACATCAGAAACACTAAAACCCACTGTCAAACCAGTGGACTTACCTTTCTGAAGACTACTCCAGACTCCAGAGACAAATGGACCCAGTCTGCATTACAGGCTCTAAAAACAAAGAGCAAAGGCTACTGGCAGTCATATGGCTAGAGGCAGAAGTAAGAACACATCCAACAAAAATCAGGACTTCATGGCTTCACCAGCAACCCCAAAAATCATTGGATATTTTAATTCATTGGAAATACAAGAAAATAATATTAAAATTATGCTTATCAAGTTATTAGAGTCACATAAAGAAGAAATGAACAATACTTTCAAAGAAATATAGGCAAATATAGCCACACCAATAGTGGCACATAAAGAGCAAACAAATAAAAAAATTGATGTGCTCATAGAAAGACAGGAATCCACATTCAAACAGATGAAGGAATAGTGAAAGACATGAAAACAGAATCCGAATCAATAAAGAAAACATAAACAGAGAAAACCTTGGAGCTGGAGAACTTAGAGAAAAAGTCAGGTACAACAAAGGTAAGCATTACCAACAGAATAAAAGAGATGGAAAAGAGAATCTCAGGTGCTGAAGATACAACTGCAGAAATTGATACTTCTCTCAAAGAAAAAGTAAAATCAGAAAAGTCCCAAACACAAAATATCCAAGAAACCAAGGACACCATGAAAAGACAAAATCTAAGAATAATAGGAATAGACAAAAAAGAAGTTCCAAGTTCCAAGATCAAGAAAATATTTTCAAGAAAATCATAGAAGAAAAATTGCCCAACTAAAAGAAAGAGATGTCCTTAAACATCCAAGAGACTTACAGAACACCAAATAGACTAGACCAGAAAAGAAACTACTCACGTCACATAATAGTCAAAACACTATAGCTGCAGAAAAAGCAAAAATATTAAAAGCAGCAAGGGAAAAAGGTCAAGTAACATACAAAGGCAGACCTATCAGAATCACACCAGACTTCTCAACAGAAACCATGAAAGCCAGAAGGGCCTACACAGATGTAAAGAAGACTCGAAGAGATCACAAATGTCAAGCCATACTACTATACTTAGCAAAACTTTTAGTCAACATAGATGGAGAAAACAAAATATTCCATGACAAAACTAATCTTAAACAACATCTACACAGCAACCCAGCCCTGTTGAAGATACTAGAATGAAAACTCCAATCTAACAAAATCAACTACAGCCAAGTAAACACAGGACATAGATAAACTCACAACAGAAAAAAAATCAAAAGAAAAAAGCACACAAACACAGTAACAACACCAACTCCACAATAACAAGAACTAACATTCATTGATCACTACGATCTATTAACATCAATGGACTCAATTCTCCAAAAAAAAAATAAAAATAAAAAAACACAGACAGAATGGTGGCAGAAACAGGAACCAACATTCTGCTGCATCCAAGAAACACACCTTTACAACAATGACAAACACTATCTCAGAGAAAAAGTTTGGAAAAATGTTTTTCAAGCAAATGGACCCAGAAAACAGGCTGAGGTAGCTACCTTAATATCTAATAAAATAGACTTTCAACCAAAATTAATCAAAAAAGATGAGGAGGGAAACATCATACTCATCAAATGAAAAATCCACCAGGAAGACTTCACAATCCTGAACATCTATGCCCCAAATACAAGAGTACCTGCATTTGTAAATGAAATATTATTAAAGCTCAAATCACACATCGATCCCAACACCTTAATAGTGGAAAACCTCAACACTTCACTCTCACCAAGAGACTTCACTCTCATCAAGACAGAAGCCAAATAGGGAAGAAAATGACACTTACAGAGGTCCTAAATCAAATGGACCTAATAGATGTCTACAGAATCTTTCACCCAAACTCAAAAGAGTATACCTTCTTCTCAGCACCCCACAAAGCCTTCTCCAAAAAACACCATAAGTCAGACACAAAGCAAGCCTCAACAGATACAAGAAGATTGAAACAATTCCTTAGACCACCATGGCCTAAAATTAGATAGACCTCAACCACAACAGAAATAGTAAAAAGCCTATACATGTATGGAAACTAAACAACTCTCTACTCAATGAAGAGTTGCATCAGGGAAGAAATGAAAAAAGAAATTAGAGACTTCCTAAAATTCAATGAAAATGAAGGCAAAATTTAACCAAACTGATGGGATACAATGAAAGCAGTGCTAAGAAGAAAGTTCATAGCACCAAGTACCTTCAGAAAGTAGTTTGAGACATGTCATACAAGCAAATTAACGGCACATCTAAAAGCCCTAGGGGTGGGGGAAGAAGTAGACATACCCAAGAGGAGTAGACAGTTGGAAAAAATTAGAAACAAAACAATTCAAAGCATGAATGAAAGCAAGAGATGGTTCTTTGAGAAAATCAACAAGATAAACCAAAGCTTAGCCAAACTAACTAAAAATCAGTGAGAAACTATCCAAATCAGCAAAATCAGATGAAAAGGGGGACATGAAAAGGGGAACATAATGACAGATACTGAAGAAATTCAAAGAGTCATTAGGTTTTACTTCAAAAGCCTAAATGCTACAAAATTTGAAAATCTAAATGAAAAGGACAATTTTCTTGATAGATTCCATTTACCAAAGCTAAACAAAGACAAGGTAAATCAATTAAACAGTCCTATATCCCCCAAGGAAATAAAAGCAGTCATCAAAAGTCTCCCTGCCAACAAAATCCCAGGGCTTGATGGTTTAAGTACAGAATTCTACCAGACCTTCAAAGAAGAGTTGACACCAATACTCTTCAAACTATTCCACAAAATAGAAGCAGGAGGAACATAACCAAACTCACTCTATGAAACCACAGTCACCTTGGTACCTAAACCTCACAAAGACCCAACAAAAAAAGGAGAATTTCAGACCTATCTCTCTTATCAACATTGGCGCAAAAATATTCAATAAAATACCCACAAACCAAATCCAAGAACACATCAAAGATATCATCCACTATGACCAAGTGGGCTTCATTACCAACATGCAGGGATGGTTCAATAAAGGGAAATCTATCAATGTAATCCACCACATAAAAAAACAAAGGAAAAAACCACATGATCATCTCCTTAAATGCCACAAAAGCATTTGACAAAATCCAACAACTATTCTTGTTTAAAATTTTGGAGATTGCAGGGATACAATACCTTCAGCAAAGTGGCCAGATACAAAATTCACTCAAAAATTTTAGTAGCCTTCCTGTATACAAAGGACAAAAGGGTCAAGAAAGAAATGAGGGAAACAATACCCTTCACAATAGCCACAAATGACATAAAGTACCTTGGTGTGAACCTAACCACGCAAGTCAAAGACTTGTATGAAAAAAATTTCCAGTCTCTGAAGAAAGAATTAGAAGAAGATATCAGAAGATGGAAAGATCTCCCATGCTCATGGCTTGGCAGGATTAATATAGTAAAAATGGCCATCTTACCAAAAGCAATTTACAGATTCAATGCAATTCCCATCAAATTACCAACACAATTCTTTACAGACCTGGAAAGAAAAATTCTCACCTTCATATGGAACAACAAGAAACCCAGAATTGCTAAAACAATTCTCTACAGTAAAAGATCTTCAGGAGGTCTCTCCATCCCTGATCTCAAGCTGTACTATAGAGCAACAATACTAAAAACTGCATGGTACTGGCATAGAAACAGAATGGTGGATCAATGGAATTGAATAGAAGACCCTGACATAAATCCACATACTTATGGACACCTTATTTTTGACAAAGATGCCAAATCCATTCAAAGGAAAAAAGACAGCATCTTCAACAAATGGTCCTGGTCTAACTGAATGTCTACATGTAGAAAAATGCAAATAGATCCATACTTATCACCCTGCACAAAATTAAAGCCCAAGTAGATCAAAGACCTCAACATAAAACCAGACACAATAAATCGGTTAGAAGAAAAAGTGGGGAAGAGCCTTGAACTCATTGGCACAGGAGATAACTTCCTGAACAGAACACCAACAGCACAAGCTCTAAGAGCAACAATCAATAAATGGGATCTCATGAAACTGAAAAGCTTCTGTAAAGCAAAGGACACTGTCCTCTGTAGAGAGCCCAGAGTAAAGTCGCCATTACAAGATGGCGCTGGCATCCGGCTCTCATCCTGGTAAACACGTGGAGTTGCGCATGTGCTAAGGCGAAGGCGCGCCAAGTCACTGCCCAGCCCGGGGCGTCATATGGGGTGATGGGTGAGCAGCCAATCAGGGGATGATACGTCATCTCACACCATGGGTGAGCAGCCAATCAGGGAATGATACGTCATCTCACACCACTCTGGTGCGAGCAGGGCTTATATAAACAGCGCCACTTCGGGGCTCAGGGTCTTCCTCCTTTCATCGCTTGACTGTAATAAAGCTTGCTGCAGAAGGATCCTGTTGTCTGCCTGCGTTCTTGCTGGCGAGACGATTACGCGGGTCGCAACAGTCCTCAGAACAAAATGACAGCCTACAGATTGGGAAAGGATCTTTACCAACCCTGTATCTGACAGAGAGCTAATATCCAGTATATATAAAGAACTAAAGAAATTAAACAGCCAAAAATCAAGTAATCCAATTAAAAAATGGCATAAAGAGCTAAACAGAGAATTCTCTGCAGAGGAATATTGAATGGCAGAGAAACACTGGAAGAAATGCTCAACCTCATTAGCCATTAGGGAAATGCAAATCAAAATGACCCTTAGATTTCACCTTACACCCATCAGAATGGCTAAGATCAAAAACTCAAGAGACAACACATGCTAGAGAGGTTGTAGAGAAAGGGGAACCCTCCTCCACTGCTGGTGGGAATGTAAACTTGTACATCCACTCTGGAAAACAATCTGGCACTTTCTCAGACAACTAGGAATAGCACTTCCTCAAGATCTAGCTATACCACTCCTAGGCACATATCCAAAAGATTCTCAAGTACACAATAAGGACATTTGCTCAACCATGTTTGTAGCAGCCTTATTTGTAATAGCTAGAAGCTGGAAACAGCCCAGATGCCCCTCAGTGGAGGAATGGATGCACAAATTGTGGTATATCTACACAATGGAATATTATTCAGCAATAAAAAACAAGGAAATCATGAAATTTGCAGGTAAATGGTGGGATCCAGAAAAGATCATCCTGAGTGAGCTATCCCAGAAGCATAATAATGCACATGGTATATACTCACTCATATAGACATATAATATAGGACAAACCTACTAAAATCTGTAGACCTAAAGAAACTAATCAAGAGGGAGGACTCTTGCTAAAATGCTCAATTCCTATCAAGAAAGGCACAGAGGCTGGACATCAGAAGAAGGAGAAAAGAGGGAACAAGTCAGGAGCCTGACACAGATGACCTCTGAAAAGCTCTGCCCTGCAGACTATCAATGTAGACGCTGAGACTTATGGGCAACCTTTGGGCAGAGTGTAAGGAATCTTAGGAAAGAAGTGGGAAACAGTAAGATCTGGAGAGGACAGGATCTCCACAAGGAGAGCAACAGAACCAAAAAATCTGGCAAGGGGTCTTTCCTGAGACTGCTATTCCAACCAAGGACTATGCATGGAGATAACCTAAGACCCCTGCACAGCTGTAGCCCATGGCAGTTCAGTATCCAAGTGGGTTCCATTGTAATAGGAACAGGGGCTGTCTCTGACATGAGCTGATTGGCCTGCTCTTTAATTACCTCCCCCTGAGGGGGAAGCAGCATTACCAGGCCACAGAAGAAGACAACACAGCCACTCCTGATGAGACCTAATTGACTAGGATCAGAAGGAAGGAAAAGAAGTCCTCCCCTATCAGTGGACTTGGGAGGGGCATGCATGCAGAGAGTGGAGGAAAGGAGGGATTGAGATGGGAGGAGGGAGAGAACCACAGGAGGGATACAAAGTGAATAAAATATAATTAATAAAGAAAAAAACAAAAATAAAATAAAATAAAATAGCACTTCTAAAAAAAGAAGAAGAAGAAGAAGAAGAAGAAGAAGAAGAAGAAGAAGAAGAAGAAGAAGAAGAAGAAGAAGAAGAAGAAGGAAATCATTTAATTTGCAGGGAAATGGTAAGAACTATAAAAGATCATCCTGAGATGTATCCCAGAAGCAGAAAGACAGACACACATGGTCTACATTCACTCATAAATATTCACTCATAAATTATGGATATCAGCCATATAATGTAGGATAAGCATTCTAAATCTATACTCCTAAAGAAGCTAAACAACAAGGAAGACCCTAGGGAATCCTTATTCAGGACAAATGCGATAGACATTCGAGGCAGGAGAAGACAGGGAACAGGACAGGAGCCTACCACAGAGGGCCGCTGAGAAAATCTACCCATCAGGGTATCAAAGCAGAGGCTAAGACTCATAGCCAGGGAATCTTATGAAAGAAGGGGGAGATAAAAAGACCTGGAGGGGATAGGAGCTCCAAAAGGAGACCAACAGAGCCTAAAAACCTGAACCGTGAGGGTCCTGCAGAGACTTACACCCCAACCAAGGACAATGAATGGAGAGTACCTAAATCCCTAGCTCAAATATAGCCCACAGACTCAGTATCCAAGTGGGTCCAACCTAAAGAATCTTATTAGCACTATTCCTAATTTTCTGAGAAACAGACAGATTGATTTTGTCAAAGGCCTTTTCAGCATCTAGTAAGATTATCATGTGTTTTTTTTTTTTCTTTTAGTTTGTTTATATGGTGGATTACATTGATGGATTTTCTTCTATGATTTTATTAAAACTATTTTCTGGGCCGTGGCACTTGGAGTTTTCACCTTCAATTCCTATTATTCTTATGTTTGGCTTTATCATATTGTCCCAGCTTTCTTGGACGTTTTGTGTCAGGAACTTTTTAGATTTAATTTTTTTATTTTTTTACTAATGTGTCTATTTCTTCAATCATATCTTCTACACCGGATATTCTTTCTTCCATCTCTTATACTCTGTTAATGGTGCTTGTGTCTGTAGTTCTTGCTCTTTTCCTTAAGTTTTCCATCTTCAGGATTGCCTCAGACTCTGTTTTCTTTATTGTTTCTATTCCCATTTTTAGGTCTTAGACACTTTTGGTTGTATTTTCCTATACTTCTTTAAGGGATTTATTCAATTCCTTCACCTATTTTATTCTATTTTCCTACATTTCTTGGAGGGATTTATTTTCTTCTCTTAAGCCTCTATCATTTTCAGATTTAAGATCATTTTCTTGTGCTTCTGGTGAGATAGCATCCTGAGGCATTGCTGTGTTAGGATAGCTGGTTTTTGGTGGTGTCATAGGCCCTAGGTTTTGCTGCTGGTGTTCTTGTGCTGACCTCTACCATTTGGTTGACTCTGTTATTTTCAGGTCTGGTGGTCTCTAATGGTAGTAGGTCTCTGGGGTTGGAGGCAGGGCTTGTGGTCCCAGATGGCCACAGTCCTCTGATTTTTCTGCTCCCTGATCCATGCTGATCTCCAGCCACGGATTGGGGTGGGTCCTGGGAAATAGCACAGGTCAGGGAACTGGGGTGTGGGTGAACAGGGGAAGTGGAGCGCAGAGAGCCCTGCATGGACCTCGGCACTGTTGCTGGCAGAATGTGGTGAGCCAGTAGATTGAGAGGGCTCTCACCTGCTGCTCCCAGATCCATGCTGGTCTCTGGAACCGCAGATCAGGGTGGGTTCCAGAAAGTGGCACAGACCCCCTTGTGGAGTTCTTGTCCCCTCCAGGTCCTTCCCTCCTTCTCCTCACTCTTCAGAAGTGTGCTGCACCTAATGTTTGGCTGAGAGTCTCAGCATGTTTCCATCTGCTGCTTTGTGGAGTCTCTTAGAGGACAACCGTGCCAGGCTCCTGTCTGCAGATACAGCAGACAGAAATTTGCTCTTTCTCATGGGGTGGGTCTCAGGTTGGGCTAGGCATTGGTTGAACATTCCTGCAATCTAACTTTAGGCTCTCTAAACATATGTAGCCGATGAGCAGCTTAGTCCTCACGTGGGTTCCCTATAAGGGCAGCAGGGGCTGTTACTGACATAGACTCTGTTGCCTGCTTCTTGATCACTTCTCTCTGGTGGGGCTGCCTGGCCTGGTCTCAGTGGAAGAGGATGCCCTCAGTCCTGATGCAACTTGATGTGCTAGGGTGGGGTGCTCTTCTTTTCTGAGGAGTAAAGGAGGGAGGGAGGACAGGAGGAAGAAATATGGAGGATGGGAGTGGGAGGAGAGGGGGGAGGAAGGCTACAATGGAGATTTCAAATGAATTAAATAAATAAATAAATAAATAAATAAATACAAATTTAATTAGGGAAAGGATCTTTGGTTGCTTAGAGGGTTCTGTAGACAATTTCTTAGTGACTTTAATACTGGGCCAATTATTTTCAAAGAGTAATACTTTGCAAACTTCATTTCTAAGAAACATGCTTTCTTATTAAAGAAAGTTTAATGTTTTCTTGATTCTTGCAACACATCACACTTCCATTAGAACATTAATTGCTAAAGCATTATTTCATTATTTGTGCTTCATTTAGCTGCCTTAATAACCAAGAATAGTACAAAAAAAATCTTCATAATTGCTACAGAGTTGAGCCCTTTCAGTTTCAAAAGACTTCACATGGCTTCAGCCCTACTGCATAGGAATCAAAATACATTCGGCTTGTCACCTTTTCATTATAAATTCCCTGTTGTGAGCTGAGAAAATATCTCAGTGGTCCATTGCTTGGTTAGCAGCACAAGGCTTTGGAACCAATCCCAACAATGCAAATATTAAAAATAGGAAAACATAAAGGTAGCTTCGGCAAATCTATTAGTGCACACGTGCTATCTTTAAACCTCTTTATTTTTTATTTTAGTATTCTTTTATCTTACTTCTCGGTAGTTGGCTACTGTAATCAGGTTTCATTTTCAATGCAAATTAGCAGTAAATTTTTCATGAGGCTTCTATAAAATGCTTGCAGATTCTATCACCTCTTTTGATGCTGAAAAATTTAAATGCTAGGTAACGTACACCAGCTGCATACCTGTACATCTTTTTATTTAAATTTCTCCTGAACTATAGGAGTAAACTATAATGGAAGAAACAATTTTTAGACACTATGAACTAAGCTTGTGTGCTGGATGAGAAAGGACTGAGAACCATTCTATACCAGCTAAGATCTACATGATTCAGAGAAGTCAGGTAGTGTGTGTTTTCTTCTTCAGGAAGCTTGCAAACTTTGGATATATGCATCTGTATGTGTCCAGTATTTAGCAAAGGCGACTTTATAAGACAAAGAACCAAATGTAACAGGTTGGAGACTTTCTAAGCTCTTAGCATCATAAATGACATAAATGGTGCCTAGCTTAATAACCCACTTGAGAACTAACTCTAAATGTAACTCTAAATATCTTTTCCAGTTTCTCTCTCCTGCAGCCATCTAACAATAAAAATTGGCTTTAACCACTCTGAAGCAAATGGTTTTCATATTGGATGATTGTACATTTTCAGAAATCAACGTAAAAGTGTTGCTGGAGAAAATTAAAAGAATTCACAATATGCAATTTTAACTTCTGAACTTGAGAGTGAAATACATCAGACTTTTTGGGTTGTGGCATGTTTCTTTGCTTTTTCTCCTCATGCCATTTTGACTTGAGTGATGTTTCCACATTCTATTTTTGTCAGTCTTACTGTTTTGACTAGAATGATCTTTTGCTAAACCTCCTGGTACGTTCTTAGATAATCACTGAAAGTTGTTAAGACTGATTCATAAGAAAGGATTCTGTGATCAAACAACTGTGGAAAATGAATTTTATTCAAGGAAAGTTATATGTTTTTTTAATTTTTCTCCTCTTCCTAGTGAAGATTAAATCTGGAGTCTTAGATATGCTAATACAAGCTGTATTACTAAACACATGCCTAGCACTAAACAGATTTCTGTACCAAAGACATCACAGATTTTTAATATTGTAACCCGTTGTTTTTATTATTTAAATGTACATTTTTAATCTCGAGTGCTTGGGTGGACAAAACATTGGAGAGTGCGCTAGATTCTTACATTTACTTTCTTTTTATATAATTATTATTATTTTTTACACTTTGTAAAATAATACTTTATTTATAAATACTTTACAAACACTTTATTTATAAATACTTTACAAAAAAAAACTTTATTCACTTTGTATCCCCCCATAAGACCCTCCCTCCTCCCCTCCTGGTCCCACCCTCCCTATCCCTTCTTCATGTATGCCCCTCCCCAAGTCCACTGATAGGAGAGATCCTCCTCTCCTTTCTTCTGATCTTAGTCTATCAGATCATACCGGGTGGCTGCATTGTCATCTTCTGTGGCCTGGTAAGACTGCTCTTCCCTCAGGGGGAGGTGATCAAAGAGCAGGCCAATCAGATTGTGTCGGAGGCAGTCCCTCTTCCCATTACTATGGAACCCACTTGGACACTGAACTGCCATGGGCTACATCTGTGCAGGGATTCTAGGTTATCTCCATGCCTGGTACTTTATTGGAGTATGGGTCTCTGGGAAGACCCTTGTGTTCAAATCTTCTAGTTCTGTTGCTCTCCTTGTGCGGTTCCTGTCCTCTCCATAACCTACTATTTCCCACTTCTTACATAAGATTCTATGCACTCTGCCCAACAGTTGGTCATAAAGTCTCAGCGTCTTTGATAGTCTGCAGGGCAGAACCTTTCAGAGGCCCTCTGTGGCAGGTTCCTAGATTGTTTCCTGCTTTCTTCTCCTTCTGATGTCCATCCTCTTTGCTTTTGGAATGGGGATTGAGCATTTTAGTCAGAGTCCTCTCTCTTGATTAGTTTCTTTAGATGGACAGATTTTAGGTTTATCCTATAAGTCTATATGAGTGAGTATATACCATGTGTGTCTTTCTGCTTCTGGGACAGCTCACTCAGGATGATCCTTTCCAGGTCCCACCATTTACCTGCAAATTTCATGATTTCCTTATTTTTCATTGCAGAGTAATACTCCATTGTATAGATGTAGCACAATTTCTGCATCCACTCTTCAGTTGAGGGGCATCTGGGCTGTTTCCAGCTTCTGGCTGTTACAAATAAGGCTGCTACAAACATGGTTGAGCAAATGTCCTTATTGTGTACTTGAGAATCTTTTGGATATATGCCTAGGAGTGGTATGGCTGGATCTTGAGGGAGCGCTATTCCTACTTGTCTGAGAAAGGGCCAGATTAATTTCCAGAGTGGTTTATAAGTTTACATTCCCACCAGCAGTGGAGGAGGGTTCCCCTTTCTCCACAACCTCTCCAGCATGTGTTGTCTCTTGAGTTTTTGATCTTAGCCATTCTGATGGGTGTAAGGTGAAATCTCAGGGTTGTTTTGATTTGCATTTCCCTAATTGCTAATGAGGTTGAGCATTTCTTCCAGTGTTTCTCTGCCATTCGATATTCCTCTACAGAGAATTCTCTATTTAGCTCTGGTCCCCATTTTTTAAGTGGGTTACTTGGTTTGCTGCTTTTCAGCTTCTTTAGTTCTTAATATACGCTGGATATTAGCCCTCTGTCAGATAAAGGGTTAGTGAAGATTCTTTCCCAATCTGTAGGCAGTCGTTTTGTTTTGATGATGGTGTCCTTTGCTTTACAGAAGCTTTTCAGTTTCATGAGGTCCCATTTATTGATTGTTGCTCTTAGAGCCTGTGCTGTTGGTGCTCTGCAGATAGGTCCACATACATGGAAGCAAGCCAGATCCTCAGCCTTAGCCAAATGTGGAATTGTTCGTGACAGAGAGCACTCACCATCGGGAAGGTGGAAGGCGGAAACCAGCTCCATCTTTAAGGCACAGCATTCCGCAGCTCTCTACAGTTCCCCCTTTTTGTTTTAGACGCATCAGGCATTGCTCTTAGAGCCTGTGCTGTTGGAGTTCTGTTCAGGAAGTTTTCCCCTGTACCAATGAGTTCTAGGGTATTCCCCACTTTTATTTCAAGCCGATTTAATGTGTCTGGTTTTATGTTGAGGTCTTTGATCCACTTGGACTTCAGTTTTGTGCAGGGTGACAAGTATGGATTTATTTTCATTTTTCTACATGTAGACATCCAGTTAGACCAGCACCATTTGTTGAAGATGCTACCTTTTTTCCATTATATGGTTTTGGCGTCTTTGTCAAAGATCAGGTGTCCATAAGTGTGTGGGTTTATTTCTGGGTCCTCTGTTCGGTTCCATTGATCCACCATTCTGTTTCTATGCCAGTACCATGCAGTTTTTAAAACTGTTGCTCTATAGTACAACTTAAGATCAGGGATGGAGATACCTCAGGAAGATCTTTTATTGTAGAGGATTGTTTTAGCAATTCTGGGTTTCTTGTTATTCCATATGAAGTTGAGAATTTTTCTTTCCAGGTCTGTAAAGAATTGTGTTGGTAATTTGATGGGCATTGCATTGAATCTGTAGATTGCTTTTGGTAAGATGGCCATTTTTACTATGTTAATCTTGCCAAGCCATGAGCATGGGAGATCTTTCCATCTTCTCATATCTTCTTCTAATTCTTTCTTCAGAGATTTGAAATTTTTTTCATACAAGTCTTTGACTTCCTTGGTTAGGGTTACACCAAGGTACTTTATGTCATTTGTGGCTATTGTGAAGGGTATTGTTTCCCTAATTTCTTTCTCAGCCCTTTTGTTTTTTGTATACAGGAGTGCTACTGATTTTTTTGAGTTAATTTTGTATCTGGCCACTTTGCTGAAGGTATTTATCAGCTGTAGGAGTTCCCTGGTAGAGCTTTTCACGTTGCTCACGTATACTATCATATCATCTACAAATAGTGATAATTTGACTTCTTCCTTTCCAATCTGTATCCCCTTGATCTCCTTCAACTGTCTTATTGCTCTAGCAAGGACTTCCAGCACTATGTTGAAGAGATATGAAGAGAGTGTGCAGCCTTGTCTTATCCCTGATTTCAGTGGGATTGCTTTAAGTTTCTCTCCATTCAGTTTGATGTTGGCTATAGGCTTGCTGTATATCGCCTTTACTATGTTTAGATATGTATCTTGTATCCTTGATCTCGCCAACACTTTAAACATGAATGGATGTTGGATATTGTCAAAGGCTTTTTCAGCATCTAGGGAGATTATCATGTGGTTTTTTCTTTCAGTTCGTTAATATGGTGGATCACATTGATGGATTTCCGTATATTGAACCACCCCTGCATACCTGGGATGAAGCCTACTTGGTCATAGTGGATAATATCTTCGATGTGTTCTTGGATTCGGTTTGCAAGTATTTTATTAAGTATTTTTGCATCAATGTTCATAAGGGAGATTGGCCGGAAATTCTCTTTCTTTGTTGAGTCTTTGTGAGGTTTAGGTACCAAGGTGACTGTGGCTTCATAGAATGAATTTGGTAATATTCCTTCTGTTTCTATTTTGTGGAATAGTTTGAAGAGAATTGGTGTTAGCTCTTCTTTGAAGGTCTGGTAGAATTCTGCGCTGAAGCCATCTGGTCCTGGGCTTTTTGTGGATGGGAGACTTTTGATGACCGCTTCTATTTCTTTGGGGGATATAGGATTATTTAGTTGATTTACTTGGTCTTGATTCCGTTTTGGTAAGTCAAATCGATCAAGAAAAGTGTCCATTTCCTTTAGATTTTCAAATTTTGTAGCATATAGACTTTTGAAGTAAGTCCTAATGATTGTTTGGATTTCCTCAGTGTCTGTAGTTATATCCCCCTTTTCATTTCTGATTTTGTTGATTTGGGTGGTGTCTCTCTGCCTTTTAGTTAGCCTGGCTAAGGGTTTGTCGATCTTGTTGATTTTCTAAAAGAACCAGCTCTTGGTTTCATTGATTCTTTGAATTGTTTTATTTGTTTCCAATTGATTGATTTCAGCCCTGAGTTTGATTATTTCCAGCCGCCTACTCCTTCTTGGTGTGTCTGCTTCTTCTTTTTCTAGGGTTTTTAAGTGAGCCATTAGGGTGCTTGAATGAGCTGTCTCAAATTTCTTCTTGAAGGCACTTAGTGCTATGAACTTTCCTCTTAGCACTGCTTTCATTGTGTCCCACAGGTTCGGGTATGTTGTGTCTTCATTTTCATTGATTTCTAGAAAGACTTTAATTTCTTTCTTTATTTCTTCCCTGACCCAGCTGTCATTTAGTAACAAGTTGTTCAGTTTCCATGTGTGTGTAGGCTTTTTGTTATTTCTGTTATTGTTGAGGTCCAGCTTTATTCCATGGTGATCAGACAAGATACAAGGGATTATTTCAATCTTCTTGTATCTGTTGAGGCTTGCTTTGTGACCAACTATGTGGTCTATTTTGGAGAAGGTTCCATGAGGTGCTGAGAAGAAGGTAAATTCTTTTGTGTTTGGGTGTAAAGTTCTGTAAATGTCTGTTAGGTCCATTTGATTCATGACCTCTGTCAGAGACATTGTTTCTTTGTTTAATTTCTGTTTTGTTGACCTGTCCTTTGTTGAGAGTGGGGTGTTGAAGTCTCCCACTATTAAAGTGTGGAGATCTATATGTGGTTTGGTTTTTATCAATGTTTCTTGGAGAAGTGATTCTTCTTTTTCCTCTGTTCCTATTATTCTTAGGTTTTGTCTTTTCATACTGTCTTGGATTTCTTGGACGGTCTGTGTCAGGAATTTTTTGGATTTAACATTTTGTTTGACAGATACATTGATTTCTTCCATTGTATCTTCTACACCTGAGATTCTTTCTTCCATCTCTTGTAGTCTGTTGGTTATGCTTACCTCTGTAGTTCCTGTTTTCTTCCCTAAATTCTTCCTCTCCATTATTTCCTTCATTTGTGTTTTCTTTCATTTTTCCAGTTCTATCTTTAGATCTTGAGTTGTTTTGTTTACTTCCTTCACCTGTCTGATTGTATTTTCCTGTTTTTCTTTTAGTTCCTTCAGCTGTTTCTATTATTTCTTTCAGTGATTTAATTATTTCTTTTCTGAAGGCCACAAACTGTTTGGCTGCATATTCCCGTATTTCTTCATGGATGGCCATAATCTGCTTGTCTTTAACTTCCTCCATTTCTTTATGGATAGCCATGATCTGTTTGGTTTTATCTTCCTCAAATTCTTTACGTATTTTATTTGTTTCCTCTATTATCCTCTTCATCAGCATAGATGTAAGGTCATCTTCTTGATTTTCTATTATGCTGGGTTGTCCAAGGCTGCTTGCCCCTGGATAGCTGGGTTCTGGAGATGCCATATTGCTCTGTCTTTTGTTGGTTGGGCTTTTACGCTGACCTCTACCTATTGGGCTCTTTTAGGTATTGGCTGTTAGTTTCTTTGCTTCCTGGAGTTCTGAGGTAGGGAGAATCCCCTTGGCCGGAAGATGATTTTTCCTGAAGGAGGCCTCCTCTGCTTTTTGGGTATGGTCACTGTATGGCCAGTGTTTCTCAGGAATTGCCACTGCTCACCTCAGGTGTATAGACCTGAGTAGTAGCTGTGGTCTTTGTTAGTTAGGGGGGCTCTCCTCTCACCCATAGAAGTTCTCAAGACAGTTGCCCCACTGCTGGGTTTCTCGTTCTGAATTTAGTTAGCTGTTGTTGTTGTTGTTACACTGTTTTCCAGGTACAACCCTCTTGAAGAACCTGCTGATTCCCTGGCTGTGGGGTTTTCTCCCAACAGGGAAACTTAGTCTGGTATCCTGGGGCACACAGTTATGTTCGGGAATGTGAGAGGAGCACCCAGCATGTCTCTGGGCCAGGGGCTGAGTGCTCTGATCTGGGCCTGGAGAATGTGCGCCTAGGTTGAGTTGGCGCCTGGGGGCACCGCTCTGGTCTGGATGCTGTGCACGCCTCTCTAGGCTGGCAACTGATGGCTCTTCTCTGGTCTGGAGGCTGGGCTCCTCACTCTTGGCCGGAAGCTATGTATCCCTGTCTGGGATGGGGGCTGAGGGTGCTGCTTTGGTCCAGAGGCTCTATGCTCTGATCTGGGCTGGCAGTGTGTGTCCCCTTCTGGGCCAGATTGGGCACCACCATTCTGTCTGGGATGGCAAGTAGAATCCGCAGGCACAGATGCGTTTGGCTCTGCCTTTCTGGCCTTTGGGAGCCTGGGCGTCTGCCTAAACTGGGAAATTTTCCCGAGACCTTTTCGGGGTGGGGGTGTCGGCTGAGTGCTCTGAGATCAGACCAGCTGATTCCCTCCCTGTGGGTTTGCACAGACAGTGAAACTCAGTCTCTGGTGCCCTGGGGCCCACAGTTTTATCTGGGGCAGTGAATCAGGTGCGCAGGCAGGGCTCTGTGCAGGATCCTGGGTCCCTGGCTCTGGCTCTGGGCTGGCTCCTGGGGCGCCCGCGGAACCTGAGTCTTTTCCAGGGGATGTCTGGGTGACCTAAGGTCGGTCCAAGTCGTTTCCTGAACCGGGGGGTTATCTCTCAACTGGAGATTCTAGTCTCTGATGTTGTGGTGAACACAGTTCAGTCTGGGACTGGGACCAGAGCACACTGGCGTGTGGCTCTGAGCTGGGACTGGCAACCAAGCGTCTGGTGGAACCAGGTTCTCTTCCACTGTTTAGCCGGGTGAGTTAAAGCTGATTGAATCCCCCACCATGGGGTATCCTCTCACCTGGGAAACACAATCACTTGTGTTTTATAGCCGCAAGTTCTGATTGCTGGTCACTGTGCCGATCCTGCTGTGCTGCTGGTTAGAATGAGAGTCATCCTGGCGCCGCCATCTTGCTTACATTTACTTTCATAGAGTTTTTTTCTGAACTGGTGCTCCTCAAGAGACAGCTGGTGGAAGAGAGTGACCTGGAGGATGAGGGGTCAGTTTGATAGGCACCAAACTAGTCTGTGTTGATAAAAAATGGCTAAGAGCTCTGTGTGCAACATGTGTTGACCACAATTGGCTATCTCTTTCCAGTTTTAATTTAGCAAAAGGCTTCATCTCAAATAAGAACTTTAAAAAATGAAGGAAATTCCTAGTTCCCTTGATATATAAATGTCTTATACTTCAAAATGTTCAGGCAGGTTGTCAAAAATCTGTTATATAGAGAGAAGTACCAAGAGACACTTGCTTTCAGGAACCTACCCTAAAGAGCTTGATGCCAAGTATTATGAAATTATCACTAAAGAAATTTTTTTCCAGTTAGCATTCTTCAGAAGTTGTACAGCCCCTGTGAAAATGTTCCCCTTTTACATTTCATGGTTGCCTATAAATAAATGTCTCTCTATTTTCCACCTATACAAAATTTAACATGGAGCTATTCTTTTCCTATTAATATCCCCTTTTAATATTGTTATTTTCTTGATCTTGCAAAGTTTTTTTAATATAATTTTTATTTTTTGATATTAATTACAGGTTATTTACTTTGTATCTCAGCTGTAGCATCATTCCTTTCCAATCCCACCCTCCCTCCTTCATCTCCTCCCTGCCCCTCTCTAAGTCCACTGATAGGGGAGGACCTAATCCCCTTCCATCTGCCCCTAGTTTATCAGGTCCCATCAGGACTGGTTACAATGTCCTCCTCTGTGACCTGGCAAGGCTGCTGCTCCCTCAGTGGGGGAAAGGAGGTCAAAAAGCCAGACACTGAGTTCACATCAGAGCCAATCCCTGTTTCCCTTACGGAGAAAACCCACTTGGATGCTGAGCTGCCATGGCTACATTTAAGCAGGGGTTCTATGTTATATCCATACATGGTCCTTGGCTGGAGAAACAGTCTCAGAAGAGACCCCTGTGCCCAGATATATTTGGTCCTTGGGGTGCTCCCATCCTCTCCAGGTCTTACTAACTCCCCTTTCTTTCATATGATTTCCTGCACTCTGCCCAAGGTTTGGTTATGACTCTCAGCATCTGCTCTGATACACTGCTAGGTAGAGTCTTTCAGAGGCCGTCTGTGGTAGGCTCCTGTCTTGTTTCTTGTTTTCTCCTACTTCCAATTTTCATCCCATTTGTCTTTCTAAGTGAGGATTGATCATCTTATCCAGGAACCTCCTTCTTGTTTAGCTTCTTCAGGTGTACAGATTTTGGTATGTTTATCCTATCTTATAGTTCTAGTATCCACTTATAAGTGAGTATATACTATGTGTGTCTTTCTGCTCCTGTGATACCTCACTCAGGATGATCTGTTCTAGATCCCACCATTTGCCTACAAATTTCATGATTTCCTTGTTTTTAATTGCTGAGTAGTATTCCATTGTGTAAATGTACCACAGTTTCTGTATCCATTCCTCCGTTGAGGGACATCTGGGTTATTTCTAGGTTCTGGCTATGATGAATAAAGCTGCTAAAAACATGGTTGAACAAATATCCTTGTTGTGTACTTGAGAATCTTTTGGATATATGCCTAGGAGTGGTATAGCTGGATCTTGAGGTAGCACTATTCCTGTCTGAGAAAGCACCAGATTGATTTCCAAAGTTGTTGTACAGTTTGCATTCCCACCAGCAATGGAGAAGTGTTCCCCTTTTCCATAACCTCTCCAGCATGTGTTGTCTCTTGAGTTTTTGATCTTAGCCATTCTGATGGTTGTAAGGTGAAATCTCAGGGTCGTTTTGATTTGCATCTGCCTGATGGCTAAGGACGTTGAACATTCCTTTCTTTTTTTTTCCTTCAAAAAGACTTAATTATTCTTTGATAATTTCATACATGTATACATGTTTTGATCATATTCATCCTTCTTTCTCCTTCCCTTTTCCAAACATCACCAAGTTCCCTTTCAAACCAATGGTTCTCAACCTTCCTAATGCTGCTATACTTTAATACAGTTCTTCATGATTAAATTGTACTCTAAAGATATAGAAGTTAAAAAATAACAATTTTATTTAAATATAAGGAAAATGAGTAAAATTAAATAACTCAAGAATGGAAAATATGATAAGAGTAATGTTTTCATTAAATAATTGCTGTTAATCAATCTAATTGTCAAGTGAAAAGATAATATGCCCAGTATTTACTTAATAGTAAAATAAGTAAGAATGACTATATAACTTATTATATAGTCATGTAAATATGAAGAGGACATGGATAAACTACTGACTGGATTTATAGAAAAAACAAGGGAGAATTCAAATTGAAATCTTGAGAGAAAATGCTCAATAAATAGAAAAAAAAAACTGAGAAGAATGCCTCAGCCATTGACTGGACCAAGTGGAAGACAGAGTGTCATTGCTTCAAGATTTGTTGATGGATTAGAACACTGAGACAATCACAGAGATGAAAAAAAATATGAACAGAGCCTGAGACACTATGGGGCATCATTTAAAGATCAAGTTTGCAAATCATGGGCAATAAAGGGGGAAATTACAAACTTAATAAAAGCCTAGAAAAGACATTCAAATATATTAAATAATATCACATCAAAAACATTTCTCCAGTAAGAGAAAAAGATAGAAAAGGTATAAGAAGCATTTAGAATGTCAAGCAGACAAGACCAGAAACGAACATTTGCATGCTATGCTATAGTTAAAAACTAGATGTAGATAACAAAGAAACAATATGAAATCTGCAAAGGAAAAGTACCAAGTTACAGTTAAAGACAAACCCATTAATTAACAGCAACTTTCTCAACACAAACGCTAAAATCCAGGAGGACACGGAATGCTCTATTTCAACCTCTGAAAGATATTCTCAACCAAGATTTCTGTGAAAGCTATCCTTCCTAGTTAAACAAGAAAAGAAAATTTTCAGTTATCGACACATACTAAAGAAATGCATGACTACAACACCAACACTAAAGAAGATCCTTCTGGATCCCACATACTGCAGGAGGCCACAGGAAATGATAAGCCATATTCTCAGGAGTTATAGTTACCATAACAACAAATATTATTCTTTTAATAAATTTTCTGGATGATAATAGGAAAATGTGGACAGAAAATATAATATATGTAAAACATTTACAATAGTATTTATGTGATGTTCTCAAGAAGACAGACATCTTTAGAGTAGGAGCCAGCATATAACTAGTTGAGAGGCCTGCTTCTTAGAGGCAGCTGAATGTATATTGCCCTCCTAAGCACTTATTAGATGACATGGTCAAATGACAACTTTGTTGTCAATTTTGTAAAATTTATAGCTAATTAAGTTTAATTTTGTTAGCTTTCCTTTATCCACAGCAATGCCATTCATTATTCTTGCTAAGCTGTTTCTTATTTGCTACTCTTGTACACACTGGACTTTGAAACAGAACATTTCTTTCTTTAACTGTTTCTCTGCCATTCTGTATTCCTCTACAGAGAATTCTGTGTTTAGCTGTCTACCCCATTTTACAATTAGATTACTTGATTTATTGCTGTTTAACTTTTTTAGTTCTTTATAAATTCTGGATATTATTCCAGATATATATATGTCAGATGTAGGGTTGGTGAAGATCCTTTCCAGTCTGTAGGCTGTCATTTTGTTCTGATGACAGTATCCTTTGCTTTACAGAAGCTTTTCAGTTTCATGAGGTTCCATTTATTCATTGTTGCCCTTAGAGCCTGTGCTGTTGGTGTTCTGTTCAGGAAGTCATCTCCTGTGCCACTGAATTTAAGGCTCATCCCCACTTTTTCTTCTAACCGATTTATTGTGTCTGGTTTTATGTTAAGGTCTTTAATCCATTTGGACTTTAGTTTTGTGCAGGGTTATAAATATGGATCTATTTTCATTTTTCTGCATGTAGACATTCAGTTGGGTCAGCACCATTTGTTGAAGATGCTGCCTTTTTTTTCCATTGTATGGTTTTGGCATTTTTTTTTTTTTTTTTTTCAAAAATCAAGATGTGTGGGTTTATTTCTGGGACTTCTATTTGGTTCCATTGATCCACCATCTGTTTCCATGCCAATAGCATGCAGTTTTTATTACTATTGCTCTGTAGTACAGCATGAGATCAGGGATGGAGACACCACCAGATGATCTGTTGTTGTAAAGGATCATTTTGGAAATTCTGAGTTTTTGTTTTTCCATATGAAGCTGAGAATTTTTCTTTCAAGATCTGTAAAGAATTGTGTTGGTATTTTGAAAGGAATTGCATTGAATCTGCAGTTTGCTTTTGGTAGAATGGTCATTTTCACTATGTCAATCCTACCTATCCATGAGCATGAGATATAGTTCCATCTTCTGATATCTTATTCAATTTCTTTCATCAGAGACTTGAAGTTTTTTTCAAACAGGTCTTTCACTAGCTTGGTTAGAGTCACACCAAGGTACTTTCTGTTTTTAGTGCTATTGTGAAGGGTGTTGTTTCCCTAATATCTTTTTCAGCCCTTTTGTCTTTGGTATACAGGAGGCTTTCTGATTTTTTTTTTTTTGAGTTAATTTTGTATCCTACCACATTGCTGAAGATGTTTGTTTACCAGCTGAAAGACTTCTCTGGTTGAATTTTTGGGGTCATTCAGGTATACTATCATATTATCTGCAAATAGTGATACTTTGACTTCTTTCCGATTTGTATCCCCTTGATCTCCTTTAGTTGTCTTATTTCTCTAGCCAGGACTCCAAGTACAATGTTGAGGAGATATGGAGAGAGTGGGAATCCTTGCCTTGTCCCTGATTTCCGTGGGATTGATTTAAGTTTCTCTCCAATGAGTTTGATGATGGCTACAGTCTTCCTGTATATTGCCTTGACTATGTTTAGGTATGTGGCTTGTATCTAGCAGAGATTTTAAGTGCTATATTGGATAGGTATAGAAAAGATTGACATCCTTTTCTTGTTCTTGATTTTAGTGGAAATGCTTAGTGTTTATTTCCATTTTGGTTGACTTTGGCTATGGGCTTGCTGTGGGCTTTATTCTCTTGCATTCTCTAAATTCTCTTGCATCCTTCATCTCTCCAGAAATTTTATCTTGCGGTACCCTCTTGTGCCAGAGTGCAAACATGAGCCATGGGCTCGGCCACTTAAGTCTTTGATCTGAAAGACACAGTGTGGGTAATCAGTTAAGCATGGCACCTCTAAGCAGCTGTGATGCTGGAGGATTTGGAACATGGTAACTGGGAACAGTCTCTCTGGGGAGTATGGTTTATGTTAAACCAAGAGGATAATTATGAAACATCTGGGAAAAACCTGGAGATGACAGTCCCACTGTTGGGAAAGAGCAGATGTCCAAGGACAAATGTCAATTGCAGAGGAAAAGAGAAAAAGAGATTTTGGAATAATTCCAAGGTATAACCACAGGAATGATTAAAGTCTATAAACACAAGTCATTGATAAAGGATGCTGACTTGCTATTTTTCATATTCATCACAGAGAAAGAGGAAATAAAGCATTTCACCTAGAATGAATTCTTCACCCAGCAATGTTTTCACATTGCCGTATAATGGAAGTTTTGGTTTCTTTAAAACATAAGTTATGTTATGTAAATATGTTTTTATTTTAATCCCAAATGTGGGATTTTAGTTTGGGCTTTAGTTTGTCTACTGCTGATAACTGCTTCCTGTGGGGTGTGGTCTTTGCCAGCTGGTAAAGGCTTGCCTCTGCAGCATGAAGAAGGGCGTGGTCTAGGAATCTGAGGGATATAAATAAGAGTGAGAGCCCCAAAAGAGATGGTGTGGCACTTTGGAGAGATTAGAGACAGACAGTGTGGTAGCTTGGAGGAGACAGATAGAAACGTTTCAGTGCAGCAGCTTGGAAGACAATACTTGCTGTATTTGGTGTTGCTGAAGACTGGGATAGCCCCCAAAAGAACCTATCTACCCTTAACAGCCAGGAGAATTAAAGGGGTCTGCACCCCCTCTCTCCACTAACTCTCTCTCTCTCTCTCTCTCTCTCTCTCTCTCTCTCTCTTGCTTTAAATATGGAAATTTACTTTATTCATTGTAACGGAAGCCAGGAATTCCAGTCTCACAGTAGTGACCAATTAAGTTCCTAATGTGAACGCCCTTCCCTGCTTTCATTTTTCCTGTTCTTGCTGTGTTCCCATACAGGAAAGGGGGGTGGTGAGAGACCCGCAAGTCTCCTCCTCTTCTTATATGGGTATGGGTCATGGAAATAAGACTCCATTCTTTTTTTTTTTAATCTGGTTGACTTTTCTTTTTCTATTTTCTATTTTTTTATTAATTACATTTTATTCACTTTGTATCCCCCCATAAGCCCCTCCCTCTGCCCCTCCCGATCCCATCCTCCCTCCTCTTCTTCACGCATTCCCCTCCCCAAGTCCACTGATAAGGGAGGTCCTCCTCTCCTTCCTGAAATTTTCGGGTAATTGGTGACACCTGGAAAGGATCATCCTGAGTGAGCTGTCACAGAAGCAGAAAGACACACAGGGTATATACTCACTCATATAGACATGTAATATAGGATAAACCTACTAAAATCTGTACATCTAAAGAAACTAATCAAGAAAGAGGACCCTCACTAAAATGCTCAATCCCCATCCCGAAAGGCAAAGAAGAAGGACATCAGAAGAAGAAAACAGGGAACAAGCTAGGAACCTGCCACAGAGGGCCTCTGAAAAGCTCCGCCCTGCAGACTATAAGCAGACCCTAAGACTTATGGCCAACTGTTGGGCAATGTGCATGGAATCTTATGTAAGAAGTGGGAAATAGTAAGATCTGGAGAGGACAGGAACTCCACAAGGAGAGCAACAGAACAAGAAAATTTCAACACAGGGGCCTTTCCAGAGACTCATACTCCAACCAAGTACCATGCATGGAGATACCCTAGAACCCCTGCACAGACGTAGCCCATGGCAGTTCAGTGTCCAAGTGGGTTACATAGTAATGGGAAGAGGGACTGCCTCTGACATAATCTGTTTGGCCTGCTTTTTGATCACCTCCCTCTGAGGGGGGAGCAGCCTTATCAGGCCACAGAAGATGACAATGCAGCCACTCCTGATGAGATCATATAGACCTTCTCTCTTCTACCCAGGGTTAAAGGGTTGGAGGAAGGGAAGTAAAGGCTTAAATACTCCAAATAAAATAGTTTAAAATCAAGGGCAACGGTGACTAAAGAGAACCCTTTTCTCTCTGGATAAATTCACTCAGCCCCCCACCTTTTTCTGCTCTTGAAATACATCTGGATCCCAGTAAGTTGTCATGCTACAGGCTGATATAAAATTCAGCTCCAATAGTTCTGGTTCAGTAAATGGAAATCAACTTAGAACTAACTGTCTGAAATCTGATTGGCAATATGAAAGATGACAGCAGCTATAATGTGCAAAGCCCTGGATTTGTTAAAGTCCTATGGGAGATAATGCCATAAACAAAAGCAGCCTAACATACCAGGGTGAGTAAATCACACACATTATACATGTGAATTGTACTGCATGGAACATCGTCAGGCACTCTGCATCCGCAAACTAGGATTAGTGAGAGCCTTGACAATTATAGTATTGTTTACATTTTAGTGGATTTCTCTATCGCAGTCATATGTTAAATATTACATAATTACTCATTTTGAATTCACAGCTCTGCAACAGACATAGCTACTATGTCAATTTTGTGAAAGAAGACTTTGAGGCTGAATTATGTCATTGATAAAGTCTGAAGTTACAGATGTAAGGTGGGGATTATTTTCCCCAGAGAGTTTGCTTCTTTTCACAGTTAGTATTGCATTTACCTACAAACAAGATCTTTCATTTTGCTAAACATGTAAAGCATGTTCATATTTATATAAGAAGACATCATGAACCTCATGTTACCATCTTTTCATTTTGCCCCCATGCTCCACAGAGACAGTAATAAGGAAAGCCCAAGTAGGTACTGTGTTAAAAACAAAATTGGTCTAAGTTACAGCTAGGGAACACCAAGTTTGGAAACTCACAACACTGTAATGGATTTTACATACAAACATGCCCACCCTTTACCCTAGAAGGAGACATTAGTCTTTATTATTCTAAACATAAAACAAACACACCCTGTGATTTATCTCCATATTTCAAGGCCATTTGCTATACAAACATCCTTGAAATAACAGTCTAAAAAAAGCTGTCATCAGAGAAAATTGTTCACAAATAGATAAAACAAAAGGATGAAAAGAGGCAGATGAAATTGGGGAAAAGAAATTCCAGACAGATTCAAGCCAAATCATCTCTCTCAATTGTCACCTTACTGACTCATTATCAATGCTTCTGCTTTGCCCATAAGACACATTTATAACTTGCTCTCTCTTCATGTGAAAATGTGAGTCGGTTCCTTGTTAGCAGCATTCACCCAGGGAAGGGATCCAGAAAATAAAGGATGTTATTAGAGATGCCTTCCACATTCCTGCTTCCATCAGTTCAGGAGTCAATAAACATTGAAGTCTTCAACTCATCATCACTGCCATTAATCAGCATCTGAAAACTCAGTGTTTGTTATCTAGGAGGCATTTCCTAAGCAATAAAAGTCTCTCTACTACAGCTTCTCCCACCCCCAACTTCTTTTAATGAGTGGTGCTTATACTACCATTCCCATGAGGGACAGCCGAGAGACTGGACACAAACAGGGATCCTTGGTAACTTCCCAACAGCAACATAGAAATGTTGCCCTCTCTCTGTCCTCTGCCTGCCTCCTAGATTAGTGTAGTCCTCAGCAATGTCTGATAGATTTTGCTCTTACAAGACTCCCCCTAAATGTTTTTTATTAAGACAGAAATCTTCAAAAAAAATCCTTCAAGCTGCAAACAAAGATCTTTTTGTATTTTCCTTTGCCTGGGACAGCTAGTTCCTAAAACATAGCAGGATCAAAACTGATGGAAATTAGAAATATAAGATATGAGTAGAGACTCCTCAATCAATTTCATATTATGGTCCTAAAGGAAGAAGACTGGGGCTTCTTTCATTCACATGTAAAATCCTTGGGTGTTCTTGAAGATGCCAGTGAGAAGCAAAACTTCTTAAAAAAAGAAAAAATCATCAGTAACGCCTTGTAGAATGAACGGACCTAGATGTTGCTTTGACAACTGCTGTAACAAGAAGAAGGTCAACTTAGAGTTGAGTGAGGACAACTCTCTGAGTAAGTACCCTGCAAGCCGTGGATTTTCATTCCAACTTACAAGCTTTGTGTTATTTTTCAACTCTATGCCATGGTCAACTGCTACCTCACAATTTGGCCCACTCTGTGGGTTAATGTACAGGTTGGGGTGATAGGAGGGAAGCACCAAAAGCTCTTTTGATCTATTAAAGAAAAATGTGATTCAGCTTGGCTGTCTGAGGTGAGTTTGAAGTGGTATCTGGAGTTTTTAAAAAATAAGAGTGATTTTTTTTAATCAACTGGAAAACAACTAATAATTATGATGGTGTTAGGATTCTACTCAAGATTTTTAACAAAGATTTATTTTATTATTATTCTAATCATGGGTATATGTCTTGTGTAAGGTGTAGGGATAACGTGGTTATGCACTCTGTATTCAACGCTGACTTTGATTCAAATGCTGACTTCTGTGACCCAGTATCTGGTTGTGATCCTTCTTCTGAGAATCTTCTGTTTCAATGCTGTGTAAACATTCTGTAAACATTTTTTTCTTAATATGTTGTTATGCCCAAATCGTGATACTCCAAAAGACCATCGCCAGGAGTTGAGTCCATTACAAAACACATGAGGACCTTTTTATTACAAATTATTACAAGCTGCAGCTTGGGCTCACACCCTCCACTGCTGAAGTGGTGAGAGCCTCATGCTCAGGTTAGTTGGGTGATTTAAATATTCCGGTCCCTCCCAGCATGCCCAAGGCAGGGGGATTCCTGCCTGGCAAGCATCTATTGGTCGAGACACAAAAGAGATGTTGCATTTTGAATTGATTGGCTATAGGAAGGTCCCCAAACCATTAATCATCTGGTGCCCCTCCTTAGCAGGGTGGGCCAGTTTCCTAGCAACTTTTCTCTAGTAGGCAGAAAAAAAATGCAGTAAGGCTATTCTTCCCCTCAGAGCATTAAGACTGGACATATCTCCATTTTGCTGGCCTTAGTTCAGGCTTTTAAACTTTAAAATAATAGCCACTGATTTTTAAACCTTTGTTCTCTCAATGTCAATAAAGAGGCTTGACAGACAATGTCTGAGCAAGGGAGACAATAGGGTTGAACTTTCTGCCACCCTGGAGGGAGGAGGAGAAGGAGGAAGAAGGAGGAAGGCAGAGGAGGAAAAAGAGAGAGAAGGAGTTAGAGAAAGAGAGAGAGATGGAGATTGAGTGGGAAGTGGATTTTGAGCCATGAGGAGAGATCCAGGAGACATCAGGAGAGAGCAGCCACAAAGCACAAGTATTAAGTATTTAAGGGATTTGTGAAGGGAAGAAGCTAGATTAGCTTAAAGGGTTAAAATAGATTGATACTGCTTAGTTCTTATGCCATAAAGCTTGTTAAATAAATATAATAGTCCAGTCTCAATTACTTAGGTGCTAGTCAGGTTAAGAGAGAAATGCAACACATTTATAAAATTATCACTAACAGTGACGATATCTGCTTGTGAGTGAAGGCTGCTCCAAAAGCTCGGGATCCCCTGTAGCTACAGCTATAAGTGGTTGTGAGATATTCTATGTGGCTACTGAAAGCCTAACTCAGATTCTTTGCAAGTGCAATACACACTCTTAACCCCTGGGACATCTCTCCGTTTCTTATGCTTTTGTCCCTGAAAAAAAGCTAGTTTTACATTCAAACATATTTGATTAAATTTAAGTTCTTTTAAATGATTCAAAACAAAAGATAAAACCACTTTACTATCTTTAAGTGCTCATCAAATAACTACTAAGACCTGGGAAGACTCTTTGCACTTGTTACTTGTTTTGCTTTCTCTGGCCTTGGCCATTTGATTATGTTACTTGGGAAAACTGGAAGGAACTCAGGACTACAGTATTTTTAATAAAATATCACACAACCCCAATAACAATTTTAGCTATTATTGAATGACCAAACTAGTATGCACAAGTTAGTATGCCTCTTAGATAATCATTCCTTAAAATTTTCTCTCAGTATCACAAGTTTCCAGTGAACATAATTTCATATTTTAGCAACCTATGCATAATGATTATTATATATTTCCAAAACATTATGAAAATAATATGTAAATGATCAATCATAACTACTGATTAAAACGAAACTATTTGAATGTCAACAAAGAAATTTGCTTAGAGCAGGCCAATCAGTTCATGTCAGAGACAGTCCCTGTTCCTATTACAAAGGAACCCACTTGGATACTGAACTGCCATGGGCTACAGCTGTGCAGGGGTCTTAGGTTATCTCCATGCATAGTCCTTGGTTGGAGTGTCAGTCTCAGGAAAGACCCCTGTGCTCAGATTTTTTGGTTCTGTTGCTCTCCTTGTGGAGTTCCTGTCCTCTCCAGATCTTACTGTTTCCCACTTCTTTCCTAACATTCCCTGCACTCTGCCCAAAGGTTGCCCATAAGTCTCACCATCTGCATTGATATGCAGGGCAGAACCTTTCAGAGGTCCTCTGTGTCAGGCTCCTGACTTGTTCCCTCTTTTCTCCTTCTTCTGATGTCCAGCTTTTGTGCCTTTCTTGATAGGAATTGAGCATTTTAGCAAGAGTCCTCCCTCTTGATTAGTTTCTTTAGGTGTACAGATTTTAGTAGGTTTATCCTGTATTATATGTCTATATGAGTGAGTATATACTGTGTGCCTGAGGGGGGAGCAGCCTTACCAGGCCACAGAGGAATACAATGCAGCCACTCCTGATGAGACCTAGTTGACTAGGATCAGAAGGAAGGAAAAGAAGACCTCCCCTATCAGTGGACTTGGGGAGGGGCATGCATGCAGAGAGTGGAGGAAGGGAGGGATTGGGAAGGGAGGAGGGAGGGAATCCACTGTGGGGCAGGATGTGAAGAACCATCAGATAAAATCCAAACTGCTTGTCCTGCCCTCCAAAATGCCCTCAGTTTGGTTCCAACTGATCTTTTCGAAGTTTTCCTTCTGGAACCCTCTGTTCTGGTCAGATTAGTCTGTGGGCCTCTGGCTAATTGCTTTCCTGCTTATCACCTGCTCCCCTGTTCTTCCTGAACCAAGGTGACAAACTACACTGCCACAGCTCCAGGCTATGAAGAAATGCAGACTGATAGCAACCAGATCTCATAATTGTTCAAATGAAGCTTATGTTAGTTGGATAGCCAATGCTACAAATAATGCTAAAGACAATGAATTGTTAAGGTAAAAGGTTCACAGGACACTTTGGTCCATAACCTTCTGGATGTTGTTGCTTTGTGAGTCTAGTGGCCCAGTAATATACCATGGAGGTAACCCATGGCAGAGGAAGCCACTTACAAGATAGTTACCCACAAATGAAGAAAGAGAGAAAAAGATTAGTGTACTGTAGTCCTTTTCAACAGCACACCTGTAAGACCTCGCACTGAAAACCATTTCTTAAAGGTGCTCCATCTCCTTTTAACAACACAGGGACTGTCTCTGACATGAGCTCAGGGGCCTGCTGTCTGACCACCTCCCCCTGAGGGAGGTGCAGCCTTACCAGGCCACAGAAGAAGACAATGCAACCAGTCCTGATAAGACCTGATAGGCTAGGGTCAGATGAAAGGGGAGGAGGATCTCCCTTATCAGTGGACTGGGGGAGGGGCATGGGTGGAGAACAGGGAGGGAAGGTGGGATCAGGAGGGGACAAGGGAGGGTGCTACAGTTGGGATACAAAGTGGATAAACTGTGATTAATAAAAAATTAATTAATTTTTAAAAAACAAAAACAAAAACAAAAAACACCAAACTGAGTACCAGACCTTTAATACATGGGCATCTATGTATTAGGAAACATTCCTGTCCAAACTCAAGTAAACCTGGAACTCTTTAAATTGCTATGACGTTCAGCTTCAAAACCAGAAAAACAATTAAATAAAATAATATTTTTAGCTAATAAAAATGTTTACATATTAGATGAAACACACATACATAGAGAGGCTAAACTGAATACCAGCTTCTAGGAAGCCACCTACTCCTGGCAAGTAGAGAACCTCAAGTCTCCCTTAAATCTCCACTGTGAATGTATTGGTGGATCCTGTTTCCCATGATTCCTTCTTCTGGACTCCCCTTTCCCGTGCTTTCACTGTTCCTCTCTCCAGCACTTACTTTTAGCAAATATTTATGCATTGGTTTAAACTGCTGCTTACAGCATTTTTCTGGTAAGTTCTTAGAGAATGGTGATCAAATACTGGAAGGATTTTGGTCTTGTACATCTTTTTTGAACTTAGAACACACAGAATTTGAGAAATGAATAAATTATTCACATCAAAGCTTCTTTTCAAAATCCGTTGACATAATGACCATCATCTGTTTGTTCAATAAGTTTCATTTGCTCTTTATTTTTTATTTTTTACACTTTGGGTTACTACTCTATGGGAAACAACCTAATTCTTCTTTTCACTGTCACTCCAAATCCAGGGGGAGAAAACTGACGAATATATGTGCAAACACATGGATCTAAACTTCAGATTTGGTCTGAAGCAAGTGATTCATCCTCCCACCCTCAGCACTGGGATCTCAGGCCCCAGCAGGTAGAATTGTTCCATAAGGGTTACCCATTCCTAAGTTGCCTTCATTTCTGCCTCGATTCTTGTTGGACCATAAGAAACCATATTCAATTATATTATCAAAGGGTTCAAAACTACATCCAAATTAAAGTAAAGTAAATTGCTTATGCATAAAGACATATTTCAATATTTTTCATTTGCCATAGCTAGCATCCTTGGGCACTAGAACAGACAAGTGTTTATACATTGAAACAAAATACATTTAATATTTTGGTCTAGATGGCCTTCCTTAGCCATGCAAATGCATCCAATATTGCTGGTGGAGCCAAATACTTTACAAACTGTGTCATCTCCCCACTGCAAAAAAAAGTCAGTTCTCTTAGAGGTAAAAATGTAGGAGATAATCATCTGATAGTTTAAGATGAGTCAAGTATATAGAAAAGTTTACTTTTTCATTCAAGAATTAATGGCAAGCACTGAGTTCCTTGAATGGTAGAAAACAGTAGTAAATCTAGTATTGTTTCCAGCTTAAGTAAGACTTCTGGGAAGAAAAAGAAATGGGTTCTAAGAGCCTTTAGAATAACTAGTTTGAAAATAAAACATTTTGGAGTTTGCCCCAGTAAGAGATAGCTAAAAAATAACAATTGGCTTAGATATATGAAAGATTCAAAAGAGAACCACACTCAGTGTGCAGTGACCACTGTCCAGTAAAGAAAATAAAACTGACAGAGATGGGAGAGAAAGAGAGTTGTTTGTTTGTTTGTTGATGTTTATTTGTTTTGTTTGACAAACCAAATAAAGAACTTCTGGGGAGGTGTTAAAACAAAAGGGCCTCCAAGGGAAGTTCTGTCCAGGACATCTCTGAGGAGCAAAATGATTAATCCCTGCCAGAGATGGCTCCACGTCCGTTGTCATGGAATGTGAGTGACATATGATTATAAGGTTGAAAGACAACTTCAGAGATTCCCTCTCTCCTGCTCCTCTGCTGAAACTAGCCACTTGCCTCTCACTTAAGAGAAACATTTACTCGCTGTGCACAGACAATGCATTGTGCTGTCTTCTTTTGTCCAGCTGCAGTGTTTACTGATACATGCCCTGGATTACTAGCAAAGAGCACGAGGCGGCTCACGTACTAGGAAAAGCTTTATAAATCAACTGAGTGACTGCTTTTCAAGCCCTGTTGAATCCAGTTACGTCCTATACCTGAAACACAAATAATAAGGAAGCCTGGCTTCACTTTCCATCACACTTGGAAACAAATTTATAATGAAAAATAATTTCCTCGATGAATTAGAATCATTTCTAATTTCTTTTATTGGAAAAAAAAACTTGTGAATTAAGGGTCAGGTTCCTTTGTGTGAGAGAGGCATGGATTGAAAGAGATGAATTGTCTGTAATTTAAAGTGAAGATGAGTCTGTTGGTGACTGACAGCTACAGCTGTGTCTTCGTCACCAGTGGCCATATAATTCATCCTCTAAACTGGAATGCTTTGGAGAGAAGAAAGGTCAGAGAGCTACTAATAAATATAGCCAGACAGTAGTGACAAACCAAGCCATCCCCAAACTGGGCACACAATCATCCTATCGCTATTCAGAGTACACGCACAAACACGACAATTTATACTTTCAAAAGTTAGCTTCTCAGATGCTGAGACCCACAGCCGAACTTTGGGCAGAGCACAGGGAGTATTACGGAAGGGTTGGGGAACTGAAGGACCTAGAGAGGATAGGAGCTTCACAAGAAGACCGACAGAGCCAACAAATCTGGGCCCAGAGTGTGTTGGGCAGGGGGCGGTTGGTGACTTATGCATCAACCAAGCACCATACTAGCCCTCTCTCCTCAGCATAGGCAGCTCAATCTCCAAGTGGGTTCCCTAGCAAGTGGAGCAGGAGCTGTTGCTGACAGGGACTCTGTTGCCTGTTCCTTGATCACTTCCCCCTGGTGGATGACCTTGTCAGGCCACAGAGGGAGAGGATGCACGCAGTCCTGATGAGACTTGATAGCTGGGGTCAGTTGGTAGGGTAGGATGGCTCCCCTTTCTGAGACTAGGGGAAGGGAGTAGGGGAAAGAGAGAGGGAGGGCAGGACCGGAAGGAGACGAGGGAGGGGGTCTACCACCTGGATGTAAATTGAATCAACTAAAAATAACAAACAGACAAACAAATAAATAAAGTTAGCTTCTCCAGTGTATGATTTTAGCCACCTACAATGACTACAAAGAAAGAAAACAGCAGTGGGTTAAGCCGCTCATCTCGGTGCTCAATTGAGTTCAAAGAATCAGCCCTGAAAAAAGACACATAGTAAACGGACTGCCGGCTTCATGGATGAACTCTCTGGATGAATCTCCTGTCAGCTGAGTATGATTCTAAGTTTGACATAAACAGCAAGCGCTGGTTTCTTCTCTTTGCATCACAATATTTGGTGCTCTAAGTCACATAGTTCTGCGCTGGGAAATTAGTTCTCACAAAATCAGCTAATGTGCTTCTGATGCTTAGCAGAAACCAAATTTTCTGGGTGACTCTGACCTGGAATCCTTAAGAGCAGCCCTTCACCCAAATCAGTTTAAGTTGATTTTACACACTACTTTCCTGAGAGATGGACTTCTTTCAAACACTGGCTGCCCTTGCCGGCTGGAGCCTTGGCTGGCTCTAAACAGTCATTGCTTTCTTCTCGTATTACCGTCTTGTAATCCGGTGTCTATTCCAGGCTATGCGGCTGAGCATCATTTACCAGGTCCTGTTCCACAGGTGTGGAATGAATCTTTAGCCTAGATAAAGGCATAGGGATCTTGCTAGGTAGTGGGAATCTCTGCAAGAACTCTTCCAAAGCTTCTGTCTTAGTTTTAGCTTCATTGATGTAGCCACAGAACCTAAAGCATTTGTAAATACTTAAATAAAGAGCCTATTTCAGGAGCTGGGGAAATGGCTCAGCATTTAAGAATGCTGGCTGCTCTTCCAGAAGAGCCAGGTTTGAAGTGCAGCACCTGAAGGCAGCTCACCAGCTTCTCTAACTTTAGTGCTAAGGGAGCAGATACCCTCTTCTGGCCTTTGAGGGCACTGCATTCATGTGTTGTGCAAACACACATGCAGGGAAAACACTCATTCATAGATAGATAGATACGTACGTACATACATACATACATACATACATACATACCCTATTTAAATACATGAGTAGACTCTACCAACCTGGCAAGCTGAGTTGTGTCTTGTTCTGTAGTACATCAAAAAATAAAAATCATTGTAACAGTTTGAGAAATTAAATGACCTGATCATTTTTCATGACTATTAAGCTACATGAATTGAGACATGAAAAACACCCTGGAAAGGGACTGTCACACAAACCCAGATGGTTATGAAATAGGTGCCACAGTTCTCAAGGAAAACAGAAGAGGGGTAAAGCAGGCAAGCCTGAGTTGTTACTGTGCTCAATAAGAAAATGGTAGAGAAACTGCAAGGTCAAACATCCACCAAGAAAAAGAAATTAAATGCTAGAAATATATTTGGCAGCAGAAGAATACCTTTGAACCACAGCTGAAGATTGTTATGAAAGGTTTGAAGTTCTCATGAAGACAACTTTCTTTTTAGCACTTACTCAATGCAGTAAAATAAAAAAATAAAAAATAAATTAAAAAAAACTGATTCACAGGAGAAAAGAATGTATTAGCAGAATGGGGAAGTATTAAGAACCAGAATCACAAACTGCTGGGAAATCCAACCAAAACAGTTGCAATGCAGATGAATTCTGTGCAAGCTACTAGGAAGCTGGGTGAAGGGTAGACCAGAGAAAAGGATCATGTGGATGCGTGAAATAAAATGATTTTATCAAGATCATTGAACCACACCAGTCCAATTTTCTTCATGCTTCCAGCATGGTTTGGAATTCCTGACGTAATAATTTTTTTCCCTCAGGGCCTACAGTGGAAAGAATTGTGTCCTCAGTTCACACGATGAAGCCCTAGCCATGACATGGTGGTATTTGGAAACACAGCCTTTGGAGCCAAAGATAGATCATGTCATGAGGGTGATGTTCACATGATATGATACGTGCCTTTGTAAGAAGAGAGCTCAATGTCCTACCATGTGAAGACACACCAAGGAAGTAGCCATCTGCAAACCAGGAGTAGCTTACGCTAACATCCTTGATCTTAAACCTCGAGTCTCCATAACTCCAAGAAATACAATTATTCTCCTTATGCCAACCACTCTGTGGAGTTTTGTTATGACGGTTAATGAGCAGATTGACAAAGAGCTGCTGAAAGTGAGCAATGTTCCCACAGAGCTAAGCTAGCACGTAAGTGTCTCTTTTTTCTGGGAAGGCAGCACAGAGATGCGATGCAGTATGTCTTCTCATACCTTGTGGGGAACAGGGAACCCATGAGAGAATGTGTAATGAGTGTGTGAAATCCTCAGCCAAGGTATTATTGACAAGGACCAAGGCCTCACACCTATGGGTCACCCTTGGAGGTGACAAAGGAGGTTTTCTCCAGTCAGTGTGCACATGTTGGCAGTGCACACACAGCCTAGCAGCTTCCTTCTCCTGGATGTTTACAGCCTAATACTACTCCACTTCTTCCTCCTTTTCTTGTACTGCAGTGTAGACGCTGACAAACACACTGAGGTTTCCCCTGTCATAGCAAGGACACCCTAGCGGATCCAGCTCTCCTCTGTGTGTCTGTGTGTGTCTGTCCTTTATTCATTCCCTTATCACTTGGGCTGTGCATGATTCAATGACACGCATAGATAGGAGCTCCTTGGCAAGCCTCCACCATACACACTTTAGTGGACTCCAGTTTCTAATTGAACCAGATCGCATACCTACCTACTTGCCAGAAGAACTGAAAAGGGTTTCTCAGCTTCAAGCTAGATCAAGCTGCTCTAATTCTAATGAGTCCCAAGTACTGGCCCCAATCAATGGTGAAACGGGCTATTTACAATGAATGTTATAATAGTAATTTCCTGGTATTCTGGTACACCAGAAATAATGTTCTCTGTTAAGTCATTTCTAGTGACTTAATGGCCACTGTTGACAGAGTTGACTGGTCTATTAAGAGCAAATGTTTTTCCTGTGGCTCAAACAGTAGCTTACACTAACAAGGTTAATGTTGCAATTTCATTTTCTTGGTTTTAATTTGGGTCAAGTAGGTTAAACCTCCCAAAAAAAAATTTACCCAAGTTACACCTTTACCTCAATTGACAGGTTGAGCACACTTATGGAAACCTATGAACACCCACCTCTGTAAAGAAAATTTACTATCAGGAGAAATAAAATGGAGAGGTAAGCAGAGACAGCCCTATGAATCAGTCATAGAGAATAGGAACTTGCACTAGTAATTCAAATAAAAAAGTACTTTTGGTAGATGTGGTAACCATGAAAGCATGAAGCGAAAATACAGATTCTGCACCAGCCGCTTCCCCTCTTCCCACCTGAGAATGTTATAATGCTGTGCTTTCAGGTGGGGAGGAGGGGGTTTGGTCTCTTCCAACCTTCTCTGATCAAATCAGTTTTTTTAACTTCATTATTCTAATTATATGTCCTCCAGTATATTTTTTACTTTGCAAAATAATAGCTTACAGTTTATTATTCTCATTGTCCACATTCTAAATTACCAAGTCCATCAGCCTAACCTTTTTGAATACTCACCTTGTGTTTGTTTGTTTGTTTGTTTGTTTGTTTGAGGCAGGGATTCATGCTGGCTTCAAACTTGCTATATTGATCCTTGAGTCTCTACCTCCTAAGTGCTAGGACTATAGGTGTGTACTACCATTCTCAACCCCACGCCTTATCCAGATAGCTCTGCTGAAAGAAGGCCATAGGCACTTGGGCTCAGAAAAAAGTCAAGGGCATGGGATGTCCATCTCACTTGATGTGGAAAACTGAAAATATTAGCAGAACCTCGAGGCCTTGGGATATCATGTACTAAATGAATCAAGGTAAGAAATGAACAGGAAAGAGTAGACAGCCACTTGTCTCCTTTGTTGTCTGAATATCCCAGGAAAGCAGTCAAAATGCTTAAAACTATGAGCCCTAGATGTGCTTCTAAAAACCGTAATTTTTAAGGTGTGCTCCAGATGCCCAATGACAGAATATCCTGGTTTAGAGACCAATTACTTTCCTTTCTCTGACTACACACATAAAAACTAGCGGTTGGGGCTTTTCCTTTCATATTGTATGTGTGGCCAAATATTTTTTATCTCCCTCTCCAAATGTGTATGTTAAATGTAACTATCCTCCTTTTATAGGGTAACTCCACTTAATTCCTTTCCTAGATGCTATATCATCAACTATCACATACAAAGCCCATTGTCATATATGGGTTACCTCTTTTAGGGGTATTATTGGTAAGCTTAAACAGTGCATTATATTGCTGTTGCTCATGATTAATCTCCAGAAATTAATGGCCAGATCATATTGCTGTAGATACTACACATTTGACTCATAGCCCACTGAGAATCAAGCTGCTAGTGACCTGGAAGTTTCATCCTACTGGCTAATTTTTATAGTACTGAAAGTTACAAATAAGCTACCAGAGGTGAAACATAATTACCAGCATTAACTACTAGCTGTAAACCTGTAGCAGTGAGCTACAGTAACAACTGTCAGGGAGAGACAGGGCCACTCATGCAATCATGGCACAAATGTTACAGGAGTAACCAGACACTTTCAGCCCATTTAAGGCCCAGTGTACAAAATGGGACTCATGCCTGCCACTGTTACTGAAATGAAAAGCCTACAGATAAACAGGTCACATACCCTAAGGGAGTATTTAACATTATTATTCTGCCAAAAGGATATAGTATTAAATTGACTCCTAATGACTGATAGTTATGCCCATAGATTTGTGCCTATCACAACTATCATCAGAGAAGCTTCTTTTCAGTAGATAGCAAACAAGACAGAATTTCACAACTGGTCAATATTAGAATAATAAGAAAATGTAGAGTGTCAGCCCTCCATGGGACATCAATCTCTCTCTTTCTCTTTCTTTCTCTCTCTCTCTCTCTCTCTATATATATATATGCATATGCATATATATGTCTTTCTTCCCCCTCTCTCTTTGTTTGCCGATGAGTCTCTCTGTGTGTCTCTCTTCCTCTCTCTCTCTCTCTCTCTCTCTTTCTCTCTCTCTCTCTCTCTCTCTCTCACACACACACACACACACACACACACGAGGCTCAGTGATCTTCACATAATTGTAAAGTTGTAAGAGCCAGGGTTAGTAGATGACCGTGTTTCCTGAGCACAAGGGCCATTGTACATATGAAGACACAGTGACAGCATGCATAAGACCTTCACAGGATTAAGCCAGGCAAAAATCTCAGCACGGAGGAGGGAAACAGTCGTGAAGTCTGTTCCTGTAGTTGGGAATCTACTGAAAATGATAGCTGTTAAAAGAGGGAGAATCAGAGATAGTCAGAGATAGGAACTCAATGGCAGGCTCTTTGACTCCCCACTCCCCAAGGGAGGAGCAGTTCTGCTAGGCCACAGAGGATGACTTCGCAGCCAGCCCTGAAGATACCTGATAAAACAGGGCCAGATGAAAGGGGAGGAGGTCCTCCCCAATCCGTGGACTTGGGAAGGGGCAGGGAGAAGCTGAGGGAGGGAGGGTGGAATCGGGAGGGAATAAGGGAGCAGGATACAGCTGGGATACAGAGTTAATAAAATTTAACTAATAATAACAAACAATAAAAAATATCATAAAAAAATAAAAATTAAAAAAAAGAGGGAGAATCACCTTTCATTAAGGATGCAGCTCCCGGGAGTCTGCCATGATTCCATAGATGATCCTATACCCTATACACTTAGGTAATTTAGTGGGATAAAATAAACAAGCACATGAAATTGGATAGAACAGTTTAATGGGGAAGAATACGAGGAGACTGGTAGGGACTGAGCTTGATCAAACTATCTTACATGAATATGCGAAATTCTCAATAAAAATACTTTAAAATATAAATTTTCAGGTGGTGGTAGGAGGTGAGGCCTTTAAGATATAATTACTTCATAGATTAAATCCCTGGTGACTAATTTATACTCTGGTCATGGAGTCCCAGGGAGGCCCATGTGAGGATGCTACAAAGAGCTAGCCATTATTACCTTGGCAGAGAGCCATCACCATGGTGCATCTTAATCTCAGACCATGGGAAATCATTGTCAGTGGCTTATAAGCTGCCCAGTCTGTAGTGTTTGTTAGAGCACTCCAGCTGACTGAAGGAGGGGCTTTTTGACTTTAGGTATCAAGAAACTTATACCATTCCAGATGTGTTCGGGGAGCTACCCAAATAGGCTAGGAAAATTCACAAGTCACAGCTGTATTTCCCTCTGTTAGAGAACTATGGAGTCATTATATACCCAGAATGCATTCCTCGCCCCCATCAAGGCTCAAGGTTGTTTTCTTGCTCTCAGTTCTTGCAGTGGAATTTCACCAGGGCCTTCAGTATAATAAAGGTATTTGTATTCCACTTCTCGAAGATTAAAGCGCACAACCTGAGTGGCAACTGAATGTGTTTGAATAATTCTTTTTGAATCTATTATTTGTTTTGCATTGACAAAACTATTACACACATTATGAAATGATATGTCTTTAAGTCACGATTGTAACTGAGTAGTGATTGACTAAATGTGATGAGCCTGTTATTTAAATTTAAACTCTCATCATTTTATAAGGTGAATATATGCAAATTTCTGTCTTCTGATACTGCATAGGGAATTATTGTTATGTAAACTCACTCTGCTGCACTACAGAACATATAACTAGCCTTTCCTGTCAACACATGTGCCGGTGTTAGTCCACTTCCTGAAAAATGGCACCTTTTCAAGGCTGATGAGTACCACAGTGGCCAGGATGGGGAATCAACCTAAATAGTCATCAAATGATGACTTTATGCCATTGGTTGCGGTGTCCCATCCCCATTCCTCCAGTTCATCTCAGTCTCTCATCAAAAGCTTCTGCTCTCAAAGTCTAAGAGTAGTGGTTTTCTTACATTTGTGAGTGAAATCATGCAGTCTTTGTCTTTCTGTGCCTGGTTTATTTCATTTCACATACTGTCCTTGTCCCTTCATGATGCCTCAAAAAGTCCCTCCTTCAGTCAGGATCTCAGTAGTCAGGATGGGGAGTTAGCCTGAATTCACATCAGCAGACTAACAGATGAAGAAAATGTTCTGCACACACACCAACACTGGTATCTCTTCAAGCTCCTAGTGCATTCCGAGAATGTACAGCTCCTGACCACTGCTAGAATGTATGCTTACAAACAACCAAATTCTGTCGCTTGTTTTGATTTGTCTATTAAATGCCTGCACAAACACTTGGGAGTTAAGCTTGGGCCCAGCTCATATAGGAGCATATCTTTGATCATATTAGGACCTCCATGTTGTAATCTCTCTCTCTTATTTTCTCTCCTTTACTATAAACCATAGCTCAGTGTTGCAAGAGCCAGAGAAGAAAGACAGGAAACATATGGGCAGAGATTTAGGAAAGTGCAAAGTTCCAGATCTTTAATTTGCATCCATCAGGCTCTACCGTGATCCTAATGACATGACCAACTATGAGCAGAAACTATTTTGTATAATATTAACCTAAAAGATCTCCACTCAAACAGTCCCACATTTGATTTTGGAGTGTGAACTTGCATTTTTTATTTATCTTTTTTAGTACGTCTTGAATCCATAGTGAAAATACTAACTATTTAAAATTTATTTTTCAGCCCAAGATTTGGTAAAGTGGCTTCTAAATCCTATTAAGATGATAATTCAAAATAGACTTATGTCCTGCTATTTTCATCATTAAGAATCTAGAAACCTTTCCTCTCTTCTGTTAATCCTAAAGAAGTGGCTCCCGGAAGGAAAGCCAGCCAGCGATCAGTGAGAACATCCAGAATTTTCACCTGTGTTAGGCTCTCTTGCTCAAACCTTGGCTCCGATGCAGCTCATTCATCAAGACTAAATTGCTCTATCAAAGAGAAATACTTTGTCTTTTAATAAGAAGAACTTGGATTTTTCTCACCAAGAAAACATTTTCTGAAATTAAATCTCTTCCAAGATAATGACACAACTAAGATTAAGGCAATTTTGAGTAATTGTATATATGATAAAATGGATGAAAACACGGAGAGACCTGAGAACTTTTGAACAGTTTTTTGCTGATTGCCGGTGAAAGTAAATTTTTCACTAATTAAGTGGGTAATATTATTCAGAAAAATGAGACTTTATTATAATAATAGTTTTTCTCCTGTCATGCGAAATCCTTCCAAATGCCAAAAACTGCAAGTACTACCTCAGTTAATAGTTGTTCATTTCACACCACTGAGATGTGTGTGATGCATGGTAGAGATATCATGAAGATCATTATCAACCAGATGCACCTGTGTGCTTTTAGAATTTTCAGGAAAACATAATTTCTCCCTAACTTGATCGAACTTGGAATAGAATGGTGATGACCCTCAGCAGATTAAAGCGGGGCAGGGACACTTTCTGCTGAGCTCAACAGTTATTTAAGTTAAAATGTGTTGCTCAGAAGTTCTATATACCCTCTGATAATACTAATAAAATGGATGTGTTATGTTTTGGAACATGATTGATATTTGCAAATAGATCCTAAAAGGCATACCATAAAGAAAGGAATGAAAATTCTGTCCACGGTATCTATTATTTTTCTTCTTTCCTGAACTACAAGCCTCAGAGAACTCAACTTCCCTTTATCCTGATCTGTGCTACAGTGTGACGCCCTGAGGAAAGGAGCTAGCATCTCCAGAGCATGTATGAGAGCAATGTACTTTCTGACGACCATGCTATACGTGGCCAAGATTGCCTGCAATCCGAGTCTGAAGCCCCAGGAATCAGAGTCACTGAACAATGGGAGGAAAATGAAATAATTGTCCACCATTGTTTTATTAAAGATAGGGGCAGCTGGAGTCATTGTGAAGTAAAATATTTAGCCCTTGGGGGTGACTGAAGGGAAATTCTACAAGCGGTAACGTAAAGGAACTGGAGGAATACATTTTGTTCTTGCAACCTCCGCATCAATAATGCATTTTTGCTTTATTCTAAAATGGGCTGCTGGGGAAAATCAAAACCAAAGAAATTCCCTGTAAACAATAAAATCCAAAGTGAGGTCAGCATCGCCATCCTTAGCAGGTTGCCACAGTTCGAAAGCTCCTCTTTTTAATCATGGATAATTTCTCCCATTGCACAGTGGTCCTGCTACTTCACCAAAGATGGAATCTCTGTTCTGGTACTTTGATGATTGCCTACAGTAGGGCTGGTATGATTTGGATGCTAATGTTCCTTTCGGATACTTATTGCTGAAGGAAAGAAAATATTGCCTTGTTTTCTTTACAATGTATGGTGTTAAACCAGAAAAAAAAGTGACAAATCAACCACCCCACCTTTTTTGTTGGTTAGTAGAGGGAAATAAGCACTAAAAATGAGGGCACTGCAAATACCTTTTATAAAGTAAAAAAAAAAAAAAAAAAAGAGCCTTGAGTCCATGGCTACCATATCAAATAAATCCCATGCTGATGTTCTCACAATAATTTTATATCCCTGTAGAGATGTCCCCAAATTATCCTCTTAATAGCAATGTTATATTACATTGCCCCCAAGAAATAAGTAAGAGTGGGCTGGAGAAATGGCTCAGAGGTTAGGAACACTGGCTGTTCTTCCCGAGGACCCAGGTTCATTCCCAGAACCCACATGGCACCTCGCAACTATCTTTAAGAGAGAAAGGGGGGAGCCAAGATGGCGGCGCCGGGAAAACAGCGCATCTGAGCAACAGGACAGCACTTTCCGTGCAGAGACAAGGAGACTGAACTCGGGGCCCTGAAACTACATCAATCGTGTTTCCCAGGTGAGGGGAGGCTCCCACGGCGGGGGAATCGGTCCGATCCACTCCCGGCTACCCAGCCAGAACCCAGAAGAAATCCCGGGTAATGCGGGCTTTGGGTCTCCGGGCTGGAGCCGCAAGCAGGGGAGGTCCCAGCCACTTTCCCAGGCTGATCCGTGGGCATAAGGGTACCTGAGACTGGGAGTCCCAGTCGTGGGGGGACCCCACGGGGAAGCAGGGTTGCGGGTCTGAGCGCAGGTCACCCAGTCTCTCCCCGGAAAGTCTCTGCCGCCATCACAGCCGAACTCCTGCCGCGCACAGAGAGCTTTGCGATCAGCTCAGCGGTACAGACAAGCTGTGCGCCCCAGTACAACAGGGACTGGGAACCCCTGTCCGGAGAGGACCCCACAGAGAAGGAAGAAACCGTGCTACTGGGGTCACTTAGGGAAAGTCTAGCAGACTGCAGATTGCAAACAGACAGAACTGAGTGCCCCAAGACACCAGAGCAGTACTCACCCGCCACAGATTACCGCAGCTGATCAATAAATTTACAGCAAGAAACCCAGAAGGAGGGCAGCTTCCCCCAGGACATCTCCCGGTGAGAGGAGAGCCCTCTTGACTAATCAGGACCACAGTTACCACCCAGGTCTCCATGCCTGAGGTGAGCTGTAGCAACTCCTGAAAAACACCAGACATCCAGGGACTATACCCAAAAAGCTGGGAAGGCTTCCTTGAGGAAAAAACATCTTCCTGCCAAAGGGATTCTCTCCACTACAAGAGTCCAGGAACAACCAGAAACTAAATTCAAACAACTAAGATAGCCCAATGGGTAGAGGACAGCGTAAAAGTTCAACCAACAAAAGCCAGAGCATTATGGCATCTCTAGAACCCAGTTATTCAGGGGCAAATAGCCCTAGACACCCCAGCATAAATGAAATTCAAGGAGACGACCTAACATCTATGCTCAAGAAGATGATAACAGAGGAAACAAATAAAATACGAAAAGAAATAGAAGAAGCTAAAGCCAAAAAGTATGTGGCCTTTAGAGAGGAAATGCTTAAATCACTGAATGAAATAAAAGAAACAGTGGATTGTTCAAACAAACAGCTGAAGGAATTGACGGAAAAACATGAAAATACAGTCAGACAGGGTAAGGAAACCAACAAAATAGCTCAAGACCTGAAGATAAGAATTGGAAAAATTAAAAAAAAACACAAATGGAAGAAATTGTGGAGAGAAAGAACTTAGGGAAGAAAGCAGGAACTACAGAGGTTAGCATAACCAATAGGCTACAAGAAATGGAAGAAAGAATCTCAGGTGTGGAAGATACAATGGAAGAAATAGATGTATCTGTCAAAGAAAATGATAAATCTGAAAAATTCCTGACACAGAACGTCCAAGAAATTCAAGACAACATAAAAAGACAAAACCTAAGAATAATAGGAATAGAGGAAAAAGAAGATTCCCTGGACCAAGGCCCAGAAAATATTTTCAACAAAATCATTGAAGAAAATTTCCCCAACTTAAAGGAGAGGCCAATAAGAATACAAAAGGCCTATAGAACACCCAATAAATTAGACCAGAAAAGAAAATCCTCCCGCCACATAATAATCAAAACTGTAAGTATAAAGAACAAAGAAAAAATACTAAAAGCTGCAAGAGAAAAAGGCCAAGTAACATATAATGGCAAACCCATTAGAATCACACCTGACTTTTCAACAGAGACTATGAAAGCCAGAAGGGCCTAAACAGATATCATGCAGACCCTAAGAGAACACAGATGTCAGCCCAGGCTACTATACCCTGCAAAACTCTCAGTCCTCATAGACGGAGAAAACAAGATATTCAATGAAAAAAACAAATTTCAACAATACCTACAAACAAATCCAGCATTACAGAAGACACTGGAAGGGAAAATACAACCCAAGAAAGCTAGCTACATTCAAGGAAATAAATAACCTCACTTCAGTAAAACAAAAAGCAACCAAGCACACAACCGTATGACCACAGCCAACATCAAAGTCAAAGGATTTAACAGCCACTGGTCATTACTCTCTCTCAATATCAATGGACTTAATTCTCCAATAAAAAGACACAGACTAACAGAATGGATGCGTAAACAAAGCCCAGCAATCTGTTGTATACAAGAAACACACCTAAGTCACAAAGATAGACATTACCTGAGGGTAAAGAGTTGGAAGACGGCTTTTCAAGCAAATGGACCCAAGAAACAAGCAGGAGTAGCCATTCTAATATCTGATAAAATAGACTTTCAACCAAAATTAATCAAAAGAGATGGGGAAGGACACTTCATACTCATCAAGGGAAAATTCCACCAAGAAGACATCACAATCCTGAACATCTATGCCCCAAATACAAGGGCACCCACATTTTTGAAAGAAACATTGATAAAACTTAAACCACATATAGATCCCCACACACTAATAGTGGGAGACTTCAACACCCCACTCTCAACAAAGGACAGGTCAACAAAACAGAAATTAAACAAAGAAACAATATCTCTAACAGAGGTCATGAATCAAATGGATCTCACAGACATTTACAGAAACTTACACCCAAACACAAAAGAATTTACCTTCATCTCAGCACCTCATGGAACCTTCTCCAAAATAAACCACATAGTTGGTCACAAAGCAAGCCTCAACAAATACAGGAAGATTGAAATAATCCCTTGTATCCTGTCGGATCACCATGGAATAAAGCTGGACCTCAGTAACAACAGAAATAGCAAAAAGCCTACACATACATGGAAACTGAACAACTCGCTACTAAAAGACAGCTGGGTCAGGGAAGAAATAAAGAAAGAAATTAAAGTCTTCCTAGAACTCAATGAAAATGAAGACAACATACCCAAACTTGTGGGACACAATGAAAGCAGTGCTAAGAGGAAAGTTCATAGCACTAAGTGCCTTCAAGAAGAAATTTGAGACAGCATATTCAAGTAACTTAATGGCTCTCTTAAAAACCCTAGAAAAAGAAGAAGCAGACACACCAAGAAGGAGCAGACGGCTGGAAATAATCAAACTCAGGGCTGAAATCAATCAATTAGAAACAAATAAAACAATTCAAAGAATCAATGAAACCAAGAGCTGGTTCTTTGAGAAAATCAACAAGATAGACAAATCCTTAGCCAAGCTAACTAAAAGACAGCGAGACACCATCCATATCAACAAAATCAGAAATGAAAAGGGGGACATAACTACAGACACTGAGGAAATCCAAGCAATCATTAGGACTTACTTCAAAAGTCTATATGGAACAAAATTTGAAAATTCAAATGAAATGGACAATTTTCTTGATCGATTCCACTTACCAAAGCTAAACCAGGACCAGGTAAATCAATTAAATAGTCCTATATCCCCCAAGGAAATAGAAGCAGTCATCGAAAGTCTCCCATCCAAAAAAAGCACAGGACCTGATGGTTTCAGCGCAGACTTCTACCAGACATTCAAAGAAGAGCTAACACCAATTCTCTTCAAACTATTCCACAAAATAGAAACAGAAGGAACATTACCAAACTCATTCTATGAAGCCACAGTCACCTTGGTACCTAAACCTCACAAAGACCCAACAAAGAAAGAGAATTTCAGGCCAATCTCCCTTATGAACATTGATGCAAAAATACTCAACAAAATACTCGCAAACCGAATACAAGAACACATCAAAGATATCATCCACCATGACCAAGTAGGCTTCATCCCAGGTATGCAGGGATGGTTCAATATACGGAAATCCATCAATGTGACCCACCATATTAACAAATTGAAAGAAAAACCACATGATAATCTCCCTAGATGCTGAAAAAACCCTTTGACAAAATCCAACATCCATTCATGTTTAAAGTATTGGAGAGATCAGGGATACAAGGCACATATCAAAACATAGTAAAGGCGATATACACCAAACCTATAGCCAACATCAAACTGAACGGAGAAAAACTTAAAGCAATCCCACTGAAATCAGGGACAAGACAAGGCTGCCCACTCTCTCCATATCTCTTCAACATAGTTCTGAAAGTCCTTGCTAGAGCAATAAGACAATTGAAGGAGATCAAGGGGATACAAATTGGAAAGGAAGAAGTCAAATTATCACTATTTGCAGATGATATGATAGTATATGTGAGTGACCCCAAAAACTCTACCAGGGAACTCTTACAGCTGATAAACACCTTCAGCAAAGTGGCCGGATACAAAATTAACTCAAAAAAATCAGTAGCCCTCCTGTATACAAAAGACAAAAGGGCTGAGAAAGAAATTAGGGAAACAACACCCTTCACAATAGCCACAAATGACATAAGGTACCTCGGAGTAACCCTAACCAAGGAAGTCAAAGACTTGTATGAAAAAAATTTCAAATCTCTGAAGAAAGAACTCGAAGAAGATATGAGAAGATGTAAAGATCTCCGTTGCTCATGGTTTGGTAGGATTAACATAGTAAAAATTGCCATCTTACCAAAAGCAATCTACAGATTCAATGCAATGCCCATCAAATTACCAACACAATTCTTTACAGACCTGGAAAGAAAAATTCTCTACTTCATATGGAATAACAAGAAACCCAGAATTACTAAAACAATCCTCTACAATAAAAGATCTTCTGGAGGTATCTCCATCCCTGATCTTAAGTTGTATAGAGCAACAGTTTTAAAAACTGCATGGTACTGGCATAGAAACAGAATGGTGGATCAATGGAACCGAACAGAGGACCCAGAAATAAACCCACACACTTATGGACACCTGATCTTTGACAAAGACGCCAAAACCATACAATGGAAAAAAGATAGCATCTTCAACAAATGGTGCTGGTCCAACTGGATGACATGTAGAAAAATGAAAATAGATCCATACTTATCACCCTGCACAAAACTGAAGTCCAAGTGGATCAAAGACCTCAACATAAAACCAGACACATTAAATCGGCTTGAAATAAAAGTGGGGAATACCCTAGAACTCATTGGTACAGGGGAAAACTTCCTGAACAGAACTCCAATAACACAGGCTCTAAGAGCAACAATCAATAAATGGGACCTCATGAAACTGAAAAGCTTCTGCAAAGCAAAGGACACCGTCATCAAAACAAAGTGACCTCCTACAGATTGGGAAAGAATCTTCACCAACCCTTTATCTGACAGAGGACTCATATCAAGTATATATAAAGAACTAAAGAAGCTGAAAAGCAGCAAACCAAGTAACCCACTTAAAACATGGGGAACAGAGCTAAACAGAGAATTCTCTGTAGAGGAATACCGAATGGCAGAGAAGCACTTAAAGAAATGCTCAACCTCACTAGCCATTAGGGAAATGCAAATCAAAACAACCCTGAGATTTCACCTTACACCCATGAGAATGGCCAAGATAAAAAACTCAAGTGACAACACATGCTGGAGAGGTTGTGGAGAAAGGGGAACCCTTCTCCACTGCTGGTGGGAATGTAAACTGGTACAACCACTCTGGAAATCAATCTGGCGTTTTCTCAGACAACTAGGAATAGTGCTTCCCCAAGATCCAGCCATACCGCTCCTAGGCATATATCCAAAAGAGGCTCAAGCACACAAAAAGGAAATTTGCTCAACCATGTTTGTAGCAGCTTTATTTGTAATAGCCAGAAGCTGGAAACAACCCAGATGCCCCTCAACTGAAGAATGGATGCAGAAAATGTGGTACATCTACACAATGGAATATTACTCAGCAATGAAAAATAAGGAAATCATGAAATTTGCAGGTAAATGGTGGGATCTGGAAAGGATCGTCCTGAGTGAGTTGTCCCAGAAGCAAAAAGACACACATGGTATATACTCACTCATATAGACATACAACATAGGACAAACCCACTAAAACCTGTGCATCTAAAGAAACTAAGCAAGAGAGAGGACCCTAACTAAAATGTCCAATCCCCATCCAGAAAGGCAAAGAGGATAGACATCAGAAGAAGAAGAAAACAGGAAACAACCTAGGAACCTACCACAGAGGGCCTCTGAAAACCTCTGCCCTACAGACTATCAAAGCAGATGCTAAGCCTGATGGGCAACTGTTGGGCAGAGTGAATGGAATTTTATGTAAGAACTGGGAAATATTAAGAGCTGGAGAGGACAGGGTCTCCACAAGGAGAGCAACAAAACAAGAAAATTTGAATACAGGGAACTTCCCAGAGACTCATACTCCAACCAAGGACTATTCATAGAGATAGCCCAGAACCCCTGCACAGATGTAGCCCAAGGCAGTTCAGAGTCCAATTGGGTTACATAGTAATGTGAAGAGGGACTGCCTCTGACATGAACTGACTGGCCTGCTCTTTAGTCACCTCCTCCTGAGGGGGAACAGCCTTACCAGGCCATAGTAGAGGACAATGCAGCCACTTTTGATGTGAACTGATGGACTAAGATCAGAAAGGAGAGGAGAACCTCCCCTATCAGTGGACTTAGTGAGTGGCATGCATGCAGAGGGAGGAGGGAGGGTGGAATTGGGAGGGAAGGGAGGGGCTTATGGGGGGATGCAGAATGAATAAAGTGTAATTAATGAAAAAAATTTTTAAAAAAGGGGAAAAAATAATTTAAGAACCTTAAATAACTTTCAAAAGTGGAGGAAAACATGGAGTTAGTCAATTTACATGGAGCATGTCTCGCCCCTGGGGGCAATGGTCTCCTGAACCTACTCAGACCTCGGACACGACCACTGCTAGTTCTAGAACTGATGCAGGATGTTCCAACGAGGGGGTTAAGGCTTCTCATAATATTTCCTATAAGCCCACACCTGTTTGTTTATATCCCACATTTTTATTCATTATTAGCCAGATAGAGCCAAGTAATTGTGGTAATGATACTTGCTTTTTTGCCCAATGCTGGAATGCTAGTAAATTTACTAGCTGGTTACTCGCATGCTTCTCTGGGTGCCTGTGCCCATTGATGCCCTCACGCTATGACTCTCTTCAGGCAGAAAAGGGATCTTGGAATTACAGCTGCCATTGTTACTGCCATCTCATTGGCGGCTGTTGGAGCTACCACCATGGCATTAGCCATGAGTCATACTGGGCAGACTGCTCAGACCCTGAATAACCTTTTAGCCAATGTAGCTCATGCCTTAGATGTACAAAACGGAATTAATTCTCAACTAAAAGGAGGTTTGATGGTGTTCAATCAGAGGATTGACCTCGTGCAGGAGCAAATTGATACCCTATGGGAAATGGCTCAACTTGGCTGTCAATGAAAGTATGCTGGACTTTGAGTCACTAGCATACAACATGAGAATTTTCCCTGTGCTGCAAATCTGTCTAAACAATTGTCGAGCTATATTTTAGGTAATTGGACTGGAGAATTCGATACTACGATGGAGCAGCTGAGAGTGGCCATTGTCATGGTAAATTCTACCAGAGTGGACCCAGGACTAGCCACAGGATTATCATCATGGATTGCTGCAGCCATGAATCATCTGAAGGAATGGGTGGGCATGGGAGCGTTAGCAGGCCTTCTGGTGTTGGTCACCTTGGTTTGCCTGTGGTATATATGCAAGATTAGAGTCTCACAACAGTGTAATGCAGCCATGACCATTCAGGCCTTTACAGCCATTGAAGCAGGACAGTCTCCCCAAGCATGGTTGGATACCATAAAAAGCCAAAATGTTACGCTCAGGATGCGAGGCTAAGCACTGCACTCAGGGTCAGCCGCTTTGGACCCAGAGAAGAGCATGTCTGATTGCATGCGGGTTGATGCCCCAGGTCCCGCCTCTGAGAAAAAGATATCGGACAGGTCTGATGCTCTTTGGGTGGATGACACCTAAATGAACATCAGTACAAAGTCCCAATTTATTTCTAATATCAGAGATCAGACCTCTACTCTTGCCTGATGCGCCCAAAACAAAAAGGGGGAACTGTAGAGAGCTGCGTAATGCCGCACCTGAAAGATGGAGCTGGTTTCCGCCTTCCACCTTCCTGATGGTGAGTGCTCTCTGTCACGAACAACTCCACATTTGGCTAAGGCTGAGGATCTGGCTTGCTTCCATGTATGTGGACCTATCTGCATTGCCCACGTGGCATGCTGAGGTTGGCTACCCAGAGGCTATTTAAAGTGGGCTGGCTTTACCCAGGGTCAGATGATTGTTCAAGGTTCCTGAATAAACTGCATTGAAAAAAAAAAGAGAGAGAGAAAGAAAGTCTGCTGGGCATAGGCTTTCAGAGGCTCTTTGTGGCAGGTTCCTAACTTGCTTCTTGTTTTCTTCTTCTTCTTCTGATGTCCATCCACTTTGTCTTTTGGGATGGGAATTGAGCATTTTAGTCAGAGTCCTTCCTCTTGATTAGTTGCTTTAGATGTACAGATTTTACTAAGTTTATCCTCTATTATATGTCTATATGAATGAGTATATACCGTGTGTGTCTTTCTGTTTCTGGGACAGTTCAACTTATGGCCAACTGTTGGGCAGAGTGCATGGAATCTTATGAAAGAAGTGGGAAATAGTAAGATCTGGAGAGGACAGGAACTCCACAAGGAGAGCAACAGAACCAGAAAATTTCAAGACTCTTATTCCAACCAAGTACCATGCATGCAGATAACCTAGAACCCCTGCACAGATGTAGGCCATGGCAGTTCAGTGTCCAAGTGGGTTCCATAGTAATGGGAAGATGGGAAGAGGGACTGCCTCTGACATAATCTGATTGGCCTGCTCTTTGATCACCTCCCCCTGAGCAGGGAGCAGCCTTACCAAGCCACAGAAGATGGCAATGCAGCCACTCCTGATGAGATTTGATAGATTTAGATCAGAAAGAATGGGGATTTTCCCTATCAGTGGACTTGGGGAGGGGCATGTGTGAAGAAGAGGGAGGAAGGGTGGGATTAGGAGGGGAGGAGGGGGGCTTATGAGGGGATACAAAGTGAAGAAAGTGTAACTAATAAAAGTTAAAAATAGAAAGAAAGAAAAAGGAAGAAAGAAGGAAGCATAAACTGGACATCCATCCAATCCATAACCTCTGTGATCCATTAGAATTGACCTCAGACAGCACTGGCTACTTAATAGAGGGTATTTGGTTGATATGAAAGAAGCCAGATGCTATGTTGTACCAGGAAAGAACATGAACTACAGGTCGGAGCTTATCTCTGCTGCCAACTAGCAATATGATCCCCCAAAAGCACTGGGGGATCTGCACCCCAGTTTCCCCACAAATAAAATAAATAATAATCATGACTGCTTTGATGAGCTGATAGAAAGATGAAATGAGTTAGTATTTATTCATGAGATATGGCGAACAGTATTAGATAATGTTAAAAGTAACTATTAAAGCAAGTAACTAGAATCCAAACCTAATGTCCTCCTAGGAGGAACTGTGGCATCCCTGACTTCAGATCTGCCCTGCTTTAATCAGAACTGAGGAACTTTCCAAGCCCATCTAGACAAGGCACATTTTAGACTGCTCATATTTAAGGGGTGTTTCTAGGTAATCCAAAAGCGTCTCTAAGATCGCCCAGTCAAAATGTTCTGTGTTTCTAATTTTTAGCCTCTTAGCCAGGGCAGCTAACATTCTGCAGGGCACAGATTTTTTTCCATACACTGATACCTGAGCATCAGAGAGTCCAGGGCAGAAGCAAGTGGGTGGTGATATCTATCTTGCTTCAGGTTGGGAGTATGGAATCAGTTGTGGAAAAGACATGAATTGGAAGCAATAGAGGAAGAAGATCCAGGCAGTTCTGATGAAACCTGATAAGCTATGGACAGATGGCACAAGAAGAGAACTCTCCTTTTCAGTGGACTAGGGGAAGGGGATAGGGGGAAGAGAGAAGGAGGATAGGACAGAGAGGAGTTGAGGGAGGGGCTTCAATCAGGATATCTAATGAATAAATTATAAAAGATTAAAAAAATAAAAGAGAAAAGAAAAGAGATAGCGAGAGAAAGAAAGGAAGGAAAGAAGGAAGAAAGAAAACTAGGACCTACAGAATACCTGTGAAATAGCAGGGCAGGATTATATTTATTATCCTCACCCAAGGTTTCCTGATTCAGAACGGGTTTTTGAAGGATTACTCTGTGAGCTATTTTCATCTTTGCAAATAGCCTAGTGAAAAACTTGCATTCACTTAAGATAACACTTCCAGGGCTCTGGAAACATTGAGTTTCACTGTTTGATTGGTTGTGTTTCTTTTCTCCCCCCTCCCTCCTACCCCAGCTGGAGGACAGGATACTTTATCACTTCAGTGCAGTGACATAATCAGTGACAACCAGTCTTGCCCTGATGAGGAATTCTGAATAGCAATTGCATATACCATTGGTGGTAGAAGATGAGGGAAACAATTGAAACATTACCACAGCAAACGCATTGCTTTTAGACAAAGCCTTCCTGAGTATAAAACCCAATTTAAAAGAAGAAGAAGAAGAAGAAGAAGAAGAAGAAGAAGAAGAAGAAGAAGAAGAAGAAGAAGAAGAAGAAGAAGAAGAAGAAGGGACCCCAAACAGCAGAGAGATTTGGTCACAAGGCTTTCTCAGCTCTAGGCTACTACTTTAAGTGATTCCAAATGGCCAGGTAGAACACAGAGAATGAAGATAAGATCATATAAGTTCAGATGATGGAAGGCAATATGAACTCTAAGAAAGGGAGAAATGATAAAGGCTAGCTACAAATGCATATGAAAATTGTGCAATGTAGAAAGGTTCTATTTTCTTTCACAGAGAAATAGTTGAGAAATTATAATAATAAAAAGGACAATGGCTTTCCAGGGATAATTACTGTCGTTGACATAAAGTATTACTGTGACAAAATTACTGATATGAGCTAAGAGCTAAACGCACATTTGTATCAGGAAACAAGTACCTACTTCTCAGAGGAAGATCTCTGAGCCCATGAGGCTGGCATCTCTGGCTTGTATTGAAGATGTCATCAGGGGTAAGGAAGGGTAAAATAAAAACACTTTATGGACAAGACAAAACAATACGATGAAATACAATTCAGTTAACTAAATGACAAATCCCATTCTGATTTTCCTTTTTAGGACCCCACCTATATGTGTCCTCAAATACATTCACAACAACAAAAAGACCAGGCTCACCCAGTAAGTGAAGACAACCTCCAAAGCTTCAGTGATACAGAGCAAGGGTTTAAAAAAATCTGAAAGCTAATATTCAAATGTGCTATAAGCAGCAGGAGTGAAATGACTTACCCAGGTGAAAATGGCCTCAACATAAATTATTATAGTTAATGCATCAAAATCAACTTACACAGTTGAAAGGTCATCATTTGAAGAGTTTCAGCTGACAGTGACATTGTAGCTAACCAGTTATAGAATATGAATTGAGAACATTTCCTGGTCTCTTTACATGACATATTAAACAATAACCTTAAAAGATTTCTGTAAAGTTTTTTTTGGAATAAAGTTTTAAAATGTATATCAAGCACATTTATATTTGCTATTGAGATAAAAACACAGTTTTATGCTACAGCACAGTTCAACTTGTCATGAAGAATAAGCACAGTCAGCTATAAATGTGGGATCCTTTACTGCTCCAAATGCCAAGATCCTTTGGAATCTTGGAATTATTTCTTTATTATTTATTACAATTTATTAACTTTGTATCCCAGCTGTAGCCCCTCTCCCTCAGCAATCCTATCCTTCCTCCCTCTTCTCCTCCTATGCCCCTCCCGTAGACCACTGATAGGGGAGGCCCTCCTCCCCTTCTATCTGACCCTAGCCTATCAGGTCTCATTAAGACTGGCTGCATTGTCTTCCTCTGTAACCTGGCATGGCTTCATCCCCAGGGGATGGTGATCAAAGAGCCTTCCACTGATTTCATGCCAGAGACAGCCCCTGATACCCTTACTAGGGAACCCATGTAAACTTGTACAATCAGTTTGGAAATCAATCTGGCAATTATGAATAGTGCTAACTCAAGATCCAGCTATATAGCACTCCTAGGCATATATCCAAAAAATGCTCAACGCTACAAGGACATTTACTCAACCATGTTCACAGCAGCTCTATTCATAATAGCCAGAATCTGGAGACAATCTACATGTCCCTCAGCAGAGGAATGGATACAAAATTTGTGGTACATTTATGCAATGGAATACTACTCAGCAATTAAAAACAAGGAAATCATGAAATTTGCAAACAAATGGTGGGAACTAGAAAAGATCATCTTAAGTGAGGTAACCCAGAAGCAGAAAGACACATGATACATACTCACTCATAAGTGCTTATTAGCCATATAATAAAGGTTAAACATATTAATATATATATATTGTTTCTAGAATTTCATAGGTATATTATATATATATATATATAAAGAAACTAAACAACTTCCCTAGGAGGACCCTAGGGGAGATGTTTAATCCTCACTCAGAAGGACAAACATGATAGACATCAGAAGCAGAAGAAAACTGGGAACAGGACAGAAGCTTACCACAGTGGTCCACTGTAAGACTCTACTGATCGAGGTATTGAAGAAGCTGAGACTCTTATCCAAACTTTGGGCAGATTGAATGGAATTTTATGAAATAAGGGGGAGATAGAAAAACCTGGAGGGGACAGGAGCTCCAAAAGAAGACTAACAGAGGCCCCTTCCCCTCCCCCCCCCCCAAAAAAAAAACTCCACCCTGGGGGCTCTACAGAGACTGATATCCCAACCAAGGAACATGCATGGAGAAGACCTAAAACCTCTGTTCAGATTTCCATAAAGTTTTTAAATGATCAGTATTTGTAATTCGTAACACATATCCTACCAGTGGTTTGAATATGAGCCTGTAATTAATTTCTAATGTGTAAAGTTATCTTATATAGGTTTTTATTTCAAATTAATACCTTATGAAAAGATTGTATCCATGTATAAGTTCATGTCTTCATTACCTGCTCACACAGCTGGAACATCTGGGCTCCTCTGTCAGAACAGTTATATGGAGCAGGTGTGGATGCGCAGTGTTGTGGGAATAGTTCTAGACATCCTGTTCAGGGCCTGGGCTCTACTTCAGAGTTTGCTTATGATCACACCTTCATCACCTTCAGCTTGTGCAGGCTTTGTGTGCCTTGTTGCTTTAGTGAGAGCATGGGGAGATAGGAAAATGGGATTTTGAAAAAAAAAAAAAAAAACAAGATCAAAACTCCAGTGAGTTCCTGAACTTGGTTTATAGTTCTAGGTTTTTAGGCAAAACCTGTCCTTTTGACCTCCAAGGTTACAAATGACCTTGTGACAAAGGAGAGGACCCATGGCTTCCTGGTCCTACAGATGTGGAATTTCAGAAATATTTCAACTTTTGATCATTAAGTAGATTTCCTCATTTCTTAGCAATACAATTGCCAACATATATAGATATTTTAAAAATATTTTTCACATTTCAGATTACTTCCAAGGTATTCTAACCTGATTTATTTTTTTAATTTGTTATGTTCCAATTTGCATATTTTTCTCTATCATCTGGAAAAGAGCTATTTTTAGACCATCAGAAATAATAGGTTCACAAACTAGCCTTTTCTCTCTCCCTCATATCGTTACTCTGCCCCCCTTCTCCTGTCTCCTAATCTCTCTCCTTCTCTCTGTCTCTCTCTTTTTCCCACTATATAGCCCTTGCTAGCCTGGAACCATAGATCAGTTTGGCCACAGATTTGTAGTAATCTTCATTCCTTTACCCACTGGATGGTAAGATTACAGAATATCTCTTTGACATTCTTCAAAAGCCAAGTTAGGTTGACCTGTAACTTCTAACTAGCCTTTGTAATTTGCTAAGACTCTTAGTGATTTAAGGTTCTTTCATTTGCAACTCAGAACTTCCATGTTAGGCACAGAAGGAAAAAAAAGAGTAGCTAAATAAGTTGGGGACAGGGGGCTCTTATCATCCAGAATGCATTGTTTCTAGAATTTCACTAACTAGAACCCAATAACAGTAAGGGACCTGAGGAATAGAACCTACCGCAGTACCGTGTGACAGTTTCAGCAACAATGCAAATAATCTCCCTCTGCACTGAAGAAAATGGTGGACACACATCATGTGTCTAAAACACCATGGAGTTTGACAAGTTCAACAAAGAAATTAAAATTTATTTCATTTTATTACAAATAATTTAAAGTTAAACAGCCACATGTATGCAATGACTATTGTGTTGAATACTGCATATTCTCATTTTCTTAAAATGAGAAAATTGCTTCGTTAAGAAGTAAGCCAATGTCTCTTAAGTAATCATACTCATATCATGTCCACAGATAATACTAGAGTGTATCTCACGTAGTTTGTTTATGTTGCATTCTAAACACCTTTCTTTTTTTTTTTTTTTTTTTCAATGCAGTTTATTCAGGAACCTTGAACAATCCTCGGACCCTGGGGAAAGCCAGCCCACAGCTTAAATAATTTAGCCTCTGGGTAGCCAACCCAGGCGTGCCACGTGGGCAATGCAGATAGGTCCACATACATGGAAGCAAGCCAGATCCTCAGCTTTAGCCAAATGTGGAGTTGTTCGTGACAGAGAGCACTCACCATCAGGAAGGTGGAAGGCGGAAACCAGCTCCATCTTTAAGGCATAGCATTCCGCAGCTCTCTACAGTTCCCCTTTTTGTTTTAGACGCATCAGGCAAGAGTAGAGGTCTGATCTCTGATATTAGAAATAAATTGGGACTTTGTACTGATGTTCATTTAGGTGTCATCCACCCAAAGAGCATCAGACCTGTCCGATACCCTTTTCTCAGAGGCGGGACCTGGGGCATCAACCCGCATGCAATCAGACATGCTCTTCTCTGGGTCGAAAGCTGCTGACCCTGAGTGCAGTGCTTAGCCTCGCATCCTGAGCGTATCATTTTAGCTTTTTATGGTATCCAACCATGCTTGGGGAGAATGTCCTGCTTCAATGGCTGTAAAGGCCTGAATGATCATGGCTGCATCACACTGTTGTGAGACTCTAATCTTGCATATATACCACAGGCAAACCAAGGAGACCAACACCAGAAGGCCTGCTAACGCTCCCATGCCCGCCCATTCCTTCAGATGATTCATGGCTGCAGCAATCCATGTTGATAATCCTGTGGCTAGTCCTGCGTCCACTCTGGTAGAATTTACTGTGACAATGGCCACTCTCAGCTGCTCCATCGTAGTATCGAATTCTCCAGTCCAATTACCTAAAATATAGCTCGACAATTGTTTAGACAGATTTGCAGCACAGGAAAAATTCTCTTCAACATAGTTCTGAAAGTCCTTGCTAGAGCAATAAGACAGCTGAAGGAGATCAAGGGGATACAGATTGGAAAGGAAGAAGTCAAATTATCACTATTTGTAGATGATATGATAGTATACGTGAGCAACCTGAAAAGCTCTACCAGGGAACTCCTACAGCTGATAAATACCTTCAGCAAAGTGGCCAGATAGAAAATTAACTCAAAAAAAATCAGGAGCCCTCCTGTATACAAAAGACAAAAGGGCTGAGAAAGAAATTAGGGAAACAACACCCTTCACAATAGCCACAAATGACATAAGGTACCTCAGAGTAACCCTAACCAAGGAAGTCAAAAACTTGTATGAAAAAAATTTCAAATCTCTGAAGAAAGAATTAGAAGAAGATATGAGAAGATGGAAAGATATCCCATGCTCATGGCTTGGTAGGATTAACATAGTAAAAATGGCCATCTTACCAAAAGCAATCTACAGATTCAATGCAATGCCCATCAAATTACCAACACAATTCTTTACAGACCTGGAAAGAAAAATTCTCAACTTCATATGGAATAACAAAAAACCCAGAATTGCTAAAACAATCCTCTACAATAAAAGATCTTCCGGAGGTATCTCCATCCCTGATCTTAAGTTGTACTATAGAGCAACAGTTTTAAAAACTGCATGGTACTGGCATAGAAACAGAATGGTGGATCAATGGAACCGAACAGAGGACCCAGAAATAAACCCACACAGTTATGGACACCTGATCTTTGACAAAGACGCCAAAACTATACAATGGAAAAAAGATAGCATCTTCAACAAATGGTGCTGGTCCAACTGGATGTCTACATGTAGAAAAATGAAAATAGATCCATACTTGTCACCCTGCACAAAACTGAAGTCCAAGTGGATCAAAGACCTCAACATAAAACCAGACACATTAAATCGGCTTGAAAAAAAAAGTGGGAAATACCCTAGAACTCATTGGTACAGGGGAAAACTTCCTAAACACCTTTCTTATGTAGAAGTTGAAATCATTGGCATGTTCTTTATCCAGATGCCAGTGCAAGCTGAGAAAGTGCATTAACTTACATGTCGAATGGGTTGCTTTAAAACTCATAGATGAAGTAAGTTATTCATATTCTATATATGGTAATGAGAATAGAAAGATAAAAGGGGCTTGTCTTGATAAAAAAAAAACTTTCTGGGATTGTTTTTTCTCACCTTTGGTGAAGAGGAGCATGCTAATTCCACCTTCCTGTTCTGAATTACAGATAGGCTTCAGTCTTGAGGCTTCTGTACCTATAATGCTTCCTGTCAGAAAATATTATGGAAAGATTTTGGGATAGTGATGTGTGCTAGCCATTCTCCCAAGAAGATCACATCCTCCTCAACTGAAAAGCAAAGCTTGAACATCCAAGTATGTGATAATTTGGAGGAGGAAGACTAACTATATTACATAATTTTTAGAAAACATTCTCAAAGAAAGACCCACTTTATTTCTAAAAAAATGGGACACGGAAATCACTGACAGTCTGTTGCTTTTTCAATGTTGTTTAGATTTTGTTGTTGTTGTTGTTGTTAAAAAATAGATTATTCTCTCATCTAACACATCCTGACCACAGTTACCCATCCTCCACTCCTCCCAGTTCACCCTCTGTTTCCTCTTCAGAAAAGAGCAGGCCTCCAAGAGATGATAGCCAAACAGGATAAGATAAGATACAATAAAAGGCTGGACCAAGACAACCCAATAGGCGGAAAAATGTTCCAAGAGCATGCGAAGGAGTTAGAGGTAGAACTGTTCCCACTACTAGGAATACACAAAAGCACCAAGTTAACAACCATCATATACACCTGGCACAGACCATACAAGCCCCGTGCTTGCTGCTTCAGTCTCTGTGAGCCCTGCTTAGTTGATATTCGGGGCCATGTTCTTGCGGTGTCCTCCATCCTCTCTGACTCATACAGAATTTTCTAGCCCTCTTTGGCAGGGTTCCCTGTTCTCTGAAAGGAGACACCCTGTGGAGACCTACAATTTAGATTACGTCTCTATTCCATAAGAAGCCTCTCTAGTGACAACTGGACAAGGCATGAAAGCACTAATCTGTGAGTAGAGCAGAATATCATTAGATATCATTTCATTGCTTTTTTGTTCAGTTGTGTTTGGTTCCACCCTAGGTCTCTGGGCTGTTCAGTCTCTGGTTCCTGGCCATCCAAGCAGTATACAACGTGGGCTCTGTCTACTGGCATGAACCTCAAGTTAAACCAAACATTGGTTAGCTCCTTCTACAAGTTCTTCACAACTATTGCTCCAGCACATCTTGCAGGCAGGACATGTTGTAGGTAGAGTGGTTCGTGGCTGGGTTGGGGTTGAGGTTTCTCTTTCCATAACCTACAGAGCAATCTACAGATTCAGTGCAATTCCCATCAAAATTCAAACACAATTCTTTACAGACCTTGTAAGAACAATTCTCAACTTTATATGGAAAAAAAAAACCTAAGATAGCTAAAAACAATCCCAAACAATAAAAGAACTGCTAGCAGTATCACCATCCTTGATTTCAAGTTGCACTACAGAGCTGTAGTAATAGAAGCCAAATGGTGGGCATAAAAGCTTAAAAACGGACATATTGATTAATGGAACCAAATCAAAGACCCAGACGTAAATTCATGCCCCTGGACACCTGAGTTTTTCTTTAAAAAAAAAAAATCCAGAAATATTCACTGATCTTCACCTGATGGTTCTGGTCAAACTGGATGTCTACATATAGAAGAATGCAAATAGACCCATATTTATTGACCTGCACAAAAGGCAAGTTTAAGTGAATCAAAGGGCTGAACACACTGAACATGATAGAAGAGGAAGTGGGCAATAGCCTTGAATGCATTGGCACAGGAGACTTTTTGAACAGAACATGGTTTGTGCAAGCAATAAGAGTAATGATTAATTAATGGGACCTCATGAAGCTTCTGTAGAGACAAGAACACCATTGATCAGACAAAGAGACAGCCTACACAGTGGAAAATGATTTTTACCTACTCCACATCTGATAGAGGTCCAATATACAAAATATATTTTAAAAATTTCAAGAAATTAAATGTGAAAAAATGAAAAGATGGATGAATTTAAAAATGGGTGTCTAAATAGCTCTAAATAGAGAATTCTCAATAGAGGAATCTCAAATGGATGAGATGCACTTAAAGAAATGTTCAACATACTTAGTCATCAGGAAAATATTAAATCAAAATTGTTTTGAGATTCCATCTTACACCTGACAGAATGGCCAAGATCAATTACACAAGTGATATCTCATGCTGGTGAGGTAGTGGAGCAAGAAGAACACTCCTCCATTGCTGGTGGAAGTGCAAACATGTACAGGAGCGATCGAAATCAGTATGGCAGTTCCTCAGAAAACTGGAAACTGATCTACCTCAGGACCCAGCTATACCACTCTTAGGCATATACCTAAAGGACACTCTATCCTACCACCAAGATACTTGCTCAACTATGTTCCTTGATGAACATAGCCAGAAACAGAACAGCCTAGGTATCTTTCAGCTAAATAATAGATAAAGAAAATGTGGCACATTTATACAATGGAGTATTACTCATCTGTTAAAGGATAACATCATAAAATTTGCAGGTAAATGGATCAAGCTAGAAAGAATCATCCTGACTGAGGTAACCCAGACACAAAAAGAAAAATAGGTTAGGTACAGAGGAAGGCTAGGGGCAGGGGATAGTTAATGCATGTACTTCCCTGGGAAGGAAAAATAGAATAATTTTTGTGGGGGACCTGGGGACTGGTGAGGATAGGAATAGGAAGGATGGAGGCAATGGAGGGAGAGAATGGGGCAAGAGACAGATGGAATTGGGGAATGTTTCAGGAAGTGGAAACCTAGAGCAGTGGAAACTTCCTGGAATTTATGAGAGTGACCCTAGTGAGGACCCCTGGTACTAGAGGATACAGAGACTGAGTTGGCCATCTTTTGCAGCCAGGAAAGGCTTCCAGTGGTGGGACTTCATTAGATTAAGTTGAGCTGTTGGCCAAGGGGGGTCCTCTGGAGAACCCTAAACAATTCAGGCTGATGGCAGGGCCAAACATCACTTTCTGAAAATGACAGCAGGGCCTGTTGTTGAGGACAACATCCACAGAGCTCATTGAACATACAGACAAGACGAGGCAGGCACGGAGTCTTTACCCTTTGTTCTAGTCTCTTTGGAACATTTAGATTTTTACTCACCTAAAGAAAAATCTTACTTGAAAAAAAAATGATTCTGAGGGGAGAATGGAGAAAATAAGAAGAAAGCTATCCAGAATTTGGATTTTAGTTAATTTTTTTCCAAATCCGCATTTTTTATTTATTAAAGAATTTATACTAATTATATAGTATATATATAACCATATTCATCTTTCATCAAAAAGTATATACTTGACAAACTTTTTTCTGTGTTGGTAGCGGTATACAAATCTTCAAGTAAAATCTCTCCTTACTTAAGATAAAATTCCAAATGTTGTTGAAAAATCACCTGGCTTTGTTAGTGAGGTGCTCATCCAATAATTAAACATTTCTAAAATTTGTGTAGTATACTTCTTAGAGGAATTAAGACATCTTTAAATCAAATTAAAAATGCTTGTATCCATCAGCTCATCTAAAGCACATAGCCCTCTCCCTCTTTACAGCTATAATGCAATTCTTTATTTGTTCATAAATACATTTGTCACAGGTTTGTTTATTAAACATTACATAAATGATGATCTCATTTTCCACATTATTTTTTCCTAACTTCCTGAAGCCAGTATTAGAAGGGAACAAGCAAATCCTGGTATAAGGAGAGTTAAAAATTAAGCCTATGTGCCCTCTCCTCGGTGGTCTTAGATTTTGATCACCTTTTCTTTTCCGTGCCTGACGGCAATCAAAACCTATTCACTTGAAATGATTGGATGTGCTGATTTTACAAATGTGGTAAATCGCTGTAACTCGGGGCTCACTTTTCTATCTCCCAGCTATTTCACTTTTGTTTCTGTATGGAATGAAACAAAAGTTTTTTTGATGAGGTGGATCAAAAAAAAATCAAAAATGTTGGATAATGTCTTTAAGAAGTGATTCCCAATGCTGTTAAATTCCACATAAAATATGTAGGTTATTGCCTAGGAATAAAGCCTTTTGTTGCATGTACAAGGTCCTTGCTTCCAAAAAGGATGCATGAAAATCATGTGTCCACACACACACACTCAAAAAACAAATAGTCCTACTTAAAAAGCGGGTACATTTTTAATTTGTACTAAAAATTAAACACAGAGTTCTCAAAAGATAAAACACAAATGTCTAAGAAACACTTAAGGAAATGTTCACCATCTTTAGCCATCAGGAAAAGGCAAATAAAAATTACTTTGAGCTTTCATTTTACAGCAGTCATAATGACCAATATCAATAAGAAAAATGAGAGCACATGTTGGTGAGGATGTGGTAACAGAAGAACACTTTCTTATTGCTGGAGGGAGTGCAAACTGGTACAGTCCTACAGAAGTTAATATAGAGGTTCCTCAAAATGCTGAAAATTGATGTAACTCAAGATTCAGCTATACCACTGTTGGGCATACACCTAAAAGATTATACATCCTACTACAGAGATATTTGCTTGTCTACATTCGTTACTGCTCTGTTTATTATAGCCACAAATTGAAAATGACCTAGATGTCCATCAGCTGATTAATGGATAATGAAAATATGTCTATTTACACAATGAAGTATTATTCAGCTGTCAGGGAAAATGAAACTTTCAAGTGAATGGATACAGCTAGAAACAGTCTGCTGAGAGAGATAACTCAGAGCCCTAAAGACAGACATTGCAAGTTTTATAAAAGTATTAGCTTTTAATATATATTACATACATATGCACATATAGTATGTATACATGTATACATGCTTGTATATATGATATATATATATATATATATATATTTCAATTTGATTAACCATATAGGTTAGTTAGCTAGTAAGGGACCAGAGGGTCAGGACAGAAGGAGAAATAGAATATAATATTAAGAACAGATAAAGGGGAAACTAGAATATGGGGATTAAAGAGGATGTGGATGGGTATTCAGGGTAAAGGAAGGAATGTGGAGAGGTAAAACTTGCAATAAATAAACCTACTACCACAGAAGTACCACAGAAAGGAGTTTAAACATAGTTACAAATTATAGGGAGACTCTGCCCCAATGAGACATTTTATGAAACCGATTCAAACCTTCAACATCAGGAATGGGTTATGTCTTGTTGTTACTGTCCAAAGGGGTCCCATAGACACCTCCAAATACCACAGGCTATTACCCAGGCTCTCTGTGACCTGATAGTAAGACCTTATTGCACATCAAGTCTCATCAGGCCTAAGTGCATTCTCTTCTACTGAGACCTGACAAGGCAGCCCAGCTAGGGGAAAGAGATCCAAAAGCAGACAACAGAATTCATGTCAGAGACAGCCCCTACTCCAATTGCTAGGAGACCCACATGAAGACCAAGTTGCCCATCAGCTACATATGTGTAGGGGACCTAGGTCCAGTCAATGCATGTTATTTGGTTGCTGTTTCAGTCTCTGTGAGCCTCCATGGTCCTCTGTTAGTTGACTCTGTTTGTCTTCCTGTGAGCTCTTGTCCCCTCTAGGTCCCTCTATTCTTCTCCCAACTCTGCTACAAGACTCCCTGAACTCTGCCTACTGTTTGGCTGTGGGTCTCAGCATCTGTTTCTATCTGCTGCTGGGTGGAGCCTCTCCGAGGGCAATTAAGTTACTCTCCTGTCTGCAAGCATCAGAGTGTAGTTACCAGTGTCAGATGTTGGCTCCCTCCCATGGGGTGGGTCTCACTGACTACAAGGTGTGCAGGGAGAAAAATGGGGAGTGGCCACATTTTCAACTGCAAGTGTGAAGTAGAAAGAGCAAACTAAAAGTTAAATGAGGTTTCAAAGTGTCAAAACCCACCTCCAGTGAAACATTGCCTTCTCTACCTCCTTAAACAATGGCATCAGCTGGAGACAACTGATCAAATGCTGGATGTTATGAAGGCTAATTTTCAAACAAACCAGCCCAGTATGTCTCATGGTTTTCTGGTTCTGTCTTTATTTGTTTATTTTATGAGCATTAGCCACCTCTAGAGTGTGGACTGCTTCAGGGATGCCTAACAAAGGAAAGAGATTTTTAAAAAGACAGCCTGTCTCTCCACTAAGTTTATTTAGAATCTTGTCCCCACCCTCACTGACCTTGCCCAACCAAAGCTGTAAAGTAAATTTATGTAAGCAATCTCATGGAAACAGGATAAAATATCTTCATTATAAGTCATGCTTAATGTAAGAATTATTTTGCTTTTAATCATCAGATATTTAAACATATTAAAAGCCATTCTCAAAAATTAACAGGTCTGTTTTCACTTGTCACGAAGAAAGCTATCAAGATGTCCATGAAAAGACACTGGGCTGTGCCAAACCTACACACAACCTAAAATCTCTGTGGGGGTCCTTCCAGAAGTTCCAGATGGTTTTCATTTGGCTTCTTATCGCCTCCCCCAGCACTATGGGGATGGATGAGCCACTGTTTGCACTTGCTGGAGGAGGTCTCCCACCAACCAGTTCTAAGTGAAAATGACAGACACCACTGCAGGAGAAGCAAACCTTCAGTTGCAAGGGTTCCCCAGGAAACAAGCTGTAGAATGGAGTGTCTGGTAAGGATTTTCCTGGGCATAGACATTAGGATTGACACAGAGCATAAAAAAATAATAATAATAACAGGTTCAGCAGAAGGGACAGCTGAGCAGCAACCAAAACAGTACAAAGCTCTAGGAGCATCTGAAGTCAGGCTGGCTTTTCTACATTGTCACTGAGGACAAGAGCCCAGCTTTTGTGACAATGCAGCACTTTGACTTTTAGTTATAGACAGTGAATTGTTGCCAAGAGATGTGGCCTTGTTTGTGGCATTCTCCTCTTATAAACTGTAAGTTAATATGATGGATTTAGATCATGGTATTGGCATGGCTTTCTTACATTCAAAAGGAGAAATCTAAATCTATGTTGAGAATCCCTTTAGTGAAAAAGAAAAACTGATAAGAACTGATAATGGAACTACTCTATATAAGGTTTACAGTTTAGACAAAGACAGTGTGCTAATGAGAAAGCAGGATGTATATTTAAATACAAAGTTAAAATGATGTGTTGATTGACTACAAGGTATGAAAAAAAAGAACAAGTCATCAGTCACATGTAAGGACAGACATGGTGAAGGAGAATCAAGAACTTAATTTGCTTAACTGTAAGTGGTGTTAGTGTTCAGTCCTAAGCAGGACATCTATATTGTCCTCTCTAAGGCTCAGGGAACAGTACAAAAGAGGAAATAGGAAAAAATGAGCTAAAAGGTAGGAAGAAATACTATCTTCTGGCTATGACAGAGCCAGGGCAAGCATGATTCCACAGCTGCTGGAGCTAACTCCACTGGGCCTGCGCAAGGCACAGCCACCCATTTGACAATCATGAACGGGATAGGGGCTTATAGTGTCTTATTCCTCCTGTTGAACTATTGGATTCAGAAGAGAATAAGTCATTTCCCCAGTTTTGTGTTTATAGCTGCTCCAGCAACCTTTACTAGACAGTGCCAGACCCATGGCTACACAGCCTGGCTAAATTCACTGGGTCATGAAACAAAACAAAAAGACATAAATATGATAAATGGACTTATAATCAAGAGAAAAGAGGTTGACAAGGGTCAGAGTACAGAGACAGGACAGGGTGGATAATGAGAGTGATCAGAATTCACTACATACAGGTGTGAAATTGTCAACAAACACAATGAAAATTATAAAAAAATGTATCATTTAAAATGATATGAAGTATTTAAATCAAGCTTAAAGTTACATATTGTCTTCAATAAAATATACCAACTGATGAATAGAACTTAGAAGTAATTTTTGTTAACATCAAGTATTTTATTATTTCAGCTTATCTTAATTTTAAATCGTCAAAAAGAAATAAAATTTAATTTCTGTTTAGAATCTATTTTGGAACAATCTTCTTCAAAATCTCTATGTAGACAATACAAAACTTTGTAACTTCAAATTTTTTACCTTATGGTTCAAAACCTGCTATTTTTAAATGGACTGTACGTTTTTTTATTTTATATTTTTACAATTTCCTCATTTTATATCCCGATTGTAGCCTTCTCTCTCAACTCCTTCCAGTCACACCCTCCCTCCACTCCCCCCTCTCCTTTCCCTAGTCCACTGAAAGGGGGAGTTCTGCTCCTCTGCCATTTCCGATAGCTTATCAAGTCTCATCAGGACTGCCTGGATGCTCTTCCTCTGTGGCCTGGCAAGACCCCATGGCAAGGGGCAAGCTGCCCCTGCTTCCCTTACTCTCGGACCCACATGGGGACTGAGCTGCCGATTGGCTACATCTGAACAGGACGTCCAGGAGATGCACGGTCCGTGGTTGGTGCATCAGTCTCTACAGGACACCCATGGCTCAGATTTTTAGCTTTGTTGGTCTTCTTGTGGAGCTCCTGTCCTCTCCGTGTCCTTCTATCTCTCCTTTCTTCCATAGAGTCCTTGTGCTTGCCCAGAGTTTGGCCGTGAATCTCAGCATCTGCTTCCATCTCCTGTTGGGTGGATCCTTTCAGAGAATCCTCTATAGTAGACTCCCATCCTGTTCCCGCTCTTCCACCACTTCCGGTGTCTATCTTATTTGCCATTCTGAATGAGATTTAAGCATCCTCCCTATAGACTGTATTTCCAATAAAGATTTTTAGATGTTAGAGAAATAAACCCAATTTGGGAACATTAGTATTCTGAAATGTAATTTTAAATCTTTTTCTCTTTCATTGAAAGTAGATTTTTTTCATACAATTATCTCTTGATTATGGTTTTCCCTCCCTCTACTACTCCCAGTTCCTCTCCACCTCCCCTCCTATCCAGATTCACTACCTTTCTGTCTCTCGTTTGAAATTAAAGTCCTCAAAAGAATATTATTATTATATAATTTAATTAATATAATGATAAAATAAGAACCTATTAGAATAGAACAAAACAAATAAACAGAAGGAAAAGAACCACAAAGAGGCACAAGAAACACATATAAATGCAGAGACTCACTTGTTCATACTCAGAAATCCCATAAAAGCACAAAAGCAAAAACGTTCTTGAAGATCAGGTGGGGAAGCTTATGCCCCAAGAAAACCACATCCAGAGTTCAAACTCCTGCCTCACTCCCTGCCTCACCCCTGAAAAAGGACTGCTCATTCTTCCTCAGAGCTGAGGGAGGGCTGGGTGTTCCTTTCCTCCTGCTAGTGGGAGGACAAAAGGACAATGCAAGGAAGTATGAAGTTCACAAAGGACAGCATCAGGGCAGATACAATCGCTCCTGTGCATGGGCATTCTGCCACTGAAAGATAGTAAGCAATACAAGTTTACATTCCCACCAGCAGTGGAGGAGGGTCCCCCTTTCTCCACATCCTGTCCAGCATGCATTGTCATTTGAGTTTTTGATCTTAGCCATTCTGATGGGTGTAAGGTGAAATCTCAGGGTCGTTTTGATTTGCATCTTCCTGATGACTAAGGATATTGAGCATGTCTTTAAGTGTTTCTCTGACATTCTATATTCATTTACAGAAAATTCTCTGTTTAGCTCTGTTCTCTATTTTTTAATTGGATTACTTGCTTTGTTGCTTTTTAACTTCTTTAGTTCTTTATATATTCTAGATATTAGACCCCTGTCAGATATAGAGGTGGTGAAGATACTTTCCCAATCTGTAGGCTGTCATTTTGTTGTGACAACAGTATCCTTTGCTTTACAGAAACTTTTCAGTTTCATGAGGTCCCATTTATTGACTGTTGATATTAGAGCCTGTGCTGTTGGCATTCTGTTCAGGGAAAACTGTCTCCTATGTCAATGAGTTCAAGGTTCTTCCCCACTTTTTCTTCTAACCAATTTATTGTGTCTGGTTTTATGTTGAGTTCTTTGATCCACTTGGACTTTAGTTTTGTGCAAGGTGATAAGTATGGATCTATTTGCATTTCTCTACATGTAGACATCCAGTTAGCCCAGCACCATTTGTTGAAGATGCTGCTGTTTTGTTTTGTTTTTGTTTTTTTTCCCACTGTATGGTT